>NC_136976.1:52908949-54278949 GCF_032717465.1 Coenobita brevimanus | reverse complement strand
TGTTGCAATGATTTACTGTACATAAGTAACTCTGCCTGTACTGGTGTGTTAGTGTTTCTTTTGGTGAATTACTGTACAGTACTGTGGATTTTTGTGCACAGTGGTAAAGGCAGTGCCAGTGTAGGCCCCAGTGCTATGGTTGGTGCAGGTATGGGCCTCAGTGCTAAGGTTGGTGCAGGTATGGGCCGGATTCCCCTCCCCCTAACCTGTTCCTGTCTGACTCAGAGGCTGACCACTAGTGCCTGTAAGCACAAGCTGTTCCCCCAGCCTCGGGGGGGAATGACTTGAACCAACACAGGAAGGAATGAACGTGGGTTGTCATTTATGGTTCAGTCTTGGTTAGGTGACTGGGAAGTTGAGTTGACGTAACCCCCCCTTTTATAATGTATTTCAGTCTCCCGATTTACAATAAAATTGGTATACGATAAGGTAGGACCTGACATAACCCCATCGTAAAACGAGTAGTGGCTCTACTGGGGACAAATACTAAAATTAATGAAAGATCATGATAGCAAAATAAAAAGACGCATTACAATTGGATGGAAAGCTTTCGGTAAACATAGAGACTTGAAAAGTAGCTTGCCAGTTTGTATGAAACGAAAAGTATGTAATGAGTGTATAATTCCAGCTATGACATATGGTTGTGAGACCTGGAAACTGACAAAATCAAAGGAAAATAAATTAATCCGTTTTCAGAGAGCAATGGAAAGGTCAGTGTTGGGAATATCTGTAAGAGACAGGAAAAGATCAACTTGGGTGAGAGAGCAGACTGAAGTCAGAGATGTTATAGAAGTTATAAAAGAACAGAAATGGAGGTGGGCAGGCCATGTAGCAAGAATAAGGGATAACTGATGGAGCAAGAGGCTGACTGACTGGACACCAAGAGATTGTAAGCGTAGCAGAAAAAGGCCAGACAGGAGATAGAGAGATGAGATAAAGTTGCAGGGAAAATGTGGCATAGACTGGCTTAGTCAAGGAATTCGTGGAAAAGGTTGGGGGAGGCCTTTGTTAACCCCTAAAATGCCAGGCATCGTGTTTGCGACGCTCGCTGAAAAGGACATAATGGCGGAGCGTCGCGTTTGCGATTCGAGTTAATTTTGAATAAACGCGGGCAAGGATGTTCCAGCTGGTATTGTCTATCAGTACCACCACCCTTTAGCTACAATTAGCATACTTTACCTCTGTACTACTGACCTCCGTTGTTGCCAAGTATCGCGTTTTTCCCCCCTCCCTCCCACCATGGCCCGGCCAGCCTGGCTGTGATACATGGCAGCGCTCTGAGTGCTCAGAACTGTAAGTCTGTGCTCTCCTCTCACAAGCAGTTTATGCTAATAGGAAACGCTTGTTTCCCCAGTTGTAACACTAGCTTTTTTTCACACAGTTTGCCCCTGTTTAGCGTCAGTTTACCGCAGGCTTTCAAAGTGACATTATGGCGAGTTCTAGCTCTTCCCAGTCAGTGCGAGCGGCCGACAGGAACGAGAATAAAGTGACGGGCATAAGGCAGAATAAAAAGCGCGCTGCGGTGATCTTTTGGGAAGTAATATGATTGAAAATAATGTAGTATACGTGTTTTTAGCTGCACAGAGGTCTCCACAAGTCCTACGGTACTCAACGAAGGCTCAACAAACATCCCAGGAGAAAGCTGAAGGTATGTGCCATATGCATATGTAATTTTAATATTCTAGGACTAATAACTGATTTTTGGCAAATATTTTTAGAGAGTATGTCAGAGCTCAAATGTGCCCGCGAGACACGCAAGTCAGGCGAAAACAACCCCGCGGTTTAGGGGTTAAAAGTCAACCAAAGTTTACTTCTGTTGACTTGTTACGTCATAATGTTGACTTGGGCGCCGTTTTCTTGTCCAGGCGAGGACAAAATCCGACATTGTGACGTCATCAAATCCCAACCGGGACCCTTCAGGTTGACTGCCACAATAATAGTTGGGAGCAGTGTTGTCCCCTTCCAACCTGCTGCTGTTGGATCGCAAACGTTTACACCGCTCAGCTGATTCTCAGTACTTCACCACATTCTTCCCGCTTTTCCTCATATTTAACCATGGGTAAGTAAATAAGAATTATATGGTGGTTATTATTTAGTTAAATGTGCAGATTTCTTCACAAAATTAAAGTACTTAAATATATGTGGTGAAGGCAGACAAGTTCGAAGATTTACAAGCTCAACATTTCGATAATAGTGTCAGCTTGTGAATGTAGTGTGGCTGGTGTTACGATGACAAAAACGTTTGTAATGTCATTACATATACTGAGTAGTAAATACTGAGTCATGCAGTTGCTTCTGTGCTTTCCATATACAGGTAGACATTGTTTATTAACCCTTTAAGTCCGGGTCGGGTCTTAAGACGGGTTCTCTTGATGGATTCCGGGTCGGGACTTTTGAGTAAAAGAGCCTCAGGCAACGGGTGGCATCGTTTGATACCCCCAACCTTCCACGTTGCACTCAGAGGGGTCTGGGCTCTGACGTCATATGTAAACAAACCTGCTGGTACAAATGTACCGGGTTTTAGGGTGGATTTTTTTTTTATTCGCATTTTATGCTCAAATAATTACCTAAAAATGACTCATAAACCATAAGATAATTTTCTACAAACAAATATATGCCTAAAATCCTTCAAAAATATGCTGTAATAACAGTACATGTGACCGCTTTGTGTTTCACGTCTGCAACGCGAGGTTAGGCAGCGCGATTGTGCGTAGCGTGGAGTTAGAGGGAAGTCTTCACTTTTCGCCCTCAGCACAGTATTCAGATGAGATGGCAGAACCGGACAGCAATTTGCAGAACTCTGAAGTGACTAGTAGACTTGATGAAGAGAGGCAAGTGCATGACATCACCGATTTTGAAGGATTTTCCGACAGTGATACACAAACTCCGTCAACCTCAGGGGTATCAGTGAGTAGTGCTGGCGTGAAACGTAAGTTATCGCCAGGTTTGGAGTACGATAGTGATGACCAGGAGAGTGGTAGTGACAGTGAGGGGATGGCACAGGAGAGTGGTAGTGACAGTGAGGGGATGGCAGACAGTGACAGTGATGGATTTATTCCCGTGAGTGACGAGAGTGATGATGATTCAGACCTAAGTGATGATGATCCCAGGGTGTGTGACCCTCCCCGTAGGCCTGGTGGTATTGGTAGTGCTGGTGGATCTGGGTTTATCTGGGCAAATGGTGATAGATTGATTGCATATTGCGTTATATTTGATGCAACTCACAGTGGAGTGACTAGGGCTGTTGTAGTAGACTATAACATTTCTGAAATGGAGTATTTTCTCCTGTTTTTGATGGTGAAATTCTTGATTATTTGGTACAAGAAATAAGTTTTTCTAATAAGAAAAGAATGTTCTGTTCAAACTATAAGAAGAAGAAAAGTTTTGTTGAATGAGAGGAAATAAGTTCTGTTATAATTACTGGTAGCATAAGTAAAGTTCAGAAGTTGAAATTACAATTTTTTGAATATGGAAACAAGTTCTGTTTTGAAAATAATTGTACACAGAAGCAAGAAATAAGTTTTTCTAATAAGGAAAGAATGTTCTGTTCAAGCTATAAGTGAAAACACCAGATAGAAAAAAGTTGTTTGTTTACTTTCTGCGGCATCCTCATGGATTACCCATACTGCATTCATCAGCTTCATCAGCTGTAATTTCAGTAATGGGTAGGTAAAATATATTTATTTTATTATTTTTATTGATATTTCATCATTATCCATCATCCCAAACACATAAATCATAAAAATATGACATGTCAAATTTCCCGAAACTTTTGCCTCCCGGGGCATGTCTGCGGATTCTGAATTGCCTCACAGAGGGGTTAATTATGTCGCCATATTTGTCACTGTCGGTGAGCGAGTGGGAGTAGGGAGAGTGATCATCTGATCACTTGCCGAAGATCAACCCAGCTGAGTTGGTCAGTCAATCAGAATATTTGACTTATTTCTCACGAAATCACGTCTCTAATATCGTATGTGACGTGCTCTCAGGGCCAGACTCCAGCTAAAACAAGCAAAGATAATATTTTTGATGGGAATCAAAATGCTAGAAGTGAAGGAAAATTATAAGAAAAAGTATGAGCCTAACCTAATATCATATGTGACATGCTGTCAGGGCCAGACTCCAACCAAAACAAGCAAAGATAATATTTTTTATGCGAACCAAAATGCTAGAAGTGAAGGAAAATTATAAGAAATAGTATGAACCCAACTTAATATCGTATGTGACATGTTGTCAGGGCCAGACTCCAACCTAAACGAGCAAAGATAATATTTTTAATGTGAACCAAAATGCTAGAAGTGAAGGAATATTATAAGAAGTATGAGTCTAACCTAAAGATAATATTTTTTATGCGAACCAAAATGCTAGAAGTGAAGGAAAATTATAAGAAATAGTATGAACCCAGCCTAATATCGTATGTGACGTGTTGTCAGGGCCAGACTCCAACCTAAACGAGCAAAGATAATATTTTTAATGTGAACCAAAATGCTAGAAGTGAAGGAAAATTATGAGAAGTATGAGTCTAACCTAATATCATATATGACGTGTCAAGAAGAGAATGAAAATCAACATAATCTTTTCATACAGTATATGAAAGATACAATGTATGGTTCCGAGACAATTCACCGTCCAGTCAATTCGCCCGTAAGGTAATTCCCCGTCAAAACATGGATGATTTCCCATCAGGACACTTCGCACCCTGGACGATTCTCTGTCATTCTATAAATGTACTTATTATTAACTAATCAATACTTTAATAACTCAAAGATATAACAAGAGAAATTAAAGGAAGAGAATCAATAGTAGAAATATTAAAACAAAATGAATTACAGGTGGTAGCAAATACAGTAGGCAAAATACTGAAACGAAGAGAAGTACGGTAATTATGAATATAAGGAGCAACATAGAAATGAACAATAGAGACAGAAAAAAAAAAAAGTCATGTTGTTGAAGGACAAGAGCTCCCGGATGCGAGTAGGCTCCAACAACAGGCCATGTGCAAGGCGATGCTCTGTTGTTGGCGGCCATCTTGTGACTGTCCTTCCAGCAGCCAGCTTTCTACAGCCAAGTGCTGCACTTTCAGCCTGTACCTTCCACATGTGGACATTCATTTCACTGCAATTCAGTTGTATGTATTTTCATTGTATTTTTGTTGCAACTTACCTGTTTCAAGATGGCAAGCAAGAGTAGTTCTTTGGGTAGCAGTGGTAATGGACGAGAGCAGGCTGGCACCTCTAAATCTTCGGAGCCAAAGGAGAAATGGCAATACAGGAAAGGGCAGAAATACACCAAGTGTACACCTGCTGACAGTATGGCAGTACAATGTAGAACTACAGTTGCTTAACCCTTAAACCGCGGGCTTGTTTTGCTTTTTCTTGCGGCTCCCGCGGGCATATTCGTGCTCCGATAGACTCTCTAAAAATATTTGCCAAAAATCAGTTATTAGTCCTAGAATATTAAAATCATATATGCTTATGGCACATACCTTCAGCTTTCTCCTGGGGTGTTTGTTGAGCCTTCGTCAAGTACCATAGGACTTTTGGAGACCTCTGAAGTTGGGTAACAAAGTCTCCACTTTACACTTCTCGACAACCCGTAATATGATTACCACAGCCTGATATTATCACTAGAAACACTATTCTATAATTCTCAAATAGTTTGGAATCCATACTCGAAAAAAAAAAAAAATGAAAGTAATGAAAATTACAAGGGTGTATGACCTTCCCACTTGCGCTAGTTCGCCGTTGGTGTTCTGTCATTTATTATTCATAAAAACACTCACAGTTTATATTTCTATTACTATATAACACTTATATATATCTACAGTCTTTATCCATAAGTTTCCTTCAGTAATAGTAGTTTATTGTCACTGTAGGCATTCAATGTCTTTCAGTAAAATACGTAGCATTCACTTTCTCGTCCTGTATACTGTACTAGCATTGAGAGTGAATGTCACTTTCACCTTCACTATCATAACTCATAGTATTCATACATGCTAGAGTGAAACTTTCACTTTCATTACTCCTAGTGTATATACTCGAATTCTTATAATACTACTCATTTACATTTCTATTTACGTTCTCTATTTTATTTACATTATTTACATTTCTATTTTAATTACACTGTGTTGTGCACTGTTACTTGAAAACTTATAAAACTATTTTCCACTGTTCACGTATATTTACATTCATTGCTTTCACTTGCTGTTTACACATTATTTACAATTCCACTTGCACTGTTTTACTCAATAGAAAGATCTTAGTCACTCTTTATCAATTGTCAGCCCTTTACCTCTTTCCATACGAGGTTTAGTAGGGGGTAAAGGTCACAGGGCCCTTTGCATGGGGCTAAAAAGCGGTGGAAGTTAGCAGGAGCGAATCAGACGTACCTTCACCTTGAAAGACGACAGTGAACTGATAGTGGTGGCCTCCTGCCGCCTGGCTTGGGTGAGTGCAATACTACCAACTTCAGCTTTGTGAGACCTGCTAATATATAGCAATGAAATGATTGGCAGGAAACCAAGACAATACATAATAAATTAGGTAGTTCCAGGTGAATGTAAATATCACTTAGGCTTCTCCCTTCCCTCTTTATATGTATATTTATTACGAAAATAGATTTTACGGCATATTTCAAGGGGAAATAAACAGCAAAAATTAGTGAATGAGTGCACGTGAGGTGTTGTCAGGTGATAATTAGCCAATTCCAGGTGTATGGCACTATCACTTACCTTATTTATTTTTTGTATATATTATTTGGTATAAGAATAGGGCATAGGGCTTATTTCAATGGATGAAATCAGTGGAAAATTCCGGGGAAGATTTACTTAGCGTAGCACGGCCGGTCAGGTGAGAGGATAGGGTAATGGAGGGGGGGTAGGGAGGGGAGTCAAGAACGGGGAGAAATGGCTAAATTGTCAACAATGGATGGGAGTACAGATGAGATTAGGAGTGCAAAAAATCATGATTTTAGGTAGTTACGTTCGTAGGCCCTGGACCCAGACTAAATTTTCCCATAAGAAGTTCAGTTTAAATTTTAATTATTTGAATTTTGCGGTGATTTTTAGGTACATATGTCCATCGAAATTTGAAATTTCACTGTATATATATTTCATTCACAATCCAATCCTACATTGCTCCATGGGGAGCGTAGGAGCCAGGGGCTAGGCAAGTTGCTCCTGACATTTAAGGTGAGAGTAACCAGCCTCACTCATCCCTGAGTGACATTATGTGAGCAATAAACCCCAACCATCCCTTGGATTTAAACCTTCATTGTCTCAATTTGATTGGAGCGCCGTAATTACTCACTAAACCACCAGGCGCCAAAATTTGGTTACAGTAGCAGCTTGATTAACCGGCATCCGATGCATCGGCACATCTGTATAACCGGAACGCAAGTTCGATCAGGCATGGGGTCGAAAATATTCCGGATACCGGTCTTTTTGTGCGTATTGTAGTGTACACTCACGATCGCTAATTTTTGCTCAGGGGTGCCCCCTTCATACCCCCATATACCCAGGGAAGATGGGAGGGGCAGACGAAACGAGCTCAACTTGCCTCTACCCCAGCTCCCAACCCTCCCCCATACCCCAACCCCTCCCAGCCCCCCACTCGTCATTCTTAACTGGCAGTTACATTTCAAGCTAACCTCATACTTTACACTCATAGTCACATTACTAATACACAAATATAAAACACTAGGATATGTAAAAAGTTTATAATATGACTATGAACATGCTGCAGCAAGAAGTTAATGCATTGTAACGTTGACAATAAAACAGACACATTAACAACGGCTATCGCAGGCCTCATGCGTTGGGTGTTTGCATTCGTCCGTGTCTGTGCGTGCGTGTTTGGGTTTGTTTATGTCTGTGTTTTTCAGTGTGTGTGTGTGTGTTTGCAAAGCAGTGCACCCAACACGGGGCCTGAGGTGGCTTTTGTTAAATTTTTTTTTTTTTTTTTTTTTTTTTTTTTTTTTTTACTGTCAACCTCATAATGCATTAATTTCTTGCTGCAACATGTTGATAGTTATATTCTTTTAACATATTGTAGTGTTCTTTGTACTAATAGTGAGGCCAAGAGTGTTAACCATGAAATCAGCTTGAGATGTTACTGCTAGTTAAGAATGACTGGTGGGATGAGGGGTTGGGTGGGGTATGGAGGATGGTCTGGAGCTGGGGTAGTGGCAGGCGGAGCTCGTTTTGTTCCCCCCTCTCCTCTTCCCTGGGTATTCTGAGGTAGGAAGGGGGCACCCCTGGGCAGATATTAGTGAACGTGAGTGTACCTGTACTGTATCTTGTACTGTATCTAATACTGCATTATGTACTTTATGAAATAAAGGCCCAAGTTTGATGCTATTTCATTTGTTTGACCTCCCCCAAAATTCTGAGAGTAACATTTGATTATCCAGAAAATTCCTTATCTGGAATGAAAGAATCCCCATGCATTCCAGTTAATCGAGCTTTTACTGTATAATGTTACCACCCAGCGTACTAACTGGTTTCCTGGTGTACAAGAAACCATTTGGCTCTTCACTCAGTGTAGAGCAACCCACAGGCAGAAGGAAAGGGAAAGAATGAAGGAAAGAAAGACAGAAGAGGGAGTGTAAAGCCACCCGTAGGCAGAAGGACGAGGAAAGAATGAAGGAAAGAAAAACAGAAGAGGGAGTGTAATGCCACCCGTAGGCAGAAGGACGAGGAAAGACTGAATATATATCTATCTATCTATCTATATATATGCGTGTGTGTGTGTGTGTGTGTATATGTATATATACTTCTTAAAGGAATTATGTATATCCAACGTCTCAAGTACAAAATGTCTCACAGGTTGAGTAAAATAATCTGAAAATAGGGGCACTGATATACAGAAATCTTGGGCTAAAGGGTTTAACGCTTTGTTTGATTAGGGGTTTTGCTCTGCTGAGAAAATCATGTAGTTATAGCTATAATATTGGGTCTTACAGGGGTGTGCCTACAATTTTCTAAAGAGGGGGATTTGTGTGTGTGTGTGTATGTGTGTGTGTGTGTGTGTGTGTGTGTGTGTGTGTGTGTGTGTGAAAATTAACCATAGAAAAATTAAAAGTAGAGACAGTAAGTACTTTTGTGTATTACATCTTGAGCCAGACTGCCTGAAGATTGTATTGTTTCATACCATTTATAAAGGCTCCAACACCTTGCATGCATCGGTCTTGGTCATTAATGGTGGTTCTCCATGCTGCTGGATCTCTGGCAGCCTCCCTGTTCAGTCCCGTATCCCTGAAGCCACACTCTGTGACCTCTTCCTGTGGCAGCCTCCCTGTTCAGTCCCTCATTCCTGAAGTCACGCTGTGACCTCGTCTTTGGTCAATTTTTGGTCTGCCTCTTCCATTGTTTATTCACAGCAGTGTTCTGAGTGAATAACTTTTCAGGAAGAAAAATCTATATTTTTTTCATTTCATGAAAAGAGAGTTTTATTAGTATGAGATGGAAAAGGACCTGCAGATTTCCAAGTTATATCTGATCTTTGCCATAGCGAACTAAACAATTTTGAGACCATTTCTAAAGATTTATGTTGCAGTTCTTCAAGGAACAGCTCATGATGTCTGTGTATGTTTTAGTTTATGGTTTAAACATCCTCGAATCCATGTAGCCCAGTGGGTACTTTTTAAGTAGATTTTATAAAGTGGCTTTACAAAGAACTAAACAGAAAAATGTGTTTCGGGTGAATGGATAACTGAAAAGATCCCTGTGTTAATGGCATTAGATTAATAAAAAGAACTCATTAAAATGAATCCAACCCAACCTCAGGTTGATACCATCACACACACACACACACACACACACACACACACACACACACACACACAGATAGATAGAGAGAGCAAGAACATCAACGTAAGATTATAGGCAGAATCTCTAATACTTAGCCAGTGGAGTTTTGTTTGTTATAAACTTGAAGATACACATCCAGGGCATCATCTGGTGGGGGGGGGGGGAATCAGTCTTTGCATAGTGCCATATGTAAGTTTGTGTGGATGTAGTGATTTTTTTTTTAAATACTATAAACCTGAAGATAAACATCTAGGGCATTATCTGGTGGGGGGGGGGAATCTCCCTCCATCTTTGCGCATCATCGTGCATAAGTTTGTGGAGGAGTGGAGTAGTTAGTGGTGATGACATGGCCACTGGAAGGTTAGCACAGCCTAAGCTGTAGCTAGCAATGCTACACTTCCCAGCCTGAGCTGTGGCTTGCAATTTATGGGTTAATTGCAAGAGCTGATGCCAGAAAACACTGTGTTATGATGAAAAATCTTTTTTACTTTGATCTGGTAATTGAGGTGCTCACTAATTAGGGCCGAATATTCCCTTTTAAAGCTTGAGATTCCAAGAGGTTCCTATGCCATTATGGGTAAGTTTTTAGTTGATAACAGACTTGATGAATGTATTACTTGCAGAAAGAATTTCAGCTTTATGTAATGTCGGAGTAAAATTACTAGCTTCTGCTTAGCATGATTGCTGGGTTGGGCCGGGCTGCACATTCCGAACTTAACTGAGAGTAAACCGCCAGCTCACTCGTAATCATGGGGCCAAAGTATATAGAGTCCTGTCATTGAACAAGCTCAGTGAATTAGGCTTTATTATTTTGTGAGCAGGTTATACTGTGTGTGTGAGAGAGAGAAAAAAAGATAGCTTCATAACTAGTGTCGAGAGTAGTTTCATAACTAATGGCAAGCGTATTTACTTTAATGTATGATTTTATGTATTTCAGAATAAACACTTCAATAACCAGAACTTCAATAGACAGCAACAGAATAACCAGTACAATCAGCAACAGAACTATAGCAACAGTGAGTTTTACTAACTGAAGCTTATTTCTGTGTGTACTGTATTTTCATAATTCCTATACTGTTACAACTTTATATTTGATGGTATAAGACAACTGATTAACTGCCCAAGGAGGCTTTTCTTAGTATTAGCCTGAATAGAATTAGTATAGCTTAAAGTTCTTTCATCAATCCCACAGTTCCTACTAAGGACCTGCCTCCTCGCTTTAAGAAGATTTTGAGCCACAGCACCACAGGGGGAACAGGTGGCACTGATGGAGAAGTGTCGTTGCGTCCGGCACCTTCTAGTATGATGCTTAAGCCCAAGACCCCAGGAGTGCTGCCTCAGAGTGCTCTGGGCAACCAACAAAGCAGTGACCACCACCATACAAGTCTACCCCTCGCACCTCAACCTCAGCCTCCCAACCAGAAGCCAGCACCTCCACTTCTTCATAAGGACCCTCCCATCCTTATCAAGCAAGCCTCCACAGACAAAGGACGGGACAAGAAGAAAGATAGGGTATGTTTCATGCTAGACTGAGTTAGAATTATCATTAATCCTTCTTAGATATTGACTCTGAAAATTAGAGGATGTGAGGATAATTAAGTTTGGGGATGTCTAGTAGATAGCAGCTTGAAAGTTGCCAAATATCCCCTTCACTTTGATAATGTATCTTTTTTCTACTTTACCCAGGCCATCATCAGGTGATTGTACTTGAGTTAGGGAGGACCTGTATTAAAATGCAGGAGTTAATGTCTATTATTATGTAACCCTTAGGTTACTATTGACCCTAGGAGGTAGTACCATGAAAGTGAAATATGGCTGCAAGCTTGACAACAAGCCACACAATTATTACTTTTAGGCAGGAAACATTTAGCCCCAAAAGGTCACTTGATATTTTGGAGTGACTACATAGTGTCAGTTTCCAAACTGAAATTTGCATGTTGTTACTGTTCTTATAATCTTATTACACATCACAGATTTCTTTTATCCCTGCAGTTTCCAGCAACTGTTGGAAAGCACTGTATTTTGTGGTATAAAAGACACGCTGTTTTCCCCCAAAAATACAATGAAAAGTTCCTATGCATCTTCATAGATGAATATCATGAGGCTAGACTGGAGTTAGCTCTGGCTTTATTCTGAACAGTCACATATGCAGGTAGTTACCCAATAAACTGCCCATAATTGGTAGAATATGCAATAAAAAACATTTAATTAAACTAAAACTTGACATTGTGAAAAAGAAGATTCACTTGAATGTTTACTTAGATTTAGGAAAAATGTCAAGGACAGTCACAACTCTTGTGTTTATTTAGTGACACTGCTACCACCTGGTGTCTGCTGGTGAATATTACTGGAAGTCCTCAATGCAAACATAGATTTTTAGGATGAACAAGTGCTGAAAACATTTATTGGCCTTTGTTTTTTATGATTTTATATTTTCTTTCCATAAATCATGCTTATACTTTGCATGCAATTAAATGACTTGATAAACCCAGCTGGATCATCTCAGCAGAGAAGGGTAGACTGAAAAAATTTCTGGTATACATATATATGAATGTGTTACAGATTTTAACTTCCATACTAGACTGATGAACAGCATTGAATAGAGGTACTGAGAGGTGAATGTGCATACATAAACCCACCTGGTTCAGGCTCAGTATAATAGCAGAAGGATGAACAGAAATAATTTGTAGTGTTTAAATGTATGACTGTGATGCATGTTTTCACTATTTTAGTTCTTATATTCAGCAATAATGGTATCATTGGCTGATGAATAGCACTGAATGAAGATACTGAAAGGTGAGTGCATTTGCTTGAATAAGCTAATGTGTAGTGGGTGTTGATTAGGAGCCGGATGAAGCAGTGGGAGAAATGCCCAGGAGCTGTAAAGTGATCGTAATGGGCAATATGAGTGGAAGAGTAGGCAGTGGTCCTGAGGATGACAATGGGATGTAATGGAGAGCCAGGAGAAAATGATAATGGGAAGCGACTGAAGGTTATGTGTCAGGAAAGGAGGTTTTGTATTTGTAACTTTTATTTCAAACAGAAAGATGCACATAAATATACATTGTATACAGTAGAGGAAACGGGGATCGTGTTGAAAGGGGCCTGATTGATTATGTGCTCGTAGAGAGGTCGATGCTGGGAATAGTTGCTGATACAAGGGCCGTGAGAGGATGATGTATAGGTTTGTCAGATCATATGAATGTGGTATGCAAGATCAACCTGAGAGGAGTGCGGTAGACCAGGAGAGAGAGTTGCAGTCAAGAAGAAAGAATGAAGTCGAGAAGCTGAGGATCAAAGAAATGACAGATTAATAAAGGACCGAAGTAGGGGAGGAGTTAGAACCAATGAATTGGAATGAAAGGGCTCAGGATAGCCAGTGGAATGCGTATGGGGATTGCTTAGTTAGGAATGGTAAAGCGGTGTGTGGTGTGGCAAGAGTAACAAGAAAGGTACAGCATGGTGGGATTGAAGAGGTTGAGAGAGCAGTGGTGGAAAAGAGGAAGAAGTTGCTGGAGTGATTAGAGGACAGGGGTTCAGTTGAAATAAGAACTGAATATATTGAGGACAAGAAGCACATAAAGAGACTAGTGAAGAGGGAAAAAAAGGAGGTAAATGATGATCTAGGAAGAAAGCTGAATGGAAACTACACTGAAACTAGGAAGTTATTCTGGAAAGAGGTATTGAAATGTAGAAGTGACAGTGGAAAGAAATGTGAAAGTGTGAAGGATGTAAGTGGTAGGTTGTTAAACCACAGGGTTGAAGTAAAGACCAAATGGACAGAAAATTTTGAAAGCCTAATGAATGGGAATAGAGAGAGCAGAGCCGCTGTAAAAATGATTGGTTGTGGAAGTGTGTAGAGAAAGAATGCAGTGATAGGAAACATGACACTCGCAGAAGTGAAGAACACTGTGAAATGGCTGAAAAATGGGAAAGCAGCTGAGGTTGATGAGGTGTATGCAGAGATGATTAAGTATTGTGGAGAGAGAGAGGAATGAAGTGCTTGTTGTAGATATGTAAGAAGGCAGGGATGAGTGAAACTGGGCCAGCAGAGTGGAAAAGGACTTTGATTGTACCCCTGTACAAAAATAAAGGTGAGTGAAGTGTGTGCGAGAATTGTCATGACATTAGTTTGTTGAGTGTGGTAGGGAAGGTATATGGAAAAATTATTTTAGAGAAAGCAAGAGAGATATCAGAAGTCCTGGTGAGTGATGAACAGGGTGACTTTAGGAGTGACAGAGGATGTGTGGATCAGATATTTGCAGTGAGACAGATAGTGGAGAAGGCTTGCGAGAAGGACTAGAAGGTGTTTATGGGATTCATGGATCTGGAAAAAGCATACGACAAAGTAGACAGAGAAGAATTATGGAAAGTTTTGTGCATGTACGGTGTAGATGGTAAGCTGCTAGGTGCCGTCAAGAGATTTTATGATGGTAGTGAAGCATGTGTAAAGGTAAATGAGCATCTAAATGAATGGTTCATGATCGGTGTGGGCGTTTTACAGGTTGTGTGATGTCCTCATGGTTGTTCAATATACAGTGCTCGTCAGAAGTATCTAGCGCCTATGGCAGGGCGCGCAATACTTATGGTCAAAAAAGAGTCACCCGTTTTTGGTACTAAAAATTGAGCCAGATGTTGCCATGACGTCACAGTTGCCTGAGGCCTTACAGCACGCTGGTTGGTTCCCTCCTCAGTTGCCTATGGGCTGCCTGAGAGAGAGGAACTCCGCCGCATCTCCTTCTCTTATTGCGCCATTTTTTACCGCAGTGTTTTGGTTTTCGCCACTTTGTTATGGCACCTACCCGTGAACTATTGAGTGAAATCATATCCCAGATCATTGTTCTAAAGGAGGCTGGCCACCAAACGAAGGAAATTAGTGAATTGGTTGGCGTGGCTCGATCAACAGTGCGTAGGTGGTGTGCCCGTTTTCGAGTGGAAAACAGTGGTGACGTTCCCACAAAGAAACCGCGGTCTGGTAGGCCCAGGAAAACTTCCCCGAGGTCTGTTAATGTTTTAAAACGTGCAGTGGAGTCTAATCCTCGTGTGAGTGCAAGGAAAATAAAGGAGAGCAACCCGGAAGTGTTTGGTGAGGTTTCTGTGCGCACAGTGTCTCAAAGGGTCCATGAACTTGGTTACACAAGTCACAGGCCTATGAAAAAGCCTCATCTCACACGTTACCAGCGATTTCGTAGGCTTGCCTTTGCCAACAAATACCTTAACTGGGGTGAGGAGCAATGGTTGTCAGTGTTGTGGTCTGATGAGGCAATGTTTAGTGTTACCTGTAATCGAGGAGCACGTGTGTACCGGCGCAAAGTTAGTGATCCTCTTGACCCACGTTTCGTGGAAAGCACAGTTAAACACCCTGATTCATTCGTGGTATGGGGTTGTTTTTCTGGTAAAGATTTGGGGAGGCTTGTTGTGCTTTCCAAGAACTGCAGAGTGAATCAGGACGTTTATCTGGAGCTTCTTTGTGATCATTTACCAGAGTCCTTCGAGCTCACAGGTGCACGAGTGTTTCAGCAGGATGGTGCATCTGCTCATAAGGCCAAATCGGTCACCAATTGGCTTTGTGACTACGAGGTATCATTCATGAAAGACTGGCCAGGCAATAGCTCAGACCTCAACCTGATAGAAAACCTCTGGTATCTCGTAAAGAAGAATCTCCAAGGGAAGGACGTGAGCTCTCTGCCTAAGCTGGAAGCCGCCATTCATGACTCCTGGGACAAAATATCCCTCCACAACCTCAGGAACCTCGCCCTTTCACTTCCAAGACGTCTCGGGTCCGTGAAGAAGCGTAAAGGATACCCTACGAAGCACTAAAGGTAAATAAAATGCATTATTTATATGTTTTTTCAATGATGAAAGGTTTGTTTCGTAGGAGGGACGCAGGGCACTTGATACTTCTGACGAGTACTGTATATGCAGTATGGATCGGGTGATGAGAGAAGTAAAAACACTAGTAATGGAGAGGGGGATGGCGTTGATGGATGGAATATCTCAAATTTGTTTTATGCTGATGATGCAGTATTACTTGCAAATACCGGACAGGAACTTGGTAGACTAGTGCAGAGTTTTGCTGATGACCGTGAGTGTCGTGCCTTGAGGGAAAATGTAGAAAAAAGTAAAGTGATGGTGACTGAAAAAGAAGGTGACTCCCAGTGTGATGTTACAGTGAATGGAGAGAGACTGGAATTGGTGAATGTGTTCAGATACCTGGGAACAGTGATAGAGGAAAATGTGCAAAAGAAGTGGAAAGCAGAGTGACATAAGGGAGGAGAGTAGCTGGTGCAATGAAGGCCTTGATGAGAAACAGAGGCTTGAGTGTTGCAGCTGCACACGGCTTCCATGAAGGAATGTTAGTGCCAACTTTAACATATGGGTGTGAGACTATGGTGTGGCATGAAAATGAAAAGTCAAGAATAAGAGCAGTGGAGATGGGACTGCTGAGGAATGTGTGTGGAGTACAGAGAGTGGATAGGATACGAAATACCCTGTAATATGATTCGTGAAATATGTGGAGTGAGGAAGTCTATGGACACCAGAATCGAAGAGAGTGTACTGAGATAGTATGGTCATGTGGAGAGAATGGATAACAATAGAGTGGTGAAAAAGATATAATTGTGCAAATTTGAAGAAGGGAGGAGGCGAGGTAGGCCAAGGAGAAGGTGGAGGGATATGGTGGATGAGTGTTTGAGGAAGAGTGGTTTGGAAGTTGGTGAGGCTAAGGGGACCGACAAAAGATCTAGCTGGCTGAATGACTGTTGTGAGGAGAAGCACATGATCAGGGATTTGGCACCTCTTTTTAACATAACAGCGTCCGGATTGACTCTATCGGCTATGTTTATGTGAAGCTACAGAACGTGGTGAATATTTCTGGCATATCATACAGAACCAGGATTCCGGGGGCTTGAGTGGTGAGTGAATGGAAGCATGGCCAATTGGATTGGGCAAACTTGGGCTGTCTGGATGTTGCTACTTCTCACGCTGCCCTAGGGTGTGAATGGAGGTCCAGAATAATTGGGGTGCATCTTACTCAGTTCAGCATCTTGCAAATAAATACAATAATTACAGTAGCTGATTTTGGCACTTTGTTTAGCATTCAGACCATACAAAACATAGGCTGTACCATAGTCATCCCTAGTATGAGAATCCCTTGGCAGGAAGTGTGGCACATTCTGTATGTAGTCAGGATCTTGTTATACTGTACGTGTATTTGGTATACGATGAACAATGAACTTAAATTATACTCAGCTTTGCGACAGCGATGTCGAAATTCGCTTATATTGTACACCCTCGATATAGCGAACTAATTGTTACCACGCCCATGACATTAAAGCCAAACTGCATGCTTTTCAATAATTTCCCAGACGTCATGGCCTTTACAGAACAGATAGTTAAATATAGAGCATCGTTTGGCCATACAGTCATACAGAATAACATACAGGTAGGTCCAAATGGCTGTTTTTCTCAGTAAATGCTTTATTATTGGTTCCTCTCATGATGCTTGTCACCCAGAGATTGAGGGGGCATTCTGCGGGCCATGGAGAAGGGCGTGTGTGTGTGTAGGGATGCCACGCTGGCCAGTGTTTCCAGCATATCCATTCATTTACGGAGCAAAAATTTGTCAAATGAACATGATGTTTAGCCAGGTCAAAGTGATCATTAACCCCTTCGTTACCGCATTCCCCCCCCCTCCCCTGCTCAGCTGCCCCCCCTGCCAAACTGAATTTTCCCCAGGTGTGGCTCTTTTGTGCAGTAGTATTTATCTTTACATCTTTTCTATTTGTTTTATAGTATTTATTTTTGTATTGGTAAATAGATATTGACCACGAGATGTATTTATGATATGTTAAAATAATGTACATAACAATATTACATGTCTTACCAATTGATTTAGTAAACATACAGTATCTCTATCTATCTATTGCCAGACGCCTGAATCCCGTTTGGGGTGGCCACAAACAAATCGCCTCCACGTCGCCCTGTCCCCCGCCATTTCACTGCCCTGCTCCCAACTCACACACCCCTCTCCCATATACCTCTCCACCCCATCCCTCCATCTCATCCTCGGCCTCCCCCTCCCTCTTCCCCCCTCCACCTCACTCACATACACTCTCTTCGTCAGTCTTTCACCCTCCATCCTTTTTTTTTTTTTTTTTTTTTCCCTCTCATCTCTCTCTTTCATAACAGTGAAGTATGCTTTACTTGTTTTGAAGGAGAGGGAATGGTTTAAGAGGAAGCAAGGCAAGGATTTAATAACCTCCCTATGAACTAGTTTACCTAAAGATACTGCACAGATTTTATGATACATGGGCAGAGTCAGTGGATGGTAATGAAAGACCTATGTTCTGAATTTCTTATTATGATTGTCTTATTCCCCATTAGGGCCCTGGTCGTGATGAATGGCTTCGCCGAGTGAAAACTGTTTATGAAGACCTCATGAAAGAACAGAATCTAGATGAAGCTGTGGAGAATTACCGTTCTGTCAAACTGCCTGAACGCCTAACCTCAGAGGCTGTCCAGACTGCCATCAATTTCCTGTTGACTCAGGAGGGTATGTATAGTTTTTATAGGTGTGATGAGATTAAGCTTGAAAGGTAGCAGAGATGAATGATAGGTTTAGTAGTGAGGCTGAAAACAGTGATTCCCCACCTGACATTGTAAATACGATGCCATTAAATGAGAACTGCTTTAAGTGAGGATTATGTTCCAGGAGGAAAAAGTATCTCATGAGATTAATAAATCACATTTAAATCACACTTGCGGCTGCTGGTAAGTATCAAAATGTTATGTGGTGTGGCTGAAGGTATGTGTTTGTACTGAAGTTCTTAGGTGATTCAGTGGCATAAGTGATATATTGAGATAAATGCTACCAGTAATGTAAGTTATGTCTTCTCTTCACTCTTCATGGTATATCCTGACTGCTGAGTAATGATGAGATGTGACGGCTTAACCCCTAAGCACTGGGGGACAGTTATATCCAACACGAAATTGGTGGGCCAGGGATACCGGGGGACGGCTATAAATGCAAGTGTTTTTGCGCCATACTTTGACATGGCTGCCACTTGATCTCCTCACCAAAGGGTGGGGATAGCCTCCCAGCACTGGAGGCAAGCATAGCTCATTTGTCTTTGTGACTTTGCCATGTGTAGGACAATGTTTTCTTAAGCCTCTTCAACCCTCTTGTTCGATTCTGTTCCTGCCTCATGGAACCCTTTCCTCATCCAGCCCTACCAAGCCTCTTTTCAAGGATACTAGGAAAGGGCTAAGTGACAGTGCCATAGGATGTGTCTTGGATGGAGCTGTTTTTGGTTTGTCTAGTAATGGAGAGGTTATCTTGTTGAGAGCATTGGCAAAGTCAGGGCCGTGAGCACATGCACGAATATAGCCTGCCTCGCAGCCAAAAATTATATATATTCTTCATGTCCTTACTCATCAATGCAACCACCTACAGACCTGGGGTTGCTTTTATTTGCAAGAAGAAGAGTTGGTGAGTAATATGGTTTTTAATTTGTTTCCCCAACTATCTACTTTCTGAGATGTTAAGGTTTGAAAACAAGCAGTTTGGGGACAGATGCTCATTCAGAGAGGCTGGTGGTGGTGTAAATTGCCTGGTGTCCAGGGGTTAAGGAATCTAGGAGTCCTAAGTGAAAGTCAAAAGAAAGACTTCATATTTAAGTGTTAATTTCACTCAATAATGAGCTCATTTTACATGTCTGGTTTAATGTGTAAAGATTTAACATTCAAACCAGCTAGGTGGATACAAGAAATAAAATATTTGGAAAGCTCCTTTAACCGAAGTAAAAACCAACTTCTCATTAATGATTAGTTCATCATCATTGTTGTTATCAACACCATCACCATCATCATCCTGCCTCCTCTCATACCATAGGTGGGGTCTAAGTATGATTCAGAAAACAAGAAAAATGAACAACATGACTGTGGTTGAAATAATCAACAGCATACCCAATGAAATGGGCCACACACTCATTCACTAACCATTGTAGCTCCCTGAAGTCTGACTCTCATTAGCACATTAAATTTCCTAATTACCCATCAGACAGTAAGTGCAACAACTTATGTTAAAAAAGGGGAATGCCAAATCCCCGTCATACACTTCTCTGTACATACTTCATCCACATCCAGCCAGCCTGAACCCTCATCCCATTTCCTAGCCTCGTCAGCTTCCATACTACTCTTTCTTATGCACTTTTTTACCGTATCTTTCCACTTTCTTCTCCGCCTATACCACGCTTTCTACATTTAAGCTCACTAAACATACCCTTTTTACCTCCCTTTTTGTACCCATTTCCTCCACATGACCTTACTATCCAAGCAGACTTCTTCAGCTTTGTCGTCTACAGACATTTTACTTCACGTCTTTCATGAATCACAGTATATATTATTCTGTCCACTCTGCATGGCCCACACATGCTTTTCAGTAACTCCATTTTCACTGTTCAAACACCAGACTTTTCATTTTTATGCCACACCAGTGTCTTACCCATATGTTGATGTGGGTACTAATGCCTGTATTTTTAAACTTTCCCTTCCCTTTTAGGTGCATGGGAAGGTCATCGTTCACTGAAATGGTATTCTTAAAAAAAAAAAAAAAAAAAAAAAAAAAATCCTTCTCTTTCTGAGCTGCTCGAAGGGTAAGGCCTTTCCTTCGAGCAGCCAAAATTATTGGAACTTGACGGAATCATTTGACCCGTCTCACAAAAAATCCCCTTTTAATTTTTGTGCGTTCTTTTGTACTTCTATCTATCTATCTATCTATTGCCAGACACCATAATCCCTTAAGGGGTGGCCATTTGACTTTGAGTTATTTGTTTTAAGGGGAGGGGCACTAACCCTCCACCAACCCACTTGTTCACACGTAGGGAGCACGTATGGTTTGGTTATATGGTTACCACCCAGCGTTGTAAATGGTTTCTTGGCTTACAGGAAACCATTTGGCTTGTCACTCAATGTAAAGCCACCTGTAAAGGAAAGAAAAGCAAGAAGAAGTGACAGGAAAGATGCGAGAAATAGGAAGAAAGGAGGGGAGGCACAGAAAATGAATGATGAAGGCTAAGGAAGAAGTAGGCAGCACTACGTCAAGTTAATGTATTTAAAATATCGATGAAAGGTAGTGTACAATGTAATTAATATGATTTACAATGCTATACTGATTTTTAAAGTGTTATTTGTGTTTCTTTAAAAGTGTTATCCATGTCAGCTGAGATGTTTAACCAGACGTAAACAGAGTGGACAGCGTACTGCCTCTGATATTCTTCTAGTCTTATGTGATCTGACATTAACAAATCTTACACATTATGGCCAGGGTCACATGAGGATTTTTTTTTAAGAGATTTTGCTCGTTAATTTGCCTGGAAAAGGAAAATCTGCCTTCAAGGTTGCAGGAGTGGTTAGGTTCATGTCTTCCTGCTGGAAACAAACAAGTGAGTGCCGCCATATGATACACTTATGAATAACAACATCAACCCATTGACTGCGGCTGTACCATATAGGATATTCGAGTTCAAATGGCTCTGACTGCCGCTGTATCATATATGATTTCCTGCTTTCCAAAATTCTGCCGTCAGAAATGACAGGAAATAAATCAGCTAGCATTGCATGGCACCCTATAGAATATTGCCATACATAGATTATGCATTTTTTACAAGGAGCAGAGCTCAGCTGAGTTACCTACAAAATGCCGAAAGTAATGGTACGAAATCTTCTTCCGCTGCTAGCAGTAGCCCAAGCAAATATTGGATGAAATCTCTGGATGTCGTGATGATAGTGATCGGTGTTAGATGATGACAGTGATGGTTCAGATGCTGATTTATACCTTATCTGATAGGCACAAGATTGACACTGACGACACAGTGCAACCATAACACATCATTCACCTGGCACCACTGCACAGGAAATATTTATTACTTCACGGACCTTTTCAGGGGTAATTTTTTTGTTTGCTGTATTGTGTTATATACCATTGAACTCAGGATTTTTTTCTCTATCTTCTAATATTTCTTCTAAATAATTAAAAACTGCCGCACACGGAATGTACATGTAAATAAACACTGACGCAGTGAATGGGTTTAAGGTAATATTATTCCTTGAATATAATTAATCAAAATATTGTCTTGAGAAGTGAACACTGCTGTGATGTTGGCCAGATTGGCAGTTCTGGCTGAATACAAACCAACAGTATGGATGTGGTGGTGCCCTCCCACATCTCAGATGTTTTGTTCTTTCATTATGAAGCATGAGATATGCATGTTTTGATGCATCAGTTTATAATCAAAATATTGTCTTAAGTGAACACTGCTGTGATGTTGGCCAGATTGGCAGTTCTGGCTGAATACAAACCAACAGTATGGATGTGGTGGTGCCCTCCCACATATCAGATGTTTTGTTCTTTCATTATCCAGCATGAAATATGCATGTTTTGATGCATCAGTTTATAATCTAATGCTCCACCATACCAGATATCAGCAGGATGGGTTGTTTTAGCTTAACAGGGCTTCCAGCTTGAACGTTTTCCCTTCCCTTCCCTTCCAAGTGAATCTACTTGGATACCAATGGAAATCAAAACTCCTTCGACAGGAAGGGAAAGTTTAGGGAAGGGATTGTTTTTAAGAATACGGCTGTAAAATTCCGTGCCACACTTACACCTCTGTTTCGTACCAAGGCCGTCATAATACCAACCACTTGACTTCCTTGTAGCACTCATACTTCCATTTTTTTTTTTTTACATATTTACCGTATTTCTTTCACTATACTTAGTTACTTAAACTTTCGACTGATTCAGATCTCTCTTCATTTATAAAATATCACGTTAGAAGTCACTTTCTCCCACAGTAACAATCACTCTTCTCTCTACATTTACCTTTAAGGCACGACACTAACAGACATCATCAAAACTCTGTATGTGCCTGTAAAGTTTTTGTTCCTTCTGCCTGCAAAGCTTTTTTTCCTTGTTAGCAAATACCAGAGCATCTGCATCTACATACATCTTATTTGAGATACTCTACCATTAACTGTTCTCAGGTATCATTATCCCCCTCTCCATAGCTTGAGTTTTTAGTTTTTGCATAACAGCCATGAGGACATTTTAGATTTTTTTTCTCTCCATCACATATATTAAATCACTTACATAGGGAAGCACTTAGTCTAACATAAACTTCACTACCATCCTAAAAATGATAATAATCTCGTAGCTGTATTTTCACAGTCAGCTCTTGCCCTCTCCTGTTATGTTTTCTTTCATTTAGAAAGGTCTAACATGCCTGCATGGATCAGCTTCGGTCACCTAATAGTGGCGCTTCATGCTTCTCGATTTCAGGCAACCTTCCTATTCAGTCCCTTTTCTGTGAGGGCATACTCCATGACCATGTCCCAGGTCTTTTTTGGTCTGCCTGTTGCAACCCTACCCCTATGGTTCACACTTCTCACTTTCTGCACCCAGTTGTTGTCTCCCATTCTCTCCACATGCCTAGACCATCTCAATCTGCCCCTCTTCATCACACCACCAACACACTCCAGCCCCATCCTTCCTCTCAGCTTTTCGATCATGAGCTCCCTCCCTCCCTTCCCCCAGGCCTCACATTCAAGGACACAGTGTACATCTACCTAATTGTTGTCACTAGTGTATGTTTGAGCCTTCAAGTATCCTCTTCCTTCTCTGCCCAGGTCTTACTACTCTACAGCATTACACTTTTAACACATGCTGCATACAAAGATCCCTTAGCATGGGGGAAGAGCCCTCTCAGTGTCAGGAGAGGCAACACCTCCCTGAACTTCTTCCAACCACTCCTCACTCTAGCCACAGAGCTAGCTCCAGCCCCACCTTCAGCATATAACATGTCACCCAAGTAACAAAACTCCTCCACACACCGAAGAGACTCACCAGCAAGATCATTCCACTCACACTTGACATTATCCACATGCTTTCCCCCAACACACTGCACACATGAAATTGGCATTATCTTTCAGTTTATACCTCTAATACTGTACATCTCTCTGCACCCACTTCACAAACACTGCATGAGATGGAATCACTTCCCATGCCCTTGTGGCAAACCGCACGTGGCCACTTTCCCTGTTCTCAGACAGTACTGCCACCAGTCCTAGATACCATCACTTTCCATTTATCTGTATATATTCTCAAGCCCTTGTGCCCCATAGCATCTTTCCACTTCCCAAATCTTTGCTTTGCCTACTTTTCATTCACTGCAATCAATACCAAGTCTCCGGCACACAATATCTCCCACGGGAGTCCATTTCTAAAGTCACGTGAGAGGGCTTAAAGCATCATTAGTGGTGCACATAACTGTATGACTATCAGCACCCCATTAATCAGGGCCATATTGATAATCCGATTTCAAGCATTCAGAAGGCAAGAAAACCTGTTTATTAAAAAAAAAAAAAAAAAAAAAAATCATACATTAAAAAAAATTCAGAAGTTCGAACAGCTTAAAAATTTACCAAATTGGAAGAGACATCAAACAAAAAAAAATTAGTACAGTAGAGTTGCGATTTAAGACAAAGAGAAGCAGTGATGTTACTGTAACATGGGCATTTATCTATTAACCCCTCTGTGAGGCAATTGAGAATCCGTAGACATGCCCCGGGAGGCAAAAGTTTCGGGAAATTTGACATGTCATATTTTTATGATCTATGTGTTTGGGATGATGGATAATGATGAAATATCAATAAAAATAATAAAATAAATATATTTTACCTACCCATTACTGAAATTACAGCTGATGAAGCTGATGAATGCTGTATGGGTAATCCATGAGGATGCCGCAGAAGGTAAACAAACAACTTTTTTCTATCTGGTGTTTTCACTTATAGCTTGAACAGAACATTCTTTCCTTATTAGAAAAACTTATTTCTTGCTTCTGTGTACAATTATTTTCAAAACAGAACTTGTTTCCATATTCAAAAAATTGTAATTTCAACTTCTGAACTTTACTTATGCTACCAGTAATTATAACAAAACTTATTTCCTCTCATTCAACAAAACTTTTCTTCTTGTTCTTATAGTTTGAAAAGAACATTCTTTTCTTATTAGAGAAACTTATTTCTTGCTTCTCTGTACAATTATTTTCAAAACAGAACTTGTTTCCATATTCAAAAAACTAATTTCAACTTCTGAACTTTTACCTGTGCTTCCACTAATCAGAACAGAACTTATTTCCTCTCATTTAACAAAACTTTTCTTCTTGCTATCCATTACTTCTGTTTGGCTAGAACTTTGCAAGTGTGTGGTAGTCACGCCAACACTCAAAACATAGTGCGACACCACATTCTTTACACCATGTGCTCACTCGGTTGTTCTTCCGCGGCTTTCTCACAGAATGAAGGCAGACATGACATGATCGCTGTCCAGTCTTTCGGGTATGTGTTGGAGGCAGCTTTTGTAGATAGTGCCTATTGGCGAATCCCGTTGCTACAAGTCTGTCAGCAGCTAGTTCAGAGTGGCGTCCAGGACGGTCTTTGTTCAGTGTTCCATACTTGGTGAGCAGTTGTCTCACCACTTCCAGAACAAAGTGCCTCAGTGACTTCTTCTTCTGGGTTTCTGCCTTGTACATATGGTAGGCATTCAGCACTGACAAATCAACCATATGAAAAAATAACTTCTTGTACCATTTTACGGTACGTCTGATACACTCCACAGTACCTATTTGGGCATCCGACTTGTCAACAAGTCTCATATTTTTTGTGTAATCAGTTACTACGTCCGGTTTGAGGACTGGTTCTTTTGTTCTATAGTCCACTTTTCCTGATGGAATCAAGTTGCCACGATGGAAGGTGCTCAGCATACAAACCTCCCGTTTATCTGTCCATCTGACACACAGCAAAGGATCACTTCTGTAGAGCTCACAGGTTCCTCGAGCACTACGTCCTCCAAACTTTGGAAGATATTTCCTGTTCTTCCGGACTGTCCCACAACTACCAGTGTTATGATCATGAAGGAAACTACACAGGGATGGGGAAGTATACCAATTATCAGTATACAAAACATGTCCCTTGTTCAGAAATGGTGCCATCAATTTCTTTACCACAGATCCAGAAAATCCTAGGAGATCTCTTGCAGGTACATCAATATCAGTGCCAGTGTACACTATAATGTCTAACACTATGCCAGTTAGGCAGTCACAAATAACAAAAAATTTTATTCCAAATCTGTGTCTTTTGGAGGGAATGTATTGCTTGAATATAAGTCTGCCACGGAACAGAATGAGACTTTCATCAATAACAAGTTTCTGATAGGGTGCAAAGAAGGAGCGAATACGCTCCCTTATCTTTTCAATTACTGGACGAACCTTCCAAAGGCGGTCATCAGTACTGGGATGGTTGTTGTCTGTGAAATGAATAAATCGCATGAGTAGCTGGTACCTGTCCCTGGGCATGTACTTGGGAAATATTGGGGTATAAATGAGTGGATCTCGGTTCCAGTAGTCACGAACATTTTGCTTCTTTACTTGTGGCATCAGAAGAGTGAGTGCAAGAAATGTGTACATTTCAGGTACACTGGTATCATACCAACGTTTCATTTTATTGTGTGGAGAAAAAGGATGTTTGTCCTTCATGAACTGATAATATCTATTGGTTTCTTGTACCAAATAATCAAGAATTTCCCCATCAAAAAACAGGAGAAAATACTCCATTTCAGAACTGTTTTTGTCTACTCCAGTAGCCCTTGTCACTCCACTGTGAGTTTCATCAAATCTATAGCAATTTGGTATGAATCTATCACCATTTGCCCAGATAAACCCAGATCCACCAGCACTACCAATACCACCAGGCCTACGGGGAGGGTCACACACCCTGGGATCATCATCATCATCATCACTTAGGTCTGAATCATCATCACTCTCGTCACTCACGGGAATAAATCCATCACTGTCATTGTCTGCCATCCCCTCACTGTCACTACCACTCTCCTGTGCCATCCCCTCACTGTCACTACCACTCTCCTGGTCATCACTATCGTACTCCAAACCTGGCGATAACTTACGTTTCACGCCAGCACTACTCACTGATACCCCTGAGGTTGACGGAGTTTGTGTATCACTGTCCGAAAATCCTTCAAAATCGGCGATGTCATGCACTTCCCTCTCTTCACCAAGTCTACTAGTCACTTCAGAGTTCTGCAAAGTGCTGTCCGGTTCTGCCATCTCATCTGAAGACTGTGCTGAGGGCGAAAAATGAAGACTTCCCTCTAACTCCACGATACGCACAATTGCGCTGCCTAACCTCTGCGCGTTGCAGACGTGAAAAAAAAATCGGTCACATGTACTGTTATTACAGCATATTTTTGAAGGATTTTAGGCATATATTTGTTTGTAGAAAATTATTTTATGATTTATGAGTCATTTTTAGGTAATTATTTGAGCATAAAATGTGAAAATAAAAAAAAAAATCCACCCCAAAACCCGGTACAATTGTACCAGCAGGTTTGTTTACATATGACGTCAGAGCCCAGACCCCTCTGAGTGCAACGTGGAAGGTGGGGGGTATCAAACGATGCCACCCGTTGCCTGAGGCTCTTTTACTCAAAAGTCCCGACCCGGTATCCATCAAGAGAACCCGTCTTAAGACCCGACCCGGACTTAAAGGGTTAATCATTTAATAACAGTAATATCACTCATTTGTGTGAGGGAAACTGAGTGGAAAGTGGGTGCCTTTAGGCATTGAATTTCCAGGTGGCTGCGTTTGTTTACAGCTCATGCATTGTGCCAGTGCCAGTCACTGTTAGGGCTCCTTGACCCAAGCCGACCCACGTGACACGTCCCATACCTACCACAACCAGTCTCAGCTGTTGTGTCTAGAAGCATTTATTTATTTCCTCACTCCTCATTTCATGCCAGAATTCTGAGCGTGTGGTTCCAAACTAACTTTAGTTATGCCTAAGCACCTGAAAATGTTAAGAATACAAGAAAAGCATTTATTCCCAAGGAAAAAGTAAAATTATTGGATGGAGTGGCATGTGGTTTTGGGACAATGTGAACAGGAGTAACATTAAGACAGTCTGGTATAATGAGTCCGAGCGAACAAGAGTAATGTTACGTTCAGATAGTCAGATACGGTGAGTCGGGTGTGTATATGATGTGGATAGTTTCTTTGTTGGAGAGTGATAAAAAACTATAAATGTTAATGATGCTGGAGCAGTAAAATCATGTTTTCGGGTTTAATGCAACGAGTGTGAAAAGGGTTTTGTGACTGATCATTGTTATGAACTGATGGACTCGGGGTGGGAAAATTTGGCACTTAAGGTATGTGAAGAGTCTTTGTGTTGAAGTAAAAAGTTAGGTAAGGTAATTACGTGAGTTCAATTCTTGTGAATTATACTGTCATGAAAATTATATGGCTTGGCTGACATGTTTATTATTTAGGATTACTGCATCTGTGTTAACCCCTAAAAGCCTGGATTCTTTCGACCGTACTGGCGTGAAAATCTGTCTATGGAGTCGATTTTTTTACTCTTACAGAAGTAAAAAGTGTTATGCCCAAGGTTCAGAGCCTGAATTTACACACCTTATGCCGCAAACCAGAGCATTTTAGTATTATAGAATGAAAGATCTTGATTTTACACACCAGAAAGTGTATATATCATTCTCATATGTCAAATGTTTACCACGTAGCCACAGCCAGAAAGAAGCTGGAGGTGGAGGGAGTATGAAGGGGTGAAGGGGGGAGAGTGAAGGACCTAGGTGGAGGGAGGATTTTGGGAAGAGTGTGGCGTGGAAAAATCAGCTTTATAGACTTGGCAGGAGGAGCTGTGAGTCTAGTCACAAGTGAGGGAGGGGGAAAGGGAACACAAGGTTTGGGATAGAGGTAGGTGGCGAGAGGGTGATGGGGGAATCCCCCCCCCACCACCACCACCACCACCACCTTGGGTAGGAGCCTGAATCCTCCCACCCTCCTTACTCAGGACTTAGTTCTCATTGGTTTGCATCAATATACATCACAGCTGGGCCGAAGCCTAGTGTCTTGTGTGTTTTTTTTTTTTTTACAAAGGCTTCTCTATTGATCCTATTAAGCATCAAGCAAAATTCTGGAAAAGGATTGATCGATCCTATTAGTACTTTAGGGGTTAATTAGGTAGGTTGTGGGCAATCACTCGATGCTGTTGAATTCATTAGTGAGTCTTCGAAATACGAAAACCCGAAGTATGAATTTTCGATGGTATGAAAGCGATGAATATAGGACAAATTCCACAGTACGGACATATCTGTCTTGATACGAAAACTGATACTCTATACGAAAGGAAATACAGAGATAGCCTGATTATCCAGACTATATGGTGTGAAGAGGAGCCTGAGTGGTCTGAAATCACGATTAATCTGGCGGAAACAAAACACAAGTACTGTTAAATTGATTTATTTACCGGTAAATGTACAATGAAAGACACAGCTGTCTTCCTAGTTCAGTCTGAAGAAAATTTACACCAGGCGAAATACAATGAAAACCCTGTTTCTACTAGTGCATGTCTCAAATGGTTCGATTTTTCTACCCTGTATTCGTCAGACTTTGGGAAGATACTTGTTTCTTTCATTGTACACTTGAAGCAGCAGAAAGACCTTACCAATTCAATTCATAATCCTGCAGCTTGTGTCTGTAATTTTCTAACAACTTTCAGTTTGGCAAATTACTTTTTCTTGCTGAAAATTTTCCTCCCTGTTATTGTTGTCACTTTCCCTTACGATCATTTTCCACCGCAGTGGAAGAAACTCAGTGTGCTCAAAGGTGGATATCGTTTCCCAATTTCCCAACTGGAGGTTAGGTCAGGTTAAAATTATTAGGTACAGATCAGCACGGTTAGGCCAGGTTTAGTTAAACACTTTGGGACGAACAGTCCTTTCCGCCATTATGTTAACGAAATAAACAAGAGTTGTCACACCAGAACAGCTTAAACGACAGGGAAACAGATTTAACAAGAAACATTTATTGTATTTACCAACCCAGAAATAATCTGAAGAATATAATAGATTATCAGGAAGAACTGATTTGGTAAGATGCTTTTTCTGCTTAAAGTAAAACGTATGTTTAGCCCCCTCAATGGCTGTGGGTTCAGATATTTGCGTGCTTCCATGGTCGGCCTTGGGACCATTTTTTCAAAGTTCTAAACTCAATTTCTTTTTCTTACATATGTGAAAAGACTTGTCTGGCACACTTGGTCCCCCCCCCCCCCAACCCATCCTGTGATTTGCTATGATTCGTGTAAGAATTAATAAAATTAGGATGCATGTTACATTAGCATGTAAACATTGGCAAAAACATCTGGGATGAATGACCTGTGAACGCCTGACTACTTGAGGTGGTGGAGTAGGGTCGTGTAAACACACCAGTGACCTTCGTTCCCTTCCTATAATTGCTCACAGTTTTTTATAGCTCACCCTATCTCAATGTCACTGACACCGGTACAGTAAGGTGTTGTTCAAGGCCAGTAGCTATGAAAGCAATAATGGAATACATTATTGTTTGTATCAGTCCTCTCTCTCTCACACATTCACATAAGAACGAACAAAAGAATGAGCAGTAAATGTACACCAACTCTAAGGAGCGAAAATAACTGTGCTCAGTCGGTCCAAAATATATTGGGAAGAGCGATACCGAACGAAGAATGTGGAACTGAATTCTAACCTACGAGAACATGTGGGACGAAAGAGTAATTTTTTTCTGATTAGCAAATATTTTTGTTCCATATCATCTCTTAAAATTGTAAAACCCACAGTCTTTGGCATAAGCATACAGCCTAAAGACCTTACCAGTTCAGCTCATATTCCTCTAGTCTGTCTTCTGTATTTTTCTGACTATTTTGAGGGTGGTAAATTATGTTCTCTTGCTGAAAGAAACTTACTCAAAATTAGGGCGCATGTAACATAAGCATGTTAATCATCAGCGAATACATCTGGAGTGAAGAGAATGCCTGACTGATGGGATGGTAGAGTAGGGTCGTGTAAACACACCAGTGACCTTCGTTCTCTTCCCGTAATTGTTCGCAGTTTTTTATAGGACGCTCTAACTCAGTGTCACTGACACTGAAACAGTGAAGTGTTGTTCAACTCCGGCAACTATGAAGGGGTTAATGGAATACTGTATGAAAAATTCAAAATGGGCGCAGTGTACAGCGCCGCGCTCGCTTACCGAGAGAAAACAAACTAACCCCTCTCTGGTAAACAAATTTTCATGCGTTTCTCAGTTGAGTCCATGTCCCTCCTTTCCTCACAGCTTCAATGTACGTGAGGATATTTTTGCAGCTTTTCATCTTTTCGTATTGTTTTGCCATGCCTTCCAAGCGCCCTGCATCATCTCCATCATTGAGGGAGCCTGCTGCAAAGCAGCAGCAGCACCGTACTCTAATTCTGGCAAGGAAATTAGAAATTATGAGACCCCATGAGGAGGGGCAGGGAGTCTCGGAGAGTGGGCATGCTGTAGGCCTTGCAGTTACCACCGTTGGGACTGTGGTGAAGAAAAAGGAGATGTACAAGAACATGGCCACCTCCCTCTCTACACTTGTATACAGATATTGCTTACTTCTTAATAGGGGGGGTAAAGTTTAGGTGGGGGGGGTCCGAGGGGGTCCTGGGACGCATCCCTCCATTTATATGTATATTTCTATCTATCTATCTATTGCCAGACGGCATAATCCTGTAAGGGGTGGCCATTTGACTCTGAGTTATATGTTTTACAGGGATGGGCACTAACCCTCCACCAACCCACTTGTTGACACGTAGGGAGCACGTATGGCTCAGTTATGTGGTTACCACCCAGCGTTGTAAATGGTTTCTTGGCTTACAGGAAACCATTTGGCTTGTCACTCAGTGTAAAGCCACCGGTAATGGAAAGAAAGCAATAAGAAGTGACAGGAAAGATGGGAAAAATAGGAAGAGAGGAGGGCAGGCACAGAAAAAGAATGATAAAGGCTAAGGAAGAAGTAGGCAGCACTACATCAAGTGAGTGGATGATGGTCACCACCACCTACCACTAATATGTATATTTCAGTGGGGAAAATTGTTCAGATATACAAAATTTCGAATTACAAAAGGTTTCTTTGGTCCCTATCCCTTTCGTATACAATAATCCCATAATTCACGCGAACTTTTTTCACGCGATTTTGGTTATCCATGAATTTTTCGTACAATAATTAAAACAAAATTATAGTATTCAAATAAATAATTTTAATATACAAGAGAAATAAATAAAATATAAAAATGCCTACCTGCTGCCTGTTGTGCATACATGTGTGTGTGTGTGTGTGTGTGTGTGTGTGTGTGTGTGGGAGGGAGGTCTACCACGCACCACACAGTCAGTTTGAATCCGACGGTCGAACCATTCATGACTCGCAAATCGTTATTTGTGGCTTATATTTCTGCTTTCCAGTGATTTTATGCCTTGTTTGCCAGTATGGGGCCTAAGCGTAGTGCTAGTGATGCATGTAACACACCAAAACGGGCTCGTAAAGTGAAGTCACTGACAGAGAAAGTTAAAGTGTTGGACAAACTTAGGGAAGGAATGTCTGCGACAATTTGCCATCAGGATGATTCCCCGTCATTTATTTACTTACCAGTTTATTTAGCAAGTACAGTATAGTATTTTTTTACTTATATGAGTTATAAAATCCCCCTGAAAATTAGTTATTAAAGTATTAATTAATCGATAATAAGTTTATTTATAGAATGACAGGGAATCGTCCAGGGTGTGAATTGTCCTGACGGGTAATTGTCCATGTTTTGACGGTGAATTGTCTCGGAACCATATGTTTAGGGTGAATGAGTCAGCTGTTCGTACAATAAAGAAGGCAAAATGTACCATACGGGAGGCAGTGAGGGCTAGTGCATCAGACTGTGCTAAAGTGTCTCCACCTGCACCTGTGAATTGTCTCGGAACCGTATGTTTGGGGTGAATGAGTCAACTGTTCGTACAATAAAGAAGGCTGAATGTAGCATACGAGAGGCAGTGAGGGCTTGTGCACCAGACTGCTAAAGTGTCCCCACCTACGCCTGTGCATGTCAGCTTTCAGTGTTAAATTTCTTACATTTTTGTTGTTTTTCATACTTTATGCTAGTTTATAAGGTGTATGTAGTGCATATACAGTATTATTCAGATGTAATACACTTAATACACATGCGTAATTTTGTGCACACATGGGCAGAACGTATACGCGAATTTACCACGTACGTGAAGGGTCTGGGAACGTAACCCTCGTGTGAATGAAGGGATTATTGTATATTGAAGACTCACTGTATTTCTTTTCCTTTATTGTTGATGGCTAGTGATACCTTCAAGAAAAGTTTCACTGTGCATTTCTTCAGTGACTGCATCAAAAGTAATTCTGTGTAAAATATGCATGGTGCTCGGCAGCAATTTTTCACATGTTGATTAGGTTAGAAGTTTTTGCTTGGTCGGTGTTCGGGGTTTTCAAGGTTAAGCTTAGTGGCAGTCCTTGATGGTTAAGGTTATGGGGAGTTTTTGGGATGAAAAATTCTTGGTCAGGTTAGGATGCACTGTTGTGTCCAGTCGACAAGATCCTATGTAATCATACTGCCTTGGATTTTTTAAGGCAGACATACAGTGGAGTCTCTTTTATCCTAATTTTTTTAAACTCTACTATGCTATTAACCGTAAGTTTTACTAAAACGTTTTCATTTCGATTAACCTCAAAAATCTGAAATTTGTCCGAAAATTCAAACATGGTGAGCTTGTTTCCCGCCACTTGTGTTCGTTTACAGTTGCTCTGCTAGTCACTAGAGCGAGTTGCCCTCTCCCTCACCTGCATCCACCGCCTTGGAAGATTTGGATGATGTGGAAATGACTGAGTAAGGAAACAAAAAATATGAGAAAACAGTTAGGTTTAAGACTATTTGTTCCAGTTGCTTACTGTGAATTACGTAATTGTTTTGGTGAAGATTTATGTAAGTTTATTTGAGTGAAGATTTATTTAAGTTGACAGTTTCTATTACAGTTACAAAAGTGCAGTTACATACGTAGTTACTACAGTGTATTAAGTGTTTTGGTGATGGTTGAGTGGCTTTTGGGGTGCTGGTGGTGGTGATGGGCTACACATCGCCAGAAGTGGGTGATGGGTGGGTACAATACTGTTCCCTTGTGTCCTACATATTATTACAGTATCTTTTAACCAAAAAAATTGATTAAACGAAACTTTGAAAGTCCCATGGTTTTCGGATAAAAGATACTCCACTCTATTTATAATAACCATTTGTTATATATATATTTTTAAAGGAAAATATGCGGCTTCCAGAATGTAACTCTGCTATTCTACATGTAAATGTATGTCACATTTTAGCATGAATTTGGTTCAGCACGAGGTTCTACATAATCTATCGCATGTTGTATTAAGACTGTACTGTACAGTAAAATAGCCATCACAGCGAAAAGAGAGAAATCCCATGTGACCATTTCCCAAGAGCAAGACACTACACTGTCCTCAGTGGAAAGACAATGAGGCCTAAGACAATAAGTCACTCGGCAGCTCTCATGTATTCTTCATGGAGAAATTAGGTACTGTCATGTATAAGCATATTACTGACATTAGACTACTTGATAGGTAATGCATCATCATGATCATCATCATTGTCATCTTGACATTTCTTCCCCTCTAAGAATGTGACAATGTAGAGTCTAAAAAATAAAGAGGAAAGCATAATTCAAGGAAAGCCATCAGTAATATGCATGGTGAAATAGGCCAGAGTACTCTTTCACACCACCATTCAGACCCCTCAGATGCCTGTCTCCACCTCACATTTCAAACCATCTCCCCCCTCCCCCAGATGCATTTAAAATTATCAGATAGCCAATCCATGCACTGTCCAGCTAAGGGGATGCAAAACCCTTGTGTCCTTTGTGTTAAATGCCTCTAACTAACATGGCCACTGTCATTTCTCTAGTTTTGTCAACAACCATACTTAGCTTTCTTACACTTTACCATATCTGTCAATCACCTTCTTAGCCTGCCATGACCCCTCCACTCACTCCCATTTACACATGTTATCAGCATGTTTACATCCATTATCTCCTTATGACCATGCCATCTAAGCACACTGTTGCACCTCCTTATCGAGGCTTGTTCCACATCATTCATGAATCAGTCTTTTCTGACACACACACACACACACACACACACACACACACACACACACACACACACACACACACACACACACACACACACACACACACACACACACACACACACACACACACACACACACACACACACACACACACACACACACACACACACACACACACACACACACACACACACACACACACACACACACACACACACACACACACACACACACACACACACACACACACACACACACACACACACACACACACACACACACACACACACACACACACACACACACACACACACACACACACACACACACACACACACACACACACACACACACACACACACACACACACACACACACACACACACACACACACACACACACACACACACACACACACACACACACACACACACACACACACACACACACACACACACACACACACACACACACACACACACACACACACACACACACACACACACACACACACACACACACACACACACACACACACACACACACACACACACACACACACACACACACACACACACACACACACACACACACACAGGACCTGATGGAATTTCTAATTGGGTAATGAAGGAATGCAGAGAACAACTGGCGGATAAAATTCACGGCTTAATTGTATGCTCACTGGAAGAGGGGAAAGTGCCAAAAGAATGGAAGAGGGCAAATGTGGTACCAATTTACAAGGGAGGAAACAGGGAAGAACCCCTGAATTATAGACCAGTGTCTCTAACCAGCATGGTCGCAAAATTGTGTGAGAGAATCCTGAAAGACAGATGGATAAGATATCTGGAAGAGATGAATATTTTGGCTGAATGTCAGTTTGGATTCAGAAGTGGAAGGTCATGTGTTTCAAACTTGTTGAGCTTTTACTCAAGAGCGATTGATGTGGTACAGGAGAGAGATGGTTGGGTGGATTGTGTGTACTTAGACTTAGAGAAGGCCTTTGACAAGGTACCTCATAAGAGACTAATGTGGAAACTAGAATATATAGGAGGACTAAAGGGGAAACTTCTGGAATGGATGAGAGACTTTTTGAGAGACAGACAAATGAGGACAGTAATAAAGGAAAAGATGTCTGGATGGAGGGAAGTAACAAGTGGAGTCCCTCAAGGCTCAGTGTTGGCGCCAGTAATGTTCCTGATTTACGTAAATGATATGGTAGATGGAGTGAACAGTTATGCGAGTCTGTTTGCTGATGATGTAAAGATCTTGAGGAAGATAGAGGTTGAGGAGGATTGTAAAATACTGCAGGAGGATTTGGATAGGATACACAATTGGAGCCGGACGTGGGAAATGAAATTTAATGTAAAGAAATGTAAAATATTGGAAATGGGTAAAAGTACCAGGAGACCATCACTGAATTATTTTTTGGGTAATGAATTAATCACAAAAAGGAGAGAAGAGAAAGATTTGGGAGTGCTGGTCCAAGATAGTTTGTCACCAGAAAAGCACATTAACAAGATAGTTGGAGAGACTTATAAGCTCTTGACTAACATAAGAGTAGCATTTCATTATATGGATGAGGAAATGATGAAAAAATTGATAGTGGCCATGATCCGCCCCAGGTTAGAATATGCAGCGGTAGTGTGGTGCCCACACAAAAAGAAAGATATAAACAAGATTGAGAGAATACAAAGAACAGCAACCAAGATGGTCCCCAGTCTGACAGACCTGTCATACAGAGAGAGGCTGGAAAAACTGGATTTGCCTTCGTTAGAGGAAAGGAGAAAGAGGGGAGACATGATTGCAGTGTTCAGGACCATGGTGGGAGTAGATAAAATTGACAAAGAAGATCTGTTTGTATGGGATAAGAGAGCAACAAGAGGACATGGAATGAAATTGAAAAAGTCAAGCTGCTTGAAGGATATCAAGAAATATAGCTTTCCTTACAGAAGTATAGACTTATGGAATAGCCTGGACAAAGAGATCATCCAGTCTAAAAACTTAAACGAGTTTAAAGTTAAATTCGACTTATTGAGAAACAGCGACGGAAACCCACGAGCATAGTACATTCCGTGTATATCACAATTAGGTATATTCTTAAATATTTGAAACGACTTAGACATAGAGGTGGTGCATGAGAAAAACATTCATGTGTGTATAGAGGTGGTGCATGAGAAAAACATTCATGTGTGTAAAGGTAGACTTGATAAATGTGGATATGGAGACAGGACAACACGAGCATTGCTCAATTCCTGTATACTACAAATAGGTAAATACACACACACACACACACACACACACACACACACACACACACTTATTAAATATAATAATGAATAATCTGATGACGCAATGGGTCAAAGAAGAGACACGGTTTTGAGGTGAGGGCACACCAGCAAGGTTAGATTTACTGTTCACCAAAGAACCCGATGTAATAGAATCATTGGAATATCTCTGTCCTTTGGGAAAAAGTGATCACGTGGTCATTGAGTTCCAGATGTTAATAGGAAACGTTGAGCCAAGAGACGAGCTTCATAGACAGGGAAGATACAACTTTGGGAAAGCAAATTTTACAGGATTGAGAAACTTTTTTGAAAATGCGGATTGGAAAAAATTCAGAGAAACAAGAGAGATACAGAGGAAGTGGGATATCTTTCTAGACCTCTATAATTTGGGAGTGGAAAAATTTGTACCAAGAGTAAGAGGGAAAGAAAACAGGAAAAAGGAGTGGTTTAATAGAAGGTGTATGATAGCAAAAAAGAGAGAGATAAGGCATGGAACAATTAGAGAAAGAGAGGTAACGACAGAACAAAGGAAGAATATAAAAGAACAAGAAATGAATACACAAGAATACGTAGAGAAGAAGAAAGGAATTTTGAAAAAGGTATAATTGACAAATGCAAGGATGAACCCAAACTGTTTTATAGATTTGTTAATGGCAAACTGAAACAAAAGGAAGGAATCACCAAGCTGAAAGTAGAAGGAGAGGTCTTTAAGGATGCGGCAATGCAAGCAGAAATAATGAACAAACGTTTCCAGTCAGTTTTCACTAAAGAAAAGGAGCTTGTGGAAGGGGAGGGAGTGATTATAAATGTTCCAGTGATGAAAGATATAAAAGTGGAGGTACAGGAAGTGTATAAATTACTGGAAACTCAAGATGTAAGGAAAGCCCCAGGACCTGATGGAATTTCTAATTGGGTACTGAAGGAATGCAGAGAACAACTGGCGGATAAAATTCACAGCTTAATTGTATGCTCACTGGAAGAGGGGAAAGTGCCAAAAGAATGGAAGAGGGCAAATGTGGTACCAATTTACAAGGGAGGAAACAGGGAAGAACCCCTGAATTATAGACCAGTGTCTCTAACCAGCATGGTCGCAAAATTGTGTAAGAGAATCCTGAAAGACAGATGGATAAAATATCTGGAAGAGATGAATATTTTGGCTGAATGTCAGTTTGGATTCAGAAGTGGAAGGTCATGTGTTTCTAACTTGTTGAGCTTTTACTCAAGAGCGATTGATGTGGTACAGGAGAGAGATGGTTGAGTGGATTGTGTGTACTTAGAGAAGGCCTTTGACAAGGTACCTCATAAGAGACTAATGTGGAAACTAGAATATATAGGAGGACTAAAGGGGAAACTTCTGGAATGGATGAGAGACTTTTTGAGAGACAGACAAATGAGGACAGTAATAAAGGAAAAGATGTCTGGATGGAGGGAAGTAACAAGTGGAGTCCCTCAAGGCTCAGTGTTGGCGCCAGTAATGTTCCCATCTATCTATCTATCTATTGCCAGACGCCTCAATCCCGTTTGGGGTGGCCACAAACAAATCGCCTCCAAGTCACCCTGTCCCCCGCCATTTCACTGCCCTGCTCCCAACTCACACCCCCCTCTCTCATATACCTCTCCACCCCATCCCTCCATCTCATCCTCGGCCTCCCCCTCCCTCTTCCTTCCTCCACCTCACTCACATACACTCTCTTCGTCAGTCTTTCGCCCTCCATCCTCTCCACATGGCCAAACCACCTCAGTGTGTTCCTCATAACGCTTCCTATCACATCCACATCCACACCACAATGCTCCTTTATATCCTCATTCGTCAGCCTGTCTCTCCACGTGACTCCACAGGCTCCTCTTAAATAACTCATTTCCACTGCTCTCACTCTTGACTTGTGTCCTTCCAACAATGTCCAAGCTTCACTTCCGTACGTTAGAGTTGGTATCACAATACTGTCATGTAGTAACTTTTTCACTTCCATGCTCACTTCCCTGTTTCTTATCACTGCTTTCCTGATTTACGTAAATGATATGGTAGATGGAGTGAACAGTTATGCAAGTCTGTTTGCTGATGATGTAAAGATCTTGAGGAAGATAGAGGTTGAGGAGGATTGTAAAATACTGCAGGAGGATTTGGATAGGATACACAATTGGAGCCGGACGTGGGAAATGAAATTTAATGTAAAGAAATGTAAAATATTGGAAATGGGTAAAAGTACCAGGAGACCATCACTGAATTATTTTTTGGGTAATGAATTACTCACAAAAAGGAGAGAAGAGAAAGATTTGGGAGTGCTGGTCCAAGATAGTTTGTCACCAGAAAAGTACATTAACAAGATAGTTGGAGAGACTTATAAACTCTTGACTAACATAATAGTAGCATTTCATTATATGGATGAGGAAATGATGAAAAAATTGATAGTGGCCATGATCCGCCCCAGGTTAGAATATGCAGCGGTAGTGTGGTCCCCACACAAAAAGAAAGATATAAATAAGATTGAGAGAATACAAAGAACAGCAACCAAGATGGTCCCCAGTCTGACAGACCTGTCATACAGAGAGAGACTGGAAAAACTGGATTTGCCTTCGTTAGAGGAAAAGAGAAAGAGGGGAGACATGATTGCGGTTTTCAGGACCATGGTGGGAGTAGATAAAATTGACAAAGAAGATCTGTTTGTATGGGATAAGAGAGCAACAAGAGGACATGGAACGAAATTGAAAAAGTCAAGCTGCTTGAAGGATATCAAGAAATATAGCTTTCCTTACAGAAGTATAGACTTATGGAATAGCCTGGACAAAGAGATCGTCCAGTCTAAAAACTTAAACGAGTTTAAAGCTAAATTTGACTTATTGAGAAACAGCGAGGGAAACCCACGAGCATAGTACATTCCGTGTATATCACAATTAGGTATATTAGGTAAATACTTAAATATTTGGAACGACTTAGACAAAGAGGTGGTGCATGAGAAAAACATTCATGTGTGTAAAGGTAGACTTGATAAATGTGGATATGGAGACAGGACAACACGAGCATTGCTCAATTCCTGTATACTACAAATAGGTAAATACGCACACACACACACACACACACACACACACACACACACGAGCAGCCGGAGAGAGAGGTCGTCCCAGGCATCGCTCCTAACCTTGAGTAGTTTCAGGAATTTTGTCTGTCCTGTCTCCTAGGGTCTTTCTTTAAATTTAAAATAATGAAAGTTGGTAGACTACCAAAAATGTAAAGATTTGTTGGCAATAGTATACATGAATGTTTGTGGCTTATTCGGTAACAGCTGTTTAGGTACTTTACCGGTACGCTAAAGATGGCCGAAAATGTAAACAATGAGGGAATGGAATTTCAAGGATTTGATGCTAATACTAATGTCATGGACCTGGTGAAAACATTAATTATGAGGATTAGTGAACTCGAAAAAAAGTAGAGAATCTAGTGATAAAGGATGTGTCAGGAAATACGGAAACCACCATACAGAGTCTAATCCAGTCCAACGAAACAGCCAATGAAGAGATTAAGAATTTGAAGAGGGAAAATGTTGAACTGAGGAGGAAACTTGAAGAGAGTACTAATAAAACGGAGAAGGTGAGTAATGTACTAGAAGAACACAAGGCAAAGTGGGCACACGTAGAAGAAGAACAGAAAGAAGTGGTCAGCTTAAGAGAGATCATCCAGGAAGAAAGGGAAATGAACAAGAAAGAAATGGAAGAAAATATAGTGAAAATACTGAAGAAAAAAGAGAAAATAGTGAGAGAAACTGTAGAAAGGAACAGATGTGTGGTAGTATTTGGAAACAGGGAAGAGGAAGAAAAGGTTAGGTTCGCAAGACTCGAGAGAGACACGAACATGGTGAGAGGAATATTAGGCAAGATTGACCCCGAAGGAGACAAGTGGGTAAAAGAAATTGAGGAAGTTAGGAGGATAGGGCCTTATAAGAAAGGGGAAACAAGACCAATGAGAGTCAAGTTTACATCAGAAAGTGTAATAAATGAGATACTTAAAGTGACCTGGAAATTAAGCAAAGAGGCGGGGATGGAAAATATTATAATAAGAAAAGATCTGAATGAAGAAGAAAGAGAAGTTTTAAAATCATTAAAGGAAGAAGTAAAGGAAAAAAATGATAAGAGGACAGAGGAAGAATGTAATACTTTTTTTTGGAGAGTATTGGATATGAAAGTAAGGAAATGGTATTTAAGGAAATAGAAGTGAAGGAAACTAGGGGGGATGGTTGTGAAAGATCAGAAGTTGAGGAAGTGGTACGGACAGAGAGTAGGAGAGAAGAGGGTATTAATAATTTCAAAAATAATTTGAAGGTGATATATACTAATGTTGATGGTTTCATATCGACAAGGATCGAAATTAATGATTTCTTGAGAGAACATGAATCTGATGTCATGTGCTTTGTAGAGACCAAATTAAGAGAAGATATTGATGTTCATTTGGGAGATGGTAAATACAAACTGTGGAGAAAAGACAGAAAAGAAAAAAAGGGAGGAGGAGTGATGATAGCAGTGAAGAACAACATAAATGTAGATACTGTGGAAATGGGAGAAGGCAGGGCTGAAGTGATATATATGAAATTAGAAACTGGAGAGAATGTTAAGAGAGATATGGCGGTAGTGTATGTTCCCCCAAAGACGAGAGCATGGAAGGATGACGAATACCATGAGATGTTGTCAGATATGGCTAGCTACTTGCAAAAAATAATTGAGAAAAGCAATAATATAATTTTGGTGGGTGACTTTAATTGTAAAGAGGTGAACTGGGAGGATTGGTACGCGGAAGGCGGCGAGGATTCGTGGGGTACTATGTTATTAAATATAATAATGAATAATGTGATGACGCAGTGGGTCAAAGAAGAGACACGGTTTCGAGGTGAGGATACACCAGCAAGGTTAGATTTACTGTTCACCAAAGAACCCGATGTAATAGATTCATTGGAATATCTCTGTCCTTTGGGAAAAAGTGATCACGTGGTCATTGAGTTCCAGATGTTAATAGGAAACGTCGAGCCAAGAGACGAGCTTCATAGACAGGGAAGATACAACTTTGGGAAAGCAAATTTTACAGGATTGAGAGACTTTTTTGAAAATGCGGATTGGAGAAAATTCAGAGAAACAAGAGAGATACAGAGGAAGTGGGATATCTTTCTAGACCTCTATAATTTGTGAGTGGAAAAATTTGTACCAAGAGTAAGAGGGAAAGAAAACAGGAAAAAGGAGTGGTTTAATAGAAGGTGTATGATAGCCAAAAAAGAGAGAGATAAGGCGTGGAACAATTGGAGAAAGAGAGGTAACGACAGAACAAAGGAAGAATATAAAAGAACAAGAAACGAATACACAAGAATACGTAGGGAAGAAGAAAGGAATTTTGAAAAAGGTATAATTGACAAATGCAAGGATGAACCCAAACTGTTTTATAGATTTGTTAATGGCAAACTGAAACAAAAGGAAGGAATCACCAAGCTGAAAGTAGATGGAGAGGTCTTTAAGGATGCGGCAATGCAAGCAGAAATAATGAACAAACGTTTCCAGTCAGTTTTCACTAAAGAAAAGGAGCTTGTGGAAGGGGAGGGAGTGATTAGAAATGTTCCGGTGATGAAAGATATAAAAGTGGAGGTGCAGGAAGTGTATAAATTACTGGAAACTCAAGATGTAAGGAAAGCCCCAGGACCTGATGGAATTTCTAATTGGGTACTGAAGGAATGCAGAGAACAACTGGCGGATAAAATTCACAGCTTAATTGTATGCTCACTGGAAGAGGGGAAAGTGCCAAAAGAATGGAAGAGGGCAAATGTGGTACCAATTTACAAGGGAGGAAACAGGGAAGAACCCCTGAATTATAGACCAGTGTCTCTAACCAGCATGGTCGCAAAATTGTGTGAGAGAATCCTGAAAGACATGGATAAAATATCTGGAAGAGATGAATATTTTGGCTGAATGTCAGTTTGGATTCAGAAGTGGAAGGTCATGTGTTTCAAACTTGTTGAGCTTTTACTCAAGAGCGATTGATGTGGTACAGGAGAGAGATGGTTGGGTGGATTGTGTGTACTTAGACTTAGAGAAGGCCTTTGACAAGGTACCTCATAAGAGACTAATGTGGAAACTAGAATATATAGGAGGACTAAAGGGGAAACTTCTGGAATGGATAAGAGACTTTTTGAGAGACAGACAAATGAGGACAGTAATAAAGGAAAAGATGTCTGGATGGAGGGAAGTAACAAGTGGAGTCCCTCAAGGCTCAGTGTTGGCGCCAGTAATGTTCCTGATTTACGTAAATGATATGGTAGATGGAGTGAACAGTTATGCAAGTCTGTTTGCTGATGATGTAAAGATCTTGAGGAAGATAGAGGTTGAGGAGGATTGTAAAATACTGCAGGAGGATTTGGATAGGATACACAATTGGAGCCGGACGTGGGAAATGAAATTTAATGTAAAGAAATGTAAAATATTGGAAATGGGTAAAAGTACCAGGAGACCATCACTGAATTATTTTTTGGGTAATGAATTACTCACAAAAAGGAGAGAAGAGAAAGATTTGGGAGTGCTGGTCCAAGATAGTTTGGCACCAGAAAAGCACATTAACAAGATAGTTGGAGAGATTTATAAGCTCTTGACTAACATAAGAGTAGCATTTCATTATATGGATGAGGAAATGATGAAAAAATTAATAGTGGCCATGATCCGCCCCAGGTTAGAATATGCAGCGGTAGTGTGGTCCCCACACAAAAAGAAAGATATAAACAAGATTGAGAGAATACAAAGAACAGCAACCAAGATGGTCCCCAGTCTGACAGACCTGTCATACAGAGAGAGGCTGGAAAAACTGGATTTGCCTTCGTTAGAGGAAAGGAGAAAGAGGGGAGACATGATTGCCGTGTTCAGGACCATGGTGGGAGTAGATAAAATTGACAAAGAAGATCTGTTTGTATGGGATAAGAGAGCAACAAGAGGACATGGAATGAAATTGAAAAAGTCAAGCTGCTTGAAGGATATCAAGAAATATAGCTTTCCTTACAGAAGTATAGACTTATGGAATAGCCTGGATAAAGAGATCGTCCAGTCTAAAAACTTAAACGAGTTTAAAGTTAAATTCGACTTATTGAGAAACAGTGACGGAAACCCACGAGCATAGTACATTCCGTGTATATCACAGTTAGGTATATTCTTAAATATTTGGAACGACTTAGACAAAGAGGTGGTGCATGAGAAAAACATTCATGTGTGTAAAGGTAGACTTGATAAATGTGGATATGGAGACAGGACAACATGAACATTGCTCAATTCCTGTATACTACAAATAGGTAAATACAAATAGGTAAATACACACACACACACACACACACACGCACAGTCCAATGAAACAGCCAATGAAGAAATTAGAAATTTGAAGCAGGAAAATGTTGAACTGAGGAGGAAACTAGAAGAGAGTACTAATAAAACGGAGAAGGTGAGTAATGTATTAGAAGAACATAAGGCAAAGTGGGCACACGTAGAAGAAGAACAGAAAGAAGTGGCCAGCTTAAGAGAGATCATCCAGGAAGAAAGGGAATGAACAAGAAAGAAATGGAAGAAAATGTAGTGAAAATACTGAAGAAAAAAGAGAAAATAGTGAGAGAAACTGTAGAAAGGAACAGATGTGTGGTAGTATTTGGAAACAGGGAAGAGGAAGAAAAGGTTAGGTTCGTAAGACTCGAGAGAGACACGAACATGGTGAGAGGAATATTAGGCAAGATTGACCCTGATGGAGACAAGTGGGTAAAAGAAATTGAGGAAGTAAGGAGGATAGGGCTTTACAAGAAAGGGGAAACAAGACCAATGAGAGTCAAGTTTGCATCAGAAAGTGTAATAAATGAGATACTTAAAGTGACCTGGAAATTAAGCAAAGAGGCAGGGATGGAAAATATTATAATAAGAAAAGATCTGAATGAAGAAGAAAGAGAAGTTTTAAAATCATTAAAGGAAGAAGTAAAGGAAAAAAATGATAAGAGGACAGAGGAAGAATGTAATACTTTTTTTTGGAGAGTATTGGATATGAAAGTAAGGAAATGGTATTTAAGGAAATAGAAGTGAAGGAAACCAGGGGGGATGGTTGTGAAAGATCAGAAGTTGAGGAAGTTGTACGGACAGAGAGTAGGAGAGAAGAGGGTATTAATAATGTCAAAAATAATTTGAAGGTGATATATACTAATGTTGATGGTTTAATATCGACAAGGATCGAAATTAATGATTTCTTAAGAGAACATGAACCTGATGTCGTGCTTTGTAGAGACCAAATTACGAGAAGATATTGATGTTCATTTGGGAGATGGTAAATACAAACTGTGGAGAAAAGACAGAAAAGAAAAAAAGGGAGGAGGAGTGATGATAGCAGTGAAGAACAACATAAATGTAGATACTGTGGAAATGGGAGAAGGCAGGGCTGAAGTGATATATATGAAATTAGAAACTGGAGAGAATGTAAAGATCCCCCAAAGACGAGAGCATGGAAGGATGACGAATACCATGAGATGTTGTCAAATATGGCTAGCTACTTGCAAAAAAATAATTGAGAAAAGCAATAATATAATTTTGGTGGGTGACTTTAATTGTAAAGAGGTGAACTGGGAGGAATGGTACTCGGGAGGCGGCGAGGATTCGTGGGGCACCATGTTATTAAATATAATAATGAATAATGTGATGACGCAATGGGTCAAAGAAGAGACACGGTTTCGAGGTGAGGACACACCAGCAAGGTTAGATTTACTGTTCACCAAAGAACCCGATGTAATAGAATCATTGGAATATCTCTGTCCTTTGGGAAAAAGTGATCACGTGGTCATTGAGTTCCAGATGTTAATAGGTAACGTCGAGCCAAGAGACGAGCTTCATAGACAGGGAAGATACAACTTTGGGAAAGCAAATTTTACAGGATTGAGAGACTTTTTTGAAAATGCGGATTAGAGAAAATTCAGAGAAACAAGAGAGATACAGAGGAAGTGGGATATCTTTCTAGACCTCTATAATTTGGGAGTGGAAAAATTTGTACCAAGAGTAAGAGGGAAAGAAAACAGGAAAAAGGAGTGGTTTAATAGAAGGTGTATGATAGCAAAAAAGAGAGAGATGAGGCGTGGAACAATTGGAGAAAGACGGTAACGACAGAACAAAGGAAGAATATAAAAGAACAAGAAATGAATACACAAGAATACGTAGAGAAGAAGAAAGGAATTTTGAAAAAGGTATAATTGACAAATGCAAGGATGAACCCAAACTGTTTTATAGATTTGTTAATGGCAAACTGAAACAAAAGGAAGGAATCACCAAGCTGAAAGTAGAAGGAGAGGTCTTTAAGGATGCGGCAATGCAAGCAGTCAGTTTTCACTAAAGAAAAGGAGCTTGTGGAAGGGGAGGGAGTGATTAGAAATGTTCCGGTGATGAAAGATATAAAAGTGGAGGTACAGGAAGTGTATAAATTACTGGAAACTCAAGATGTAAGGAAAGCCCCAGGACCTGATGGAATTTCTAATTGGGTACTGAAGGAATGCAGAGAACAACTGGCGGATAAAATTCACAGCTTAATTGTATGCTCACTGGAAGAGGGGAAAGTGCCAAAAGAATGGAGGAGGGCAAATGTGGTACCAATTTACAAGGGAGGAAACAGGGAAGAACCCCTGAATTATAGACCAGTGTCTCTAACCAGCATGGTCGCAAAATTGTGTGAGAGAATCCTGAAAGACAGATGGATAAAATATCTGGAAGAGATGAATATTATGGCTGAATGTCAGTTTGGATTCAGAAGTGGAAGGTCATGTGTTTCTAACTTGTTGAGCTTTTACTCAAGAGCGATTGATGTGGTACAGGAGAGAGATGGTTGGGTGGATTGTGTGTACTTAGAGAAGGCCTTTGACAAGGTACCTCATAAGAGACTAATGTGGAAACTAGAATATATAGGAGGACTAAAGGGGAAACTTCTGGAATGGATGAGAGACTTTTTGAGAGACAGACAAATGAGGACAGTAATAAAGGAAAAGATGTCTGGATGGAGGGAAGTAACAAGTGGAGTCCCTCAAGGCTCAGTGTTGGCGCCAGTAATGTTCCTGATTTACGTAAATGATATGGTAGATGGAGTGAACAGTTATGCAAGTCTGTTTGCTGATGATGTAAAGATCTTGAGGAAGATAGAGGTTGAGGAGGATTGTAAAATACTGCAGGAGGATTTGGATAGGATACACAATTGGAGCCGGACGTGGGAAATGAAATTTAATGTAAAGAAATGTAAAATATTGGAAATGGGTAAAAGTACCAGAAGACCATCACTGAATTATTTTTTGGGTAATGAATTACTCACAAAAAGGAGAGAAGAGAAAGATTTGGGAGTGCTGGTCCAAGATAGTTTGTCACCAGAAAAGCACATTAACAAGATAGTTGGAGAGACTTATAAACTCTTGACTAACATAAGAGTAGCATTTCATTATATGGATGAGGAAATGATGAAAAAATTGATAGTGGCCATGATCCGCCCCAGGTTAGAATATGCAGCGGTAGTGTGGTCCCCACACAAAAAGAAAGATATAAATAAGATTGAGAGAATACAAAGAACAGCAACCAAGATGGTCCCCAGTCTGACAGACCTGTCATACAGAGAGAGACTGGAAAAACTGGATTTGCCTTCGTTAGAGGAAAGGAGAAAGAGGGGAGACATGATTGCAGTTTTCAGGACCATGGTTTGAGTAGATAAAATTGACAAAGAAGATCTGTTCGTATGGGATAAGAGAGCAACAAGAGGACATGGAATGAAATTGAAAAAGTCAAGCTGCTTGAAGGATATTAAGAAATATAGCTTTCCTTACAGAAGTATAGACTTATGGAATAGCCTGGACAAAGAGATCGTCCAGTCTAAAAACTTAAACGAGTTTAAAGCTAAATTCGACTTATTGAGATACAGCGACGGAAACCCACGAGCATAGTACATTCCGTGTATATCACAATTAGGTATATTAGGTAAATACTTAAATATTTGGAACGACTTAGACAAAGAGGTGGTGCATGAGAAAAACATTCATGTGTGTAAAGGTAGACTTGATAAATGTGGATATGGAGACAGGACAACACGAGCATTGCTCATTTCCTGTATACAGTAATCCCGCATATTTCGCGGTAGTTACGTTCTTGTAACCCCCGCGAGAAGTCAATTCCGCGAATACTCTATTAACAATTGAAAACTTGCACTTGTGTCCACCATGCTGCCCATCACACAGTCCATGTCCATACTGATTGCGTGACAATTCGCCGTCAGACAATTCCCCGTCAAAACATGGACGATTCCCCTTCAGAACAATTCGCACCCTGGACGATTCCCCGCCATTCTATAAATATACTAATCAATACTTTCATCAATATACTTATTATTAATTAATCAATACTTTAATAACTATATTTCAGGGGGATCCAGCAAAGTCTATGTTCAGTAGCGTAGGTTCTGGATATTATTTATTAGTTGCACCTTTAGTCAATAATTAACTTGTTTCTTCCTCGCTGTAGTCGCCTTTGAATTATATTCTAGCGTCACCCATAGCTATCTTCATTAATGAAGGCGAATTGTTTTGTGTTTGTTGTGACTGCGAATTGTCCCGAAACCTCCATACTCATCCCGAAATACCTTCTTACAAGATTGAAAGCACATACTCCATTATGAAGGAAAAACGTAAACACCGTACTGTAATACACAATTACCTACACATTTATTAACAAAACAGTACAAAATAAAAAGATGCATTAACTGGTGATAGCAAACACTCGCACGGTCGTTTCTTAGCTTGTCCAGTAACACAATTTTCTCTGCTAAGGTCATAACTTGATCGTTTTGTCACTTTGGAGTTCTTACTAATTGTATTATTAGCCTTTGGTGAGGCTGGCTTACGTCCTGGGGCCATGTGGAAAGCAAGTGGGAGGCAAGAGGCACATATCATAGTGTGGTTACAACCACAACAGCCACTTAAGGCAGTCAGGCGTGGGCTGAAGAATGCGAGGCAGAGAGCAGTGTTGCCATATCCAAACAACGAAATTATGCTAGGGCAATGAAAAAATTATGCTAGATTGAGCATATTTGTTCCAAGTAAAAAATGAATTATGCTAACTTGAAGCTAAATGATAAAATTCTATACATATTCGTGCAACATATTAATTATATATTGTTTACTATGAAAATATTAAAATGAACCTACATACAGTAAGAGGATAAATATCGGTATCTACCCATACTGCTTTTTCCCACGAAACTTACGTTTTTCTGATGGATTTTGATATGATTCGTTCGATTTTGAGCATCATTTCCGTCGGAAATAACCAGATTTTGATATATGACCCCCCCCCCCATCCCCCTGAAATAATGAGGGATCTTTGGAGAATCGGGGGTTATAGGGAGGGGGGGAAACACAGAAAATGGTCATTTCCGACTGAAATGAAGCTGAAAATCGAATGAATCATACCAAAATCCATCGGAAAAACCTAGGTTTCATGGGTAAAGTACAAAGCTCAAACTTATCCTAACCTAACCGAACCTAACCTAAAACCTAACCTAACCTAATCCAACCTAATCCAACCCAACCTAATCCAACCCAACCAAGCCCAAACTGAAAGTAACCAACTATTCAAACATCTTCTTACCTTATTCGTCTCTCTCTCTCTCTGATTTGTAGCTTTTATAAAATTATTCTAAAAATATTCCATTCCATTCTAAATTATGCTAGAATGATTCTATAACTTCTAATATGCTAAAAAATATTCCAGACTCGAAAATTTGATCAAAATTATGCTAAAAGAATAAAATTATGCTAGATATGGTAACACTGGCAGAGGGGCCACGGGAAAGGGACAGAGGGTGGCGTGAGTTTACCGCGCTACAATTGGAAGCTGCGGGAATTTCAATTTTTTTTTTTTCTGTATATTCAAGGATATTTTTGTTGAACTTATTAATCCTAAGAAAATCCGCGAGAGGGCAAAACCGTAGACAAAAAATCCGCAAAAAATGCGGGATTACTGTACTACAAATAGGTAAATACACACACACACACACACACACACACACACGACTAAATAAACTGAATCTACCAACACTACAGGAGAGAAGGAAAAGAGGTGACATGATATTGCTATATAAGTGCATATCAGGGAAGGAGAGAATAGACATAAATGATTACTTAACATATGGAGATGCATCAGCAAGAGGACACTGCAAAAAACTGCATAAGAAGAGAGGTGATAAAGACGTAAGGAAATTCAGTTTCCCAAACAGAGCAATTGATCAATGGAATGCACTACCGAATGAAATAGTGTGTGCCAAAACAAGTCACAAATTTAAGGATATGTACGATAAATATGGTTTAAGACACGGGACAGTACGAGCTTGACTCATTCCTGTAAAGATACAATTAGGTAAGAACACACACACACACACACACTAGAAGAGATGAATATTATGGCTGATTGTCAGTTTGGATTCAGAAGTGGAAGGTCATGTGTTTCCAACTTGTTGAGCTTTTACTCGAGCAATTGACGTGGTACAGGAGAGAGATGGTTGGGTGGATTGTGAGTACTTAGACTTAGAGAAGGCCTTTGACAAGGTACCTCATAAGAGACTAATGTGGAAACTAGAATATATAGGAGGACTGAAGGGGAAACTCCTGGAATGGGTGAGAGACAGACAAATGAGGATAGTAATAAAGGATATTATGTCTGGATGGAGGGAAGTAACAAGTGGAGTCCCTCGAGGCTCGGTGTTGGTGCCAGTAATGTTCCTGATTTACGTAAATGATATGGTAGATGGAGTGAACAGTTATGCAAGTCTGTTTGCTGATGATGTAAAGATCTTGTGGAAGGTAGAGGTTGAGGAGAATTGTAAAATACTGCTGGAGGATCTGGATAGGATACATGACTGGAGCCAGACATGGGAAATGAAATTTAATGTAAAGAAATGTAAAATATTGGAAATGGGTAAAAGTACCAGGAGGCCATCACTGAATTATTTGTTGGGTGATGAATTAATCACAAAAATGAGAGAAGAGAAAGATTTGGGAGTGCTGGTTCAAGATAGTTTGTCACCTGAAAAATACATTAACAAGATAGAGAGATGTATAAACTCTTGACTAACATAAGAGTAGCATTTCATTATATGGATGAGGAAATGATGAAAAAATTGATAGTGGCCATGATCCGCCCCAGGTTAGAATATGCAGCGGTAGTGTGGTCCCCACACAAAAAGAAAGATATAAATAAGATTGAGAGAATACAAAGAACAGCAACCAAGATGGTCCCCAGTCTGGCAGATCTGTCATACAGAGAGAGGCTGGAAAAGCTGGATTTGCCTTCCTTAGAGGAAAGGAGAAAGAGGGGAGACATGATTGCAGTATTTAGAACCATGGTGGGAGTAGATAAAATTGATAAAGAAGCTCTGTTTTCATGGGATAAGAGAGCAACAAGAGGACACAGAATGAAATTGAAAAAGTCAAGCTGCTTGAAGGATATCAAAAAATATAGCTTTCCTTACAGAGGTATAGACTTATGGAATAGCCTGGACAATGAGATCGTCCAGTCTAAAAACTTAAACGAGTTTAAAGTTAAATTTGACTTACTGAGAACAGCGACGGGAACCCACAAGCATAGCACATTTCATGTATATCATGATTAGGTACAAAGTATTAGGTAAATACATAAATAGTTGGAACGACTTAGATGAAAAGGTGGTGCAGAAGAAAAACATTCATGTGTGTAAAAGTAGACTAGATAAATGTGGATATGGAGACAGGACAACACGAGCATTGCTCAATTCCTGTATACTACAAATAAGTAAATACAGTGCTCGTCAGAAGTATGGAGCGCCCTGCGTCCCTCCTGAGAAACAAACCTTTCAACATTGAAAAAACGTATAAATAATGCATTTTATTTACCTTTAGTGCTTCGTAGGGTAGCCTTTACGTTTCTTCACGGACCTGAGACGTCTTGGAAGTGAAAGGGCGAGGCTCCTGAGGTGCTGGAGCGGTATTTTGTCCCAGGAGTCACGAATGGCGGCTTCCAGCTTAGGCAGAGAGCTCACGTCCTTCCCTTGGAGACTCTTCTTTACGAGGTACCAGAGGTTTTCAATCGCGTTGAGGTCTGGGCTATTTCCTGGCCAGTCTGTCATGAATGATTCCTCGCAGTCACGAAGCCAATTGGTGACCGATTTGGCCTTGTGAGCAGGTGCACCGTCCTGCTGAAACACTCGTGCACCTGTTAGCTCGAAGGAGTCTGGTAAATGATCACACAGAAGCTCCAGGTAAACATTCTGATTCACTCTGAGGTTCTTGGGAAGTACAACAAGCTTCCCCAAACCCTTCCCTGAGAAACAACCCCATACCATGAGTGAATCAGGATGTTTAACTGTGCTTTCTACATACCGTGGGTCAAGTGGGTCACTACCTTTGCGTGCTCCTCTGTTACAGGTAACACTAAACGTTGCCTCATCAGACCACAACACTGACAACCATTGCTCCTCACCCCAGTTTAGATATTTATTAGCAAAGGCAAGCCTACGAATTCTCTGGCTGCTAGAGAGAAGAGGCTTTTTCACTGGCCTGTGACTTGTGTAACCAAGCTCATGCACCCTACGAGACACTGTTCTCACTGACACCTCACCAAACACTTCTGGGTTGCTCTCCATAATTTTCCTTGCACTCACACGAGGATTAAACTCCACTGCACGTTTTAAAACATTAACAGACCTTGGGGAAGTTTTCCTAGGCCTACCAGACCTCGGTTTCTTTGTGGGAACTTCACCACTGTTTTCCTCCCGAAACCGCGCACACCAACGACGCACTGTCGATCGTGCCACACCAACCAATTCACTAATTTCCTTTGTCTGGTGGCCTGCCTCCTTTAGAGCAATGATCTGGGATATGATTTCACTCGATAGTTCACGGGTAGGTGCCATAACAAAGTTTTAAAGGCCAAAACACTGCGAGACACTCGGTAAAAAATGGCGCAATTTGAGAGGGACACTCGGCGGAGTTCCTCTCTCTCAGGCAGCCTGTGGGCGACTGAGGCGGGAACCAACCAGCGTGTCGGAAGGCCTCAGGCTACCGTGACGTCATGCTCGGAGCTCAAACTTGTGGCTCAATTCTTACCCCCAAAAATGGATGATTCTTTTTGGGCCATAAGTATTGCGCGCCCGGCGGACAACGCTGAATACTTCTGACGAGTACTGTACACACACACACACACACACACACACCAAAGCTCTTCCATCCTCAGTAATCCCGCTTAGCACTTGTGTATACTCAGGTATTACACCTGTTCATTAATATAGTTGCTAACACATTCTTACAGTCCTTTTGCAGCGTGCATACTCAGACCCATGTTTCATAGCACCAGCCAGATCCATTAAGTATAAGACTTGTAGTTTCCATTTCATCTGTGCAACTCACCAATTTGTCTTTTTCCATTCACCTGCAGAGATTGAGAGTTACTCTCTCTCTCAATAATTGTCACTTGTATGTACATTAGCCTACATGTACTGTCAATCATGTTGGTAATGGGCACTCACAAAACTGCACCAACCTGCAAAGCTCTTGTTCATTATTAGCAAGCAAGATCCCACAATGTCTGTTAAATAAAACTGAGGTACTACAACACACCTTTCACCATTTATTACCCTCCCCACCCCTTTCTCCACAAGTTGAGTTTCAACTTTTCTCATAACACAAACCATATACAGTGGGCTCGCACAGTGCGCGTCACCGCAGTGCGCGATTCGCCTTGTGCACGAGTGACCAAAAATCATAACCAAAAACCCTTTAATGCGCAAGTTTACCGCACAGAACATGAGGCAGAGGCAAGGAGTAGCTCAAAAATGCCATTTTCTACTAGTGCGCGACCACCCCTCACAGAGCGCATCACGTGTCGTCATGTTGATGCACCAGACAGAGTCAAGTTGAGCAGCCTAGCGTGATGGAAGGCAGGACTGAGCTGTGTATGTCAAACATTAGCAAGATCCTTGCTGCCGTGGATAAGCTCAAGGAAGAGGTGAAGGAACAGGAAGTGAGCAACCTAAGAACGGAGGAACTTCTGGTTGGTATCGACAAACTCTTCCGTTTCTACACAGACAGGCACAGGGAAGAAATAAACAGGAGAAGACAGATGTTCATAACAGGCTACACACAGCGGGCTCAAGTTGAAATAGCAGAACCATCAACATCGTCTGCTCCTGTTCCTGTTGAGGATGAAGAGGATGCAATGTCAGAAGTGTCAGCATTGGACTTTGAAGGGTTTATGGCCAAAGTGAGTGACTTTGATGCTCCTGGGGAAGGTGATCAAGAGGAGTCTGCAGAGGGAAGTGTTGGTGCAGTGGGGAGTGCGGCGCTGTAAGTGTTGCCACGTCTCGGAACCCCTGTTATTCAAGGTCATCAGGCCTGTTGTCTTTGTTAAGGTGACTACCCATATTTTTGTTACTGTAGCTATAGCTTTAGTACAATGTCTGAAACATATGACCTTTATTATGTCTCTAAGGGCCAAAAAATGTCCAGGTATGAGGGGGTACCGCCCATATGTAATTATTCCCATAAGATTATGTATTCCTAGTACGCGAATTCCCAGTGCGCGAGCTCGTGCACCGCCCAATCTCTCGCGCACTGTGCGAGTCCACTGTACTGTTCATCGCATACTGAATGGCCATTTGTTACCTTCCCCACCCCTTGCTCTATAATTTGAGTTTCAGTCTTTCTCATCACCCCTGCCATATACACCCAACCCTCTGCTATCGCGAGTAATTGGTACCCTAGACGACCCGCCATAGCCAAAATCGCGATAGCCATACTTAAGAACTAATGGGAAAAATTCTAATTGGTTCCCCGACCTCCAACTTTACCCTAACCTTACCCTATTTTCACATCTCCTTCACTAAAATACCTGGGATTACAAACCAATGCTGCAAATTAACAACAGTACAGTACATAAAGGTTATAAATAAAACAGAATTAACTGTGATAAGCCATTTTACTTAACATTTTTGGAGAGGATGAGGGGCTTGGGTGGGTTGAAGGGGTTCCGAGGCTGGGGTGGAGTATTACTGGCCACCCCTCCGACGTTCTATCTCGTCTAGGAATTGATCAGCTTCATCAGGAGTCTGGAAGGGACCCTCAAAACCTTCAAAGTCGTCAGCTCCATTATCAGAGTCCACCTGAGGCTCACGGGATGGTCCTGGCTGTGGGTTGGGCTGAGCCTCGTTGCGACGGCGTAGGAAGTCTGTTATCTGGCATTGTTGTAGGTTGTTGATATGGGCATGGTATTGTTGGTGGTAACCTTCCAATGCCTTCATAATCGCCGAAGAATTTGCCGCACTGTTGGCGCTAACATCTTGCTCGATGAGATGACGTAGCCTTACACCAAGTCGATGATTTCCTTTATGTTGGCTATGCTGAGTCCCCCACGTCTCCCAGCATCACCACCGATGTTCTCCTCACCACTCTCACTCCTGTCCTCCTCTGCCACATTCTCCTCCTCTAGGATGTCGGCTGCAGTAACAGGGGGTGGCTGAATCATGTCACGAATGTCGTCCTCCGTTGTGTCAGCAAAGCCAGTCCCAGGAATTTGCCGTGCCTCTTCCACTGCTGCCTGAATCTCCGCCTGCACAGACTGTGGCTCACCTGCCACATTCCCACGTCGGTCCTCAGGTAGCCCCTTCAAAATATTTCGCCAAGCGTGATGAATTGTTTTCTGTGTCACATCATCCCAGCATTACACCATTAAGTCCACAGCTTGCTTAATATTGTACTTTTTCCTGTAAAGAAACACTTTTCTGTCATGTTCACTATCACCTTGCACTTCGTCATCATCATCATCATCATCACCATCACTGTCCACTAGGTGCTGGATGAGCTGGGCGTCCTTGGTAGCTTCCCTCATTATCCTGAATTGCCGTCGCGAGTAGGCAGACTTGACCACAGATATTACCTCCTGGTCCAGGGGCTGAATCAATGATGTCATGTTGGGTGGCAAGAATTCAACTCTGACGTTAGGGTCTGCATCCCTCAGTAGAGGTGAATGTCCTGGGGCATTATCCAGCAGCAACAGAATGTTGAAGCGGATGTTGTTTTGGGCGCAATGCTTCTTGACCTGGGGAATGAACGCCTCCTTCATCCAATCCTTCGACAGCTTTGCCGACATGTACCCCTTCTTTGAAGACATCCAGTGCACATTCAGGTTGCTCATATCGTGTCGCTTGTAGGCCCGTGGACGTTTAGCACAATGAATAACTGTTGGTTTAAGGCGGCATGTTCCTGACGCATTCATTGCAAACAAGAGGGTGAACCGTGCCTTCATCGCCTTCCTTCCTCGTACGTGGGCAGAGTTGGCTGTGATGAATGTCCGCCTGGGCATAGTTTTCCAAAAGAAGTTCGTCTCATCCATGTTGAATATTTGGTCAGGTGTATATTGGCCCTCCTCAATCACGTGCTTTAAAAAGTCGGGATACTCCTTAGCCGCTGCCATGTCCGCACTTGCTGCCTCACCACTGATTTTCTTGTTCTTGATCCGTTGCCGTTTCATAAATTGATCCACCCATCCCTTGGAGGCCACAAACAATGGTGGTTGTGCAATAGTCAGCTTCCTTGCAACCCCAACATATATCTCCCTGGCTGTGTCCATGACCTCACGCGTCTCCACCGCCTGGTTCCTCCGTGCCTGCCGATCAAGATACCTGGCCAGCAACTGTTCTGTCTTAAGGAGCACCTGATTACGACTCCGCAAGGCGTTGCTGGCTCCCTCTGACGATGCCAATTCCATGTGCTTCCTTATGTGCTCTCGTTTCTGGTAGATTCCTCGGACCGTGGACTCGTTGATACCAAATTTCTTCCCCACGCTGCACTTGCTCTCACCACCGTCGATCAGCCGCACCATTTCCAGTTTCTGAGCATAAGGCAGGTTCTTCCTCTTCCTCACTTGCCGTCCTGGGTTAGCCGCGTTACGTGCACCGATGGTAGGAGGGTTGGATGGGGTATTGGTGGCCATTGTGGTTGAACAATAGGTCTTCATGGCTATAGCTGCTGTCGACTTGTAACATGGACTCTCTCTGAACCTTGGCGGGAAGGATGGGTAGCTGTAACCATGTCTTGGGCCAATCAGCGCTCGGGTAGCCTGTGACGTCGTGCCAATCACGGCGCGAGTATACGCATGGGCGGAGCCCGCTCGATTTGAATGTTTCTGGCCGACCATCGTCCGTGATAGCAGTATTTGAGGTCGCGATAAAGGTAATCGTGTTGCATTTCACCTGTCCGTGATAGCCATGAAACGCGATAGCAAAACCCGTGATAGCCAAGGGTTGACTGTATACTGTATTGCCATGGGGACATCACCTTGTTTTCTCCAAAAATTAACTTCAACAACTCTGTAATCCACTTACTCCAACTTATACATGGTATACATGGTTCACTACCAACATAAAAACTCATTACAGCATTTATTTTCTTTCCATCCACACTCTGCATATCTAAAATCTTCATTTGCTTTCCATCCACACTGTACATATCTAAAATCTTCCATAATTTATGTCTGTTCACCGTGTTATTAAAACAGATATCAAATGAAGCCCCAAAATATTAGAAGTATTTAATTTCATCCTTAAAATATTTCGTTAGAAAATTTTATACACTTTTATACCCCCTCCCCACCCGACCATCACCACCACCACCACCACAAAAAAAATAAAAAGCTGGTAATGGGACCCTAGGCGGCTACCTAGTTCGCCTGTATGGTTGAATTGCCACTGATGATGAACTTTGACATCTTGTTATTTTTGTAGTTAACGAACAGCATCACGGTGAACAAAGTGAAAGCCTGTTAAACAAGGAAGTTGTGTATGTGCATAAAATAGTTATTTAATCATCATCATCATCCTCACCTCTTTTGTCACCCTAAGGGGGAGTGAGAAGTAGCAGCGTCCAGACAGCCAAAGTTTTCCCAGTTCAGTAGGCCACGCTTCCATCCACTCATCATTCAAATCCACTGAATCCTGGCTTCATCTGATAGGCCAAAAATATTTCACATTCTGTAGCTTCACGTTTACTTATCCGATAGAGCCAGTCTGAACTCTGTCACCTTGAAAAAGGGTGCCAAATCCTTGATCATGCCATTCTTCTCACAAAATTCATCCAGCCAGCTCAATCTCTTGTCAGTCCCAAAGCCTCACTAACTTCCGTACCTCTCTTCCTCACACACTCATCCACCATATCTTGCCACCTTCTTCTTGGCCTACCTTGCCTCCTTCCTCCTGTAAATTTACTCAGATATACCATTTTCACCACTCTATTGTCATCCATTCTCTCCTTATGACCAAACCATCTCGGTACACTCTCTTTGATTCTGGTGTCCACGGACTTCCTTGCCCGGCAACTTTCACGAATCACACTTGTCCGTATCCTATCCACTCCCTGTACTCCACATACGTTCCTCAGCAGCCCCACCTCAACTGAACTTACTCTTGACTTTCCATTTTCATGCCACACCATAGTCTTACACCCGAATGTTAAAGTTGGCACTAACACTCCTTCGTGTATGCCTCGTGCAGTTGCATCACTCAAGCCTCTGTTTCTTATCAAAGCCTTCATAGCACCAGCTACTTTCCTTCCGTGTGTCAGTGTACTTGCCACTTCGTTTGCACATTTTTCCTCTCTCTTCTATCACATTACCCAGATATTTTAACTCTTACCAAATCTAGTACAGGTAACTCGCACGGAACACGATCTCACGGAACGCGCTCGCAATTATACACGGTAAGGGCTGGGATACATATAAGACAACGTAAGATTAAAAAAACATTATGAAAACTACAAATTAACGCAGGAGAGGCCTTTGAAAGATCAAATCCTCGAACGTCACCGCAGCGCGCGGTTTGTTTTGATTACGTGACGATCTAGGCGGGAAATTATTCAGAGTGAGACATTCCCGAGTACAGTAGCACAGTATTTGTAAGTTAAATATTTACAGTACTGTACTGTTCTGGTAAGTTTATGTGCAACTTAAAGTACTATTAAATAACGTTAAAGCAAGAAATAAAGTCTTATAACCAGTTTACCTGATAGGCGTCAGAATATTGCCTTTTTTATTTGTTCGTTTTTTCCACAGTGCTGTTCAGTATTTGTAAGTTAAATATTTACTGTTCTCGTATGTACTGTACTTGTAAGCACTTAAATAAAGTTAAATCATTAAATAAAGCCTTGTAACCAGATAACCCGAATTAAATGATTACCCATGATCGGCGTCGGAATATTGCCTTTTTTGTCTGTTCGTTAAACTCTTACTGTACTGCTTTTCTACAGTACTGTATTTTTAAGTTAAATATTTACTGTTCTGGTATGTACTTGTAAGCAATTAAAGCATTAAAGCCTTGTAACCAGTTAACCTGATTTATATGATTACCCATGATCGGCGTCGGAATATTGCCTTTTGTTTGTTTGTTCGTTAAAGACTTATAATAAGAGAAAAATACATTTTTGTCTTGGTATCTTTACCTATTTGCTCAGGTTTGCTGTAATGGTTTGCAACTTGTAGAAAACTGTGAAAACTTTCGGGAAGTGAACGAAAATCTGGGACATGACCTTGACTTCACCGTCTCATGTATCATCTGTCACTCTGTCAGTTCACCACCGGCTATCGTGATGAGTGGATGTACGATTTTTTCGCTCGTGGCCATGCCTAACCACACATAGTTACACCCATTATCTCGACCCAGACAGAAAATACAACCTTTTTCCTCCCTTGCAAAACACAAACAACCACCCTGTTTACGAGACAGCAATATATATTGCGAAAATAACAAGGTAAAATGATAAAGATGAACTTAAAATGATTGAGAAAGATGAACATGTTATGACGGAAGAAATACGTTTTCCCTGTCTGTAAACGTATTTATTTCTGCTTTGTATCTGTATTCGTAATAATTAGACTTATTGTTAGTTCTGAAACTGCATTACGATTCTATTTTTAGCCATTCTCGTGGTGTGGGAGCTGGAAGTTGTGACACAACTTCCTTATTGCTAATCGGACTGACCCTCCACTTTATTCTCCCGTGGCAGAGTCTAGCCTTGGAGGACGTGCAGTTTTCTCATTTAGGACTGAAAATTCAACTCTTTCGCTCCCTTTTCCAAGCATGGGCACAACGATAACGTAAAAATTAACCCGAAACTACCATAAACATATATCAAAAAGGTGAAAATGTATTCATAACATTTTTTTTTTTTTTTCCGCTATTCCTAACAGATTATGTACTGAAATCATTCGATATCACAGTACTGCATTTCTAAGTTAAATATGTACTGTTCTGGTATGTACTTGTAAGTTAAAGCACTGGTACCAGTTAACCTAATTTATTACCTATGATCGGCGTCGGAATGTTTCCTTGTGTTTACGTACAGTATTTGTGTGTTGAAGTTTTGCTCAGGAGTACTGTATTTGTGAGTTATAACATTAAATAAACCTTCTAACCACTTAAAGTGCTTTCTAGTGACAGATAACAGCAAAACAACACATTTGGGGGGTCTAGGGAGCAAAATACGGAGTAGTTTAAATATACGCGATTTCGCACCTAACACGGCACGGTAGGAACGAAACCCTCGTGTTCCGTGCGAGTTACCTGTATTTCTCATTCACTGTAACATCACACTGGGAGTCACCTTCTCACAGTAACCATCACTTTACTCTTTTCTACATTTACTCGAGGTATGATGCTCACAGACATCTACAAAACTCTGCGGTAGTCTACCAAGCTCTTGTCTGGTACAGGTAAGCGCTTAATTCACGCGAGGATTACGTTCCCAGACCCTTCGCGTATATGGTAAATTCACGTATATGTTCTGCCCTTGTGTGCACATAATTACGCATGTCTACTAAGTATATTACATCTGAATAATACTGTTTATGCACTAAATATACCTATAAACTAACATAAAGTGTGAAAAACAACAAAAATTTAAGAAATTTAACACTGAAACCTGACAAGCTCAGGCGTAGATGGAGACACTTCAGCAGTCTGGTGCACAAACCCTCACTGCCTCCCATATGCTATATTCTGCCTTCTTTATTGTCCAAACAGTTGACTCATTCACCCCAAACACACGGTTCCAAGCCAGTTCACAGGCGTAAGTGGAGACACTTCAGCACAGTCTGGTGCACTAGCCCTCACTGCCTTCCATATGCTACGTTCTGCCTTCTTTATTGTAAGAACAGATGACTTGCCCCAAACACATGGTTCCAAGACAGTTCACCTTGAAGTCAATTCACCATCAAAACATGGACGATTTCCTGTCTTTCTATAAATATACTTATTATTGATTAATTAATACTTTAATAACTAATTTTCAGGGGGATTTTATAACTCAAATAAGTAAAAAACCAGTGTACTGTACTTGCTAAATAAACTGGTATGTAAATAAATGACGGGGAATCGTCCTGACGGAGAATTGTCGCCGACATTCCTCCCTTAAGTTTGTCCAACACATTAACTTTCTATGTCAGCAGCATCACTTTACTAGTCCGTTTTGGTGTGTTACCACATGCATCACTAGCACTACGCTTAGGCCCCATGTTGGCAGAGAAGGCAAGCAATCACTGGAAGGCAGAAAAATAAGCCACAAATAACGATTCGCGAGTCACGCATGATTCGACCGTCGGATTCAAACTGGCTGTGTGTAGTGTGTGGTGCGTGACAGCGTGGTAGACCGACCTCCCACACACACACACACACACACACACACACATACATATATGTATGCACACGGGCAGCAGGTAGGCATTTTTATATTTTATTTATTTCTCATGCATATTAAAATTATTTATTTGAATACTAAAATTTTATGTTTTAATTATTGTAAAAAAAAATTCGTGGATAACCGAAATCGTGTGAAAAAGTTTGCATGAATTAAGGGCTTACCTGTATTTGCAAGTAGCACTGCATCACCATGATACATCAGATTTGAGATAGTCCATCCATCACCATTCATTACCAACGCCATCCCTCTTTCCATTACTTGTGTCTTCTCTCATCACCCCATCCATATACAGTGGGTCTTCGAAATACGAAAACTCATACGAATTTTTGATGGTGCGAAAAGGGATACAAGAGGAAATACGAAAAATTCGAAATGGGCGTGCTGCACAGCGCCACACTCGCTTGCGGTGAGAAAACAAACTAAACCCTGTCTGGTAAACACTTTCGCACGCTTCTCAGTTGAGTTACGTCCGTCCTCTCCTCTCAGCTTCGCTGTACGTTACTCTATTTTTTGCTGTTCTTCATCTTTTCATATTTTCGCCATGCCTCGCAAGCACCATCAGCAGCTTCAGAACAACCTGCTCCAGTCGAGGAAACACTGGAGGAGCAATAGGGTCCCACCATGTGACTTGCCACCATCATCAACGACATGAATCTCCAGCCGCAGCACAGGTCTATATTTATACAGCTAACTGTACAGTACAGTATTAATACTACAGTAATTAGTTGTATGTTTTATTTTTTAATGTCTGTACAATAGTATAGTACTGTACGTGTATTGCATACTTCAAAATAGGAGGGGTAAAGTTTAAGTGGGGGTCCAGTGGGGTCCTGGAATGCATCCCCCCATTCTATGTATATTTCAGTGATGAAAATCATTCCGATATACGAAATTTTGGAGTACGATAGTTTTTTTTTTTTGTCCCTATCCATTTCGTATATCGAAGACTTAATGTACTGTACTATATATGTTGAGCAACCACTGGGACATCACACAACCTTGTCGTTCACCCATATTGATCGTGAACCATTCAATTAGATGCTCATTAACCCTGCACATGCCTCACAACCATCATAAAATCTCCTGACGGCACCTAGGAGCTTACCATCTACACCGTACATGCGCAAAACTTTCCACAATCCTTCTGTTTACAGTGGGGCACCAACTTTCGCTACAGCAGGATTCGCGGAATCCACTTTCGCGGCATGCACCAAATATTCCCTAACTTCCACTTTCGCTTGAAAAAAATCGATTTTCGCGCACAAATTTTGGGTTTGGGACAATATTTTGAACTTTGAATTTCCTGCACTGCTCGCCCGCAACCCACCGCCATCTTGAATGACGTCATGTCAACACTCTGTCCACCCATTCCCGCCATTGTGTACGAGCGTGCTAGCTCCATTGTGTTGGATTCTCACGGTTCAATGGTTCAAGTCTGATTGGTGAAGTGTTCAATAAACGCATCCATGAAGGGCAGCAGGCTCTTATCACACGCTACCTGCAGAAGACTAAGGAAATAACGGAGGTGGAAGTACCATTGGAAGCCGAGGGGGCAGCCGACCTTGGTGCTATCCGTACTGACAGTGCCATAGAGGAGCTTAACCTGGATGAAGATTTCGATGGATTTGTTCAAGAGAACCTAGCACAAAGGGAAATTCAGCACAGAGTGGAAGTGTTGCATCAAGTTGCATCTGAGGAGGCAGAGAGAGAGAGTGGTAGCGAGGCAGCAAGAGGTGGCGCCAATACGTCTGGCGTGGCTAAATAAGCCCGCCACGCGCCTCGGATACTTACCCCCAACATCCATTAAACACCTCAACCTGGTCTCTGTGGTATGTTTCTCCTCATATAATGTGTACTGTACAGTTTTTATTGTTTGTATCTCACAGTGCAATGTACAATAGTGATTTGATGTACTGTATTGCAAGTGAAAATGAAAATCTGATGTTACTTTAGGATAACCGGGAACCAATTAGCCTTTTTGCCATAAAGACAATGCCCCAACTTTCGCTAATTCCACTTTCGCGCATTATTTTTGGACCCAATTAGGCGCGAAAATTGGTGCCCCACTGTACTTTGTTTTATGCATTTTCTAGATTCATAAATGTCAAGTAGGGTAGTGGATATTGGAGTGGCCCTGGTGAGAGAGGATAGTGTTTGGAAAATCCCTGTACTGTTGTTTGCAAATGATACTGTGTTGTTGAGTGAAGACGAAGGGGAGCTACAAGGCTTGGTGGATGAGTTTGGGAGAGTGTGTAAGAAACGGAATCTAAAGATGAATGTAGGGAAGAGTAAAGTGATGGTCTTTGAGAGAGGTGAAGTCAGTGAATGAACAGCGAGGTTGGATGGTGAGGAATTGGAAAATGTGAGTACGTTTAAGTACTTGGGTAGTGTGATGAGTAAGGATGGAGGTTTGGAGGGTGAAGTGCTTGAAAGGGTACAGCAGGGAAGAAAGGTTGCTGGTTCTTTGAAAGCAGTGATAAGAAACAGGAAAGTGAGCATGGAAGTGAAAAAGTTACTACATGACAGTATTGTGATACCAACTCTAACGTATGGAAGTGAAGGTTGGACGTTGTTGGAAGGACACAAGTCAAGAGTGAGAGCAGTGGAAATGAGCTATTTAAGAGGAGCCTGTGGAATCACATGGAGAAACAGGCTGACAAATGAGGATATAAAGGAGCGTTGTGGTGTTGATGTGGATGTGATAGGAAGCGTTATGAGGAACACACTGAGGTGGTTTGGCCATGTGGAGAGGATGGAGGGTGAAAGACTGACGAAGAGTGTGTATGTGAGTGAGGTGGAGGGGGGAAGAGGGAGGGGGAGGCCGAGGATGAGATGGAGGGATGGGGTGGAGAGGTATATGAGAGAGGAGGGTGTGAGTTGGGAGCAGGGCAGTGAAATGGCAGGGGACTGGGCGACTTGGAGGCGATTTGTTTGTGGCCACCCAAAACGGGATTGAGGCGTCTGGCAATAGATAGATGGATAGATAAATGTCATAAACACTTTATCGTCTTTCTCTCAAGCTTTCTACTTTATTCTTGGATTAGTAGATTATTGAAGAAATGAAAGCCATAGAATTAATAATAGTCTTCTCAGTGCAATGCAGAGTGAGAAAAAAGCATAAATGTCAGAGCAGGCAAGTGCTGGAATCTTACTATACACTGTTTGGTAACTGGAAGACATCAATAAGAGGTGGGAAAACAATTGGCTAGGAGTTATGGTTACTGGTCAGAGGTCAGGTCCCAAAGAGTATGATTGTAAAAGTAGAGTTTGAGTTAACATGCCAGTGAGAAGAGTTATTGCATCGCAAAAGCCAAAAAGGTATATATTAAAGTTGATTCATGTAGTGATCAGAGAAAGTTGGCTGCAGCTTGTTTATGTGATAGTCAGTTGCCTTTCAGTTTTGTTTCATTATATGCAGCTGTGATATTAATTAGGTCTTCCTTCAGTTATGAATTTTCCTGTTATGGTGCACAACAGATTTAGAGTTTAGAAGAAAGTAGTTTAGGGTTGATTTCTCTCTTCATGGATCCCTTGCTTCTTCTAGATATCTCCCAGGAAGAAGAAATGGTTTAAAGTCGTAAGAGAAGTGTATGGTTAGAGGGTTTTGTATTAATGAAACTAGTTAATCTGTGGATTGTTAGTCACAGCTTCAGCTGTGTTTCTGGGAGAGTGAATCACTGCCAGACAAACCTGTACTTAAGATTTGTGCAGTGGGGAGGATACAAGGCTGGGTACTTGCACACTCCTTATTTCAAACAATTGTACAAAGGTTTTGATAATCTTGTATGTCAGTCAAGATTGTTGATGAGGAGGCAGTAAAGGTTGTTAATGAGGGGGTATGGATAAAAATGAGTGCAAATAAATAGATAAAAACAGAGTTACAGGTGATAGCTAGGATGGTTTTGCCATGTTGTAATCATCATCCCAATCCACTTACTTTCTTAAAAAGGTGGAATGAGGTTTGATACAGTTTCAGAGAGGAAAGCATGTAAGTGGGATTACTATCAGCATCATGCTCTGTGAAATGAGTCACAATCATTCATATATCATTCACACTTTATGAGCATTTTGAGAAAAACATACATATCTGCTCCCACATATGTGAGAAGGTGGATGGAGTGAAAAGTTCTGAGTAGGAAGTAGAAAGAAGAAGATTGAGATTGACCTGGGAAGTTTGGTGAACATACGTAGAAGCATAGAGATGCTGGACCTTCAGCAAAGTGGTAGATTGAGAGGAATGCTGGACCAGGTTGTGTATGCTGGCCGTAAGATCTTGTGATCTTACTAAAGAACTGGACTGAGCAGGGAGGAGCACTGACAAGTGAACCCATCTGACCCATGTTACGTGGAAAACAGACATAAACCTAGAATTCTGAAAATGGTGATTAAAGTAGCAGGAGAGAGGATTCATAAATACAGTACCTTTTATGATGTCAGCAAAAATCACAGATAAGCATCCATCCATCATCCTTTATGCCTCATCAGGAATGTAGGGACCTGAGGCTAAGCTATTCACTCCCAATATTGTGAGGTAACCTACCTCACCTGCGTGCCATTATGTGAGCAGTAAACCCCAACTACCCTACAGATGTAAACACTTGTAGGCCACATCCAGTTGTAGCACCTTATCCCAGTGATCATGAACTGATACCATTCTGTTGCACAAGTGAAATGATGTTTCCTGATTTATGGATCTGTATGTTGTTGCAGCTTTTAATACAGTAAAAGTCCTTGCATTCGGCATCATTGGGACCAAGCAGGTGCTGGAAGAGCAGAAACTGCTGGATGACCGGGAAAACCTGCCAAAAATTTTTAGCAGTCATGGTCGGTCACCCCAATGCAATCACAGTGTCTAGCAAGTATTATTGGTCAACCCTAAGCACTAAATCGGCCTTCTGTTTCTTAAGGTCATAACTAGTGGAAGAGCTTACACTGAAATTGTCCATTATCTTCTACCTAGGAACACTTACCTACAATTTTGTCAGTAATTCAGTCTTCTTGGCGCATTTTTTCACAACACCAGTAGGCTTCCCACTAGTAGAGGCCATAGTGCAACATGAGAATGAAAGGATGACGGTAAAATAGCACAACAAATTTTCCAAACTTTTGAAAGGTCCTGTTCACAAAGCCAGACACGAGTCATGATGGCCGACAGCGCATGGAGTGTTGGAGAACAGAAACCTTCAAAAGCACTAAGCTTTAGGTGAATTGTTCAAACTTTCGCGCTAAATTGGACTTCAAAACGTGCTTGGCATATAAGAAAATTAATATTTATTGGCACTAAATTATTATGAAGAGTGCCAAATGATTGTGAAAAGTGCTAAAGCTAGCGCCAACAGCGCCAAATTGGCTGATCATCTTAGCACGTGTGCCGGAAGAGCAGATAACTTTCCTGATGGGACTGTTTATGAAAACCACTGAAAGACTGGAAATACTGTAAGACCAGATGCCAAATGAAAGAACTTTTATTGTATTTGGGGAGTTATGGGAATATAGAGTTGTATCAACATACTATAAAGCTTAGAATAATGGAAGTTTCTGTCTGTCCCACTAATGCTGCTGTATTTCTTCCAACAGAGAGCAACCGTGAACTTGGAAGCCAGTTGATTGAAAGACTTCGTGCTGATGGTCTAATCAATGTAGATCGTTTATTTGATGGAGTGAAGCAGGTAATTTTATTGATGATCATATGTATTCCACTTGCATAATGTTTTCTCAGGTTACTAAGGACTGATGGAATTTTATATTGATTTAATAACTGTTATGCCCTTATAATCTGTGTGCTGACATTACCATCATCATCTCTGACAGCTTGCTTTATCCTTGGAACCCCTGATGGGATAGCCATGACAGAACTAACCATTTTCTTCATATACCTGTGTCTCAGATGTTCCTCTTCCCTTTCCTTCTCTCTCACCACATATGGTCTGTCTCATCCAGTATTAACTTTACTCTCACATTCAACAACTTTTCTAAGGAAATGATTATATATGGAAGCAATATATATTTCTAGGACTTGATGAAATTCTTCCAAACTTGAGAACAGAATAATTACAGTAAGTTTTCTATACTTTTCATACAGAAGTTTACCTTTACCAGTTCTGTATGATGATGCATTGGAGTGCGTAGTAGCAGATACAGTACAGTATTGGCATTCATTTTAGCTCGTGAGCTAACCCCCTTTGGAAATTCCTTGATTGGGGAGTGGGAGGGAAGGAAGGGAGGGCAAATGATATGAGATGCATATCCGCACTAACCCTCTTGACTTACCCACAAGGGTCCCTAAATGCAATGCAGCCCTCCAGGCGATGACTCTTCCTTCTCTCAACATAAATGATTAACCTGCTCCAGCCATGAGTTCTATGACCTTCCCTTTGGTCTCCCCCATCCTGTGTTAATACTCTCAGAGATCACCTTGAGAGTAGAGTCAGCCTAAGGAAAATGGGCCACATGCACATTTAACTGAGTTGGTGCTGATGTATTATATAGGTAAGAGGCCTCTACTCAGTCTCACAATAGTTGCTCGTTACATATCCTGTCGTACCAGTGATATCCCATGATCCAATGAAGGCACTTTGTACTCGAAGAGTTAGTGTCCATATATTTTTCCGATGATCCTGTGAAGGCGTTTTGTACAGGAAGGAATCGGTTTGCCCCTTCATAACTGTTTAGTGTCCATCCATCTATCCATCCATCATCCAGTCCTGTGTTGCCCCATGAGGAACATAGGAGCCCGAGGCTAGGCAGATTGGTTCTGACGTTTAAGATGAGTGACCAGCCTCACTCATTCCTGAGTGGCATTACATGAGCAGTAAACCCCAACCACCCCTTGGATATAAACCTGCACCTGCTCAATCCAGTTGGAGCTCTGTTTTTGGGCAGGGCAGATTATGTCTGTGCTAGAGTCACCCACACTGACCCACATCTTCACGGCCTGATATTTTACTTTGATCGCTCTGTGTAAATACACTTTTCATGATAGAATGTTGGTTTTGGTGTCATTTTAAAGCTGAATAGTTGTACTTTATCGTAATATGTTAAAAAAAAGGAGAACAAATAAAATAAAATGTCAAAATGACGAGTTGAAGTTAGGCGAAAAGCATAAATTTTATACCTTGCTGTAGAAAAATATTCGGCAAAAAATAACGAGTAAAGATATGTAAATTTGGTTTAAACCATGCAAAAATACAATAAATTACCTTTACAATGATAAATAGATTATGGTAATACTTGCATTTCATTGTGCTGTAAAGGAAAGAGATGCACAATTTTATTTTAGTCTCGGCCGCATATTCGCTTCGTGATGTTTTTCTTTGATCGGTCTGTGTAAATACATTTTTTATGATAGGATGCTGGTTGTGGTGTTATTTTGAAGTTGCATTGTTTTGCTTTATCATAGTATGTTCATAAAAGGAAAACGAGGGAAATAAAAAGTCAAACTGACTAGTTGAAGTTAGGCAAAAAAACAAAAAAATTTTACCTTTGCTGTAGGAAAATATTAACCTAGAATAAAGTTATAAAGAATCAAAGCCATGAGTCAGACCAGGTGTGCAGTACCGCCACGCATAGAGCAACCATTCTGTGACATCATCCTCGAGCCTCTTCGTTATGATGAGTAAATGCAATTTATGGTGAATATTTTACAAAAGTTTTATAAAATGACAATTAAAAGAGTCATCAGAATCTCTGAGGTTGGATTTGAAATGACGATCGAAATAGTCATAAGAATCTCAAAGGGTTAATTGCTCACTAAACCACCAGACACCATAATTTGGTTATACGGTTACCACCCAGCTTAGTAAATGGTTTCCAGGTGTACAGGAAACCATTTGGTTTGTCACTTACTGTAGAGTCACCCATAGGCAGAAGGAAGAGGAAAGAATGAAGGAAAGACAGAAGAGGGAGTGTAAAGTCACCCCAAGGCAGAAGGAAGAGGAAAGAATGACGGAAAGATAGACAGAAGAGGAAGGAAGGAAGAGAGGAAAGGGCCAACACCCAAAGCAGCACTACATTGACTGAGTGGATGGTGAATGCCCCCACCTACCACCATATATATATCATAATCATCATCATCATCATCCACACCTCCATTCCCACTTTGGGCAGGCTGAGGAGTAGCAGTGCTGATACATCCCAAATTTGCCCAGTCCAATGGGCCACATTTCCATTCCCTCATCATTCAAGCCCCTGGAATCCTGCTCTATCGGATATGCCAAAAACATTCTGTAGCTTCACATAAACGTATCTGATAGAGTCAATCCGGACACGCATTCTAAAGGGGTGCCAAATCTCTGATCATACGCTTCTCCTCACAATACGAGTATTCATCCATCCAGCTCGATCTCTTGTCAGTCCCCTCACCTCACCAACTTCCAGACCTCTCATCCTCACACACTCATCCTCCATATCCATCCACCTTCTCCTTGGCCTACCTTGCCTCCTCCCTCCTTCAGATTAACTCAGATATACCTTTTTGACCACTCTTTTTATCCATTCTCTCCTTGTGACCATACCATCTCAATACACTCTCTTCATTTCTGGTGTTCACAGACTTCCTCACTCCACGCCTTTCATGAATCACATTACTTCTAATCCTGTGCACTCTCTATACTCAACATACATTGCTCAGCAGTTCTATCTCCACTCGTCTTACTCTTGACTTTTCATTTTCTTGCCACACCATAGTCTCACATCCATATGTTAAAGTTGGTACAAGCACTCCATGTAAGCCTCATGCAGGTGCAACACTCAAGCTTTTGTTCGTTATCAAGGCCTTTTTTGCACCAGCCTCTTTTCTTCCTTGTGTCACTCTACTTTCCACTTCTTTTGCACATTTTCCGCACCAGCCTCTTTTCTTCCTTGTGTCACTCTACTTTCCACTTCTTTTGCACATTTTCCTCTTTTCTATCAATGTACCCAGGTATTTAAACTCTCTCACCAGTTCCACCAATCTCTTTCCATTCACTGTAACATCGCACTGGGAGTCACCTTTTCTTTTCTACATTTACTGTCAAGGCACGACGCTCACAGACATCAGCAAAACTCTGCACTTGCCTGCCAAGTTCTTGTCCGGTATTTGCAAGTAATACTGCATCATCAGCATACAACAAATTTGAGATATTCCATTCATTACCAATGCCATCCTCCTCTCCATTACTTGTGTTTTTACTTCTCTCTTCACCCCATCCATATATATATTGAACATCCATGGGGACATCACACAACCTTGTCATATGCCCACACCGATCATGAACCATTCACGTAGATGCCCATTAACCCTTACACATGCTTCACTACCATCATAAAAGCTCTTGACGGCACCTAGCAGCTTACCATCTACACCGTACATGCACAGAACCTTCTGCAATCCTTCTCTGTCCACTTTGTTGTATGCTTTTTCCAGATCCATGAATGCTATAAACACCTTATAGTCCATTACACAAGCCTTCTCTGCTATCTGTCTCACTGCAAATATATGATCCACACATCCTCTGCCACTCCTAATGCCACCCTGTTCATCACCCACTAGGACTTCTGATGTCTTTCCTACTTTCTCTTTAATAATTCTTCCGTATACCTTCCCTACCACACTCAATAAACTTATGCTACGATAATTCTTTCACTCACTTCGCTCATCTTTATTTTTGTACAGGGGTACAATCACAGCCTTTTTCCACTCTGCTGGCCCAGTTTCACTCATCCATGCCTTCTTACATATCTCCAACAAGCACTTCATTCCATTCTCTCCAGTGCACTTAAGCATCTCTGCATACACCTCATCAGTGCCAGCTGCTTTTCCATTTTTCAGTCGCTTCACAGCACTCTTCACCTGTGTGTGTGTCACATCTCTGGGCCCTGCATTCCTTCTCTGCACACCCCCAAAACCAATCATGTTTACAGCTTCTGTGCTTTCTCTATTCTCATTCATCAGGCTTTCAAAATATTCTTTCCATCTGGTCCTTCATCCCCATGGGTTAATAATCTGCCACCTACATCCTTCACACCATCACATTTCTTTCTGCTTTCACATTTACATTTGTGTGCACCTCTTTCCAGAATAACTTTGTTTTCAGTGTAGTTTGCATTCATTTTTCTTCCTAGATCATCATTTACCTCCTCCTTTTTCCTCCTCACTAGTCTCTGTATCTGCTTCTTTCTTTCAGTATATTCAGTTCTTGTTTCAGTTGAACCCCTGTCCTGTAACCACTTTAGCCACTTCTTCCTTTTTTCCACCACTGCTTTCTTAACCTCATCATCCCACCATGGTGTACCCTTCTGGTTTGTTGTTACTCTTGCCACACCACAAACCGCTGTAACATTTCTACCTAAGCAGTCCCCATATGCATTCCACAGGCTGTCCAGATCCATTTCAGTCCAATTCACTCATTTTAACTCCTCCTCTACTTTGGTCCTGTAATCATTTGCCATTTCTTTGATCCTAAGCTTCTCAACTTTCAGTCTTTCTCCCTGGCTGCTGGTCTTTCTCCTGATCCACCTCACTCCTCTCAGCTTGATCTTGCATACCACAATCACATGATCTGACAGACCTCCACAGTGTCCTCTCATGGCCCTCGTATTAGCAACTATTCCCAGCATTGTCCTCTCTACAAGCACGTAATAAATCAGGCTTCTTTCAACACGATCCCCGTTTCCTCTATGCCATGTATATTTATGGGTATCTTTGTTTTTGAAATACTATGTATGTATGTATTATATGTACAGGTATACTGTATATATATATATATATATATATATATATATATATATATATATAAGTAATCCCTCCACTATCCAACATAATAGAGCCATAGGCATGTCCGGAAAGTGGTCCTGTCCGGATAGTGGGCACCAGCCTCCTAGACTTGTTCTTATGGAACCTGACTCAGAAAAACACCTATACAACTCCCTTTGGACATGCATAGCACCTATTTAAGACCCAAATCACACCAATAAGGGACATAAAAGACTGAAATAAATGCAAAAGAAGCATAAAATAGGTAGGTTCATACAATATTAAACATTCTGGGTACTTACAAGTCCCTGGCTCCTGGACTGGTAGTTATGGACCCTAACCTAGCCTAACTCAGAAAAACAAAAGAAGCATAAAATAGGTAGGTTCATACAATATTAAACATTCTGGGTACTTACAAGTCCCTGGCTCCTGGACTGGTAGTTATGGACCCTAACCTAGCCTTCACTAGAAAAACACCTCCCTACTGCACATGCATAGCATCTAAGACACAACATATTCACACCAATAAGGGACATAAAAGAGTGAAATGAGGTGTTTGAGGTAAGTATAGTATGGAAAATACAGTAGAGTACAGTATGAAACATTCTGCCTACTTACAGCAAGTCCATGGCCATCTCGATGAATAACCGCCTCCTCTCAGACTCTGACAGTAAGAAGGATTTCCTGAAGCACTTGCAGTACACTGTTCATGAAGTCTTGCACTGAACGTAGTCATTCGCACTCAGAAGTCCATTCTCTTCACACTGTGCACTCTTTGTCTTACTTATGCTCCATTGTAACTTAATAAGTGTTGCACTCTGCACTTTAAGTCTTTCCACTCATAAAACCAATTTCAAAACAAATCACAAGTGTATTTACGTTAAATTTAGTCCAAAAATTTTGTATTTTCACTCAAATTTCTACTTTCTTTATATTACTGTATGCACTGTTTTCTTTCACTGCACAACACTAAATTCCTGAGTGGTCTAGTGGAGAAGTTCTTGCCATTTAATCACTGTCAGAGTCTGAGAGTATCGCTGGCAGGTGACCTAGGGGTGCGTCGCTGGGTCGTGGTGATGGCGTACCCACTGCAGATGACTCAGAAGAAAAACGCTAACTCATGTCGAGCAGTGACTCCACCGTGGCTGATGTGCTGGGCTGTGGTTCGGAGCATGAGGGCCTGTCTTGGGGAGGCAACGGAGTGGAGCCAGGGCTGGGCACAGTGGGGGGCATGGGCCTGAAAAAGCTGTCAATCGTTGATTGATGTAAGGAACGACGATTCTGACGGTTTATGATGCGCTGCCTGAAAGCACGTACTTCCTCCACAAGTCCCAAGGGCCCCATCTCCCTGTCACAGTCCGGGTGTTCCAGGTAGTCCAGAACGAGCTCTAGGTGTTCCCGGAGTGCGCTCAGCTTGGGAATGGGTGGAGTTGTGTCATGCTGAGAGGAGTCCGCATCATCGTTGGCGACCTCGTCGGAATCTTCAAGCTGGGTACTGACACCTGTGACTGAAGATTCAATCTCAATATCAGACAGGGTCTGATACCCAGGATTGCCCTCGTCGTCATCCAGCCACTCACGCACTTCATCCACATCAACATCGTCGCCGTTCGCACGTAGACATGCATGGAAGTCATCCACGTCAAAACCTAGGAAATCGTACTCCGCATCCGTTCCGAGAAGCAGATGAGACCAACCATTTTCTAGAGTCAGGGATTTCCTTCCATGCACTGGCCCAGTTGTAGATTGCAGACTTGATGTTGTAGCGGTGAAGGTTTTCCAAAGTCCGCTGGCCTCGCGTGTCCCGTCCCTCCCTGCGCTCGTCCTCGTCCTCGAGAACAACCATCACCTCGTCCAGGAACTTCCGTCGGTATAGGCGCTTCGTTGCCATGATCGCTCCTTGGTCCATTGGTTGGATGAGAGCAGTAGTATTAGGTGGCAGAAACATGCACCTAACGCGGCCATTCTCAGCCACCAAGTCCTTGTCGCACGGGTGGGCAGGTGCATTGTCGAGGAGAAGGAGGGCCTTTACCTGGTCGCATGGGATTCCCAGTTTCTCCATCTGGTAATGTATGACCTCCTTGACGAAATGGCGGTGGAACCAGTCTTTGAAGATATGAGCTGTGAACCATGCCTTCAAAGAATGGTACCAGACAACAGGAAGGACATCCATCACCCCACGAAGACACCGAGGCTGCTTTGCACGGCCAACAATAACGGGCTTAAGCCGGTGCATGCCGTTAGCATTGGCACAACACAAAGCAGATAGCTGTTGCTTGGAGAGCTTGCGGCCAGGTACACGCTTCTCCATCTCCTCGGCTAGAGTGTTCGTTGGCAAAGAGCGATAGAATAAACCAGTTTTGTCAGCGTTGTAGACTTGACTGAGAGTGAGGCCCTCCCTGTCGATAAAGCCCTTCACCTTGTGCTGAAACTCCTCTACTCCATCCTCGTTAGCATCCAAAGCTTCGCCATGAGACTTACGGTTGGTAAGGCCATGCCGTAACTTAAACGCGAAGAGCCAACCCTCGGATGCCTTGAAGTCTAGGGTGTCGTGAAGCCTTGCGAGCTTCTCAGCAGCAGCCTTCAGCTCCGTACCACGTACCATCACACCAGCAGCACGTTGCTGTCGATACTAAATCAACGTGGAGCAATCGACTTCAGCAAACTTGGGAGTAAACATCATCTTCCTCTCCACGTTGCGTTTGCTTTTCGACGAGAAGTCAGCCATGTATTGCATGAGTTTGTGTCGGGATCTATTAATATCAAACAGAGTAGATCGGGCCAGGTTAAACTCATGGAGGATGCGTGAAGAAGACCATCCCGCATCTACTTTCTCCAATATCTCCCGCTTCTTCTCCAGAGTCAATACCACTCTCTTCCTCTTCTCAGGCGGTGGGACCATCATCACACACACGAAGGAGAGGCACGAGATCAGCAGGAGTGCCTGCAGCAGGTAAGGCACCACCACAAAAGCGAGCACGTGGGCAGCCATTACGATGAGCGTTCACTTGCGACAAGAGACAGGCGGAAAGTGGGGAGGGTGCAGGGGCGCTCTAGCGGACGTTGGAGGAATGCCGTGCCACAACAAAGCTGTCCCGCGCCCCGCGCGCCAAGTCCAAATTACAGGCAGAAAGAATCTCCCCCCTTGACTGTGGTAGGTGGGGGCGCTCACCATCCACTTACTTGATGTAGTGCTGCTTTGGGTGTCTCTCCAATCCTCTCTTCTTTCCTTCGTCTTCTGTCTTTCATTCCTACATTCTTTCCTCTTCCTTCTGCCTGTGGGTGACTCTTCACTGGGTGACAAGCCAATTGGTTTCCTGTACACCAGGAAACCATTTACTACACTGGGTGGTAACCATATAACCTTATTATGGTGCTTGGTGGTTTAATGGGTAATTAAGGTGTTCCAGTCGGATTGAGCCGGTGGAGGTATATATCCCAAAGGTGGTTGGAGTTTATTACTCACTCAATGCCACTCAGGGATGAGTGAGGTTGATCACTCTCATCTTAAATGTCAGGACCAACTTCCCTAGCCCTGGGCTCCTATGTTCCTCATGGGGCAATGTAGGATTGGATGGTGGATGGATGGATGACAACGATGTCCTCAGGCTCCTGTATGTCTGATTCCGTCCGTACCGCCTGTAGCCAATTGCATCATCCACCCCTGCCAAGTCTCTTTCCAGGGATACTAGAAAAGGGCTGAGTGTTAGTGCCATAAGGCATGCCTTGGATGCAGCAGTGTCTAGTTTATCTAGTAGTGGAGAGGTTATCACATTGAGAGGAAAGCCATACTCAGCACCTTGGGCAGACACACAGACATGTCCTGCTTTCATGCTGAAAATTATTTGTCTTCCTCACGTCATTACTCAGCAACACAGTGATCTACAGACCTAGGGATACTACAGTATAATTCACAAGAGGAAGAGTTTGTGAGTAAAATGGTCATTAATTTGTTTCCCTGAGTGCTATACTTTCTGAGAAGTTAAGGTTTAAAAACAAGCAATTGTCAGCGGTTTCCGAGAAATTGCCCGTACTGAGGTGACAACTGCGGTAAAAATAGCCATGCATGGAGGGGTTAAAGGTGGTAACTTCCTCGTAGCCATCCGTACATGTTCAGGTGAGGTAACCATATCACAGCCGCAAACTCTAATCATGGTTTTATCACGGACACTACCAACTCCTTTGGCATTTCCTCGTCTGTATAATTAAAAGCCACTCCCGTGTTGGTCAGTAATTCATGTGCCTCCAATGATTTTGTTTATATGCTTTTCTGGTGACAGGTCATCTTGTATAGTCACTCCCAAGTCCTTCTTTTCTTTTGCTAATTATCTCTGCCCATTTTATATATTCGTTTTGGTATTTTTTCACTCACTCCCCATTGTAACACATGACACTTCTTGGCATGGAACTCCATTTTCCAAGTCCGGCTCCAGTTGTGGAATTTGTTTGTCCTCGTGTAGCTCCTTACAGCTATCCATCCATCCATCCATTGTCTAATCCTGTGTTGCCCCGTGAGGAGCGCAGGAGCCCGGGGCTAGGCAAATTGGTCCTGACATTTAAGAAGAGAGTGACCAGCCTCACTCGTCCCTGAGTGGCATTACGTGAGCAATAAACCCCAATGTGTTTCATGATTGTAACATCTTCTGCAAACATGCTCGTGCAACTATTCAAACCTTGTGACAAATCATTTATGTATACCAGAAACATAATTGGAGCCAGGACAGCCCTGGGGCACTCCACTAGTTTCACCTTTCCATTGTGAAACCTTGTATCTTATGACGGGTCTCATCTGCCTTCCTACCACATAATAATCCATCCACTTAACCCTCTCAGGCACAGTCACGCGATTCGCGTTCCATGTGGTTTGTTACAAAGAAACAATCACGCAAATCCTGTTCCTATGCAGAAAAAACACCATCAAAAGAAAAGTTTTTGGCCAATTTGCATCAAATTTTGGTGCGTTCTAGTGTGTGCATCTCTTTTCCGAGGTAAGCATTTGGCAACACTGTGACTGCTTTGATGAGACAATGCGTAGCAGAAATATCTTAGTATCTTACGAACAGCTGGGCAGGAGAGTAGCGCAGCTGTCAGCATCCCTTTAAACCCGCCATTTTCCCCCCTCCCACCCGAGGCAGAAGCCATTATTGTAATATTGTGATTGTTCGGTGTTTTTTACTATAATGTGAAGTGATTGTGTGTATGGAACATAAATATATTGTCTGTAAATCATTGGAGCCCATTATCAGCCGTTAAGCCTACAGGCAGGAGTGTGGTTTGTTATAACAGGGTGTCCACTCTGCTTCCCCCTGTCCGTAAATGATGTGAGTATTTTACCTTTATATAGTGAAACCAATACTTATATTTTTGAAACACATAGTGCCTGGATTGGTGAAATAACTGACCTACCATAGCAGGCATTATGCATGCCATAGAGATATGCAACAGTTTGCTAAGGAAACAGGCGGTCACATACGCTATAGAGTCTGGAATAATAAAGGAGGTTGGGATGGAATCATGTGATAGTGTTTTATATTGCATATGGTTTAGTGTGAATTTTGCATATAAAAGAGTGCAGTGAGTGTTCACAGAGAAATATTTCGTGCACTGACTGACTTAGCTAAAACATAGCGCAAGTGTCAGAGACAAGAAATATGCCACAGCCACATATACATACGTATGTCGTGCAGCGAATGTTCGTGGAGAAATCTATTGTGTGCATCGCATGTGTTTTAGGCAAATGTATCGCAAGGAGAGAAGAAAATACGCCACACACACACACACACACACACACACACTACATAACTCCTTATCTTCAAGTTACTGCCAGCATCTCAACACTTCTGGAGGAAGTGAGTTATCCGTATTTTGTTGAATCTGTATATTGTCCTATTTCTATAGTTCAGTATTTTTTACACAAATAAGTAATGTTTTTTTACATACACACATATGAGATGGATGAAAGTTCAGCTTCAGTATCAGAACCTAGCAAAAAGACTAGTGGTCATGTCGAGTTTCTGAGAGCACTATCAAAAACCTTATGATATTTGACGTGTATACTTTCAGTAAAAAAAAGAAGATAATAAAACGTAACGAGCGAAAGTATGTAGCCATGAGTGAGGCAGGGAAAGAATGTTTTTTATTTCACGTGTGAGTGAGGAGGAGTATTCTATGTTTGTCGTCCAGTTACTCCAAAACTATTGGACGTATTGATTTCCTGTAAGAACCATGATAAAGAGCAGTAAATTGTACGTAGGTTCATTTGCAGAATATAAGCCTTTGGGAGCATTTTTTTGTAGGAAAAGGTGGGGGAACAGACTTTTTTTTTTTTTTTTTTTTTTTTTTTTTTTTTTTGAGGTAAATGTCAAAAGTGCTCCGAGGAATACTGTAATCTCACTTGGTCGGCCAATTATTCTAAAACTATCAGACATATTGATTTCCTGTAGAACCATGATAAAGAGCAGTAAATTCTATGTATATACAGGACATAACAATATAATATCTATGATAAAAAAATCGTTGTTACGTAGGCTGGAATATTGCGTATGCTGTGCGCTCATCATGAAGGTGACGCACGGACGTGAGTTCCCAGTAATTTTAGGCAATTTACTCGAAAACCATGAGGCGTATCGAAACCATCTTTGCTCAGTAGAAAGCTCGCGAAATTATGCATAATATTATGCAATTAAAATATAAGGTGTGCGAGAAAAATTCTGAATGAGAGCTCGTTGAATTTTTTCAGAAATGGCTTTCAGTTTTTGGCTATTTTCTTGAGAACTATAAATTGTATCACAACTGGATTTGTCTCTTTTAGAAAGCTGATGAAATTCTCTATCAAAACATCAAATAACATTTTCCTGTATGATGGAAAGCATTTGAATGGTGATGTTGGGAAGTGATTTTGACGTAGTGAATTGTTTATTCACGGCCACCTAATGTTGTTTTGTTTGTGTTTTCCTGTTTTTTTGTGGTGCTTATCAACTAGAACAAACATTGACGAATTAGATGAAATAGGTTTCATGGCAGTTTATTGATGTTTGGGTGGCGAGAATACGTGTTATTTGCCACGCGCGGGCAGCCAGGCTGGGCGGCCTCACGGAAAAAATCATGTGCCCGAAAATTTACCGAAACTTATCGTGTGCGAGAGGGTTAATAGTTTCCTGTGTGTGTGTGTGAGAATTTGGAGGGGGAACGGTGGGTGAGACTGAGAATGAGATGGAGGGATGGAGCACAGGTATATGAGAAGAAGGGAGGATATAAGTTGGGTGGAGGGCAGGGAACGCATTGACATGGAGGCGATTTGTTTGTGGCCACCCCTTACAGGATTATGGCGTGTGGCAATAGATAGTTGTAGAATTTTATCAAGAGTAGTATTTTATGCTTGCCATCCACTGTTTGATGTGGTAGGTGTGATAGCCCAGCCACACAACCAAGTCTGGGATTGCCTGTTACTATTTTTCATTCATTTACTAGACTTTATATGAAATGTGCTTGGAAATACAATGTTTCTCTGATTGACACCAGTTAGTCTTACTTGTTGCTGTAGGTAACAAGTATTGAAGAGTAATTGAAAATTGTTGTTTTGCAGGTATTAGGTCGACTGGATGACCTGGTGACAGACATCCCACGTGTCAAGTCCCACATGGCTGGCATCCTGGGCTATCTGGTGGGATCAGGAACCCTCTCACTTGCTGAGGTGGCTGAACCTCTAGAGGGTGGTCAGCACTTTCCACTTTTCTTACTCACACTCCAGACCTTGCACAAACTTCAGGGAAAATCCAAACTTACACAAATTTTTAATGACAGCAAGGTAAGAACTTATAGCATTGCTGTTCATAACTGTTGGCATCTTTGGTATATGCTGAAGTTCTTTTTTGCAGAAAGAACCACAATGGCACAGTTAGTTATAAGTGTGTACACATGTAATTCTTTATCCTTCACCAGGTGAACCTGTTGAACCTTCTGCCCGAGTCTGACCGTACAAAGGAGAAGTTGGCAGACCTTCTTGAGGACCGTGACCTTTCCTTTCTATTCCCTCTTTTACGTATCCAGTCTGATTTGTGGCGGGCCCTCTTGGCTGATCCCACCCCACACACCTTCTACAAGTACATCAAGGACACCCTCGACGTAGAGCACCACACAGCACCTGGCTTCATTAATGCTCTCATGACAGTACTAGTCAAGTACATTACACAGGTATGCATGTACCTCATTGATGTGATCTGGTCCTCTTTGGGTAGTTAAGGTGGACATTTTTTACCTCCTTCAGCGAAGTTGGAGGAAGTTATGTATTCACTTATGTTTGTCTGTTTGACCACATGATATCTGCTGAAGTTCTCAATGAATTTCAATGAAATTTTGTGGAAGGGTGGACCATGGGCCAAGAAAGAATTGATTAAATTTGGGGGCAGATCTGGATCTGGATCCAGATCCTATGTATAATAACTCCAAAAGTTCTCACTGAATTTCAATAAAATTTTGTGGAAGAGTGGGCCATAGGTCAAGGACCCAAACTAATTTTTCCCATAAGTTCAGTTTAAATTTCATTGATCTGAATTTCACGGTGATTTTTAGGGACCCATGCCCATCAAAATTCGAGAATCCACTGTATTATATACCAACACCTTTGCAAGTGCTTATACTGTAAGGTTAGCAAATAAAATCACACAAAACTGACGAATAAAAGAACAGAAATGCAGTGAGAAATGAACATGTTGTAGAGTAAAAATAGCTTCATTTAAATTTCCTGCATTCTAGAGCAAAATTTTGTCCGCACCTTGCAAGAGTTAAGCATAGTTGTTAATGCAGAGTTTCATGAGCTTTCTCATGATGTTTCAGAATTGTGATACAACCTATAGTTTTTGGGTAAATCACCCCCCCAAAAAAAAAAAAAAAAATGCCAAGCATGATGGGGGGAAGGTTGGAGGAGGGGGGAGAGAAGGGATGTGTGTGTGTGTGTGTGTGTGTGTGTGTGTGTGTGTGAGAGAGAGAGAGAGAGTGAGTGAGTGAGTGAGTGAGAAAGAGAGAATGAGTGAGTGAGTGAGTGAGTGAGAAAGAGAGATTGAGTGAGTGAGTGAGCAAGCGAGTGAGTGAGTGAGATGGGGTGGAGGGGGTAGTGGGCAGTTTGGCTTTCTTGCATCCCTCCCTCTCCCTCCCTCCCTCCCCCACTCCTGCTCATCTCCCTCCCTCCCTCCCTTACTCCTGCTCATCTCCCTCCCTCCCTCCCTTACTCCTGCTCATCTCCCTCCCTCCCTCCCCCACTCCTGCTCATCTCCCTCCCTCCCTCCCTCCCCCACTCCTGCTCATCTCCCTCCCTCCCTCCCTCCCTCCCCCACTCCTGCTCCTCTCCCTCCCTCCCTCCCTCCCCCACTCCTGCTGGTCTCCCTCCCTCCCTCCCCCACTCCTGCTCGTCTCCCTCCCTCCCCCACTCCTGCTCGTCTCCCTCCCTCCCTCCCCCACTCCTGCTCGTCTCCCTCCCTCCCTCCCCCACTCCTGCTCATCTCCCTCCCTCCCCCACTCCTGCTCGTCTCCCTCCCTCCCCCACTTCTGCTTGTCTCCCTCCCTCCCTCCACCACTCTTGTTCATCTCCTTCCCTCCCCCACTCCTGCTTGTCTTCCTCCTTCCCTCCCCCACTCCTGCTCATCTCCCTCCTTCCCTCTGCCACTCCTGCTCCTCTCCCTCCCTCCCCCACTCCTGCTCCTCTCCCTCCCTCCCCCACTCCTGCTCCTCTCCCTCCCTCCCCCTCCCTCCCCCACTCCTGCTCCTCTCCCTCCCTCCCCTTCCCTCTGCCCTTCCCTTCCCTCCGCCCTCCCTCACCTCCACTTGTCTCCCTCCCTGCCCTCCCCCACCCCTACTCGTAACCCTCCCTGTCCCCTCACCCTCCCTCACCTCTGCTTGTGTCTCCTACCCATCCCCCTGCCCTTCCCCTGCTCGTCTCCCTCCAATCCACCTGCTTGCCTCCTTCCTGTCCCCCTGCCCTACCCCTGCTTGTCTCCTTCCAGTCCCCCTGCCCTCCCCCTGCTTGTCTCCTTCCTGTGCCCCTGTCCCTGGATAGCTCATTGCTGCCTGTCTGGCTGTAGCCTGTCAGTTGCCCTCCCAAAGCAAGAGCATTGTTTAAAAAGATATTACCTATGATGTTTCTGTGTCAGTCTCTGTTGATTGAATAAGATGTATGAGGGTTTGGGTTTGGGCCTAAAATGCATCTCTGGCTTTTCTTCAGTATCTTAAGGGGAAAATTGCTTTGATATGTATATCGGAAGAAGTCCGGGTTAACGGGGAAGTCCAGATATTGCTTTTATCTGACTTTCATGTTTTTTGAAATGGCTTAGGCCCCAATTATTCTGTATAATTATAGTGAGGTTTTACTGTGTGTGTGTGTGTGTGTGTGCATATGCATGTGTGTGTGTGTGTGTGTGCATGCATGTGTGTGCTTACCATATTGTTCTTACCTAATTGTATCTTTACAGGAATGAGTCAAGCTCGTACTGTCCCATGTATTAAACCATTTTTATTATACAAATCCTTAAATTTATGAATAGAGTTGGTGCACACAATTCCATTCAGTATTGCATTCCACTGATCAGTGGCCTTGTTTGGGAAACAATTTCCTTACATCCTTATCGCCTCTCTTTTTATGTATTTTTTTGCAGTGTCCTCTTGCTGATGCTTCCCCATTGGTTATATATTCATTTATGTATTTTCTCTTTTTCCTTGAGGTGCATTTGTATAGCATAATCATGTCACCTTTTTTTCCATCTCTGCTGTAGTGTTGGTAGATTCAGTTTATCTAGTCCTTCTTCGTAGCTTAGGTCCCTTAAGCTTGGTACCCATCTTGTAGCTGCCCTTTGTACTTTTTCAGTCTTATCTATGTTTTTTTTTTTTTTTTAAATATATATAAATAGATGATTGCAGACTACTGATGCATAGTCCAGGATTGGTCTGATGAATGATATTTTGGTCTTGCTCAGCATATCTTCATTTATATATGTGAATGCTATTCTCATATTTGCAAGCATTGTATACATGTTCCGTACCTTCTCACTGATGTGGTCAGCCGGAGATAGTCTGTTATTGATAATCACTTCTAGGTCCTTCTCTCTGTCTGATATGTGTAGGGTTAAACTAGGGTTGAACTTCCCTACTTATAATCCCAGTTTGGTCTTTTTTCACTTTTTCCAAACTTAATTACATGACACTTGTCCACATTAAATTCCATTTGCCATTTATTACGCCATTCACGAAGTTTATTTAATTCTTCATGTAGCCCTCGGCAGGTATTAGTGGTAGTAATTTTCCTCTGTATTTTTGCATCACCAGCAAACATATTTAGATCGCTTCCATTTCCAGTGTTACTGTCTGTCATTTATATATACTAATGACCCAAGGGTCGGAGGATCGAATCCACCCAACGTTCGTAGGTAGACATCAGGAAGGACATCCGGTCATAATATGCTACACGCTCCAGTCCAAAAGTCCTCTACTCAGGGACAATGCCTTAGCCCTTGAGGGATACCAGGTGTAAAACCAAATTATTATTTATATTTTATAAAAACATTATTGGTGCCAGCACTGAGCCCTGTGGAACTCTGCTAGTCACTTCCCTCCGTGATGAGTACCAGTAATTTCCCCTTAGTACTGTTCTTTTTCCCCCCCCCCTTTGTGTGTGTGTGTGAAAATCCTGGATCCAACAGTATAGATTGCCTTGGATTCATCCTTTGATGGTACAGTTTTCATAAAAGTCTTTGGTGTGGTACTCTGTTAAATTCATTCATTCATTCATTGCCAGACGCCATGTATCCCAGACAGGGTGGCCAAGGGCTTAGAGTTAATTGTTTTACAGGGAGGGGCACTAATCCTCCACCAACCCCACTTGACCTTGAAATCTAAATAAATACTGTCTGCCCATCCTTCTCTTTTCTGTAATGTTTCTGTAACTCTTATCATAGTAGCTTAATAGATTAGTAACACATGAGTAACTCTGTCATAGTAGCTTAACCCGTCATGTCCTGAGCTATTTCACACCTCTGACACTCCCCAATCCCGAGGTATTTTCGAAAAAAAAAAAATTTTGGCTAAAACCTCCGCTTTTGGTGAGAAACATCGAAAATTCATAGAGAAATCACTCACCTGAGGTTTAAAATACTCGAACCAGGTAGGAGTACATCCTTACCTGACTGGGTTTTCTAACAGGCTGGCACCAAAGAAAACGAGTTCTATGGGAGGGTAACTATTTCACACAACTCATAAACGGTATTTATTTATTTACTTGGTACGGATTTACAGTATATGTAGTTTGAGAGTATATTGGTTTTCAAGCAGTAATATTGGCATTATAAGCATTGTTTCACTCACTAACTCATCACCATACCTGACCTTCTTTTGCCACATTACCTGATCATTATTTCTTACTGTTTCTTCTTCTAATGCTATGTAAACATTGTCATCGATTCGGGAATCACTCTGGCCCTGAATATCTTTACTGGCCAGGTCACTGGTAACAGGTGAATTGCCGAGACAATGCCGTGAGGGTGGGAGGGGGGAGGTTATGCGGTGTAAGGCATTGTCCCTGCTTGGCATCTTGTAGAGGAATAGAGGAAGGTGTCCCGTGTATATGTACAAAAAATCACGCGCGGAAATTGAAAATTGTGCAAATTACGGACCTTGCAATTGCACGACGTACCAGTACGTCGCTGGGACTGGTAAATGCAAAGTGTTGCAACGTACCCATACGTCGACAGGACGGGGCGGGTCAATAGATTAGTAACACATGATTTTCCCTTTCTAAAACCAAACTGCTTTTCTGTTGTCATATTTTGTTCTTCTAGATCATTTACCCAAACTTTTCTTATCAGCTTTTCTAGTATCTAACAACACTGGTCAGTGATACTGATCAGTAGTTGAGTGGATTCTGTTATTCCCTTTCTTGAATAGGGAAACAATGTTTCCATTCTTCCACATTTCAGGTAGTTTACCTATACCTAAGGATTCCTTGAATATTAAATACAGTGGTCTGCATAACTCTTCTGCACATTCATGTGAATTTTTGTCAGGACCATATGCATTTCCTTAGTTTAATTTACTTAACTCTTCCTGTATTTCTTTTTCTGATATTTGTAGATCTGGTAATGTGTGTGGGCATGTATGTTCCATATCATCTCTTTCAAAATTATTTTCTTCTGTAAAAACTGATTGGAAGTTTTTATTTAGTGCTTCACAAATATCTTTCTCTTATGTGAAGATGATCCCCTCATCTGTAATGGACTGTATTTTATCTTTAACTTTTGGTTTTGCATTGGATATAACTGTAAAATAGCTTGGGTTGGTCACTGCTTTTCTTTATAATGTCTCCCTCAAACTGTCTTTGAGGTTCCCTCCTTGTCCTTGTATAATCATTACTTGCCTGTTTATAGTTGATATATGCCATCTCACTATTGTCTTTTGTATCTATTCCACAGCAAATCTCTTTTTTCTTCTGATTTTTTACATTTTCTGTTAAACAATTTCTTTATTTTCATTTCTGTTTCTTTGTGCTGAGGGATGTATTTTGGACTCTTGTTTCATAAAAAGCACAATTTTCAATATATAACATTTAAATCATGCCCTTTAAGCTTCTTTTCCCAATCTCTTTCCAAGAAGTACTTCGTCAGGTCATGATAGTTGCCCTTTTTGTAGTTTAGACTCTGTAACTCTCATTACTGGTAACTATGTTGTATGCAATCTTGAAGTTACAATTTAATACCGGTACTGCATGGTCGCTTTTGCCGATTGGAGTATCTGTCTATCTATCTATCTATTGCCAGATGCTTCAGTCCCATATGGAGTGGCCACAAACAAATCGCCTCCACGTCGCCTGCTCCCAACTCACACCTCCCTCTCTCATATACCACTCCACCCTATCCCTCCATCTCATCCTTGGCCTCCCCCTCCCTCTCCCCCCCTCCACCTCACTCACGTACACTCCTCGTCTGTCTCTCACCCTCCATCTTCTTCACATGGCCAAACCACCTCAGTGTGTTCCTTCTAATGCTTCCTATCACATCCACATTCACACCACAATGCTCCTTTATATCCTCATTTGTCAGCCTCTCTCTCCATATGACTCCACAGGCTCCTCTTAAATAACTCATTTCCACTGCTCTCACTCTTGATTTGTGTCCTTCCAACAACATCCAAGCTTCACTTCCTACGTTAGAGTTGGTATCACAGTACTGTCATGTAGTAACTTTTTCACTTCCATGCTCACTTCCCTGTTTCTTATTACTGCTGTTAAGGAACCAACAACCTTTCTTCCTTGTTGTACCCTTTCAAGCACTTCACCCTCCAAACGTCCATCCTTACTCATCACACTACCCAAGTACTGTACTTAAACGTACTCACATTTTCCATTTCCTCACCATCCAACCTCACTGTACATTCACTGACTTCACCTCTCTCAAAGACCATCACTTTACTCTTCCCTGCATTCACCTTTAGATTCCGTTTCTTACACACACACTCCCAAACTCATCCACCAAGCCTTGCTGCTCCCCTTTGTCTTCATTCAACAACACAGTATCATCTGCAGACAACATTACAGAGAGTTTCCAAACACTACCCTCTCTCACCAGGGCCACTCCAACATCCACTACCTTACCTTGTACCTCATTTATTACCCCATCTATGTACAGATTGAACATCCATGGAGACATGACACATCCCTGTTTCAACCCAACCTTCAAAGAGGAAAATTCACTTAGTTCACCATCCACACGCACTGCAGCCTTAGCACCATCATACATACTCTTCACAGCATTCAACAACTTCCCATCTACTCCATATATTCTTAATACTTTCCATAATCCTTGTCTATCCACCGTCATATGTTTTTTCCAAATCCATGAAAGCCACATACAACTTCTTTCCCTTCTCTAGTAGAAACTTTTCCACTAAAGATCTAAGAATGAATATCTGATCTCCACAACCTCTCCCTTTCCTAAAGCCTCCCTGTTCTTCAACTATTTCCTCTGTTCTTTCCATAACTCTGTCAATAAGTATCCTACCATACACTTTTCCTATTATACTAAGAAGGCAAATGCCCCTATGATTACCACACACTTCTTTTTCCCGTTTTCCTTTGTACAGTCGCCCCAAGAAGTGATGGCAGAGTTTCAGATTGCTTCGGTCACTCTGCACTGCCATACGTTCAATAAAAACTGAGAATATAACGTAAACATTCATTGCCTTCATCACGTCATATCAAATAAATTATATATTATATCGCGCTAAGAAGGATGTAAAATGAATAACAGGAGGCAGTGATATATTAAAGTTAATAGTTACCTTTCCTGATTTGAATGAATGTGAAATGTATTACTCCGCGCGCGGTGGGCAGTAGGCCTATTACTCCGTGTTCCTGATTTCAAATACAGATTCTCTAGTTTTGAAGACCAGTTAAGGAAACTTCTAGTGACTGCAATACACTGCATTATTTTCAGATGCTATGGTGATGATGCAGCAACAATAAGGATGCCATAACAAAGAAATTATTCTTCGTAATGATGCCCTACCTGCGGTAGCAGCAAGACCCTACTGTCTTTTTATTCCGTCTTCCTCTCACCAATAATAATTATAATTAGCAACTTTTTTCTCAATTGATGCAATTTTTTTTTTAGTTGTAAGTAGGTATGACAGATTCAGCCTTTTTCTCTTTCACTAGGCAATAAGCAGGACCAAAACATGAGTTCATAAACTCTTGCAATGCAAAAGCACGCAATATTTACTCCATCTTTTAATCTTAATATCTGTCTTTTAAAATGAACTGTAATGTCCTGCTGAACAGAAAATGCTGATCTGGAAGTTTTGAACTCAATTATTTTATTACTCTCGCTAATTGATTATGCAATGAGGATATCAGATTAAAGTTTGCATTCTCCAAGGAGCTCCGACTCTAGGCAGATTTCGAGGTTCTTTTTTATACTTCTTTCACCGATAGCCGTCTGGCATATATTAAATATTCCAGAGATATTACTTAATGGAAAACTGGCCGAAGGCAGTGAAATAACTGCATGTCTTTGAGTAAATGTTATCTCCTTTCGTGAGTGTTGATCGAAACATTTAAAATAGCTTACTGGCTTATGCCGCCTTCCCACTTTCTGTCATCGTGCATGGAGAAATTGGAAACGGAAATAAATAACTTCAAATTATTCCCTAGTATTGTAACGGAAATTATTTTATAAATAATAATTACTTATTTTAATTTTTTATTGAAGCTCCCTTTTGTTCAGTCTTAAGCTGCTAAAAAATTATTGCGTGTTACCATACTAGATTTGAACTCCACAAATTATTCCTGACTGTCCCTGAGCGATAGTTGTGAAATTTCAATTAGTTCCGTTTAGGATTTCCTATTATCGTAACTAACGAACTGCTTCCTATGATTTTGTAATATATAGGTACCTTGACATTGATTTATTTTTTTTTGTAACAATTTTACGTACTGTATTAGGTTTCACATCGTAGAGATCTAAGGAAGAGTATGTGCACCATCGCTGACCGAAAACTTCTGGATACTCCGCCGTCACTTCTTAGGCCGACTGTACAAGGGAATAATTATACCTGAGATTTTATTCTGGATTTATTTTTATTTTTTTTTAAATTTTTTTTTTCCCCTACCAGGAGACTACAATGGGGTCCGGTTGCGATCCAACAGTCATACCCGAGAAAGTAGTGACTGAGCAGGAGCTGGAGTTGCTGGCCAAGTTCAAGCCTGTGCTCCAGGCATTCCTCCATGATCATCTTACACTCCAAGTTACTGCTGTTTATGCTCTGCAGGTCTTCACCTATACTCACAACTTCCCCAAGGGTAATTATACCAGTCTTCGTGTGTGTGTACAGTACAGCATAAAAAGTATAAACAGTACTGCTGAATATACAGTTGGTGTTTGCTTGTCAGACATTGGAGGCAGTCTTCCATAAACTGAGTCAGATTAATGGTATTCAGAGTATAATATGCTAGACTGCTGCTAAGTGAAGGGGATTAGCACAGGTAAAATTTGGATGATTTCAAGGAGGAGTGTTTCTTCCATAATATGGAAATTGACCCAAGTTTTAGAATTTCTTTTATCCTGTGTAGAATATCCAGCAACAGTTCAGTAAGTACCCAATTATTTGAAAAAAATTCTCTTACACTTTGTCAAGTAAGGCAGAGCCTTCAGATTGAAATGCTTTGAAATATTATCCATTAATCCTTTCAGTCAGGACTTTTTTTTTTTTTTTTCTTTTTTTTTTTTTTTTTTTCCCACACCCAAAAGATATTTGACAACTAGTATTAAAGTATGGTAAGATGGATGGGTGGTTATGCTGTAACAATGTAGGGAAGAAGACCATTTAGAGAACATTGTAGTATTGAATTCTCAAGTTTAGGATGATACGTAGGGTGGTGGTGTAGTGTGATTTCAATTTGTGTCAGTCTCATTTTCTGGCCACTTCTGAGGGGATCACCTCAGGGTAAAGTTGAAAATCTATTACACCAGCACCTCAGCATTTATGGAATTAGCTTCACGAGTTCACGTATCTGTGAGGTAGCCTTGGATGTTCAAATGTTAAAGAAAATTTAGTTTTTCAAAAAGTGCACCAAGTGATGGCACCTATTGCATCATGGTGTATGCATCACCTACCCTGAGTGACAAGCACTTTCTCAGTCTTACACCTGAAGTTATGTAGAATATGTGTAGAAAATGTGCATATATATATATATATATATATATATATATATATATATATATATATATATATTCTGTACACACACTGTAAATGAAAGGGCATGCGTGGTCATTGGTGTTTCAGTGGGCGCAATGGTCAACAAAACTATCAGATGAGTGAGTCGTGTAGAGAATATGCATGGGGACACCGTTATGCAAGGGTGTTCGTTAGGGCATTGGTTGTGATCATTGATGCAGCAGTGTGTGTAATGGTCGGTAAAACTCTATTAGGTGAATGAGAGACGGAGCCAGTTGGGGAGACAGGAAAAGTCAGTCTGTTTGCTATTGCAGTATATACCACTGAAAAAAACACACACACACACACACACACACACACACACACACACACACACACACACACACACACACACACACACACACACACACACACACACACACACACACACACACACACACACACACACACACAAATGTTTGTAGTATTTTCGGTAACATCTGTTTTTGTACTGTAAGTGTAAGTTGTAACCAACCTCAATCATGGCCGAAAATGTAAACACGGAGGGACTCGAATTTCCAGGATTTGATAGAAATACTGATGTCATGGATCTGGTTAAAACATTGATTATGAAGGTTTAGTGAACTTGAAAAGAAAGTGGAGAATCTGGTGTTAAAAGATGTGTCTGAGAATACAGAGATTACTATACAGAGTCTGATTCAGTCTAATGAGACGGCAAATGAAAAGATATTTGAAGCGTGAAAATATTGAATTGAGGAGAAAACTAGAAGAGAGTACTAATAAAACGGAGAAGGTGAGCAGTGTATTGGAAGAGCATAAGGCAAAGTGGGCACACGTAGAAGAAGAACAGAAAGAAGTGGTCAGCTTATGAGAAATCATCCAGGAAGAATGAGAAATGAATAAGATAAAATTGGAAGAAAATGTAGTGAAAATACTGAAGAAAAAAGAGAAAATAGTGAGAGAAACTGTAGAAAGGAACAGATGCGTGGTAATATTTGGAAACGGGGGAGGAAGAGAAGGTTAGATCCGTGAGACTCGAGAAAGACACGAACCTGACAAGAGGAATATTAGGTAAGATTGATCCCGAAGGAGACAAGTGGGTAAAAGAAATTGAAGAAGTAAGGAGAATAAGGCCTTTTAAGAAAGGGGAAACAAGACCAATGAGAGTCAAGTTGTCAGCAGAAAGTGTAGTGGATGATAAAGTGACCTGGAAATTAAGCAAAGAGGCAGGGATGGAAAATGTTATAATAAGAAAAGATTTGAATGAAGAAGAGAGTGAAGTTTTAAAATCATTGAAGGAAGAAGTAAAGGAAAAAAATGATAGGAGGACAGAGGAGGAATGTAATACTCTTTTTTTGGAGAGTAATGGATATGAAAGAGGAAGTGGTATTTAAGGAAATAGAAGTGAAAGAAACTAAGGGGGACGGCTGTGAAAGATCAGAAGTTGAGGAAGTGGTACTGACGGAGAGTAGGAGAGAAGAGGGTATAAAAAACATCAAAAATAATTTGAAGGTGATATATACTAATGTTGACGGTTTAATATTGGCAAGGCTTGAAATTAACGATTTCTTGAGAGAACGCGAACCTGATGTCATGTGCTTTGTAGAGACCAAATTAAGAGAAGATATTGATGTTCATTTTGGAGATGGTAAATACAAACTGTGGAGAAAAGACAGAAAAGAAAAAACGGGAGGAGGAGTGATGATAGCAGTGAAGAACAACATAAATGTAGATACCGTGGAAATGGGAGAAGGCAGGGCTGAAGTGATATATATGAAATTAGAAACTGGAGAGACTGTTAAGAGAGATATGGCAGTAGTGTATGTTCCCCCTAAGATGAGAGCATGGAATGATGACGAATACCAGGAGATATTGTCAGATACGGCTAGCTGTTTACAAAAAATAATTGAGAAAAGCAATAATATAATTTTGGTGGGTGACTTTAATTGTAAAGAGGTGAACTGGGAGGAATGGTACTCGGGAGGCGGCATGGATTTGTGGGGCACAATATTATTAAATATAATAATGAATAATGTGATGACGCAATGGGTCAAAGAAGAGACACGGTTTCGAGGTGAGGACACACCTGCAAGGTAAATTTACTGTTTACCAAAGAACCTGATGTAATAGAATCATTGAAATATCTCTGTCCTTTAAGAAAAAGTGATCATGTGGTCATTGAGTTCCAGATGATAATAGGGAACGTCGAATCAAGAGACGAGCTTCATAGACAGGGAAGATACAACTTTGGGAAAGCAAATTTTACAGGATTGAGAAACTTTTTTGAAAATGCGGATTGGAGAAAATTCAGAGAAACAAGAGAGATACAGGGGAAGTGGGATATCTTTCTAGACCTCTGTAATTTGGGAGTGGAAAAATTTGTACCAAGAGCAAGAGGGAAAGAAAACAGGAAAAAGGAAATGGTTTAATAGAAGGTGTATGATAGCAAAAAAAGAGAGAGATAAGGCGTGGAACAATTGGAGAAAGAGAGGTAACAACAGAACAAAGGAAGAATATAAAAGAATTAGAAATGAATACACAAGAATACGTAGAGAAGAAGAAAGGAATTTTGAAAAAGGTATAATAGACAAATGCAAGGATTAACCCAAACTGTTTTTTAGATTTGTTAATGGCAAACTGAAACAAAAGGAAGGAATCACCAAACTGAAAGTAAAAGGAGAGGTCTATAAAGATGCAGCAATGCAAGCTGAGATAATGAACAAATGTTTCCGATCGGTTTTCACTAATGAAAAAGACTTTGAGGAAGGGGAGGGAGTGATTAGAAATGTACCGGTGATAAAAGATATAAAAGTGGAGGTACAGGAAGTGTATAAATTACTGGAAACTCAAAATGTAAGGAAAGCCCCAGGACCTGATGGTATTTCTAATTGGGTACTGAAGGAATGCAGAGAACAACTGGCGGATAAAATTCACAGTTTAATCGTGTGTTCTCTGGAACAGGGGAAAGTGCCACAAGAATGGAAGAGGGCAAATGTGGTACCAATTTATAAGGGAGGAAACAGGGAAGAACCCCTGAATTATAGACCTGTGTCTCTAACCAGCATGGTCGCAAAATTGTGCGAGAGCATCCTGAAAGACAGATGGATAAAATATCTAGAAGAGATGAATATTTTGGCTGAATGTCTGTTTGGATTCAGAAGTGGAAGTTCATGTGGCTTTTACTCAAGAGCGATTGACATGGTACGGGAGAGAGTTGGTTGAGTGGATTGTGTGTACTTAGAGAAGGCCTTTGACAAGGTACCTCATAAGAGACTAATGTGGAAACTAGAATATATAGGAGGACTGAAGGGGAAACTTCTGGAATGGATGAGAGACTTTTTGAGAGACAGACAAATGAGGACAGTAATAAAGGATAGGATGTCTGGATGGAGGGAAGTAACAAGTGGAGTCCCTCAAGGCTCGGTGTTGGCGCCAGTAGTGTTCCTGATTTACGTAAATGATATGGTAGATGGAGTGAACAGTTATGCAAGTCTGTTTGCTGATGATGTAAAGATCTTGAGAAAGGATGTCTGGATGGAGGGAAGTAACAAGTGGAGTCCCTCAAGGCTCGGTGTTGGCGCCAGTAATGTTCCTGATTTACGTAAATAATATGGTAGATGGAGTGAACAGTTATGCAAGTCTGTTTGCTGATGATGTAAAGATCTTGAGGAAGGTAGAGGTTGAGGAGGATTGTAAAATGCTGCAGGAGGATCTGGATAGGTTACATGATTGGAGCCGGACATGGGAAATGAAATTTAATGTAAAGAAATGTAAAATATTGGAAATGGGTAAAAAGTACCAGGAGGCCATCACTGAATTATTTGTTGGGTAATGAATTAATCACAAAAATGAAAGGAAGAGAAAGATTTGGGTGTGCTGGTCCAAGATAGTTTGTCACCAGAGAAGCACATTAACAAGATAGTTGGAGAGACTTATAAACTCTTGACTAACATAAGAGTAGCATTTCATTATATGGATGAGGAGATGATGAAAAAATTAATAGTGGCCATGATCCGCCCCAGGTTAGAAAATGCAGCGGTAGTGTGGTCCCCACACAAAAAGAAATATATAAACAAGATTGAGAGAATACAAAGAACAGCAACCAAGATTGTCCCCAGTCTGGCAGACCTGTCATACAGAGAGAGGCTGGAAAAGTTGGATTTGCCTTCCTTAGAGGAAAGGAGAAAGAGGGGAGACATGATTGCAGTGTTAAGAACCATGGTGGGAATAGATAAAATTGACAAAGATATGTTTGTATGGGATAAGAGAGTAACAAGAGGACACGGAATGAAATTGAAAAAGTCAAGCTGCTTGAAGGATATCAAGAAATATAGCTTTCCATACAGAAGTATAGACTTATGGAATAGCCTGGACAAAGAGATCGTCCAGTCTAAAAACTTAAATGAGTTTAAAGCTAAATTTGACTTATTGAGAAACAGCGACAGAAACCCACGAGCATAGCATGTTCCGTGTGTATCACAATTAGGTATATTAGGTAAATACATAAATATTTGGAACGACTTAGACGAAGAGGTGGTGCATGAGAAAAACATTCATGTGTGTAAAGGTAGACTTGATAAATGTGGATTTGGAGACAGGACAACACGAGCATTGCTCAATTCCTGTATACTACAAATAGGTAAACACACACACACACACACACACACACACACACACACACACACACACACACACACACACACACACACACACACACACACACACACACACACACACACACACACACGAGCAGCCGGAGAGAGAGGTCGTCCCAGGCATCGCTCCTATCCTTGAGTAGTTTCAGGAATTTTGTCTGTCCTGTCTCCTAGGGTCTTTCTTTAAATTTAAAATAATGAAAGTTGGTAGACCACCAAAAATGTAAAGATTTGTTGGCAATAGTATACATGAATGTTTGTGGCTTATTCGGTAACAACTGTTTAGGTACTTTACCGGTACGTTAAAGATGGCCGAAAATGTAAACAATGAGGGAATGGAATTTCAAGGATTTGATGCTAATACTAATGTCATGGACCTGGTGAAAACATTAATTATGAGGATTAGTGAACTCGAAAAAAAAGTAGAGAATCTAGTGATAAAGGATGTGTCAGGAAATACGGAAACCACCATACAGAGTCTAATCCAGTCCAACGAAACAGCCAATGAAGAGATTAAGAATTTGAAGAGGGAAAATGTTGAACTGAGGAGGAAACTTGAAGAGAGTACCAATAAAACGGAGAAGGTGAGTAATGTACTAGAAGAACACAAGGCAAAGTGGGCACACGTAGAAGAAGAACAGAAAGAAGTGGTCAGCTTAAGAGAGATCATCCAGGAAGAAAGGGAAATGAACAAGAAAGAAATGGAAGAAAATGTAGTGAAAATACTGAAGAAAAAAGAGAAAATAGTGAGAGAAACTGTAGAAAGGAACAGATGTGTGGTAGTATTTGGAAACAGGGAAGAGGAAGAAAAGGTTAGGTTCGCAAGACTCGAGAGAGACACGAACATGGTGAGAGGAATATTAGGCAAGATTGACCCCGAAGGAGACAAATGGGTAAAAGAAATTGAGGAAGTAAGGAGGATAGGGCCTTATAAGAAAGGGGAAACAAGACCAATGAGAATCAAGTTTACATCAGAAAGTGTAATAAATGAGATACTTAAAGTGACCTGGAAATTAAGCAAAGAGGCAGGGATGGAAAATATTATAATAAGAAAAGATCTGAATGAAGAAGAAAGAGAAGTTTTAAAATCATTAAAGGAAGAAGTAAAGGAAAAAAATGATAAGAGGACAGAGGAAGAACGTAATACTTTTTTTTGGAGAGTATTGGATATGAAAGTAAGGAAATGGTATTTAAGGAAATAGAAGTGAAGGAAACTAGGGGGGATGGTTGTGAAAGATCAGAAGTTGAGGAAGTGGTACGGACAGAGAGTAGGAGAGAAGAGGGTATTAATAATGTCAAAAATAATTTGAAGGTGATATATACTAATGTTGATGGTTTCATATCGACAAGGATCGAAATTAATGATTTCTTGAGAGAACATGAATCTGATGTCATGTGCTTTGTAGAGACCAAATTAAGAGAAGATATTGATGTTCATTTGGGAGATGGTAAATACAAACTGTGGAGAAAAGACAGAAAAGAAAAAAAGGGAGGAGGAGTGATGATAGCAGTGAAGAACAACATAAATGTAGATACTGTGGAAATGGGAGAAGGCAGGGCTGAAGTGATATATATGAAATTAGAAACTGGAGAGAATGTTAAGAGAGATATGGCAGTAGTGTATGTTCCCCCAAAGACGAGAGCATGGAAGGATGACGAATACCATGAGATGTTGTCAGATATGGCTAGCTACTTGCAAAAAATAATTGAGAAAAGCAATAATATAATTTTGGTGGGTGACTTTAATTGTAAAGAGGTGAACTGGGAGGAATGGTACTCGGGAGGCGGCGAGGATTCGTGGGGTACTATGTTATTAAATATAATAATGAATAATGTGATGACGCAGTGGGTCAAAGAAGAGACACGGTTTCGAGGTGAGGACACACCAGCAAGGTTAGATTTACTGTTCACCAAAGAACCTGATGTAATAGAATCATTGGAATATCTCTGTCCTTTGGGAAAAAGTGATCACGTGGTCATTGAGTTCCAGATGTTAATAGGAAACGTCGAGCCAAGAGACGAGCTTCATAGACAGGGAAGATACAACTTTGGCAAAGGAAATTTTACGGGATTGAGAAACTTTTTTGAAAATGCGGATTGGAGAAAATTCAGAGAAACAAGAGAGATACAGAGGAAGTGGGATATCTTTCTAGACCTCTATAATTTGGGAGTGGAAAAATTTGTACCAAGAGTAAGAGGGAAAGAAAACAGGAAAAAGGAGTGGTTTAATAGAAGGTGTATGATAGCCAAAAAAGAGAGAGATAAGGCGTGGAACAATTGGAGAAAGAGAGGTAACGACAGAACAAAGGAAGAATATAAAAGAACAAGAAACGAATACACAAGAATACGTAGGGAAGAAGAAAGGAATTTTGAAAAAGGTATAATTGACAAATGCAAGGATGAACCCAAACTGTTTTATAGATTTGTTAATGGCAAACTGAAACAAAAGGAAGGAATCACCAAGCTGAAAGTAGATGGAGAGGTCTTTAAGGATGCGGCAGTGCAAGCAGAAATAATGAACAAATGTTTCCAGTCAGTTTTCACTAAAGAAAAGGAGCTTGTGGAAGGGGAGGGAGTGATTAGAAATGTTCCGGTGATGAAAGATATAAAAGTGGAGGTGCAGGAAGTGTATAAATTACTGGAAACTCAAGATGTAAGGAAAGCCCCAGGACCTGATGGAATTTCTAATTGGGTACTGAAGGAATGCAGAGAACAACTGGCGGATAAAATTCACAGCTTAATTGTATGCTCACTGGAAGAGGGGAAAGTGCCAAAAGAATGGAAGAGGGCAAATGTGGTACCAATTTACAAGGGAGGAAACAGGGAAGAACCCCTGAATTATAGACCAGTGTCTCTAACCAGCATGGTCGCAAAATTGTGTGAGAGAATCCTGAAAGACAGATGGATAAAATATCTGGAAGAGATGAATATTTTGGCTGAATGTCAGTTTGGATTCAGAAGTGGAAGGTCATGTGTTTCAAACTTGTTGAGCTTTTACTCAAGAGCGATTGATGTGGTACAGGAGAGAGATGGTTGGGTGGATTGTGTGTACTTAGACTTAGAGAAGGCCTTTGACAAGGTACCTCATAAGAGACTAATGTGGAAACTAGAATATATAGGAGGACTAAAGGGGAAACTTCTGGAATGGATGAGAGACTTTTTGACAGACAGACAAATGAGGACAGTAATAAAGGAAAAGATGTCTGGATGGAGGGAAGTAACAAGTGGAGTCCCCCAAGGCTCAGTGTTGGCCCCAGTAATGTTCCTGATTTACGTAAATGATATGGTAGATGGAGTGAACAGTTATGCGAGTCTGTTTGCTGATGATGTAAAGATCTTGAGGAAGATAGAGGTTGAGGAGGATTGTAAAATACTGCAGGAGGATTTGGATAGGATACACAATTGGAGCCGGACGTGGGAAATGAAATTTAATGTAAAGAAATGTAAAATATTGGAAATGGGTAAAAGTAGCAGGAGACCATCACTGAATTATTTTTTGGGTAATGAATTAATCACAAAAAGGAGAGAAGAGAAAGATTTGGGAGTGCTGGTCCAAGATAGTTTGTCACCAGAAAAGCACATTAACAAGTTAGTTGGAGAGACTTATAAGCTCTTGACTAACATAAGAGTAGCATTTCATTATATGGATGAGGAAATGATGAAAAAATTGATAGTGGCCATGATCCGCCCCAGGTTAGAATATGCAGCGGTAGTGTGGTCCCCACACAAAAAGAAAGATATAAACAAGATTGAGAGAATACAAAGAACAGCAACCAAGATGGTCCCCAGTCTGACAGACCTGTCATACAGAGAGAGGCTGGAAAAACTGGATTTGCCTTCGTTAGAGGAAAGGAGAAAGAGGGGAGACATGATTGCGGTGTTCAGGACCATGGTGGGAGTAGATAAAATTGACAAAGAAGATCTGTTTGTATGGGATAAGAGAGCAACAAGAGGACATGGAATGAAATTGAAAAAGTCAAGCTGCTTGAAGGATATCAAGAAATATAGCTTTCCTTACAGAAGTATAGACTTATGGAATAGCCTGGACAAAGAGATCGTCCAGTCTAAAAACTTAAACGAGTTTAAAGTTAAATTCGACTTATTGAGAAACAGCGACGGAAACCCACGAGCATAGTACATTTCGTGTATATCAGAATTAGGTATATTCTTAAATATTTGGAACGACTTAGACAAAGAGGTGGTGCATGAGAAAAACATTCATGTGTGTAAAGGTAGACTTGATAAATGTGGATATGGAGACAGGACAACACGAGCATTGCTCAATTCCTGTATACTACAAATAGGTAAATACATATACACACTTGGCGAAGTGGGTGGTTACTGTCTCCCTTGAGCAAGGGGATGGGTGTGTGCGTGTGTGAAGGTCACAGCCTTGCCCTTAGATCGGACTATATGAGCTCTCAGCTCCCTTCCGGGAGGGTAAAAGCTGACGATCACGACCGTCAAAGTGATCCTGACCGACCCGGTGAATTACACACACACACACACACACACACATATTGTTAGCAGTCAGTGGAGGCTTTTAATGAGAGGCCATGTAGACTTGAGGATGCAAGAAGGTTCAGCTTGGCAGCACTGTTTATCTACAGTCACAAAAAAGTCACAGAGTTTTCTCCCAGCATTGAGTACTGTTCTCTATATTTCTTATTCCTCCCCAAACAACTGTGGATGGTATTCTGCATTCTCATGCTATCGTGTAATTCATATTGCTGTGACCAAAATAGTTTGCAGCACCAGCCATAGACCCAGCTGGTCGTGACATCAAAGTTTGGTCATGGCTGTACATATTCGTAAGACCTGGCAGCATTCAGCTGGGTAAATGATGTTTCCATATGTTGATGCATTGCTAGTAATAAAATTTTTATGCCTATGTCATGATCATATATATATATATATATATATATATATTTTATAGCACGCACACATGCACGCACAAAAAAAAAGCCCTGACATTAGAGATGTTTCACTGATATGTGTTTAGCAGTCAGTGGAGCCTTTTAATGTAAAGCACCCGATCACTACTTTGGTGATATTGCAGCTGAATATATGCCAATTCATTTGTTCAGTAGAGAATACTTTGTGGACATAATTTTACTTATATATTTAATTAATTTTTTTAACCCGTACCATCCCAGGCATGTTTGCAATTCTATACCCACCCAATCCCGGACCAAAAACGGAAAAAATTTTAAAAACAATCCAAAAGGACATAAAAAAAGAAAAAAAAAGAAAAAAAAAAAAGTACTCCTTATAGGAGATATAAGAGTAGGATGGCCATCCGACGTATTTTTAGCCCAGTTTCCCAAGCCATGAATGCCGTTTTCCCACCCAGCTGGGAGGGATGAGAGAGAACAGGCGAGGAGAATGGGGGCAAAGTGTTGCCAATATGTTAAGCTACTCATTAGCAAAAAATTAGCTAGATTGAAGCAGTTTGAGACAGGCTACGGACCATCACGTCGCTGGGATTAATTGAGATGTTTTGTACTGTCGGCACCATGCCGACAGCGGGATGGTACAGGTTAATGCAAAGAAGAAGGAACCAAAGGCCAGGAGCCCACAAACCGTTCCTTCCAAGAAAACAGAAACAATACAACAGAGCCAAAATCAAGATCCATTCATTTCAAGATGCCAGGACACACTGCATTTGAAAGACTGGAGATCATAGGAGGTAGGAAATACAGACAGAGGGGGACAGTTCCAGAGTTGACCTGTTGCATGAATGAAGGCCTGAGAATAACAGTTAACTCTTGCATTAGAGAGTTGGACAGAAAACGGATGAGATTTTGTTGCTAGACAGGTGCTACATTCCCATCGTAGAGGTGGAGGGATGCAAGCAGACAGTTTAGAGGAGCAGTGACAATGGAAGTAGCGATGGAAAAGAGATAAAGGTGCAACAATGCGGCGAAGACAGAGGTTGAAGGGAGCCAGTAAGAGGAGAAGAGTTAATGAGACAAAAAGCCTTTGACTTCACCCTACTGATGAGCTGTATGTGGGGAGCCTCACCACACATGAGAGTTGTACTCTATCTTTGACTCCACCCTGTTGAGAAGAGCTGGATGTGGGGAGCCTCCCCAGACATGAGAATTTACTCTACACTGCGAATAAAGCCTGTCTATAAAGTCAACAACTGCGCAAGGGTAAAGAAGATACGGAGTCGGCTTAGCACACCTAATCTCTTGGAAGCAGATTGTGCTAGATGTAATATGTTCTTTCCAAGATTAATCCTGAGAGAATGAAACTCCCAATTATGTTTAAGGATGATGCAGGATTGCACTGGATATTATTAAACATTAATGGGTACTCCTGTGGAAGATTTTTGTCAGGTTGATAGGTGTAAGAACTGAGTCTTTGGGCTGCACTATAAAAACTAAACGCCAGTATTGACGAATGTGAGCGTCTGACGTTCCTGTTTTTGTACCATGAATAAATTTGCCATTCACACCAGGCGTTCGTCACCTGGTTATGGCATGAAATAGTATTGGAATGTCACAGGATGATAAACGCCACAAGAGACCCCCCTTTTGTATAACATTTAAATATTCATAAATATGATAACCAGTTTTTCCATTTATAAAAACTGAATAGTTCAGGAATGAAACTTTCCCTAGCAGGCTAAAATATATGAGAAATACAAGGCTGTTCATAAGATTTTACAAGAGTAAATGCTTCTGTAATGAATATGAGTAAACAAAAACTTCTATGGTGGCGACGTGGCGCATAGTATTGAGTTAGGATAAATTATGCTTTCTGGTTTATTTCAGACTACTTGTGTACTTTCTGAATAGATTTTTGAAATGGCAACTGTTTGAAAGTTGTGGGTTAGCCAGCTCAGTGCTTTAGTTAGCACATTGAGGGCAAGCCAGTAAGCTTTTGCCTCTAGCCCAACAGCATAGTGTGACAGTTCTTGCCTATGAAAAATCATGAATAAATGACATCTAAGAAGTGCATATACAATGTTATATTACATGGCAGAAATTACACATATCAGAGTTTGGTAAGCATTGGTAAATGGTTAGTTTGGTTTGTATTTTTCACCTGTTTTAGTGTTCTCTCTCACAGTTAAGTTTCAGAAATTGATAATAAAACAGACACAAATTTTTCGTCAGTATGTGCAGTCACTTAAGTTATTTCTTGTAAAATGTGATCCATTTTTGCACCAAAATAAATTGATAAGCTGATGTAGTTAACTCTATCAGGCACAGTCACGCGATTCACGTGTTATGTGGATTTTCTCAATTTGTTTAGTCACTCGAATCTCGTTCCTAAGCACATAAAAATTAGCCAAAAATTAAAATTCTGGCGAAATCGCGTCAAATTTTGACGCATTGTAGCGAGTACAGCGCTTTCTAATGGTAAGGCGTTGGCAACACTGAGCTGCCTCATTGGGCCTAGCACGTAGCGATATACCTCAGTCTCTTCCAAGCAGCCAGGCGGTGGGTTGCGTTGTGTCTTCAGTCCCTTTAAACTCCTACTAATTCTCCCCCTCCTTTCTGAGCTGAAGCCTCTATGGACTCAGTGTGATAATGCAATATTTATGAGCATATTTGTATGTGATATTGTCAGTGGAACATAGATATATGTCTCGAGCCGATATACGTGTTCACTGTTGCGGGGTTTTGCCTCTCGCCCTCCCCAAGGCCCATGGTGTGATTACAAATACGTATATAATGAAGCCAATGCCTAAAGTGTATTTTGTGTGAAAGATATTGTGGCTGGCTTGGTGAAAGTATGGAACCATAGTGTGGAATGGGGCAGGCATCACGTACAGTTTTTATAGTCGGGAAGGAAGAATTAGAGGTGTTTAATGATGGAATTATTGTGATTCTGATAGTTAAAATGCATATGGAATTGTGTGAAATATACGTCAAACATGCTGCGGGTGTTCGTGAAGGAGTGTGGTTTGTGCCAATACCATACAGTCGCAGTGAGTGTTCACAGAGAAATATTTCATGCATTCACTGACTTAGCTAAAACAAAGGGCAAGTGTCAGAGACAAGAAATATGCCACAGCCACATATACATACGTATGTCGTGCAGTGAATGTTCGTGGAGAAATCTATTGTGTGGATCGTATGTGTTTTAGGCAAATGTATCGCAAGGAGAGAAGAAAATACGCTGCAGCCACAAACACACACACACACGCGCGCACACTCACCCACACCCACACGCTCACCCACATGCACACGCTCACCCACACGCACACACTCACCCACCCACACACACACACACGCTCACACACTACATAACTCCTCATCTTCAAGCTACTGCCAGCATCTCAACACCTCTGAAGGAAGTGAGTTATCTGTATTTTGTTGATCTGTATATTGACCTATTTCTTTAGTTCAGTATTTTTTACACAAATAAATAATGTATTTTACATACACACATATGAGATGGAAGAAAGTTCAGCTTCTTTGTCAGAACCTAGCAAAAAAACTAGTGGTCATGTCGAGTTTCTGACAGCACAATCAAAAACCTTATGATATTTTACGTGTATACTTTAAGTAAAAAAAGAAAATAATAAAACGTAATGAGCGAAAATATGTAGCCGTGGGTGAGGTAGGGAAAGAGTGTTTTTTATCTCGCGTTTGGGTGGGGAAGAGTATTCTACGTTTGTTGTCCAATTACTGTACTCCAAAACTATTGGACGTATCGATTTCCCGTAAGAACCATGATAAAGAGCAGTAAATTCTACATATGTTCATTTGCTGAATATAAGCCTCTGGGAGCATGTTCTGTTGGAAAAGTTGGGGGAACAGACTTTCGGTAAAGTCGAAAGCGCTCGGAGGAGTAATCTCACTTTGTCGGCCAATTACTCGAAAACTATTGGACGTATCGATTTCCTATAAGAACCATGATAAAGAGCAGTAAATTCTACGTATGTACACGACATAACAATGTAATATCTATGATAAAAATTCGTTGTTACGGAGGCGGGAATATTGCATATGGTGTGAGCACATCACGAAAGAGACGTACGGACGTGAGTTCCCAGTCGTTTTTGGCGATTTGCTCGAGAACTATGAGGCGTATGGAAACCAAGAGGTGCTCATTAGAAAACTGGTGAAATTCTGCATAATATTATGCAATAAAAACATAACATCTGTGAGAAAATCTCCATAGTAGAGCTCCTTGATTTTTTTCCAAAAATGGATTTCAGTTTTTGGCTGTTTTCTCGAAAACTACAAGTCATATCAACACCGGATTTGTCTCTTTAGAAAGCTGATGAAATTCTCTATCAAAACTTCTAACAACATTTTCCTGTATGATGGAAAACATTTGAATGGTGATGTTGGGAAGTGAACGTGATGTAGCGAAATTTTATTCACGGCCGCCTAATGTTGTTTTATTTGTGTTTTCCTGTTTTTTTGTGGTGCTTATCAGCTAGAACAAACATTGACGAATAAGATGACATAGGTTTCATGGCAGTATATTGATGTTTGGGTGGCAAACGTAAGGAGAGAATATGTGTCATTTGCCGCGTGCGGGCAGCCGGGCTGGGCGGCTTCACAAAAAAAGTTGTGCGCCGGAAAACTTACTGAAATTTATCGTGCGCGAGAGAGTTAAGATAGTTGGGTAAGGTTACCAGATACCAGTATGCGTGAATTGGTTGATTAGGATGCTGGCTGAAATATTTACCTGTTTCAATGAAGCAGTTAGATTTGAGCATAGTTGTGTTGGCTTTAAAGCAAAACTTCTTAGTAATTGCAGATTTTTTCATGCGAATGAAGAAAAATAGCTACAGGCCTGAGGAAATGGCCTGTTCCATGCATATGCAGTATAATATAAAAACTAACTTAGTTAATTGGATAGAAATGGCAGTTATTGTAATGGAGGAGTAGATAGGTGTAGGAAAGTCATGGAATATTAATTAGGGTGGAAGGGTTATTCAAAAGCATGAAAGGTACAGTTAAGCGATGACCAACAAACAGGAAGTAATGAGATAAATATTTAGTGAAGGAGACAAACATCAAACATATGACCGTAGTAGGAGAAAGCTAGGAAAACAGAACAGTAAATAGTCTGAAAATATATAAAACAGAACTGGATGAAAGTACTATAGAAGTGGAATGATTTCTGGGAAACAAAAAGGAAAGTTTGTCTAGCAGACTGGGACAGAAATAATTAGCTACTGTATATACCATGTAACTTTGGAAATCATTGTATACTGCTTGAAGGGAAAGGTAATGATAAAGAATGTGAATCTCAGAGTAGTATGATTACTGAGCTAAACTGGAAATTTACTAGTAATACCTCAAACAGGGAAGGTGACAATAATGTAGGGAAAGAACTATAGCTAGATATAAAGAAATTGAAAGAACAACTGTTACACCACACACATCTTATAACCTGTATTTTCCAACATGGTCTGCTGGTCATGGCTGGATGACAGGTGTGGAAAGAAGCAGCTGAAAAAGAATGGAGTGTTTCTGCATCCCTTTTGTGTTGGTGCTGCAATGAATGTCACCTTTCAACCAGCTAAAAATAATTCTCCAGTAACTCAGTACTTACATTTTGCAATATAAATTTAGGAACACATGATGTGCTGCCGCATGAGTAAAAGTGCACATAACCTGGATAAACTGCTGTATAATTCATGACTGGTGAGCTGGCGAGGAACAACATGGAAATCTATGAAGAATGCAATAATACATTCACTTTGCTTATATGAAATCAAGTTTAGATAATCTCAATAATTATTTTCATGCAAATAACTGCAAAAGGAGGATAAATCATAATTCAGTCTAGGCTGTACATTACACTATATCTTCCTTGTATGCATCCTTTTTATGCGTTCTACCATCATTTAATACCAATTCTGGCACAATTATACTTATTTCCTACATAAAAATAACAGTTTAGAATGGGTTAGGGAAGTGTCTGGTTTATTAAACTGATGAAACATTCAAAATTTTGCGCGCTGTTGGTACTCATGCAGCGCATTCTCGCCCAATCTAACTTATAACCTTTTTCCCCTTGTGCAAACTCAGAGCCTTTCAAACGTGAAATGTACGGTGTTTTTCTTACATCTGACATTGCAAACTACATTTCATGTTTCAAATCCCCCCCCCCCCCCCCCAACAGTGCATGAGTTTACGCTTGTGATTAACAATACGGCCCTTTTTTTAAAGTCAAATTTAAGTCTGGACAGACCATCTGGTAAATATAAAGGGGGATAAGACCAGATGGACCAATCTCAGGAACTCCTGTTTGGGGTTTGATGACTATGAATATGAGATGCAGAGAGCAAACAAGATAGTCATGAAATTCTACATTCCTGAGGGTTTAAGAAATGTATCCCATGCAGATATTGAGGTGCTGGTGTAATGCATTGGTCTTTTAATGGAACCCCGGGGTTACCTAAAGAGTACCAGTAATTGGCTGCATTTGTTCTTCGATCTTCACTATTGGATTAATAAATGTGTGTGAGTAGATATAGATAGATTTATCCCACAAAATTTTCCAGTTTGTAGGTCGTCCCAGTTAGTTGAATAGCCTTGTGGATATAGAATTTCTTGTTGTATATTTATTAAATGTAAACTCTTATACGAAACTTATAGGAAGTGAAGTCTTTAACCTGAGAAGTTTGACGTACTTCATATGATCCACCTGCGATGGTTTGCTTCATATGAGTGGGAATTATAGTAATGCACCCTGAAGTAACAGCATCACATTTTATGGCCCCTTTGAATGACTTATCTCCTATCTCCAACCCCTAGCTTGATGCCAGATGTACAGTAACCATGAGCCAAAGTTGCTCATGTCGTAACCAGTTAACCATGACATGATCACTCTGGAGGAGGCAGCCAAGGTTCAAAGCTGTTTACAATAATGTACAGTCATACCAGTACATAATGCCACTGGGAGATGATGGAAAAGATGATAGTTAAAAAAAAAAGCCTTGTGTTTTTGTCAGCATATCATGCCAACTGGCAACCCACCCACTGCAAAGGGGCAGGCGCCTGTCACCCTTCCTGTCACAAATATGTCACATATGCACCAGACATTTTCACAACTCAGATATGTCACGTATTTACCAGACATTGTCACAGCTGATTATATGATAGGGTTACATCAAGTGAAAACCCATTGCATGACAGTTTAATGTAAAATGAGGTTGATGTACCATGGTTTCAATGGGGATATGGGGGGGTGCCCTTGACGACCATCACGGGGGGGTGGGGGGGAACGCCCTCGGTGCCCTTTAATATCACCACCCTTTCCACAAGGGATAGCATCCTTGCCAGACATGATTTCCAAGACACAAGTATAGTATTTCACACAAAAAGTCATCACTTCACTTAATGATCTCATGCTGCACTATTTGTTATGTATCTTCATGGGTTTTTGGGTGATAGCAATGGTGTTCCAGTGGCCTTTCATGCACAAAATGGAACAAGAGACAAACAGTGACAGCAAATATAACCATTGGGCAGCCATCCTTGCTCAGTCAGCTGACTGAGAGGCCCAGTTACCTGCTGACTGCAGAGGTTGTGTACACATGATAGACACGATTTCCAAGTCACAAGTTTCCGTATTTCACACACAAAACGTCATCATTTTACGTAATATTGCACACTGCGCTACTGTATTTGTTATGCACTTATCCTGTTATTTGGCAATAGCAGTGGTGTTTCAGTGGCCTTTGGTGCACAAAATGGAATAAAAGGCAGACAGTCGGAGCGAATGTAAACACTGGTCTACCATCTTGACTCACAGCTGACTGTCGGCTTGTGTGTGCACCACTTCTGCTTGAGATTCTCGGAGGTGGCCATCACAGTTATCATTCCAGTGAAATAAATTTGTATCATCGCTTTAGCAAATTATCACATTACAAACAGTCGTATAACAAGATTTGACTATCTAGCATGTCTTCCCCTTGTCACCCCATCCACCACCATGCCTTCAGAACTAAACGAAGGGTATATGACTCCATTTGCTCCCCAGGAGCAGTCAACATCCAGTGAAGAAGAGATGTCACGGCAGCTTGTAAGACTTAGGAGATGCCAGAGAGTGGTGTTTAGGCAAACCAACAGTCAGGCCGACAAAATATGTTCACAAGTGTATATACTTTTTAATAAACTGATCCCCTTATCTAGCTTGGAAATAGAAATAGGAGCATTCATTGTTGTAGAAAAGTAATGAGTATAATTTTCGTAATAAGCATAAATAGCTTATTTAGGGAAACTAAGCAATTACATTAATTATAAATTCTTTTCTGTTTTATTCTGTAGCCAGATGCCATAGTCCCGTAAGGGGTGGCCGTTTGTCTCAAGTTGTTACAATAAACCCTTGATATAACGAACTCCGGTATTGCGAATTTCGGATATAGCGAACGGCCAAATCGCGACCAAACTTCCCCTGGATTTTGCGAACAGAGGTCGGTAAATGCGGGGGAAATTCATGAATCAGCCCACGGTGACAACAGCATCCCTTCCTGACACAGTAAGTGTACTTCAACAGCATCCCTTCCTGGTACAGTAAGTATACTGTAACAGTACTACATTATACTGTATTATTATAGGTATTGTATTTACAGTATATGTACAACTTCATACAATATTGTATTTACATGTTCAGCTTCATAAGCCATTGAATTGTCCATGTAAAACTTCATAGAGTAAGTTTAGGTTGTGGTTGTGCATGTAGGACTGAACGACTCCCTGGATATAGCGACCTAGATTTCGTAATCCCTCATATATAGCGAATTATCGGATATAGTGACCCACCCCTCCCCCCAGTTAGTTCGTTATATCAAGGGTTTACTGTAGTTGTTTTACAGGGAAGGGCACTAACTCTCCGTTAACCCACTTGTTGACACATAAAGAACATGTATGGGTTGGTTATATGATTACCTTTAAGTGTTATAAGTGGTTTTGTGGCTTACAGGAAACCATTAGGCTTGCCACTCACTGTAAAGCTGCCTGAAAAGAGAGGAGTGAATAACGTGGTTACCATACCAGGAAATAAAATGGTCGATACTTACATCAAGTGGTAATAATAACTTAGCAACTAGGAAGATTCAATCCCTTCTGTACCACAGCACCATTCTGTGTCTCTGTACATGACACAGTAACTGGGTAAGGTACATGCCTACTGCGATGTTCAGTTGATGTGTTGGAGGCAGTTTGGAGTGCAGTATTATGCCTGTATGGTACCCTTGTGTTGGGATCAGCACTAATGCCGTGGACGAATACAATGACGTCATTATATGACACAGTAGGGGGGGAAAAAAAAAAAATCCCCATCCCACTCACCGTCTGCCCTTGACCAATTCCTCCTCCTCCTCCTCCTCCTCCTCCTCCTCTGTCATCATCATAGTCATCGTCGTCGGTCAGTCATGATGATGGTGATGGTGGTGCCGGTGGCACGACTGCTGTGTGCATGGATGAGGGGTGTGGACAGTAAGGGAGGCGGTGGAGATATGGGGTTGGTGGTAGCTGTAAGCAAGGGTTAGAATATAGGGGAGGAGGTGGGGGGGGGTGCTAGATGATGAGTGCATGGGTGGTGGTGTGCTGATGCTGTTTCATGACCTTAACTGACATTGAGCAGAGAGAGGACAGTAATGTTGTTATAACGCATAATAATCATTGAGCATGAACATAAGGGTTTTAGTAGACATATTTGAAGAAGATTGGTGATAATGTGGTTAGCAGATGAAGAAAAAACAAGAGACACGTATATCACGTGGTAATGATAGGTTAGTGGACATTTGTGCTGGGAGGGGGTTGGTGATAGCCAATACCCTCTTCAGGCATAAAATGATCCACAGGTATACATGGCGAGTGATGAGAAGGGTGGGTGGTGAACTGAATGAAAGGAAGGCAATGATTGATTATGTGTGTGTGGATGAAAGGATGCGAAGATGTGTAATGGATGCAAGAGTCTATAGAGGTTGGGGGAGTGGACTTTCTGACCACTGCTTGGTGGTGGCCAGAATCAAGGTCCAATTAGAATGGAGAAATAGAAGAAGGGACAGACGAGAGGAAGGAGTAGTTGCAAGGAGAGTGGAAAGGTTACAAGAGGATGAGAAAAAGGCAGAGTATAAGAGAGAAGTGGAGGAACGATTGGGCAAATATGAATTGGAGCAGATGGGAGACGTGGAAGGTGTGTGTAGGATATTTACAGAAGAAATATGTGCAACATGTGATGTGGTGTATGGAAGGAAGAGAAGACGGAGGAGGGTGCAAGGAACAGCGTGGTGAACTGAAGAGGTGAAACAGGCTGTGGCACAAAAGAAGAAAGCATACAATGAATGGATGAGAAATAGGGGCGTGGAAGAAGTTGAGAGGCGGCAGAGAGAGTTATATGTAGAAAGAAAGAGAGAGGTGAAAAGATTAGTAAGAGAGAGAGTAAGAAGAGAGTGGATGAGGAATTTGGAAGGAATTTGAGTGTAAAGTGGAGGGACTGTAAGAAAATGTTCTGGAAACAGGTGTCAAGAGTAAGACAGGGTGGAAGTGAAGTTAGCAGGGGAGTGAAAGATAAAAATGGTAGATTACTAGTGGAGAAGGGAGAAAACGTGAGCAGATGGAGAGAACACTTTAAGGAATTGTTGAACGTAGAGGATGGAAGTAATGCGAGTATAAGTGGTTGGGGAATGGCTGGGAGAAGGAGGGAGGTGAGAAGACACGAAGAAATCAGTAGGATAGAAGTTGTGGAAGCAATGAAGAAAGTTAAATCGGGGAAAGCCCCAGGAATTGATGGAGTGTGTGGTGAAATGCTGAAGCATGGGGGAGAGATAGTAGTAGAATGGATGTGGAAGATGTGCAGATTGGCCTGGGAGGAAGGTAGAGTCCCAGAGGATTGGAAGTCAGGTATAATTATTCCCTTGTACAAAGGAAAAGGGGAAAAAGAAGTGTGTGGTAATCATAGGGGCATTTGTCTTCTTAGTATAATAGGAAAAGTGTATGGTAGGATACTTATTGACAGAGTTAGAGAAAGAACACAGAAATTAGTTGGAGAAGAACAGGGAGGCTTTAGGAAGGGAAGAGGTTGTGTAGATCAGATATTCATTATTAGATCCTTAGTGGAAAAGTTTCTAGAGAAGGGAAAGAAGTTGTATGCGGCTTTCATGGATTTGGAGAAAGCATATGACAGGGTGGATAGACAAGGATTGTGGAAAGTGTTAAGAATATATGGAGTAGATGGGAAGTTGTTGAATGCTGTGAAGAGTATGTACGATGGTGCGAAGGCTGCAGTGCGTGTGTATGGTGAACTAAGTGAATTTTTCTCTTTGAAAGTTGGGTTGAAACAGGGATGTGTCATGTCTCCATGGTTGTTCAATCTGTACATGGATGGGGTAATAAAAGAGGTACAAGGTAGGGTGGTGGATGTTGGAGTGGCCCTGGTGAGAGAGGATAGTGTTTGGAAACTCCCTGTACTGTTGTTTGCAGATGATACTGTGTTGTTGAGTGAAGACGAAGGGGAGCTGCAAGGCTTGGTGGATGAGTTTGGGAGAGTGTGTAAGAAACGGAATCTAAAGGTGAATGTAGGGAAGAGTAAAGTGATGGTCATTGAGAGAGGTGAAATCAGTGAATGTACAGCGAGGTTGGATGGTGAGGAATTGGAAAATGTGAGTACGTTTAAGTACTTGGGTAGTGTGATGAGTAAGGATGGAGGTTTGGAGGGTGAAGTGCTTGAAAGGGTACAGCAGGGAAGAAAGGTTGCTGGTTCTTTGAAAGCAGTGATAAGAAACAAGGAAGTGAGCATGGAAGTGAAAAAGTTACTACATGACAGTATTGTGATACCAACTCTAACATACAGAAGTGAAGCTTGGACGTTGTTGGAAGGACACAAGTCAAGGGTGAGAGCAGTGGAAATGAGTTATTTAAGAGGAGCCTGTGGAGTCACATGGAGAGACAGGCTGACGAATGAGGATATAAAGGAGCATTGTGGTGTTGATGTGGATGTGATAGGAAGCGTTATGAGGAACACACTGAGGTGGTTTGGCCATGTGGAGAGGATGGAGGGTGAAAGACTGACGAAGAGAGTGTATGTGAGTGAGGTGGAGGGGGGAAGAGGGAGGGGGAGGCCGAGAATGAGATGAAGGGATGGGGTGGAGAGGTATATGAGAGAGGGGGGTGTGAGTTGGGAGCAGGGCAATGAAATGGCGGGGGACAGGGCGACTTGGAGGTGATTTGTTTGTGGCCACCCCAAACGGTTGAGGCGTCTGGCAATAGATAGATAGATAGATGATAGGTTAGTAAAGAAGATTTTTAAAAATAAGGTTGCTGTCCCCATCCCCATCCACACCTTCCATCCTTAGCTCACTTTTCCCCTTCCCTCCTCCTTTCCTTCACTCTTGCCCTTCCTTCTCCCCTCTTGGTGGTTTGTCATAACAAATGGTGTTGGGTATAGGAAATAGTGAAGTGGGAACAGATGCTGGTTGGTGGGAGGTTGGTGCGAAGGGTAGGGTAATGAGGCAGAAGTTATAGAGAGGGGACAGTTGAGTTATCACATGGATATTTATTATTGTGCAGAACCTCACGGCTCAGTTCGGTACTCATTGTAAGACTGGAGTTTGGCTCCCTTACTCAGTCTTACCACATCTTTATCCACAGCTAATGGTACATTTATTTCTGTAGCTTAGTAACTAACATGCTTTCTCAGACATAAACAAAGCTGTAACTATGTAAATGCTTGCAAACAAATTATACCGAGGTTGGGGACCCCTTACCCACAGGGATGGCTGGACCGCGCCGTGCCCCTCCCTCGGAGATAGCAGTGCTACTTTCAGGTCAATGGAAGTATCACTTAGCCTTTTCCCTTTTTTTTTTTTTTATATACTTTTTAGTATGAGAATAGGTCATGAGGGATATTTCATTGGGTAATGAACAGGAAAAATTAGCAACCAAGTGCATGTGGGGTGTTGCCAGGTGATAAATTAGCTACGTCTTGGCCAATGGCAGTATCAGTTAGCCTTTTCCCATTTTTATATATATTTTTTTTGGATGAGAATAGGGCATAGGGCACATTTCAATGGAAAAAGCAAATGGAAAAAAAACAGCCAGGAGTTGCGTTGCGCGGCCAGGCTGTAGCTAGGGGGGGGAGAGGGTAAGGGAGGGGAGGTGGGGAGGCAAGGCAAACACAGAAAAAGGCTAAATTGGTAACACTGGATGCGAGTACTAGCAGTATTAGCAGCGCTGCCTATAGCTACACACTGGCAGTACTGATAGATGATACAAGACTGCACTTTAAAGCCCGGGCAATTTTTAAAATCCGTGTATCATAGAAGTGACGCCCCACAGTATGGTACTTATGTAACGAGTGTCACAGTAGTGATGGCCCGTGGGTATGGGGTTAACTCAGCCAGTATCGCACCATCCATGTTCACATTGCTGTTAGTACCCCAGCTAGGTAAATAATAGTTGCCACCTTGCTAACAAAAAAATTAGGATGTCACTGTGCTGATTACATCCAGCAAAGATGTTTTCGTTATGTGAAAAATAAAATATTCTTAGTGCATAGAAACACATACGCTAAGGCAAGACCCATGTCCTCGCCCAAGCGAGTTGTTTAGCTTCCAGAGCTAATTATGTATTTGTTTTTACAGATAGGTTTATAATACTGATACCACACTGAAAACATTAACCCCAACACACTGGGGGTTTTCTGATGTCACCCACTCTTCCCTATGGGGTATTTCCGTGATTTTGGAAAAAATACCCATACTTCAGACCCTGATATCTGCCAGACTATAATAGCTAGAGGAAAAAATCAAAGATTCGTAAGACTCACCAACTCTTCTTCTTTCAAATGAAAGTATCCCCATTCTCCAGGTGGTCTCATCAATGAGTAAAATTAAGTTAAAGATGACTGGTTTTCCGTGTTTTGACAGGCTGTTTCCGAGCACACGCCAGTGTCAGTAACCTTGGATTCGCTGGCTAGTGCTGGCAGCACTGACCAGAGTGGCGATTGTAACACTGCCTGGCCTTCTTTCAAAAAACCAGGAATTTTCCACTCAATCTGACTTTTCCTTACTATTGTAAGGAAATGTCATCACCCTGTTCATGTGGCTCCCCATAGGGTGTTCCGCCTGTTGCCTAGTGCCACTATCCCCTGAAGGTGTATGGGAAAAGAATAGCTCTTTGATTTTCTGTACTCACTTCCTGCATCAGTTATAATAATTTCCTTCTACTACAGCACTTGCTTTTGACATCACGATTACGAGTAATTGCACTTTGAGAAATAAATGCTCTGGCCGTTTCATGTCGTGTGGTTGAGCATGAGGTAATTACGAGTACTAAAATTGTGACTAATTCGTACTAATCAGGGGCATCGTGAAAATATTACTGTTATACACAGCTTACAATTTTTGTGCTTTACATCACAGATACACTTATTCTCATATATTCACCATTATTTTCTGAGTAGCAAGGGGAAAAATTTAGTTACAGCCAATCAGGTCATTTTCATTCTTGCCCATGCACTCCTGGTTTTCTTTCATGAGCAGGTAGGGTTTCTCAAGGTATTTCCAATCATTGTTTCACAGATAACCATAAACAGTAACACATATTGCAATTGTACAACTTAAAAAACACTTATTTCAGAACACTTACTAGATATAACTTTACATTTCACTTACATATAAAAAAAACACTTTTGCATACCTGTTTACTATTTACAATTTCCCACACACCTGCTTAGTCACTGAGTCCTCTCCCCGACAGTAAGGACAGAACTTTCACGTGGATCGATGATGCAATCGTCCACACGCGTGGGGGAGCGGAATTGAATGAGGAGGATGAGGAAGACATCACTTTATGCTCTACCAGTGCAGTGTACAGATTGAGCTGTGTGTCATTGGGGTACTTTGGGCACCTGCCTACCTTATGGTCATCATAGAAAATGGTCGCAAGTTCAAAGGTTGGCCGGAAGACGCTTGGGGCTATACAAGTCAACCAGTGTTGCTTCACACCCAAAATTGCGATGGCTGTACATGTCAGCTGGCGCGTAGGGGTTATATTATGTCATCATCAGCATGATTGCATCAAACATAGGCATGTGAAAGGAAAAAAATTAACAACAAAGCACAATCTTTTGACATTCTCCACATCAGTGTTCCATTCTCAAACTTCATTCCCATCACAGGGGGTGAGTGGTTGGTGTCCTGCTATAATTGCAGTTTCCAGTCACAGTATCCCTGAAACTAGAAAAAATAAATAAATAAATAAATGTCGTGCGTTTCCAAGCCACTGATGTACATTTCATCAAATTTCTCAGGAGTCACTTAGTCTGCCATATTGCTGCATCACAGAGCCTCGTCTGCACACTGTCTCCCACAGTTTATGGTTAAACTGAATTTCTAGGTATTCAAGTGTTTCATTAGAAATGCAAGAATCTGTTTGTAATGTGCAGCAGTACCTAACAGGTAGTTAAACTGATTAAAATGATAAAAACATAGCAGGTATCCACAATTCATTCATTGCTGTATTGACTTTCCCAGATGGTTCCCATTATTACACCGAGTGGTAGTCACACAACCAGCAAGTAGGCATCGTGTGGTCTAGTTTGTTAGGATGCTTCAACCAGTTATGACCCATGTGGGTTTTAACCTTATGGGTGAATGTCATAATCATGTCTTGCAATGCTGTTTAGGTGACTGATGTGTCACTTGTATAATATACCTGAGTGGAGAAACCTAGTCTTGAGCATAATGGGACATTATAGATATGAATAATGGATAGGAAACATTTACATATGTCTACTGTACACACGGTGTATTGTTGTTGATGTAATGTTTTATTCTTTGTATTCTGCACTTAAGGTAGGTGAGGGCACTCACCATCCATGCACTCAGTGTAGTGCTGCCTTGGGTGTCTGTCCTTTCCTCGCTTCTTTCTGCCTATGGGTGACTTTACACTCCCTATTCTGTCTTTATTTCCTTCACTCTTTCCTCTTCCTTCTGCCTGTGGGTGACTCTACACTGTGTGACAAGCCAAATGGTTTCCTGTACACCAGGAAACCGTTTCTATGCTGGGTGGTAACTATATAAGTAAATTAGGGTGCCCGGTGGTTTAGTGAGTAAATAAGTCTCTCCAATCTGATTAAGCCTGTGTATGTTTATATCCAAGGGGTGATTGGTCACGTAATGCCATTCAGGGACGATTGAGGCTGGTCACTCTCATCTTAAATCTTTAAACCAACGTGCCTAGCCCCGGGATCCTACACTCTTCATGGGGTGGCATAGGACTGGATGATGGATGAATCTTAGTATGATAAAAGACCACTTTCTCAGCAATTTTGTTGAAATTTATGTTACAGGTTTAGTAGAGAAATTTTACATTAAACCCATAAATTACATTACCTTCCTCTTCCTGCCTTTCTTTCCTTCATTGTTTCCTCTTCCTCTACCTATGGGTGACTCTGCACTGAGTGACAAACCAAATGGTTTCCTGTTCACCAGGAGACCATTTACTATGCTTGGTGGTAACCATATCACCAGATTATGGCGCATGGTGGTTTAGTGGGTAATTAAGGCACTCCAATCAGATTAAGCCTGTGTAGGTTTATATCCAAGGGGTGGTTGAGGTTTATTGCTCACGATATGCCACTCGGATGAGTAAGGCAGGTCACTCACATCTTAATGTCAGGATCAACTTGCCTAGCCCCAGGTTCCTACGATCCTCACAGGGCAACATAGGATTGGATGATGGATGGATGGAAGTTTCTTTACATAGTCATTGCTTATCAATTGGGCAGTGTAAATGAGTTGAGTAAGGGTATGGTTGGGATTGTTCATTTATCAGTGGTTTAGTGGTATGATTTGAGTAATTCATCCCCTCTCCCTCCACTTATATTGCTATTCTAGATAAAAACAATATGTTGATAATGTGTCAAGATAAAATATGTTGTTGATAATGTGTTTTTGAACAGGCATGTTGCTGAGGTGGTTTGTGAATCTTTATGACCTTGAGATCATAGAAGAGGATGCTTTCCTCACATGGAAGGAAGATCTTAGCCAAGACTACCCTGGAAAAGGAAAAGCTCTCTTCCAAGTAAGTGCAGTTCTTGGTGTATAGTGTAACGTTGTTCCAAATATATATACAGGTATATATATATAGATAGATAGATAGATATATGTACAGTAATCCCTGTACTTTCCGGACGCCCACTATCCAGACACCCCACTTACCAGACATTGTGGACCTGGACCTTCGGAACCCAAAAATGGCCATAAAAAGAAGAAGAAGAAAAAATCCAAATTTTTTCCCACCTGTAATTTGAAATTGCCGCGCAGCACCGAACAGCTGTTACACCACAGACCCTTCACCCGTTCCTTCCTCCCCCCTCCCCTGTCAGGGTTGCCATTTGGTATTTTTCATTACCAAATGTGGGCCAATTTGGTAATGAAAAATTCGTTTGGTAATGAGTCAGAATAATGCATTACCAAACGGATTTTTCACATGTATGAGGATACACAGGATGGAGATGGTGGATTGTCTGCCCTCTCTGATTAACCTGCTAGCCAACGTAGCGTGAAAATAATCAACATTCTGTTAACTATAAGGAGAGTGATTACATGTATTTCCACTTGTGTATATATAATAAGTGAAGAATCAATGCTTCCTTTAAGAATTTGGTAATGGTAATTGAGGAGTTTGGTAATGTGGCCGAGTTCAGATCTGGCAACCCTGTTCCCAGTTACTGCCTAACATTCATTCAGGGAAGACGTCCATCGTAATTGATGCCGCATGTGCTCGTTTTTTGTGAATAAACAGTGAATAAACCGCAGTACCTCACCACTAGACCCTTATGGGAATTTACAGTGTTGTGCATTGTTATGGAATTAGAATTTAGAGTGCAAAGGATTAACTGTGGAGTGCAAAGTGGCGGTTGAAACTGGTGTGGTTCAGTTAAGAATGTGTAATGTTAAACAATTATAACTCTCAGTGCAAAGAATTAAGTGTAGCACAACACTGAATTGCTGTATGTGCTTCAAGAGCATTTTCACAACTACCAGAGCCTTTGAGAGGTAGAGGAGGCAGCCACAGATGTGCTGTAAGTACAGTACAGTACCCTGTATGCTGCTAGGCCTAAGTATTTTCCATACTTATAATTCCTCATTCTCTGGTTCCTTTTCATTTATTTCATGCATTATGTCCATTATTGGTGTGAATAGGGTCTTAAATAGGTTTAAATAAGTGCTATGCTTGTCTGGTAGGGAGTTATTTAGGTGGCTTTCAAAGTTAGGCTGGGTTAGGGTCCATAAGTACCAGTCCAGCAGTCAGAGGCCCACTTTCCGCACATGCGTTTGGCTCTATTACATCGGATAGTGGAGGGATTACTGTGTGTCTACAGTATATATATATATATATATATATATATATATTCCATACTTCTAATTCCTCATTCTCTGGTTCCATTTCATTTATTTCATGCTTTATGTCCATTATTGGTGTGAATAGGGTCTTAAATAGGTTTAAATAAGTGCTATGCTTGTCTGGTAGGGAGTTATTTAAATGGCTTTCAAAGTTGGGGTGGGTTAGGGTCCATAAGTACCAGTCCAGCAGTCAGATGCCCACTTTCCAGATGGGACCACTTTCCGGACATGCCTTTGGCTCTGTTACATCGGATAGTGGAGGGATATATATATATATATATATATATATATATATGTATGTATGTGTGTGTGTGTTTATTATCATCTGGACCTCTTTTCACACCCTAGGGCTGGGGGAGGAGTAGCACTATTCACACAACCCAAATTTGCCCAATCCACTGGGTCATGATTCCATTCACTCACCATTCAAGCCCCTAGAATCCTGGCATAATTGACTCTTATCAGATACATTTATGTGAAGCTACAGAATGTGGTGAAACTTTTTTGGCGTATCAGATAGAGCTAGGACTCGGGGGGGGGCTTGAGTAATGAGTGAATAGAAGCGAGACCCATTGGAGTGGGCAAAATTGGGCTGTCTGGACATTGCTACTCCTCACCCTGCCCTAGGGTGGGAAAGAAGGTCTGGATGACCATGATGATGATGATATCTATCTATTGCCAGACGCCTCAGTCCCGTAAGGGATGGTCACAAACAAATCACCTCCGCATCGCCCTGTCCAATGCCACTTCACTGACTTGCTTCCAGCTCACACCCCCCTCTCTCATATATATACTTCTCCATTCCATCCCTCCATCTCATCCTCGGCCTCCCTATCCCTCTCCCCCCTCCACCTCACTCGCATACACTCTCCTCGTTAGTCTCTCACTCTTCATCCTCTCCACATGGCCAAACCACCTCAGTGTATTTTTCCTAATGCTTTCCTTCGCATCGACATCCACACCACAGCACTCCTTCACTTCCTCATTTGGCAGTCAGTCTCTCCGTGTAACTAAACCTTCCCCTCTCATCTCATTTCTGCTGCTCTCACTCTTGACATATGTCCTTCCAACAAGGTCCAAGCTTCACTTCCATACGTTAAAGTTGGTATCGCAATACTTTCAAAGAACCAGCAACCTTTCTTCCCTGTTGTACCCTTTCAAGCACTTCACCCTCTTCATTTCCATCCTTACTCAGCACACTAATCAAGAACTTACACGAACTCAGGTTTTCCATTTCCCCCCTCATCCAGCTGCATTGTACAGTCACACCAAAAACTATAGCACAGATGAGGCATGATGATATCCGAAATGACCATTACAGCTCATGCATTCCAGCAAGAATTATTTGTAACTACTTTGCTTTACATATAAGAACAATACGGACTAGAAAATGTCATAAACAAGCCATGTATTGCATCCTTGAGAAGGCAAGTTTATCAGCATGGGGAAAAAATTGTTGTTCAGTTCCCAGTAGCCATCGCCTGTCTCTCAAATTGCTTTGCATCAAGTGTGCACCAATACTTTTTGGTGCGAGTGTACATTCAGTGACTTCACTTCTCTGCAAGACCATAACTTTACTCCTCCCTACATTCACCTCTAGATTCTGTTTCATACACTCACTCCAGACTCATTCACCAAGCCTTGCAGTTCCCCTTCGTTTTCACTTAACAATACAGTATCATCTGCAACCAACAGTACAGGGAGCTCCCAAACACTGCCCTCCCTCATTAAGATCACTTGAATGATATCAAGTAACACAGTTTTCCTTATAGGTGTATAGATCTGTGAAATAGCCTGGACAAAGAGATCGTCCAGTCTAAAGACTTACACAAGTTCAAGCAAAATTTGACTTATTGAGAAACAGAGACGGTACCCCACGAGCGTAGCTCTTTTCCCGTGTATCACAACTAGGTAACACACACGCACTCACGCACGCACACTTGTTGCAGACCGAGGAGAGCAGACGCAGGCCGCCACCACTCCATACCTGGCCAACTTGGCCAGTGGCATTACCTAAATTAGTATCTTTATATGAGTCAAGCTCTGTACCAGGTTAGACTTAAAGGTGTTCTAATATAAAAAAGAAGTTTTAAGTAAGACTCGTTCAAACAGAAAAGAAAACAAAGTAGCGCAAGAATGCACACAATCAGCTGATCATTTGTTTAGTCTACGACTGCACCAGAGAGTGTAAGTAGTATATGTGCATTACTGCAGGATGACCACATACTTTAGTAAAGCAAATTTGGAAAAGAAAAGGGATAAAGGTAGAAAGCAGGATGATGATTTCTACCAAGAACTGGTTGAAATGGAGACACAATAAACTGATGGAACAAGTACACAGACTAGAGATGGCTTTTCAGAATGAGACTGATGAAATTAAGAAACAGATGCACTTGCAGAAGGAAGAAATAGAAAAATTAGGAAAGGAAGTCAACAAGAAAGACACAACCATAGATGAGTTAATAGTAGAAATGGGTACACCTAGGAGGAAAATTAGTGAAATGGCAAGTACAGTAGTCAGCCACGAGAGTATTATGGAAGAGTTCAAAAATATGAGACAATTAGGTAAGTAAGCAGTCTGATAGACCAGGCAGTGATATTGAGGAGAAGATAACACAGGTGAATGAAGCTGTGCAAAGCTACAAAAATGATGTGGAAACCACTTATGCTGAAATGGTGAAAGTAAAGAAAGACTTAGAAACAAGGGTGGAAAAAAAAGCATTGAAAAGGAAGTGAAAAGAATAATCCAAAACAATCCTAAGTTAGTCAGAGATTCAGTAGATATCAACAAATCTATAGTAATCACTGGTATAGAAGAGGAAGAAGTAAAAAACAAGATCTCAAGAAAGTAATACAGGTGGAGCTAAGTAAATTAGACTAAGGAAAAGCAAATGGTCCTGATGAAATTTCATGTTGGGTGCTACGTGAATGTGCAAAGGAGTTAAGTAAACCATTATTTTTAATTTTCAAGAAATCCTTGAGTCAAGGTAAACTACCTGATATTTGGAAGAAAGCAAACATTGTTCCCTTATTCAAGAAAGGAAATAGACAAAATCCACTCAACTACCGACCAGTATCACTAACAAGTGTTGTAAACAAGGTATTAGAAAAGCTTATAAGAAAAGCTTGGGTAAATCATCTAGAAGAACACAATATGATAACAGAAAGACAGTTTGGTTTCAGAAAAGGAAAATCATGTTTTACTAATCTGTTGAGATACTATGACAGAGTAACAGATACATTACAGGAAAGAGAAGGATGGGTGGACAGTATCCATTTAGATTTCAAGAAAGCATTTGACACAGTACCCCACCAAAGACTTTTATGGAAACTGTACAATCAAGGAGGAATTCGAGGCAAACTGTATTGTTGGATGCAGGATTTTCTCATAAAAAGAGAAATGAGAACAGTACTAAGGGGAAATTACTCATCATGGAGAGAAGTGACAAATGGAGTACCACAGGGCTCAGTGCTGGTACCAATCATGTTTTTAGTGTATATAAATGATACAGACAGTAACACTGGAAATGAAAGCTATCTAAATGTGTTTGCAGGTGATGCAAAAATACAAAGGAGAATTACTAACACTGACTCTTGTAAAGAGCTACAAGAAGAATTAAAAAAACTTCATGAATGGAGTAATACATGGTAAATGGATTTCAGTGTGGACAAGTGTCATGTACAGTAATCAAGTTTGGTAAAAGTGGAAAAAGACCTGATTGGGATTATACGTTAGGAAATAAAACCCTACACACATCAGAAAGAGAGAAGGACCTAGGTGTGATTATCAATAACAGACTATCTCCGGCTGACTACATCAGTGAGAAGGTACGGAACATGTATACAGTGCTTGCAAATAATGAGAATAGCGTTCACATACATAAATGAAGACATGCTAAGAAAGATACTCGTAATAATATCATTCATCAGTCCAACCCTGGAGTATGCATCAGTAGTCTGGAGTCCTTATCTCAAAAACACATAGACAAGATTCAAAAAGTTCAAAGGGCAGCTGCAAGATGGGTACCAAGCTTCAGGGATCTAAGCTACAAAGAAAGACTAAAAAAATTGAATCTACCAACACTACAGGAGAGAAGGAAAAGAGGTGACGTGATTATGCTATATAAACGCATATCAGGGAAGGAGAAAATAGACATAAATGATTACTTAACCTATGGGGAAGCATCAGCAAGAGGACATTGCAAAAAACTGCATAAGAAGAGAGGTGATAAAGACGTAAGGAAATTTAGTTTCCCAAACAGAGCAATTGATTAGTGGAATGCACTACCGAATGAAATAGTGTGTGCCAAAACAATTCACAAATTTTAGGATATGTACGATAAATATGGTTTAAGACACGGGACAGTACGAGCTTGACTCATTCCTGTAAAGATACAATTAGGTAAGAAACACACACACACACACACACACACACAGAGGGTAGGGCAGGGCAGGGCAGGGCAGGGCAGGGCAGGATGAGGAGTAGCAGCATTCAGACAGCCCAGGTTTGCCCAGTTCAATGGACCATGCCTCCATTCATTCATCATTCAAGCCCCTGGAATGGCTCTATCTGATATGTCAAAAACATTTGCCACATTATGTAGCTTCACACAAATGTATTCCATAAAGTCAGTCCGGACACTGTCACGTTGAAAAGGGATGCCAAATCCCTGATCATGTACTTCATTTCACAACATTCATCCAGCCAGTTCGATCTCTTGTCAGTCCCCTAGCCTTACCGATTCCCATACCTCTCTTCCTCGCCTCATTCCTCCATCAGATTTGCTTAGATATACCTTTTTCACCACACTGTTGTTATCCATTCTCTCCACATGACCATATCATCTCAGTACACTCTCTTCGATTCTGGTGTCCACAAACTTCCTAACACCACATCTTTCACGAATCACATTATTTTGCATCCCAGCCACTCTCTGTACTCCACATACATTCCACAACAGTCCCATCTCCACTGCTTTCACTCTTGACTTTTCATTTTCATGCCACACCATAGTCTCACACCCATTTGTTAAAGTTGGCAGTAACACTCCTTCACATAGCCTCGCGCAGCTGCAACACTCAAGCTTGTGTTTCTTGTCACGGCCTTCATAGCACCAGCTACCTTCCTTGTGTCTCTGTACTTTCCACTTTTGCACATTTTCCTCTCTTTTTTTTTTTTCCATCACTGTACCCAGGTATTTGAACTCTCTCATCAATTCCAGTCTCTGTCCATTCACTGTTACATCATACTGGGAATCACCTTTCTCGAGTACCATCACTTTACTCTTTTCTACATTTTCCCTCAAGGCATGACACTCACAGACATCAGCAAAACTCTGCACTAGTCTACCAAGTTCCTGTTCGGTAGTATACCAACTACATGTACAGTATAACAAGACCCTGACTACATACAGAATGTGCCAGGCTTCCTGCAAAGGTATTCCCATCCTAGGGATGACCATGGTACAGCCAATGTTTTGTATGGACGGAATGCTAAACATGGTTCCAAAATCAGCTAGTGTACTTACTGTATTTCTTTACATATAAGATACTGAACTGTAAGATCACCATAATTTTGGAGGAGCAATTTTTTTTTTTTTTTTCCCTAAATTGGGAAGTGAGTATGAAAGTCAAGAAGTCACTGCATGATGGTATTGTGATCCCTACCCTGACATATGGAAGTGAGGCATGGACTTTGCTAGAGGGGAACAAGTCAATAGTGAGAGCAGTGGAAATGAGTTACTTGAGAGGAGCATGTGGAATGACGTGGCGGGACAGGTTGATGAATGAAAAAGTGAAGGAACATTGTGGGGTGGGTGTGGATGTGGTTGAGAAAATTAGAAGAAATACACTGAGTTGGTTTGGACATGTGGAGAGAAAGGAGAATGAAAGACTAAGAGGGTGTATGTAGGTGAAGTGGAGGGAGGGGAAGACAGAGGATGAGGTGGAGGGATGGAGTTGAGAGGTATATGAGGGAGGGGGGAGTGAGTGAGGGGGAGGGCAGTCAAATGGTGGCTGACAGAGCGACCTGGAGGGATTTTGTCTGCTGCCACCCTTTGCGGGATTAGGGCGTCGGTCTATAGATAAATAGAGATCTAATCATCATCATCACCATCATCCGGACCTCCTTTCCCACCATAGGGCAGGGTGAGGGTAGCAGTGTCCAAGCAGCCCAGATTTGCCCAGTCCAGTGGGTCTCACTTCCATTCACTCTCCATTCAAGCCCCTGGAATCCTAGCTGTATCTGATATGCCAAAAACATTCACCACATACTGTAGCTTCACATAAACATATCGAATAGTCAATCCAAACACTGTCACGTTAAAAAGGGGTGCCAAATCTCTGATCTTGCACTTCTCCTCACAGTATTCATCCAGCCAGCTTGATCTCTTGTCAGTCCCATAGCCTCACCAACTTCAAACCTCTCCTTCTCACACACACATCCACCATATCCCTCCACCTCCTTGGCTTACCTTGCCTCCTCCCTCCTTCAAATTCGTTCAGATATGCCTTTTTCACCGCTCTGTTGTTATCCATTCTCTCCACGTGACCATACCATCTCAGTACGCTCTATTCTGTTGTCGATAGACATCCTCACTCCACATCTTTCACGAGTCACATTATATCTTACCCTATCCACTCTCTGTACTCACATATATTCCTTAGTAATCCCATCTCCACTGCTTTCAGTCTTATTTTTCATTTTCATGCCACACCATAGTCTCACACCAATATGTTAAAGTTGGCACTAACACTCCTTCATGTAAACCTCTTGCAGCTGCAACACGCAAGCCTGTTTCTCATCAAGGCCTTCATTGCACCAGCTACTTTCCTTCCTTGTGTCACTCTACTTTCCACTTTCTGTCTGTGGAATCAATCTGTGAAGATCTTACAGGTAAACCAGGCCTTCACAGAATGGTAGCACTTAAGAGGCAGGCCGTCCACTAATTCACGGAGACAACGTGGCTGTTTTGAGCATCCAGTAATAACGTTCTTGAGGCAGTGCATCCTGCTAGCATTGGCGCATCACAAACTGAGACACGCTGTTTGGACAGCTTCTGACCAGGCACAGTCTTCTCCCTTTCATCTGCCAGGGTGTAGCAGAAGAATCCAGTTTCTCCAACATTGTACACATGACCGAGCAAGGCCTTCGTTCTCAATCAGGCACTGCACTTTCAGGCAAAACGGCTCAACATCGTCTGCTGTCGCATCCAAAGCCTTGCCATGTGTCTTACAGCCAGTAAGTCCATGTTGCAGTTTGGACCAGAAGAGTCAACCTTCAGATGCCATGAAGTTGTGCACATTGCTTAGGCATGCAAACTTCTCGGCTGCTGCCTTCAGCTTGGTCCCATGTCAAGCAGGCTAGCACCCCATTGATGGTGGAGCCAAACCGTAGTCGACTGCCCGATGGCAGCGTGACAGGGCTGAGACATCACCCTCCTGTCACCCTTCCCAGTGGCATCTCCGTAGTCATTTCTGTACTGAGTCAGCTTGGCCTGTGATTTCTTGGTACGAAACAAGGTTGAACGGGCCAGGTCATATTTCTGCAGAATGCGTGAAGTGGTCCAGCCCGCGTCAACCATGCTCCGTATCTCACTTCTGCAGAGTCAAAACTCCAGAGTCAAAACCTTCCTCTTTCGCATCCTGGGTTGTGGTGGGGTCATTATCACACACAAGAATGCCACAGAGGAAAATCAAGGCCTGAAGACGGTAGGGAACCACCATAAATGTAACAGTGGAAGCAGCCATGGTTACAGGCACGTCCACACTCGTGAGAGAATGGTGGGAACTGAGGTTCGGTGCTGCCACATGAACACTGTGCTACTGTGTCTGTACCCACACTTGGCTGTGAGTACACAAGTAAAAAGCGCCAAACTGACCCATGAGCGCAAGGGTCAGTTTCGCTCGGCCAGGCAAATGAGCAACACTGAAGTCTCATGTATCATGGCCTCAGGAAGTGTCTGAGTAATCTGGCCGGCCAGGCAACTTGACCATTTGGTAGGGGGTCAGATGGCCGCGCATGCCTGGGAACATCCGAGTGATCCAGGCAGCTGGGGGACTTTGACCATTCAGTGAGGAGCCAGACGGCCATATTTGCTGAGCTTGTAGGTTAGAATCTGTATTACTCGTGCTTGGCCATTAGCATCCGAGTGATGTGGGTGGCCAGGGGACTTTGACCATTTGGTGAGGAGCTGGACGGCCATATTTGCTCAGTTTGTGAGCTAGGGTCTAACCCATGCTTGACCAGAGAGGCCAGCCAGCCGCCAAACCGATTTTTTGAATTTGTAGGCTGCCCAACCGGTGATGTCAGAAATTTTGTGTTAAGGTACAAATAAATCCAAACACAGATATAATAGAGCCAAGGCCTAAAGTTCGAATTCGGAACATGTCTGATGTGGAACATCGAACTAATTGAGTGATTACTGTATATATAAAGAGCTGCTCCCTCATCATTTCTGGATTGTTGAATACTGTAGTTAAGAAGTTGAGGTAGGATGATCATGAATGGTAACATTTTTTCATACATGGTTTCAAGTAAGGGAAATCCACTTGCAGCATTAGTATTGAGTTTGATTGTCTGATTACTAAGTCAAATTATCTATCTATCTATCTATCTATTGCCAGACGCCTCAATCCCGTTTGGGGTGGCCACAAACAAATTGCCTCCACGTCGCCCTGTCCCCTGCCATTTCACTGCCCTGCTCCCAACTCACACCCCCCTCTCTCATATACCTCTCCATCTCATCGTCAGCCTCCCTCTCCCTCTTCCCCCCTCCACCTCACTCACATACACTCTCTTCGTCAGTCTCTCACCCTCCATCCTCTCCACATGGCCAAACTACCTCAGTGTGTTCCTCATAACACTTCCTATCACATCCACATCCACACCACAACGCTCCTTTATATCCTCATTCGTCAGCCTGTCTCTCCATGTGACTCCACAGGCTCCTCTTAAATAACTCATTTCCACTGCTCTCACTCTTGACTTGTGTCCTTCCAACAACGTCCAAGCTTCACTTCCATACGTTAGAGTTGATATCACAATACTGTCATGTAGTAACTTTTTCACTTCCATGCTCACTTTCCTGTTTCTTATCACTGCTTTCAAAGAACCAGCAACCTTTCTTCCCTGCTGTACCCTTTCAAGCACTTCACCCTCCAAACCTCCATCCTTACTCATCCCACTACCCAAGTACTTAAACGTACTCACATTTTCCAATTCTTCACCATCCATCCTCGCTGCACATTCACTGACTTCACCTCTCTCAAAGACCGTCACTTTAGTCTTCCCTACATTCACTTTTAGATTCCGTTTCTTACACACACTCCCAAACTCATCCACCAAGCCTTGCAGCTCCCCTTCGTCTTCACTCAACAACACAGTATCATTATTATTATTATTATTATTATTATTATATTATTTTTCAGGTGAATCAATGGCTTACATGGCTGCAGGAGACAGAAGAAGATGATGAGGAAGATGATGATGCCTAAATACTTGCAGCAGCTGTTGCTTGCATGTAGATGAGTGAAGAGATAGTGTTGTCCAGAGAGAATTGGACGTATTTTTGATGAGCCATATACAAGCCATTGCACATGCAAAACCAAATGAGAAGCCAATAAACCTGCACCCTTGCTCTGAGGAGACTGTCTTGTTTCTAATGCTTCCTGGGTATTTAATCTTGTATTCTACACTGTTGCTGTTATTGTGTGCCTGTTGAGGCAGAGACAACCAGAACTCCTGGGAACAAGGTCTTTTTAAGTGGTGTGGTAAGAGTACTTATTATTAGGCAGTATGCAACAGTAAATGAAACAGATCAAGAAAACAATGACCATATGCCACTGACTGTTGACAATTTTGGAGTTTTGGCTCAGACCAAAGTGTTATATATCCAAGAAGCATCCTAACATTGAAAACAGTTCTGAAAAAGACAAAAAAAAAACAAAAAAAAAAGGAAAGTACCAAATAAAACTGAAATGATGCCTTAGTGTTGTATGAATTTGCTACAATATCTCATATAATCTTGTTCATTGCTGTTTTGAGCTAGCTGTCATACTAGATGTTAATAAAACATAACCAGAAAGCACATATATCAGTTTTCAGTTCACTCCTTGCCTTGTATTGTTTGTAGGCACTTGGGCTTTGTTTCCCAGTTACATTACCAAATATTATACATGTTGATTAACTATTATTAACTGGAGGTCTTATCTCTCATGAGAAATGTTAGTCGTTTGCTCGTTTGTAATTGATATGGAAGTCCTCGTGTAATGGATGAAGTATGAATGAAGTCATTTTTTAAATAGAATTTTCCTTGCAATTGATAGGAATGTTTTCTTTTGGTATTGAAAAATAAAAGAAAAAAACAGGAATTTTATGTTTTAATCAGTCTCAATCCATTGCCCTTTGTATAATGTTAATATTTGACCTAGCAGCAGTTTATCATTCCATAATAAAGGAGTAACATCGTAGTTTGGATATTCTTTTTCACGACTTTGCTGTCATGCCTGTGGCTGTAGCATCTGTTGCACTGACCAATAAATACTACTGAAACAGTTTTATTTTTATTATTGTGCACTGCATGCAGAGTTGAAGGCCATTAAAGATTAGTATCAACAGTGTCTCATTACTAGTGTAGGCAGCTTTCATTGTAAGGTAGTTTTAGAGCATATTTGGGAATTTCTCCAGTTGTGAGGTTTTGAAACCATTCTGCAGTACAGAACTTTAAAGGAAAATCAAGTATTGTAATCAGCAGATTGGAACTTTTGTATAGCAGTCACTGCATAATCTCTGGTGCATAATGTATGTTCCAGTTAAATAATCTCTGAATCTGGTTTTTATGTGGACATGACATTAAACTCATGCAGTCTTACCAGCCAGCCCTGTGACATCTCGCAGTTTACAATGGGTTTGCTACAGTTTTGTTCTTAATAACAGCAAAGCCCAGCATTAACCATATGAGTAATCCAAGAGTATAAACATGCCTACGTATCTTTACCTGTTTTTCACCATTGATAATTTTTGCATTAACGTACATGGGATTTTTTTATTACTGCTGAAGTACAGCATTATAGGAAAAATTATAACCTCTGGTTTCATGATTTACTATTCAACTGACTACAGAGGTTTTATGCAACTGTGCAAGGCTGGAAACAAGCAAAATTGGTCAGGTGTGTCAGTGTAATGTTACGGTGGATGAATGGGGCTTCTAAGGATTTAAAGGAATTACAGTACAGCAATGCTGTCCATGCATCATAGTCACAATTTTTTTTTTTTTTTTTTTTTTTTTTTTTTTTTTACATAGCCCACTAATTACGGATGAAGGTCATGTCTTTTGAGCACCAGTTTGAATCCTCAAGAGGTTACTGGAAATTTTCCTATTATGTAAAATGATACTAAGGAAACAGGTCAGTCTCCTGTCTTTACAATTTTGTGACCTAAATTGTAATAATATAGTCTTGTGCTCCCTTATACCCTGAAAGGATTAAAACCAGTACAGGTATATGCATGGCCAATTGTGAACCCATACAGAAGTGGTGGCTGCCCTATGGGGCAGGCCACTCTGCTGTACATTCACTGTTGAATATTGGCCCTCATTAGAACATGAAGTTGGTGAACTGCCAGGCAAAACTTCCCTTCCACAGTCCACCGTTGTCTGTTTTGGGGTTAGGGAGGGAATTGGATGTTTGTACAATCGGACAGCTTCGCCGCTGGTTATGTCTGCCACCATATAAAGGTGACCTCCATTCCTGTTGTTTGTATTGTATATGAATAGTGCCACAATTGTAATTATAAAGGTGCAAATATGTTTCAAGTGCTAGTGAATTCCTTAGGAAGAGCTGGCCCTCACCCTGCCCTAGAGTGGGAAAGGAGGTCCAGATGATGATGATGATGATGACAACATAGGATTATATATATATATATATATATATATATATATATATATATATATACCTGTATATATATATTTGTGGTAGGTGGGGATGCTCACCATCCACTCACTCAATGTAGTGCTGCTCTCGGGTGTCTGCCCTTTCCTCTCCATCCTTCTTTCCTTCCATTCACTTCTGTCTTTCTTTCCTTTATTCTTTCCTTGTCTTTCTGCCTACAGGTGACTTTACACTCCCTCTTCTGTCTTTCTTTCCTTCATTCTTTCCTCTTCCTTCAGCCTGTGGGTGACTCTACACTGAGTGACAAGCCAAATGGTTTCCTGTACACTAGGAAAGCATTTACTATGCTGGGTGGTAACTATATAACCAGATTTTTGGCGCCTGGTGGTTTTAGTGGGTAATTATTGCGCTCCAGTCAGATTGAGCCGGTGAAGGTTTATATCCAAGGGATGGTTGGGGTTGATTGCTCATGTAATACCACTCAGGGATGAGTGAGGTTGGTCACTCTCATCTTAAATGTCGGGACCAACTGCCTAGCCCCGGGCTCATATGCTCCTCGTGGGGCAATGTAGGATTGGATGATATATATATATATATATATATATATATATATATATTATATATATATTATATATATATACAGTATATATATATATATATATATATATATATATATATATATATATATATGAAAATGCTAATCTCATGCAGTTCACTGTGCAAGTAGTATTCACTGACCCACAGAGCACAGTTTTTAAACTGGAACGTCAACCTGTTAAAGGAAACAAAAGCAGACTTCGGGAAGGGCAGTCACAAAGTACTGTACAGTTAACAGCAGGAGTTTGTCCCTGTCATCATACATGCTACAAGCCTTTTGACCTGTTGATCTGGTAACAGTGTGTGAGACGGAGTTGGCGGGTTTGGCTTTACTTGCTTATACTTTAGGTGTGTGGGTAGATGAAGATCATCCATCCATCCATCCATCATTTAATCCTACTTTGCCCCATGAGGAGTGCAGGAGCCCGGGGCTAGGAAAGTTGGTCCTGGCATTTAAGATGAGAGTGACCAGCCTCACTTGTTCCCGAGTGGCATTACGGGAGCAATAAACCCCAACCATCCCTTGGATATAAACCTTCACCGGCTCAATCTGATTGGAGAACCTTTATTACCCACTAAACCACCAGGAACCAAAATTTGGTTACTGTATTTGGTTACCACCCAGTGTAGTAAATGTTTTCCTGGTGTACAGGAAACCCTTTGGCATGTCACTCAGTGTAGAGTCACCCACAGGCAGAAGAAAGAGGAAAGAATGAAGGAAAGAAAGACAGAAGAGGATGGATGGAAAGAAGGATGGAGGAGAGGAAAGGGCAGAAACCCGAGAGCAGCACTACATCAAGTGAGTGGATGGTGTGTGCCCCCACCTACCACAAATGACAATGTTAAAAATGTGTAGTAGATAGGATGATAGTGGTTCTGAGAAATGTATGGCACTGGTGTGTAAAGATTCTTGAGCAGGGACACATGTAAATGAGTATTGATATTGCCAAAGCGTATGACATTTTATGACACTTGCAATAATGAAGTTACAAGAAATTGATTACATGGTCAAATGCAGCAGAAACTTAAATACTGACTACTTGTTTGAAATTATGTAATTCAGATTCTTATTAATCATCTCCCCTTTTGCTCTTATTCCCCACCAGCCCCATCTTTCCACAGCCATGCTTTGCCATCATTCACATTTTAATGCTATGTTGAAAATATTAAAGTTCCCGGTATGAGATTTACCTCAGCCTCCGCTCCGGCCTTGACCATGGAAAACCAGCACTTCACAGAAAACCACCACAGGCAGCCAGGTACGACAGCCAGGATAGCTACAATACAAACACCCGGACAAGAGGGGCTCAAGGAGCACACACTCACAACTACAGGCAGACCTAGCCCTGAGTTGTCACTCATTGCCTTCGCAGACCAAGCCTTAAGTACTGCTGGCAAACAGAGCTCTCCAATCCAGTGCTTGCTAGAGGTGCACTACAGGGAAAGCCAGATGCCTCTCTGCTACCGGGTTTGCTAGAGGCAACCCTTGTACGTTTGCCTGAAGTAACGTACCCCCTGGATTTGCTAGACATGGTCCAGCTACGCAGGAGCACCTACATCCCTCTTTGGCCTCTGGACTTGCCAGATGTGGTCTAACTACTCAGGAACACCAGTGTTCCCCTCCAGTCACCGAACTTGAAAGATGCGGTTCGGCCTCCGAACTTGCTAGACGTGGTCCAGCTCTGCAGGAGCACCTATGTCCCTCTCCAGCCACTGAACTTGCTAGGTGCGGTTTGGCCTCTGGACCTGCTAGACGTGGTCCAGCTATGCAGGAGTCCTGATGCCCCTCTTCGGACGCTAAACTTGCTAGGGGTGGTTCTGCCCCACAGGAGCCATGACGTGCCCCGGGCCAGGACCAACTGTCACCAGATACCACTGCCCTCAGAGTGGATCCCCTTTCCATACCCATCCCTTCATCCTTTCTCAGCTCCCTTCCCCCAACACCCATGAGGGTAACAGTAGATGACCTAGCTGTCCAGGTTTTCCGGGGTCTCTTCTAGTTTCGCTGCGTGCCAACCCTGAGAACACAGCACATTTATGTCTGTCCTCCACAAGGTCCATAGAGAGAACCAAACATTGGGGTCCTCCCCTACGGAGCCAGAGTTGCACTCTTTCCCTACAGGCTTTACCAGTATCTTACTTTACACACCAGAACACCTACATTTCCGGCTCCCCCATTTCCTTGCTTGTTGATGTCGTGGGAGGGCTCTGGAGACTTCGATTAGGACTTGATGCATAGGGGAGCTATAGCAGTATACCTTAATGAACTCCAAAGTGTGTGGGAGTCTGGTTGCTAGGTGGATGTCGCACTTGATCTCCAGTCTACTTTACCCTCTCCGTGGGTCCTTGTTGCTGCGTCAGCTAATTTTGCAAGGCTCTTTTCTTCTACTATTGCTGCTGCTTTCCATTTCTCCTATCCTCTCTATTCTATCTTTGGCTTTAATTAGAGTGGAATTTTCCACATTCATCAAAATTATCATCAATGACCTCAAGTAAGTTGCAACAGGAAGGATTCAGGTGTGCCCGTGGGCAACTGGTCTGGCCAATTGTAGGGATCATGGTGGTTCGGCACCACCCCAGTGTGTGGACCTCTGCAGGGGTGGAATTACTGCTGAGTGGCAGCTTTCGGATCTGGAGGTGCTGTTGTTTAGTGGTAGGACTATTGGCCAGTAACCGGTGGCCCATCATTGTGCTGAGGGACTTACAGTAGTTCCACACGGTGTTGCTATCGCTTCTAGGGCAGGGTAGGGAGTGCATACTTGGAGCTTGATCACTACTTGGGTCGTTGGCCAGGCCTCTAGACTCCCACAGTTTGCCCAAATAATCCTTTCTTTTTCAACAATCACGATGAGCCTTTTCCTCCTTAGCTAAAATTCTGGATATGGTTTCTGATCCCCCCCCCCCCAATTCTTCCGATTTTATGACCCCAATGGCGACCCTGGCTTCTCTTCCCAGTGCTTCTCGGACTCCTTCCATTGTTCCCCTGCCTGTTTCTTCCTGTTAATCTACACCAACTCTTGAATCACAGTCCCTTCCATGTAGTATTCTGTCTACCTGTTCTTCATCCATAGTAACCCTTTCACCTTATATACCCCCGCGATCTATCTGCCCCGCCTCCTCAGCTTCCTCTTTCCATCTTTATACTGCCTCACAATTCCCTACCGATACTTTGACCACCTCCCTCTTTGGATCCCAGACTTGGTGTCAGCATTTTAATATTACATCTCAAACAGATACCTGTCACTTCATCTTTCCCTGCTACGGCTGGTTAAGTCGTCAGGTGTTACGTTTGCTGTGAGAACAAACGGCTCTCGCCTCCTCAAAGCCCAGAATGCTGCACAATCAGAGAGAGCAAAAGCATTAGTGGACTTGTCAGGGAATCCACTCCCTGTTTTTCCAGACGTCCAATTGAATTCCACGGCTGGTTCTGTCCGACTTTCCTCGTACATCTCTCTTGGGAGTAGACCTTCTCCAAATGTGCTGAGGACATAAAACTCTTCCTTTCTGAACAGCATCACCAAATCCTGTCTGTACAGTGCTTCACAATCCCTCCCAGGGGACGCTGCCATCATCGCCAACATAGTTTTTGAGTCCTGTGGCCTTCCCTTCTGTTATTATTGGAGGCACAGTCCTCTCTGTCAAGGCATACATTCCTTCCCCCCCGTGAGTACACTTCCTGCTGGTGATTTGGACACCCTGCAAAATACTGCTGGTCTCCAGCTGTTTGCCCCAGCTGCTATCAAGCTGGACACCCAGCGTCCACCTGCATGTCAACTTGCCAGTCCTGCCCAACTATGGGGGGCAACATACAACCTCCTACAGGAAATGTCCCACCTACATTTTTGAAGCAGAAGTGTCCCACATCAGGTGGAAAATGGGGCTTACCCTCCATGAGGTTCGTCGTCAGGCATGTCGCCTGGGGCACTCCCTTGGCATCTCCTATGCCTGCGTGACTAGACCCACTCTGCAACAAGTTTCAAGCTCATGTGGTGTCTCTGCTTCTGTTCCTCTCTTAGGTTCTTTTGCCACTCTTGCGTCTCTTCCTGATTCCTCTTCTTCGCTTCCCCCACTTGTTCGTTCTGCTCCTTCCATCCCTTCTCCTTCCCATACTGCATCCTCCTATTCTTCTCCCTCAACTTCTCCCCGAGCTAACAAATGTAAATGTGCCATTGTATCTAAAATGCAGTATAATGCCGCCAAAAGCGCCCAGACACCCCGACAAGGAGTCCACAGAGGAGCAACGACAGCGCAGCAGGACTTGGAGCAAAAACGGCATAAGTCCGCCCGGGCCACGCGCCCCTACGACCCGGAACTCGCCCGCCGCCACCATAGCAGGAATACTAGACTACCTTCCAGGCGAGCCTTCCCCAACAAGCTAAGAGGTGGAGCTGCCTATCCAGCTCCTGCCAGCACCCCAGAGACGGCCTGTAGCCGCTCACCCCTCGCTAAGGAGACGGCCTGTAGCCACTCCCACCTTCGTCAGGAGATGGCCTGTAGCCGCTCTGAAAGTGTCTTCCTTGAGACGGCCTGTAGCCACTCTGAAGGTGTCTTCCTTGAGATGGCCTGTAGCCGCTTGCCCCTCGATAAGGAGACAGCCTGTAGCCGCTCTGAGGGTAATAAGGAGATGGCCTGTAGCTGCTACTGCCTTCGTCAGGAGACGGCCTGTATCTGCTCCCGCCTTCATCAGGAGACGGCCTGTAGCCGCTCCAAAGGTGTCCTTCCTGAGAGGGTCTGTAGCTGCTCAAACCGCCTCCTGAAGGAGACGGCCTGTAGCTGCTCTAAGGGTAACAAGGAGACGCCCTGTAGCCGCTCCTGCCTTCGTCAGGAGAAGGCCTGTAGCTGCTCCGAAGGTGTTCCCCCTGAGACGGCCTGTAGCCGCTCAACATTCTCCCTGAAGGAGATGGTCTGTAGCCGCTCCCACCTTCATCAGGAGATGGCCTGTAGCCGCTCCGAAGGTGCCTTTGGGTCTGCTGGCAGCCACCCACTTTCCCAGGCCATGGCCAGTAGCCAGGCCTTGGCGACAGCCTGTAGCCGCACCCCTAGGAAGCCACGGCCAATAGCCAGGCCCTACGGCAGGAGACGGCCTGTAACCGCTCCTCCGCCCGGATCTGACACCTGTTCCCGGACCCCTTACACAGAGGGAGTCTTGGACGTAGAGGAGTACTGGAGAGGCCCTGTAGTCTCACCCAGCCTCTGCTCCCTACAACTGGCTCTGGAGGAGACCCATCTGACGGACCCCGACGCAGACCGGTGCTGCAGCCCCTTCCTGTCGGCACCGCCAAGCCCCGGGGACCACAGCCCTCAGGAACCCCAGACCGCCCCCAGGACTCCTGGGCTGGAACTCCCCACACCTCATCAGCGGAGGTCCTCATCCTCCATCAGGAGCCTGAACAACTGATTCAGGCAATTGTTCAGCCCCAGCCCTGAGGACCGCACTCCTGTCCCCAGCCCTGAGGACCGCACTCCTGTCCCCAGCCCTGAGAGCGCGGGACCCTTCGCCACCCACAGCCCTGGACGAGAACAGACGCCCCTGCGCGTGATCCCGTTGCCTCTAGGTACAGAGGCCCCCGGTGGTGCCCAGCCCCGTCAGTAGCGGAGCTGTGCCACCCCTCTACCCGTGCACCTGACCGCCACGGCGCCAGATTCAACCAGAGTGACAATAATTGTGTAGTGTCAGTGATCAAATAGTGCAAAGGCAGAATAGTGAACTAACCCTCTAAGGGAAGTCAGTAATAATACCAAAGTGGTGGAGTGAACAATAGCTACAGTGAACAGTGTATGTGACCAAGGAGTATAAGAGACTGATAAGAGTGGCGGAGTGAGTGACAGTAACAGTTTAAACACAAAATACGAGTCGAGGGTAACGAGGTACTCTACCATCAAAAAATATCTCAAAATACTAAGACCCCAGTGCCTTAAGCAACACTCCCCAGTGAGGAATAACCTTAACAACTCCACACGCATAGAAAACCTGGACTTCCCTAATTAAGGACACTCTGCCTCAAGTGCTATTCACTGTGACCCAAAACAGTATCCTGCAAGATACTGCTAACCATATTTAGACATAAGAGTTTTTAATCGCCTAGTGTACTTGTGCCTGTAACATCTACTCGTTCCCCTGTCCAACTAAGCCATACACGTGTAAGGTTGTTGCCTGGAGTTTTTGTGACCTGCCTCTCTCTTATTTGTCTAAGCCCCGGTCTCGAAAGAGAGGCCCGCTATACGCTAGGCGTTTACGGGACGGGAAGCCCAACCTAAAATACCCCTGTGGCAGGAGGGACACAATCTGGCCGCACTATGGGGTGATATTATTACTCTGCGGCCAGGTTGTGTTAGGAAAAATACTGCCACCGTATTCCCTGCGTGTCGTAAAAGGCGACTAAAAGGGGCGGGGTGAGGGAACTAGGGACCTCCTCCGTTCCTAAAAAGAGACTGGCCAGAGAAAGGGATGGGGGATTGAGTTATCCCCGTACCCTGAAGATTGGGTCTATGAATGTGCGTGGATGTAGTACGATTGAGGCTAAAAGGGAGGAGATTGGGAGAATGTTTATGAGAAGAAAGTTGGATGTGTTAGCTTTGAGTGAAACGAAGATGAAGCGGAAGGGGGAGGAGTCTATGTTTGGAAGTGTGAATGCAAGATTGTCAGGTGTTGATAGAGGAAGGGCAAGAGAAGGTGTGGCCTTGTTAGTGAGTCCGAAAGTACAGCAGTGTGTGATTGAATGGAAGGAGGTGTCATCGAGACTGATGTGGGTGAAAGCGAAATTTGAACGTGAGTTGTGGGTGTTTGTGAGTGCATATGGGCCTGGTAGTGAAAGGGATGAAGAAGAGAGGGAGTCTTTCTGGAATGATGTTGATGAGTGTCTGCAGAGTTTTGGAGCGAATGTGAATGTGGTAATGATGGGAGATCTGAATGCTAGAGTGGGAAACGTAGCAGTTGAAGGTGTAGTTGGTATGCATGGTGTGCCTGGAAGAAATGAAAATGGGGAACGAATGATAGGGATGTGTGTTGAGCGAGAGATGGTGACTGGAAAAACGCTGTTTGAGAAGAAAGATATTTATAAGTATACATGGGTGAGACAGGAGGTTGGAAGGGTTGTTGATAGAGCTTTGATGGACTATGTGATTGTGTCTAGGAATGTAATATGAAGATTGTTGGATGTGAGAGTTCTGAGAGGGGAGGGTGGAGGTGTGTCAGACCACTACCTGGTGGAGGGAAAGTTAAGAGTAGGTAAGAGATGGGTGAGAGCTATGAGGGTTAGATGTGGCAGGGAGGTTTTGAAAGTGAGTGAGTTGGATAACAGAGAGAAAGATAGAGTATCAGGAGAAATTGAAAGATGAGTGGAACGCAGTGGAAGATCAGGAAACTGGCAGTGTGGAGAAGGAATGGCAGTTGTTTAAGAGTGCTGTGGTGGAGCATGCAGAAGAGGTGTGTGGTGTGAGACGTGTGGGTGGTGGTTTAAGAAAAGGAAGTGAATGGTGGTGCGAGGAAGTAACTATGGCTGTGGCTGAGAAGAGACGTACATATGAAGTGTGGCTGCAGAGGAAGGATGAGGTGTCATATGAGAGGTATAAGGAAAAGAGGAATAGGGCGAGAAGGGCTGTCCGTGATGCTAAAGTGCCAGCAGATGAGAGGTGGGGTAGGCGGCTGACTGAGAATTTTCAACAGAAGAAGAAAATGTTCTGGAAGGAGGTGAAAAGGGTGTGAAAAGGAGAGTCTGGGAAGGAAGAGTGAGTAAAACCCCTGGGGGTATGGTTTTTTTTCAAGAATGCTCCCCCAGTATCCCTGCTTGTCGCAAAAGGCGACTAAAAGGGTTGGCAGAGGGTTAGTGTCCCTCCCCGGAAAACAACTAGCTAAAAAGACAAACAAGAAGCCTCGGACAAGGACTGACCAAACGATGACGACCCAGGACCGGACAAAGGACTTGGTAATGGCAACATGGAATGTAAGAGGAGCGAATGATGAGGTGAAAGAGAGAGAGATTGTCCAGGTGCTGGAGGGTGCGAAAGTGGATGTATGTGGAATAACTGAAACAAAATGGGGAGAAGAAAGTGTGAGAGAATGGGAGTATGGATGGGGTATATGTGCAGGAGTAGGTGAGAATGAGAGGGCAAAGGAAGGAGTATGTATAGTTGTGAGTAAAAGATGGAAGAAGAGCATAAGACAGTAGAGATCAGGTGGGTCAAGGATTGTGTGGGTAAAGTTGAAAGTTGGAATACAAATGTGGGCGATTGTGTGTATGTATGCGCCAACGCAAGATCGTGCTAGCAGAGTGAGAGAAAAGTTCTGGACAAATGTGGAAGTGTGCATGGAAAAGTTTGGAAGAAATGAGAGAGTGATTTTGATCGGTGATATGAATGGTAAAGTAGGGAATGTGAAGGTGGATGGAATAGTTGGTGAGTGGAGTGTGCCTGCTGAGATAGATGAGAATGGCAGTGCATTAGTGGACATTTGTGCTGGGAGGGGGTTGGTGATAGCCAATACCCTATACATGGCGAGTGATGAGAAGGGTGGGTGGTGAACTGAATGAAAGGAAGGCAATGATAGATTATGTGTTTGTGGATGAAAGGATGCGAAGATGTGTAATGGATGCAAGAGCTTATAGACGTTGGGGAAGTGGACTTTCTGACCACTACTTGGTGGTGGCCAGAATTAGGATCCAAGGAAGATGGAGAAATAGAAGAAGGGAAAGACGAGAGGAAGGAGTAGTTGCAAGGAGAGTGGAAAGGTTACAAGAGGATGAGAAAAAGGCAGAGTATAAGAGGGAAGTGGAGGAACGATTGGGCAAATATGAATTGGAGCAGATGGGAGACGTGGAAGGTGTGTGCAGGATATTTACAGAAGAAATATGTGCAGCATGTGATGTGGTGTGTGGGAGGAAGAGAAGACGGAGGGGGGTGCAAGGAACAGTGTGGTGGACTGAAGAGGTGAGACAAGCTGTGGCACAAAAGAAGAAAGCATACAATGAATGGATGAGAAATAGGGGCATGGAAGAAGTTGAGAGGCGGAAGAGAGAGTTATATGTAGAAAGAAAGAGAAAGGTGAAAAGATTAGTAAGAGAGAGTAAGAAGAGAGTGGATGAGGAATTTGGAAGGAATTTGAGTGTAAAGTGGAGGGACTGTAAGAAAATGTTCTGGAAAGAGATGAAGAGAGTAAGACAGGGTGGAAGTGAGGTTAGCAATTCACACTTCGATAGCTTGATTTTCAGACCCGCAGATCTTAAGGTTTCCATCACTCGTTTTAACTTACTGAAATGAGTGTCCATGTCCTTGCCCACAATTATTAAGTTATCTAGATACGCCAAGACGTCCTGCCCAGTCATGTCACCAAACAACTGATTTATCATCCTCTGAAATGTCAAAGGAGCATTCAGTCCAAAAGGCATCCGGAGAAATACAAAATGCCCACGGTGAGTGCTAAAGGCAGTGATGGGAAGTGACTTTTCGGTCAGCTCAACCTGCCAATACCCTGATGCTAGATCCAGGCAGGTGAACACGGTATTTCCCTTACCCAGGGACTGTAGTAAGTCTCTGAGATGCGGAATCGGATAGCAATCCGGTACGGTTACCTTGTTCACTTGCCAAAAATCCTCAACAGGTCTCACACCACCGTCCTTTTTAGGCACCAGAAAGAGTGGTGCATTCCAAGGCGAGGAAGAAGGCTGAATGACTTCATCATGAAGCATCTTCTCAACTTCCTCTTCCACTGCTTTCCTTTGGCTGTGTGGTAAACGGTAATCAGGCACATATATCGGATTTGTACCAGGGCACAAACCAATATGATGCTTCACCTTGTCCGTTCTACCCAGCGGTTCTCCTGGAAGTGCCACTACGTCGGAGAATTCTTTAAGAAATGCTAGCAATGGCGTTTTATGGTCAACACTGTCTGTTACCTTCACGTATTGTTCTAGCAATTTTCCTTTCCCAAGACGTGTAGGTTCTGACTGAGTCGTTGTTTGTGATGTAACTACGGGAGAGATCAACTTCCCTTTCGGTGGCACCATAGGACATCAAGTCGCCTATATAACAACCATCTCTGAGCTTAACTGCGCCACCACTCATATTTGTGATGAAGAAGGGGGTCTTCTGGTCTGGTCCAACACTGCTCAGGGTGGATTCCAGCAACAATACTTTATGTTTTATGGTCTCCGATAAGCATGCCAAGTCAGTTCCGTCCGACACATCAGGTACTCAGACAGAAATTCTGCAGACAGTCCGACTGGGTAAGTGATGATTCCCACTCACTATAGCCCTGATCTGCTTCCAGTCCGTACCCTCCGTTTCGTGTTCGTCTGGTGATTCCCTTGATGCTTCACTTGTCGGGGTTACAACTGGTTGAATGGCTCCATTTTGGACACCACTGTCTCCAGCTTTGGTAGCTGAGGGAACAAGGCCCACAAACTCTTTCCCATTAAAGGGAATGGAATGTCCCTGAGGGTTTATAATCACGTTATACTCCTCCATGGATTCAAGGCACAATAATATGCCCGCCCCCGCCGCTGGACCCCCCACAACGCTACAGAGCCTCAGCCCTACCCCCCACCCAAGGAGGACACCACGGTGGGCCAGGTGAGTGCGGGACCAGCCCAGAACAAGACGGGCACTGGGGCACCCCAGCCTTGTGTCCCTCTTCCCCTCGACCTACCCAACCACGACATCGCAGGAATGAGGCACTACTTCTCAACCAGACCAGCCCTCTGCAGGATTGGTGTGGAACTGCACCAGATACAGTCCCAGGCAGTGCCGCGGTAACGGCCATCATCCGTACCGGAGAGGGAACGCCCATCATACGTCCCTCAGCTGCTTTCCCCTGCAGCACCACGGAAACGGCCATCGTCCATACCGGGAAAGGAACAGCCATTGTATGTCCTTCTGCTGTAGCCACATCTGGTGACTGCCTCGGCGAATTAGCTATTGAGCGCTCGCCGACTGGCACAGGAAGGAGTGGGACCATGACGATGGCCATCGTCTGCGTCGGGGAGGGAATGGCCATCGTACGTCCCTCACCCACTTCCTCCTCCTATGGGAGTAGCCCTGGAGTCGGTGAGTTAGCTATTGAGCGCTCGCCAACAGAAGGCAGGAGAGGTGGAGCCGAGGTAATGGCCATCATCCGTACCGGTGAGGGAATGGCCATCGTACGTCCCTCATCCACATCCTCCTCCTCCTTCGGGAGTAGCACTGCGGTAATGGCCACTGTATGTACCGGGGAGGGAATGGCCACCAAATGTCCCTCAGCTACTTCCTGCAGGGCAGGCAGATCCGCAGTAATGGCCATTGTCCGTACAGAGGAGGGAATGGCCATCGCACATCCCTCATCTGCCTCTTCCTCCTTTGGGAGCAGTGCCGCGGTAACGGCCACTGTACGCACCGGGGAAGGAACGGCCACCATACGTCCTTCTGCTGCTACCCCAGAGGGCTGTGGAGCCGCGACGACGGCAATTGTCCACGTTGGGGAAGGAACGGCCATCATATGCCCTTCATCCACAGCTCTGGGTTTCCCCGGAGGGGAAGGTCCCTTGTACGGCCTGCCCTCCACCTCTGGGCTGCGTGGGACGCCCATCTTTCTCTCCCTTCAGGTGTGGTTCCCCAGAGGCACTGCCATTCCAGGAGTGTTGGTGAGGTCCTGTCACTGAAGGCAAGGTCCTTACCCTGCATCCAGCCCCTGGACGACGCTGGTTCCTGACAGACGCCCCGCAGGCAAGGTGCTGCAGCCAACCCCTGATGTCGCCCCAACCTAAGGGCGGCCGCAGTTCCAAGTCTCCCAGGGCCAGCCCATGGACCCCAAGGCAGGACTGCTCCAGCTCCACTGGCCGTTGACCCTCCGCCCGAAGTGAGAGGTGGCAGCCCCAATTCCTGGCCCTGTTCGGTCCTAGTCCCGAGGGCCACCTACCAGGTCGAGGCCCTAACAAGGAAGGGCCTCCCTGCACCCCAGACCAGATATGCGCCCGGGTCACGACGCCCCCGAGAGTGATCCAGTGCCTCCTGTAGGAGGACTCTCCGGAAGGCCTCCCTCCTACTCCCGGGTGCCACCTCAGGTAAACCCAGGCCAAATGATACAGTGACGACGTCCTAACTCCCAGTGTCGTGTGAAAAGACTTAGTAGTGACAGTGACCTCCAGTGATACAGGGCAGTGGGACAGAAATAAAACCCACAAGGGTCGCTACTCCAGTCAACCCTGAGTATTGTGCCTATAACTAAGTTCCCTAGAAATAGAGTGATACCTAGAGTGTGTGACTCCGAGACTAACTTACTACCAACAGTCCAGTGAAATGAAGTATGTAAACCAGTGTCACCACAGCTCTGTGTTATTCGCCCTATATTGACTCAAGTGTAAAGATCATGCTATGTTATGTGTTATTAGAGTACTAAGTTCCCTAGAAACAGAGCGATATCTTAAGTGTGCGACTCGGGGACTAACTTACTAACACTATTCCAGTGAAGTAAATTGTGTAAGTAAACGTCACCACAACTCTGCTATTCACCCGCACGCTAACTCAGTTGTAAAGACTGTGCCCATGATACGTTATAGTAATATTAAGTCCCTTGTCATTTTATCCCAATCATATCCATTGTACCTCTGTATGTATATTGAAAAGAAATTGATCCAAGGCAATAGATGTGTTAAAGTGTCCTGCCGAGTTTTTATGCCCTGTTCCTTTGTAAGTGTTTTACTCCCGGTCGAAAGAGGACCCCTCTCAGTCGCTGGCGTCTTTGGCACGAGTAGTCGATCCAAAGACCACCAGCATAACACTCAATAACCCATCAGCTGGCAGAGGGAAATCCTCAACCACATAAAACGTAGCACATATTACAGGAGATCGTTTATCTGCCCTCAGGGTCAGCGGTATCTGGCTTACGATCTTCATTTTACTCCCTGTCACACCTGTCAGAATCACATCGGGTGCTGATAACGTCCAATTTGATTGAGGAATCAGATGTTTGAGCCTCTCCAGCACTTTACTAGAAATAATGTTTGCATATGTCCCAGTGCCCACCATCAAAGACACCTGGCCTTTGCCTATAATCCAAGGAATCAACAGTAGATCCACCTTCTTAATAGCTGCCACACACGCATTGGTGGATTGTATGATTCTTCGGGTTACTTCTGCGTGCGGCCCTGAGCTTCCCCCAGACTAGCTTGGTTGCCCAGTTTTTCCCGATTGGCAAGAACAATGGGGCAATAGTCCGAAGAATGAGGACACTGCCCATGTATGACGCCATCTTTGCACCTTTGGCTCTATAGCCATGGCCAGGTTTTGCTGTGGAGGATTAGTACTTGGTTGTTTGTTACCCACCTGCTTTTCAGAACTAGGCCCAGAAGTGGCGGTCGAGTTGGCCTTGGCTGCCTGGCGTGCCGCCTTTTTAGCATGCCAACACTTATTTGTGTGACCAGCCTTTTTACACACAGTACAGAATCTTTCATTACGGTTTTTCTCTGTGTGCACGGCTAAGACACTACCGCCCTCTCCTTTTGCCTTCGCTTTTAACTTGAAACTCATGTCATGCAAGGCTATTTCAGGAGGTCTTTTTGTCTGCCCAAGTACCTGATTTGGCCTAGCAGGGGTTAGACAAAGCAAATATTGGAGGTACTCCAAGAGTCTAGCTACCCTCTCAAAAGTCAATCCCCAAGTCGTGTCTCCCCAGCCTAAAGTTAGCAAGGCTTTGTTAGCTTGTGCCCGGAATCGTGCTAAGTCTGTTCTTCGCTCTGCTAAAAATAATTTCATCCGTACTAAATGCCTCAACTCTCCAACTCGAATTCTTCCCGCTCCTTCTGGCACCTTGGCAAAAACCTTTCTAACAACTTTACCTCATCATCCTTCCATCCTCTTTTCCACTCTGATGGCTCTGGAGCTATTTCTTCTACTGATAAAGCAGACCTCTTCGCTCAGACTTTCTCCTCCAATTCCACCTTAGACGATTCCGGTGTCGTTCCTCCATCACTTCCCCCCTCTGACTTCCTCATGGCTGACGCTAAAAATTTCTTCAGCTTATGTATTTTCTGCCATTGCTGGCCTCAATACTAATAAGGCATATGGGCCTGATGGAGTCCCTCCTGTTGTTCTCAAGAATTGTGCTTCTGTGCTTACATCCTGCCTAGGCAAGCTCTTTCGCCTTTGTCTATCAACTTGTACCTTTCTTTCTTGCTGGAAGTTTGCTCTCATTCAGCCAGTCCCAAAGAAGGGTGACCATTACCAACTTACCAACTCTCTAGCTATCGTCCAATTGCTTTAACATCCTGTATCTCAAAAGTTTTCGAATCAATTCTTAACAGAAAAATTTTACAGCATCTTTCCTGTCACAATCTTCTTTCTGATCGTCAGTATGGGTTCCGTCAGGGACGCTCCACTGGCGATCTTCTCACCTATCTTTCAGACTCCTGGTCATCCTCCTTTCGGGACTTTGGCGAAAGCTTTGCCATTGCCCTGACATCTCTAAGGCTTTCGATCGAGTCTGGCATAAATCTTTAATTTCCAAACTGCCCTCTTACGGATTCTATCCTTCTATCTGTGCCTTCATCTCTAGCTTCCTTTCTGATCGATCTATAGCCGCTGTTGTAGACGGCTATCGTTCTTCTCCTAGATCTATCAACAGTGGTGTTCCTCAGGGCTCTGTCCTATCACCAACTCTCTTCCTTTTATTCATCAATGACCTTCTAAGCTGTACATCTAACCTTATCCACTCTTATGCTGATGACTCCACCCTTCACCTTTTCATTCGGTTCCCGCATCGTCCATCTCAGCAGTTACTTCAACAGACAAGGGATGAGGCTATGGCATACCTAATGTCTGGCTTGGCTCGTATCTCTGACTGGGGCAAAAATAATCTGGTTATTTTTAATGCATCAAAGACTCAGTTTTTACACCTATCAACCCGACAAAATCTTCCACATGTATACCCACTAATGTTTAATAATATTCAGCTTAATCCTGCATCATCATTGAGGATGCTTGGGGTTTCATTTACTCAGGACTTATCTTGGAAAGATCATATTACATCTCTTGTAAAATCTGCTTCCAAAAGATTAGGTGTGCTAAGCCGACTCCGTTCCTTCTTCACCCCTGCACAATTGTTGACTCTATACAGGGGTTTTATCCGCCCCTGTGTGGAGTACAACTCTCATGTGTGGGGAGGCTCCCCACATACAGCTCTTCTCAACAGGGTGGAGTCAAAGGCTTTTCGTCTCATTAACTCTCCTCCTCTTACTGACTCCCTTCAACCTCTGTCTCTTCGTCGCATTGTTGCATCTTTATCTCTTTTCTATCATTACTTCAATGGTCACTGCTCCTCTGAACTGTCTGCATGCATTCCTCCACCTCTACGACGGGCGCGTAGCACCCGTCTAGCAGCAAACTCTCACCCCTTTTCTGTCCAACTCTCTAATGCAACAGTTAACCGTTACTCCCAGTCCTTCATTTATGTAACAGGTCAACTCTGGAACTGTCTCCATCTGTCTGTATTTCCTTTTTCTTTTGATCTCCAGTCTTTCAAAAGCAGTGTGTCCAGGCATCTCGAAATGATCGGATCTTGAATTTGGCTCTCTCTTGTATTTTGTTTTTCTCTTGGAAGGAACAACAATTGCGGGCTCGCGGCCTTTGGTTCCTTCTTCCTCGCATAAAAAAAAAAATGCCTGCTTTTGCTAAAACCTGACCTTCAGTAAAATAGGATACTGCTGCGCCCTATTTACAAACCTAAACACCCACGCATCTGATACGTAACAATCACTTTCAGAGGTGTTAATTAGTGCCTCCTTAAACTTCTCATATTCATAACCAGTAGGGCCAGTTTGGAATAGTGAGGCCTCAAGCATCTCAGCTGCTGGGGAATTTGGCTTAATATGTGCTTTAACATGCCAGATCTCCCCATCACTAACAAGTTTCAGACTTTGTATCTGGGCCTCACAATCTCTCAAAAATTTATGGATATCGTGCTCATCTTCCCAGTAAACTGTATACTCGGTTGTGCTGTAGGTAGCACTTTTATACAGTCTAAGCTCAAAGATGACTGTCCGACAAAGGATCCTTGAGACTGCCTAACTGGCGCTACAGGAGGTAAAGTCTGAGGTACACTAACAGTGGGTAGATCAGTAGTTGCCATACTGGGTGCATGCCATTAGGGAGGAGGATTCACCTGAGTTTGCATGCCAATAATGTTAGTATTCATGCCCCATAGATTAGCATAAGGAACATCAGAAAATAAATTATACTGCCCTTGCTGTCCAAAGGTTAATGGTGTACTGAACATGCCCGAGGTGTAAGTGGGTGAGTGGTTGCATTAATATCAGAGATTAGTGGACCTTGCATATCTGGTTGAGTGACAAGGGGTGCTGCTGCAGCCTGTTCCTGAATGTCCTCAGTCACTTCTACACTGGGTGTGCCTTCAGCGAGACTAGTGGCCATTTCGGAGGCAATTTGACACTCAGGAACTGTTGAATAAGTACGACCAGAACGCAAATGCAAAGTGTTTAAGTCTTGTTCACTTTCCAGTTCCTTAGCAGTGTCCTGACTACCTTCAACCCCAAGATGTCCTGCACTCATATCATGTAAGGTTTGAATACACTTATCTAATGTCTCTATCCATTCACAAAATTCTGAGCCTAATTCACTAGACTCCAAGGAAACAGCTCCTTCCGTAGTTGGCTTATTTGTATCTCCCCTTATCCTTCGTTCCCACCTCTTCACCGTATCCATCTAATCCCTGTCAGAAATTATTCCCTTCCCAGTCACAGGAAGTTGACATACACAAATAGGTTAGTTATGGATTTAGCAGTAGAGAACGAAACAGATAAGATACACAGAAAGCACATCTATTTAGGGTAAACTGAGAAACTTTATTTTTACACACACTGCCTAACTAACGTGTGCTGCTTAAAGAGTGTATGTCTTGTGGTATACGATGCATATACACTACCTAGGTGTCAAATGATGCTGAAGTTCCAGGTAGATTCGTACTGCAACTCCACACACTCCTCCAGGTTTCTGTCTCTCCAACCACACGAAGATATTCTCTCTTCTCTCGCCATTAGCATGTACCCCTTTTGATACTGGTGCTCAGAAAACGTTCATTTCTGCAGACATTGTGAAGAAATTAAAGTTACCTATTACTGGCAAGATAAATCTAGCTATTACAGGATTCTAAACAACTAAGGAAGCTCAGTCTTTTGATTTAGTTAGACCTGTAATACAATTAGGCAGATATAAATGCCGAATAACAGCAGCTGTACTTGGTAATATGGAGACAAGTATATATATATATATATATATATATATATATATACAGTATATAAAGACTGAAGGAAACCTCTGATCATCTACAAGGTTGGCTAAACGGAATGTGGAATCAGATATTGTGGAAGATTCCTACATTGGACCTTCAAGAAGAATAAGGTAGTGTTGTTCAAGAGTCCAGGAGGTAACCTTATTAAGGTAAATGTTCGTATTTACACACAACTCCCAAACAAGCTTAAAATTGTAATGCTGTGTTTTAGGGGCCGGCTTCCCGTCCCGTAAACGCCTAGTGTGTAGCGGGGCTCTCTTTCTAGACCGGAGCTTAGACAAACAGGAGGTAGGACACAAAAACTCAAGGCAACAACCTTACACGTGTATTACTAAGTTGGACAGGGGAACGAGTAGATGCCACTGATACAGATACACTGGACAGTTATAACTCTTACGTCTAGATATGGGTTATCAGTATCGCGCAGGATCAAAATGAATAGCACTTGGGGCAGAGGTTTACGTATTATTAGTTATAGGAAGTCTGGGTTTTATATATTCGTGGAGTCGCTGATATTGTTTCCTGTTGGTAAGTGTTTCTTTGGCACTGGGGTCTGGATACGGTTTTAGTATTAGGAGGTATTATCTGGTGGTAGCGTATTCACTATGATGGACCCATCTCTTACTGGGTGGCCGTGTTCGCGGTTGCACTGTCACTGTTACTCACTCAACCATTTTGGTATTATCACTGACTTCCGTTAGATAGTTAGTTCACTGCACTCCCTCTATGTTACTTGGTCACGGACACTGTACTACCACTGTCACTCCTGTCGGATCTGGGCATCGTGGCGATCAGGTAAAAGGGCGGCGGAGGTGTCACAGCCTTACTACTCAAGGGGCTGGGTTCCGCACAGGGGCGTCCTCTCTCATCCGGGGCTGTGGGCGGCAAAGGGCCCCGCGCTCTCGGGGCTGGGGGCAGGAGTACGGCCCTCAGGGCTGGGGCCGAATAACTGCCTGAACTTCTCACTCAGGCGCCTGACAGAGGACAAAGATCTCCGGTGTCGGGGTGCGGGGATCTCCCACCCAGAAGTCCTGGGGGTGGTCTGGGGTTCCCGAGGGCTGCGGTCCCCGGTGCTTGGCAGCGCTGTCAGGAAGGGGCTGTGGCACCGGCCTGTCAGGTGGATCTTCTCCAGAGCCGGTTGCAGGGAGCAGAGGCCTTGGGGAAATCACGGGGCCTCTCCAGTACTCTTCTAGGCTCGGGACTCACTCTGTGTCGTGGATTGGAGAACGGGTGTCAGCTCCTGATGGAGGAGCGGCTACAGGCCGTCTCCTGCTGTAGGGCCCAGCTACTGGCCATGGCCTTCTAGGGGTGCGGCTACCAGCCATCGCCAAGGCCCAGTTACTGGCTGTGGCCAGGGGGAGGGAGCAGCTACCAGAAGACCCAAGGGGACCTTTGGAGCGGCTACAGGCCGTCTCCTTCAGGAGGGTTGAGCGGTTACAGACCATCTCAAAAAGGGCACCTTCAGAGCGGCTACAGGCTGTCTCCTGGTTCCCCTCAGAGCGGCTAGAGGCCGTCTTCTGGTTCCCCTCAGAGCGGCTACAGGCCGTCTCCTGGTTCCCCTAAGAGCGGCTACAGGCCGTCTTGAGAAGGGCACCTTCAGAGCGGTTACAGGCTGTCTCGAGAAGGGCACCTTCAGAGCGGCTACAGGCTGTCTCCTGACAAAGGTGGGAGCGGCTACAAGCCATCTCATTGGTGCTGGCAGGAGCTGGAGGAACAGCTCCACCCCGAAGCTGGTTGGGGATGGCTCGCCCGGAAGGTAGTCTGGTATTCCTGCTATGGTGGCAGCGGGCAAGCTCCGGGTCATAGGGACGCGCGGCCAGGGCGGACTTATGCCGTTGTCTCCCCGAGTCCCGGAGAGTTGTCGTTGCTCCTCTATGGGCTCCTTGTGGGGGTGTCGGGTCGCCACCTGTGGCACTATACTGCATTTTAAAAATTGTACTTTTCAGAAGGATTTTAGTGTTTTTCGTTTGAATCTGATAATCATTTCTGTCGGAAATCGCTTTTTTTTTTTTTTTTTTGCGGTCCCTCCCCTCCCCGCAAGAATAATGGGGGACCTGTGGGAAAGCGGGGTTTTGGGTGAGGAAAACATGCAAAAACGAGTAATTTCCGACTTAACTGGTATCAAAATCAAACCAAAAACACTAAAACCCTTCGGAAAAATATAATTTTAAGCTTCTTAGGGAGTTCGTGTTTCCTAACTGTGGGGCTTCGTCCCCCAGGTCCCCCCAGCCCTGGCCGTGCTTCCTAACTGGGGGGCTTCGCCCCCCAGACATTAACTAAACCCCATCTAACCTAACCTAACCGGGTGTAAATACGAAATAATGTCTTTACCCACCAGTTTACAGCTCCTTGAAGTAATTACGGTAATTTTGCAGCCTTCCCAGTTCATGGCTGGAGACGAACTGACTTTCAAATCCTGCGGGCCCTAGCGTGGAGCGTTTGAAATCCTACTTTGTGATTGGCTGAATCATGTGCGACGCATGCGCTTTATCCACCCACACACATAACACGCACAAACGAACACACACAACTGTCTGACCACTGCAGGGGGAAGAAGGCTCTCTCCCATTGAAAATAATAACAATATAAATTGTATAACTTATCAACGGTTGATGTACGACGGAAGTGACATAGAAGAAAAAATGCTTAGAAATGCGTTAAGTATAAGGTGAGTTAGCCCATTTTCTTGTCAGTGAGTTGGGTGTAAATACGAAATAATACCACCTTATTATGGGTCAACTGCCTTTTCCAAAACAAGTTAAAGGAGAGGCTAAACTAGTAGACTCAGTCTTTGTTACCCCCACACAGTCATTGATGGTAGCTAGAATAGGTACAGAATTAGAACCTACTCAGATAAATGACTTGTTGGATGAAAATATTGAACCTCTACACAAATTGTGGGACCTAGACAGTGTAGCAATACACTCTGGGGAACCAACCCCTGAAGACAAAATACCTTTGGATTTGTGTAATCAGTCTGTGGAATTTAGAGATGGACAGTATTGGGTAGGATTACCATGGAAACTAAACCATTCGGAGTTACCAACAAATTACCAAGCAGCTAAGGCTCAGTTAAATTCTCTTCTAAGGAAGTTGAGAGATAAACCTGAACATCTAACCATAAAAGATAATACCATAAAAGATCAGTTGAAGAATAAATTTATAGAAGAGGTTGAATTTTCTGTTAACCACAAAGAGGGACATTACCACAGCATGCTGTAAGCAAGGATTCAGTAGCTACTCCCATAAGGATAGTTCTCAGTTGTAGTAGTAAAGCGTTCAAGGGATCAACTACTCCCATAAGGATAGTTCTCAGTTGTAGTAGTAAAGCGTTCAAGGGATCGGCTAGCTTGAACGATTGCTTATACTCTGAACCTACACTAACAGAGAAGCTAGGGAATGTGTTACTAATATTTAGAGAGAAACCTTATGCTTTTACAGCAGACATTTTCTCAGAATAGGACTGAGAGAGGAGGATAGAAAATTTACAAAATTCCTCTGGCCTCGTGATCCTCAAAATGAAGATAGTCCATTGAAAACTTACTGTTTCCGATCTGTGCTCTTTGGCTCTTGTTCCATTCCTACTTTGCAACACTTTGAAGCATCATTTTGGAAAGGCCAAATGCCCAGAAATAGGGCAGGCTTTTTACATGGATAATTTGCAAGGTGTTGCTGATACAGAGTTGGAAGCTGTGAAGGCTTATGAATTAGCCATCTGAATGTGGGAGGGCAAATTTGCCGTTATAGAGCTGGAATACAAATTCACCGCATTTGAGGAATAAAATGCAAGAGGACTATCCAAATTCTGACATTCTCAAAATTCAAAATGTGTTATAGGTCTTGTGGTCGCGCATCCTGACCCGGTTGATCACCATCCCCTGTATCCGGAGTAGCCGCTAACACAAGGGGTACCAGTTTATCCATAGTTTTTATGCTGGTATATCCCCTACATTTTATTTTAACGTGTCTCAGCACCCCCTCTGAATCGGGGTGCGTGGAGATCACCTTAGCTAATGGCCACTAGGATCTTGGTTGTTCTGTTCTCATTAAGACCACATCCCCTATCCTAGACGTCAGAGAGGGGACAAGATACATGAAGGGGGTAGGTAGATACCGGTACTTACATACTAAGTGGCCTTAGACTAACCAACATCTTGGTTCACCTTACATTACGAGTGGTCCAGACCGAGGAGGAGAGAGACCTCTTCTCCCTCTCCTGCGGGTTATAAAGGGCTTGACTCTGCCTACAACATATACTCTAGGGCGCAGCCAATGTCACCTTACCAGGGCAGCCCATCTCTCATCTCATTGGCTTCTCACTAATCTAGGGAGAAACAGGAACCAATGGTTGGTAGATCTGCTCTGAAGGGGTTGAGTTTGACAGAACTCCTCCCTCCATGAATCGGTCTCACGATGCTCCGCTGACTCACACTGGGGTGGTCTAGATCAAGGGGCGCTGCCAGGCTTGTTCCAGTTATGCCATGGATTTGCGTCCAAGTTCTGAGGGCAACATGAAAATTTAACCATGCCTACCCCTCATTACTGGCTTAGGGATGTCATCAAGGATCCATTCAGAGGCAGGCAGTCCAGTAGGCCACGGGTCATCGAAAAAAGCTTCCTCCATAATCCTCAGGAAGAAAGGGTCACCGGTTACAGCCAGTTCATATCAGGTAACCAGCCCACGTGCTCCACGTGACAATATTCATTTACATCTTTCAGCACATATTATGGCCAGTAGTTATTAAAGGGAGTGATTTTATGCCCACTGATTGCAATATATATATATATATATATATATATATATATATATATATATATATATATATATATATATATATTGTTTTTTGAAGGAGGTGTGTGGCAAAATCCACCACCCCTTTTTGTTTATTTATAACCACTGTCTGAATGCCATATTACTTGCTGAAAGTGTGTGTTAAGATCCAGCACCTTTTGTTGTTTAAGTACTCTGTAACTTTCTGAGCAGTAAATACCATCAGTCTGATCAATTAATCATGGAGAATGGAAAGTAACATGCGCACGGAGAATGGAAAGTAACATGCGCAGAAGGGATATGCGCGAAACAACTCAAATATATCACCATTCGGTTCCACAGGGCGACACAAACACACAAACCTAACTTCGCTGTCTTGTGTAACATGTTACATTTGCGTAATTTGAGTGTAATGAATGAATCATACAATCTTTAGTAGCATAAGATATATTCCCTCAAGAAAGGTCTCCCTGTCAAAATTTTTCAGCATTTACTTATGAGAGCTCCAGTTTGTCTAAATCTTTAATAAATGTCATTTATTTTTTGCAATCTATGAACCAGAAGAAGTAAGCTGTGCAAGACTAATTTCGGTAGGAAACAAGGAAAACCCCCCCTTGTTTGGCAAAGAATTGTGATTTCCGTGAATTTGGGTAGATTCAAGTTCATTAAGGTGCTTAGCAAGAATGTTCGCTGTAATGAAAACAAGACAACGCTGTCAAGGCTGGTTGCCTGTGGGGTTCGTTCGTGGTCAGTAACCAGTGGTATCAGACAGGGATGTACTGGGTCGACAACTCTTTTCAAAATACTTACATAATTATGAAAGAACTAGAAAGTAGAGGATGTGGTTTTGAAAACGAGCTGTTTAGGATATGTACACTATTCTATGCAGATGACGGGATGCTGTTAAGTCCATCAGTGGAAGAAATGGAAAGAAACATAAGAATTCTAACAGAAGTCGGAGAAAAATGTGGCTTGGAAATCTGTCTATCTATCTATTGCCAGACGCCTCAATCCCGTTTGGGGTGGCCACAAACAAATCGCCTCCAAGTCACCCTGTCCCCTGCCATTTCACTGCCCTGCTCCCAACTCCCACCCCCCTCTCTCATATACCTCTCCATCTCATCCTCGGCCTCCCCCTCTCTCTTCCCCCCTCCACCTCACTCACATACACTCTCTTCGTCAGTCTTTCACCCGCCATCCTCTCCACATGGCCAAACCACCTTACCATAGTGTGTTCCTCATAACGCTTCCTATCACATCCACATCAACACCACAACGCTCCTTTATATCCTCGTTCGTCAGCCTGTGTCTCCATGTGACTCCACAGGCTCCTCTTAAATAACTCATTTCCACTGCTGTCACTCTTGACTTGTGTCCTTCCAACAACGTCCAAGCTTCACTTCCGTACATTAGAGTTGGTATCACAATACTGTCATGTAGTAACTTTCTCACCTCCATGCTCACTTCCCTGTTTCTTATCACTGCTTTCAAAGAACCAGCAACCTTTCTTCCCTGCTGTACCCTTTCAAGCACTTCACCCTCCAAACCTCCATCCTTACTCATCACACTACCCAGGTACTTAAACGTACTCACATTTTCCAATTCCTCACCAAAGGAAAAAGTTGAAGTTGAAGTTGTTGTCGTTATTTATCTGGTCCCACTCTGCCAAATGCGCTCTGCAGGATCATCACGTATTTAAATCAAACGCAATACAAAAATCACATTGCTTATCCTTCCCTGATTGTTGAATCCTCCAGGTCGTAACATTCTGAGAACAAGAATGTCTTTAACTTGTTTTTAGAACTCTGTGCCCTCGATCAGCCTTATATCAAGTGGAAGACTGTTATAAAGTCTTTGGGCAGCAAACTTGAAGGCACGAAAGCCAATATTGGATGAAACTCAGCTCCAACAGTGTCAGTCCAACACTAGCTCGACGAGTGTTGATGCCATCTTCAGATGGTTGAGCCACATGCAACAGGTCTCTCAAATATGATGGGCAACCAGTATGGAGTGCTTGATGAGTCAAAACACACACTTTAAATTTAATTCTGGTCTTGATAGGCAGCCAGTGAAGCTCAATCAACACCGGAGTAATTCTATCACGAGAAACACCTTTAATCAATCTTGCAGCCCTGTTCAAGATATTCTGGAATTTTTTTAGCTGTATCTTTGGCAGATTGCAGTAAATTGAGTTACAATAATCCACTCTGTTAATTACACAATTTATCACAAGTTTCTTCACAGAACCCTCATCTATGTATTTCTTAACAAAAGCAATATTCTTTAAATGGTGGCCAGAGATCCTAACAACATTATTTACCTAGCATTCAGGGACAAGTTACAATCTAGTAAGACACCCAGATCACACAATCTATCAGCAACATCAACTGGATTACCGTTTATATTCTTATTAATATTGCTCAGATTTCTTATTCTGTCCCTGCTGCTTACTATCATGTACTCAGTCTTACTTTCATTTAACTTGAGCTGCTTAAAATCCATCCATTCTCGGACACTCAAAAGAACATTATTTAATTTCACAACAGTGTCATCTATTTCATAAATGGAAAAGTAAAACTGAGTATCATCAGTAAATAACTTAAATTTCAGTCCATGTCTTTCCAACAGTTTAGATAAACCAATTGTTTAAATACAAAACAGAATTGGACCTAGCACACTCCCCTGGGGGACACCTCTACTCAACGTTTCATATGAAGAAAATGAATTACCAATTTATACACAATATTTCCTATCCAACAGGTAGTTTTCTAGATACCTCAATGCTCCATCCATGACCCCAATAGATCTTAAGTCATCTAAAAGCAGCTCATGAACAACAGTGTCAAAGGCAGCACTCAGATCAAGCAAAAACCAACATCGCACATATACCGTTATCAATTATTTCCAGTAGATCACTGACTACAGAACACACTGCTGTCTCCATGAAATATAATTGCCTGTAAGCAGACTGACTATCTGGCAAAGCATTTACATTTTGTAGGTGGTCAAGTAACTGATCTAGAATCACATATTCCAGTACTTTAGATACATATGACAAATTTGAAACTGGTCTGTAAGAACTCAAGCTTTGGTTATCAAGTGCACCCTTCAACACTGGTTTAACAATGGCTGTCTTCCCCGATACAGGAAACTTACATGTAGAAATACTAGTGTTCACAATCATCACCATAATATCTATAAGGCTTGAAAATTTTTCAGTCTCCACCACTTCAGATATAGGCATTGGATCCATTGCACAATATGTCTTCTTAGCTCTCTTAATAACTCGAATAAGAATATCCTTATTTATCATCTTAAAATGCAGCAATTTAAGCTCAGTGACTGACTCACTATCAGCCAGAAAAGGCACTTCAACAAAACTGTTTATTATATTCACAATTTTTTTTTTTTAAGAATCCTAAAAAAGCAACTGCCAGATCACAATCACTAAAGCCATCTGGGAGTTTTTTCTTCTTTGAACATCTAGTTAGATTGTTTAAAAGTCTATATAACTTAGCCATATCTGATCCTGCTTCCTGAATCTTTTGATTATAATATTGAATCTTCCTTCTTCTTACCAGATAATTAAACTGATTTTTAACACTCTTATATTCTTCCCATGCACTCACAGTTTTCAACCTACGCTATTTACATTCTTTACGTCTCTTTTCTCTTTTCATTCTCAATACCTCACTATTAAACCATGGTGACCTATCCTTAACTATTATATACTTTTCTCGGTAAGGACACCTACCATCATATTCATCTTTAGTCACCTGATTATACATACTCATAAGACAGTCCACACACTCAGATTTTAATAATGAATCACAATGTATACAAGAATGATTTAACCCTTCAGTAATTTTCCTGGTCACCTCATCAATCAAAATCTCTGGAGAAAAGTCTGATTTATCTCTAATACAGATTTTTTTGGTCAACCTTGTTCTTAATAGAAAGAGTTTGAAAGTCACAAGCCTATGCACTGGAGAGATTGTACACTCTTCCTCTACATCAACATCACTTATCAGATTTGTAGAAACATCTCCAATAACTAGATCCAGCATATGACCAGTAGATGAAGTTAAAGTTTTCACAATATTTGACAGTTGATAAGATTCCAATAAATCACAGAACCTTATCTTACCACAGTCATCTGGGTCATCACAGAACCTTATCTTACCACAGTCATCTGGGTCATCCATCCATATATTAAAATCACCAACAATGAAAACTTTTAAAGAAACAGTATCAATCAAATCAAGCAGTGCTCTGTATTCTATAAAAACACCAACACTTGATGAAAGGGGTCTATAAACAACAACAAAAGACACCCACTGATTTTGACATTTAAAATTCACTTCCATATATTCAAAACTACTTACATCCAGCCTCCTGAGAACCCTTAGATGAGAAAGAGCATTTGATGCAAACAAACCGACTCCCACCCCCCCTATTCCACTCTGCCTCGAGATGTGAAGAAAGGTGTGTGAGGGAGGAGTCATTTCATTTATCTTAGCACAATCATAATTTTTTAACCATGTCTCTGTTATAGCCATAACATCAAACTCTCCCTCATTTAATAATTCTCTAATCTGAATAGTTTTATTTCCCACGGATTGAATATTCACCAGACCACAATTTAAGAACTCATTGGCATCAGTATCCATGATCCGTGATAGCTGCTACATTCATAATCTCAGCATCCAAAGCTTTACAACATCTAGAACTTAATTTATGATCAGTTTCTGGTCTCTTCTGTCTTATGCAATTAATACACCTGGTAGAGGTCAAGGGACAACTTCTCGTCTGATGATTCTCAGAGCAGATACCACAGACTCTGTGCTGATCCTTAAATTTACATTTATTCTCTGTATGACCATACCTTTGACAATAGAAACAAGTCAGCACATAGTATCTATCACGCACTATATACCTCCCCCACTGTAACATGACTTTATCACCATTATCATGAATTACCTTCCGAATCTCAGGTGTACATCTAAATATATAGTGGTCAGTCCTCCCTGCTGCTTGTTTCTTGAGTAAAAACTTCATTTTATTCCTAACATCAGAAATCAATCTTAACCGTGGATTTCTCTCAATCAGTGCTTCTAAAACATCTTCCTCATCACTATGAACATTACAAATCATAATTTTTGGTTGCAATTTACCAACTTTTTTTGCAACTGCACCCTCTACATTGCTTTGAACTAATTTTGCTGCATCATTCCTAATACTCTCATCCTCAAAGTTAACTACAACATTTCCACCAGGAGAGAATCTGGTATCAATAATTGGAATGTCTCTCAATGCTTTTGCCACCTCTTTCTTCTTATCACCGATTTTGTTGGAATTATCACTAGATTTAATAATAAGCAAATTTTTCTCCTTCACCTTGTCAGCATATGTACCCTTATTCTCACCACTCAATTGAGAAATACCTTTAATGGCTTCATGCAAAAAGTCCATTTTTCTCAAGATGTCATCCAACTTCCCAATCTACACCAGTACTCATATCATCACCTGACGCTTCCAACTCTGCAATCCTCTTCTCACATAGCTGCAGCTCTTCCTCAATCTTCTCCTTCTCCTCCTTTATTTGCTTTAACTCAACCATAGCCTCACAATGGTATTCATAACATGATCTACAGCCCCAAAACAGATTCTTTATATTCTCTTCTTTTAAACCATCCAAATACACACATTTTCGATGAAACTACCTATCACACGTGGAACAACCAATCCAGTCTAGGTTTTTTCCAAATGTATCATTGCAGTTACCACACCGCACTTTCTTTTTAGTGCCGCTGTCCACAGCAGCCATCATTCAGCATTTCTGTTAACAATTCTTACTAGTGACTGCCGCCTCCTCTGTCTTAGCTCTGGGTTCCAAGAGAGATTCAGGCCACCAGGAACACCACACCACGCTCATCAGTCAAAATGTCCACTGCAGGACCAGCCTATCCCGACCGACATCGGGACAATACAGCCAATGTTTCTCTACCAAGTGGCTTTGGCTGTCTGGTAGAGATTGTATGTAGGGTGAGAAGTGCTTGTAAGTGTAACTGTTGTGTTGGAGTGGCTTTGGATGTGTGTGTGTAGTCTGTGAACCAAGTGTTATCGGCCCGTGCCAGCCGACTGGGTGCAAGCATACTTTATAATATGCGACACTGGTTCAACCACAGCACCCCTTATGTCCGCCAATGCAGTACGTGGCCAGAAGAACGCTCCCAAAGTTTGTTACCCTGGTGGGGTGCGAACCCTCGTTCTTCAGTGTACGAAAACACACACTTGACCACTGTAATAGTGCTTCATATGAAGGAAAAACCAGCTGAAACTGCTGCCATACAAGTAAAAGAAAATATAAGTTACTTAGGTGTGATAATAGAAGATAAAAGGAACATGTTTAAAATCTATTTATCTATCTATTGCCAGACGCCTCAATCTCGTTTGGGGTGGCCACAAACAAATCGCCTCCAAGTCGCCCTGTCCCCCACCATTTCACTGCCCTGCTCTCAACTCACACCCCCCTCTCTCATATACCTCTCCACCCCATCCCTCCATCTCATCCTCGGCCTCCCCCTCCCTCTCCCCCCCTCCACCTCACTCACATACACTCTCTTCGTCAGTCTTTCCCCTCCATCCTCTCCACATGGCCAAACCACCTCAGTGCATTCCTCATAATGCGTCCTATCACATCCACACCACAACGCTCCTTTATATCCTCATTCGTCAGCCTTTCTCTCCATGTGACTCCACAGGCTCCTCTTAAATAACTCATTTCCACTGCTCTCACTCTTGACTTGTGTCCTTCCAACAACGTCCAAGCTTCACTTCCATACGTTAGAGTTGGTATCACAATACTGTCATGTAGTAACTTTTTCACTTCCATGCTCACTTCCCTGTTTCTTATCACTGCTTTCAAAGAACCAGCAACCTTTCTTCCCTGCTGTACCCTTTCATACACTTCACCCTCCACACCTCCATCCTTACTCATCACACTACCCAAGTACTTAAACGTACTCATATTTTCCAATTCCTCACCATCCAACCTCGCTGTACATTCACTGACTTCACCTCTCTCAAAGACCATCACTTTACTCTTCCCTACATTCACCTTTAGATTCCGTTTCTTACACACTCTCCCAAACTCATCCACCAAGCCTTCCAGCTCCCCTTCGTCTTCACTCAACAACACAGTATCATCTGCAAACAACAGTACAGGGAGTTTCCAAACACTATCCTCTCTCACCAGGGCCACTCCAACATCCACTACCCTACCTTGTACCTCTTTTATTACCCCATCCATGTACAGATTGAACAACCATGGAGACATGACACATCTCTGTTTCAACCCAACTTTCAAAGAGAAAAATTCACTTAGTTCACCATCCACATCCACTGCAGCCTTCGCACCATCGTACATACTCTTCACAGCATTCAACAACTTCCCATCTACTCCATATACTCTTAATACTTTCCACAATCATTGTCTATTCACCCTGTCATATGCTTTCTCCAAATCCATGAAAGCCTCATACAACCTCTTTCCCTTCTCTAGAAGCTTTTCCACTAAAGATCTAAGAATGAATATCTGATCTACACAACCTCTTCCCTTCCTAAAGCCTCCCTATTCTTCTCCAACTAATTTCTCTGTTCTTTCTGTAACTCTGTCAATAAGTATCCTACCATACACTTTTCCTATTATGCTAAGAAGACAAATGCCCCTATGATTACCACACACTTCTTTTTCCCCTTTTCCTTTGTACAAGGGAATAATTATACCTGACTTCCAATCCTCCGGGACTCTACCTTCCTCCCAGGCCAATCTGCACATCTTCCACATCCATTCTACTACTATCTCTCCCTCATGCTTCAGCATTTCACCACACACTCCATCAATTCCTGGGGCTTTCCCCAATTTAACTTTCTTCATTGCTTCCACAACTTCTATCCTACTGATTTCTTCCTGTCTTCTCACCTCCCTCCTTCTCCCAGCCATTCCCCAGCCACTTATACTCACATTACTTCCATCCTCTGTGTTTAACAATTCCTTAAAGTGTTCTCTCCATCTGCTCACTTTTTCTCCCTTCTCCACTAGTAATCTACCATTTTTATCTTTCACTCCCCTGCTAACTTCACTTCCACCCTGTCTTACTCTTTTCATCTCTTTCCAGAACATTTTCTTACAGTCCCTCCACTTTACACTCAAATTCCTCATCCACTCTCTTCTTACTCTCTCTTACTAATCTTTTCACCTCTCTCTTTCTTTCTACATATAACTCTCTCTTCCGCCTCTCAACTTCTTCCACGCCTCTATTTCTCATCCATTCATTGGTTGCTTTCTTCTTTTGTGCCATAGCCTGTCTCACCTCTTCAGTCCACCACGCTGTTCCTTGCACCCCCCTCCATCTTCTCTTCCTTGCACACACCACATCACATGCTGCACATATTTCTTCTGTAAATATCCTACACACACCTTCCACGTCTCCCATCTGCTCCAATTCATATTTGCCCAATCATTCCTCCACTTCTCTCTTATACTCTGCCTTTTTCTCATCCTCTTGTAACCTTTCCACTCTCCTTGCAACTACTTCTTCCTCTCATCTTTCCCTTCTTCTATTCCTCCATCTTACTTGAATCCTAATTCTGGCCACCACCAAGTAGTGGTCAGAAAGTCCACTTCCCCAACCTCTATAAGCTCTTGCATCCATTACACATCTTCGCATCCTTTCATCCACACACACATAATCAATCATTGCCTTCCTTTCATTCAGTTCACCACCCACCCTTCTCATCACTCGCCATGTATACCTGTGGATCCAAAAGCAGAAAATGATTTTAAAAATGCAGAAAATGGCAAATATAGTACCGGTATATCGAATTATAAGTAAGAGCAGCAATAAATTATTAATTGGAAAAACATTCTGGAAAAGCACAGCACTCCCAGCAGTGCTGTATGCTAGTAATGTAATAAATATAACAGAGGGAGAGAGAGAAAAAATGCAGAAAATAGAAAATAGTGTGTGCAGACAATTCTGGGAGCTCCAAGAAATGCAACAGTGTGCTCAATGAGAGGAGAAATAGGTATTTCTAATATTAAATCAAGAATTGTGGAAGAGAGGATAAAATACTGTATATATATAAAAAATATAAAAGAAAGAGGAAATGAACTATTGGAAAAAATATGGGCTGTGGTAAAAGAGGACCAGGAAAACCGTGGAGAAAAACATCACTAAAATATATGGAAGAAAGTGGAATAGAAATTAGAAACCTGAAAAAGATTAAAATAGTGGAAATAAAGCAAAGAATTAGAGAGAAAGATACAATAAAGTGGAAAGAACAGATGGAAAGTAAGGAGTCATTAGTGATATACAGAAAGAGGAAGGAAGAAATGAAAGAAGAAACATGATAAGAGACCATCTTCAGTAATATGGTATAGAGCCAGAAGTAACTGCTTACCCCTCCAGAACACAAAGAAACACCAAGGAGAAAACACAGTATGTAAAATGTGCCAAATAAAAGAAGAAAACCTGCCCCATTTTAAACCATTTTGCCCTAGTTTACAGGAAGTGAGAAACAGTATAGTAGAGCTGCAGAGACCCAAAATAGAAGACAAAGAACTGGTGATTGGACAGTTTTTATTCCAGGCAGAGAATATTGGAAAAAAGAAAGAACAATTGTATGATATGTGGAAAAAGAGAGAAAAAGAACTGAAGGAAAATAATACAGAAACATAGAGAAGAGGTGTGCTATTGGAAAGGCTATACACCTCAAACTAACCTGAACCTGAACCTGAGTTTACCGTCAGTCTGCTTGGGGTAGGATATTTTTATTCAACGCTTAATAGTTGCCGGATTTTGATGATTTTCGGATAATGTCTGAGGTCTGTGGAGTCTCCCTTTCTTTAGTAAAAAAGTACTAGGAGTAGCCTAAATGAAATATGGAAGTGAATAAATGGCAGTTGTTAGGCTAATATATTGTTTCATCCTTTTCCTCAAGCACAAAGATTAAGATTTCAGACACCATTAAAGATAGAAGGAGATAGAGAAAATCATGAACATAGAGGCAGTTTCATTAGACTAACCTTATATACCTCTAGTACTAGTCTATGTGTACTGTATTTGAGCTTTTTGACAACCATCAAATTTGGGATTTCCTACAGACTTATCATTTCCCAAACGGACAGACTTATCATTTCCCAAATGGACTTATCATTTCACAAACGGACACGGGCTTTCCATATTTCCTATGGGAACAAGTCTTTCATAGTGGTAGGTGGGGGCGCTCATCATCCACTCACTCAATGTAGTGCTGCTCTTGGGTGTCTGCCCTTTCCTCTCCTCCATCCTTCTTTCCTTCCATCCTCTTCTGTCTTTCCTTCATTCTTTCCTTGTCCTTCTGCCTACGGGTAACTTTACACTCCCTCTTCTGTCTTTCTTTCCTTCATTCTTTCCTCTTCCTTCTGCCTGTGGGTGACTCTACACTGAGTGACAAACCAAATGGTTTCCCGTACACCAGGAAACCATTTACTACGCTGGGTGGTAACCATATAACCAAATTTTGGCACCTGGTGGTTTAGTGGGTAATTATTGCACTCCAGTCGGATTGAGCCTGTGAAGGTTTATATCCAATATCCAAGGGATGGTTGGGGTTGATTGCTCGTGTATTGCCACTCAGGGATGAGTGAGGCTGGTCATTCTCATCTTAAATGTCAGGACCAACTGTGTAGCCCAGGGCTCCTACGCTTCTCATGGGGCAATGTAGGATTGGATGATGGATGGATGGTTGGACAAGTCTTTCACAGGTTACCTGTTATTATTCCTGGATTACCACAACTACTGGGGATTTTTACAAATTTACCTCTGAAGACTATAAATGAGGATTTACAATGCATAAAGATTCCGCCCATGTTTGCCAGTAGCCGGCCACATTTAATGTTCCTAACACGAATTTTTAAATTTCAAAATTGGCTATCAAATGTGAGATTAGGTTGGCTTAGGTTTGGTTTCATTAGGTTAGGTTTGGTTAAATCATTAAGTTTCTCATTGCTTTGACGCAGAATACATTAGTGTGTCCAGTCGGTGCAATGGTTGGTACATAACGTGGCCAAAGTCAACTAAACATGGCCAGTCAGAGAGATCGTCGGTAAACATTGCCTGGCCGGTTCCTTAACCCCTACACCACGGGGATGTTTTTGTGCTCCTTGCGCGAGGATATTCGCGCTCCGACTGACTTTTTAAAAATATTTGCCAAAAATCAGTTATTAGTCCTAGAATAGAAAAATTTTATATGCATATGGCACATACCTTCAGCTTTCCCCTGGGATGTTTGTTGAGCCTTTGTCGTCTACCATAGGACTTGTGGAGACTTCTGAAGTTGGGTAACGAAGTCTCCACTTTACGCCTCCCGATACCCCATAATATGGTTACCACTGCCTGATACTATAACTACAAAAACTATTCTATGATTTTCAAATAGTTTGGAATCCATATTCCAAAAAAAAAACACTGTGAAAGCAATGTAAATTACGAGCGCATACTAGCTTTCCTCCCGTGTTGGTTCCCCGATGGTATTCTTAGGCAGAGCTGTCATTTATTATTTATAAACACACACACACTTTATATTCCTAGTACTTTATTACACTTATTTATATATACAGTATTTATCTATAAGTTTCTTTTGGTACTAGTAGTTTATTTTCACTCCAGGCATTCACTTTCTTGTTCTGTATACTAGTGTAGAGAGCGAACCTGTCACTTTCACTTTCGTTACTCCCAGTATTCATACATGCTAGAGCGAAACTTTCACTTTCACTTTCATTACTCCTAATATATATACAGTACTCATATTCTTATACACTACTTATTTACATTTCTATTTACATTCTTTATTTTATTTACATTATTTACATTTCTATTTTATTTACACTGTGTTATGCACTGTCACTTGCAGTAACTTATAAAACTGTTTTCCACTGTTCATTTAATTTACATTCATTGCTTTCACTTGCTGTTTACACATTATTTACTATCTATCTATCTGTAGCCCGATGCCCTAATTCCACAAAGGGTGGCCGCAGACAAAACGCCTTCAAGTCGCTCTGTCACCCACCATTTGACTACCCTCCCCCCAGCTCACCCTCCCCTCCCTCATATACCTCTCAACTCCATCCCTCCACCTCATCCTTGGTCTACCCCTCCCTCTCCCTCCCTCTACCTCACTTACATACACCTTCTTAGTCAGTCTTTCATTCTCCATTCTCTCCACATGTCCAAACCACCTCAGTGTATTTCTCCTAATCTTCTCAACCACATCCACATCCACCCCACAACGTTCCTTCACTTCTTCATTCGTCAACCTGTCCCTCCATGTCGCTCCACACACTCCTCTCAAGTAACTCATTTCCACTGCTCTCACTCTTGACTTGTTCCCCTCTCGCGAGGTCCACGCCTCGCTTCCATACGTAAGGGTAGGGATCACAGTACTATCATGCATTGACTTCTTAACTTCCATACTCACCTCCCTATTTCTCATCACTGCTTTCAGTGAACCAACAACCTTCCTTCCCTGCTGTACCCATTCACGCACTTCATCCCCTAAAGTTCCATCCTTACTCATCACACTACCCAAGTACTTGAATGCACTCACGCTCTCCATATCCTCACCATCCAACCTCACTGTACATTCTATGACTTCATTCCTCTCAAACACCATAACTTTACTTTTGTTTACATTAACTTTCAGCTTTCTCCTTCTACACACTGTCCCAAATTCATTCACCAAACCTTGCAACTCCCATTCATCTTCACTCAACAATACTGTATCATCAGCAAACAGCAACACCGGAAGCTTCCAAATCTCACCCTCATTCATTAGAGCCACCCCCACATCCACTGCCCTGCCCTGCATCTCCTTTACAACCCCATCCATGTATATATTAAACAGCCATGGAGACATCACACACCCCTGTTTCAGTCCCACATTGAGATTTAAAAATTCACTCAGCTCACCATCCACTCGCACTGTAGCCCTAGCTCCTTCGTACATACTCTTCACAGCATTCAACAATTTCCCATCCACTCCATATATTCTTAATACCTTCCACATACCTTGCCTGTCTATTCTGTCATAAGCTTTCTCGAAGTCCATGAAGGCAGCATACACTTTCTTTCCTTTCTCTAGATACTTCTCCACTAAACATCTTAGAACAAATATCTGATCTGCACACCCTTTTCCCTTCCTAAATCCCCTTTGTTCTTCTCCAACTAGCTCCTCTGTCATACGCCTAACCCTATCATTGAGTATTCTGCCATATACTTTACCAGTCACACTAAGAAGGCAAATACCCCTATGGTTACCACATACTTCTCTCTCCCCTTTTCCTTTATATAAAGGAACAATTATACCTGATTTCCAGTCCTCTGGAACCCTTCCCTCTTCCCAAGCCAATCTACACAACTTCCATATCCATTCCACAACAATCTCACCTCCATACCTCAGCATTTCACCACATACTCCATCAATTCCTGGGGCCTTCCCAAACTTGATCTTCTTCATTGCTTCCACTACTTCCATCCTACTGATCTCTTCCTCCCTCCTCTCATCTCTCCTTCTCCCAGCCATTCCCCAACCACTTATACTCGCACTGCTGTCACTCTCTACTTTCAACAAATCCTCAAAGTGCTCCTTCCATCTCCTCAATTTCTGTCTCTTCTCCACCAACAATCTGTTATTCCTATCTTTCACTCCCCTACTATTTCCCCTTTCACACTGCCTAATTTTCTTTACCTCCTTCCAAAACAATTTCTTACTCTCCCTACATTTCACACTCAGATTCCTCCCAAACTCTTCATCCACTTTCTTCTTACTCTCCTTCACCAGTCTCTTCACCTCCCTTCTCCTACTCACATATACCTCTCTCTTCTCTCTCTCATCTTCTCCCCTAACTCTACTCGCTAACCATTCACTATATGCCTTCTTCTTTTGTTCCACAGCTCGTTTCACCTCATCATTCCACCATGTTGTCCCTTGCACACCCTTGCATCTCCTCCTCATTCCACATACCACCTCACACGCTGTGCCTACCTCTTCCGTAAATATCTTACATACGTCATCCACCCTTTCCATCTGCTCTAGCTCATACCTTCCTAATCTTTCTTCCACTATGCTCTTATACTCTGCCATTTTCTCACTATCTTGCAAATTCTCTACTCTTCTCATAGGAGCTGTTTCCCCCTGTCTTCCCCTTCATCTCCTCAACCATTTTCTTTGCAGCTTCACCCTGGCCATCACTGAGTGATGGTCCGAGACTCCATTCCCTCACCCTCTCCACACTCTTGCATCCAACACTTGTCTTCTCATTCGCTCATCCACACACATGTAGTCTATCATTGCCTTTCGTTCAACAAGTTCACCATCCATCCTCCTCATTACTCTCCATGTATACCGGTGGATCATCTTATGTCAATAGTAGGTGTTGGCTATTGCCAACCCCTTACCAGCACAGATGTCCACCAAAGCACTACCATTCCCATCTGCGTCAGCTGGCACACCCCACTGACCAACCACTCCATCCACTCGTACATTCCCAACGTTGCGATTCATATCTCCAATCAAAAGCACTCTCTCGCTCCTCTCAGATTTGTCCATACATGCTTCTACTCTCGCCCAAAACTCATCTTTCATTCTTGCCACTCAGTCCTCTGTCGGAGCATACACACACACACAATCGCCCATGCTTGTATACCTACTTTCATCCTCACCCATACAATCCTTGCACCCACTGTTCCATACTCTTATATTCTCCTTCCACTTCTTGCTTACCATCAGACATTCTCCCTCTCGTGCCCTCTCATTCTCATTAACTCCCGCACATATACCTAAACCATATTCCCGTTCATTCACCCTTTCACCTTTCCATTTAGTTTCAGTCAATCCACATATATCCACTTTTGCATCCTCAAGCAACTGAACAATCTCTCTCTCTTTCACTTCATCATTCACTCCTCTCACATTCCATGTTCCCATCCTCAGAATGTCCTTTGTCCGTTCCTTAGTCGTCAATGTATGGTCCGTCCTGGTCCGAGGCGCTTTATTCGCTTTTTTTAGTTACACATTATTTATATTTCCACTTGCACTGTTTTAGAGTCACCAGAAAGATTGTAGTCACTGTCCATCATTATCATTGATAAATTAGCCAGTTCACGTTCCACAGCAGAGTCACTTAGCCCTTTACCACTTTCCACACGAGGTTTAGTAGGGGTAGAGGTCACAGGGCCCTTTGCATGGGGCTAAAAAGTGGCGGAATTGGACAGGCGCAAATTCAATGTGGTTTCGAAAGACAACAGTAAACTGAATGCTGTGGACTAGGGGCAGTGAAGGGTTGCAAATGTCAGCGTGATGACAGGTGGTAATATATACGCTATGAAATGATTGGCAGGAAATCTAGACAATACATAATAAATTAGGTAATTCCAGGTGAATGTAAATATCACTTAGGCTTCTCCCCTCCTTTCTTATATATATTTTTATTATGAGAACGGGTCATACGGCATATTTCAAGGGGAAATAAACAGGGAAAATTAGCGAACGAGTGCACGTGAGGTGTTGCCAGGTGATAATTAGCCCATTCCAGTTGAATGACAGTATCAGTTACCTTTTCTCTTTCTTTTATATATTATTTTGTATAAGAATAGGGCAAAGGGCACATTTCAATGGATAAAATGAGTGGAAAAATCATCCAGCATTTGTCTAGCGCAGCGCATCTGGTCAGGCAGGAGGAGAGGGTAATGAAGGGAAGGTAAGGAGGGGGGAGTCAAGGACAGGAGAAAAATGGTAAATTGTCAACAGTGGATGGGAGTACAGGTGACAGCAGAACTGAGTATAGCTGGACACTGGTAATACTGATAGATGATACAAGCCACCACTTGAAAGCCCGGGCGAATTCAAAATAACACAGAATCACAAAAGTGACGCCCCACAGTATGATCCCTTGCTCCTTGCTCCCGAGTGTCACGAAAGTGACGTCCCGCGGTTAAGGGGTTAAATACCCCCAGAAAAGGTATATTTTGCCTTCATCCAATAACTTCTTGCACTCACACACACAGTGGAACGATTAACTGTCTGTGTTGTTTATGTACCAAAGGTACTTACCTTGTGATTGTGATTTTGTTATAGATGGAATTGCCGTGCCAGTTTGGTATATAAATGCCTAGACTTTTCTTCTCTGAAATGTGCTCACTAATGAATGTTAATAGTAATGAATTTATGTTTAAATTTAAGTGAAAGGGTGTTTTGGTAGCCTATCATGTTGATGCACATAATGGAGTAATTCAATGTATATTAGCCAATTGCATTAAATAGATTAGGTTAGATTTACAACAGGTTAGGGTAGGTTAGTTTAATACCCAACCCTAAACCCATCCTAAAGAGATGAGATTGAAATTGATTGTTTAGATTGCATTAGTCATTTTCACTGTGTGGAACATGGCTCCATTTACCCATGCTGATCATGATAGCTTTGCCAGTCTAATGGCCTATTAGGCCAGGGTGAATGAGAGCTATCTCTTGGTTTGATTGAACCATCTGCTGTCAAAATAATACCATAACTAAATTGGCAGACGCTGCATGTGATGGTGATGTTATATTGATGATTGAATTGAATGACAAAACCTTAATGGGCACAGTTGACCCCCTGAGAGTACCTTCATCTACAGTACTTTTGACACACCTGAAGTATAAAGTTTAAATGTGATTTCAGCACATGCTTTGTGTAAACAGTAAAACTTACAAAACGGTGAGCACTCTACCAGTGACCTCAAAAGACCCAGTTCTGAAATTTGAACCCCTGAAATCATGCTTGGGTCACCCTGATTCAGACTATGGATTTTTTCCATGTGGCATCATGGGTCATGTGACTTTTGTCTACAACACCATACCAGACAGCAAATTGTCGGATGCCTAGAGAGAGAGAATTGCAGATTCCACAATGGTATTCCACTGTTGTGCCTTCAGGAGTAAGATGTGGCAGAAAGGTAGAAGTGGGGTAAACTGCCGGTTTCCAGCCAGTGAGGACAGGCAACAGAGGTGGATAGCTGCCTTGAAGAGGGAGAATTGGCAGCTGACAGCCTACAGCTGACTCTAGCAGGCATTTCATATCAGATGAGCCACCCTCCACTCCCTCCAACCCTACCCCATCCCCCCAACCACCTCCCAACCACCTCACACACACCGCCACCCCACCTACACCCCCCCACCACCCTCCCACTGCCACCCTGACCCCCCCCCACTGCCACTCCTACCCCATCACCATCCCCACCACCCCTCCAACCCTATCATCATCCCCACCACCCCTCCCACCCCATCACCGTCCCCACTACCCCTCCCACCCCATCACCATCCCCACCATCCCTCACTCCCACCCCCCAACAACCCTGTACCCCCACTTTCAAACTCCCCACACCCCACGCCCCCCAACTCCCCTCCACAAGTCCCCCCAGCCCCCCACAATACCCATCACCACCACCCAACCCCCTTTCCCTCCACCCCTTACCTGTCTCACACCTTACCACCCATCCCCAACCCTCCCCCACACCCTCACCCCCCAAACCACCCTTAATCCCCCCCCCACTGCCATTCAAACCCTACACCCTCTCTCCACCTCCTTCCCCCACTCCCACACCCCCACCCTCCACTCATTCATGAACTTTACTCAAATCCCAGTCAGTATATACGATCCCTCCCCCCTTGGCCCCACGTCAATAATTTACTGATTACCAAGAAATTTACATGTACTGTTTGTCAGTTCCAGCTAGATACATTACACATATTTACCTTGAGGGATGCCCTAGTGAACTTTCACGGGGTGTTCACCAAGCAGTGATAGAGATCGCCATATCTGAGATATGATTTTGGTCTCCCATACTTGAAATGGGTGAATTTCTCCCTAGATGTGGTGTAAGTGTCCAGCCCCAAACACTTTATCTTGTTCCTGTACAGATCTTGGAGGCGTTAATCCAGATTTCTGCATATATCAGACTGTTCAATTTCTGACAAATCTGTCTGGACAGCCAGTATCATGAGGAGTTTGCTGTCCAATATGGAGTCGTAAACAAAACCATGTGATTTCTGTGATGTCACTGGGAAAGGTCTATATATGGGTCTGGGGTTCTATGGCCCTTGGTTTGGACATGATTGAAAGACAAAGAACGCGGCTCTTTTATATACCGTATATAGATTTATCTCAAATGAAACAAAATATCACCAAGGAAAGCTAAAGTAACATAAAACTTTTATAAGAGATATTAGTTTTTTTTAAATTACACCCAACTGACAGACAGTGAACTTGATAGGCTTATTATTAAACTTCAACAATTCAAAGAACTTTCTCTTCTGTGAGTATAAGCATCTCTCATAACTGCTTCTTACATACTTAGTAAAGAGGTGTGGGTGATTCTTCAGGTCTTTAATAGCATATCGTAATTTAGTGGGACGATGTATTTGGACCTATTGGCACTTTTATATCTGCAGGTGGTAGGTGGTGGCAACCATCATCCACTCACTTGATGTAGTGCTGCCCACGTCTTCCTTAGCATTTATCATTCTTTTTCTGTGCCTGCCCTCCTCTCTTCCTGTTTCTCCCATCTTTCCTGTCACTTCTTATTTCTTTTCTTTCCTTTACAGGTGGCTTTACATTGAGTGACAAGCCAAATGGTTTCCTGTAAGCCAAGAAACCATTTACAGTGCTGGGTGGTAACCATATAGCCAAACCATACATGCTTCCTACGTGTCAGCAGGTGGGTTGGTGGAAGGTTTGTGCCCCTCCCCGTAATACAAATAACTCAAAGTCAAGTGACCACCCCTTACGGGATTATGGCGTCTGGTAATAGATAGATAGATAGATCTGAAGCTGTCTCTCAGTCTTTTATTTTATCTGTATTAAAATTAACTCCAAACCTAACCTAACTGCTCTGCCCAACCTGCCCTTACAGCTTTAACTTTAGGTGAAATAATGGATGGAGATACGACTGGACACCTCCCCTCCTTATGATTTGTTGAAAAGTTCATTTGTGATCGTTCTGTATAGAAGACAAATTCCGTCAAATTGCATTAAGTAAATAGTGAACTTAGCTGTTATTTCTGTCTAAGTTAGTGGGGTGTGGTACTAAATTGATACAGTGATTGAAGTCCTGTTTCCAATGAATTAGTGTATTGTTTTGGTTACTTAGCATTGTCGCGCTAGCAGGCCATTCACCCAAGAGCATGTTAGCCTGCTAGGGTAGGGTGAACACAGCCATGGCATCTTGTCACTCAAACCAAAAGAAGCCTAGCATTTCAGTCCAGTTTAAATAATATTTCAGTGGAAATAAATTTTCATTTATCAAACATACCTTACGTGGAATAAAAGTAACTTAGAATATGAGATACTGTACGTCAACTGACAAAAGGAAATTGCCAAATTTGATTATTAAATGAGAACAGATTGACTATATAGTATAGCTCCTACAGCTCAGGGATGCCTTTTGTTATATTCTGGCTGTTAAAGTATCTTATTTATCTTAGGAAAGGTATCCACTGACTGATAATCTTTCAGCTCAGGATAGTAAAGTTTTCATCATACTGAATGGAATAGTGGAGATAGCCTACTTCTGTTCGATTCATCATCAGGGTCTGTCCTAACTACAGTTCTTGTAAACTGAATAGAATTGTCTGGCAGTAGCAAAAATAATAAACTTGTCATCATACTGGGTGAGTGAGTGGAATGTTAGTGCTTTATTGTATAGGCTGGTACTGGTAGCTATTTTGAAGTCTCAGCTGCATTTCAAGTTTTGAAGTATTTTCTGTTAATATATCACCATTTGCTAACACTTTTCATTTGAGACACTTCTGTTACAAATTTACTTCTGCCTTCCATTGAGGTCATTAATCCCTCCTTCCCCCACTGGGGTCATTTGAAATGAAAGTTTCAGAGATCATTTTCTTAACGCAGCATCCAGATTATTTAATGAGTTACTTTTATCAGAAAGCACTCTGCTTCTTAGAAGTCAGTTAAGAAACAACTGATGACTTTCTTTTTCTGATCTCCTTAATGGTACCGGTATTGTTAAAAATGATTACATGGTGTAGAAGGGGCCATTGTTATGATAGAGTTCTGCTTACGAATTCATAACCCGCATTTTTGTGAGGCTTTTAAGCTGGTGCCGTGGCTGTTCTGGCAAGGCAAATTAGACTACTCAAGACTGGTTTAAAGCAGTTGTGCCCCAGAGGCTAGACTGTCTTGAACCGGTCCCGCACACAACAGTGTGTGGTAGCACTGGGTAACAAGGACAGCTATGAGCATTCCATCCCCTGGGGTAAACAGCCAGTACAACAGACTTGGTGGACAGAAGCAAAAGATATGGTAAATATTTTTAAAATTTGATTTTGAACAGCTGACAGTCAGCAGTGACATGGGAGGGTGATATAGATGTGACCTGAAATGAGTACTGTACTTATTTAAATCCAAACTGAAAAAGTCACTTACTTTATTTATGACTGAACTGTGAGGTAGTAATATGTGGAGAGAAATGCAAAGTTTGTGAATATCTTTGTATTGTTAAATTAATAATGGCATATACAACTTTTTCCTGGCAGTAATTACTTAAGGATAAGTGCTGCAACCATTGCTGCATGTTTTTTCATCCCATGGAATTAAAAGGGAACACAGATGAAATATGTGCAGCATGTGATGTGGTGTGTGGGAGGAAGAGAAGACAGAGGGGGGTGCAAGGAACAGCGTGGTGGACTGAAGAGGTGAGACAGGCTATGGCACAAAAGAAGAAAGCACACAATGAATGGATGAGAAATAGGGGCGTGGAAGAAGTTGAGAGGCGGAAGAGAGAGTTATATGTAGAAAGAAAGAGAGAGGTGAAAAGATTAGTAAGAGAGAGTAAGAAGAGAGTGGATGAGGAATTTGGAAGGAATTTGAGTGTAAAGTGGAGGGACTGTAGGAAAATGTTCTGGAAAGAGGTGAAGTGAGTAAGACAGGGTGGAAGTGAAGTTAGCAGGGGAGTGAAAGATAAAAATGGTAGATTACCAGTGGAGAAGGGAGAAAAAGTGAGCAGATGGAGAGAACACTTTAAGGAATTGTTGAACATAGAGGATGGAAGTAATGCAAGTATAAGTGGCTGGGGAATGGCTGGGAGAAGGAGGGAGGTGAGAAGATGGGAAGAACTCAGCAGGATAGAAGTTGTGGAAGCAATGAAGAAAGTTAAATTGGGGAAAGCCCCAGGAATTGATGGAGTGTGTGGTGAAATGCTGAAGCATGGGGGAGAGATAGTAGTAGAATGGATGTGGAAGATGTGCAGATTGGCCTGGAAGGAAGGTAGAGTCCCGGAGGGTTGGAAGTCAGGTATAATTATTCCCTTGTACAAAGGAAAAGGGGAAAAAGAAGTGTGTGGTAATCATAGGGGCATTTGTCTTCTTAGTATAATAGGAAAAGTGTATGGTAGGATACTTATTGACAGAGTTAGAGAAAGAACAGAGGAATTAGTTGGAGAAGAACAGGGAGGCTTTTGGAAGGGAAGAGGTTATGTAGATCAGATATTCATTCTTAGATCTTTAGTGGAAAAGTTTCTAGAGAAGGGAAAGAAATTGTATGCGGCTTTCATGGATTTGGAGAAAACATATGACAGGGTGGATAGACAAGGATTGTGGAAAGTACAGTATTAAGAATATATGGAGTAGATGGGAAGTTGTTGAATGCTGTGAAGAGTATGTATGATGGTGCTAAGGCTGCAGTGTGTGTGGATGGTGAACTAAGTGAATTTTTCTCTTTGAAGGTTGGGTTGAAACAGGGATTTGTCGTGTCTCCATGGTTGTTCAATCTGTACATGGATGGGGTAATAAAAGAGGTACAAGGTAGGGTAGTGGATGTTGGAGTGGCCCTGGTGAGAGAGGATAGTGTTTGGAAACTCCCTGTACTGTTGTTTGCAGATGATACTGTGTTGTTGAGTGAAGACGAAGGGGAGCCACAAGGCTTGGTGGATGAGTTTGGGAGTGTGTGTAAGAAACGGAATCTAAAGGTGAATGTAGGGAAGAGTAAAGTAATGGTCTTTGAGAGAGGTGAAGTCAGTGAATGTACAGCGAGGTTGGATGGTGAGGAATTGGAAAATGTGAGTACATTTAAGTACTTGGGTAGTGTGATGAGTAAGGATGGAGGTTTGGAGGGTGAAGTGCTTGAAAGGGTACAGCAGGGAAGAAAGGTTGCTGGTTCTTTGAAAGCAGTGATAAGAAACAGGGAAGTGAGCATGGAAGTGAAAAAGTTACTACATGACAGCATTGTGATACCAACTCTAACATATGGAAGTGAAGCTCGGACGTTGTTGGAAGGACACAAGTCAAGAGTGAGAGCAGTAGAAATGAGTTATTTAAGAGGAGCCTGTGGAGTCACATGGAGAGACAGGCTGACGAATGAGGATATAAAGGAGCATTGTGGTGTGGGTGTGGATGTAATAGGAAGTGTTATGAGGAACACACTGAGGTGGTTTGGCCATGTGGAGAGGATGGAGGGTGAAAGACTGACGAAGAGAGTGTATGTGAGTGAGGTGGAGGGGGGAAGAGGGAGGGGGAGGCCGAGAATGAGGGATGGGGTGGAGAGGTATATGAGAGAGGGGGGTGTGAGTTGGGAGCAGGGCAGTGAAATGGTGGGGGACAGGGCGACGTGTAGGCGATTTTTTTGTGGCCACCCGAAACGGGATTGAGGCGTCTGGCAATAGATAGATAGATAGACAGAGCCTGTGGTGCCTGTGTTAGCTGGGTGGAGGCACAAATGCAGTGTCTACCCATGAACCAAACCTCCACACTAATCCCCACACCTCATTGTGGGAAGGTGCTGTTAGCTACATGGGAACATTGGTTCACTGCACAGGACAGCCCTGCCAATGGTTGATGGGTCTGCTCAGTCAGACAGACTGGGGTAGAACAACAACAGCAAGAACATGGCATAATAAGAACCCATTATCATGATTCTGATGGTGACACACAGATGAGTTATCACATACAATAATCCCTCCACTATCCGGTGTACCGGTTGATAGCTGCCTTAAGACCAAGGTTGGTGGGCTAATGAAGTTTCCGTCAGCTGAGGCCAAAGGTGAAGCAACGGGGGTGCTGAGTGATCATTTTGGCTCTGAGAGCACTTCTTGCATATCAGAGCCAAAGAAAATGTTGCCTAAAATGACTGTGACAGGCCTTTCCTCTTCCTTGGGTGACTCTGCCATCATCCCAAACATCCTGAGAATAAACAATAAAATTAAGATGCTCGTTGATCGAGGTTGTACCCTCAACCTTCTCTTCACAGGAACAAAGAATGATACCAAAACTGCTGTCTTGAAGATGTTGCCAGAGGTGAGATCCTCTATTGTAGAACAGGGCAATTATATCTATGTGGATCTTACGAGATGCTGTGCTTTTGACAGATTCTGGGTTGCACAGTGTCATCACTGTCAGGGCTTTGGTCATACATCTGAGAGATGTTCTAGGAAAAGTGATGAACCTAAATGTGTCTTTTGTGCTGGAGCCCATAAATCTAAGGATTGTAGTAACAGAAATTCTCCCAAATGCATCAACTACTCCTCTTTAAGACATCAAGATGCTAATTCAAATTCACAGTCAGTTGCCCATTTTGCATCAAGTAGAGATTGTCAGATTATTTTTTCTCATAGGAATAGATTGATGGAAAACACCAGTTTTGACCATTCAAAAATGCTGACTGCATCTCTCTTGAACCAGTTAAGGATGGGTCTTTTAAATATTCGTTCTATTTGTAATATGATAGACTATATTAATGAAACTCTGAATCAGCATGAGCTTGACATTTTGTGCTTGACTGAAACCTGGTTGTATGAGTCTGATATCAATATTATTCGTAGTGCTTTGCCTAAGACACATTCTGTTATTAGTATTCCCAGGCCTGCTGCTGACCATCCGGAAGGAGGCGTAGCACTCATCTGCTCGGCAGCACTTGCAAACGTTTCTCTCATTGACTCAGACCTGACCCCATCTTCATTTGAATATCTTCTTCTCCTTTCGGCTCTCCCCTTAGGGGTCGCCATCAGATCACCCTTCTCCATCTTACTGTCTTCTACATCTTCTTCTCTTACACCTACCACCTGCAGGTCCTCCTTCACAACATCCATAAACCTTCTCTTTGGCCTTCCTCTCTTTCTCCTGCCTGGTAACTCCATTTCCAGCATCCTCCTCCTGACATACTCCTCATCCCTCCTCCGCACATGTCCAAACCATCTCAGTCTCGCCTCTCTAGCTTTGTCCCCAAACTGACTTACGTGTGCTGTCCCTCTAATATGTTCATTTCTAAACATCTTCATTTGAATATATGGAAGTATTAATAAATTTCCATCAGAATACCATTAGAATTGCAATTGTCTATCGGCCAGGTCATCCGGGCACAGATCAAGGTTTTATGGAGGATTTTGGGCAGTTTCTTGAAGGGTTTTCTCTTAAATCTGGAGGGCTTCTTGTTTGTGGAGATTTCAATTATTGGGTTGACAGTCCAGAGTCAAAACCATTTACTTCAGAATTCCTTGAGTTGATCATGCAGAACAGTTTTTTCAATCATGTGAGCAGTCCAACTCATGTCTCAGGACATGTCCTTGACTTGATCTTATCCCCTGTTGGTTGCAGGCATGTATCGGGTGTGGAGGTTGACTCATTTGAGCCCCTCATCTCTGATCATGCTCTGATAACTCTTAGTTTTGATGTCCCGAAGTCCCCATCATATAAGAAGGTCATCAGGTTCAGAAATTACAGGAATGTTGACCGCAACTTGATGTGTCTTGAAATTGATCAACGTTTAAACTCCATTGATTCTTCAAGTCTTTCTTCTAATGAATTGGTTGATATTTACAACAATGAGCTTAGGTCAATTTTCGACCATTACTGCCCTCAGGTAGTAAAAACAATCACTGTACGTGATAATTCTCCGTGGTACGGTCCATCCATTAATTCTTTGCATAGACAACGTAGAAAGGCAGAATGTGAGTGGCGCTTGCAGCAGACTGAAATAACTCGTTTTGCGTTACGTTTTCACTAGAAGAGCAGTCGTTCACACTGTAAAAGCCCAAAAGGCTAGGTACTATCAAAATAATGTTGATTCATGTGGTGATGATAAAAAAAAACTGTCTGCACTTGTGAATGATTTGGTTGGTTGAAGGAATGTAATTGTTAAACCAACTTCTGCATATGATGTCAAATTGGCTTCTGATTTTGCTTAATTTTTTACAACTAAGATATCTCACATAAGAAGTGATTTAGACAGCAGTTCTCCTAGTGAATCATATTCAGTTGACTTCCAACCATGGTGCACAGGGGATCATTTGCTTTCAACATTTCATCTGCTGGATGTAAACAAAGTCAAATGTTACATCAGAGAACTAAATAAAACATTTAGCTCACTCGATCCCTGTAACATGTCACAGCTGCCTGATGTGTATGAGTACGCTGCAGAATTTATCTGCAGCATAATAAATAGATGCTTCTTAGAAAGTAATTTTGTGCAGTCTGAGAAATGTGCTTTGCTTAGGCCCCTATTTAAGACACCTGGCCTTGATGTCGAGGGCATGACAAATTACCGTCCCGCCTCTAACCTGTCTTTTTTATCCAAGATTATTGAACGAGCCATACTCGATCAACTCATACCACTACTGGAACACAACAGAGTTGTTCCTGTTGTTCAGTCAACATACAGAAAATACCATTCAACAGAAACTGCACTAACAAGGATTCATAGTGACATGGTGGCAAACACTTGTAGTGGGATGTCCTCTCTCCTGGTTCTGTTGGATCTGTCTGCAGCTTTTGATACAGTTGAACATAAACTATTGTTGGATGATCTGTATTTTTATGGCATTCGTGATAATGCTCTTTTGCTCCTTAAGTCGCATTTGTCAGACAGATCTCAGAGAATGGTTGTTGATTAAGCTAGCTCTGATTCTGTTCCCATTCTGTTTGGAGTCCCTCAAGGATCAGTTTTGAGTCCAGTTCCATTTACTGTCTACACTAGTAGTTTATCATCTTTACTTGATGCTCACCATGTGTTCAGTCATTTTTATGTTGGCGACACCCCGCTCTGTGTTAAGATGTCAGATATCAATGATACTAAGACAAAGCTTGAATCTCTAATGTCTGATATTAAGATCTGGATGGCTAAGAGGAAACTTAAGCTGAATGATGGTAAAACTGAGATCATCATCATCAGGGGAAACAGAAGGAGTGATGACACTGATAATGCCTTGGCTTTGAACATTGGCGTGTCACAGCTTCATGCAGTCAGTTCTGTTTGAAATCTGGTTGTTTATTTTAATTCAAAGTTAAATTACAAAGTACATATTAATCAGGTTGTCAGAGGGTGTAACTTGCATATCAGAAATCTGTACTCTGTGAGAAAATTCCTGAATAGACGGTGCCTCTTAACATTGGTCCATGCAGTGGTCTTGTCTCATGTTGATTATTGTAATTCACTGTGGGTTGGTCTTCCAAATAATATACTAACAAAAGTTCAGTCTGTGTTGAACAGGGCGGCACAGCTTATCTTTGGTCTCCCCTCCGAGAACCTCGACTACCCTGTTCCTGATTGAGTTGCATTGGTTACCAGTAAAGGCTAGAAGTGAATTTAAATTGTGTCTTATTCAAGGTTCTTAAGTTTGGTGAACCGAAGTATCTTGCTGAATTGTTAAACTCCCATTGGCACACCCGGGTGTAATGTCACTCAGTGAAGATGATTTCTTGCGTCTTAACGAGCCAGGAGCCATTTACCAGTCATCTTTCTCTGATTGTTCTTTTGTTTATAGAGCCCCTAGATTATATAATAGATTGCCATTGTCCATAAGACAATTCTCTTCTGTTGAATCCTTTAAGAGACAGCTGAAAGCCTTTCTTTTTTCAAAATGCTATGACCTGGAGAGAGGTACTATGACGGATGATTATAGGGTTTAAATATTGCCACTCTCATATATTTATGATGGAGCTTGTATGATATATGATAGAGGTCGCAATTCTTGTAGCCTAATTGTAAAAATAATGTACGTGTGTCAAGTGTTAGTGAATTCCCAAAGGAAGAACTGGCGCTTTTGTGAAACAAAAGACCAAATTATTATTATTATTATTATTAATTGAGCCAAAGGCATGTCTAGAAAGTGATTCCTTCCGGATAGTGGGCCCCTGCCTCCTGGACTGGTACTTAAGGACCCTAACCTAGCCTTACCCAGAAAAACACCTACATAACTCCCTACTGTACAGGCATAGCACCTAAGACCCTATTCACACCAATAAGGGACATAAAAGAGTGAAATAAATGCAAAGGAACCAGAGAATGAGGTTTTAGAGGTCTATCTATCTGTCTACTGCCAGACGCCTTAATCCCGTATGGGGTGGCCACAAATAAATCGCCTCCACTTTGCCCTGTCCCCCGCCATTTCATTCCCCTCCTCCCAACTCACACCCCCCTCTCTCATGTACCTCTCCACTCAATCCCTCCACCTCATCCTCGGCCTCCCCCTTCCTCTACCCCCCCACCACCTCACTCATATTCACTCTCCTCGTCAGTCTTTCACCCTCCATCCTCTCCACATGGCCAAACCACCTCAGTGTGTTTCTCCTAATGCTTCCTATCACATCCACATCCACACCACAACGCTCTTTCACTTCCTCATTTGTCAGTCTGTCTCTCCATGTGACTCCACATGCTCCTCTCAAATAACTCATTTCCACTGCTCTCACTCTTGACTTGTGTCCCTTCAACAAGGTCCAAGCTTCACTTTCATACGTTAGAGTTGGTATCACAGTACTATGATGTAGTAACTTTTTCACTTCCATGGTCACTTCCCTGTTTCTTATCACTGCTTTCAAGGAACCAGCATCCTTTCTTGCTTGTTGTACCCTTTCAAGCACTTCACCCTCCAAACTTCCATCCTTACTCATCACACTCCCAAAGTACTTAAACAAACTCACATTTTCCATTTCCTCACCATCCAACCTCACCGTACATTCACTGACTTCACCTCTCTCAAAGACCATCACTTTACTTTTCTCTACATTCACCTTTAGATTCTGTTTCTTACACACTTTCCCAAACTCATCCACCAAGCCTTGCAGCTCCCCTTCGTCTTCACTTAACAACACAGTATCATCTGCAAACAACAGTACAGGGAGTTTCCAAACACTACCCTCTCTCACTAGGGCCACTCCAACATCCACTGCCCTGCCTTGTATCTCTTTTAGTACCCCATCCATGTACAGACTGAACGACGATGGAGACATGACACATCTCTGTTTCAGCCCAACCTTCAAAGAGAAAAATTCACTCAGTTCACCATCCACACACACTGCAGCCTTAGCACCGTCATACATACTCTTCACAGCATTCAACAACTTCCCATCTACTACATATATTCTCAATACTGTACTTTCCACAATCCTTGTCTATCCACCCTGTCATATGCTTTCTCCAGATCCATGAAGGCTGCATACAACTTCTTTTTTTTCGAGGTCAGTATGGAAAGTACAGTACAACATGAAACATTCTGGGTACTTACAACAAGTCCCTGGCCATCTCGATGAATAACCTGCCTCCTCTCAGACTCTGACAGTAAAAAGATGTACCTGAAGCACCTGCAGTAATCAAGTCTTCCACTGAACTTAGTCATTTGCATTTTAAATTCTATTTTCTTAACACTGCGCACTCTGTTCTTACTTGTACTCCATTGTACCTTATTGAAATCAATGTTGCACTCTTCACCTAAGTCTTTGCACTCAGAATTCTAATTTCTTAACACTGCGCACTCGCTTCTTACTTGCGCTCCATTGTACCTTCATGAAATCAGTGTTGCACTCTGCACTTAGGTCTTTACACTCAGAATTCTAATTTCTTAACACTCCGCACTGTTCTTTTCACTGCACAACACTGTAAATTCCCATGTGGTCTAGTGGCAAGTTCTTGCCGTTTATTCGCTGTCAGAGTCTGAGAGTAGCTGATGCAGGTGGCCTAGGGACGCGTTGCTGGGTCGTGGTGATGGAGTATCCACTGCAGACAACTCTGAAGAGAGGTGCAAACTCACGTCCAGTGGCGACTCCACCGTACCTGATGTGCTGGGCTGTGGCTCAGAGAATGAAGGCCTGTTTTGGGGAGGCAGTGATGTAGAACGAGGGCATGGCACAGCGGGGATCATGGATCTGAAAAAACTGTCAGTGGTTGATTGACGCAAGAAACAACGATTTTGGCGATTAGTGATGCTCTTCCTGAAAGTGCGCACTTCCTCCACGAGTCGCAAGGGCCCCATCTCCCTGTCGCAGTCCAGGTGTTCCAGGTAGTCGAGAACGAACTTGACGTGCTCCCGGAGTGCGCTCAGCTTGGGGATGGCTGGAGTAGTGGCATGCTGAGAGGAGTCCACATCATCATCGCTTTCCTTGTCAGAATCTTCGAGCTGGGTACTTGTACCTGCAACTGAAGATGCGATCTCGATATCAGACGTGCTCTGATACCCAGGGTTGCCCTCGTCGTCATCCAACCACTTACGCACTTCGTCCACATCAACGTCATCGCCATGCGCACGAAGACGTGTGTGGAAGTCATCCACGTCGAAAACTAGATAATCGTGCACCACATCGGCTCCGAGAAGCAGATGAGACCAACCATTTTCCAGCGTCCTGACAGGGAATTCCTTCCATGCACTGGCCCAGTTGTAAATGGCAGACTTGATGTTGTAGCAGTGAAAGTTTTCCAAAGTTCGCTGGCCTCGTGTGTCCCGTCCCTCCCTGCGCTCGTCCTCGTCCTCAAGAACAACTATCACATCCAGGAATTTCCTACGGTACAGTCTCTTCGTTGCCACGATCACTTCTTGGTCCATTGGTTGGATGAGAGAAGTCAGATTAGGTGGCAAAAACATGCACCTAATGCGTCCTTTCTCAGCCACCAATTCCTTGTCAGATGATGTCCAGGTGCATTGTTTAAGAGAAGGAGGGCCTTTCCCTGGCCGTGCGGGATTCCCAGTTTCTCCGTCTGGTAATGGATGGTCTCCTTGATGAAGTGCTGGTGAAACCAGTCTTTGAAGATCTTGGCTATGAACCAAGCCTTCAAAGAATGGTACCAAACGACAAGAAGAACATCCATCACCCCATGAAGACACCGAGGCTGCTTTGCATGGCCAAAAATAACGGGCTTGAGCCAGTGCATGCTGTTAGCATTGGCACAACACAAAGCAGATAACCGTTGCTTGCAAAGCTTGCAGCCAGGTACACGCATCTCTGTCTCCGCGGCTAGAGTGTTCATTGGTAAAGAGTGATAGAATAGACCAGTTTCGTCAGTGCTGTAGACTTGACCGAGAGTGGGGCCCTCGCTGTTGATCAAGGCCTTCACCTGCCGAAACTCCTGTGCTCCCTCCTCGTTGACCTCCAGAGCTTTGCCATGGGCCTTACGGTTGGTAAGGCCATGCCGTAACTTGAAAGCAAAGAGCCAACCCTCGGATGCTTTGACGTCTTGGGTGTCGTGTAACCTTGCGAACTTCTCAGTAGCAGCCTTTAGCTCTGTGCCACACACCATCACACCAGCAGCACATTGTTGACGATACCAAATCAACGTGGAGCGGTCGATTTCAGCATACCAGGGAGTAAACATCATCTTCCTCTCCACGTCGCATTTGTTCTTCGATGAGAAGTCAGCCGTGTACTGCATGACTTTGTCCTGGGATCGCTTGTTGTCAAACAATGTAGAGCGGGCCAGGTTGAATTCATGGAAGATGCATGAGGTTGACCATCCCGCGTCCACCTTGTCCAATATCTCCCTCTTCTCCAGAGTCAGAACCACTCCATTCCTCTTCTCAGGTGGCAGGGCCATCATCACACACACGAAGAAGAGGCAGGAAAGGAACAGCAGAACCTGCAGGAATTAGGGCACCACCACAAAAGTGAGCATGTGGGCGGCCATGGCGACGAGTGTGCACTCACGACGAATGACAGGCGGGAAGTGGGGAGGATGCAGGGGCGTTCTAGCGGACGTCAGCGGAAAGACACACCAAAACACAGCTGGTCCGTGCTGCATGCCGAGTTCAAATTATGGGGGTGGAAAAAATTCGGATTTTTTTTTGGGGGGAGGGGGGAATTTTTTGCGTTTTTGGGGCAATTTTGGGGTTACAAAGTCCCGGGACCAAAATGTCTGGTAAGTGGGGGGTCTGGATAGTACAAGGATTACTGTATTTTCTTTGATGTGACATAGAAAAAGCTACTTTGAACACAAATAGCTATGATGTTTGTAGCTAAATTTATTTATCATCATCCCATTCTTTCTGTTTGCATAATTCAGTTGATTCCTTCATGACTTTGCCCATTCAGTCCTAGAGCCAATAGGAGCATCATTAAGGATGGTTTTGGTCTAAAATACCTTTTCGCAGGCATGTACGAGGTCCAGAAAACTTGGCATGATCTTAAAAAGTCTCACGAAAATACAATTATTGTATAGTCATGTTATTGTTTCATGAGTTTGAAGGATTGTGAATTCTTTAGAAGAATGGGGGCCTTTGATAAATAAAAGATCAACCATTATTATTACTGTTATAAGAAAAATGTTCACAAATGATTGGAAATTAATGGGGAACACTTCAAAATATTGTATGTGAATGCATTTGTTGCTTCTGCTGAATATTATCCCTATTTAGAGATGAAAAAAGGGCAGGAGAGAGAGAGAGAGAAGATGGAAAGTCTTGTGGAGAGGAAATAAAGAACATGGGAGATACAGGTAGGCCATGAGATTTATGTTGGACTCAAAGGAAAGGGTGAAGTTTGGAGTACTGGAAGGAGTATATACCCCTTCAGTTTGATACTACTGTACCACACAGCAGTGTTATTTAGCTTTGGAGATTTCAGAATGGAGAGGTTGGATATAGTATTCATTAATCACTGTACTACAGGAGATATCCCGTAAGTTTAATAGTATTGTTTGGAGTTAGGAAAGATAAAACTAAAAGTACACCACCAGACTGAAGGGGTTAAAATTATCTGGATGCAGCAAATTAAATCAGTAACTGCAGTAGTTCAGGCTACCAAACTGGTGCTTTGATGCAGCTCAGGGCATATCTCTTGTAGCCATTATAATAGATATTAAAGATTATTAAATTTAGTTGCACAGCCATATTTAAGGATATTAAACAAAACCCGGCAAAAGCCTAAGTCTGGCATGCTTCAGTCCTAACCCAGGTTGAAAAGGGGGAAGAAAAATACCGGTATGTGGCTTTCATAGATTATGTCTTTTCAGGTTTAATTTATGTATTTTGCAGTAATATGGCTGCACAACTAATCTTAAGGATTACAGTACTGAGTTGTTAAAGGCTGTGTCTAACCTCACCAGTTCAGATTGTCTCTCCAAAGCTGACTACTTTCTGTTAATAGCAAGAATGAAATATGAAAGACATCATCATAGTGCAAGAGTTAACTTAATCCTCTATTATTCAAAACTAAGCACAGTAGTAATGTAGGTTTGGTGTAATCATTAGAGGGTTGATAGGGAGGGTTGATTAAGGCAGGATTAACATTCAGATTTTTTTTTTTTTTTTTAAATTAAATTGCAACTAATGAAATTGGTCTGGAGTTAGTTAGAATTAGATATTATAGTTGATGAGACCATGAGATGCATAATATGTCTTTCTTTCTTCCCTCAGACTGAAGGAGTAACATTGCTTGAGTGAAATTATGAAACCTGTACCAGACAATCAAGATATCAAGGAATCTCCGTTGAAAATAACAGTAGAGATATCTGTTACACAGTATGCTGCACTCCAAGGTAACTTTTATAAGCATACAAAACAGCCATCAGTAGATATATCTTACACAGTATGCTGCACTCCAAGGTAACTTGTAAGCATATAAAACAGCCATCATTTAACCAAGTCACTTTGAGTACTGAATACTATACATTAACATTATATTATGTGTAGAGACCATTGACCATGCTCATATGTGTAACCAACTTCATCTGTCATTTCACATTGCTTGTCAAACATCTCTTACACCAGATCTCTCTTGTAGCTAGTACACAATTCCTAGTTCAGTCATTCATTGTTGCTGTACCCATCCATCTTGACATTCTTATTTCTGTATGTTCCAGTCCACTTGTGTCATATTTTCTCATTGGCCAGGTCTCACTGCCATAGAAAATAACATTTCTAGCACAGTTTGTAAAGCATACCCTTAGCACGAAAGGAGAACCCCTTCATAGTCAGGAGAGGCAACAGTTCCCTAAAATTCTTCTATCCACTTTTCATGCTGGCAGTGGAACAACCCTCTGCATCTTCTGTGCTCAGCATATCCCCTAGGTATCAAAACTCTTCCATGCATTCTAAGTGGCTGTCACCTGAGTCAACAGCCCATACACCCCTGCATACTAAAAATTTCTCATTCCCTATAGTCTGCCACTAACTCCCATATATCTCTTGTGAACCCATCAGTTACGAGTTGTGCACAGAATAGAATTCCTCTTACCACCCTCTTTGCAAATAGCACACAACCTTGCAACGCTGATGAGGAGCCTACGTGTGGTGGCTCTGTTAACCCATACTCTCCCGTTTTTTTCGGGCCTCTCCACCCCCTGAAAACTCGATTTTTTTTTTTTTTTTTTTTTTTTTTTTTTTCAAACATTCCCTTTTGATGAGAAACTCACCAAGAAAGTTGCTTCCATCACCCCTAAGTGCTCCTAAGGTGGGTCCCCCCTCACCTCAGCCAGGTGTTCTGTGGTCGGGCCGGTGCGGCTGCTCCGTTTATTACAGTGGGAAGGAGGAGGGTAACTAATCAAAACCAACCTAAATACGTATATTTACATTTATTTGCTATGAAAGTACATATACATGGCATTGGGGTTGGCTGATTTATCCAGATAATTAAGAGATTATAGTAAACAGAGTTACTGGTAGATAATTCGAACATAATTCAGAAAATATCCTCACCTTGTATGATTCTCTGGTATGCTCACAGTTAAAATACTGTGACCAGTTCTGGTCACAGAGAAACTCGAGAGAGTGCAACAAAGGATGACCAAAATGATACCTAGATTGAGAAATGAACCATACAAGGAGTGTTTAGAGGCCCTGAATCTCTGAACCATAACTAAATGCAGGTTATGAGGAGGTTTAATTCAAGTACAGTATTTAAAATATCCAAAGGACACAATAACATGGCTATCAATAAAGACTTCACAGTTGATAGCTCGAATTATGCTAGAGGCGATGGGCATAAAATAATCGGTAAACAGTTCCAGTCGCATGAAACTAAGCATTTCTCCAATAGAGTTGTAAATATATGGAACAAATTGCCCTCCAGTGTAGTCACTGTGATACAGTACTAAACCCTAAAGGTTGCTTGGATATGTATCTCTCGTCTGCCCCCCAGCTTAGTATATTTACTGCTGAATAACATATTTCTGTACATACAAACTTATTTTTCTTCAGAGCCCAGATGATAAAACCCACAGAACATTATTGATAAATATTGTTAACTTAATGTTACTCTCCTTTTCAGGTAGGTAGTGTAAAATAAGATTTTCTTTCCCTCTTTCTCATGAAATTTTCATGACACTTTTTCTGTGCTGCCTGGTGGTCCTTCTCACTAATTCCTGCCACTTCAGCTGGAGGGTTTGTTGGGGGGGGGGGAGAACCCTCCTGCTTTTCTATCCTTGCCCTTAACTGATAAAATAGTTTTGTTAGTTACAACCCTCTCTATACCAAACAGCCATGAAAGGAACAACAGCTCTGTTGCTGTCTGCTTTCCTTTATTAAAAGAGGGGTAACTCCTTAAGCTGTTTGGGGTTGTTACAGGAGAAACTGAACACAGTCAGTATACCAGGCCAGTACTGTGGGGTGTCACAGAAGACTACCAAGATACCAGATCAGTGCTGTGAACGAGAACAGCAAGAATACCTGTACTAGACTCATACAGAGAACAGCCAGGATACCAGACCAAAACTATGAATTATGTAACTCATGAGTAATGGGATATTGTTACAAGATTACCCAGCCTAACATGTGGGAAGAGGTTTACTGTCCCAGAGTTCTCATAGTCTGCAGGGAAACCATTGTTTCTAAGTGGTGAGCAGGGTTCCCATTCACTTAGTCAGTGCTGAATTGTAGTGGATGCCATGGTGAAGAAGACTGTCCTACTAAGAAGAGCATTGTGGAAGCTTCCAACGTTGTTATGGGTGGATGATAAGTTTTTAGTTATCCCCCCTCCCCGGCATCTTCCGGTTGGTGTTCAGCACATACAGGAAGGAGCCCAGAACAGGAGATAGTGGAGAACTATGAGTAACTTCAAGGAAGTGCTGGAATTTCATCAGCTGCTTAATAATGAAGCAGGTATGAGGAGAAATTATATTGTAAGTGCCTGTTTGTGTGTAAAATATATTGTTGTTATCAATCTTTACAGATAAGGTCAAGTCTAGATTAGGTACCATTCGGCCACTGATGGTAGGAATGTCACCATCTGCTGCAGCCAAACAAGGGTTCCAGGAGCAGTACATCACTCTGGGTACTGAAACAAGCTCATATCCTGCACGTCTAGTCCTTCATAAAAGCTTCACTGAAAATGCAACCATAATTTTGGAAGGTAATGTGTACCGTACTGCATTATGATAGAGAGTTGCTGATTCTTTCTACAGAGCACTTTGTTGAAAGGTTCTTGCACATTTGTGTTTTCATTGTTCTTTTTAAAGCCTTCCCAGCCATTAGAAATTCATATTGTTTATAAAGGCTCCAACATGCTTGCACGTATGGGCCTTGGTCACCAAACACTGGCTGTACATGCTATGCAATCTTTGGCAGCCTCCTTATTCAGTCCCTCATCCCTGAGGTCACAGTTTATGACCTTTTCCCATTTTTTTTTTATTTTTGGTCTGCCTCTTACAGCCGTACCCTCAACATTCACATTTCTCACCTTCCACACCAGTTATCATCCTTCTTCCTTTCAACATGCCCAAACCATCTCAATCTACACCACCTCATCACAACGCCAATACATTCAAGTTTTATGCTTCCTCTCAACTCTTCAGTCACAGTCCTAGACCCCCCCCCCCCAGTCCTCTCACTCAATGACGCACTATACATCCATGTAGTCATTGTCATTTTTGTATGTTTAAGCCCGTGAATATCCACTTCCTCTACAGTCTTGGTCCCATTACCGTGCAGTATTACACTCATAACACCAGCCGCATACAAAGATCCCATAGCATGGAGGGAGAGCCCTCTTAATGCTAGGAGAGACAACAGTTCCTTGAACTTCCTCCAACCACTCCATACCCTAACCACAGAGCTAGCTCAGCCCCACCTCAGCACATAACACATCCCCTTAATAACAAAACTCATGAGAGACTCACCAGTAAGATCAGTTTTTCATGCTTGTCAATCTCTACATGCTCTCCCCAACACACCACACACACAGGATCAGCATCATTTCTCAGCCCATCTGTAATACCACTGTATCTTTTGTGCACCCACTTAATACAAACACTGCACAAGATGACATTACTTCCCACACCCTTGTGACAAACTGCATATGGTCACACTCCCATCCTCTGCTTTGTTACTGCAACCATCAGCCCCAAGATGCCATCTCCCTTGTTTCCCATTTCGTTATTCCACATCCTAACCCTTTCCTTCACCTCCCATTCATTCTCTGCACCCAACACCATGTCATTAGCATACAACATCTCCTATGGAAGTCCATTTCAGAAGTCATGTGAGAGAACTCTGAGCTCTTCAACTCAAATTCTTCCCGCTCCTTCTGGCACCTTGTCAAATCCTTTCTAACAACTTTACCTCATCATCCTTCCCTCCTCTTTTCCACTCTGATGGCTTTGTAGCTATTTCTTCTAGTGATAAAGCAAAACTTTTTGCTCAGACTTTCTCCTCCAATGCCACCTTAGACGATTCTGGTGCTGTCTCTCCATCTCTTTTCCACTCTGACTTCCTCATGGCTGACATTAAAATTTCTTCAGCTGAAGTAATTAATGCCGTCACTGGCCTCAGTACTAACAAGGCATATGGGCCTGATGGAATCCCTCCTGTTGTCCTCAAGAATTGTGTTTCTGTGCTTACACCTGCCAAGGTAAACTCTTTCATCTTTGTCTGTCAACTTGTACCTTTCCTTCTTGCTAGAAGTTTGCTGCCATTCAGCTTGTCCCAAAGAAGGGTGACCATTCCCAGTGCTCTATCACCCAATTGCTATAACATCCTCTATTTCAAAAGCTTTCTATTCCTAACAAAAAAATTTTAAAGTATCTTGCCTATCACAACCTTCTTTCTGATCGTAAGTATAGGTTTCGCCAGGGACAGACCATTGGTGATCTTTTCACCTACCTTTCAGACTCCTGGTCATCTTGCTTCTGGGACTTTGGAGAGAACTTTGCCATTGCACTTGACATATCAGAGGCTTTTCAGTTGAGTCTGGCATAAATCTTTAATTTCCAAACTACCTTCTTCCGGTTTGTATTCTTCAATCTGTGCCTTCATCTCTAGCTTCCTTTCTGGTCATTCTGTAGCTGTTGTAGATGTCCACTGTTCTTCTCCTAGAGCTATCAATAGTGGTGTTCCTCAGGGCTCTGTCCTATCACCAACTCTCTTCCTTTTATTCATCAGTGACCTTCTAAGCTGTATGGCTAACCCTATTCACTCATACGCTGATGACTCCACCCTTCATCCTCCCATTTGCTTCCCGCAGCGTCCATCTCAGCAGTTGCTTCAACAAGAAAGGGATGAGGCTATGGCACACCAAATGTCTGCCTTGGTCCATATCTCTGATTAGAGTCAAAATAATTATTTTTAACCCATCCTGTCTGGCACATCTTCCCACAAACTCTTCCCACAGCTGGGCATTCCTGAGAAAATCATGAAAATTGTCTGTTTGTAAGCCTTCATGTCTCAGTTAATATTTGACCAAAAATAAAAAAACAAAGTGTCATAATACTCACCAATCCTTCGACTTCAAGCTGATTGCATCAGGTGGTCTGTTAAGTGCATGAAGAGAGAGTGAGTGAGTGGGGAGATGGGGTAGTTTTTGTTGTTTTTTGGCGGTGTCCATATGCGTGGCAGAGGTTTGGTGCCACTACCAAGGCTTAGACTAGCCCTCCACAATAATAACACTTCAGTTAACACTTCCAGGAGATAAAAAATCCACTACAAACACTATTTACGTGAAAAATTTCCATAATTGGGCATACTTGCTGCTGGGAGTCCGGTAACCATAGCAATGACCTTGAGGCAGGCTGCCTGCTCGCATCATCACCACACCACCTTACACACACACACACACACACACACACACACACACACACACACACACACAGGTCGCTGACAGAAGCGGAGCTCTTCCTGGATCGTGTGGAAATAATTGCTAAATCAGCAGCGAAAGGGAGACCAGCCTATTGTGATTATGTAAATGAGTGCGTGAGTGGTGGTCCCGTCAATCAATGATAAAAAAAAAAAAAATTGCAATGTCGGTCAAAGAGTACAAGATACAGTGGAAATTCAGAGATTCCATATGGTTGCACAATGGTGGAGGGCGACGGAGCTTTGTTTACACATGGTGAAAAGGAATTTGAGGGTTTCTCTGAAGACGACGTGGGAAGTGGAAGTACTATGTTGAACCAAACAAGAGTAGCTGGAGTAGAGAAAACAGCGGAGAGGAATGTCCAGGAATTAAAAAAGGTATGGGTAGTAATTAGAGAGTTACAGGAACGAACCCAAGAGCAGGAGAGAGAGATCAAAGTTCTACAAAGTAAACTGGAAAAAGTTTGCACACGCAGTGTAGAGCAAGAAAGAGAAGTCACAGAATTGAAAGTGAGTAACGAATCTGCATCAAATTAAATAAAACAGCTCAAGAGGGAGAATAAGAGGTTGGAAGAAGAAAGGGACAGGATGAAAAGTAAACTAGTGGAGTATGGCTCTAAGTCAAGGTTGCAAGATGAGCACATTAAGGAAATCAAGGAACAACATAAGGGGTGGAAGAAATTTCAGGTGGAAGGAAACATAAATTTGAAAGAGATTATAGAACAACAAATTAAGGAAAAGGTGGAGAAGTGGTTAGGGTACTGAGAAGTAGAGAAGCGTTAGTCAGGGATGTAGCAGATAAGAAGAAATGTGTAATAATTTCATGAGTAAAAGAAGAACATATGACAGTAAGATCAGAAAGAGAAAAAGAAGAACCAAGTAAGGTTAAAGAAATAATATCAGTAGTTATGGAGGGTAACAATGACACTCAAGAAGAGATTGAAGAAGTGTTTAGGTTAGGGAAGTACGAGGAAGGGCGAGGCCATTGAAGGTAAAGTTTAAGTCCCAGGTAATGGTAAATGAAATCATCAATAGATCTTGGAAATTATCAGACAAAGAGGGGTTCAAAAATGTTTCGATAAGGAGAGATGCAAATGAGGAAGAAAGAGCTAAAAGAAAGGAGTTAGTAAAGGAAGCAAAGGCAAAAAATGAACAGAGAAGGAGGAAGAGAAGACAGTGTTTTATTGGAGAGGTAGGGATCAGAAATTGAGGAAGTGGTACCAACGGAGAGAAGGAGAGAAAAGGGTATAAAAAACAAAAACAAAATTGAAAGTAGCATGTACTAATGTTGATGGTTTAATATTGGCTTGGTTGGAAATCAATGACTTCTTGAGGGTTCATGAACCTGATGTTATGTGCTTTGTAGAGACTAATTTAAGAGAGGATGTTGATGTCCATATGGGATATGGTTAATGCACACTGTGGAGAAGAGACAGAAAAGAAAAAACGGGAGGAGGAGTGATGATAGCAGTGAAGAACAACATAAATGTAGATACTGTGGAAATGGGAGAGGTTAGGGCTGAAGTGATAAATATGAAACTAGAAACTGGAGAGAATGGTGGGAGAGATATGGCAGTAGTATATGTTCCCCCTAAGACAAAAGCATGGAATGATGATGATTACCAGATGTCGTCAGAAATGCTAATTATTTATAGAAAGTGATTGAGAAAAGCAACAATATAATTTTAATGGGGGACTTTAATTGCAAAGAGGTGAACTGGGAGGAGTGGAACTCGGGAGGCGGTGAAGATTCGTGGGGCACTATATTGTTAAATATAACAATGAACAATGTGATGACACAGTTGGTCAAAGAAGAGACAAGATTCTGAGGTGAGGACACACCAGCAAGATTAGATTTACTGCCAACCAAAGAACCATGTAATAGAATCTTTGAAATATCTTTGTCTTACAGGAAAAAGTGATCATGTGGTCATTGAGTTCCAGATGATAATAGGGAACGCAGTGCCAAGAGACAAGTTTATAGACAGGGAAGATACAACTTTGGGAAAGCAAAATTAACAGGATTGAGAAAATTTTTCGAAAATGCAGATTGGAGAAAATTCAGGGAAACTAGAGAGATACAGAGGAAGTGGAAAATCTTTATAGATCTCTATAATTCAGGAGTGGAAAAATATGTGCCAAGAGTAAGGGGGAAAGAAAACAGGAAAAAGGAGTGGTTTAATAGAAGGTGTATAATAACAAAAAAAGAGAGGGACATGGCATGGAACAACTGGAGGAAGAGAGGTAAAACATAACAAAGGAAGAATATAAAAGAACTAGAAATGAATATACAAGAATATGTCGAGAGGAAGAAAGGAACTTTGAAAAAGGTATAATAGACAAATGTAAGGATGAACCCAGACTGTTTTATAGATTTGTCAATGGCAAATTGAAACAAAAGGAAGGAATCACCAAACTGAAAGTAGATGGAGAGGTCTATAAAGATGCAGCAGTGCAAGCTAAAATAATGAACAAACATTTCCAGTCAGTTTTCACTAATGAAAGTGAGTTTGTGGAAGGGGAGGGAGTGACTAGAAATGTAGTGATGAAAGATATAAAAGTGGAAGTACAGGAAGTGTATAAATTACTGGAAACTCAAGATGTAAGGAAAGCCCCAGGACCAGACGGAACCTCTAATTGGGTACTGAAGGAATGCAGAGAACAACTGGCGGATAAGATTGACGGTTTAATTGTGTGTTCTCTGGAAGAGGGGAAAGTGCCTCAGGAATGGAAAAGGGCAAATGTGGCACCAATTTATGAGGGAGGAAACAAGGAAGAACCCCTGATTTATAGACCAGTGTCCCTAACCAGCATGGTCGCAAAATTGTGCAAGAGAATCCTGAAAGATTGGAAGAGATGAATATTTTGGCTGAAAGTCAGTTTGGATTCAGAAGTGGAAGGTCATGTGTTTCCAACTTGTTGAGCTTTTATTCAAGAACAATTGACGTGCTACAAGAGAGAGACAGTTGGGTGGATTGTGTGTATTTAGATTTGGAAAAGGCCTTCGACAAGGTACCCCATAAGAGACTAATGTGGAAACTAAAGCATATAGGAGGACTGAAGGGAAACCACCTGGAATGGATGAGAGACTTTCTGAGAGACAGACAAATGGGGACAGTAATAAAGGATAGGATGTCTGGATGGAGAGAAGTAACAAGTGGAGTCCCCCAGGGCTCTGTGTTGGCGCCAGTAATGTTCCTGATTTATGTTAATATGGTAGAGGGAGTGAACAGTTATGCAAGTCTGTTTGCTGATGATGCATGAGCCTGAGGAAGGTAGAGGCAGAGGAGGACTGTAAAATGCTGCAGGAGGATCTGGATAGGATACATGCCTGGAGCCAGAAGTGGGAAATGAAATTCAATGCAAAGAAATGTAAAATATCGAAAATGGGTAAAAGTACCAAGAGGCCGTCACTGAATTATTTGATGGGTAATGAACTTTTTTTTTTTTTTTTTTACATCCGACTCTGGGCATAGGCTTCACAGCCTGCTCTCAAGGCCCAGTAGTCCTCCTACATACCATACACCTCTCTACATGTCACCACTTCAGCCCTAACACCCACCGTCCAGATTGATTACATGCTAGGGCAGTCTCATACGGGATTGGTGTATTGGTATTAGCGGGGGTATTTTTATGACATGTCGGCGGGTCTTCTGGTAGATCAGTAAAGTCTGATTATATGAAATTCAAATCCTTTAACTGTTCCCTGCACCCAGCAGGGATTTGAACCTGGGTCCGGTAGGACTGCAGGCCACCTCTCTACTGATTGAGCCACCACCTCCCTACCACAAAATATCTGGAAGAGAAAGATTTGGGAGTGCTGGTCCAGGATAGTTTGTCTCCTGAGAAACATATTAACAAGACAGTTAGAGAGACGTATAAACTCTTGACTAACATAAGAGTAGCATTTCATTACATGGATGAGGAGATGATGAAAAAATTGAAAGTGGCCATGATCTGCCCCAGGTTAGAATATGTGGCAGTAGTGTGGTCCCCACACAAAATGAAAGATATAAACAAGATTGAGAGAATACAAAGAACAGCAACTAAGATGGTCCCCAGTCTGGCATGTCTGTCGTACAGAGGGAGGCTGGAAAAGCTGGATTTGCCTTCCTTAGAGGAAAGGAGAGTTAAAGGGGCGACATGATTGCAGTGTTCGGGACCATGATGGGAGGAGATAAAACTGACAGAGATCTGTTTGTATGGGATAAGAGAGTAACAAGAGGACACGGAATGAAACTGAAGAAGCCAAGCTGCTTGAAGGATATCAAGAAATATAGTTTTCCTTATAGATGTATAGACTTGTGGAATAGCCTGGACAAAGAGATCGTCCAGTCTAAAAACTTAAATGAGTTTAAAGCAAAATTTGACTTGTTGAGAAACAGAGACGGGACCCCACAAGCGTAGCTCATTTCCTGTATATCACAACTAGACAACTAGGTAGATACACACACACATGCACACACACATACGGAGATGTATGTTTGTCTTGCATTGTCGCTAGATTCGGGCACCGCTGTGTGACTAGAAGTCTGAGTACTACAAATACTACTATTATTACTACTACCACTACAACAACTACTACTACAATTACCACCACTATAACTATTGCTGCTATTATTACTACTACTACTACTACTACTACTACTACTACTACAGCAACTACTACTACTACTACTACATAAAACCTAAAAAAATATATCGTGAACAAAATAGTTATACACGTACTGTCCATAATCGAAAATCGTGTATTTTCCACTATAACAAAAAAATTTTCCTGTGATTTAGACCTTTTCATCATAATAAATTTACACACAAAAAAACTTTCAGTAAAAAATAAGGCACTTATTTCAACATGAATCAAACTTTCTGTTTCCATTATTCACATAAATTGACAGAGCTGTGGTGCGAGACACCACGTTTCCTCCTCCCTCCCTCCTCCCGTTCCCCACTCCACTATATTTTCTACTATATCAGTTTTGCTCCTCTGATTTGTACTATTTCATCATAATAACCATACACACACGAAAACTTTCAGTTAAAAATAAGGCGCTGATTTCATCTTTGAAACAAACTTTCTGCTTCCATTATTCACGTAAATAGACAGGGGTGGCGCAAGGCTCGACGCACCACATTTCCTCCTCCTTCCCTTCTCCGCCTCCTCCCTTTCTCCATTCCCTACCTCCTCTTCCATCTCTTCATCCATGCCAATATCCCCCTCTCCAGGATTGTCAGTACCCTCTGAACTGTTCCCAGCATCGGAAATAGCAGATGAACGTACAGGGGGAAACGATGGGAGGAGTCACGTCCTTTTCCCTCCTCACACGACACATAAATATAGACACTGATTATGGCGGATGTTCTCCTGAGAGGAAGAGTCACTTTCTCCACTCATAGTTGGCGTAATGTCACTTTGAGTTCTCTCCCTATCGCACTATTGCTAAGGTCTTTTCTTTTCTGGCCTTTGGACTTTGTTGATGTTGAAATCGGCGGCCATGAGTGCTCACCCATGGGTCTGGACACAGGAAAGAATTTTTGCATAAGTTTATTCATGACAGAGGTACGCAGGCAACTGGAGCGTGGCTGGGATGCATGCTGGAGGGTTGCCAATGGTTTCATGTGGTGGAAATAACCAGCTGAATTTTCAAACAAGGGTGTGAATTACTAGATCATGTATACATGTCACCCGGACAGCCCCGGGAGGACATGTATACATGGCACCTGGATGGGATGGGTTAATGCATCAAAACTCATTTCTTTCATCCATCAACCTGACAGAATCTTCCACAGGAATACCCTCTAATTTTTAACAATATCCTGCTGAATCCTGCATCATCTTTAAACATACTTGGGTTTTAATACTCTTGGGATTTATCTTGGAAGGAACATATTAGCTCCCTTGTAAAATCTACTTCCAAGAGACTAGGTTGCTAAGCCAACTCCAGACCTTCTTTACCCCTGCACAGTTGTTGATTTTATGCACGGGTTTTATTTGCCCCTGTGTAGAGTACAACTCTCATGTGGGGAGGCTCCCCACACACAGCTCTTCTCAACAGGGTGAAGTCAGAGGCTTTTCATCTCATTAACTCTCCTCCTCTTTCTGGCTCCCATCAACCTCTGTCTCTGCCATACTGTTGCATCTTTATCTCTTTTTCTATCACTACGTCAATGGTCACTTCTTCTGTGAACTGTCTGCTTGCATCCCTCCACCACTACAGTGGACACGTAGCACCTGTCTAGCAACAAACTCTCATCTCTTTTCTGTCCAGCTCTAATCCAAGAGTTAACCAGTATTCCCAATCCTTCATGTTATGCAACAGCTCAACTCTGGAACTGTCTCCCTCTTGTCTTCATTTCCTACTGCCTATGATCTCCGGTCTTTCAAACACAATGTGTCCAGGCATTTCGAAATGAGTGGATCTTAAATTTGGACCTCTGTTATCTTGTTTTTGTTTTTTCTTAGAGGGAGCAATTTGCAGGTCACTGGCCTTTGGCTCCTTTTTCCTTGCATTAAAAAAAAAAAAAAAAAAAAAAATGACAACCAATAAGAGGCTCAAGACTGACCTTAATGCATGCCAATATTCACAGAAAACCTATCATTCAAATCTCCATTCATTCTCACCTGGGTGCAAATGCCCACATACAGTTTGCTCACACAGTACCGGTACATGTGATCACAGTGCGCAGATTGCATGGTACAGTACACGAGTGACTAAAAATCATAACCATAAAACTTTGAATGCTTGAGTTTAGCCCACAATATGTGAGGCAGAGGCAAAGAGTGGCCCAAAACCGCTATTTTCCCTGACTGTGCAACCCCCCTCCCCGCACGACGTGCCCATGATGACTTATTAGAGGCTCATGGGAAGGGTGCTCAAGAGGACTCTATGGTAAGATCTTGCCAATAATAGCTTTGACAGTAACGTTTTTGGCAAAAACGGTAAGTTAGAATACTGTAGATACCCAGTTTCTATTATGATGTTTGGATTTACTTAAATAATGCTTATTTTGTGAATGCCAAGTTGTTATACTGCAAGTACATCCATAACAAGTTGAGGAATGAAACAGGCAAACAAGAAGAGATGAAGGAAAGTGTCGAAAATGTGAGCAGTAGCGAGGAGGAGATGGAGGATCCTCCTCTCACCACCTCCCTTGACTCGCCCACCGCTGTCCCCTCCACCACCATGGTCCCATCGTACTCACCAGCTGCCTCACCTGCCATCTCCACAGCCCCACCTGTCTCACATGCTTCACCTGGCATACCTGCAACCCCCACCATAATGACTGTTGCTGCATTCTGGAAGAAATTTAGCTTATGACAGGCAGTAAATTTCTTCATCAAAGCCTGGAATAATACAACATTGGCAACCATTATATGTGTGGTGCAGCTGGGGTGGTGGGGGCTCTCTAAGTGTGTTGCTGAGCCTTGGAACCTCTGTTATTAAAGTCCATCATGCCTCTCGTCTACTGTTTTTAAGGTGTCTGACCATATTTTTGTTATTTTAGCTGTATCTGGAGTATACTCGTGTCGTAAAAATTTTCCCATTATTGTACAGTATCTCTAAGGTTAGGGGTCCCGCCGATATGTTATTTTTCCCATAAAATTATGTATTCACAGTACGCGAAGTTCAGTGCGCGACGTCATGGACTGCCCATCCACTCGCACACTGTGTAAGGGAACTGTAAATAGCCATAACCACTCAGACCAACCACTCATTGATCCCAGGCTTTCTCAGTGCCCACTTCACCACATCCCTAGGTACTCTGTCAAAGGTCTTTGCCAGATCAACAAAAACAAAGTGATCCCTTGGGTATTGCACATAATTGAAACCACATCTAGTGTATGATAACCGTGTGTTTTGGGAAACAGTCTTACTTCTAGTAGGGTTATTCAGTGACAGACGCAGTTTTCTGTATAAATATATTTACATATTTACAAAAGCCTACATAAAACTATTCAAATTTAACTGATCACAGAACTGTTACATAACCTACTGTAGTAAACTGATTGGAATACTGTATTTTCCACTCATTTCCATGCCTTAACAGTTCGTCTTGGATCTGCATGGTGCATCCATAGTCAGCCTCGGGGCTGCATAGACTTCTTCCTAAAGGTTGCACACACTCCGTCCTTGGGGTTTGCACATGCTGTGTCCTGGGGGATGCACATGCTACTTCAGCACTGGCTGGTTGGTAAACCACCCACACACCTGCTACTTTGGTGCAAACTTCCATTTCACTCGTCTATAAACCTCTTCCGCTGGTTCCCAGTCTTCATTTCAACTGGGGTCAACTCATGGTGAAGTGCTGGAACAAAGGGAGGTGCAGCTGAGGGCGTAGTAGTGTATACTTCTGGTTTGACACAGTCAGTGGCTGGTGCTTTTCTGTTCTGTCTCATGCCGAGAACATGACAATATATCTCCTGACTTTTGAAACTCTGTTTCGAGGGTGCAGAGCTGCTTTGAAATACAAATTGAAGGTTCAGTGTATCAAAGCATCTAGGAAGTTCAGTTATTTCAGGTAATCTGTCCAGTTGTTACCTAACAATATTACGATAATAAAAGGAGAGGACCTATGGGATTTATCCTAATTAGTATCAGGCACCTCACATGTAAACCACAGATATCCCTTGTACAACAATTTTAGTTCCACTGAAGACATATGTACATACTTATACAAACTGTTAAGTATCAGAAACACACATAGGCATAGTTAGGTTAATAGAAAATGATGAAAAGAGCACAATAAGAAAAAAATATGTACCATATAGAGTCCTGTGATGGGCTTGAGTAAAGGGTTCTGAGGATAAGAAGTGGAGAGTCAGTGGTCTCCACCACCTGCGATTAACTCCTTGAGTTGGGCCTCATCTTTGAATCCCTCAAAGCCATCAAAAACCACAGATTTTGCACCATCATTATCAGCAGAAACTAGGCGCATGATATTTTTTTTTTTTTTTTTTTTTTTTTTTTTTTTTGCCAAGAAAAAGCACAATAACAGCAGGAGTGTAGAGTTTCATCTAGCAGTGATAATGAAAACCTCTATAACTTAGTGCACGATAACCGTGGGATCATTGTACAGCTCCATTTTCATTCATGTATATTTTTCCTGAAACTGTCAGACCATAAGTGGTCCTTTTCCTGGCATAAATCCGAACTGCATCTTATAAGTACCCTACAGTAAAACCTCGATATAGCGGACTTCAGTAAACCGGAATTCGCTTTTATTGGACTTGAGGAGCTACCAGACTAACGGCCATATTCTTAAAAATAATTCCTTCCCTAAACTTTTCCTTCCCTTCGAAGGATTTTTCTTTCCCTTCAGTATGCGTAAAGATTTCCTTGGAAGGGAAGGAAAAATGTTCAGGTTGGTAGCCCTGTTAAACTAAAATGACCCATCCTGCTGATATTTGGTATGATGGAGCGTTAAATTTATAAACTAATACATCAACACACGCATATCTCGTGCTGGATAATGAAAGCACAACACATTTGAGACGTGGGAGGTGGCCACCACATCTACAGTATACTGTTGGTTTGTATTCAGCCATAAATGTCATTCTGGCCAACACCGCAGCGTGTTCACTCCTCAAGACAATATTTTGATAAATTATATTCGAGGAATATTATTACGCTTAATGTTGTTATTAGTAAGTGTAAGAATCACTTGTTAACGTCCGTCTCGTGTACTCGCATGGCGGCGCTCACCTGTTTTTTTCCTGCTGGAAGACATGAGCCGAACCACACGTGTGACCTTGACGGCAGATTTTCCTTTTTCAGGCAAATTAACAACTAAAATGTTTCTTGAAATGAATCCTCGTTTGACCCTGGCCATAATGTATAAGATTTGTCAGTGTCAGATCATAAAAGACTGGATGAATATCGGAGGTAGTACGTCGTCTGCTCTGTTTATGTCTGGCTTATTGTCTCAGCCGACATGGGTAACACTTTTAGAGAGACAAAAATAGCGCTTAAACATTAGTATAGCGTTGTAAACTGCATCAATAAAATTATACAGTAACTTCTGTCAACATTTTAAATATATATAAGACAATGAACCACAACAGGAAGCACAAAATTTATGAAGGAATTTTTGAAGTGAAGGGTCAAGGAATTCCTTCAAGTTCCAACAATTTCTGCTGCCCAGAGGAAAAATCTTTCCCTTCGCGCGGCCCAGGAAGGGAAGGATTTTTTAAAGAATACCAATTCGGTTAAAGATTTCCTTCCCATGCCTCTACAAGGGAAGGAAATGTTTAAGAATACGGTCGTAAATTCCTGTATATCAGAAAAAGTCTGATAAAGCCAGAAGCAGTCCGGACAGCCTGACCACTTCAGTTATGTTCACTACAATAAGGTAAATAAAAGACATGTTTATCAGTGTACAGTACTGTATTATTATGTATATGATACCATTTGATTAATGTAGTGAAGTTATAACACAGTGTAGTACTGCCATGGTAGTCAAAACAGTTTAAGAACTGTTCATGTGATCCGGACTAATGTCTGATATATCGGAAAAAGTCTGGATTAGCAGGGGGAAGTCCGGATGTCGCTTTTATCAGAATTTCGCATTTTTCGGAATGGTTTGGGCCCCAATTAATCCGTTATAGTGAGGTATTACTGTATTCACTCTTTCTTTTATCATACCGTCTTGGACTGTCTACATTACCTTTATTATCTGGTCAAAAAAATTTTATGCCTCCATTAATTTCTCCTTCTAGAGCAGAGGTGGGGAACATCCAGCCTCTGGGCCGTATATGGCCTGCAAGACCAATTGATCAGGCCCGCGTGGCTCTCCTCTCCTTTCACTGATCCACTTGGTGAACAAGCCTACACCTTTTCTATCCATAATGATCTAGAGCAGCTTGTACAGCACCCTACCCGTATCCCTGACCGCCTTGGAGAGAGCTCCAACATACTTGACCTCTTCCTTACAACTGATCCTTCTGCTTACACTGTTAATCTTTTCTCTCCGTTGGGCTCCTCCGATCACAACCTTATCACATTAACCTGTCCTATCGCTCTGGTACGGCCTGTGGACCCTCCAAAGAAATGTTGTCTGTGGCACTTTGGAGTTACGGATTGGGAGGCCCTCAGGCAGTACTTCTTTGATTTTCCACGGAATGATTATTGCTTCCATGGCCGGGAGACATCTGAGTGTGCCTTGCGCATTACGGAGGTTATTCTCTCTGGTATGGAAGCATACATTCCATTCTCATTTCCTTTGACTAATACAAGAAAGCCTTGATTTAATCATGCTTGTTCTAATGCTGTCCGCAACAAGAAGAGGACCTATAAAAGGTACCGAAGCCAACCCACCCCTGAATCACATCTTTGATATGTTTTTTTTTTTTTTTTTTTTTTTTTTTTTGTGTCCGACTCTGGGCATAGGCTTCACAGCCTGCTATCAAGGCCCAGCAGTCCTCCTACATACCATACACCTCTACATGTCACCACTTCGGCGCTAACACCCACCGTCCATATTGAATACATGCTAGGGCTGTCTCATACAGGACTGGTGTATTGGTATTAGCGTGGGTATTTTTACAACATGTCGGCGGGTCTTCTGGTAGATCAGTAAGCCTGATTTAATGAAATTCAAATCCTTAAACTGTTCCCTGCCCCAGCCGGGATTTGAACCTGGGCCTGTTAGGACCGCATGCCACCCCTCTACCGGTTGAGCCACCGCCCGGAATCGTGCTAAGTCTGTTCTTTGCTCTGCTAAAAATAATTTCATCCGTTCTAAATGCTCTCAACTCTCCAACTCGAATTCTTCCTGCTCCTTCTGGCACCTTGCCAAAAACCTTTCCAAACAACTTTACCTCATCATCCTTCCTCTTTTCTACTTTGATGGCTCCGTAGCTATTTCTTCTACTGATAAAGCAGACCTCTTCGCTCAGACTTTCTCCTCCAGTTCCACCTTAGACAATTCCAATGCTATTCCTCCTTCACTTCCCCCCTCTGACTTCCCCATGGCTGACATTAAAATTTCTTCAGCTGATGTATTTTCTGCCATCACAGGCCTCAATATTAATAAGGCATATGGGCCTGATGGAGTCCCTCCTGCTGTTCTCAAAACTGTGCTTCTATGCTTACATCCTGCCTAGGCAAACTCATTCGTCTTTGTCTATCAACTTGTACCTTTCCTTCTTGCTGGAAGTTTGCTTTCATTCAGCCAGTCCCAAAGAAGGGTGACCATTCCCAACCCTCTAACTAACGTCCAATTGCTTTAACATCCTGTATCTCAAAAGTTTTCGAGTCAATTCTTAATAGAAAAATTTTAAAGCATCTTTTCTATCGCAACCTTCTTTCTGATTGTCAATATGGGTTCCGTCAAGGACGCTCCACTGGCGATCTTCTCACCTACCATTCAGACTCCTGGTCATCCTCCTTTTGGGACGTTGGCGAAAGCTTTCCATTGCACTTGACATCTCTAAGGCTTTTGATCAAGCCTGGCATAAATCATTAATTTCCAAACTGCCCTCTTATGGTTCCTATCCTTCTATCTGTGCCTTCATCTCTAGCTTCCTTTCTGGTCATTCTATAGCCGCTGTTGTAGACGGCCATCGTTCTTCTCCTCGATCTATCAACAGTGGTGTTCCTCAGGGCTCTGTCCTATCACCAACTCTCTTCCTTTTATTCATCATTGACCTTCTAAGCTGTACATCTAACCCTATTCACTCATACACTGATGACTCCACCCTTCACCTTTCCATTCGGTTTCCGCAACGTCCATCTCAGCATTAACAAAAACAAACAAGGGATGAGGCTATGGCACACCTAATGTCTGACTTGGCTTGTATCTCTGACTGGGGTAAAAATAATCTTGTTGTTTTTTATGCATCAAAGACTCAGTTTTTACACCTATCAACTCGACAAAATCTTCCACAGGTATACCCACTAACATTTAATAATATTCAGCTTAATCCTGCATCATCGTTGAACATGCTTGGGGTTTCATTTACTCGGGACTTATCATATTACATCTCTTGTAAAATCTGTTTCCAAGAAATTAGATGTGCTAAGCCGACTCCGTTCCTTCTTTACCCCTGCACAATTGTTGACTGTATACAGGGTTTTTATCTGCCCCTGTGTGGAGTACAACTCTCACGTGTGGGGAGGCACCCCACATACAGCTCTTCTCAATAGGGTGGAGTCAAAGGCTTTTCATCTCATTAACTCTCCTCCTATTACATACCCCCTTCAACCTCTGTCTTTTCGCCGCACGTTTGCATCTTTGTCTCTTTTTTGTCGCTGCTTCAATGGTCACTGCTCCTCTGAACTGTCTGCATGCATTCCTCCACCTCTACGACGGGCGCGTAACACCCGTCTAACAGCAAACTCTTATCCCTTTTCTGTCCAACTCTCTAATGCAAGAGTTAACCATTACGTACTCCCAGTCCTTCATTTATGCAACAGGTCAACTCTGGAACTTTTTTTTTTTTTTTTTTTGCCAACTCTGGGCATAGGCTTCACAGCCTGCTTTCAAGGCCCAGTAGTCCTCCTACGTACCGTCACCTCTACATGTCACCACTTCAGCGCTAACACCCACCGTCCACACTGAATACATGCTAGGGCTGTCTCATACAGGACTGGTGTATTGGTATTAGCGGGGGTATTTTTACGACATGTCGGCGGGTCTTCTGGAAGATCAGTAAAGTCTGATTTCTATGAAATTCAAATTCTTAAACTGTTCCCTGCTGCAGCGGGATTTGAACCTGGGTCCGTTAGGACTGCAGGCCACCTCTCTACCGATTGAGCCACTGCCTCTCCCTGTGTCTGTATTTCCTTTTTCCTATGATCTCCAGTCTTTCAAACACAGTGTGTCTGGGCATCTCGAAATGATCAGATCTTGAATTTGGCTCTCTCTTGTATTTTGTTTTTCTCTTGGAAGGAACAATAATAGCGGGCCCACGGCCTTTGGTTCCTTTTCTGACCACTACTTGGTGGTGGCCAGAATCAAGGTCCAGTTAGGATGGAGAAATAGAAGAAGGGAGGGACGGGAAGAAGGAGTATTTGTAAGGAGAGTGGAAAGGTTACAAGAGGATGAGAAAAAGGCAGAGTATAAGAGAGAAGTGGAGGAATGATTGGGCAAATATGAACTGGAGCAGATGGGGGACGTGGAAGGTGTGTGCAGGATATTTACAGAAGAAATATGTGTAGTATGTGATGTGGTGTGTGGGATGAAGAGAAGACGGAGGGGTGTGCAAGGAACAGCATGGTGGAATAAAGAGGTGAGACTGGCTGTGGCACACAAGAAGAAAGCATACAATGAATGGATGAGAAATAGGGGCGTGGAAGAAGTTGAGAGGCGGAAGAGAGAGTTATATGTAGAAAGAAAGATAGAGGTGAAAAGATTAGTAAGAAAGAGTAAGAAGAGAGCAGATGAGGAATTCAGAAGGAACTTGAGTGTAAAGTGGAGGGAATGTAAGAAAATGTTCTGGAAAGAGGTGAAAAGAGTAAGACAGGGTGGAGGTGAAGTTAGCAGGGGAGTGAAAGATAAAAATGGTAGATTACTAGTGGAGAAGGGAGAAAAAGTGAGCAGATGGAGAGAACACTTTAAGGAATTGTTGAACATAGAGGATGGAAGTAATGTGAGTATAAGTGGCTGGGGAATGGCTAGGAGGAGGAGGGAGGTGAGAAGACAGGAAGAAATCAATGGGATAGAAGTTGTGGAAGCAATGAAGAAAGTTAAATTGGGGAAAGCCCCAGGAATTGATGGAGTGTGTGGTGAAATGCTGAAGTATGGGGGAGAGATAGTAGTAGAATGGATGTGGAAAATGTGCAGATTGGTCTGAGAGGAAGGTAGAGTCCCGGAGGATTGGAAGTCAGGTATAATTATTCCCTTGTACAAAGGAAAAGGGGAGAAAGAAGTGTGTGGTAATCATAGAGGCATCTGTCTTCTTAGTATAATAGGTAGGATACTTATTGACAGAGTTACAGAAAGAACAGAGGAGTTAGTTGGAGAAGAACAGGGAGGCTTTAGGAAGGGAAGAGGTTATGTAGATCATATATTCATTCTTAGATCTTTAGTGGAAAAGTTTCTAGAGAAGGGAAAGAAGTTGTATGCGGCTTTCATGGACTTGGAGAAAGCACATGACAGGGTGGATAGACAAGGATTGTGGAAAGTATTTAGAATATATGGAGTAGATGGGAAGTTGTTGAATGCTGTGAAGAGTATGTATGATGGTGCTAAGGCTGCAGTGCGTGTGGATGGTGAACTGAGTGAATTTTTCTCTTTGAAGGTTGGGTTGAAACAGGGATGTGTCATGTCTCCATGGTTGTTCAATCTGTACATGGATGGGGTAATAAAAGAGGTACAAGGTAGGGTAGTGGATGTTGGAGTGGCCCTGGTGAGAGAGGGTAGTGTTTGGAAACTCCCTGTACTGTTGTTTGCATATGATACTGTGTTGTTGAGCGAAGACGAAGGAGGGCTGCAAGGCTTGGTGATGAGTTTGGGAGAGTGTGTAAGAAACGGAATCTAAAGGTAAATGTAGGGAAGAGTAAAGTGATGGTCTTTGAGAGAGGTGAAGTCAGTGAATGTACAGCGAGGTTGGATGGTGAGGAATTGGAAAATGTGAGTACGTTTAAGTACTTGGGTAGTGTGATGAGTAAGGATGGAGGTGTGGAGGGTGAAGTGCTTGAAAGAGTACAGCAGGGAAGAAAGGTTGCTGGTTCCTTGAAAGCAGTGATAAGAAGCAGGGAAGTGAGCATGGAAGTGAAAAAGTTACTACATGACAGTATTGTGATACCAACTCTAATGTATGGAAGTGAAGCTTGGACGTTGTTGGAAGGACACAAGTCAAGAGTGAGAGCAGTGGAAATGAGTTATTTAATAGGAGCCTGTGGAGTCACATGGAAAGACAGGCTGACGAATGACGATATAAAGGAGTGTTGTGGTGTGGATGTGGATGTGATAGGAAGCATTATGAGGAATACACTGAGGTGGTTTGGCCATGTGGAGAGGATGGAGGGTGAAAGACTGACGAGGAGAGTGTATGTGAGTGAGGTGGAGGGGGGAAGAGGGAGGGGGAGGCCGAGGATGAGATGGAGGGATGGGGTCGAGAGGTATATGAGAGAGGGGGGGGGGTGAGTTGGGAGCGGGGCAGTGAAATGGTGGGGGACAGGGCGACGTGGAGGCTATTTGTTTGTGGCCACCCCGAACGGGATTGAGGCTTCTGGCAATAGATAGATAGATAGATAGAAAAAGAAAAAATCATTAATGCAATTTCATAAACTCATGAACGAATATATATATATATATATATATATACAGGCATACCCCGGTTTAACGATGTAATTGGTTAGGTAAAGCCCCATCGTTAGGCGGGGTATCATATATCGGGATACTTTTAACATGTATTTCAATGTGGACCATTTACCAGCCTTGGGTTTCCCCCCAAACCAGGTCCAAAACCCACCCAGATGAGCCAAAAAACAGGTTTAAAGGCAATCTAAATGGTCTAACAGCTGTCAGAGAAGCTAATCTAAGCCTAACACCTGTAAATAACTCACTAAAAGCAACAAATCAGATCTGAATATCGTCAAATATAAATCTGGAAAAAATTAAGCTTAGTAAACTGTTCCCCAAAATGGCAATGTTCACCCCACCTATGGCTAGAACACATTAATCAAACTCTAAAAACAGTTTATAAATCAACCTAAACATGCAACTTTAGTCTGCGATAACCTCAAAATCGGTAAGAAAAGTCAAAACCCATCATTAAACAGGGATTTGGCCATCATTAGGCCAATTTCTACCCCCATTGTTGAGCCTGGGTATCGCATCTAGGGGTATCGTACATCGAGGTATTACTGTATATACATACAGTATATATATATACACTCAACCCCCTGCTATCACGCACACATCAAATGCACAACCATACATGGTATCACGCACCCCAAGACCGCCATCACGAGTCGAGTTTGAAGACAGGCTAAGCGAAACTTATTCATACGGCATTTCATACGAGGTTTGTAGAGGATACAATGGTTAATCGGAACGGTAACGTGGTAAAATTCCTGATTATAGCACGGGTATTTGGAATGCATCTGAATGGATTCCTGCCGAGGACACGACGGTCAAAACAGTGACCAAAATCCATTCGGCTCGAAAGAATATACTGTATTGTACTACAGCATTGAAATTTACCCTAACACTGAATACTTATTAATATTGTATTTTAGAATAAATATCAATCGTTTTGAAACCTTTATAAAGAGTTAATATTTCTTATGCTGAAAAAACTGTGATGTCGATAAAGTAATCACGTGTTTACAACTGAGACGGGGCTCTGACAACAGTGTGAGGAACGTGTGTGATAATGTCCAAGTTTTGTTCCACTTAAATGTTCCTCAGCCATTCCTGATAAAAGGTACCATGTGATACCCCCTTTAGCTGTGGACACTAAAGAAATGGAGACAGCCAAAGAGATCTGGCGGCAACTACTGTAAGCCACTCCCAAGCCTCGGAACCCATCAAACCACCCAAGCCGTAATCCTTATAAAAGTTTGATGGCCTTTTATGTTGTTTATTTATTCATTATACTGTTGTTATTAATATAATAATGCTCTATTTCATGTTAGAGGAGAGATTGGTGGGAAATCGTAGGCATAAAGTGTTAAAAGTTTGAAAAATGGGCCACCGAAAAACCAATGAGAAATTTTCCCATTGATTGTTCAGTTCAGCTAACGCGTATTCAGCTATCACGTGCGTTACCTGTGACCAATTAGGCGCGATAGCAGGGGGTTGAGTGTACATACATATATATACAGTATAAATATGTTTATATATATATATATATCTGTCTATCTATCTATAGCCCGACGCCCTAATCCTGCAAAGGGTGGCCGCAGACAAAACGCCTCCAAGTCACCCTGTCACCCACCATTTGACTACCCTCCCCCCAACTCACCCCCCCCCTCCCTCATTTACCTCTCAACTCCATCCCTCCACCTCATCCTCGGTCTGCCCCTCCCTCTCCCTCCCTCCACCTCACCTACATACACCCTCTTAGTCAGTCTTTCATTCTCCATTCTCTCCACATGTCCAAACCACCTCAGTGTATTTGTCCTAATCTTCTCAACCACATCCACATCCACCCCACAACGTTCCTTCACTTCTTCATTCATCAGCCTGTCCCTCCATGACACTCCACATGAACCTCTCAAGTAACTCATTTCCACTGCTCTCACTCTTGACTTGTTCCCCTCTTGCAAGGTCCATGCCTCGCTTCCATACATCAGGGTAGGGATCACAACACTATCATGCAGTGACTTCTTAACTTCCATACTCACCTCCTTATTTCTCATCACTGCTTTCAGTGAACCAATAACCTTCCTTCTCTGCTGTACCCTTTCACGCACTTCATCCCCCAAAGTTCCATCCTTACTCATCCCACTCCCCAAGTACTTGAATCCACTCACATTCTCCATATCCTCACCATCCATCCTCACTGTACATTCTGTGACATCATTCCTCTCAAACACCATAACTTTACTTTTGTTTACATTGACTTTCAGCTTCCTGCTCCTACACAGATTCATTCACCAGACCTTGCAACTCCCATTCATCTTCACTCAACAATACTGTATCATCAGCAAACAGCAACACCGGAATCTTCCAAATCTCACCCTCATCCACTGCCCTACTTTGCACCTCCTTTACAACCCCATCCATGTATATATTAAACAGCCATGGAGACATCACACAACCCTGTTTCAGTCCCACATTGAGGTCAAAGAACTCACTCAGCTCACCATCCACTCGCACCGTAGCCCTAGCTCCTTCGTACATACTCTTCACAGCACTCAACAATTTCCCCTCCACTCCCTATATTCTTAATACCTTCCACATACCTTGCCTATATATTCTGTCATAAGCTTTCTCCAAGTCCATGAAAGCAGCATACACTTTCTCTCCTTTCTCTAGATACTTCTCCACCAAACATCTTAGAACAAATATCTGATCTACACACCCTTTTCCCTTCCTAAATCCCCCTTGTTCTTCTCCAACTAACTCCTCTGTCATAAGCCTAACCCTATCAATGAGTATTCTACCATATATTTTACCAGTCACACTAAGAAGGCAAATACCCCTTTGGTTACCACATACTTCTCTCTCCCCTTTTCCTTTGTATAAAGGAACAATTATACCTGATTTCCAGTCCTCTGGAACCCTTCCCTCTTCCCAAGCCAATCTACACAACTTCCATATCCACTCCACAAAAATCTAACCTCCATACCTCGGCATTTCACCACACACTCCATCAATTCCTGGGGGTCTCTCCCAACTTGATCTTCATTGCTTCCACTACTTCTGCCCTACTGATCTCTTCCTCCCTCCTCTCATCTCTTCTTCTCCCAGCCATTCACCAACTACTTGTGCAGACGTCGGAATAAGTTCGTTTCCTTTTCTGCGGACTAAGGTGTTTGTAACACTGCTCGATGGAAAGGTATCCCCTCTTCCTCCCTTCCTCATAGTCCCACACTCCCATCCAACCCCCCCCCCCTCCACTTTTCTCTCCGACCCCATAACCCCACCCGGTACCCTCCATACTCTCGCTCACAGCCAGCTAGGGGTTTCTGTACTTCAAGCACCTCTCTGATTACGTGTAGTCTGAACAACTAATAAAGGAATAGCAGAATATATATATCATAAACCAAATTAGGAAGAGTTTACTACACTGTGTGTGTGTCTGTGTGTGAGAGAGAGAGAGAGAGAGAGAGAGAGAGTTAAAAGACAGGGAGTGACAGGCGGAGAAAGAGAGCAAGTGGTAAAATGAGAAATGAGACGGCAGTTACGGAGAAAATAAAAAGGGGAGAGGCAAGGAGAGAACAACTAGAGTTAAGAAAAGACACACAGATTGAGAAGAAGAGACAGTGAGAGGTGATATGAGATACAAGCAGTGAGAAAGGGAAAGAGAAAAGGAAGGTGTGAATCAAAAGGCCGGGAGACAGGAAAGTAGAGACAAACAGGGAGACAGCTGAGAGAAATGGGAACGGAGCAAACATAGAAATAGGGATAACAAAAGGAGAAAGTGGGAAAGACAGCTACGGAACGGAATACAGAGAATGAAAATGAGAAAAATTAGAAAAAGAGGCAAGGTAACACGGAGGAGGAAGAAAGTGTTATTCTGGCAGGGATGCAGGGAAAGAACTAAGCAGGATAAGACGAAAGCATTGAGGCTGAGTAGAATGAATGACATTCAAGGAAAAAGGGATGGAGAGAAACAGAGAAATTAGAGAAATTTGCAGAGAAAAAGTAGAAATTAAGGGTGGGAAGAAAATAGTTTTATTTTTAGGGCAAGAAAGAGGAGGGGGATGTTAAGATGGGAAGACAAGGGGAGGGAGAGGGAGGGAGGAAGGGAGGGAAAGACAGTGGGAAGAGTGGAATTAGAGAAGAGATTTCGGGTGACGGGGAGAGGCGGAGAGTGGAGAGAGAAAAAGGAGCATGCAGTTATTACTGGTGAAAGAAAGCAGTGACGAAAATGGACTTAGTACAGTACATGAAAAGAAACACGGATAGAGTAATGAAGAAAAAAAGGTAACTCATGTGATACATGAAAAAAGTAAGACAAAGTTGTGACAGGAAGGGAGAAAAAATAGTGAGGTAAGGAGGGAATGACAGAGGGGGAGAGAGACGAAGGAAAGGAAAGAGAGAGGGAGGAAGGTAAGGACTGAGCAGATACCTATAAAGAAAAGGGAAAGAAGGAAAAGGAAACTAGGGACGAGACAAAGGATCCAGAGAGAGGGAGGGGGGGGGGGACAGTACACAGGCACAGACAGATAGGTCGACAAATATTCAGAAAGTGTGCGTTTGTGAGTGTGTGTGTGTGTGTGTGTGTGTGTGTGTGTGTGTGTGTGTGTGTGTGTGTGTGTGTGTGTGCTTCCGTCCCCATGTCACTCCTATAACACTGTTTCATTTTTTCACCTGCATGTTTTCCTCGTCCCTGCTTCTGTTTCTCCTCTCACTCACTTTTTTAATCAGTATTTCTCTTGATTGTTCTTACCATTCCAAGTCTCTCTCTCTCTCGGAATAAAGAGATTGTTCTCACAGTCTTTATCTCCTTAATACGACCATTTCCTGAGTTGCTGTGGAATTTTGGTCGCTTGAAAAAAGACATACGTTGACTTAAAAATAGTTCAGGAGACTAAGGTATCAGGTTCGCCTGAGGGCTGTGGGACTTTTTTTAGTAGAAACTCGTAGACTACGAGGTCAGTTCATTAAAGTGTTTAAAATCTGAATGGATTTCACAATCATTACATAGAAAGTTGCGTACTACTAACATGGACTCGGCACACATGTTGGAGAGAATACTGTCAGGAGCTAGTTGTGAGTTGTTGGTTGTGAGAGGTATTTTTTTGTTTTCACCCTTGATAATGCAGAATCAGTTGTACACTCGTGGGCTTGTATTTTGTAGGAATTCATTGTAGAACTGAAGCTAATCTTGTAGTCTCGCCTGCTTTTGTAGAAATTCACTGTTGATTCGAAGACGAGGTCCGTACTTTTGCTGCCAACCAAATGTCACATTCAACACTATTTAGGTTATCCAGTGAAAGCCTCTGTGACCAATTTTGCCCTGTATACATTCTTTCTAGTCCAGTGATTGGTAGCCAAGTATTCCTCTCTGTTACAACCTTTTTTCTCTTCCTGAAAAAGTCTTCTTTTTTTTCCTTAACTGTGGCTTCTACACCCTCATCCTACCATCATGTTATCATATGTCTTGGAGGGCCCCTTGTCCATCCCCACACTGAACCAGTAACTCTCAGGAGATTGTTCTTGATAGCTCTGCACTGCCCATTAACACTTGTGTATAGAGCTCCCTGTTCAACCACCATTCTACTCACATCATACTGCTTGGTTTTTCAGTTTCCTGTATTTTCTTCCTGGGTGCATAGGTCCACTTCTTCTCCACCTGCTTCTTCAGCACCATGTTACATGTCAGTAATTTGTGTTGCTGCACACACTTCTTGCTTCCTGTAAATTTAGTGTCCTTCAGTAACCTTCTGTCAGCCATCCTGACTAGGATATTGTCAATCTGGTCACTATTACTCCTAGACTCATGTGTAATCAGCCTGCTGACTTCCTGAAATGCATGTTGCACACAGTCAACTTCACTGCCCCCCAGATTTGAGTATCCTTTCCACTTCCATGTTCTGTGTAGCATATGCCCATCCTCCATGCACCCCTTCATATCCTTGAACTGCTGCACCCACTTGACCATTTAAACCCCCACCCAATACTGCAATCTCATCATCCTCCAATTTACCAGCCACACATATCAGATCATCTTAGAATTTATCTTTTTCTTCATCATCCAAGCCAACCTAAGAAGCTTATGCCAATATAACTGAAATCATGAGTTTACCAAATGGTATTTTCACTGCTATAATCCTTTCATTTACTCTCATTGCATTCATGACACATTCCACCCATTTCTACACCAATACACCCACACCACCATATCCATCCACACTTCCTTGCCAAAATAGCCTATACATGTACACCTGAGATAGTAAATTCACGACCACGTACTCTAGGTGTCTGTGTCATCTGTGCTGGTAACACTGTGTGGGGGAGGGGCCAGAGTATGTGGAACATATTCCCCATCCCCCCTCATAATCCGTATCAGGTTTGGTTTGGTTTCGTAAAATTCGTCTGCAATAATGGACGCTATCGACATGGGGTTACTGATCCTAGATATACTGTACTTATCACCTATATCAGTGGAAGGGAATTGTGATATGTGTATTATTAGTTGCAGCATTGGAGCTTTTAATACTACGGCTTGTATGGAGCGGTAATTGGTTCGGATAACAATACAGGTGTCACTGATGCATCTGAGATATCGTGTTAATGGCACCTACGACCACAGATCAGACGCTTGACTTCTGGCCACCAGCAAACGTGGCTCAAGACCCTCAAAAAGTAAGCCTCCGTTCTAGAATTGTTGCCAAGAAACAAGCAAGAATATCTATTGCTGCCATAGCAGAGGATGAAGGCGTGTCCCAAACAACAGAAAAAAAATGGTGGAGGAGGTGAGAAGCAGAAGGCGATCTATGTGACCATCCGAGAGGTGGGAGACCGAGAAAAGCAACACCTGATGACGACCGCAGAATCATTGAGCAGGCAACAAGGACACCAATCATCAATGCTGTGCTAGTCAGGGAGCAACTGCAGTTATTATCCTCATAAACAATACTTCTGCTAAACAATGGGACATCAAACATCACATAGGCAGGAAGGTAAAGATGGTTGGAGGTGCAGTGGTTAGATGCATTCAAGGGCAACAGACACAGCAAGATTGGGCCAGGCAGGCAGCACACTAGTGGGGGTGGGGAAGGACAGGGGGACGGGAAGGGAGATACGCTTGGCAGTGCTGACTCAACAGACGAGAGGAGAAACAAAGGAGAAAATAAATGAGGGAGATGGCACCACGGAGACCTGAGACACAGTCTCTCTCTCTCTCTCTCTCTCTCTCTCTCTCTCTCTCTCTCTCTCTCTCTCTCTCACACACACACACACACACACACACACACACACACACATTGAGAAAAGCAGCAATATAATTTTAATGGGTGAACTGAGAGGAATGGGACTCAGGAGGCAGCAAAGATTCGTGGGACACTGTATTATTAATTATAACAGTGAACAATGTGATGACGCAATGGGTCAAAGAAGAGACATGGTTCCGAGGTGAGGACACACCAGCAAGACTAAATTTACTGTTTACCAAAGAACCTGATGTAATAGAATACTTGAAATATCTGTGTCCAATTGCAAAAAGTGATCATGGGGTCATTGAGTTCCAGATGATAACAGGGAACGTAGAGCCAAGAGATGAGCTTTATAGGCAGGGAAGAGAACTTTGGGAAAGCAAACTTTACAGGATTGAGAAAATTTTTCAAAAATTCAGATTGGAGAAAATTCACAGAAACAAGAGAGATACAGAGGAAGTGGGATATTTTTCAAGGCCTCTATAATTCAGGAGTGGAAAAATTTGTGCCAAGAGTAAGGGGGAAAGAAAACAGGAAAAAGGAGTGGTTTAACAGAAGGTGTATGATAGCAAGAAAAGAGAGAGACATGACATGGAACACTTGGAGAAAGAGAGGTAACAACAGAACAAAGGAAGAATATACAAGAACTAGAAATGAATGCACAAGAATACGTAGAGAGAAAGAAAGGAATTTTGAAAAAGGTATAATAGACAAATGTAAAGATGAACCCAAACTGTTTTATAGATTTGTCAATGGCAAACTGAAACAAAAGGAAGGAATCACCAAACTGAAAGTAGAAGGAGAGGTCTATAAAGATGCAGCAATGCAAGAAGAAACAATGAACAAATGTTTCCAATCAGTTTTCACTAATGAAAAGGAGTTTGTGAAAGGGGAGGGAGTGACTAGAAATGTAGTGATAAAAGATATAAAAGTGGAAGTACAGTACAGGAAGTGTATAAATTACTAGAAACTCAAGAGATAAAGAAAGCCCCAGGACCAGATGGAATCTCTAATTGGGTACTGAAGGAATGCAGAAAACAACTGGCAGATAAGATTCATGGTTTAATTGTGTGTTCTCTGGAAGAGGGGAAAGTGCCTTAAGAATGGAAGAGGGCCAATGTGGTAGCAATTTATAAGAGAGGAAACAGGGAAGGACCCCTGAATTATAGACCAGTGTCCCTAACCAGCATGGTCGCAAAATTGTGCAAAAGATTTCTGAAAGATAGATAGATAAAATATCTGGAAGAGGTGAATATTTTGCCTGATAGTCAGTTTGGTTTTAGAAGTGGAAGGTCATGTGTTTCCAACTTGTTGAGTTTTTACCCAAGAGCAATTGACGTGCTACAGGAGAGAGATGGTTGGGTGGATTGTGTGTATTTAGATTTTAAGAAGGCCTTCAACAAGGTACCCCATAAGAGACTAATGTGGAAACTAGAGCATATAGGAGGACTGAAGGGAAACCTCCTGGAATGGAGGAGAGACTTTTTGAGAGACTGACAAATGAGGACAGTAATAAAGAATAGGATGTCTGGATGAAGGGAAGTAACAAGTGGAGTCCCACAGGGCTCGGTGTTGGCGCCAGTAATGCTCCTGATTTATGTAAATGATACTGTAGATGGAGTGAACAGTTATGCAAGTCTGTTTGCTGATGATGCAAAGATCTTGAGGAAGGTAAAGGCTGAGGAGGATTGTAAAATGCTGCAGGAAGATCTGGATAGGATACATGATTGGAGCCGGATGTGGGAAATGAAATTCAATGCAAAGAAATATAAAATATTGGAAATGGGTAAAAGTACCAAGAGGCCATCATTGAATTATTTGATGGGTAATGAACCAATCACGAAAGCGAGAGAAGAGAAAGATTTGGAAGTGCTGGTCCAGGACAGTTTGTCAGCTGAAAAACACATTAACCCCTTAACCGAGTGGCAAGGTGAAAGATGAGTTTTAGGCGAGAGTAGAAGCATGTATGGACACGTTTGAGAGGAGCGAGAGAGTGCTGTTGATTGGAGACATGATTGGAAAAGTTGAGAATGTACGAGTGTATGGAGTGGTTAGTCAGTGGGGTGTGCCAGCTGAAGTACATGGGAATGGTAGTGCTTTGGTGAACGTCTGTGCTTGTAAGGGGTTGGCAATAGCCAACACCTACTTTCGTCATAAGATGATCCACCGGTATACATGGAGAGTATTGAGGAGGATGGATGGCGAACTTGTTGAACGAAAGGCAATGATAGACTACGTGTATGTGGATGAACGAATGAGAAGACAAGTGTTGGATGCAAGAGTGTGGAGAGGGTGGGGGAATGGAGTCTCGGACCATCACTTAGTGATGGCCGAGGTAGAGCTGCAGAGAAAGTGATTGAGGAGACGAAGGGGAAGACAGGAGGAAGCAGCTCCTGTGAGAAGAGTGGAGAAATTGCAAGATAGTGAGAAAATGACAGAGTATAAGAGCATAGCGGAAGAAAGATTGGGAAGGTATGAGCTAGAGCAGATGGAAGGGGTGGAAGGCGTATGTAAGATATTTACGGAAGAGATAAGCGCAGCGTGTGAGGCGGTTTGTGGAGTGAGGAGGAGATGCAAGGGTGTGCATGGGACAGCATGGTGGAATGATGAGGTGAAATGAGCTGTGGAACAAAAGAAGAAGGCATATAGTGAATGGTTAGCGAGTAGAGGTAGGGGAGAAGATGAGAGAGAGAAGAGAGAGGTATATGTGAGCAGGAGAAGGGAGGTTAAGAGACTGGTGAAGGAGAGTAAGAAGAAAGTGGATGAAGAGTTTGGGAGGAATCTGAGTGTGATATGTAGGGAGAGTAAGAAATTGTTTTGGAAGGAAGTAAAGAAAGTAAGGCAGTGTGAAAGGGGAAATAGTAGGGGAGTGAAAGATAGGAATAATAGATTGTTGGTGGAGAAGAGAGAGAAATTAAGGAGATGGAAAGAGCACTTTGAGGATTTGTTGAATGTAGAGAATGAGAGCAGTGCGAGTATAAGTGGTTGGGGAATGGCTGGGAGAAGAAGAGATGAGAGGAGGGAGGAAGAGATCAGTAGGGCGGAAGTAGTGGAAGCGATGAAGAACATTAAGTTGGGAAAGGCCCCAGGAATTGATGGAGTATGTGGTGAAATGCTTAGGTATGGGGTGAGATTGTTGTGGAGTGGATATGGAAGTTGTGTAGATTGGCTTGGGAAGAGGGAAGGGTTCCAGAGGACTGGAAATCAGGTATAATTGTTCCTTTATACAAAGGAAAAGGGGAGAGAAAAGTATGTGGTAACCATAGGGGTATTTGCCTTCTTAGTGTGACTGGTAAAATATATGGTAGAATACTCATTGATAGGGTTAGGCATATGACAGAGGAGCTAGTTGGAGAAGAACAAGGGGGATTTAGGAAGGGAAAAGGGTGTGTAGATCAAATATTTGTTCTAAGATGTTTAGTGGAGAAGTATCTAGAGAAGGGAAGGAAAGTGTATGCTGCCTTCATGGACTTGGAGAAAGCTTATGACAGAATAGATAGGCAAGGTATGTGGAAGGTATTAAGAATATATGGAGTGGAGGGGAAATTGTTGAGTGCTGTGAATAGTATGTACGAGGGAGCTAGGGCTACAGTGCGAGTGGATGGTGAGCTGAGTGAGTTCTTTGACCTCAATGTGGGACTGAAACAGGGTTGTGTGATGTCTCCATGGCTGTTTAATATATACATGGATGGGGTTGTAAAGGAGGTGCAAGGTAGGGCAGTGGATGTGGGGGTGGCTCTAATGAATGAGGGTGAGATTTGGAAGATTCCGGTGTTGGTGTTTGCTGATGATACAGTATTGTTGAGTGAAGATGAATGGGAGTTGCAAGGTCTGGTGAATGAATTTGGGACAGTGTGTAGGAGGAGGAATCTGAAAGTTAATGTAAACAAAAGTAAAGTTATGGTGTTTGAGAGGAATGAAGTCACAGAGTGTGCAGTGAGGTTGGATGATGAGGATATGGAGAATGTGACTGCATTCAAGTACTTGGGTAGTGTGTTGAGTAAGGATGGAACTTTGTGGGATGAAGTGCGTGAAAGGGTACAGCAGAGAAGGAAGGTTGTTGGTACACTGAAAGCAGTGATGAGAAATAGGGAGGTGAGCATGGAAGTTAAGAAGTCACTGCATGAGAGTATTGTGATCCCTACCCTGACGTTTGGAAGCGAGGTGTGGACCTTGCAAGAGGGGAACAAGTCAAGAGTGAGAGCAGTGGAAATGAGTTACTTGAGAGGAGCATGTGGAGTGACGTGGAGGGACAGGTTGACGAATGAAGAAGTGAAGGAACGTTGTGGGGTGGATGTGGATGTGGTTGAGAAGATTAGGAGAAATACACTGAGGTGGTTTGGACATGTGAAGAGAATGGAGAATGAAAGACTGACTAAGAGGGTGTATGTAGGTGAGGTGTAGGGAGGGAGAGGGAGGGGTAGACCGAGGATGAGGTGGAGGGATGGAGTAGAGAGGTATATGAGGGATGGGGGGTGAGTTGGGAGGAGGGTAGTCAAATGGTGGGTGACAGAGCGACTTGGAGGCGTTTTGTCTGCTGCCACCCTTTACGGGATTAGGGCGTCGGGCTATGGATAGATAGATAGATAGTGGCCTACACCTGGAATTGGCTAATTATCACCTGACAGTGCCTCACGTGCACTCATTCGCTATTTTTCCGTGTTTAATTCCCCTTGAAATACGCCGTATAATCTATTCTCATAATGAAAATATATATAAGAAAGGAAGGGAGAAGCCTAAGTGATATTTACATTCACCTGGAACTACCTAATTTATTATGTATTGTCTAGATTTCCTGGCAATCATTTCATAGCATATATATTAGCAGCTGTCACCACGCTGACATTGGCAGCGTTGCACTCCCCCTAGGCCACCACAGCATTCAGTTTACTGTCATCTTTCAAGGTGAATCCATGTCGGATTCGCGCCTGTCCAATTCCGCCGCTTTTTAGCCCCATGCAAAGGGCTCTGTGACCTCTATCCCTACTAAACCTTGTGTGGAAACGGGTAAAGGGCTAAGTGACTGCTGTGGAACGTGAACTGGCTAATTTATCAATGAAAATGATGGACAGTGACTACGATCTTTCTGGTGACTAAAACAGTGCAAGTGAAAATGTAAATAATGTGTAAACAGCAAGTGAAATCAGTGAATGTAAATATAACTGAACAGTGGAAAATAGTTTTGTAAGTTACTGCAAGTGACAGTGCATAACACAGTGTAAATAAAATAGAAATGTAAATAATGTAAATAAAATAGAGAATGTAAATAGAAATGTAAATGAGTAGCAATATAAGAATACGAGTATATATACTAGGAGTAATGAAAGTGAAAGTTTCACTCTAGCATGTATGAATACTATGAGTTATGAAAGTGGAAGTGAAAGTGACAGATTCACTCTCAGCGCTAGTATACAGGACGAGAAAGTGAATGCTACTTATTTTACAGAGAAATTGATTGCCTACAGTGACAATAAACTATTATTACTGAAGGAAACTTATGGATAAAGACTGCAGATATATATATAAGTGTTATATAGTAATAGAAATATTAACTGTGAGTGTTTTTATGAATAATAAATGACAGAATACCAGCGGCGAACGAGCACAAGTGGGAAGCTGGTACGCGCTCGTAATTTTCATTGCTTTCACAGTGTTTTTTTTTTTTGGAGTATGGATTCCAAACTATTTGAAAATCATAGAATAGTGTTTCTAGTGATAATATCAGGCTGTGGTAATCATATTACGGGTTGTCGGGAATTGTAAAGTGGAGACTTCGTTACCCAACTTCAGAAGTCTCCACAAGTCCTAAGGTACTCGACGAAGGCTCAACAAACATCCCAGGAGAAAGCTAAAGGTATGTGCCATTTGCATATATAATTATAATATTCTAGGACTAATAACTGATTTTTGGCAAATATTTTTACAAGGTCTGTCGGAGCGCGAATATCCTAGCGGGACATGCAAAGAGCGCCAAAACAACCCCGAGGTTTAGAGGTTAACAAGGCAGTTAGAGAGACATATAAACTCCTGACTAATATAAGAGTAGCTTTTCATTATATGGATGAGGAGATGATGAAAAATTTGATAGTGGCCATGATTCGCCCCAGGTTAGAATATGCAGCGGTAGTGTGGTCCCCACACAAAAAGAAAGATATAAACAAGATTGAGAGAATACAAAGAACAGCAGCCAAAATGGTCCCCAGTCTGGCAGATCTGTCATACAGAGAGAGGCTGGAAAAGCTGGATTTGCCTTCCTTTGAAGAAAGGAGAAAGAGTGGCGACATGATTGCAGTGTTCAGGATCATGATGGGAGTAGATGAAATTGACAAAGAAGATCTGTTTTTATGGGATAAGAGAGTAACAAGAGGACACAGAATGAAACTGAAGAAACCAAGCTGCTTGAGGGATATCAAGAAATGTAGTTTTCCTTATAGATGTATAGACCTGTTGAACAGCCTGGACAAAGAGATCATCCAGTCTAAAAACTTAAATGAGTTTAAAGCAAAATTTGACATTGAGAAACGAGACGGGACCCCACGAGCGTAGCTCATTTCCTGTATATCACAATTAGGTAAACACACACACACACACACACACACACACACACACACACACACACACACACACACACACACACACACACACAAGGAACTAGTAAAGGAAAAAAATGACCAGAGGACAGAGGAAGAATGTAAAACTTTTTCTTGGAGAGTGATGGACATGAAAGTAAGGAAGTGGTATGTGAGGAACTAGAAGTGAGGGAAACAAGGGGTATGGATATGACAACGAATAAGAGAGGAATGAGTAAGATAAGACCAGTGCCCTAAATCTTAAGTATCATGTATAGTAATGTGGATGGGTTAATATCCAAGAATGGGGAAATTGGAGACTATATACACTCCATCCTCGTAAATCGCAGCAATTTGGGTCTGACCACTGCCGTGATTTACAAATTCCGTGATTTATGAATAATAACTCATGTGAAAAATTAATTTGGGTCTGGACTTTGACCAACCTGCCCCCACAGCACCCTACCTACGCCCATCTAGGCACCATCAAACACAAACATACAAATTTAAGAATATTCAGTGCATGTATTAAACAGAAATAAGTAATGTTAAGGGATCTCACCTTAACCCTATGACGAAGTTGCGTAAGTGAATGGAGTGGGGTGGTGTTGGGAAGAACTTAGAACCTCTCAGCACTTGTTCTTCCCAAACTCTTTCACTAGCTTTGAAAACTTCCCTCCCTTCTCAACATGACGAATGAGCTCCAAACGTTGACTGTACGACAACGGCGGCAGCCTCTCGACGCCATACTGCTTAGAGCGCTTCATCGGGGGGTCGGGAGGGGCCATGGCAGGTAGGAGGGGGAGGGAAGTTGGACAAAAAAAGGCAGGTAGCTCTCGTACTCCACGGCGACGGTCTGTAGTGTGCGAACTGGCGGGGCAAGAACAACAACAACATGGCGGCATTAGTATGCACACTTGCCACCAGGGACGTGCTGTGATTGGTTGTTGGATCGCGTTTTTCAGTTTGAATGCCGCGGTTTACAGTTCTCCTCGGAAAAGGCCCACTTGGGTGCCTAGGTCCGCGATTTTCATGACTTAGTAGTGACTTAAGGTTGGCGGCAGTCTGACAGCCACTTAGCCATGATTTACGAATCCGTGATTTATGAACACGCGATTTACGAGGATTGAGTGTAAATGAAAATAAACCTGAAATTGTTTGCTTGGTGGAGACTATAATGCCCCAAGATGTTGATACTAAATTGTTTGGATGGAGTATTTATAATATTTGGAGAAAAGATAGAGAAGGCAAGTTTGGGGGAGGTATAATGATTTTAACCTGCAATGACCTAAGAGCAAAAAATATAGAAATTGAAAATACCATGGCTGAACTTTTGGGAGTTGAAATAGATGATAGTTATGGAGAAAAAATAGATGTAATAGTATTTTATATGCCTCCCAAAACTAGGGCATGGACAAAAGAAGATTATGTACAGTTAATAAGAGAATCCATTATTAAACTAAAGATGATACTTGAACAAAGAAATCGAATAATAATAATAATAATAATGGGAGATTTGAATTGTAGAGAAGTTGACTGGGAAAGTATGGATGCTGGGAACAATGAGGAATTATGGGGAAATAAGTTAATGGAATTGGTGATGGAAACCATGTTAACCCAAGTAATTAAAGAAAATACAAGAATTAGGGGTGATGATGAACCATCAAGGCGTGACTTAGTATTCACAAAGGACCCAAATGATGTGAGGAACACAACCTACCAATGCTCCTTTGGTAAAAGTGATCATCTGGTTATTGAGATGGAAGTGGTGGGAGTAAGGGAGGGAGAAAGGGATGAAAAACACAGGAGAAATAGATCCAATTATGGGAAGGCAGACTTAGCTTCCCTGAGGAACTTTTTCCAAAATGTAAACTGGAGTAAAATGAATACGATCACAAATGTTGATGAGAAATATGAGTTTCTGATAGAAGTGTATAAAACAGGAGTTAGTAAATATGTCTCAAAATTTTCTGCAGCTATGGAAAGGAAGAAAGAATGGTTTAACAACAGATGTAGAGTGGCCCATGAGGCAAGAACAAGAGCATGGAATAAAGTGAGAAGAAGGTATAGTGAAAGGGCTTGGGAGGAGTACAAGCAGGTAAGAAATGAATATGTAAGGGTGCGGAGAGAAGAAGAAAGGAAATATGAAAAAGATGTTGTAACTAAATGTAAAAAAGGGCCGAAATTATTTTATAGGTTTGTGAATAGTAAAATGAAAGTTAAGTACAGTATAATATGATTGAGGGATGGAGATGAAACCTATGAAAGAGAAGACGAATTGTGTGAAATAATGAACAACAGACTGCAATCAGTCTGTGTGCTGGAAGAGGAATTTAGGGAACCTGAAATAGAACCCAGGATGACGGGAATGGTAGAAATTACAGGGGACGTGAATGAGGTGTTGCAGCTGATGAGGGATGTGGATGTAAGAAAAGCAATGGGACCAGATGGTGTGTCTGGATGGATCCTGAAGGAATGTGCAGACCAGTTAGTGTGGCCTGTTTATGTAATCATCAAGACTTCGCTGGAAAATGGACAGTTACCTAAAGATTGGAAAAGAGCAAGTATTGTGTCAATTTTCAAGGGAGGAGATAGGGATGATCCACTCAATTATAGACCTGTATCACTAACTAGTATTGTTTGTAGAATCTGTGAGAAAATTATTAGAAAAAGATGGATAAAGTATTTAGAAGAAAATGAAGTGATAACACCAAGACAATTTGGTTTTAGGGAATGGAGATTATGTGTTACCTACCTATTAAGTTTCTACAGTAGGGTAATAGATGTCATACAAGAGAGAGAGGGATGAGTAGATTGTGTCTATCTTGACCTCAAGAAAGCATTTGACAGGGTGCCCCATAGGATATTGTTGTGGAAGTTGAAGACCTTTGGAGGGGTGCATGGGAATCTGTTAAAGTGGATGGAAGATTATTTGATTGGAAGGCAGATGAGAACAGTTATAAGAGACAATGTTTCACAGTGGAGAAATGTGACTAGAGGAGTACCCCAGGGCTCTGTCTTAGCCTCAATAATGTTTCTGATTTATGTAAATGATTTACCAGAGGATATGAATAGTTACATGAGTATGTTTGCAGATGATGCTAAAATCATGAAACATGTTAAAGGTTTCATTTCATCATTGTTTCAGTTTTAAAGGTTCCAACATGCTTGCATGCATCGGCCTTGGTCACCTAATGGCGGCTCTCCATGCTGCGCGATCCATTGAAGCCTCCTTGTTCAGTCCCTTAACCCTGAGGTCACACTTAATGACCTTGTCCCATGTCTTTCTCGGTCTACCCCTCATAACCTCAACCCCAATAGTAACACTTCTCACCTTCCTCACCCAATTATCATCCCCCATCCTCTCCACATGTCCAAACCATCTCAATCTACCTCTCCTCATCACAGCACCAATACACTCCAGTCCCATCCTACCTCTCAGCTCTTCCATCGTAAACCCAGCCCCCCCAGACCTTGGACGCAGGGATGCATTACACATCCACCTAATCATTGTCGTTTCTGTACATCTGAGCCGATGAATATCCTCCTCCTTCACTGCCCCAGTCTCACTACTATACAGCATCACACTCCTAACACGTGCTGCATACAAAGACCCCTTAGCATGTAGGGAGAGTTCTTTCAATGTCAGGAGGGCCAAGAGCTCCCTGAACTTCTTCCAACCACTTCTTACCCTAGCCACAGAGCTAGCTTAGCCCCACCTCCAGCACACAACATGTCTCCCAAATAACAAAACTCTTCCACACACTAAAGAGATTCACCAGCAAGTTCAATCCTTTCACGTCTGACAATCTCCACCTTCTCTCCCTGACACGCTGTACACATAAAATCAACATTATCTCGCAGTCTACCTCTGATACCACTACATCTCTTATGCACCCATTTCTCACAAACACCGCACAGGATGGAATTACAGTAATCCCTCCAATATCCAACGTAATAGAGCCATAGGCAGGTCCGGATAGTGGTCCTGTCCGGATATTGGGCCCCAGCTTATGGACTTATACTTATGGACCCTAACTCAGAGAAACACCTATACAACTCCCTCTGGACATGCATTGCACCTATTTAAGACCCAAATCACACCAATAAGGGACATAAAGGACTGAAATAGATGCAAAAGAACCATAAAATGAGGTTTTAGAGGTGAGTTTATACAATATTAAACATTCTGGGTACTTACAAGTCCCTGGCTCCTGGACTGGTTTGAACCGCCAGTTTGCGGTCCACAGTTAATCCTCTGCACTCTAAATTCTAATTTCTTAACACTGCACAACACTGTAAATTCCTGTGTGTTCTAGTGGCGAGGTATTGCAGTTTATTCTCTGTTTATTCACAAAAAACAAGCACCTGTGGCTTGCACTGCTATGAGCATCTGCTCTTGATCGGAGTTAGACTGTGACTGTTGATGATGGCGGGGTAACAGAGTTGCCAGATCGCAGCGGCCACATTACCAATCTCCTCAACTTTCATTACCAAATTTAACTTCATTACCAAATTCGTAAAGCTAGCATTTATTCTTCACTAATTATATATCTATCTATCTATCTATTGCCAGACGCCTCAATCCCGTTTGGGGTGGCCACAAACAAATCGCCTCCAAGTCGCCCTGTCCCCCGCCATTTCACTCCCCTGCTCCCAGCTCACACCCCCCTCTCTCATATACCTCTCCACCCCATCCCTCCATCTCATCCTCGGCCTCCCCCTCCCTCTTTCCCCCTCCACCTCACTCACATACACTCTCTTCGTCAGTCTTTCACCCTCCATCCTCTCCACATGGCCAAACCACCTCAGTGTGTTCCTCATAACGCTTCCTATCACATCCACATCAACACCACAACGCTCCTTTATATCCTCATTCGTCAGCCTGTCTCTCCAAGTAGAAATACATGTAATCACTCTCCTTATAATTAACACCATGTTGATTATCTTCACGCTATGTAGGGTAGCAGATTAATCAGAGAGAGCAAACAATCCACCATCTCCATCCTGTGTATCCTCATACATGTGAAAAATCCATTTGGTAATGCATTATTCTGATTCATTACCAAACGAATTTTTCATTACCAAATTGGCCCACACTTGGTAATGAAAAATACCAAATGGCAACCCTGACAGGGGAGGGGGGAGGAAGGAAGGGGTGAAGGGACCATGGTGTAACAGCTGTTTGGCGCCAGGCGGCAATTTCAAATTACGGGTGGGAAAAAAGTCAGATCCCCCCCCCCCCAGTTTTTGGCCCATTTTGGGAATATTGGATCCCAGGATGATTATGTCCGGTTAGTGGGGATGTTTGGATATTGGGCATTCGGATATTAGAGGGATTACTGTACTTCCCACGCCCTTGTGGCAAACTGCACGTGGCCACTCTCCCTCGTCTTTGACAGTACGGCCACCAACCCTAGATATCATCACTTTTGTTCTATTGGCATTTACCCTTAAGCCCTTGTGCCCCGTACCATCTCTACACTTCCTAAACTTTTCCTCCGCCTCCCTTTCGCTCTCTGCAATCAACACCAAATCATCAGCATACCACAACTCCCACGGGAGTCCGTTTCTAAAGTCACGTGAAAGGGCTTCAAGTACCATGATAAACAACATGGGACTCAAAACTGACCCCTGATCCACATCACCATTCACGGAAAACTCATCACTCAAATCTCCATTCACTCTTACCTGGATGTGAGCACCCACATACATAGCCATAACCACCCTAACCAGCCACTCCTCCAAGCCAAGCTTTCTCATTGCCCACTTCACCACCTCTCTAGGGACTCTGTCAAAGGCCTTTTCCAAATCAACAAAAACAAAATAAAGATCCCTTCTCCTACCAATATATTTTTCCTGAAGCTGTCGAACAATGAATATGGCATCAGTGGTCCCCCTACCTGGAATAAACCCAAACTGCATCTCATCAATATTCAATCTTTCTCCAGTCTTACCTTCTAAAACTCTCTCCATTGCCTTCATTATCTGATCTAAAAGCTTTATACCTCTATAATTTCCTCTTTCCAGGGCATCACCCTTCCCTTTATACACATTTACAATTACACTCTTCAGCCAATCATCTGGGACAACACACTCATAAATAATCCTATTTATCAGGTCAGTGACTAACCTCACCCCTATATTGCCTGAGGCCTTCAACATTTCGGCAGTCAACCCAGACACACTTGCTGCCTTCCCCACCTTCATCCTTCCAATTGCCTCACTCACAGTAGCAGCATCAATCCAAGGCCAAGGGCCAGACACTGGGTGTGCTGGCTCCAAACCTTCCCTGTCCCAGTCAAACTCCTCATTCAACAACCAGTTATAATGCTCTCTCCATGCATCTTTAATATCCTCACTGTTCACCACTACTCTTTCTTCATCATTCTTCACACACTGCTCACCTATAATATCGCGATTAACCCTCTTCACCTGACCTGCCACCCTAAATATCATATTTTTCCTTTCCCCATGATTTAGGTTATCAAGTAAAAGTCTCTGTGACTCAGACTTTGCCCTGTATACTTCTCTTCTAGCCCTCCGCTTGGCAGCCAAATATTCCTCTTTGCCACCACCCATCTTCCATTCCCGGAAAAGCCTTCTTTTCTCCTTAGCTGCAGCTTCTACACCCTCATCCCACCACCAAGTTACTTTATGTGTTGGTGGTACTGATAGTTGTAAAAAACTGCAAGAGGAGTTGGACAAACTCCACAGATGGAGCCAGACTTGGAAAATGGAATGTAATGCCAAGAAGTGTCATGTATTAGAAATGGGGAAGAGTGAAAAAAGACCTCACTGGACATATAAAATGGGCAATGAGATAATTTGTGAAAGATGAGAAAGACTTGGGAGTGAGTATTCAGGATGACTTGTCACCAGAAAGACGTTTTCGTTTTTGTTTTCATTTTCGTTTTTAAAGGTTCCAACATGCTTGCATGTGTTGGCCTTGGTCACCTAATGGCGACTCTTCACACTGCACGATCCATTGCAGCCTCCCTGTTCAGTCCCTTAACCCTGAGGTCACACTTAATGACCTCGTCCCATGTCTTTCTCGGTCTACCTCTCATAACCCCACCCCCAATATTAACACCTCTCACCTTCCTCACCCAATTATCATCCCCCATCCTCTTCACATGTCCAAACCATCTCAATCTACCTCTCCTCATCACAACACCAATACACTCCAGTCCCATCCTACCTCTCAACTCTTCCATCGTAAACCCAGCCCCTCCAGGCCTTGGACACAGGGACGCACTGCACATCCACCTAATCATTGTCATTTCTGTACATATAAACAAAATCATTTGAGGAACTTATGGATTACTGACCAATATGAGAGTGGCTATTAATTATATGGACGAGCAAATGCTGAGGGAGTTGATAGTGACCATGATAAGACCAAGACTAGAGTATGCAGCTGTGGGATGGTCACCTCATTTGAAGAAGCATATTGATAAACTAGAGAGGGTTCAACAGATGGCAACAAGGATGACGCCATGTTTAAGGGAACTCACCTACGAGGAGAGACAGGAAAAACTGAAGTTACCAACGATACGTTACAGAAGAGAAAGAGGTGACTTGATCACGTTATTTAGAAATGTAAGAGAATTGGAAAGGGTAGATAGAGAGGATCTTTTTGTGTTGGATGATGGAAGAACAAGAGGTCATGACTTCAAGTTGAGGAAAGGTAGATGTCTTAATGATCTTAAAAGGTTCAGTTTCCCAAACAGAAGCGTATTTGGAATGATTAGACGAAGAGGTGGTGCAGGCAAAGAACATTCGTGTGTTTAAAACCAGACTGGGTAAATGTAGATATGGAGACAGGACAACACAAGCTTAGCTCAATTCCTGTATACTGCAAATAGGTAAATACACACACACACAGGAAGTACAGGAAGTTTAAAAATTACTGGAAACTCAAGATGTAAGGAAAGCCTCAGGACCAGATGGAATCTCTAATTGGGTACTGAAGGAATGCAGAGAACAACTGGCAAATAAAATTCACAGTTTAATTGTGTGTTCTCTGGAAGAGGGGAAAGTGCCTCAAGAATGGAAGAGGGCAATTGTGGTACCAATTTATAAGGGAGAAAACAAGGAAGAACCCCTGAATTATAGACCAGTGTCCCTAACCAGCATGGTCGCAGAATTGTGCAAGAGAATCCTGAAAGATAGATGGATAAAATATCTGGAAGAGATGAATATTTTGGCTGAAAGTCAGTTTGGATTCAGAAGTGGAAGGTCATGTGTTTTCAACTTGTTGAGCTTTTACTCAAGAGCGATTGATGTGCTACAGGAGAGAGAGACAGTTGGGTGGATTGTGTGTATTTAGATTTGGAAAAGGCCTTTGACAAGGTACTCCATAAGAGACTAATGTGGAAACTAGAGCATATAGGGGGACTGAAAGGAAACCTCCTGGAATGGATGAGAAACTTTTTGAGAGACAAACAAATGAGGACAGTTGTAAAAGACAGGATGTCTACAGACAAATGAGGACAGTAATAAGGGATAGGATGTCTGGATGGAGGGAAGTAACGAGTAGAGTCCCACAGGGCTCAGTGTCGGCGCCAGTAATGTTCCTGATTCACGTGAATGATATGGTAGATGGAGTGAACAGTTTGCAAGTCTGTTTGCTGATGATGCAAAGTACTTGAGGAAGATAAAGGCTGAGGAGGGCTGTAAAATGCTGCAGGAGGATCTGGATAGGATACATGATTGGATCCGGATGTGGGAAATGAAATTCAACACAAAGAAATGTAAAATATTGGAAATGAGTAAAAGTACCAAGAGGCCATCACTGAATTATTTGATGAGCAATGAACCAATCACGAATGTGAGAGAAGAAAAGATTTGGGAGTGCTGGTCCAGGATAGTTTGTCATCAGAAAAACATTTTAACAAGACAGTTAGAGAGATGTATAAACTTTTGACTAACATAAGAGTAGCATTTCATTACATGGATGAGGAGATGATGAAAAAATTGATAGTGGCCATGATCCACCCCAGGTTAGAATATGCAGCAGTAGTGTGGTACCCACACAAAAAGAAAGATATAAACAAGATTGAGAGAATACAAAGAACAGCAACCAAGATGGTTCCAGTCTGGCAGATGTCGTACGGAGGGAGGCTGGAAAAGCTGGATTTGCCTTCCTTGGAGGAAAGGAGAGAGAGGGGTGACATTATAGCAGTGTTCAGGACCATGATGGGAGTAGATAAAATTGACAGAGAAGATCTGTTTGTATGGGATAAGAGAGTAACAAGAGGACATGGAATGAAACTGAAGAAGCCAAGCTGCTTGAAGGATATCAAGAAATATAGTTTTACTTATAGATGCATAGACCTGTGGAATAGCCTAGGCAAAGTGATCATCCAATCTAAAAGTTTAAAAGAGTTTAAAGCAAAATTTGACTTACTGAGAAATAGAGACGGGACCCCACGAGCGTAGCTCATTTCCTGTATATCACAATTAGGTAAATACACACACACACACACACGCTCTCTCTCTCTCTCTCTCTCTCTCTCTCTCTCTCTCTCTCTCTTTCTCTCCTGACTTTCTCCCACTCTCCCTCCTCCATTTTCCTTTTCTTCCTTCCCTTTGTATTTTTTCAGTCTCTCAGCTTCTCACACTTGTCTTCCCTCACTACCTCATTCTCATATTCTCTTTCATTCCCTTCCTCCCTTGCCTCTCTATCCCTCTTTGTTTTCTTCTCTTCCCCTCACATTCTCCCTTTCTCCCTCCCTCATGTTCCTTTTCTTCCCATCCTCTCTCTTCTTGCACTCCTTTTGTTTCTCACACCTTCTCTTTCCTCCCTCCCTCTTCTCCTTGGCCAGGCGACTTTGACCATTCGGCAGAGAGGTAACATGGCCGTTTCTGCTGAGCAGGTGGGTTAGGGTCTATTACCAGTGCACGGCTTGAGGCCGACCAGGTGACTTTGAACGTTCGGTGAGAAGGCAGACAGCCATTTTCGCTCAGCTGGTGGGGGGGGGTTAGGGGATGGGGGGAGAAGAGAGGGGATGGAGAGAGGACAGGGAGAACCATGCGCACCACGCCACATCCGCTTTCAGATGTGCGCGTTTCAAACCTAGGAAACGGTGGAGTGTTTGGATGAGTGAAACATCGGTCGTTCGCATTGTGGGAATGTTCCCCAATTTTTGTTGTTCGATGTAGTGAGTTGTTGGTCATCAATGTGCTAGATATTGGGGTATGCCTGGACAGCCATAGTTCACACCTAAAATGGTGAAGTAAGTGCTAGCATCTATGGTCATTGGGTAAAACATCTATGTACAGTATTTTTCATCATTATACAGCCGATTCCAATACGATTCTGATTATCGGATAATATTCCCACTCTGATACCTATACCGATAGTAATCAGCTTTTGCGTGCCAATTTACAGCACTAACTATAGCACTTGGCTGTAATTATGTGCTATATTTGATACACTTTATTATTTTATCCCCTTCAGTTTGATGAGTGACTTTTTAATCATTTTAGTGCTCTCTTTCTATTTCTCACATCTTTCCTGTCACTACTTATTGGTTTTCTTTCCGTTACAGGTGGCTTTACATTGAGTGACAAGCCAAATGGTTTCCTGTAAGCCAGGAAACCATTTACAGCGCTGGGTGGTAACCATATAACCAAACCATACATGATCCCTATGTGTCAAGTGGGTTGGTGGAGGGTTAGTGCCCTTCCCTGTAAAACAAATAACTTAGAGTCAAATGGCCACCCCGTACGGGATTATGGCGTCTGACAATAGATAGATAGATAGATAGATAGATAGTCTGGTGATCAATTTTATGTTTTTTTTCATGATCTGTTTTCCTTGGTACGGTATATCCAGATGATTTTACTGAACTTTGAAGAGACCTTTTGGACTGAAGGGATTAGATATATTTATATTGCTTTCATGTATCCACTTTTGTGCAAGAGACCTTCAGTAAGGAAAAATTTACTAAAAATTACGCCACCAGATTCAAGGGAAAGATAAATTGAGCTAAGACCAGAAGAAATTATATAACTGAGATAAGTCCTTGCAATCAGCTGCTTCAAAAACCATCTCGGTTACTGTAAACCAGAGTAGTCGTACTAAATTTTTGTTGCTTTTTTCATTAATTATTAAGGTTATGGAAAGTACAAATGTGATCTGCTTCAGTTTATTGCCTCAAGTTATAGATATGGTATATGTATGAGGAAATTATATTGTGAAAACAGAGTTGCTGTATATATACTGTGTGTATGAGGAAATTAGATTGTGGAAACAGAGTTGATGTATACTGTATGTATGAGGTTTATATTGTGGAAACAGAGTTGATGTATACTGTATGTATGAGGAAATTATATTGTGGAAACAGAATTGCTGCATAAAATAATAACCATACTGATGTGTGGGCAAACATGATAGCATGAGGTAATTGTGCCAGTCTGGACTAAATCCGCATTGGACAAACAACAGACATTATGGGAAAAATGAATAATGTCAGACAAGCCTTGAAAAAGTTCCCCCAAAATTCAGCTTGACTACATTTTGACACAACTAAGATTTTACCAACCATTAAGGTGAGTTGTAATGGGCTTGGGGGGGAAGGGGGAGGGGTTGCTGAGGCTGTAGGAGGTCCTACTGACTCCCTGGAGGAGGGCCCTCAGGATCCTGAGGAGGCCTTTCTGCCTTAGCCTTCCTCATAAATCCCTCATAGTCACACACTGACACATCATCGTCTTCATCATTAGGGGGAAGTGCAATACTGCAATTTGATTGGCACATGTCACGAGTCACGAGGAAGGCGTACTGGACTGGTGCGGCAGTACCAGGGAAACGTTCCTCAGTGTTGGCCATCTTCCCACATGCTCACGGGTAGTAGTACTGGATGCAGCATGTCAGTTCTAGAGAACAACTCCTCGGATTTGTCCCACTTTGCATGGCCAGTCCATACTAGCCCAACAAATCCGTACCACAGTCATAAATTATTTAATTTTTTTGCCGACCATACTGGGTGAGAATAGTACTGGACAAACGTGTACTGGACACGAGGGTACTGTATTTTTGTGCATAAATACTGTGCCAGTGGCATTTAAACCTTCAAGCAAACATTAAATATTGCTGAGTACAGAACATTGTGAGAAGTAAAACCTCACTATATCGGACTAATTGGGGCCCAAGCCAGTCCAAAAAAAGTGAAAGTCCGATAAAAGCGACATCTGGACTTCCTCCTCCTTTTGTTAAGCACAGAGGCTTGCATGTCATTCATTCATTTATTCTCTCTCTCTCTCTCTCTCTCTCTCTCTCTATCTATCTATCTATCTACCCCCTCACACACACTGGGCACTTCTATTTTACTTCACATATTTTTGTCTTCGTCGTCACCTTCATCTTCGCTTTCCCATTCATTTTTACTTTCACTTTCAGTTCACTCTGACATTCACATTCACTTTCATATTTTCTTCCATGCTCATTTCACATTCACCTTCACTTTCACACTCACTTTCACTATCACTCATTTTGAATTTCCCTTTCACCTTCACTTGCAACCTTACTTTCTCATTTTCACATTGACCTTTACAATTATTCACTCACCTTCACTTTTACCCTCCCTTCTTTTACTATCACATTCACCTCCACCTTCACTTTCACTTTCTTCCACCTTCATTTTCAACTTTTCTTTCACCTTCACTTTAACTTCATCTTTGCTTTTACATTCATTTTCACCTTCACTTTCACTTTCACCTTCATTTTCTCCTTGGCCTTTACTTTCACCTTCACTTTCACCATCTTCACTTTTACCTTCACTTTCACCTTCATTTTCATTCACTTTCATATTCACTTTCACCCTCACTTCACCTTCACTTTCACTTTCGACTTCTCCTTCACTTTCACATTCATGTTTACTTCCACCCTTACCTTCACTTTCACCTTCACTGTCACCCTCACTTTCACCTTCATGTTCACCCTCACTTTCACTTCCTACTTCATTTTCACCTTCACCTTCACTTTCACATTCACATTTACTTTCACCCTCACCTGCACTTTCACCCTCACTTTCACCTTCCATCTTCACCTTCACTTTAAGTTGACTTCACTTTCACCTTCACTTTGACATTCACTTTTACTTTCACCTTCATTTTCACCCTCACTCACCTTCCACCTTCACTTTCACTTTTGACTTCACTTCCACCTTCACTTTTACTTTTGCCCTCACTTTCACCTTCACATTTGCATTCACACTACGTTCACTATCACCTTCACAGTGCCTTCACTAATCTTCACTTTTTCATTCTCTCCCGGAGACAAAGAGAAGGGGAGGAAATATATAAGGAGAGAGAGAGAGAGAGAGGAGGGACCAAGATTATGCCTATCTCCCTCATTTGTTTATGCCAAGGGAACGCCACTTGTCATTTCTGTATTTATTCTCTCTCTCTCTCTCTCTCTCTCTCTCTCTCTCTCTCTCTCTCTCTCTCTCTCTCTCTCTCTCTGTTAACTTTGACATTCCATATTCACATGTGTGCTCTCTTTCACCCTCACTGTTACACTCATTTTCACGGTTATTTTCATTTTCAGTTTTACCTTCTCTCTCTCTCTCTCTCTCTCAACGGAGAGGGGACGAGGAGGAAGGGAAGGTATGGAGGAGGAGAGAGAGAGAGGAGGGACCGATGTTATGGTATCTACTCCATTTGTTTGTTTATTCGTTTAGTCAAAGAAAGGACTGCTTCTGGCTTTATTGGACTTTTCCTGATTCATAAGAATTTAGTCCACTTGGCTCCTCGAGTCCGATAAAAGCGAATTCGGCTATATTGAAGTCCGTTATATCGAGGTTTTACTGAATTAGAAAATCATACAATGCTAAGAACTGAACATTGTGGAATATTTGAGAATAATGTAGGGTACAGTACACAGGAATCGATGTTAAATATGATGAAAATGTATTAACAGCATCAGTGAACAGTACAGTACATTAGTGTACAGTATAACAGAACAGTACATCGCTGAATAGTGTAGAGCTCTCAAGAGCAATCTCCTGAGAGTTACTGATTCAGTGGGTGGAAGGACAAGGGGCCTCCCAGATATAAAATAACTTGGTGGTGGGATGAGGGTGTAGAAGCTGCAGTTAAGGAGAAAAGAAGGCTTTTCTGGGAATGGAAAAAAGTTGGTAACAAAGAGGAATACATGGTTGCCAAGCATAGACCTAGAAGAGAGGTTGACAGGTCAAAATTTAAAACTCAGGACTTTTACTTGATAACCTAAATAGTGTGGAGAGAAAGAATGTGATATTCAAGGTGCAAATCATATGAAGAGGGAAAACAGGGATATCGTAGGTGAGCAGTGGATGAAGGAAAGGTAGTGATGAACAGTGGGGATATTAAAGATGCCTGGAGAGAACATTACAACCGGTTGTTGAATGAGGAGTGTAACTGATACAGGGAAGGTCTGGAGTCAGCAGATCCAGTATTTGGCCCTTGGCCTTCGATTGACGGTGCTAATGTGAGCAGGGCAGTAGGCAGGATGCAGGTGGGGAAGGCAGCAGGTGTGTCTGGGTTAACTGCTGAAATGCTGAAAACCTCAGGTAACATAGTGGGATTAGTTACTGACTTGATAAATACTATTATATATGAGTGTGTTGTCCCAGATGATTGGCTGAAGAGAGTAATTGTAATTGTGTATGAGGGGAAGGGTGATGCCCTGAAGAGATTGAATAATTGAGGCATAAAGCCTTTGAACCAGATAATGAAGGTAATGGAGAAAGTTCTAGAAGGTATTATTAGAGAAAGAGTGACTATTGATGAGATGCAGTTTGGGTTTATGCCAGGCAAAGAGACCACTGATGCCATTTTCATTGGTCAACAGCATCAGGAGAAATATATAGGAAAGAAAAGGGCTCTGTACTTTGTTTTTGTTGATTTGGAGAAGGCCTTTGTCATAGGAAAGAAAAGGGATCTGTACTTTGTTTTTGTTGATTTGGAGAAGGCCCTTAACATAGGAAAGAGAAGGAATCTGTACTTTGTTTTTGTTGATTTGAAGGCCTTTGACATAGGAAAGAAAAGGGATCTGTATTTTGTTTTTGCTGATTTGGAGAAGGCCTTTGACAGAGTCTCTAGGGAGGTGTTGAAGTTGGCAGCGAGAAAGCTTGGGATCGAGGAGTGGCTAGTTAGGGAGATTATGGCTATGTAAGTGGGTGCTTGCACCCAGGTAAGGGTGAATGGAGATTTGAGTGGTGAGTTATCTGTGAATGTTGGTGTGCATGAGGGGTCAGTCTTGAGCCCCTTGATCTTTATCGTGGTACTTGAAGCCCTCTCACGTGACTTCAGAAATGGACTCCCATGGGAGATGTACTCCGATGATTTGTTGTTGATTGCAGAGAATGAAAGGGAAGCGAAGGAAACATTTAGGAAGTGGAGAGATGATATGAGGCACAAGGGCTTAAGAGTAAATGCAGATAAACAAAAGTGATGGTATCTACAGTTGGTGGCAGTACTGTCAACGAAAAGGGAAGAGTGGCCACGTGCGATTTGCCACAAGGGCATGGGAAGTAATTCCATTTTGGGGAGTGTTTGTGACAAGTAGGTGCATAAGAGATGTGGTGGTATTAGAGGTAGACTGTGAGATAATCCTGATTTCATGTGTGCAGTGTGTCAGGAAGAGGATGTGGAGAAAGGAGTGATCTTGCTGGTGAGTCTCATGAGTGGAAGAGTTTTGTTATGTGGAGGACATGTCATGTACTGGAGATGGGGCAGGAGCAACTAGCTCTGTAGCCAGAGTGAGGAGTGGTTGGAAGAAGTTCAGGGAGCCGTTGCCTCTCCTGACATTGAGAGGTCTCTCCTTCCATGCTAAGGATCTTGTATCCAGCATGTGTTAGGGGTGTGATGCTGTATGGTAGTGAGACCTGAGCAGTTAGGAAGAGGATATTCGCAGGCTGAAATGCACAGAAATGACACTGATTAGGTGGATGTGCAGTGCTCCCTTGAGTGCAAGGCCTGGGTTGACTAGGTTTGTTGAGAGGTGGGATGGGACTGGAGTGTATTGGATGGGGCTTATAAGTCTGCACTGTCTTACTGAGTACTGCTTGCAGTTACCCGTAAATGAACAAAGCAGTGTGTGAAATATGTTCACAGTTTTTGTCACCATTTGGTGCATTAATATTATTGCCACAATCAGCCTCATACAGCTTTGGCGCAATAACCTGTTGGTACATATAAGAAACCGCATACTTTATGCTCAAAGCTGTAGATTCATATGTCCGCCATAAACGTTATACTCTTCACAATTACTGATGGCATTTTGAAGTCTGCAGACAGCTTCATTCATTTAGCACCACATCTTAGTGTTTCCAACAAGTGCTAAAGAAAAAACTGATACAGTAATAAACATTTTCTTTTAAAAAGAGTAAATATTAATTGTGTAGCTTGGTAATATCTAGGGATTATGTAGAAAACTGAGCGGTGAATAAATTTCAATTGGTTATATTTCAATAAATACCACATATATTGGCAACCACGCCTGTAATGAACACTCATTGCTAACCCATACTATAAGATGCCTCTTGTTAGCTGAATAAATACATCCTAGCAGGAATAAATAAGAAAGAATTACTGTATAGAATTATAAAGTCATCTGATAGTAGCAGAAATTAACCACAGTAGACATTGCACCTGAGGGATTAATGGAGATTGATTTCAGCCCCATTCCTCACCTGAGCTGAGTAGTACAGTACTGTATCAATGAAGAATAACAAAAACTAAATGCATAAAAATAATAATAATAATTTTATTTTAAGGGTTACTGTTGATCATCCATCTGTTCATAATGCAATCCTGTGTTGCTCCAAACTGTTATTACTACTACTACTACTACTACTGTTACTACCACTGCTTCTGCTGCGACAGGTTTCCAAGAGTACGTGACCATTCTTCTTTTGTTATACTTTCTTCCACGTATTAATTTTTTTTTTTTTTTTTTCCTTTTGCAGATGAAATGTGTGGGTCTGAGTTTATTGAAGGTCAAGATGTGAGTGTTTGTACGGACTGCCAGTTTTTGTTTGCAGAGAGTGTGTCATTCTGTGTCCTCATAAATACACAGCTTCAGGGATCACAGGCATTCAAGCAGTATTTAAAAGAACAGCTTGTTGTCTGTGGTGTGATATTATTGGCTGGTATGAAGTTTGTAATACAGTACTTGAGTCAGGATATCATTCTGAAAGTTTTGGATGTCAGGTTTTTTGGACTACAAGTTGATGTGCCTTTTAAATGTATTTTTCAGACACATGTTCATGTAGAAAGTCCTAAAGAACTTAATTCAAAAATGAATAATGTGCATTATCAAGTGACATTTGATAGTATTGGTGGCTACAAGTCAGAGATAGAACAGATACAGCAACAGATTGACATGTTGTTTTCAAATGTTTCATTATGTGTACAGCCAGTAAAGGGAATGTTAATCAGTGGACCTGCTGGATCAGGAAAAAGTTTAATATGCGAAGCATTGCGAACCAAGTACGGCAAGAAGTGCATCTCTGTCAGCCTGGATGATGTCAAGAGTAAATACCGTGGTGAAACTGAGCAGAATTTGAAGCAGTGTTTTGACCAAGCAGCCAGTAGGTATGTATGCTGTTTTTGTTGTGTTCCCAGGCTCATCTGTATGTGAACCTGGTAGCCTGTAGGTTTAAGATGCCCTTTTCATGCAGTCCACCATTGTCTGTGCAGGAAATGAGGAGTTCAGGGGTATTTGTATAACTTGGCAGCTGAGCTGCCCAGTTATATTGTTGCCATTGTGTGAAGGCATCCATCTCCAGCATCTGAGTAGTGTAATGCTACAAAGTGTTGTTGCTGGCAGCTGAACACACTTCCGCTGCTAGAGTGGATTGATCTTAAGGCTGTGTTTCTTTGTGGTTTAGTGATTTGAATTCACCTTTTGAAGTGATACCCTTGGTTTATGTGTTAGGGTTTGATTTTTTTTTTTTTTTTTTTTTTTTTTTTTTTTAATGCCACCATAGTTGTATACCCAGTATTTGCTGGTCATCATCATTGTTGTCATCTTCGTTGATCATCATCAATATTATCATCATTATCATCATTATCATCATCAACAGTCATATTTTCCACCACAATTGGGAAGATTATCTTTCCCTTAATGCTTTTTACTTCAGTAGCCTAGCTTCAGGTCCATAAAGTTTGAAGGACCAAATATGGTAATGATTACAGCCAGTCATGTTTTACCTTCTTTAGTGTGTAGTTGTGAATATTTAAGGCAAAAAAAGTGACCTAGCCCTCTAGCAACATTTTGCATGATAGAAAAACCTCAGCCACCTTTTGGACTTGAACCATTGGTCATAAGGTACTGCCATCTCTGACTCAACTACTCCACCACTCGACCACCAGGAGCTTTGGTCATATGAGATGAATTTTAATGTTTTTTTCAGACAGTCCTTTGTGTAAGTAAGGAATGTGCTCCAAATATAGCTCAGCTTGTCCCACTCAGTTGATACTGTAAATTAAGGGAAAGGGGGAAACGAATTTTATAGGTGGTAATGCAGCTTTATAGTTTGGTAGTTTGGTTTGTAGCTTACCTACCACATAACCCCTTCAGACTCAAGACAACATTCATTTTGTTCCGGCATTATCTGGACTTTTCAACTTGCAGCATTTAGGTGTTGCCAAAATAAATCCATTCATTATTAGAGATCCATCCCAGGTTGAGTAAAATCATGTGGAGATAGCAAAAATAAACCAGTGAAAGACATCCTTTGGCTGGGAAGATTAATAGCAAAAATAGGATATCAAAATGGGTAATATAATGAGGATAGACTGTACAGTAGCTCAGACAAGTATCTGTGTAGGAGAGGGTTGATGCCCTTTGAATCATACATGTAACGTGTGATGTCTCATGAGGGTTGGTACACACGGTTTCACTCACTTCCACTTGGTTCCTATGTCCAGGTTTGTGTTGCTGTATGGGAATTGGGGTATTAGTTTTATATGTGATTACCATCTGCCTGTATAGGAGGACAGGTCTTACCATTCCTACTAACTGGATTAAATGAGGCGCTGAGTGGAATAACCTCTCGTACGCCAAATATAAAAAATGGGAAAAAACGCTGTTGAAGTTTGTTTACTTTCAAAATGCCATATCTTTTCAACCGATAAAGATATTCTGGTGACTTTTTTTTTCAAATTTAGCTGAAAACATCTGCATGCATGTTAGAGTATGTAAATCAATGGCATTTTGAAAGAGCAATACATTATCAGCGTCTTTCTCCCCTTGCCTGACAACAATGAACTGCATTTTCCCCAAAATGTGTGTTATTACAAGCCAACCTGATGATGTATGCATGTACTTTCACAATATCCATTAATATAGCACAAAACCAGCACAAAGAAAAATAAAATATGGCTAAGAAAATCTGTCTGTACCATACTGCTGCCCATACCGTACTGTTGACCTTGAACACTCATAGTTACATTTTCCTCCTACAATATTGTTATTCTAAAACCATAATAAAAATTAATGAACAATGTTATAAGAATAATAACACTTATGTCCTCAAAAATATTGGATTTAATGATTGGCCAGCAACTCAGTGCGTGGTGGCCTGTGGCGCTTGAGTGGTTATTACTAGCATTCTGGGACTTCCCCCATATGGAGCTGACAATAGATGCGTGTCTTAACATGAATACATAAGAAAAATCGACCTTAATACCAGTCGAATAACTGAGCCTGATGTTGGTTTCCAAGGTTCAGGACCTTAGGAAGACAATGCTAAGCCACAATGATTTTCTGACTGGATTATTCAGGCTAAAATGGACCTAATGTCCACCTAGCAGAGTATAAGCACCTTCGTGTGCAGCATGGTCAGTCAGTACCCTCTATGAAATGGGATTTTCACTCTTATTGGGGGCATTTTGTCACATGATTCATTATTGTACTAGTAGAAGAGGGTTTGGGGAATATGTTGGTGTACTTAACTCCAAAATGGCCACTGTGGCGGACAAGAGGTTATTCACAGACTCTGGATGCAGTTTGTATGAATCATTTTGACAAGTAATGTCATGTAATGATCGAATAATGAAAATGAGTTCATTGTTCATGATGCTGGTTCAAGAAACTTCCTGTTGCTGGTTATGAAACACATCAACTCATGCAGGCATGTTGGAGCCATTATAAATAATACGATATGATACAGTAAGGATTAGGGGTATGTTTTTTATACCATTTGTCATGGAACAGACACTGGAAATTCAAGAAACCATTGTTACCCTTTACAGTGGGGGCTACAGCATCTGTGAAATTTCCTGTCAGGTTGGCAGCATCTAAATACCACTGCAGTATGGATTAGGCAAAACCACAAGACTGATGCTGCAAAATGGTGTAGTAACTAGTCATTGGTAAATGTAGGTCACTGCTGAAGTGGAAGCCTAAACTTTCACAGGTTCTGTAAAATAATAGAATTACTGTATCTGTACATTTATTCGTTGTCCAGTTGCCTTTTAAAATATATCTGTGAGTGATTTCATTAAAGTTATTTACAGCATTACTGATATGATTAATGAATACAGCAGCATTTATCTCTGCAAATCAGTGTTTGGCATCCACATTAATACAGGGCTACTCACCACTGACCTCAACAGCACTCATATCCCAAAATTTATCATTCATGGTTTCATAATGTTTCCCATGAAATATGCACAGATACCATACTTGTTTGAGCTGCTGTACTTTCCTTGTAGCTGTTTCCTACAGAACTTTGTTTACTAATGCCAGAGGATGTGTGTAATGGTTGGGGGTGGCTGACATGGGGCAGGGTTGGTCACTGCTTGATCTAGGCTGGATTGACAGTAAACTTTTCTTATTTGCCATTCTCTTCAGAGTACTGTACCATGTTTACTACTGGTGGATGGCTTGCATTTGCTCATTGCACTCAGGTAGGCTGGATTGATGAACTTTTCTCTCTTTGTGTCTCCTGCAGAGCCCCATGTCCATTAATGTTGGATGACCTAGATTTACTTAATTGTATTATACAGGATTTGAGCTAAGCTTGTGTTGTCCATTAGCTTTTCTACAGATATTTATTATCCAATCTAGATTTGAATGCATGGATGCTCTCTGCTTGCACCACCTCTCCCTCTAAATTATTCCAGTTGTCAATAGTTCTCTTTGGAAAACAAAATTTCTGTACATCACTGAGGCCTCAACTCTTCTTCAGCTTGAATTCATGTCCTCTTGTTCTTCCATCAACTTTCACAAAGAGGTCCTCTCTGTCCACACGTTCTATCCCTCTTACTCCTTTAAATATTGCAATCAAATCTCCCCTCTCTCCTCTCTTCTCTCTCAGGGTTGGCAATTTCAGCTCTTCTAATCTCTCCTAATAAGACAACTCCTTCAACCTTGGTGTCCATTTTGCAGCTATCCTTGTATTCGTTTTAGCTTACTGGTATGCTTTTTCAAGTGTGGTGACCATATCGCTGCCGCATATTTCAGTCTCGGTCTTATCATGGTCAACATTAACTCTCTCAGCATCTCTTCATCCAAATGCCACTCTCATGTTGGTCAGTAGCCCATAAGTTTCTCTAGTACAGTAATCCTGTTTCTCTGGTGAAAGGTTATCCTGTATAGTCACACCAAGATCCTTTTCTTTTCATGCCATCCTTATTATTTCATCTCCCATCTTGTACACATACCTTGGTCTCATAACACTGACTCCCATTTCCATTACATAAAACTTATTATGGTAGTGTTGAATTCCGTTCTTCACATTTGACTTCACTTGTTGAGTTTATCTAGATCATTTTGCAATTCCTTGCAACAGTTTACTCCTTTAATAGGTTTAATATGTTTGTATGACCCACGAGGTGTAAGGGCCTGGAGATAGGCTGGATTGACAGTAAACTTCCCTTTTGTCTTCTGCAGAGCTCCATGTTTACTAGTGGCAGATGACTTAGATGATCTTTGTAGTGGGGCTGTAGGAGGTGGTCGAGATGGTGCTAGGATGATCACTGCTCTGCTCCACCTCTTAGATGGTCTGTCCCCAGCCACTTCACAGGGTAAGATTTTGCTGCAAGATTTATCCTTAAACTTTTGTTAACCACTTTGTTACTGTAAATCAGTTCACATCACAAAAATTACTTCCTGAAGATGCACAGTGACACAAATTGCATCATAAAACTTTCTTCTTAAAATAGCACTTGGACATGATTTGAGTCACAAAAATGATGCAAATTGTGTTATGCTATCTATCTATAGCCCGACGCCCTAATCCCGCAAAGGGTGACCATAGACAAAACCCCTCCAAGTCGCTCTGTCACCCACCATTTGACTACCCTCCCCCCAACTCACCCCCCCCTCCTGCATATACCTCTCAACTCCATCCCTCCACCTCATCCTCAGTCTACCCCTCCCTCTCCCTCCCTCCACCTCACCTACATACACCCTCTTAGTCAGTCTTTCATTCTCCATTCTCTCCACATGTCCAAACCACCTCAGTGTATTTCTCCTAATCTTCTCAACCACGTCCACATCCACCCCACAACGTTCCTTCACATCTTCATTCATCAACCTCTCCTTCCATGTCACTCCACATGCTCCTCTCAAGTAATTCATTTCCACTGCTCTCACTCTTGACTTGTTCCCCTCTTGCAAGGTCCACGACTCGCTTTCATGCATCAGGGTAGGTATCACAATACTATCATGCAGTGACTTCTTGACTTCCATGCTCACCTTCCTATTTCTCATCACTGCTTTCAGTGTACCAACAACCTTCCTTCTCTGCTGTACCCTTTCACGCACTTCATCCCCCAAAGTTCCATCCTTACTCAACACACTACCCAAGTACTTGAATGCACTCACACTCTCCATATCCTCACCATCCAACCTCACTGTACATTCTGTGACTTCATTCCTCTCAAACACCATAACTTTACTTTTGTTTACATTAACTTTCAGCTTCCTCCTCCTACACACTGTCCCAATTTCATTCACGAAACCTTGCAACTCCCATTCATCTTCACTCAACAATACTGTATCATCAGCAAACAGCAACACCGGAATCTTCCAAATCTCACCCTCATTCATTAGAGCCACCCCCACATCCACTGCCCTACCCTGCACCTCCTTTACAACCCCATCCATGTATATATTAAACAGCCATGGAGACATCACACAACCCTGTTTCAGTCCCACATTGAGATCAAAGAACTCAGCCCACCATCCACTCGCACCGTAACCCTAGCTCCCTCGTACATACTCTTCACAGCATTCAACAATTTCCCATCCACTCCATATATTCTTAATACCTTCCACATACCTTGCCTTGTGTTATGCAACCTGAGAAAAAAGGTTATAATAAAAAATGCTGCTCAACTGCCAGTTGGGACTCCACCACCTAGGAGAGCATTGTGTACAGAATAGCTCACCCAGAAACTTGTGGCTGTATATACAGAGGTTAATCCCTTAACATTGATAATTCTTTTTTTTTTTTCTTTATACAAGCAGTCTTCATTATAAGTAAGGGATGTTAAAACATCACATCCTTTTACATACAGTATATTGGGGAAAAGCGGTAGTCTAGTTCATAGGTGCTGTGAAACTTAATGGGTAATTTTTCTTAAATTTATTGAGGTCTTAATAGCAAAAAAATTTACTTATCACAAAGACTGCCTACTCTCCTATATTGTTCTGCACACTGTAGACATTTTTAATCAGCTTTTCGAGCTGAAGGGCTAGATACAGGCATACCCCGAGCTTTGGCACATCGCTAACCGACGATTCGCTAGACCAGACAAAAGAAATGGGGAACATTCCCACAATCCGAGTGGCTCCCTTGCTTTGAAATGAACCCGTCTAAATGCATGTGTGGTGGTGCACAAGGCTGTCCTAGTCCTCCCTCCATCACCCTCCCCACCCACCCCCAGTCCCTCCTCCCTCCCCTGCCACACTCAACACTACCAGGCATGTCTCCCTCCCCCAGCCCTGGTTGTCTCCCTCCCCATCCTTCCACCCTCCCCCATCCCCGCTTGTCTCCCGCGTGTTTGTTTGTGTGTGTTTGTGTATTGACGTATTGTGATATACAGGAAATGAGCCACACTCTTGGGGTCCTGTCTCAGTTTCTTAATAAGTCAGATTTTGCTTTGAACTCGTTTAAGTTTTTAGACTGGATGATCTCTTTGTCCAGGCTATTCCACAGGTCTGTGCTTCTACTCTATATGGAAAACTATTTTTCTTGATATACTTCAAGCAACTTGGCTTATTCAGTTTCATTCCGTGTCCTCTTATTACTCATCCATCCCATACAAACAGATCTTCTCTGTCAATTTTTTCCACTCCCATTATGGTCCTGAACACTGCAATCATATTGCCCCTCTCTCTCCATTCTTCTAAGTTAGGCTGATCTAGCTTTTCCAGCCTTGCCCCGGATGACAGATCTGTCAGGCTAGGGACCATCTTGGTTGCTGTTCTTTGTATTCTCTCAATCTTGTGTATATCTTTCTTTTTATGTGGGGACCACACTACTGCTGCATATTCGAACCTGGGGCGGATCATGGCCACTATCAGTTTTTTCATCATCTCCTCATCCATATAATTAAATGCTACTCTTATGTTAGTCAAGAGATTATATGTCTCAATCTTGTTGATGTGTTTTTCAGGTGACAAATTATCCTGGACCAACACTCCCAAGTCCTTCTCTTCTCTCGCTTTTGTGATTTGTTCATTATCCATCAAATAATTCAGGGATGGTCTCTTAGTACTTTTACCCATTTCCAATATTTTACATTTTTTGCGTTGAATTTCATTTCCCACATCCGGCTCCAATCACGAATCCTATCAAGGTCCTCCTGCAGCATTTTACAGTCTTCTTCAACTTCAACTTTCCTCATGATCTTTGCATCGTCAGCAAACAGACTTGCATAAATGTTCATTCCATCTGCCTTATTGTTTACATAAATCAGGAATATTACAAGTGCTAACACCGAGCCCTGTGGGACTCCACTTGTTATTCCCTCCATCCAGACATTCTGTCTGTTTTTACTGTCCTAATTTGTCTGTCTCTCAAGAAGTCTGTCATCCACTCTAAGAGGTTCCCCGTCAGTCCTCCTATGTGTTCCAATTTCCACATTAGTCACTTGTTGGGTACCTTGTCAAAGGCTTTCTCCAGTTCTAAATACACACAATCCACCCCACTATTTCCCTCCTATAGCAAGTCTATTGTCCTTGAGTAGAAGCTCAGCAAGTTGGAAACACACGACCTTCCACTTCTGAATCCAAACTGACTTTCTGTCAAAATGTCCATCTCCTCCAGATATTTTATCCATCTGTCTTTCAGGATAATCTCGCACAATTTTGTGACCATGCTGGTCAGGGACACTGGCTTATAATTCAGGGGTTCTTCCTTGTTCCCTCCCTTATAAATTGGCACCACATTGGCTCTCTTCCATTCCGGAGGCACTTTCTCTTTTTCCAGAGAATGCACAGTTAAACCATGAATCTTATCCACCAGTTGTTCTCTGCATTCCTTTAGTATCCAATTAGAGATCTTGTCTCGTCCCGGGGCCTTCGTCACATCTTGAGTTTCCAGTAATTTGTATGCTTCGTTCACTTCAAATTTTACATCTTTTAACAGTAGATATCTAGTCTCTCCCTCATCTACCACAATTGTGTGTGTGTGTGTATTTACCTTATTGTATTTACCAAATTGTGATATACAGGAAATGAGCTACGCTCGTGGAGTCCTGTCTCTGTTTTCAGTAAGTCAAATTTAGCTTTAAACTTGTTTAAGTTTTTGGACTGGACGATCTCTTTGTCCAGGCCATTCCACAGGTCTATACATCTATAAGGAAAACTATATTTCTTGATATCCCTCAAGCAGCTTGGCTTCTTCAGTTTCATTCCGTGTCCAGTTGTTACTCTCTTATCCCATAAAAACAGGTATCCTTTGTCAATTATATCTACTCCCACCATGGCCCTGAACACTGTAATCATGTCGCCTCTCTTTCTTCTTTCTTCTGTGGAAGGCAAATCCAGCTTTTCCAGCCTCTCTCTGTATGACAGATCTGCCAGACTGTGGACCATTTTGGTTGCTGTTCTTTGTATTCTCTCAATCTTGTTTATTTTCTTTTTGTGTGGGGACCACACTACTGCTGCATATTCTAACCTGGGGCGAATCATGGCCACTATCAATTTTTTCATCATCTCCTCATCCATATAATGAAAAGCTACTTTTATATTAGTCAGGAGTTTATATGACTATCTAACTGTCTTGTTAATGTGTTTTTCAGGTGACAGACTGTCCTGGACCAGCACTTCCAAATCTTTCTCTTCTCTCGCTTTTGTGATTGGTTCATTATCCATCAATAATTCAATGATGGCCTCTTGGTACTTTTACTCATTTCCAATATTTTACATTTCCTTTCATTTCCCACATCCGGCTCCAATCATGTATCTTATCCAGATTATCCTGCAGCATTTTACAATACTCCTCAACCCCTACCTTCCTCAAGATGTTTGAATCATCAGCAGACAGACTTGCGTAATTGTTCACTCCATCTACAGTATCATTTACATAAATCAGGAACATTACTGGCGCCAACACCGAGCCCTGTGGGACTCCACTTGTTACTTCCCTCCATCCAGACGTCCTATCCTTTATTACTGTCCTCATTTGTCAGTCTCCCAAAAAGTCTCTCATCCATTCCAGGAGGTTCCCCTTCAGTCCTCCTATATTCTCTAGTTTCCACATTAGTCTGTTATGGGGTACCTTGTCGAAGGCCTTCTCCAAATCTAAATACACACAGTCCACCCAATCATCTCTCTCATATAGCACGTCAATTGCTCTTGAGTAAAAACTCAACAAGTTGGAAACACATGACCTTCCACTTCTAAATCCAAACTGACTACCAGCCAAAATATTCATGTCTTCCAGATATTTTATCCATCTATCTTTCAGAATTCTCTCGCACAATTTTGCGACCATGGTGGTTAGGGACACTGGTCTATAATGCAGGGGTTCTTCCTTGTTTCCTCCCTTATTAATTGGTACCACATTTGCCCTCTTCCAGAGAACATACAATTAAACTGTGAATTTTATTTGCCAGTGGCAGTATCGTAACCAATGAGGTCTTGCCTAAGTGACGTATTTGCTGCTGCTGTAAAGCTCGAAATTGGGAAAAGTTTCAATACCATCTCAGCACTTCTGCGGCACCTCGGTTTGGGTTACCTTTCCTAGAAGGGTAGTCAAGTTGTACCCCACCTGCTCGTGGTGACCTCGCAGACACCCTGTTTTTTTCGTTTTTTTTTCCATTTCTGTTTTTTGTGCTTTTTTTCCTTCAGTTTTCTTTTTTCCTCCTAAATTAGGGTGACACAAACGGGGGCGGCGCTGCCCGGGTTTTTCCCGGGTAGTATTGTATATACGTTTTGCTGTTGTTGTCATTTTGTTTTGTTTTTTGTTCTCCCTTACCATGAGTAAACAACACCAGTGCCCTTGTTGCAGCAGGTCTGTAGCAAAAAGTGCACAAGCACTGAAGTGCGCCTACTGCAGCGAGTGGATTCATATAGCTTGTGAAAATTTGGACGCAGGCGACTATCCATTCATGAAGAGGAGCCACCAGCTGGGCTTTCGCTGGCTGTGTAGCCAGTGTATTGCACCAGCAGACGAGGTCTTGGCTGGTGGAGGAAGTAGTACCAAGAAGGAGTATGAAGATAAAGTCATTGGGCCAATCTTTCAAGCAATCAGAGACGTATCAAATAGACTGGAGGCACTAGAGACCAAGGTCTCATCACCTATGGCGGTCACACAAGATCAGGCCAAGTCATTTGCGGATGCTGTTCGTGGGTCTCTCGTGGGGGGAGGGAAGGATCTGCCTGGGGGCGTGATTGAGATCAGTGCTCATAGCCAGAAAAAAGCCATTCATAGTCAGCATGTACTGATTGTGAAACCAGAGAGTGGCGCTAGTGCCCTGACAAATCAGATGGGACCAGAAGACATCAGAGGCGTACTCAACTCGGTACCGGTTGACAGCTGCCTTAAGACCAAGGCTGGTGGGCTGGTAATGAAGTTTCCGTCAGCTGAGCCCAAGGGGGAAGCAACTGGGATGCTGACTGATCATTTTGGCTCTGAGGGCACTTTTTGCATATCAGAGCCAAAGAAAATGTTGCCTAAAATGACCGTGGCAGGCCTCTCCTCTTCCTTGGATGACTCTGACATCATCCCAAATATTCTGAGAAAAAACAATAAAATTAAGATGCTCGTTGATCGAGGTTGTACCCTCAACCTTCTCTTCACAAGGACAAGGAATGACACCAAAACTGCTGTCTTGAAGATGTCGCCAGAGGTGAGATCCTCCATTGTAGAACAGGGCAATTACATCTATGTGGATCTTACAAGATGCCGCGCTTTCGATAGATTCTGGGTTACACAGTGTCATCACTGTCAAGGCTTTGGTCATACATTTGAGAGATGTTCTAGGAAAAGTGATGAACCTAAATGTGTCTTTTGTGCTGGAGCCCATAAATCTAAGGACTGTAGTAACAGAAATTCTCCCAAATGCATCAACTGCTCCTCTTTAAGACATCAAGATGCTAATTCAAAGTCACAGGTGGTTGCCCATTTTGCTTCAAGTAGAGAATGTCCAATTATGATTTCTCATAGGAATAGATTGATTGAAAACACCAATTTTGACCATTCAAAAAACTGACTACGTCCCTCTTGAACCAGTTAAGGATGGGTCTTTTAAATATTCGTTCCATCCGTAATAAGATAGACTATATTAATGAAACCCTAAATCAGCACGAGCTTGACATATTGTGCTTGACTGAAACCTGGTTGTATGAGTCTGATATCGATATTATTCGTAATGCCTTGCCTAAGACACATTCTGTTATTAGTATTCCCAGGCCTGCTGCTGACTATCCAGGAGGAGGCGTAGCACTCATCTACTCTGCAGCACTTGCAAACGTTTCTCTCATTGACTCAGACCTGACCCCATCATCATTTGAATTTATGGAAGTATTAATAAATTTCCATCAGAATACCATTAGAATTGCAATTGTCTATCGACCAGGTCATCGGGGCAGAGATCGAGGTTTTATGGAGGAGTTTGGGCAGTTTCTTGAAGGGTTTTCTCTTAAGCCTGGAGGACTTCTTGTTTGTGGTGATTTCAATTATTGGGTTGACAGTCCAGAGTCAAAACCATTTTCTTCATTCCTTGAGTTGATCACCCAGAACAATTTTTTCAATCATGTGAGTAATCCAACTCATGTCTCAGGACATGTCCTTGACTTGATCTTGTCCCCTGTTGGTTGCAGGCGCATATCAGATGTGGAGGTTGACTCATTTGACCCCCTCATCTCTGATCATGCTCTGATCACTCTTAGTTTTGATGTCCCGAAATCCCCTTCATATAGGAAGGTCATCAGGTTCAGAAATTACAACAATGTTGACCGCCAGTTGATGTGTTTTGAAATTGATCAACGTTTAAACTCCATCGATTCTTCAAGTCTTTCTTCTGGTGACTTGGTTGATATTTACAACAACGAGCTCAGGTCAATTTTTGACCATTATTGTCCTGAGGTAGTAAAAACAATCACTGTACGTGATAATTCTCCGTGGTATGGTCCATCCATTAATTCTTTGCGTAGACAACGTAGAAGGGCAGAACGTGAGTGGCGCTTGCAGCGGACCGAAGTAACTCGTTTGCGTTATGTTTTTGTGAGAAGAGCTGTCGTTCACACTGTAAAAGCCCAAAAGGCTAGGTATTATCAAAATAAAGTTGATTCATGTGGTGGTGATCAAAAAAAATTGTCTGCAGTTGTGAACAATTTGGTTGGTCGGAGGAATGTAATTGTTAAACCAACTTCTTTATCTGATGCCCAATTGGCTTCTGATTTTGCTTCATTTTTTACAAGTAAGATATCTCGCATAAGAAGTGATTTAGATAGCAGTCCTCCTAGTGAAGTGTACTCAGTTGACTTCCAGCCACGGTGCACCGGGGATCATTTGCTTTCAACATTTCATCCACTGGATGTAAACAAAGTCAAATGTTACATCAGAGAACTTGATAAAACATTTTGCTCACTCGATCCATGTAACATGTCACGACTGCCTGATGTGTATGAGCATGCTGCAGACTTTATCTGCAACATAATAAATAGATGCTTCTTAGAAAGTAATTTTGTGCAGTCTGAGAAACGTGCTTTGCTTAGGCCCATAATTAAGAAACCTGGCCTTGATGTCGAGAGCATGACAAATTATCGTCCTGTCTCTAACCTGTCTTTTTTATCCAAGATTATTGAGCGAGCCATACTTGACCAACTCTTACCACTACTGGAACACAACAGAGTTGTTCCTGTTGTTCAATCAGCATACAGAAAATACCATTCAACTGAAACTGCACTAACAAGGATTCAGAGCGACTTGGTGGCAAACACTTGTAGTGGGATGTCCTCTCTCCTAGTTCTTTTGGATCTGTCTGCAGCTTTTGATACAGTAGATCATAAACTATTGTTGGATGATCTGTATTTTTATGGCGTTCGTGATAGTGCCCTTTTGCTCCTTAAGTCGTATCTGTCGGACAGTTCTCAGAGAGTGGTTGTTGATTACGCTAGCTCTGATTCTGCTCCTCTTCTGTTTGGAGCCCCTCAAGGATCAGTTTTGGGTCCAATTCTATTTACTATCTACACAAGTAGTTTTTCGTCTCTACTTGATGCTCATGATGTGTCCTATCATTTTTATGCTGATGACACCGAGCTCTATGTTAAGATGTCAGATATCAATGATACTAAGATAAAGTTTGAATCTCTAGTGTCTGATATTAAGATTTGGATGGCTAAGAGGAAACTTAAGCTGAATGATGGTAAAACTGAGAGTATCATCATCAGAGGAAACAGAAGGGGTGATGACACTGACAATGCCCTGGCTTTGAACATTGGCGTGTCACAGCTGCATCCAGTCAGTTCTGTTCGAAATTTGGGTGTTTATTTTAATTCTAAGTTAAATTACAAAGAACACATTAATCAGGTTGTAAGAAGGTGTAACTTGCATATCAGAAATCTGTATTCTGTGAGAAGATTCCTGAATAGACAGTGCCTCCTAACATTGGTCCATGCAGTGGTCTTGTCTCGTGTTGATTATTGTAATTCACTGTGGGTTGGTCTTCCAAATAATATACTAACAAAAGTTCAGTCTGTGTTGAACAGGGCGGCACGGCTTATCTTTGGTCTCCCCCCGAGAACCTCAACTACCCCGTTTCTGATTGAGTTGCATTGGTTACCAGTAAAGGCTAGAACTGAATTTAAACTGTGTCTTATTACATTCAAGGTTCTTAAGTTTGGTGAACCGAAGTATCTTGCTGAATTGTTAAAACTCCCATCGACACTCCCGGGTGTGATGTTACGCAGTGAAGATGATTCCTTGCGTCTTGATGAGCCAGGAGCCATTCACCAGTCATCTTTCTCTGATCGTTCTTTTGCATATAGAGCCCCTAGATTATATAACAGATTGCCATTGTCCACAAGACAACTCTCTACTGTTGAATCCTTTAAGAGACAGCTGAAAGCCTTTCTTTTTTCAAAATGCTACGACCTGGAGAGAGGTACTATGACAGATGATTATAGGGTTTAATTTTTGCCACTTTCATGTATATATGATGTATCTTGTATTATATACAAGAAATGTCACAATTCTTGTAATTGTAAAAATAATGAGCGCTAGTGAATTCCCAAAAGGAAGAACTGGCGCTTTTGAGAAACAAAAGGCCAGATTATTATTATTATTATTATTATTATTATTATTATTATTATTATTAGTTGTTTTCTGCATTCTTTCAGTACCCAATTAGAGATTCCATCTGGTCCTGAGGCTTTCCTTACATCTTGAGTTTCCAGTAATTTATACACTTCCTGTACTTCCACTTTTATATCTTTTATCATTACATTTCTGGTCACTCCCTCCCCTTCCACAAACTCCTTTTCCTTAGTGAAAACTGATTGGAAACATTTGTTCATTATTTCTTCTTGCATTGCTGCATCTTTATAGACCTCTCCTTCTACTTTCAGTTTGGTAATTCCTTCCTTTTGTTTCAGTTTTCCATTGACAAATCTATAAAACAGTTTGGGCTCATCCTTACATTTGTCTATTATACCTTTTTCAAAATTCCTTTCTTTCTCTCTATGTATTCTTGTGCATTCATTTCTAGTTCTTGTATATTCTTCCTTTGTTCTGTTGTTACCTCTCTTTCTCCAATTATTCCACGCCGTGTCTCTCTCTTTTCTTGCTATCATACACCTTCTGTTAAACCACTCCTTTTTCCTGTTTTCTTTCCCCCTTACTCTTGGCACAAATTTTTCCACACTTGAATTATAGAGGCCTAGAAAAATATCCCACTTCCACTGTATCTCTCTTGTTTCTGTGAATTTTCTCCAATCTGCATTTTTGAAAAATTTTCTCAGTCCTGTAAGTTTGCTTTCCCAAAGTTGTCTCATCCCTGTCTATAAAGCTCGTCTCTTGGCTCTACATTCCCTGTTATCACCTGGAACTCAATGACCACATGATCACTTTTTCCAATAGGATACAGATATTTCAAGGATTCTGTTACATCGGCTTCTTTGGTAAACAGTAAATCTAGTCTTGCTGGTGTGTCCTCACCTCGGAACCGTGTCTCTTCTTTGACCCATTGCGTCATCACATTGTTCATTGTTATATTTAATAATATAGTGCCCCATGAATCTACAGTGCCTCCTGAATCCCATTCCTGCCAGTTCACATCTTTACAATTGAAGTGTCTGTCTATCTATCTATCTGTTGCCAGACGCCTCAATCCCGTATGGGGTGGCCACAAACAAATCGCCTCCACATCGCCCTGTCCCCCACCATTTCCCTGCCCTGCTCCCAGCTCACACTGCCCTCTCTCATATACCTCTCCACTCCATCCCTCCATCTCATCCCCGGCCTCCCCCTCCCTCTCACCCCCTCCACCTCACTCACATACACTCTTCTCATCAGTCTCTCACCCTCCATCCTCCCCAAATGGCCAAACCACCTCAGAGTGTTCCTCCTAGCGCTTCCTATCACATCCACATCCACACCACAACGCTCCTTTGTATCCTCATTTGTCAGCCTGTCTCTCCATGTGACTCCACAGGCTCCTCTTAAATAACTCATTTCCACTGCCCTCACTCTTGACTTGTGTCCATCCAACAACGTCCAAGTTTCACTTCCATACGGTAGAGTTGGTATGACAATGCTAGAATGTAGTAACTTTTTCACTTCCATGCTCATTTCCCTGTTTCTTATTACTGCTTTCAAGGAACCAGCAACCTTTCTTCCTTGTTGTACTCTTTCAAGCACTTCATCCTCCAAACTTCCATCCTTACTCATCACACTACCCAAGTACTTAAACATACTCACATTTTCTGTTTCCTCACCATCCAACCTCACTGTACATTCACTGACTTCGCCTGTCTCAAAAACATCACTTTATTCTTCCCTACATTCACCTTTAGATTCTGTTTCGTACACACTCTCCCAAACTCATCCATCAAGCCTTGCAGCTCCCCTTCATCTTCACTGAATAATACAGTATCATCTGCAAACAACAGTACAGGGAGTTTCCAAACACTACCCTCTCTCACCAGGGCCACTCCAACATTCACTGCCCTACCTTGTACCTCGTTTACTGCCCCATCCATGTACAGATTGAACAACCATGGAGACATGACACATACCTGTTTCCAACCCAACCTTCAAAGAGAAAAATTCACCTAGTTCACCATCCACATGCATTGCAGCCTTAGCACCATCATACATACAGTACTTTTCATGGTATTCAACAACTTCCCCTCTACTCCATATATTCATAATACTTTCCACAATCCTTGTCTATCCACCCTGTCATATGGTTTCTCCAAAATCAGGAAAGCCGCATACAACTTCTTTCCCTTCTCTAGAAACTTTTCCACTAAAGATCTAAGAATGAATATCTGATCTACACATCCTCTTCCCTTCCTAAAGCCTCCCTGTTCTTCCTGAACTAATTCCTTTGTTATTTCCCTAACTCTGTCAATAAATATCCTACTATACACCTGAAGTCACCCATTGAAATTATATTGTTGCTGTTCTCAATCATTTTCTGTAAATAACTAGCCATGTCTGACAACATTTCCTGGTATTCATCATCACTGCATGCTCTTGTCATAGGGGGAACGTACACTACCACCATATCTCTCTTGCTATTCTCTCCAGTTTCTAATTTCATATTTATCTCTTTGGTCCAGCCTTCTCCCATTTCCACAGTATCTACATTTACAGTATATTGTTCTTCACTGCTATCATCAGTCCTCCTCCCATTTTTTCTTTTCTGTCTCTTCTCCACAGTTTGTATTTACCATCTCCCATATGAACATCAGTATCATCTCTTAACTTGGTCTCTACAAAGCACATGACATCAGGTTCGTGTACCCTCAAAAAATCGTTGATTTCTAGCCTTGCCGATATTAAACCATCAACATTAGTATATGCCACCTTCCAATTATTTTTACTGTTTTTTTATATCCTCTTTTCTCCTTCTCTCAGCCAGCACCACTTCCTTAATTTCTGATCCATGACTCTCCAATAAAACAGTCTTCTCTTCCTCCGTTCTGTGTTCGTTTTTTACCTTTGTTTCCCTTACTAACTCCTTTATTTTAGCTCTTTCTTTCTCATTTGCATCTCTCCTTATCCATACATTTTTGAACGCTTCCTTGTCTGATAATTTCCATGTTCTACTGATAATTTCGTTTATTGTTGCCTGGGACTTAAACTTTACCTTCAATGGCTGTGCCCCTCCTTCCTCATACTTTCCTAACCCAAACACCTCTTCAGTCTCATCTTGAGCATCGTTGTTTTCCTCTATGACTACTGATATTATTTCATTAACCTTACTCAGTTCTTCTTTTTCTCATTCTGATCTTATTGCCATACGTTTTTCTTTAACTCCTGAAATTATTACACATTTTTCTTATCTGCTACATCCCTAACTAAAGTTTCTCTACTTCTCAGTACCCTAACCACTTCCCTCTCCACCCTTTCCTTGCTTTGTTGTTCTGTAATCTCTTTCAAATTTACATTCCCTTCTTCCTGAATTTTCTTCCACCCCTGATGTTGCTCCTTGATTTCTTTAATGTGCTTGTCCTGTATTCTTGATTTGGATTAATACTCATGTAGTTTGCTTTCCAACCTGTCTCTTTCTTCTTCCAACCTCTTATTCTCCCTCTTAAGCTGTTTTATTTCATTAGAGGCTGATTCATTGCTCACTTTTAATTCAGTAACTTCTCTTTCTTGTTCGTCACTGCGTGTACAAACTTTTTCCAGTTTATTCCGCAGACTTTTGATCTCTTTTTTCCTGCTCTATGGTCCGTTCCTGTAACTCTCAAATTACTGCCCATACCTTCTTTATCTCCTGGACATTCCTCTCCACTGTTTTCTCTACACCTGCTATTCTTGTTTGGTTCAACTTAATGCTTCCATTTCCCACATCCTCTCTCACCATTTGTAAACAATGCACCGTCCCTTTTCACCATGACTCAACCACATGGAGACTTTCTATTTTCACTATATCTTGTTCTTTTTATGACTGAGACTTTTTTTTTTTTTTTTTTTTTTTTTTTTTTTTTTTTTTTAACTTCTGTCCGACGGGACCACCACTCACGCACTCATTAACATAATCACAAATAGGCTGGTCTTCATTTCGTTGCTGATTCAGCGATTATTTCCCCACGATCCAGGAAGAGCTCCATCTCTGTCGGCGACCTGTGTGTGTGTGTGTGTGTGTGTGTGTGTGTGTGTGTGTGTGTGAGTGAGTCGGACAGTGAGTGAGTGAGTAAGATTGAGTGAGTGAGTGAATGAGTAGGTGAGTGAGTGAGTGAGACTGGGGGAGGGGGTAGTAGGGCAGTTTGGGCCCCATGTCACCCTCCCCATCCCTGATTGTCTCACTCCCCATCCCCCCACCCTCCTTCACCTCCACTTGTCTCCCTCCCCCACTTCCACTTGTCTCCCTCCCCCACTTCCACTTGTCTCCCTCCTCCATCCCTGCTTGTCTCCCTCCCCATCTGCCCACCTTCCCTGCCCCCACTTGTCTCCCTTCCCCCACCCCAGCTTATCTCCCTCCTGTCCCCCCCTGCCCTCCCCCACCCCTGCATGTCTCCCTCCTTGTCCCCTTGCCCTCCCCCACCCCCGCTTGGCATGCTGCCAGCTGCCTGCCTGGCTCACAGTTGCCTTGAAGTGTCTCAACACTGCATAGCCCATCATCTTCCCTTCCTGCATGTGATGTTTGATGTCTCATTTTTTAGCAATAGTATTGCTTATGAGGATAATAACATTACCTATGGTGTTCCTTTGTCAGTCTCTGTTGGTTAAGTAAGGAATATGAGAGTTTGGGTTTAGGTCTGGAACGCATCTCTGGCATTACTGTAATATCTTGTGGAGAAAATTGCTTCGATATCCAACATACTCAGCTGACGGAATACTCCCACTTGTACACAAGTGGGGTAGGCCTTTCAGACTTTATTAACTTGTAGAATGCAAGAATTTTTTTCCTAAGGTCAGTAAAATCATCTGGAGGTAATCATCATCACCATCATCATCATCATCATCATCATTGTCATTGTCATTGTCATCGTCATCATCCTGACCTTCTTTTCCACCCTTCGGCAGGGTGAGGAGTAGCAACGTTCAGACATCCCAAGTTTGCCCAGTCCAGTGGGCCATACTTCCATTCACTCATCATTCAAGCCCCCGGAATCATGGCTCGATCTGACATACCAAAAACGTTCACCACATTCTGTAGCTTCATATAAACGTATCCGATAGAGTCAATCCAAACGTCACGTTAAAAACGGGTGCCAAATCCCTGATAGTGCAATTATTTTCATAACATTCATCCCACTAGCTCGATCTCTTATCAGTCCTCTAGCCTCACCGACATCCATACCTCTCTTTCTCACACACTCATCCATCATATCGCTCCACCTTCTCCTTGGCCTGCCTTCCCTCCTCCCTTCTTCAGATTTGCTCAGATATACCTTTTTCACCCCTCTATTGTTATGCATTCTCTCCACATGACCATACCATCTCAGTACACTCTCTTTGATTCTGGTGTCCACAGACTTCCTCACTCCACATCTTTCATGAATCACATTATTTTGTATCCTATCCACTCTCTTTACTTCACATACATTCCTCAGCAGTCCCATCCCCACTCTTGACTTTTCATTTTCATGCCACACCGTAGTCTCACATCCATATGTTTGGCACCAACACTCCTTCGAGTAAAACTTATGCAGCAGCAACACTGAAGTCATTGTTTCTTATCAAGGCCTTCATAGCACCAACTGCTTTCCTTCCTTGTGTCACTCTACTTTCCACTTCTTTTGCACATTTTCCTTTCTTTTCTACCTACCAACAAAGCTCCAGGCCCAGATGGAATTCCGCCAATTGTTTTGAAAAAGTGTTCCCCTGAACTTGCCTCTGTCCTAGCCAAATTATTCAGACTATGCATACTTACTTCTTTATTCCCAAATTCATGGAAAGAAGCCAATATCCACCCAGTTCCGAAGAAAGGAAGTTCATCTGACCCCTCCAATTACAGACCAATAGCTGTCACATCTTCTCTTGGTAAGGTATTTGAAACTTTAATTAATAAAGCATATTGTTAAACATCTTGAATCCAACAACTTAATTAGTGATAGACAATATGGTTTTTGCCACGAAAGATCCACCATTGACATACTCAATCTCTTAACTCATACCATCCATCAATCAATTGATCTTTTTGGAGAAACTCATGCAGTAGCTCTTGATATCTCTAAAGCTTTCGACAGAGTATGGCACCGTTCCCTGCTGTCCAAACTCCCTTGCTATGGACTAACATCTTTTGTTCCTTTGATTTCTTCTTATCTTAGTGACAGGAAAATAAGAGTAAAAGTAGATGATGTATATTCGAATTTCCACTCAATTAACGCCGGCGTGCCGCAGGGATCAGTTCTGGCGCCAACCCTATTTCTGGTTCATATTAATGATCTCTTATCTGTCACTCACAATCCCGTTCACTCATATGCAGATGACTCAACACTACATAGTTCATTCACACTCAGACATCTATTTACAAAGTCTAATATCTCTACCTCTCAACTCAGTACAGCCATCTCCTTAAATCAAGATCTAGCTACAATCAGTGAATGGGGACAAAACAACCTTGTCTCTTTTAATGCTAGTAAAACTAAATATATACAGTTTACTAATAGACAGATATTGCCAGATTCGTACATTACCTTCAGTGCTACTAATATTCCCATCTCCAAAAGTATTGAAATTCTTGGTGTCTCACTTAACAGTGCCCTCAGCTGGACCTCTCATGTCAGATCACTTGCTAAAACCGCCTCAAAGAAACTTGGATTATTGTACAGAGTCCGTAACTTCTTCGCCGATGAGCAGTTAGCTATAATTTATAAGAGTCATGTGCGCTCTCAGCTTGAATATTGCTCACCCTTGTGGAATGGTTGTGGAGAGGTTGCATTAAGACAACTAGACAAAATTCAGAATAAAGCTGTTAGAATCATTAACAACCCTGCCATTACATATAAACTACCTCCCTGCAAGTAAGAAGGAATGTTGCCTCCCTTGCATTATTTTACAGATATTTTTTTCGCAAATGCTCAGACGAAGTTGCGTCCATGGTGCCACCTCTCCATGCCTTCCCTCGTGCTACACGGGCATCTGGTAGCGCTCATGACTGGAATGTCACTCAACCATATTGCAGAACTTCTGCCTATCAGAATTCTTTCATTCCCCGAACTGCATCTCTCTGGAACTCGCTTCCCCAGAGTTGTTTTCCTCCAAATTTCAACCCACAACTGTTCAAGTCTAACTGTTACAGATATTTTATGAATAGAGGACACCAGTAATCTGGTGTATGGATTTTTTTTTTTCCCCATTTGTTTTTCCTTCCTCCGTTCTGTTATTTAAAAAAAAAAAAAAAAAATTGTACAGTACCCAGGTATTTGAACTCTCTCACAAATTCTGGTCTCTCTCCATTCACGCTAACATCACACTGGGAGTCACCTTCTCTCTCAGTTACAGTCACTTTACTCTTTTCAGCATTTACACTCAAGGCTCAATGCTCACAGCAGCAAAACACAGCACTTGTCTACCAAGTTCTTGTCTGGTATTTGCAAGTAGCACTGCATCACCAGCATACATCAAATTTGAGACATTTCATCGATCACCATTCATTACCAACGCCATCCCTCTCTCCATTACTCATGTTTTTACTTCTCTCATCACCCCATCCATATATATATATATATATATATATATATATATACAGTATATATATTGAACAACCATGGAGACTTCACATAACCTTGTCGCATGCCCACATTGATCGTGAACCATTCTAAGTTCCATCCATCCATCCATTGCCAGACGCCATGTATCCCAGACGGGGTGGCCAAGGGCTTAGAGTTAATTGTTTTACAGGGAGGGGCACTAATCTTCCACCAACCGCACTTGACGTAGGGATGCCAACAGCATCTGGTGTTCCCGGGCGGTCACCCTTCCAAGTACTAACCAGACCCAACGTTGCTTAACTTCGCTGATCGAACGGGAAGCGGTGTACTCAACGTGGTATGCCCAAGTTAATAATAGTAATAATAATAATAATACAGAAAATCATCATTAACTCGTGATAATTGGGTTCCAGCCCTCTATGAGTTAGCATTTTTGCAAGTTATCGGGAAGATCTCCCCCCACTCCCTCCAAAAACACATTATACAGAACAGTACGTTAAAAAAAAATAAAACTACTGTAATAGAACCTTACCGTGTTTTGGTACTTCAGGGAAGTATTCAAGCTTAGAGAAGGCCTTTGGCAGGGTGAAGAGGTGGATTTGGGGGCTCTAGGTCACCTTTCTGAACACTTTTCTAATAAAAACACAACACTCTGAGCACTTAACACTTTGAGCACTTAGAGTACACACACTTAGATTACTACATAATCAAATCATATGCAGAATTTCAATGTTGCTGCTTCTCAGAAATTTATTGCTAAATTTGGTTGTTTCTTGCAAATTTAATTTTGTTTATCTGACATGAAAAAATCTGATTCTTAAAAAAATATATACTAACACTCTCACAGTTTTCATACATGTTTGACGAGTATGATCTGCTTACTTCCTCACGGTTTTTCACATTCATCTAGACGTGTATGAACCTATCTATCTATTGCAAGATCCCTTAATCCAGTAAGAGGTGGCCACAAGCAAATTGCCTCCATGTTGCCCTGTCCCCTGCCATTTCACTACCCTGTTCCCAACTCACACCCCTCCCTCTCTCATGTACCTCTCCACTCCATCCCTCCATCTCATCCTTGGCCTCCATCTCCCTCTCCCCCCCTCCACCTCACTCACATACACTCTCCTTGTCAGTCTTTCACTCTTCATCCTCTCCAAATGGCCACACCACCTCAGTGTCCTTCTCTTATTGCTTCCTATCACATCCACATCCACATCACAACTCTCCTTCACTTCCTCATTTGTCCATTTTTCTCTCTCCATGTGACTCCACATGCTTCTTTCAGATAACTCATTTCCATTGCTTTCACTCTTGACTTGTGTCCCTCCAACAAGTTCCAAGCTTCACTTCCATATGTTAGGGTTGGTATCACAATACTGTTATGTAGTAACTTTTTCACTTGCATACTCACTTCCCTGTTTCTTATCCCTGCATTCAAGGAACCAGCAACCATTTTTCCTTGTTATACCCTTTCAAGCACTTCACCCTCCAAACTTCCATCCTTACTCATCACACTACCCAAATACTTAAATGCACTCACATTTTCCATTTCCTCCTCATCCATCCTCACTGTACATTCACTGACATCACTTCTCTCGAAGACCATAATTTTACTCTTCCCTACATTCACCTTTAAATTCCATTTCAACACTTTCCCAAACTCATCCACCAAGCCTTGCAGCTCCCCTTCGCCTTCACTTAACAACACAGTATCATCTGCAAACAACAGTACAGGGAGTTTCCAAACACTGTCTTCTCTCATTTGGGCCACTCCAACATCCACTGCCCTACCTTGTAACCCTTTTATAACCCCATCCATATACAAATTGAACAACAATGGAGACATGACACATCCCTGCTTCAGTCCAACCTTCAAATAGAAAAATTCACGCAGTTCACTATCCACACACACTACAACCTTAGCACCCTCATACATACTCGTAATGGCATTCAGCAACTTCCCATGTACTCCATATACTCTTAATACTTTCCACAATTGTTGTCTTTCCACCCTGTCAAATGCATTCCTAATCCATGAAGGCCGCATACAACTTCTTTCCCTTCTCTAGAACATTTTCCAGTAAAGATCTAAGAATGGATATCTGATCTACACAACCTCTTCCCTTCCTAAAACCTCCCTGCTCTTCTCCAACTAATTCCTCTGTTGTTTCCCTAACTCTGTCAATAAGTATCCTACATATACTTTTCCTATTACATTGAGAAGACAAATGCCCCTGTGATTACCACACACTACTTTTTCCCTTTTTCCTTTGCACAGGGGAATAATTGTACCTGACTTCCAATCCTCTGGGACTCTACTACCTTCCTCCCAGACCAATCTGCACATCTTCCACATTCATTCTACTACTGTCTCTCCCCCATGCTTCAGCATTTCACCACACACTTCATCAATACCTGGGGCTTTCCCCATTTTGACATTCTTCATTGCTTCCACAACTTCCATCTTACTGATTTCTTCCTTTCTTCTCACATCCCTCCTTCTCCCAGCCATTCCCCAGCCACTTACATTCTCATTACTTTCATTCTCTGTGTTCAACAATTCCTTAAAGTGTTCTCTCCATCTGATCACTTTTTCTGCTTCTCCAGTAGTGATCTACCATTTTATCTTTCACTCCCCGACTAACTTCATTGCCACCCTGTCGAACTCTCTTTACCTCTTTCCAGAACATTTTCTTACAGTCCCTCCACTTTACACTCAAATTCCTTCCAAATTCCTCATCCACTCTCTTCTTACCCTCTCTTACTAATCATTTCACCTCTCTTTTCCTCTCTACATATAACTCTCTCTTCTGTCTCCCAACTTCTTCCACGCCCCTGGTTCTCATCCACCCATTATGTGCTTTCTTCTTTTGTGCCACAGCCTGTCTCATCTCTTCATTCCATCATGCCGTTTCCTGCACCCCCTTTCATCTTCTTTTCACCCCACACACCACCTCCCGTGCTGCACAGATTTCTACTATGAATATCTTACACACAACTTCCACGTTCCCCATCTGCTCCAATCCATATTTACCCAATTGCTCCACCACGTCTTTCTTATATTCTGCCTCTTTCTTATCCTGTTGTAACCTTTCCACTCTCCTTGCATATGCTATTTCCTCCCATCCTTCCCTTCTTCTATTTCTCCATTTCAGTTGGACCTTGATTCTCACCTTCACCAAGTGGTGGTCAGAAAGTCCACCCCCCCAACCTCTACACACTCTTGGATCCATTACACACCTTGACGTCCTTTCATCCACACACACATAATCAATCATTGCCTTCCGTTCATTCAGTTCACCACCCACCCTCTCAACACTCACCATGTATACCTATGGATCATTTTGTGCCTGAAGAGGGAATTGGCTCACCAGCCCCCTCTCAGCACAAATGTCCACTAAAGCACTGCCATTCTCATCTATCTCAAGAGGCACACCCCAGTCACCAACTACTCCATCCATCTTCACATCCCCTACTTTATCATTCATATTGCCAGTGTGGCTTTTAACTGTAATAATATTCTTTATGATTTTTTGAACCATATTAATGCTTCCAAGGGGGTTAAAATTGGGGGGTATAAAAAAAATTTCCACCACAAGGGGGGGGAAAAGTGGACTTTGGGCAGGGGTGCGGAAGGAAATGTGGTTTCAAGAGTCCCCATAACACGAAATTTCTCTAACGCGGTAGGGGTGTGGATGTAATTACCCGTGTTAGACAAGGACAGACTATACTTCAGGGCAATGATGGTCAAAAATAGACCTAAGTTCATTTCCATATATTATATGTTCACCATGTCATCGGAAAGTTATTAGTCGATGCTGCCCAGACACGGTCACTGTCGGACGTGTGCTTCCTGGCCATGCCGAGAACCATCTTGCTTTCAGGTGCATAATGCATTACAGATCTGTAATGTCTGCCAGTGAATATAGAGTACTGTAATACAGTACCATTGTGTTTTCCTGGCTGTTAACTACGTGCAAGGTATTAGGTCTGTTATGGAGTCCTCCATGGCTGGCCTAACCTCTCAGGACATCCAGATGGATCCCACTTCTGCTGCTGGGGCAGGAAAAAGAGTGAGGATGAACTTCGCAACTAGTGATGAGGGTGGATCTCTTGAGAAATGGATTAGGCCCTCCTTCCCAGACAGTGATCTCACCAGTGGAAAATGGAACTTAGTTTACATCGCAGGGTCGGTTGACAACACTCCTGTTTTATTGAATCCCTGCAGTTTGTTAGATGCCATCAACAGGTCTCCACTAAATATGTACAGTATTATATTGAGGGTTCACTCAGGGTCTTGGAAAAGGGATCAACCATCAGATTTTGTGTTTATGCAGGTGATGCGGCCAAAATGACTGTGCCGTCAGAGATGCTCATTCAGTTGGGGGACTGGCCTGTGAGATGCTGGTTGGCCCACACACCTAGGGGCGAGTTTTTATTTGGGATAATTAGTTGCCCAAATGTCACAGAGGAGGAACTTTTAGGTCACGTTCGTTGTCATGGCAACTGTTCCTCCTAACTTGTGGAGGTAACCTGCCTCACGGTCCACCCTCTTGGAGGTGAGGATGCAGTGGAGGCCAGGGTGGTAAGACTTAGATTCAGGGGTCCTTTGCCTGAGGAGGTTATCTTTGGCCATTCCTGCTACACTGTGGGAATATATGTCTTTCCCATCCTGTGATGCTATACAGTATGTGTCATCACATCAGCCATGGGACAGTTTTATGCAAAAACAGTCAGGTACTCAAGGTGCAGTAGGTTCCATCCATTGCAATTCGCCATCAGGTGGTCAGTGCACCAATGACCCCTACAGTTTTTTTTGTGGTGGTGCACAGCCAGTTGTCTCTCGTGCCTGTCCAATCTACTAACAAGCGCTTGCTATTCATGAAACTGCCAGAGCCAACCCTTTGACCCTGTCTGATGTTAACACCCGTCTGCGTGCCCTTAACCCCTCCAGACGCTCTCCTCCTAGCTCTAACCCCCTCGACAACGACTACTGCTCCCATCTGGCCATTCCAACCTGTCCAGAAAGGCCTTACATATGCAACAGTGGTTAGCATCCATTTTTCTACATTAGATGACTTTGCTGAAGCTTCTGGTAGTGACACCGCAGCAGTACACAGTGAGGTGGAATGCACAGTTGCAGTTTCCTCCCACTCAACCTCCCAGTCAGTGGTGCTTCTCCACCCTTCCCCTTCTCCCAAGCCTTGATGTCATCGTTCCCACCCAACACAGACCTCTCATCCCCATACTGCACCTGACCCCTCAGGTCTTTCCATCCAGCCTGATGCCTTGCCTGGAACTATACCTGTTGTATCTGTTTCATCATTAGATACTACACCTGCCCCTATCCCAGCCGAGCCGCAGGTTGTCCCTCCAAGCACTCCGGTGAATAGCTCTGCACCTGGCGACTCTCCTGCTCCTCCACATCAACCTGCACTAAGGACAACCTCTCAAGCCACCTCACATTCCATGCCCTCAGGTGCCCATTCCTTGGAGTTCTTTGTGGATCTGCTCATAGCCTTGTCAATGTACAGAAATGGACAGCCCTTCATCGACATCTGTGTCAGCCTCTTGCCCTGTCTCCTCTCTCCTCTCTTCCCATTGATGGCCCCTCACCCTCTTCTATAGACCTTGTCTCAGATGTTATTGGTCTCTGCGAGGCTTGGCTGTCCCTGCATTGTCGTTTGTCATTCAGGGGTTTTACCATCCATCGGACTGATCATCAGGGCGTTGGGGGTGGCATAGCTGTTGCGTTCAGGAAGGACATGCCTAACTTGGTACTACCACTGACCTGGCCCCCTTGAGGAGGTGTTGGAAGTTCTTGCAGTCCATCTCTCCCTCGTGATGGGTTGGATCATGGTGGCTGTTTGCTATAACCCTTGCAAGAACATTGGCCTAGAAGAGCTCTGGGTCTGTTGAGACCAGCTTCCTTCACCCTGCCTCATCCTGAGGGACTTTAACACCAAACATCCCTGCTGGGATTCTCCCCTGGTGCGGGGAACTGGCAACAGGTCAGGATCTTCCCTCTTCCAGTGTCCCTTGGACAGTGGTCTTATTTCCTTACTCATCCCTTTGGGGTTACAGATCCACATAGACCCTCACTCAAGCCTGCCGTCCACACAAGATCTACTGTATGTTTAGGGGACAGTGTTTTTGTGGCTCGGTCATTTGGACTGGCCCATATTTGGGATCTGACCACCTTCCAGTTATTCTGGATGTCCCTGGCCTTTTCCCACCCAGCCCTGCGCCTTCTCATCCACATTGGATCCTCACACGAGTCTCCTGGTCCTCCCTCACGGCGGCCCTCGGTGACGCCGGTGCTTTGCCTGGAGGACCCTTGTATGACCATGTGGCGGCCTTTACTTCCCCTCTGGTTGCTGTGGGTGAGGCAACCTTCTACAGTTCCTCAGCATGCCCCTGAGGCACCGCTGCAATCCCATGGTGGCCGGAGGACTGCACCAGGGTTGTCAGGGCATGGCAGTCTTCTTGGAATGCCCAGCATAAGTGTCCCTGCCCTAGCCACTGAAACCTTCACTGCCTTAGGGATGCAGAGTGGAAGAAGACACTTAACTGAGCCTAGCGTGCTGCCTGGTCTGCTTTCTGCTCGACCCTGTCATTCTCCAGCTTGCCATCATGGACTTGGTAATTTTTTTGGGCAATGAAGGGTTGCTCTACCACCCACTCATATCCCCTGGAAGGAGGGCACCCTTATGGTAGGATTCCAGGACAAGGCTGCCTTCCTGGTCACCTTCTTTGGGTCTCAGTATGGCACCCCTGCACCACTTCTTGGTCCCCAGTGGTTGCTCAGAGTCATTCAGGTAGGCATTTCCTCTTCCCCCCCTGCAGGTTTAGCCTCCCCCTTTGCCCAGGTTGAACTCTCCTCTCCTCTCCTGGGCTTTGTACAGCCCAATAGCATTATCCAACGTTGGGAAGGTGCTGGAGAGGATGGTGTGCCGTCAGCTCTCCAGGTGGCTGGAGCATGACTGCCACCTGGCTGAGGTTCATTGTGGATTTCGCCCTGGGAGGGGGACGTCTGATGTCCTCCTCCAATTTGATTGTCATATCCACCAGATATACCATCATCAGCAGATACTCCTGGCAGTCTTTGTTGATCTCCAGGGAGCCTTTGACTCCGCCTCCCATGATGGGATGCTGTACGAGTTGTGTCATCTCAGAGTCAAGGGCTCTGCACTTGCCAGGGTACAGAGTATTTTGGAGGAGCAAATCTATAGTGTGTCTCTATGGTGTACTTACTCCTCCCCCACCCCAGTCAGATGGCGTGTACCACAGAGATCATGTCTCAGTCCCCTACTTTTTAATGTGTTAATGTCTGATCTGCCTTATCCTCCTGGAGTATCCATCCTAGTCTATGCTGATGATGTTTCTATCCTCTGTAGTGCTGCCTCATCATGGGAGGCCCAACATTGTCTCCAACAAGCCATGGATACTTTTACCATCTGGGCTGCAGACTGGGGACTAACGATCAGTGCGCATAGGAGTGCTCTCATATGCTTTGGACATCAGAGGCTTCCCTCCATGCCAATGCTTCAGCTTGCCTGAGAGCATTTCACCCTATGGACCCTGCACAAGTTTCTGGGCCTCCATCTAGATGGCTCCCATATTGACCATCTTCAATTGGCATGCCTTAGGCACCTAAACATTATGTAGTGCATAGCAGGAGTTGGCTGGGATGCTGATCACAGCACTCTCCTCTGCCTGCATCTGGCATTCATCTGCAGCAAGATCTCTCATGGATCCTCTCTTTACAGATTGGCTGTCCAGACCCACCTCAAGAAGTTGGTTGTTGTCCAGAACACTGCACTCTGCATTGCCCTTGGTGCCTTCAGGTCCACCTCTGTTATTTCACTTCACACAGAGTCAGGGGTGATGCCCCTCTCCATCTATCATATGGAGTTGGTCAGTCAGCTTCTCCATTGCAGTTCTGTCCTTCCCTCCAACCACCTGGTCCCTGCCCTCTACCACTTGCCCACGGTCCTTTGCCAGTCCCCAGACTGGCCACAAGTGTGGTTACCATTCATCCTTCGCAGCATCTGGGCATGCCACACCCCATCCCTTGCCCTCCCCAGTCCTGCCCCAGTGGCCCCTCTTTTCCCTTGTCCCCCCTTGGATGGATTTGTCTCCATTTATCTCACCCTGTCTTCTAGTGCCCTTCCTTAAGTCGGCAGATGCAGTTATGGCATGGGAAATCTTCCTCAACATGGACTCTTCTCTTCATAAGAACTCTTTAAAATTTACACGGAGGGGTCTGACTGTCCTCCATCTTCCTTTGCCTCAGTGGTCTGTTTTAAAATTTACACGGATGGGTCCCACTGTCCTCCATCTTCCTTTGCCTCAGTGGTCTACTTTGAGGGTCTTTCCATGTGCCAGACTTGGTCATTCAGTTGGCGGTATTATGATCTGATGGCAGAACTCCTAGCCATCCTCCAGGCCCTGGAGTATGTGTGGGCCTTCCTCTGCCATCAACCAGTGGTTTTATATACTGACTTACAGTCCTCATTCACCCTCCTCCTCCCAGATTGTCCTGTGACTCATGTCAGAGTTGTCCATGCTGTTATGGAGCATCTCCACCTCCTTGCTACTCCTCCCTGGCACTTCCGCCTTCAATTTATTCCCTTACATGTAGGCATTCATGGCAATGAAATCGCAGACACAGCAGCATGACGGGTACTGACCTCTAGTACATACCAGTTTGTGCCACCAGATACCACCGCATTCCCTAACCTCGCATGTAGTGCCTGCACGTTGTATTGGAATGCAAACCTCAAAACCAATCTTCCTGCTTCCCACCTGAGGTGTTTTCGCTCTGACTCCTGTGCACACCCATGGACTTGCCATCCCTATTGGGCCATTGATGTAGGTATCACCAGGTTACGGTTGGACCATACAAGCCTCATAAGTCACTTGCACCATTTGGTTATGATAGAGCACCCTTGGTGCCAATGGTGTCCTTGGGATGAAACCATTGAACATTTCCTATTATAGTGCCCTAGGTTCCATTCCTTTCGCACACTTCTGAGAGATTGTCTGGCATCTCTGGGAGTTTTTCACTTGTCTCTCCACACCCTCCTGGAAGGAGGTAATGGGGATCCTCAGTTACGACAGCGAGTCATGTGGTACACCTCTGACTTTATCCGAAAATCTAGGCAGCTCTCCTGCATATAACATGAGGCCGTAATCAATCTGCATTGGAAGGGCATTGGACCATAGTCTTGGCTGCGTTCCGTAAACCCACGAGAAGAAGAGAAGAAGAAATCATCAGAAGAAAGATCTGAAGAATCAACGTTGTTTAAATGCTGGTCACTTTCACACCACTTAAGATGATCATCAGTGTTCCTGCAATTTTAAAACCTGATGATCATTTTATAAGAAGGGGGTTTGGGGATTCCATACCTCAAAGTAATCAGAGCATGGTCGAAGATGATGGAATCAATTGAATCAGTCTCTACATCCACTATGCAACTGCAGCCAACAGAGGATAAGATCAAATTGAGGACAAGTCCCAAGATGTGAGCTGATTGATACATGTGATTGAAAATATTACTGTGGTCAGTCAGTTCAAGGCTGAAGAAAAGAGTTTCAGTTATGGGTTGTCAGTCAGTTGATTCCAGAAACAGTCAGTCCACCAGATTTAAGAGATATTTCAAGAAACTGTTCAGACTCCTCCATAAAGCCTTGATCCATGCCAGGATAGCCTAGTTGATAAACAGTTGCAGTTCTGACAGTTTTCTGTTGGAAATTTATTAACCCCTCCGTGGCCGTAGGTCTGGAATTTTACATGCGCCCCTGGCCGACGCTGAGGCCATTTTCTGAAGTTTCAAAATTTGATTTTTTTCCTTTGCCATATTGAAGAGGAAGTTCTGATGCACCTGGCAGTGCAAATTTCAGCTTCCTAGACCCATCCTGTGGCGTGCAATCGAATGTGGAAGTTGCATAAATTTAGGCAGCTGATACTAGTCACACATTGGTATTGCAGTGATGCAACATCACACTTTTTTTTTTTAACCAAAAAACATTGTCAGTGGTGCTGAAAAGTTGTGAAATAACTAGATACACATATTTTGAAGTTTTCAGTACATAATATGCGAGGTTGAATTTAAAAAATTATATTATGAATTTATTTTGCATTTTTCAGTGTTTATTGTGTTTATGGTAGTATCGACTTATTTTTGTAGTCTGGGTGGTAATGTTGGAAAAGGGAGGCAAGAGTTTTTGTTTTCAGACCTAAATGAGGTAAACATCATCTCTTAAGGGTACAGGCTGGACAGCGAGGGTTGAAATGCGAGATGACCTTTCATTCGCACCTTGCACCAGCTGATTAGCAGGAAGGGAAGGGAGGCCTTTCCACCCATGAAAGCCTCATGTGAACATGGAAAACTTTCCTGTTATGCTTGTAAAAGGGAAAGAACATGTAAAATGAATCAAAACAGTGCAACAAACCTGAGCAAATAGGTAAAGATACCAAAAAAAAATTAATTTTTCTTTTATTTTCATGTCTTATGTTTATGCATGTGTTTACTTATAATCGTAAACAGGGTGGGTGTGTGTGTTTCGCAAGGAAGGAGAAAGAAGATATTTTCTGTCTGAGTTGAGATAATGAGTATAGCTATGTGTTTAGATATTGCCATGAGCAAAAAAATCTTGCATCCACTCATCACGGCAGCAGGTGGTGAACTGACAAATGAGGTGTGAGAGCGTGAAGTGAAGGTCAGTTTCATGTCCCAGATGTTCACTCACGTCCCAAAAGTTTTCACAGTTTTCTACAAGTCACACTGCATCGAATGATCCAAACCAGTAAAACAAACCTGAGCAAATAGGTAAAGATACCAAGATGAAAATGTATTTTTGTCTTATCATCATGTCTTTTTTGTTTATGCCTGTATTTATTCATAATCATAAACAGGGTGGTTGTGTGTGTTACGCAGGGGAGGACAAAGATGATGTGTTCTGTTGAGTTGAGGTAATGGGTGTAGTTGTGCTTGTTTAGGCATGGCCATGAGGGAAAAATAGAAAATCCACTCATCACGGCAGCAGGCTCTGAACTGCTTGATGGGATGTATGAGGGTGTAGTGCAGGTCAGTCTGAAGATGTTAAGAACATTCGTCCACTTCCCCAAAATTTCGCCGTTTTTCATAGGCCGTTTCCTCAAACGACTCTTGTGGCCATTTATCGGCTAAACGTCATTCGACGCCAGCGGCCACGGAGAGGTTAATAGCAGAAATAAAAAATATATGCCACTGAACTGAAGGGGTTAAGGCTTATTCTCAATTAGATAGTTTGGGTGTGTTGTATAGTAACCACGTTACTTCATGAGTTTGAATAAGCTTTACCTGTGTAAGGAGATTTAGAGATGGCTATCCTTATTATATGTAGTTACACTTGAAAGCATTGTTCAGCATCACTCTTACAGACACATTGAGCATCAGGTTTACGGTATTAATAATTTGTTACTGGTATTGTCCAAGAAATACAGAGATTGTAATTTCTTGACATCCTTTTTGTAAGTACATTGAACAACTTGTGCTTGATGCTTCACTGTTATCATTCAGGATGGTATCATCGTAAGGAACCATATTTATGTATGCTTAGGAGGCTGTCTAACCCCTATTCCTTAGTGAGTTATTTAGCCTGTTTCACATAATATGCCTTCTATAACTCTTTAATAATGACATTATTTGTACCAGTTGTTGTTGTTGCTCAACCCTGGTCCATCTTATTGAGCAGACCTGTCAATCACAGATCAGCAGCTACCCCTGTGGAGTTGTCTCATAGGTTCTCTACACTGTTGATGTTGTGTCTGCATCTTATTGTGGCATGTACTATGCAGTGCTCCATTGTGTGTGTTATTTTGTGTGGGTCTGTATTATAAGCTGGGGTCATGTCATTTGTGATTCCACCCAACCCAGATCTAAGCTGGTCGCTGAGAGAAGGACTTGTTGATGTCCTGATTTAAGCCTAACTAGATATTCAGCAATCTCTTATTTATCCGTTGTTGCAGTGCCTAACCCAATGCAATCTCTGGTGCTTTTTTGGTCGGCTCTATTAAAACAACATCCGGTGAAATTAGGCAGTATCTGGCTCATACATGGGACTTAGTCAGCACACAGCAGACCCTGCAACATGCCAGCCAATCACAAATACGTTGTGGGAGCGGCCCACCCAGTGCGCCAGGCTTACCATCACTCTCTCGGCCTCTCCTGTGGTCACTGTATAGTGAGGAAGTATCTGTGCTTTGTGCATTTGTGACCCACCCCTATGGCTATGATTTAGCCTGTGACTCCCCCTCCCCCATGCAGGAGTAATCTTTGTGGGAGCCATTCACCACTAGACCACATGGGATTAAGTGCACTGTACAGTGTACAGCATAGTGTACTACTGTACTCTCCAGTGATGCCAACACTGAATGAGTACAGTATGATTATGATTATATAATATACTGTACTGTATTACTGTCCTGTATACTGTATACTGTATCAGTACAGTACTGTATTGTATTTTATGCTTGATTTTATTCTTTTAATCTTGGGTAATATTGTCGGAAAGATTTTAGGATAAAAAGTCGAGACATAGCTTAGGGTAGTGACACACTATCCGGCTCAGCGCCAAATGGATAGCTGATTGGGGTTACCTGTGTAGTACTGTATCTGGTGTTTTGCATTATTCACCTTGGGGGTTGGCTGAATTACGCTGGATAATTAAGAGATTACTGTACTTGATCATACTGTATATATTTAACCCGTTAACTGCTCATGGCGGTTTTTTGGAGGTGTCCGTGGTGCGCAGACATAGGGGTAAAAATGAAATTTCCCAAAGGCCAAATTTTGTCTTAGGAACTGAGAGTACACATGCCAAAGTATAAAGTAACGAAATATTAGATCAATATTTACCTTGGTAAAGCCATGGATGAACATCGAAGTGTCTGATTCGCTGTTGGAATGTATGGTTTTCATTTTTTCGGTTTCAGTGTCGGTTTTGAAGGCTCAAACATGCCTGCATGAGTTGGCCTTGGTCACCATGGCACTATATTCGAAATTCACCTGTGCAGCCAGGGCTGTATTGAGCAGTTGCACTCGGAACAACCCAGGCTGTAGAGAGCAGTTAACAGGTTAAGGACACCTCCAGTGCTTGGATGTCAGGAGGGGGAGGCTTGTAATTTAGTGTTATTATCAAGGTGTTGTATTGCCCTGCACATTAAATGAGAATGAATTTGTTCTTCATGGCAATGTTGGAATATGTGGAGCTGGGATATTGTTGTACCCTCCCTGGGGGTAGGGTTTTTTTTCAAGAATACTCCCCCAGTATCCCTGCTTGTCGTAAAAGGCGACTAAAAGGGTTGGCGGAGGGTTAGTGCCTCTCCCCGGAAAACAACTAACTAAAAAGACAAGCAAGAAGCCTTGGACAAGAACTGACCAAATGATGACGACCCAGGACCGGACAAAGGACTTGGTAATGGGAACATGGAATGTAAGAGGTGCGAATGATGAGGTGAAAGAGAGAGAGATTGTCCAGGTGCTTGAGGGTGTGAAAGTGGATGTATGTGGAATAACTGAAACAAAATGGAGAGGAGAAAGTGTGAGAGAATGAGAGTATGGATGGGGTATATGTGCAGGAGTAGGTGAGAATGAGAGGGTGAAAGAAGGAGTATGTATAGTTGTGAGTAAAAGATGGAAGAAGAGCATAAGACAGTATGGATCACTTGGGTCAAAGATTGTGTGGGTAAGGTTGAAAGTTGGAATACAAATGTGGGTGATTGTGTGTGTGTATGCGCCAACGCAAGATCGTGCTAGCAGAGTGGGAGAAGAGTTCTGGACAAATATGGAAATGTGCATGGAAAAGTTTGGAAGGAATGAGAGACTGTTTTTGATCGGTAATATGAATGGTAAAGTAGGGAATGTGAAGGTGGATGGAATAGTTAGTGAGTGGGGTGTGTCTGCTGAGATAGATGAGAATGGCAGTGCATTAGTGGACATTTGTGCTGGGAAGGGGTTGGTGATAGCCAATACCCTCTTCAGGCATAAAATGATCCACAGGTATACATGGCGAGTGATGAGAAGGGTGGGTGGTGAACTGAATGAAAGGAAGGCAATGATTGATTATGTGTGTGTGGATGAAAGGATGCGAAGATGTGTAATGGATGCAAGAGCTTATAGAGGTTGGGGGAGTGGACTTTCTGACCACTACTTGGTGGTGGCCAGAATTAGGATCCAAGTAAGGTGGAGAAATAGAAGAAGGGAAAGACTAGAGGAAGGAGTAGTTGCAAGGCGAGTGGAAAGGTTACAAGAGGATGAGAAAAAGGCAGAGTATAAGAGAGAAGTGGAGGAACGATTGGGCAAATATGAATTGGAGCAGTTGGGGGACATGGAAGGTGTGTGCAGGATATTTACAGAAGAAATATGTCCAGCATGTGATGTGGTGTGTGGGATGAAGAGAAGATGGAGGGAGGTGCAAGGAACAGTGTGGTGGACTGAAGAGGTGAGACAGGCTGTGGCACAAAGGAAAAAAGCATACAATGAATGGATGAGAAATAGGGGCGTGGAAGAAGTTGAGAGGCAGAAGAGAGAGTTAAATGTAAAAAGAAAGAGAGAAGTGAAAAGAATAGTAAGAGAGAGTAAGAAGAGAGTGGATGAGGAATTTGGAAGGAATTTGAGTGTAAAGTGGAGGGACTAAGAAAATGTTCTGGAAAGAGGTGAAGAGAGTAAGACAGGGTGGAAGTGAGGTTAGCAGGGGAGTGAAAGATAAAAATGGTAGATTACAAGTGGAGAAGGGAGAAAAAGTGAGCAGATGGAGAGAACACTTTAAGGAATTGCTGAACATACAGGATGGAAGTATTGCGAGTATAAATGGCTGGTGAATGGCTGGGAGAAGGAGGGAGGTGAGAAGACAGGAAGAAATCAGCAGGATAGAAGTTGTGGAAGCAATGAAGAAAGTTAAATTGGGGAAAACCCTAGGAATTGATGGAGTGTGTGGTGAAATGCTGAAGCATGGGGGAGAGATAGTATTAGAATGGATGTGGAAGATGTGCAGATTGGCCTGGGAGGAAGGTAGAGTCCCGGAGGATTGGAAGTCGGGTATAATTATTCCCTTATACGAAGGAAAAGGGGAAAAAGAAGTGTGTGGTAATCATAGGGGCATTTGTCTTCTTAGTATAATAGGAAAAGTGTATGGTAGGATACTTATTGACAGTTAGAGAAAGAACAGAGGAATTTGTTGGAGAAGAACAGGGAGGCTTTAGGAAGGGAAGAGGTTGTGTAGATCAGATATTCATTCTTAGATCTTTAGTGGAAAAGTTTCTAGAGAAGGGAAAGAAGTTGTATGCAGCTTTCATAGATTTGGAGAAAGCATATGACAGGGTGGATAGACAAGGATTGTGGAAAGTATTAAGAATATGATGGTGCTAAGGCTGCAGTGCATGTGGATGGTGAACTAAGTGAATTTTTCTCTTTGAAGGTTGGGTTGAAACAGGGATGTGTCATGTCTCCATGGTTGTTGAATCTGTACATGGATGGGTTAATAAAAGAGGTACAAGGTAGGGTAGTGGATGTTGGAGTGGCCCTGGTGAGAGAGGATAGTGTTTGGAAACTCCCTGTACTGTTGTTTGCAGATGATACTGTGTTGTTGAGTGAAGACGAAGGGGAGCTGCAAGGCTTGGTGGATGAGTTTGAGAGTGTGTGTAAGAAACGGAATCTAAAGGTGAATGTAGGGAAGAGTAAAGTAATGGTCTTTGAGAGAGGTGAAGTCAGTAAATGTACAGCGAGGTTGGATGATGAGGAATTGGAAAATGTCTATCTATCTATCTCTATCTATAGCCCGACACCCTAATCCCGCAAAGGGTGGCCGCAGACAAAACTCCTCCAAGTCACTCTGTCACCCACCATTCGACTACCATCCCCCCAACTCACCCCCCCTTCCCTCATATACCTCTCAACTCCATCCCTCCACCTCATCCTCGGTCTACCCCTCCCTCTCCCTCCCTCCACCTCACCTACATACACCCTCTTAGTCAGTCTTTCATTCTCCATTCTCTCCACATGTCCAAACCACCTCAGTGTATTTCTCCTAATCTTTTCAACCACATCCACATCCACCCCACAACGTTCCTTCACTTCTTCATTCGTCAACCTGTCCCTCCACATCACTCCACATGCTCCTCTCAAGTAAAATGTGAGTACGTTTAAGTACTTGGGTAGTGTGATGAGTAAGAATGGAGGTTTGGAGGGTGAAGTGCTTGAAAGGGTACAGCAGGGAAGAAAGGTTGCTGGTTCCTTGCTTTGATAAGGAACAGGGAAGTGAGCATGGAGGTGAAAAAGTTACAACACGACAGTATTGTGATACCAACTCTAACGTATGGAAGTGAAGCTTGGACGTTGTTGGAAGGACACAAGTCAAGAGTGAGAGCAGTGGAAATGAGTTATTTAAGAGGAGCCTGTGGAGTCACATGGAGAGACAGGCTGACGAATGAGGATATAAAGGAGCGTTGTGGTGTGGATGTGGATGTGATAGGAAGCGTTGTGAGGAACACACTGAGGTAGTTTGGCCATGTGGAGAGGATGGAGGGTGAAAGACTGATGAAGAGAGTGTATGTGAGTGAGGTGGAAGGGGGAAGAGGGAGGGGGAGGCCGAGGATGAGATGGAGGGATGGGGTGGAGAGGTATACGAGAGGGGGGGGGTGAGTTGGGAGCAGGGCAGTGAAATGGCGGGGAACAGGACGACGTGGAGGCGATTTGTTTGTGGCCACCCCAGACGGGATTGAGGCACCTGGCAATAGATAGATAATATATTTGATCATGTTTGTGTGGTGATTGTGTATTGCCTTTGTGTGTTGTGTCTCTCTGACAGGGATGTTGTGTATTGGCCCTGGCTGCTGCATAGAACTGTGTGCCTCTCATATCAAGGCAGCCTTTGACAGTGTAAATATCATAGTAGACAAGAATATTAACTAGCCACATGTTGAAATAAACTAGTTAGGAAGATTTGCATGTAAGGCAACAAGAATACCAGCCACGTTGTCTCTCAGTGAGTGATTGAGAGGAAGGATGAGGTGTTATATGACACCTCATCCTTCCTCTGCAGCCACACTTCATATGCACTTCACTTCTCAGCCACAGCCATACTTCCTTGCACCACCATTCACATACCTTTCATACACCACCACCCACTCGTCTCACACCACACACCTTTTCCGCATGCCTCACCACAGCACTCTTAAACAACTGCCATTCTCCTGATCTTTCACTGCATTCCACTCATCTTTCAGTTTCTTCGGATACTCTATCATTTTCTCTCATTTATCCAACTCACTCACTTTCAAAACCTCCCTGCCACATCTAACTCTCCTAGCTCTCACCCTTCCCTCCACCAGGTAGTGGTCAGACATACCTCTACCCTCCCCTCTCAGAACTCTCACATCCAGCAATCTTCCTATTACATTCCTGGACATAACGACCTAGTCCATCAGTGCTCTATCAACAACCCTTGCACCTTCCTGTCTCACCCATGTATACTTATAAATATCTTTCTTCTCAAACACGGTATTTCCAATCACCATCTCTCGCTCAACGCACATCCCTATCATTCGTCCACCATTTTCATTTCTTCCAGGCACATCATGCATACCAACTACACCTTCAACTGCTACATTTCCCACTCTAGCATTCAGATCTCCCATCATTACCACATTCACATTTGCTCCAGAACCCTGCAGACACTCATCAACATCATTCCAGAAAGACTCCCTCTCTTCTTCATCCCTTTCACTACCAGGCCTGTATGCACTCACAAATACCCACAACTCACTTTCAAATTTTGTTCTCACCCACATCAGTCTCAATGACACCTCCTTCCATTCAGTCACACACTGCCGTACTTCCGGGCTCACTAACAAGGCCACGCCTTCTCTTCCCCTTCCTCTGTCCATACCTGACAATCTTCCATTCACATTTCCAAACTTAGACTCACCTTTCCCTTTCATCTTTCTTTCACTCAAAGCTAACACATCCAGCTTTCTTCTTACAAACATTCTCACAATCTCCTCCCTTTTAGTCTCAATCGTACTACATCCATGCACATTCATAGACCCAGTCTTCAGGATATGGGGATAACTCAATCCCCCATCCCTTTTTATGGCTTGTCTCCTTTTAGGATCTAAAAAACAGAGGAGGTGGTCCCTAGTCCCCTCACCCCGCCCCTTTTAATCGCATTTTATGACACGCAGGGAATATGGGAGGCTCGTATGTAGTAATTGTAGTAGTTGTTCCCTAGACAGTCTGGCCAAACATCCCCGAGTCCTTAAGGAAGGGTGTACTGTTTGCAGTACAAAGTGTTCTGCTTCAGTTGTGAGGACCTCCCAGTTGGCTCTCTTATAATTAGTGTATGTGTATCTGTGGCCAGCTATGGTGATTCTGGTTTTGGTAGTGATAATGGTTGGGAGGTGGTCAGAGCCAAGAGTTTTGATCACTCTCCAGGATGTTGTGAGGGTGAGGTTTGAGGAGCAAAAGGTGATGTCTGGGGATGATAGGAGGAAGAAGGCTTGGTGTGGGATATAGGTATGTTGATGGAGATTGTTATGGATGAAACGATTATCTGTTTGGGATTGTAGTACCAGCCCTCTTTATGTGTCAGGGCTGTTGACATGCCAGTCCAATGCCTTGGCGTTGACATCACCACCCAGTATGATGTTGGGTATGTTAATGACGTGGTGTATTTGAGGAGAGTAATTGTGTGGTACCGTGGCGGATGATTGAGGGGGAATGTATGGATTGGCGATTGTTATGTGTGATTTGTTGCCAGTGCGTATTTTGATTGAATGTATTTCTGTTTTGGTGTCATGTTGGTAGGTGGTGGTGACCATCATCCACTCACTTGATATAGTGCTGCCTACTTCTTCCTTAGCCTTTATCATTTTTTTTTCTGTGCCTGCCCTCCTCTCTTCCTATTTCTCCCATCTTTCCTGTCACTTCTTATTGCTTTTCTTTCCTTTACAGGTGGCTTTACATTGAGTGACAAGCCAAATGGTTTCCTGTAAGCCAAGAAACCATTTACAACACTGGGTGGTAACCATATAACCAAACCATACGTGCTCCCTACATGTCAACAAGTGGGTTGGTGGAGGGTTAGTGCCCCTCCCTGTAAGACAAATACAGTAAAACCTCAATATAACAGACTTCAGTAGACCAGAATTCGCTTTTATTGGACTCGAGGAGCTACCGGACTAAATTCTTATACTGTGTATCGGAAAAAGTCTGATAAAGCCAGAAGCAGTCCGGACTGCCTGACCACTTCAGGTATGTTCACCACAATAAGGCAGATAAAAGACAGTACAGTATTATTACTGTATATATATTATCCCATTTGATTAATGTAGTGAAGTTATAACACAGTACAGTACTGCAATTGTAGTCAAAACAGTTTAAAAACCGTTCATGCGATCCATACTGATGTCTGATATATCGGAAAAAGTCCACGTTAGCAGGGGGAAGTCTGTATGTTGCTTTTATCGGAATTTTGCATTTTTCGGACTGTCTTGGGCCCCAATTAGTCCGTTATAGTGAGGTCTTACTGTAACTCAAAGTCAGTGGCCACCTCTTACGGGATTGTGGCATCTGGCAATAGATAGATAGATACTGTCATGTTGGGGGAGAGGTGATTTTGTGTGTGAACTAGTATCTGAAAAGTTGATGGATTGGTGTACCAGGGTGACAAGTCCACCGCCACCGCCGTCAGCCCAGTCTTGTCTGATAGTAGTGACATTATGAAATGTAGATGTTTTTTGTGTCCTGCATAGTTTTGTTTCATGTAAAAAGGCAATATGTATTTTTTGTCATTTGGTGAATTGTGTAAGTTCTTGTTTTTTGGTGTTTATGCCATCTGTGTTTTTTTAAAGAATGTTAATGTTGTGTGTATGATGTGTGTTGGGTGCTGCAGCATGGGGGAGAGGTGTGGGTGTGGGTGGAGGGGAAGGGGTAGGAGAAGGTTTTGATAGAGATAAGTGTTGAGGTGGATTTGAGTGGGGTGGAATGGGAGGGGTTGCAGGATTGGATGGTGTGGGAAGGATCAGTGGATGAGACTGGGGTGTGGAGGAAGTAGGAGAGGAGCTGGTGGGGAGGGATTGAGGGTGGAGGGAAGGAGCATAAGGAGCAGGTTCAAGTGTTTATGTCGAGTTCTCTGGATGCAAGTGTTGTGCAGGTGAAATGGGCCCAGTTCTTGCAGGAATTGCACTGATTTGAACCCTTTGTCTGTCGACTCAAAGTGATGGGTTTTGAGCATGTTGGACATATGTATTTATTGATGGGTCCTGGATTGCTGTCAATGTCTCCGGCTAGAAGAAGTCTTGGAGAAATGACCACCTGAGAGTCATTTCACGTTGTGGAAAAAACAGTGTTGTCGTGTGTGTTGTGTTGGGAGATGTTGCACTTGCCTGGGTGACCGAAGCCACTCGTAGGTTCTCATTCTTTGGAAATTATATAATTCCCTCCAAGGTTTTAGTTCATTTGCCAATTTTTTAGAAATGAAAGAATGTAATTATGCCTGATATCCAAAGAGATTTGAGTTTGATTCCAAGCTGGGACAGGAGAGTTTGATTAAATGAATTTAGTTAAAACAGACTCCAGTGAACTTCTGTATATAAAAGCACTTCCATTAATACCATTATACCAGTTCCAAATGAAACAGCCTAGGATGGACAGTGAGTGTTAAATCAATAATGAACTTTGACATGTGAAGATGTGTAATGTGCAGAATATATGATGGGCGTCAAGGAACTGACACTTAAGTCAGTGGCTAGAGCTGGACACATTAAATAAGATATACTCTGATATTTATAAGGAATGCCATGATCACTTTAAGCTTAGACCATTTCTGTGTAAAACTCCTTCATGCTGCTGGTAAAGATTGACCATTGCTGATACAGTGGTGGTCACAGTGTGGCAACCAGTGTATCTTTAGCAGAGGAATTAGTTGGAGAAGAACAGGGAGGCTTTAGGAAGGGAAGAGGATGTTGTAGATCAGATATTCAGTCTTAGATCTTTAGTGAAAAAATTTCTGGAGAAGGGAAAGAAATTGTATGTGGCCTTCATGGATTTGGAGAATGCATATGACAGGGTGGATAGACAAGGATTTTGGAAAGTATTAAGAATATATGGATTAGAGGGGAAGTTGTTGAATGCTGTGAAGAGTATGTATGAGGATGCTAAGGCTGCAGCGTGTGTGGAAAGTGAACTGAGTGAATTTTCCAGTTTGAAGGTGGGGTTGAAACAGGGATGTGCCATGTCTCCATGGTTGTTCAGTCTGTACATGGATGGGGCCATAACAGAGATACAAGGTAGAGCGGTGGATGTTGGAGTCGCCCTAATGAGAGAGGGCAGTGTTTGGAAACTCCCTGTACTGTTGTTTGCAGATGATACTGTGTTTTTGAGTGAAGACAAAGGGGAACTGCAAGGCTTGGTGGATGAGCTTGGGAGAGTGTGTAAGAAATGGAATCTAAAGGTGAATTTAGGGAAGAGTAAAGTTTTGGTCTTCAAGAGAAGTGATGTCAGTGAATGTACAGTGAGGTTGGATGATGAGGAAATGGAAATTGTGAGTATGTTTAAGTACTTGGGTAGTGTGATGAGTAAGGATGGAAGTTTGGAGGGTGAAATGCTTGAAAGGGTGCAACAAGGAAGAAAGATTGCTGGTTCCTTGAAAGCAGTGATGAGAAACAGGGAAGTGAGCATGGAGGTGAAAAAGTTACTACAGGACAGTATTGTGATACCAACTCTAACATATGGAAGTGAAGCTTGGACATTGTTGGAGGGACACAAGTCAAGAGTGAGAGCAGTGGAAATGAATTATTTAAGAGGAGCATGTGGGGTCACATGGAGAGACAGATCGACAAATGAGGATGTGAAGGAGCGTTGTGGTGTAGATGTGGATGTGATAGGAAGCGTTTGGAGAAACATATTGAGGTGGTTTGGCCATGTGGAGAGGATGGAGAGTGAGAGACTGATGAGGAGAGTGTATGTGAGTGAGGTGGAGGGGGAGAGGGGAAGGGGGAGGCCAAGGATGAGATGGACAGTTGGAGTGGAGAGGTATATGAGTTAGGCTGTGTGAATTGGGAGCAGGGCAGTGAACTGGCAGGGGACAGGGCGATGTAGAGGCGATTAGTTTGTGGCCACCCCATATGGGATTAAGGCGTCTGGCAAAAGATAGATAGATAGACATTATATTGAAGGAGTAGATAAGGGTTGAGTTATTCCTTTTACCACCATAGGTCCCTCCATAAGCATTAAAAAAGTACACATCATTTAACAGCACCAACCTCAGAATGATAACCATCTCATTGTACTGAAGAAATTAACCCTTAAGCCTCAGCTGATGATGTACCTGTTTAACTTTGGCTAATACCAGATGGTTTTGCCTTCCTCTGGAAAACATCCTGACATTTAAGAGTTATGAAGTTTATTATGACTAACACCATAATTTTACATTCAGCTCCGAGCAGTATAGGCCTACCATGTTATCTGGCAGTGTTGCATGCTGGTGAGAGTGTTCGGTCAGCGATTATTTTGGTTATCAAAGCAATATTCCCCATGAGATACTGAACAAAAGCTAGAAATGCATTTCAGGCCCAAACCCAAACTCTCAAATACTATACTCAATCAGTATAGACTGACACAGAAACACCATAGGTAATATTATTATCCTCATAAACAATACTGTTGCTAAATAATGGGACATCAAACATCACATGCGAGAAGGTATGGTGGTGGGATGTGCAGTGTTGTGACCCTTCAGGGCAACTGTGAGCCAGGCAGGCAGCTGGCAGTGCACCAAGTGGGAGTGAGGGAGGGAGGGAGACAAGTGGAGGTAGGGGGGATTGGGGGATGGGGAGAGAGACAAGCATGGGTGGGGGATGGGGAGGGAGACAAGAAAACCAAACTGCTCTACTACCCCCCCCCCTCTCCAGTCTTGCTTACTCACACACACACACACACACACACACACACACACACACACACACACACTGGTGCAGTGGTAACGCTCTCGCTTGCCAACTGGTGGACGGGAGTTCGCGCCTCGCTCAGGTTGCGAAAAGTTTCACTGACGAAGTGGGTGGTTACTGTCCCCCTTGGGCAAGGGGACGGGTGTGTGCGTGTGTGAAGGTCACAGCCTTGCCCTTAGATCGGACTATATGAGCTCTCAGCTCCCTTCCGGGAGAGTAAAAGCTGACGATCACGACCATCAAGTGATCCTGACTGACCCGGTGAATTACAGACACACACACACACACACACACACACACACACACACACACACACGTGTGCCCGGGAGGCAAGCAGGGGTGGGGGAGGGAGGGGGGTTGGAGAGGGAGACAACTAGAATTGGAAGATAGCACGGAGACAGGAAGGGAGACACGCCTGGCAGTGCTGAGTGTGGCGGGGGATGGAGGTGGGACTGTGGGGGGGGGGCAGAAGAGAGGGGATGGTGGGAGGACTGGGAGAGCCTCATGCACCACCACATACGCATTCAGACGGGCTCATTTCAAACCTAGGGAGGGGCCAAGTGTTTGGACTAGTGAATCAATGGCCGTTTGGATTGTGGGTATGTTCCTCCATTTCTTTTGTTTGGTCTAATGAATCGTCAGTTAATGATGCGCTGGATATTTAGGTTTGCCTGTAATGGATGAATAGTATGAGGAAGTGAGTTGTTTGTTCGAGAATATTTTCCTTTGGTTTTCAGGCATAATGATGGTAGGAACAGCGAGGAAGCCAGAGAGTCTTGATGCAGCGCTGCGCCGGCCGGGGAGACTGTCTTATGATGTCACTTTGCCACATCCTGATGTTGCTGCCAGACAAGATATTCTTCATAAGCTTTTAATGGGGTATGCCCGTGTTGGTACTCTGTTAATAATTATACAATAAGTTCTCATTTTATGTCACTCACGAGGGGAATGGGAGTTCTGGTGATTGGGAGAGCTGGAGCTCCTGTTTCACTAGCCATCAGAATATCCTGACCATCCCCCTTTGCTGACCTTTTCAGTATGACACTAACAAGGGAGAGTAGACCAGCATATTTTCTCAGACACTTTACTTTATCTCATGCACTACTCTACATGCACTATACATATCACCCAATGTACCCCACTATGTTACAGGTTGACACCAACTAGGGCATGTCACCAGAAAATTTTGTCCCTGCTACCTGGTGGCGAACCTATTGAGGGGAGGCGTGATGTGGGCTCCACCAGCATTGTTTTTGGGACTGGGATGGGATGGGGCTTGGATCTGTGTTAGAGGGTAGAGGGCATTGTGGCTTCCAGGCTGCCACGTCTGCCCAGTCGAGAGGGGCTCAAATCCAGCACTAACACCTCAGGAGGCTGCCTGTCAGTGGGTGTATAATGGCAGGGCAGTTACAGTGTGTGTGGATGAGCAAATGAGAAGACAAGTGTTGGATGCAGGAGTGTGGAGGGGGTGGGGCAATGGAATCTCGGACCATCACATAGTGATGGCCAAGGTAAGGCTGCAAAGAATGGGTGAAGAGACAAAGAGGAAGACAGGAGGAAGCAGCTCCTGTGAAAAGAGTGAAGTTGCAAGAGAGAGAGAGAAAATGGCAGAGTATAAGAGCATAGTGGAAGAAAGATTGGGAAGGTATGAGTTAGAGCACATGGAAGGGATGGAAGAAGTATGCAAGATATTCACGGAAGAGATAGGTGCAGCATGTGAGGTGGTTTGTGAAGTGAGGAGGAGATGCAGGGATGTGCAAGGGACAGCATGGTGGATTGATGAGGTGAAACGAGCTGTGGAACAAAAGAAGAAGGCATATAGTGAATGGCTAGCGAGTATAGGTAGGGGAGAAGATTAGATAGAGAAGAGAGTGGTATATGTGAGCAGGAGAAGGGAGGTGAAGAGATTGGTGAAGGAGAGTAAGAAGAGAATGGATGAAGAGTTTGGGAGGAATCTGAGTGTGAAGTGGGGGGGAGAGTAAGAAATTGTTTTGGAAGGAGGTAAAGAAAGTAAGACAGTGTAAAAGGGGAAACAGTTGAGGAGTAAAAGACAGGAATAATAGATTGTTGGTGGAGAAGAGAGAGAGAATGAGGAGATGGAAGGAGCACTTTGAGGATTTGTTGAAAGTAGAGAGTGAGAGTAGTGCGAGTATAAGTGGTTGGGGAATGGCTGGGAGAAGAAGAGGAAGGAAGAGATTAGTAGGGCAGAAGTAGCTGAAGCAGTGAAGAAGATCAAGATGGAAAAGGCCCCAGGAATTGATGGAGTGTGTAGTGAAATACTGAAGTATGGGGGTGAGATTGTTGTGGAGTGGATATGGAAGTTGTGTAGATTGGCTTGGGAAGAGGGAAGGGTTCCAGAGGACTGGAAATCCGGTATAATTGTTCCTTTATACAAAGGAAAAGGGGAGAGAGAAGTATGTGGTAACCATAGGGGTATTTGCCTTCTTAGTTTGATTGGAAAAATGTATGGTAGAATACTTACTGATAGGGTTAGGCATATAATAGAGGAGCTAGTTAGAGAAGAACAAGGGGGATTTAGGAAAGGAAAAGGGTGTGTAGATCAGATATTCGTTCTAAGATGTTTAGTGAAGTATCTAGAAAAGGGAAAGAAAGTGTATGCTGCCTTCATGGACTTGGAGAAAGCATATGAAGAGTCAATAAGCAAGGTATGTGAAAGGTTTTAAGAATATATGGATTGGAAGGGAAATTGGTGAGCCCTGTGAAGAGTATGTACAAGGGAGTTCGGGCTACGGTGTAAGTGAATGGTGAGCTGAGTGAGTTCTTTGATCTAAATGTGGGACTGAAACAAGGATGTGTGATGTCTCCATGGCTGTTTAATATATTCATGGATGGGGTTGTAAAGGAGGTGCAAGGTAGGGCAGTGGATATGGGGGTGGTTCTAATGAATGAGGATGAGGTGTGGAAGATTCCGGTGTTGTTTGCTGATGATACAGTATTGTTGAGTGAAGATGAATGGGAGTTGCAAGGTTTGGTGAATGAATCTGGGACAGTGTGTAAGAAGAGGAATCTGAAAGTTAATGTAAACAAGCGTAAAGTTATGGTGTTTGAGAGGAATGAAGTCACAGAATGCACAGTGAGGTTGGATGGTGAGAGTATGGAGAGTGTGAGTGCATTCAAGTAACTGGGTGGTGTGATGAGTAAGGATGGAACTTTTGGGGATGAAGTGCTTGAAAGGGTACAACAAGGATGGAAGGCTGTTGGTTCAATGAAAGCGTTGATGAAAAATAGGGAGGTGAGTATGGAAGTCAAGAAGTCTCTGCATGATAGTACTGTGATCCCTGCCCTGACGTATGGAAGAGAGGCATGGACCTTGCTAGAGGGGAACAAGTCAAGAGTGAGGGCAGTGGAAATGAGTTACCTGAGAGGAGCATGTGGAGTGACATGGAGGGACAGGTTGACGAATGAAGTAGTGAAAGAACGTTGTGGGGTGGATGTGGATGTGATTGAGAGAATTAGGAGAAATCCACTGAGGTGGTTTGGACATGTGGAGAGAATGGAGAATGAAAGACTGACTAAAAGGGTGTATGCAGGTGAGGTGGAGGGAGGGAGAGGGAGGGGGAGACCAAGGATGAGGTGGAGGGATGAAGTTGAGAGGTATGTGAGGGAGGGGGGAGTGAGTTGGGGGGAGGGCAATCAAATGGTGGGTGACAGAGCAACTTGGAGGTGTTTTGTCTGTGGCCACCCTTTGCGGGATTAGGGCGTCGGGTTATAGATAGATACAGTAGATAGTTACAGTGCCAAGGCGCGCTTGGAGGGTGTGCCTATAGCTGTCCTGGCAGGGTGCCCCAGGCCACTGCCACACCCACTGGTCATGGCCGGTGGGCTAAGGTTCCCAGATCCCATGAGTGGACTTGGGACTATGCAAGTAGGCAGGGCCTATGGTCTGTCTCTCCCTCTGTTTAATTTTGATGTCATGACAAAAATTGGTAGAAATCAGAAGCCTGTTTTAATACGAAATCACCCAAGGGGATCAGACTGGAATCCTAGAATGTAGGTAGTTTGAAACGTTTTGTGGAGGAAGAGGTTAAAGCGATGAGTAGGAGGTGGGTGGATGTTGGCTGTGTACAGGAGGTTAGGTATAGGGGAGGATCAGCCAGAATGACGGGGGGGTAGGGGGGGATTGTCGGTATAAGATATTTTGGCAGGGAAGTAATGATGAATATGGTGGTGTGGGTGTGCTGGTTAAAGAGAAAATGGGTAGAATATGTCATGAATGTAATGAGAGTGAATAAAAGGATTATAGTAGTGAACATTTTCTTTGGTAGGCAGACAGTTTCATTTATATCAATATATGCTTCACAGGCTGGCCTGGATGATGAAGAAAATGATAAATTCTTGGATTACTTAATACATGTGGTAAGTGGTATGGGGGATGATGAGACCAAAGATATGAAGGGTAAACAGGGGATGTGCACATGATACAAGAAATGAGGAAGGGGAAACGATACTTGAGTTTGGGGAGGCAGTGAACATAAGTGTGTGCATCACACATGATAGGAAAAGAAAGAGTAGGTTGAATACATACGAGTTTGGGGGAAATAGTAGCCAGATAGACTATTGCCTGGACAGGACTGAAAGGAGGTTGGTGAGGTATTTTAAAGTTATAGGGAGTGAAGAGTGTGTGCAGCAACACAGATTACAGGCATACCCGATATCCAGCAGTGTTGTGTACTGGTGGGAGCATTCAGACAGTGAGTTGCCGGATATTGAAGCAGTTTTCCCCATTAGATACTGAAGAAAAGCCAGAGATGCATTCCAGGCCCAAACCCAAACTCTCATATACCTTACTCAATCAATAGAGACTGACAGAGAAACATCATAGGTAATGTTTTTATCTTCATAAACAATAGTATTGCTAAAAATGTGGGACATCAGGCATCTCATTCAAACATGTTATGGCAATTTATTGATGACATGAAAAATATTTAAGCTAAATAACATCCAGCTTCAGTGCCAAGGTGGTGGTCTTTTGGAGCCTCTTGGTGGCAGGCTGTGCTGAAATTGTAGCTGGACTTTTTGGAATGGCTGTGGTAGTGATGGTGTGGCACATGGGGATGTAGAAAGGTAAGGTGGTAGGAGGTGCAGTGCTGAGATGCGTTCAGGGCAACAGACACAGCTAGAGTGGATGAGCATGGTCCAGGCAGGCAGTGTGCTAAGTGAGGGTGGGGGAGGGTGGGAGGACAGGGAGGAAGACACGCCTGACAGTGCTGAACGTGGTGGGGATGGAGGAGGGACAGGGGGGTTGGGGATAGAGGGAGGACAGGGAGAACTGTGCACACCACCACATCCACGTTTGGAAGCGCGTGTTTCACCCTTAGGGGGTGGCAGAGTGTTCAGACTAGTGAACTGACGGCTGTTTGGATTATGAGAATGTTCCCCAATTTCTTTTGTTTGGTGTAGGAAGTGTTTGGCTACTGGGGCACAGGATATTGGGATATGCCTGTATTGATGTGTGACATGGTGCTTATGGAGCAGGTGGTGCAGAAGTGGACCTATTCTTTATCTATCTCTCTATTTGTTGCCAGATACCTTAATCTCATAAAGGGTGGCCACAAACAAATCACCTCCATGTCACCCTGTCCCCCGCCATTTCACTGCCCTGTTCCCAGTTCACACCCCCCTCTCTCATATACCTCTCCACTCCCCTCCATCTCATCCTTGGCCTCTCCCTCCCTCCCTCTCCCCCCCCTCCACCTCACTCACATACACTCTCCTCATCAGTCTCTCACTCTCCATCCTCTCCATATGGCCAAAAAATACAGAAGTTAAAAAACATAGCAGTAAAGGATGCTTTCTAATGTGAAATGAATAGAGTGGTGGTTGAACAGGGAGCTGTTTGCAAAAGTATTAATGAACAGTACAGAGCTCTCAAGAACAATCTCCTGAGAGTTGCTGATTCAATGTGTGGGTGGACAAGGGGACCCCCCAAGACATGAAGCAACATGGTGGTGGGATGAGGGTGCAGAAGCTGCAGTTAAGGAGAAAGGAAGGCTTTTCCGGGAATGGAAAAGAGGTGGTAACGAAGAGAAATACTTGGCTGCCAAGCGTAGGACTAGAAAGGGGTATACAGGGTAAAATCAGAGTCTCGGAGACTCCTACTGGATGACGTAAATTATGCTTAAAGGAATAATGATATTTAAGGTGGCACATCAGATGAAGAGGGAAAACATGGATATCATAGGTGCACAGTGTGTGAAGAATGATGAAGGAAAGTTAGTTATGAACAGTGAGGATACTGAAGATGCCTGGAGAGAACATTATAACCATTTGCTGAGTGAGGAGTTTGTCTGGAACAGGGAAGGTTTGGAATCAGCAGATCCAGTGTTTAGCCCTTGGCCTTTGATTGATGCTACTATTGTAAGCAGGGCAATAGGCAGGATGCTGGTGGGGAAGGTGGCAGGTGTGTCTGGGTTGACTGCTGAAATGCTGAAGGCCTCAGGAGATATAGGAATGGGGTTAATTACTGATTTGATAAGTATGATTATATATGAGTGTGTTGTCCCAGATGATTGGCTGAAGAGTGTGATTGTAAATGTGTACAAAGGGAGGGGTGATACCGTGGAGAGAGGAAATTATAGAGGCATAAAACTTTTGAACCAGATAATGAAGGTAATGGAGAGAGTTCTAGAAGGTATGATTAGAGAAAAAATGAATACAGGCATACTCCTTTATAATGATGCAGTTGATTAAGTAAAAACCCAGGGTGTTGTATCTCGGGGTAGATTTAACATACAAAGTACAGTATAGGGATGCATTTTGGAGCCTTGGATTTCCCCATCAGCCAAGTCAAGCAAGTCCTCAATCCACCAAAATGAGTCCAAAAAAAAGTTTAAAGTCAGTCTAAATGACCTAACAGCTGTAAAAGAAGCAAACCTAATCCTAAAACCAGTGCCCATCTCGCTTGTACCCAGTCAAGGTCACTGGAGAACGCGATCTCCGACGCGTATTCAGACTCGATAGAGAAGAAGCAGCAGCATTGTATACAATCCCACCATCAGACTGTCCCAGGACAATTAAATAAACATCTGTTATGCATAATAACAGTGTATGAATGATGCAGAATCATCCAAGGTGTGAATTGTTGTGATGGAAAATTGTTGATGTTTTGATGGGGAATTCTCTTGACGGGGAATGAGATCGATGATGAAATTGGGATAGCCTTGTCAACGGCCCCTCCTTATGTCGTTTTTGTTACTGTTCTGGTTGCTGAGCTCCTTTATTTTCTTCTTTCTTATTTTCCAACATTTATTTAGAAATTCCTTTGTATTTTCAAAGCATTTTCCCTTGAACAACCCAAATGTAAATACATGATTTATTGATCGATGATGCACTCGGGATAGCCTTTTCAGCCGCTCCTCTTTCTATCATTTTAGCTACCGTTTTGGTTGCTGAGCTCCTTTACTTCCTTCTCTTTTATATTCCAACATTTATTTAGAAATTGCTTTGTATATTCAAAGTTTTTTCCTTGAACAGCCCGAATATAAACACGTGATTTATCAATGTCACAGTTTTCATCAGTGCATGAAATATTTACTCTTTGAGATTTTCTTAATTAGTAATATTTACAGTTAAATCTCGATATAACAGACTTCATTAGACCGGAATTCACTTTTATCAGAATCAAGGAGCTATCTATCTATAGCCCAATGCCCTAATCCAGCAAAAAGGGAAGTCGCAGACAAAACACCTCCAAGTCGCTCTGTCTCCCACCATTTGACTGTCCTCCCCCCAACTCACTCCCCCCTCCCTCATATACCTATCAACTTCATCCCTCCACCTCATTCTCAGTCTCCCCCTCCCTCTCCCTCCCTCCACTTCACCTACATACACCCTCTTAGTCAGTCTTTCATTCTCCATTCTCTCCACATGTCCAAACTACCTCAGTGTATTTCTCCTAATTTTCTCAATGTTCTTTCACTTCTTCATTCATCAACCTGTCCCTCCATGTCACTCCACATGCTCCTCCCAGGTAACTCATTTCCACTGCTCTCACTCTTGACTTGTTGCTCTCTAGCATGGTCCATGCCTCTCTTCCATACATCAGGGTAGGGATCACAATACTGTCATGCAGTGACTTCTTAACTTCCATACTTACCTCCCTGTTTCTCATCACCGCTTTCAGTGAACCAACAGCCTTCCATCCTTGCTGTACCCTTTCAAGTGCTTCATCCCCTAAAGTTCCATCCTTGCTCATCACACTCTCCAAGTACTTGAATGCACTCATATTCACCATACCCTCACCATCCAACCTCACTGTGCATTCTTTGACTTTGTTCCTCTCGAACACCATAACTTTACTCTTGTTTACATTAACTTTCAGATTCCTCTTCTTACACACTGTCCCAAATTCATTCACCAAACCTTACAACTCCCATTCATCTTCACTCAACAATACTGTATCATCAGCAAACAGTAACACCGGAATCTTCCACACCTCACCCTCATTCATTAGAGCCACCCTCTACATCCACTGCCCTACCTTTCACCTCCATTACAACCCCATCCATGAATATATGAAACAGCCATGGAGACATCACATATCCCTGTTTCAGTCCCACATTTAGATTAAAGAACTCACTCAGCTCACCATCCACTTGCAGCGTAGCTCGAACTCCCTCATACATACTCTTCACAGCACTCACCAATTTCCCATCCACTACATACATGCTTAAAACTTTCCACATACCTTGCCTATCTACTCTCTCATATGCTTTCTCCAAGCCCATGAAGGCAGCATACACTTTCTTTCCCTTCTCTAGATACTTTTCCATTACACATCTTAGAACAAATATCTGATTTCGGGAGCTGTGGTGAAGGAAATGATGGACAGGTACCTAGGTCAAGGACACAGCTCTATACCAATAACTGGTATACCAGCCCTTTCTTGGCCTATTTCCTGCTCTCCAATGGCACTGGTTCCTGTGGCGCAGTGCAAAGGAACCGCAAGTACAGTAAAAGCTCGATTAACCAGAATGCATGGGGATTCTTCCATTCCGGATATGGAATTTTCTGGATAATCGAATGTTACTCTTGGAAATTTTCTGGGAGATCGAGAACTTGGGACTTTATTTCATAAAATATATTGTTCAGTGTTAGATACAGTACAGGTAAGATACAGTATGGGTACACTACAGGACACAAAAAAAAAGGCAGCAAGAAAAATTGTATAGGACTGAACACAAACCAGCAAACATTACCAAAAATTATTTAAAGAAAAGTCTAGCACATGTTACAGGCCAAAATAATTTTGAAAACTTAACTGCATACACTACTTTATCCTGTACTGTATAGAACTAATCAAGAATTATAGGGGGACGATTGGTATCTGGAATATTTTCGACCCCATGCCGGAGTGAATTTGCATTCCGGTTGTACGGATGTGCCGATGCATCGGATGCCGGTTAATTGAGCTTTTACTATATATGCCACGGTTCACACCTGCAACAGAGAGAGGAAGTGTACAGCTCTCAAAATCCAACAGTATTGTGGCGATTGGATGGAAGGACAAGACGGATGTCACTGTGCTGATGACTGTACACCATGGGAGAATGGTCGACGGTTATAAAGTGGATCGCTGTACTGGCAGGAAAATTCGGAAGCCTGATGCAGTCCTTGATTATTATGTCAACATGCATGAACCTGGTTGACAAAGTGACACGCAACAGGGGAACGTTTAGTGCGTCAGGAAGTCAGTACGGTGGTACATAAAGCTCTTCTTGTAGCTCCTTGATGTCACCATGCTCAGCGCTTATAACCTGTGCCTCTTTCGGTCCTAGAAGCAGCTGAAGTTCAGAGAACACCCTTATAATGTGATCTTTCAGCTGCTAGAGAACTATGGGACTCTACAAACATCGGAAAGATGACGAAGGGATACTGCTATGCCTGACAGGTTGACGGCCAGGGAGTATTTGCAGCGCCACTTCCCATCATCAACAACAGCAACTAGTGAAGAAGGGAGAAAGAAACAATTGTTGTGCCATGTCTGCCTGCACACAGGCAAGTGTGAACAGGTGCACCAAAGAGTGACAACAGTGTCCACAGAATGCCTGTTGGGCTTATGTTTGGGAGACTGTTAGACTTCCACTCACACATCCACTTCTAGCCCCTTCAGAAATGTGACTGAACTATTGTAAGTAAATGCTAGAAGATAAGTGTAAGTGTAAGTGACTATAATGTAAGGAATATGAAAGTGTGGTAAAGAGACTGCTTCTCCAACTTCCACACACTCATGCAGTTCTAGGCGAAGTGACTGAACAACTGTAAATATAGTAAGAAAAATGTAAGTGAATAGAAAATAAGGAAAATGAAAGTGCATTGTGTAAGCAGTGTAAATACCTGCTTGATTATAGCAATATTTTCTATCACTTAGTGGTACAGTCTTTTACAGTTTATGATCACACCATATTATTGTATTATCCTTGTAAAGTAATGGTTTTGAAGTGCTAAATCAAGTAAGTTATTATAGTGTGAAAAAAGTGTACATAAGTGGGGCATGTTAGAGGCCAGAGCGAGTGTGTAGGGAACGGGAGGCTGGTGACGGGGCGGTTCAGCTTGCTCGGCGACCAGGGAAAAGGCAAAAATGTCCTTGCATCAACCTATCCTCATGGCTATTTTGGACTATCTAGCACTTCACCTATGGACTCAAAGGTAAGTTGAAAGCTGTTGGCTGCTGATGCATGAGTATTTTTTTTTTTTTTCAATTGCTTGTGTATTTATAGGAAAATTTTTCTATTAAAAATAAGCAGTTTTTCCCTCAATTGCCACATCATGCATATGACATAGCTACACCATTGCCGCAGCGGAGGGGTTAAGTTTATTATTATGCATTCCATGATAGGTTGGATGACAGTTCAGTGGTCAAACATGAAATATTCTGTTGTTCAGTCACCTAGTTGTCCACACTGAATTGTACCTCGTCTGATGGGTGAGAATCCATACCCCTTATAACAGTGTTCACTCCACCTATGACTAAAACACATTACAGTAATCTAAATCTAAAAACAGTTTACAAATCATCCTAAGCACAAAATTAAAGTCTAAAATGTCATCCAAATCGGTTTTAAAAAACCAGAACTCATCGCTAAACCGGGGATAGGCTTATGATAGGCAGAGTTGGATGGTATTTCTACCCCCATCACAATCCCGGGGTACTGCATCTAGGGTCACCGGGGTTTACCTGTACTGATGAGATGCAGTTTGGTTTTATGGCAGGCAGAGAGATCATTGATGCTTATTCATCGTTTAACAGCTCCAGGAAAAAAAGAAAAGGGATTTATAGTTTGTTTTTGTTGATTTGGAGAAGGCCTTTGACAGAGTCCCTAGGGAGGTGGTGTAGTGGGCAGTGAGGAGCTTGGGATTGAGGAGTGGCAGGTTAGAATGGTTATGGCCATGTATGTACAGTATGTGGGTGCTCGCGCCCAGGTGAGAGTAATGGTGATTTGAGTGATGAATTTTCCGTGAATGTTATTGTGCATCAAGAAGCAGTCTTGAACCCCATGTAGTAGTCATAGTAGTTCCCAAGGCAGTCTGACCGAACAGCCCTGAGTCCCTAAGGAAGGCCACAGCCAAACCTGGGCTTTCCCACAGAGCTCTCAAAAAAATAAATAAATAAAAAAAATTTGGTTTTATGCCTGGTACCCCCGAAGGGCTAAGGCATTGCCCCTGGGTAGAGGACTTTTGGATTGGAGCATATAGCATTTTATGACCGGATGCCCTTCCGGGCGTCTGCCAATGACCCATGGATGGATTCGATCCTCTGACCCTTTGCTCAGAGCGGAATGCTCTAACCTACTGAGCCACGGCTGCTCTCAAGGAGAGTATGTTGTGTTGGTGCAGGCAATTTTGTTCAGTGCAGTCTTCCATACTGTGCTTAATAGTATGGGGTGCTGTGTTGCATCCTGGACAGGCATCAGCAATGGAGTCATTCAACCTCTTCTGATAACTCAAAAGGGCTGGATGATGCCCACATCTCAGCCTGGCCAGGTGGATCCTGTCCTCACGAGGGAGGCAGGGTTCAAAAGGGTGGATATCAGGAGGCTGTGCATGCAACTGTGCGTTGTCTTCGAGTGACTGAATGGAGCGGCAAGTGATTTGGGCATGGATATGCTTCTGGAAGTTTGTTAGAGGCAGGCAAGGGGGAAGAGATGACAGTATTTGTGTATGATATCATGTGCTGGGTGATGTTTTGACGTTCTTTGGTGTGTGGGTGGACATGCAGCCATGTTGTGTAGTGGAAGGTGTGTGTTTGTGGAGGCTGCAGTAAGAATTTGTGTGCCTCTCATGTCTAGATGATCTTTGACATTGAGGACTTTAGTTCTTGGTGTAGGTGGTCTGTAGATGTAGTAGCTGTGGAGCCAGTGATTATTTTTAGGGCCTTCATCAGTATGGTCTGTTGAGTGTTGTGATGCATTTCAGTGAGGTTAGAAGCCCAAGCAGGGCTTGCATAATTCATCACTGAACGTATATATTGTTTGTATACTGTGGTGGTGGTTTCTTTGTTGTGACCGGATGTTGTATAGGCAAGTGACCTTAGGGCATTGAGTCTTGGTGTTAATTTATTTATAATGTCTGTGATCTGTTGCATAAATGACATTGATGCGTTGTATTTTACACCAAGGATTTTGTGTGTGTGTGTGTGTGTGTGTGTGTGTGTGTTGTGTATGTTTGCATTTTGGTGTGTATACAGTATGCGTTATGTCGTTTACATAGGAAGCTATGTGTATTTGTGATGTGTGGGGTGTGGGTATGTTCTACATGTATAGATTAAATTGTGTAGGAGACGAAACAGATCCTTGAGGGACGCCATTTGTGAAGTTTCTGATGTTCAGTGACTGACCGGCAAATGTTACATGTGCATTTCTGCCTTCTAAATAGTTTGCCAGCCAACTTTTTGTGCTATTGTGTATGTTTGTTTTGAATATTTTGTTTGTAAGGTTGTGGTGGAGGACGGCATCAAAAGCTTACTAATGTTTAGTGTGGCTAGGAGTGTTCTGTGTGGTGGCCTAGCTGAATTCATGCCATCAAAAACTCTTTGTGTAAGGTCTGTAAGAAGAGTGTTTGTGGAGTGTAGCAGCCTAAAGCCATGTTATGATTGGGCTAGGGGGATGTGAGGTGTAATTAATTATAATACCAGTTGTTCAGTCACTGGAGTGGGTGCCGAGGAGTGTGATGGGGCGGTGTGAGGGAGGTAACGTGGGATCTTTGCTGGGTTTGGGGATAGTGATGATAGTACCTGCTTCCAGATGTTGGGTATTATGTTGTATGAGTAGCTGTAGTTTGACATGTTGGTCAGTGATTGTATGCCTTGTAGTCCAAGGAGTTTAAGGTGTATGTTGCTTATGGGGCCACAGGCAGATGACTGCTTAAGGTTGCTAATGGTTTGCTTTGTCTTGTTGTAAGTGAAGGTTGCACAGTCTGGGTCTGTGGGAAACTGTCTCTTGTGTCGGATGACACATCACTTTTTTTTTTTTTTTTTTTTTTTTTTTTAAATCAGGAAGAAGGAACCAAAGGCAACGAGGTCACAAAACTGTTCCTTCCAAGAGAAAAACAAAATACAAGAGAGAGAGACAAATTCAACATCCATTCATTTCGAGATGCCTGGACACATTGCTTTTGAAAGACTGGAGATCATAGGAAGCAGGAAATACAGACAGAGGGAGACAGTTCCAGAATTGACCTGTTGCATAAATGAAGGACTGGGAGTAACGGTTAACTGTTGCATTAGAGAGTTGGACAGAAAAGGGGTGAGAGTTTGCTGCTAGACGGGTGCTATGCGCCCGTCGTAGAGGTGGAGGAATGCATGCAGACAGTTCAGAGGAACAGTGACCATTGAAGTAGCGATAGAAAAGAGATAAAGATGCAACAGTGCGGCGAAGAGACAGAGGTTGAAGGGAGTCAGTAAGAGGAGGAGAGTTAATGAGATGAAAAGCCTTTGACTCCACCTTATTGAGAGGAGCTGTATGTGGGGAGCCTCCCCACACATGAGAGTTGTACTCCACACAGGGGCGGATAAAAGCCTGTATAGAGTCAACAATTGTGCAGGGATAAAGAAGGAACGGAGTCGGCTTAGCACACCCAATCTCTTGGAAGCAGATTTTACAAGAGATGTAATATGATCTTTCCAAGATAAGTCCCAAGTAAATGAAACCCCAAGCATGTTCAACAATGATGCAGGATTAAGCTGAATATTATTAAACATTAGTGGGTATACCTGTGGAAGATTTTGTCTGTTTGATAGGTGCAAAAACTGAGTCTTTGATGCTTTAAAAACAACCAGATTATTTTTACCCCAGTCAGAGATACGAGCCAAGTCAGACATTAGGTGTGCCATAGCCTCATCCCCTGTTTGTTGAAGTAACTCCTGAGATCGACGTTGTGGAAATCGAATGGAAAGGTGAAGGGTGGAGTCATCAGCGTATGAGTGGATAGGGTTAGATGTACAGCTTAGAAGGTCATTGATGAATAAAAGGAAGAGAGTTGGTGATAGGACAGAGCCCTGAGGAACACCACTGTTAATAGATCTAGGAGAAGAACGATGGCTGTCTACAACAGCGGCTATAGAACGACCAGAAAGGTAGCTAGAGATGAAGGCACAAATAGAAGGATAGAAACCATAAGAGGGTAGTTTGGAAATTAAAGATTTATGCCAGACTCGATCGAAAGCCTTTGAGATGTCAAGTGCAATGGCAAAGCTTTCGCCAAAGTCCCGAAAGGAGGATGACCAGGAGTCTGAAAGGTAGGTGAGAAGATCGCCAGTGGAGCATCCATGACAGAACCCATACTGATGATCAGAAAGAAGGTTGTGATAGGAAAGTTGCTTTAAAATTTTTCTATTAAGAATAGACTCGAAAACTTTTGAGATACAGGATGTTAAAGCAATTGGACGATAGAGGGTTGGGAATGGTCACTCTTCTTTGGGACTGGCTGAATGAGAGCAAAGTTCCAGCAAGAAGGAAAGGTACAAGTTGATAGACAAAGGCAAAAGAGTTTGCCTAGGCAGGGTGTAAGCACAGAAGCACAGTTTTTGAGAACAACGGGAGGGACTCCATCAGACCCATATGGCTTATTAGTATTGAGGCCTGTGATGGCAGAAAATACATCAGCTGAAGAAATTTTAATGTTAGCCATGAGGAAATCAGAGGGGGGAAGTGATGGAGGAACAGCACCAGAATCATCTAAGGTGGAATTGGAGGAGAAAGTCTGAGCAAAGAGATCTGCTTTATCAGTAGAAGAAATAGCTACAGAGCCATCAGAGTAGAAAAGAGGAGGGAAGGATGATGAGGTTAAGTTGTTAGAAAGGTTTTTGGCGAGGTGCCAGAAGGAGCGGGAAGAATTCGAGTTAAGAGAGTTGAGAACATTTTGTACGGATGAAATTATTTTTAGCAGAGCGAAGAACAGACTTAGCACGATTCCAGGCAGAAACGTATAAAAGATGTGATTCAGGGGTGGGTTGGCTCCGGTACCTTTTATATGCCCTCTCCTTGTTGCGAACAGCATTAGAACAAGCGTGATTAAACCAAGGCTCTCGTGCATTAGTCAAAGGATATGAGAAAGGAATGTATGCTTCCATGCCCGAGAGAATAACCTCTGTAATGCGCAAGGCACACCCAGATGGCTTCCAGCCATGGAAGCAATAATCATTCCAGGGAAAATCAAAGAAGTACTGCCCGTGGGCCTCCCAATCCGCATCTCCAAAGTGCCACAGACGATTTTCTTTGGAGGGTCCACAGGCCGTACCGGAGCGATAGGACAGGTTAAGGTGATAAGTTTGTGATTGGAGGAGCCCAACGGAGAGAAAAGAGTAACAGTGTAGCCAGAAGGAATAGTTGTTAGGAAGAGGTCAAGTATGTTGGAGCTCTCTCCAAGGCGGTCAGGGATACAGATAGGGTGCTGTACAAGTTGTTCTAGGTCATTAAGGATAGAAAAGGTGTAGGCTTGTTCACCAGGTGGATCAGTGAAAGGAGAGGAGAGCCAAAGGTGGTGATGAACATTGAAATCTCCAAGAATGGAGATTTCAGAGAAAGGAGAAATGGATAGAATGTGTTCCATCGTAGAAGTAAGATAGTCAAAGAATTTTTGATAGTCAGTAGAATTAGGAGATAAGTAAACAGCGCAGATATATTTAGTCAGAGAATGACACGAAAGCCAAAGCCAGGGTGTAGAAAATTCAGAAGAATCGAGTTCAGGAACATGAGAGCAAGATAAGTTGTTGCGTACGTATACACAACAGCCATCTTTGGCTTTGAAATGAGTATAGAGAAAGTAGGAGGATACAGAAAAGGGTCTGCCGTCAGTTGCCTCAGAAAGCTGAGTCTCAGTTAGAAAAAGAAAGTAAGGTTTAGAGAAGGAGAGGTGGTGCTCAACAGAGCGAAAGTTAGAGGAAAGGCCACGAATGTTGCAGAAATGAAGAAGAAGAGAGTCAGGCAGTGGTTCCAGGCATCTTGAGTCATCACTGGGAGAGGGGCAGAAGATGGGGGCATTTATGCCCCCCCCTCCCCCCCGGGACTCCGAGGCTACGTTATTCGACGCCATTTTTTTTTTAAATTTTGAAAAGGAAGTGTGGTGTGTACTGTGCATGTAGTTTGGTGTTGATAGTTAGAGAAACTTGTATTGGAGAGCATGCTGGCCTACTCTCTGTGTTACTGAGACACTGAAAAAGTTCAGCAAAGGGGGATAGTCGGGACCTAGTCCTGAGGGCTGATGAAACAGGAGCTCCAACTCTCCCTGTCATCAGCTTTCCATCCACCTTGGGAGTACTGCCCTGCTCGACTGGTGCTTCAGTCTACTCCTCCTTGTTATGGGGGTTCAGATGGCTGACACGTGAGAAGTGATTGATAAGAGTGTTTGCTTATTGTTTGTAGTAGTAGTACAGCAGTAGTTGTTCCCAAGGTAGTCTGGCTGAAGTACTGAATCTCTAAGGAAGGCCACGGCCGAAACTGGGCTTTCCCACAAAGTTCTCAAGGAGTGTATATTGTGTTGTTGGTGCAGGTGATTGTGTGCAATTCAATCTTCCATAATGTGCTTAATGGTACTGGATGCTGTGTTGCATCCCGGACAGGCATCAGCAACGGAGTCACCCAGCCTCTTCAGATAACTCAATAGGGCTGGATGATGCCCACATCTCTGCTTGGCCAGGTGGACCCTGTCCTCATGAGGGATGTAGGATTCAGAAGGGAGGATATCAGGAGGCCATGCATACAGCTGTGTGTTGTCTTTCAGTGACTGAATGGAGCGGCGAGTGATTTGGGCATGGATATGCTTCTGGAAGCTGGTTAGAGGTAGGCGAGGTGGATGATATGACAGTATTTGTGTATGATATTGTGTGCTGGGTGTTGTTTTGGTGTTCCTTGGTGTGTGTGAATGTGTTGCCATGTAGTGCAGTGGATGGTGTGGGTTTGTGGAGGTTGCAGCAAGACTTTGTGTGCCTCTCATGTCTAGATGTTCCTTGACTTTGAGGATTTTGTTTTCTTGGTGTAGGTGGTCTGCAGGTGTAGTAGCTGTGCAGTCTGTGATTATTTTTGCCATCTTCAGTATGGTCTGTTGGGTGTTGTAGTGTATTTCAGTGAGTTTAGAAGCTCAAGCAGGGCTTGCATAGTTCATCACTGAACATATATATTGTTTGTATACTGTGGTGGTGGTTTCTTTGTTGTGTCCGAATGTTGTATGGGCAAGTGACCCTAGGGTGTTGAGTCTTGGTGTTAATTTACTTGTACTGTTTGTGATGTGTTGTTTCAATGACATTGATGTATGTTGCACCAAGGATTCTGTGTGTTTGTGTGTATGTGTGTGTGTGTGGTAGGGGAGTGTTGTTTATGGTGAGGTGTGGAATGTGACTATGTTCTGCTGTCCAGTTTGTGAGAAGGGTCACTGTAGATTTGGCTGGGGCTATTGTGAGTCTGTTTGTGGTGAACTATTCATATAGTGTGTTGAGGTAAGGTTGGAGGATGTGTGCGGCTGTGTTTGCATTTTGGTGTGTATATGTACAGTAAGTGTTATCTCTTCTACTTGAGTTACTTGAGAGGAGCATGTGGAGTAACGTGGAGGGACAGGTTGACGAATGAAGAAGTGAAGGAACGTTGTGGGGTAGATGTGGATGTGGTTGAAAAGATTAGGAGAAATACACTAAGGTGGTTTGGACATGTGGAGAGAATGGAGAATGAAAGACTGACTAAGAGGGTGTATGTAGGTGAGGTGGAGGGAGGGAGAGGGAGGGGTAGACCGAGGATGAGGTGGAGGGATGGAGTTGAGAGGTATATGAGGGAGGGGGGGGTGAGTTGGGGGGAGGGGAGTCAAATGGTGGGTGACAGAGTGACTTGGAGGCGTTTTGTCTGCGGCCACCCTTTGCGGGATTAGGGCGTCGGGCTATAGGTAGATAGATAGATAGATCTCTTCTACATAGGAAGCTATGTGTATATGTGGTGTGTCGGGTGTGGGAATGTTGTGCATGTCTAGGTTAAACAGTGTAGGGGACAAAACGGATCCTTGACAGATGCTGTTTGTGAAGTTTCTGATGTTTGATGACAGAATGGCAAATTGTTACATGTGCACATCTGCTTGCTAAATAGTTTGCCATCCATCTTTTTGTGTTATTGTGCGTGTTTGTGTTGAACATTTTGTTTGTGAGGTTGTGGTGGGGGATGGCATCAAAAGCTTTACTAATGTCTAGTGTGGCTAGGAGTGTTCTGTGTGGTGGCCTAGCTGAATTTACCCCATTAAAAACTCTTTGTGTAAAGTCTGTTATCTGATTTTTTTTTAAATGATATTTTAGACTTAAATTTTGTGTTTACACTGATTTATAAAATGTTTTTAGACATATAAATGAGTTTTAGTCATAGATTTCATTTTGGGGGTACAGTTTTACTATGTTTTTCCAGACTTCCTTTTTATGATTTTCAGATTTTATTTTTGGGTTTAAGTGAGTTATAAGCTGCGTTTAGGTGTAGTTTAGCTTGTTTTAAAGCTATGTGCGGGTTTAGGTGAGCTATAGACTTGTTTTTGGACTCATTTGGGTGGGTTTTGGACTTTGTTGGGGGGGGTAATTCTAAGGCACCCAAACGCATCCCTTTACTTTTTGTGTTATAACGTCCCTGTGTAACGATACACCGGCTCGATGATGGGTTTCCCGAAACACATCTCATCGTTATAGTGCGGATGCCTGTATAAATCTTGAGCATTTATTGGTGAACTGATTATTGGAAAGAAGTGTTGTACAGTAGAATTATCACGACTCCTTTGCTTACAGTTGTGTGTTATGGCCACAGCCCACCAATTTATTTTCTCACCTGACACCTTCACTCACCACTCAGCTGTTTTGCAGATAATACAGTAAATATGTACGAATTGCATGGAAAAATAAGCTAAACAAATACATCTTGAGCATTTATTCGTGAACTGATGATAAGAAAAGAACTGTTGTGCAGTAAATTTTCACAACTCCCTTGTTTACACTTATGTATATGGCCATGGCCCACCAATTTATTCCTCACCTGACTGCCGGCACTCCAACCCTCATTTGCCACTCAGCTGTTTTGCAGATAATACAGTAAATACATGCGAATTCCAAATGCAGTAATTCTATTCAACAATGGAAACCTTCATTTCTATAAGCTAGATTTTATGTTTTCTGCCAGTGCAAATGTGTTCTAAGATGTACGAGGTGCTACTCAAAAGTTCTAGTAATTTGAACAGATGGAGCCAACTGTTTGCAGTTTTGCCGTTTCCCACTAGGAGGAGTCAGCAGCACCCCTTGTGCATCAGTGTGGCCCGGCCGTGTCTGTGAGCAGACGTGTTGTTGAGCTAGTCTTACTATTGTAACATGGTGTGTAGGTGGTTTGGCGGTTTTGCAATGGCGGACCTCACAGAACAAAGAACCTGCATCACGTTCTGCTTCACGATCAACAAGATGGCTGCAAAAACTCACTGGTTGCATCAGCAAGCCTTTGGTGACAATGCCATGTCCCATAGCAGAACATTTTTCTGGTACAAGCGGTTCAAGGAAGGATGAACATCCGTCGAAAATGATGACCGTTTTGGACGACTGTCAACGGCAACAACACCAGAAAACATCGGAAATGTTCATCAGGCTATCCTTGCAGAGTGTAGGGGAACTATCCATGATGTTTGTGATATCGTTGGACTGTCATACAGGAGCGTGCAACGCATTTTGTCAGACACGTTGGGCATGAGACGCATTGCTGCAAAATTTGTGCCAAGACTGCTGAGTGACGAGCAGAAGGCACATCGCATTGCAGTTTGCAGGGAGCTCAAGAATCAGGTCAGAGATGATGCTCCCTTCATCTCCAAGGTCATAACTGGTGATGAATCATGGATTTATGGTTATGACCTGGAGACAAAGCAGCAGTTATCGCAATGGAAGTCTCCCAATTCATTGAGGCAAAAAAAAGCGCATCAGGTTCGCAGCAGTGTCAAGTCATTGTTGATCACTTTCTTCGATATCCAAGGGATTGTTCACAAGGAATTCGTCCCACCCGGTCAGTCTGTTAGCAGAAAGTTTTGCTCTAAAGTTATGCAGCATCTGAGGGAGAATGTCCGCTGCAATCGTCCAGAACAGTGGAAGAACAAGGACTGGGTCCTGCATCATGACAATGCCCTCGCCCACATATCAGTTGTTGTCCGACAGTTCCTGGCTCCCACTAACACGGTAGTCATTCCTCACCTACCCTATTCACCTCACCTTACCCCCTGTGAATTTTTCTTGTTTCCCAAGCTGAAATTGCGACTGAAAGGGCATCACTTTGACTCGATTGAGGAGATCCAGACAGAATCGCAGGAGTGATCAAAATCATCACACCCGAAGCCTTCTAGGGATGCACGGACTTGTGGAAAAAAATGCTGGGACCACTGTATACATGCCCAAAGGGACTACCTCAGAGGCGGCAGTGAGAACTAGGAGGTAAGGTAACTTATTTTCCTACAATACAGTATTCAAATTACTGGAGCTATTGCACCTCGTATTTATACAGTACATCATGTTAGAATGCACTTGCAATGGCAGAGAAGATAAAATCTAGCTGATAGAAATGAAGGTTTGCTTTGTCTAATAAAACTACTGCGCTTGCAGTTTGTATGTATTTACTGTACAGTAAAACCTCGATATAATGGACTTCATTATACTGGAATTTGCTTTTATCAGTCTTGAGGAGCCGACCAGACTAAATTCTTATTCAGTACAGTAAACTCGCCCTGAGCACATTCTCACTGAGTGCGCTTGCAATTATACACGGTTAGTGCTGGGATATGTATAAGACAGCGTAAGATTAAAGAACCATTACGAAAACTATAAATTTACACAGCCTTTGAAAGGCCAAATCCTCGAACATCAGCGCAGCACCACTCATGGTTTGTTTTGATTACGTGATCGTGTCCTGCTTTTCTACAGTACTGTATTTGTAAGTTAAATATTTACATTACTGTTTTGTTAAGTTTATGTACAAGTTAAAGTACTATAAAATAACGTTAAAGCAAGAAATAAAGTCTTATAGCCAGTTTACCTGATAGGTGTTGGAATATTGCCTTTTTTATGTGTTTATTAAAGATTTGCTGCACTGATTTTCCACGGTACTGTATTTGCAAGTTAAATATTTACTGTTCTGGTATATAAGTTAAATCACTTAAATAAAGTTAAAATGTTAAATAAAGCCTTGTAACCAGTTAACCTGATTTATATGATTACCCATGATCGACGGGTTCCGAGACAGTTCTCCGTCAGGTCAATTCGCTGTCAGACAATTCCCCGTCAAAACATGTACGATTCCCCGTCAGGACAATTTGCACCCTGAACGATTCCTCGTCATTCTATAAATATACTTATTTCGACTTTGAATTATATTTTACCATCACCCACAGCTGTCTTCATTAATGATGGCGAATTTTCTTGTTATTGTTGTGATGGCGAATTGACTTAACGACAAATTGTCCCGAAACCAATTGGCATCGGAATGTTCCCTTGTGTTTACATATTTGTGTGTTGAAGTTTTGCTGGGCAGTACTGTAAGTTATAACTTTAAATAAACCTTCTAACCACTTAAAGTGCTTCATATTGATTACCAATGGCAAATATCAGCAAAACACCACATTTAGGGGGTCTAGGGAGCAAAATAAGGAGTAGTTAAAAGTTACGTGGTTTCGCGCCGAACGAGCCATGGTTGGAACGAAACCCTCGCGTTAAGGGTGAGCTTGCTGTATATTGGGAAAAGTTTGTTAAAGCCAGAAGCGGTCTGGACTGCCTGACTACAGTCTGGAGCAGCTATAGCGTCGCTCTTATTTTGGGGGAAAAGTCGGCTAAATACAACTTCAGTCAAGATCAGTGACAAATGGACTTCCCCCTTTTTAATGAAGAAAGTACACTGTATTGTGTGCCTTAAAGTACATGACAGTACAGTACTGGTGTAGTATAAGTGCCTTTAAGTTAAATAAGTGCATCATCTACTTCTCCAGTACAATCATCTCAAATGTGCAGACTCTATTAACAGACCACTTCAGCTGTGTTCATTCACCACAGTAATGTAATTAAAACACGTTTAGCAGTGTACAGCACAGTACTGTATTATTATACAGTATATATCATACTACTGTATTTGATTATTGTAGTGAATGTATAATACAGTACAGTACTGCAGTGGTAGTGAAAGCAATTGATGACGCCATAGTGAAAAACCGTTGGTGCGAGCCAGACTAATGTCTGATATATCAGAAAAAGTCCAGGTTAGCAGGGGGAAGTCCAGATGTCGTTTTTGTCAGACTTTTGCTTTTTTTGGACTGGCTTGGGCCCCAATTAGTCCATTACAGTGAGGTTGTACTGTATTATCTGCAAACCAGGTGCGTGATGAGTTAGAGGTGGAATGATGGCAGTCAGGTGAGGAATAAATTTGTTGGCCGCGGCCGTATACATAACTGTGGGCAAGGAAGTCATAATAATTTTACTGTACAACACTTCTTTCCTAATCATTAATTTGCAAATTAATGCGCAAGATTTATTTCTTTATTTTTCCATATTTTTATGAGTAACATTTAATAGAATGGACTTGCCAAGGTACTGTAAGCTATTGCAAGCTCGTTGGTAGTTAAAGTTGGTTTGTTAGGTAGAAAACCATACAGGTGCCACACATTTTCCATCGATGAAGAGCATGCCTTTTTTTCAGTGGATTAATTCGTCTTGCCCTATTCGACCCTTTATGCTAAAAGCTTTCCCATGAGTAGAAGATGAAAATTAAACATAACTTACAATATAGTATTTATACAGTAGAGTAATTCAGTATATAGTGTACTATGTAGTCATCTAGTGCTGACATCAGTGGAGGGTAGAGTTCTACATCGTGCAGTTCTATACAGTGTACATAACCTTGTGTGGTCTAGTGGCAGTACTTACATGTATAGCAATTGCAGAATCACAATAGTGCACTAGGAAGCAAAGATCTGAGAGGCCACAAGCTTTGCAGCAACAACGAGTGAGGCATGGAAGACCACAGAGTAAGTCCTGGCACTAGAGTTTTGCCACCACATGGTCACGAGCAGAGTTCATAGATACTAGTATGTCTTCACTGAACAAGATCCACGAGAGAATGAGAGAGTGACGGTAGGCTTGGCACGCCAGGTGAGTCGCTCCCGCAGTGAATTCTGATTGGCCAGTGCATTGCATACGTTTTCATGGGCTGGCACATTGCTGGGTTTTCCTGGGGGCCAGTTGACTATCGTGTTTGAGTCAGTTGATGTGTCTCGCCGCGGGATATTGCATAGAACCGCCAGTTACTTCCCATTTCAGCCCTGATATTGCATAATGTCGCTGGATATTGCCTTAAAGCTGAGCCAACAGCGCCGGATATTGCAGCGACAGGTAATGGAGAGTTTACTGTAGTTTTATGTAGAATGTGGGTTAGCCATTGTTACTGCACTGGATCTTGTGATTCACGTATCTTATCCTGGAATAGTAAATTACCATGACTGTATTTGCCTCTTTTACTCTAAATCAAATTTTAGTGTTTACCTGGTTCAGTCAGTTTAATAAAGTACAGTAGTTGATTTTGATATTTCTTTGAATTTGTAACCAATCATTTTATTGTCTGTTTCAGTGTTACTCACACCCTGGAGGAGACTGACATAGCAGATATAGCTAAGCAGACCCCTGGTTATGAAGGAGGTGACCTGAGGAATATGGTGGTGGAGGGTGTGATGCAGACCACACCACAGCCTCTCACACAACAACATTTACACAGTGCGCTGGCTGTGGTGAAGCCAGTCTCACTTAAGGAATCTTCCACAGTAACAGCACAGGTCTGGTAATATATTTATTTTTCATTTAACACACGTTTACTTTATACATGTTTAACAGTTTTCATTTATCACACATTTACTTTAAACATGTACTGAAGAGTAGGCCTTAGTCCTGAGGACTAGGCTCTAGCACCAGTCGATCAGTGTAGTACTCCCAGGGGAATGAGAATGCTGGTGATAGTGAGCTGGAGCTCCTGTTTTGCTAGCCATCATAATATCCTGACCATCCACCTTTGCTGACCTTTACATTGTGGCACTAACATGGAGAGTAGGCCAACATACTCTTCCAAACACTTCTGTCTAACTATCTCATGCTCTACTGTACATCCTCATTACATATCATACAATGTACCCCACTACGTCTCAGGGGTTGGCACCAGCAAGGGCATGCAGCCAGAAAACTTTTTCCCACTACCCAGAGGCGGACCTGTTGAGGGAAGGCGTGACATGGGCTACACCAGCTTAGTTTAGGATGGGATGGGACTCAGATCTATGCTAGAGCGTACAACGCATTGTGGTTTGCAGACTGCCACTTCGCCCAATAGGAAGGGTTCCAACCCGAGAGTAATGCCCCAGGAGGTTGCCCTATCAGTGGGTGTATAATGGCAGGGGTGTTACAGTGCCAAGGCACATTGAGAGTGTGTTCCTGTAGGTGTCCTGACAGTGTGCCCCGAGGCCACTGCCACAGCCATTGGTCATGGCTGGTGGGCTATTGGTCCCAAGTCCCATGCCAGACCTGGATCTGTGCAGGTGGGTGAGACCTGTGGTCTGTCTCTCCCTCTCCTTAATTTTAATGACATGGCAAAAAATGAGAAAAGGTGGAATCCTGATGATACTAAATCGCCAAAGGGGATGAGAGTGACATCTTTGAATGTGGGTACTTTAAAGGGTAGAGAAGTGTTAATGCTGGGGGTAGAGTTGTGAGAGGCAGACTGAAAAAGACCTGGGACAAGGTCATAGATTGTGACCTCAGGGATAAGGGACTGAATAGGGAGGCTGCCAGAGATCAAGCAGCATGAAGAGCTGCCATTAGGTGACCTACGAGGTCATAGATTGTTACCTCAGGGATAAGGGACTGAATAGGGAGGTTGCCAGAGATCAAGCAGCATGAAGAGCTGCCATTAGGTAACCAAGACCGACACATGCAAGCATGTTGGAGCCTTTATAAATGAAATGATGTTTAACAGTTAACCTGTTATTCAATTTTGGAACACTTAACACATAACAGTAGTGTTCAGGACGTAAAGGATCTGACATGAAGCAGCTCATGCAAGCTTTTTTTTCAATAAATTTAATTATATGCATACATTTTGAAGGTAGTGGTCCATAATGGCATGTGTCAGTCTCGTTCACTTATGGTTTCTAGTCAGTGTCTGCACGACCTACTTTACTGATCATGTGTTTCAAGTAGCAGAACTCTTCAAAACATTCCCCTGTGAATCTTGCCCAACCTTTATTGCCCTGCATGGACTTTGTACTGTACAGTATAGCATTCTTACAACTGATTATACCTTGCATTCTGCTTTCATACTGCTGCGTTACAGGCCATCTTCCTTGTGATGTAATATCCTTTGTAGCAGCACAAAAATTTTCAACTCTAACTTCTCTGCTCCAATAAAGCAGCTCAAGGACAGAAACAGATAAAAGAGTAATACTCAGCTCACCCCAACAGAATTATAAACCTTGCACAACCCAAGCAACACCATAAATGAACTGATTTAACACAAACAAAAAAACTGGAAAAACTTTGTGGACACCTCTGATTATAGAATGATCAGCAGCAGATTTTGCAGAACAGTAAGATACATCCACACCTCCAAAGTCTCACCCTGACCACTTCATGAAGCCCTACTCAACAGCGATAGAACCATCCCTAGCTAAAAGGGGAAAAATATCAACTAGTAGTAATAGTTGTTCCCTAGGCAGTCTGGTCGAACAGCCCTGAGTCCCTAAGGAAGGCCATGGCCGAGACTGGGCTTTCCCATGGAGCTCTCAAGGAGTGTATGTTGTGTTGCTGGCGTAGGTGATTGTGAGCAATGCAGTCTTCCATAATGTGCTTAATAGTATGGGGTGCTGTGTTGCATCCTGGACTGGCATCAGCGACAGAGTCATCCAGCCTCTTCTGATAACTTAAGAGGGCTGGATGATGCCCACATCTCAGCCTGGCCAGGTGGACCCTGTCCTCACGAGGGAGATAGGATTCAGAAGGGTGGATATCAGGAGGCCATGCATGCAGCTGTGTGTTGTCTTTCAGTGACTGAATGGAACGGCGAGTGATTAGAGTACAGATATGCTTCTGGAACCTGGTCTGAGGTGCGCGAGGGGGGAGAGATGACAATATTTGTGTATGATATCGTGTGCTGGGTGTTGTTTTGATGTTCCTTGGTGTGTGTGGGTGTGCTGCCATGTGGTGTAGTGGATGTTGTTGGTTTGTGGAGGCTGCAGCGAGAATTTGGGTGCCTGTCATGCCTAGATGATCCTTGACTTTGAGGACTTTGGTTTCTTGGTGTAGGTGGTCTGTAGGTGTAGTAGCTGTGTAGCCTGTGATTATTTTTAGGGCCTTGTTCTGTATGGTCTGTTGGGTGTTGTAGCAGGGCTTGCATAATTCATAACTGAACATATATACTGTTTGTATACTGTGGTGGTGGTTTCTTTGTTGTGTCCAAATGTTGTATGAGCAAGTGACCTCAAGGCATTGAGTCTTGGTGTTAATTTATTTGTAATGTTTGTGATGTGTTGTTTAAATGATATTGATGTATTGTATGTTACACCAAGGATTGTGTGTGTGTGTGTGTGTGTGTGTGTGTGTGTGTGTGTGTGTGTGTGTGTGGTAGGGGAGTGTTGTTTATGATGAGGTGTGGAATGTGACTGTGTTCTGCTGCCCAGTTTGTGAGAAGGGTCACTGTAGATTTGGCTGGGGCTATTTTGAGCCTGTTTGTGGTGAACCATTCATGTAATGTGTTGAGGTAAGGTTGGATAATGTGTGCAGCTGTGTTTTTTGTTTGTTTGTTTGTTTTGTTTTTTTAATAACAGAACAGAGAAAGGAAAAACAAATGAATTTTAAAAAAATAATCCATACACCAAATTACTGGTGTCCTCTGTTCATAAAATATCTGTAACAGTTAGACTTGAACAGCTGTAGGTTGAAGTTTGAAGGGAAACAACTCTGGAGAAGCGAGTTCCAGAGAGATACATTATGGTGTGTACTTGTAAGTGTTATGTCGTTCGCATAGGAAGCTATGTGCATCTGTGGTGTGCGGAGTGTGGGTATGTCATGCATGTACTGTATAGGTTAAAGAGTTTAGGGGACAAAACAGATCCTTAGGGGATGCCATTTGTGAAGTTTCTGATGTTTGAAGACTGACCGGCAACTGTTTATTGTGCACATCTGCCTGCTAAGTAGTTTGCCAGCAATCTTTTTGTGTTATTTTGGATGTTTGTGTTGAATATTTTGTTTGAGAGGTTGTGGTGGGGGATGGCATCAAAAGCTTTGCTTATGTCTAATGTGACTAGGAGTGTTCTGTGTGGTGGCCTAGCTGAATTCATGCCATCAGAAACTCTCTGTGTGAGGTCTGTAAGAAGAGCGTTTGTGGAGTGTAGTGGCCCAAATCCATGTTGTGATAGGGCTAGGGGGGTGTGAGGTGTAACTACTGTAGTTGTAGCACCAGTCATTCAGTGATTTTGGAGGGGGTGCAGAGGACTGTGATGGGGCACTGTGAGGAAGGTAACGTGGGTTCTTTATTGGGTTTGGGGATAGTGATGATAATGCTATGCTTCCAGATGTTGGGTATTATGTTGTGTGAGTAGCTGTAATTTGATATGTTGGTGAGTGCTTGTATGCCTTGTGGTCCAAGGTCTTTAACCCCTACACCGCGGGCTTGTTTACCAATGACTTGCGTGTGCCGGGGGGTTATTTGGGCTCCAACAGACTCTCAAAAAATATTTGCCAAAAATCAGTTATTAGTCCTAGAATAATAAAATTACATATGCTTATGGCACATACCTTCAGCTTTCTCCTGGAATGATTGTTGAGCCTTCGTCGCTTACCGTAGACTTGTGGAGACCTCTGAAGTAGGGTAACGAAGTCTCCACTTTACACTTCCCGACAACCCGTAATATGATTACCACAGCCAGATACAAACACTATAAACACTATTCTACAATTTTCAAGTAGTTTGGGATCCATACTCAAAAAAAAAACACTGTGAAAGCAATGGAAATTACGAGCGCGTCTGATCGTCGCACTGGCACTAGTTCGCTTTTGTTACTCTGTCATTTATTATTCATAAAACCCCTCACACTTTATATTTCTATTACTATATAACACTTATATATATCTACAGTCTTTATCCATAAGTTTCCTTCAATAGTATTAGTTTATTGTCACTGTAGGGATTCAATTTCTTTCAGTAAAATACGTAGCATTCACTTTCTCGTCCTGTATACTGGCATTGAGAGTGAATGTCACTTTCATCTTCACTCTCATAACTCATAGCATTCAGACATGCTAGAGTGAAACCTTCACTTTCATTACTCCTAGGGTATATACTCGTATTCTTATAATACTACTCATTTACATTTCTATTTACGTTCTCTATTTTATTTACACTGTGTTGTGCACTGTCACTTGAAATAACTTATAAAACTATTTTCCATTGTTCACGTATATTTACATTCATTACTTTCACTTGCTGTTGACACATTATTTACACATTATTTACAATTCCACTTGCACTGTTTTACTCAATAGAAAGATCATAGTCACTCTTTTATCAATTGTCAGCCCTTTACCTCTTTCCACACGAGGTTTAGTAGGGGGTAAAGGTCACAGGGCCATTTGCATGGGGGTGAAAAAAGGCCTTGAAGTCAGCAAGAAGAAACATACGTACTCTCGCTTCGGAAGATGAGAGTAAACTGATAACGGAGGGCCAGCGTGGAGGCCTGCTTTAGGGGTTATTCAGAGTTACCAATATTGGTTCTTGAAACAGCTAAGTCTAGCACTGATATGATTGGCAGGAAATCTAGACAATACATTATAAATTTGGTAGTTCCAGGTGAATGTAAATATCACTTAGGCTTCTCCCTTCCCTCCTTACATGTATATTTATTACGAAAATAGATTAGAGGCCTACTTAGGAGATATATATTCAGAGCTACCAATGTTATATCTTGAAACAGCTTTGTCTAGCACTGATATGATTGGCAGGAAATCTAGACAATACATTATAAATTAGGTAGTTCCAGGTGAATGTAAATATCACTTAGGCTTCTCCCTTCCCTCCTTACATGTATATTTATTACGAAAATAGATTATACGGCATATTTCAAGGGGAAAAAAACAGCGAAAATTAGCGAACGAGTGCACGTGAGGTGTTGTCAGGTGATGATTAGCCAATTCCAGGTGTATGGCACTCTCACTTACCTTATTTCTTTCTTGTATATATTATTTGGTATAAGAATAGGGCATAGGGCTTATTTCAATGGATGAAATCAGTGAAAAATTCCAGGGAAGATTTACTTAGCGTAGCACGGCCGGGCAGGTGAAAGGATAGGGTAATGGAGGGGGGGTAGGGAGGGGAGTCAAGAACGGGGAGAAATGGCTAAATTGTCAACAATGGATGGGAGTACAGATGAGATTAGGAGTGCTGACTAGTGTTGGACATTGGCAGTACTGATAGATGATACAAGCCCCCGCTTGGAAGCCCGGGTGAATTCAAAATAACACAGAATCACAAAAGCGACGCCCCGCAGTATGATCCCTTGCTCCCAAGCGTCACGAAAGTGACGCCCCGCGGTTAAGGGGTTAAGATATATGTTGCTTATGTTGTCTGGTCCACAGGCAGATGACTGCTTAATCCCTAAACCGCGGGGTTGTTTTGGCGCTCCTTGCATGTCCCGCGGCGATATTCACGCTCCGACAGACTTTGTAAAAATGTTTGCCAAAAATCAGTTATTAGTCCTAGAATATTATAATTACATATGCATATGGCACATACCTTTAGCTTTCTCCTGGGGTGTTTGTTGAGCCTTCGTCGAGTACCGTAGGACTTGTAGAGACTTCTGCAGTTGGGTAATGAAGTCTCCACTTTACACTTCCCGACACCCCGTAATATGATTACCACAGATAAGCAGTGAACAACCTAAGCCGTTTTACAGCTACATCCGAAGCAAAACTGAAGTTAAAGATAAAATACAGTCCATTACAGATGAGAGGATCATCTGTACACAAGAGAAAGATATTTGTGATGCACGAAATAAAAATTTCCAATAAGTTTTTACAGAAGAAAATAATTTTGAAAGAGATGATATGGAACATGCTTGCCCACACATATTACCAGATATACAAATATAAGAAAAAGAAGTACAGGAAGAGTTAAGTAAATTAGACAAAGGAAAAGCATATGGTCCTGATGAAATTTCAGGTTGGGTGCCACATGAATGTGCAGAAGAGTTAACCAGACCATTGTATTTTATATTCAAGGAATCCTAAGATCGAGGTAAACTACCTGATACTTGGAAGAAAGCAAACATTGTTCCCGTATTCAAGAAAGGGAATAGACAGAATCCACTTAACTACCGACCAGTATCACTGACGAGTGGTTTAAATAAGATACTAGAAAAGCTGATAAGAAAAGTTTGGGTAAACCATCTAGAAGAACACAGTATGATATAACAGAAAGGCAGTTTGGTTTTAGAAAGGGAAAATGATGTGTTACTAATCCATTAAGCTACTATGATAGAGTTACAGAAACATTACAGAAAAGAGAAGGATGGGTGGACAGTAACTGTGTAGATTTCAGGAAAGTATGTGACTGAGTACCGCACCAAAGGCTTTTATGGAAATTATACCATCAAGGAGGAATCTGAGGCAGCCTGTACTGTTGGATGCAGGATTTTCTCAGAAAAAGGGAAATTAGAACAGTGCTAAGGGGAAATTACTCATCATGCAAGGAAGAGACTAATGGAGCTCCTCAGGGCTCAGTGCTGGCACCAGTTATGTTTTTAGTATATATAAGTAACATAGACAATATCACTGGAAATGGAAGCTATCTAAATATGTTTGCTGATGATGCAAAAATACAAAGGAAAATTACTAACACAGATTCTTGTTGAGAGTTACAAGAAGAATTATGTAAACTTCAGAATGGAGCAATAAATGGCAATTGGAATTTAATTTGGACAGGTGCCATGTAATTAAGTTTGGTAAAAGTGAGAAAAGACCAGACTGGGATTATAATTTAGGAAGATCAACTCTACACATATTAGAAAGGGAGAAGGACCTAGGAGTGTTTATCAGTAACAAACTATCGCCAACTGACCACATCAGTGAGAAGGTACGTAACATGTATACATTGCTTGCCAGTATGAGAATAGCATTCACATATATAAATGAAGACATCCAGAGAAAGATAATGACATCATTTATCAGTCCAATCCTGGAGTATACATCAGTAGTCTGGAATCCTCATCTCAAAAAACACATAGATAAGATTGAAAAAGTACAAAGGGGAGCTACAAGATAGGTACCAAGCTTAAAGGATCTAAGCTTCAAAGAAAGACTAGAAAAATTGCATCAGCCAACACTACAGGAGAGAAGGAAAATAGGAGACATTATTATGCTATACCTATATAAATGCATCTCAGGTAAAGAGAAACTGTACATAATTAAGTATATGGGGAAGCATCAGCAAGAGGACACGCAAAAAAACTACATAAAAAGAGAGGTGATAAAGACATAAGGAAATTCAGTTTCCCAAATAGGGAAATTGGTCAGAGGAATGCACTACCAAATGAAATACTGTATTGTGTCACAAAACTATTCATAAATTTAAAGATATGTATGATAAAAATGGGTTAATACATGGGACAGTATGAGCTTGACTCATTCCTGTAAACATACAGTTAGGTAAGAACACACACACACACACACACACACACACACGCACACACACACACACACACACACACACACACACACACACACACACACACACTCTCTCTCTCTCTCTCTCTCTCTCTCTCTCTCTCATAGGTGTTTTTACTCTTATCATACTCCCAAGGTCTTAATTTTGTTGCTTTGCTCTTACATTGCATAAATACAAATAACAGTGTCACAGACATTGGAGAAATAAAGCAAATATTTGTTAAAAATTTAAGGTTTTGAAAGTGTCAGGAGTTTCCAGTTGAGGTCAGCCTTCTCATGATAAAAAAAAATATATATTGGTCATGGATTAGGGTCATGATTCATGTGACCTGTATGATGGATTGATGCCTGACAGACCCTCGCAGTCAGGGAATGATTGTATGTACAAGTATTTTTTCACCAGTCATTTAACTGGCTGTGTTTCTGTATTAGGGATGGTTGGAATTTCTTGTTCACCTAATACTGCACCAGGGCATTTGACTGGTCCCCTTGCCTTGGAATGTTTGGAATTCTAGCATAGCCCTGGATCCATATATTCCTGATGGGGGAACATAGGATGACATATTTGGATGGATGGATGGATGCATTATGTAGGTGCCTGGTGGTTTTGAGAGTGATGGGCATCATTTGGGATGTTTATATGCTGTACAGAAATTTGGAACCCCCCTCCCCCCCTGTCTTTTTTCTATTTATGGTACTAGGTGGCAGTATGGTGACACCTTGTTATTCTGCTGAAGAGAGGCTTTTGAAACTGGACGGATTAAGCATTTCTTTCATTAATCCTTTCATCTCTAGGCAAATTTCCTAACCGGAATGAAACTGACTATTAGATGTTGTTGCATAACCCTGGTCTGTCTGGCCAATTAGACCCGTCGACCACAGGTAAGCAATTGCTACTATAGGGTTGGCTTACAGGCACAGTACAACATACACCATGTTGGGATCCAGTGCTCTATTGTGGTAGACAGAGCCTTACCAAGGTCCTTCCCCATGGCAAGGTGTAGGGAAATATGGGAAGGTTTGGTTCATAGGAAGATGCCGCATCTGCTACTCTCCACCCTGGGTGCACAACTCCACCACATGTATAGTCTTTCTAAAATATCGAGATTGGGTGTTGTCCCTCAAGGGAATTCACCCACCCACGGCACTGCCAAATCTGTACCAACACACACCTCTCTGTCTCATGTCAGCTATTTACTCCTTCTAAATGAAATTTATTTACAGTATATATATATATTATTTTCTAATATGGCTATATACTGTAAGAAATGTCTATTGTTTTTAATAATAACAATGGCTTTTTATAAGTACGTCAACACTTGGCAATGTTGCTTTCCAACGCTGTCACACTTGTAAGTGAGTCAGTGAGGGTGGGTCAGGTGTCAGTCTGCAGGTCACTTCCTCTCTGACCGCCATCAAAGATGGAAGCTCCTACCTCTGCTACTTGTATAGACTTTTTATAGAACCGTATAGACTTTTTATAAAAATAAATTCTATAAAATGTTGATTTCGTATGCAGAGAGAGAGAGAGAGAGAGGCAGACAGACAGACAGACAGGCAGACACCCACAAGGCTTTTCCTCAAATATAATAATTCATAAAACTGTATATACTTCTTATGAAAATAAATCTACATAAAATGTAGATTTTATATGCAGGGAGAGAGAGAGAGAGGTAGTGAGCTGGGAGTGAGGGTTGCCCCTTGAGCTTTGTCTCTAATCCGATGATTTGCCCAGTACAATGTTCGGCAGTGTCGCGGGTAGGGAAATTCCCGTGAGGGACTGCCCAAACGATCTTGATATTTTAGAAGGACTGTAGGCTTGTCATTGGTGCTACACTGTCAGTAGCAAGAATGAAGAGAGAGAGAGAGAGAGAGAGATTGCCAGATTAAAAAGGTTAAAAGTGGATCAAGTTAATCTTGCCTTATGCCCTCGCATCATAAGGCAGGAAAGAGGATTGGCTGTTCCCATTTTTTTTAAAGTGCAGGATGACCTATTTAAACTGAGCATGGTGTGTTATAGTTGTCCTGTATTTATGCCTTCTCTTTGTTTCTGGATTCTGTCCCTTAGATGGAAATTAGAATTGGATGATGATGGTGGAGATAAAGGTTATGATGGTGAAAATGAAGATGGTGATGAAGATGAGGATGATCATCATGGTCATGATAATAGTGATGATAACAGGTGATGATGAAAATGACAGTGAAAATAACGATGATGGTGGTGGTGGTGGTGGTGATGCAGCATATAAAACCCATATTGCACCTCAAGTAACTCTCCAGTTTGTTCCAGGTTAGACTGTCAGACATACATGGCTATGAAACACTGAAATCCGAACTTTATGAAGCCATGGACCTAGCGCTAAAGGAGGGTCGAGTGTTCCAGCAGTGTGGCCTGTCTGCTCCTTCCAGGTTCCTGCTTTTTGGACCCCCTGGCTGTGGCAAGAGCACCTTTGTTAAGGCCCTGGCAACCAGTTTCCATCTGAATGTTATTCCTGTTAAGAGGTCTACCATTCTTGGGAAATACTTTGGGGAATCTGAGCAGAACTTGACAAGGATATTCAACCTGGTAAATATTTTGTGGCCACGTGGAGTAGGAAAAGCATCTGCCGTTAACTTCACAACAGTGACATTATTTGTGTACCGTATTATTCTTGCTACTAACAGGACGGTGATATTCAGATTAGGAGAGATACCTGGTAGTGAAGGGAGTAGATACAAACTTCGTACCCTGAGGAGTCTTCCCTGACATCAGTAAAATTTACTGCAGATGGCAAAAAATATATATTTATATATAGATGTCACTGTTTTGAAGGAACTAGACTGTGGTTGCCTGTCGTATGGTCCCTACACCTGGAAGTGAGTACAGCATAATACTGATTTGGCTGTCATTACTCCTTTCACTGTTGTTAACCCCATCAGCTCAAGGACATCTTTTTCATTTTGTTCAACATAGGACAAAGTTTTTCAGATTGGAGGGATTAGGTGTAGCCTTCATGAAACACATTCAGGCTACTGTGATGTTTCATTCATTCATTCATTCATTGCCAGACGCCATGTATCCCAGACGGGGTGGCCAAGGGCTTAGAGTTAATTGTTTTATGGGGAGGGGCACTAATCCTCCACCAACCCCACTTGACACGTAGGGATGTACTCTTATAAAATATAGTCATTGGTATTGATTGGAGTAGAATACTAGAGCTGTCCCTACCATTAGAGAGTTGATGGTGACAGTGTTAATGCATGCAGGCTTTTATGACAAACCTTAGTTGAATGAAATCACCCAGCAGTAACAGGAATAAAATAGTTGTCCTGTCCTGACCACAAAAAGGTTAACTCCTTCACTGCTAGAGTGTTCTCCTAAACTGAAAATAATAATCTGGTAAAAGCAAGAAAATAAAATGATGTGCTGGAGCTGAAGCAGTTAATACTCCAGCAACCACTGTCCATATGAGTGTTATTGCAGTCAAGATGTCCACTGTTCTCGTGATATACAGTAAGTCATTATTATATGCTCTCCCATTTTATTTATGTATTTTTTTTTCCAGTGAAATCCACAAGGAATCACAAAAAGATTGCTTTTTAAGGTTTGGGTGACAGCCTATAAAGTTTAGTTACTATTACTGTATATCACAGTTCATAGCATTGGTTGTATGAAAATAGATGGTTGTATGAAAATGGATGTTATATTCTGGAACACATACATGCATATAATGAGGACTGACTGAATGTGAGCCAGAGCTCCATCTGTGTTCACCCCTACCACACTGATTACCGTATTTGTAAGGTAGTTTGCTTCCCCTGAGTCATTGTTTTATAACCAGTGTAAAACTGTGCCTCATATGAGGCTTGCTATGTGACCCATGCAGACCTTCATTGTGCCTCATATCAGGTCCGCAGCTTGACAATAGTTAACCCTTTAACCGCGGGCTTGTTTCGCTTTTTCTTGCGGCACCCACGGGCATATTCGCACTCCGACAGACTCTCTAAAAATATTTGCCAAAAATCAGTTATTAGTCCTAGATAATTAAAATCACATATGCTTATGGCACATACCTTCAGCTTTCTCCTGGGGTGTTTGTTGAGCCTTTTTCAAGTACCATAGGACTTTTGGAGACCTATGAAGTTGGGTAACGAAGTCTCCACTTTACACTTCCCGACAACCCGTAATATGATTACCACAGCCTGATATTATCACTAGAAACACTATTCTATGATTCTCAAATAGTTTGGAATCCATATTCCAAAAAAAAAAACTCTGTGAAAGCAATGAAAATTATGAGGGCGTATGACCTTCCCACTTGCACTAGTTCGCTGCTGGTGTTGTCATTTATTATTCATAAAAACACTCACAGTTTATATTTCTATTACTGTATAACACTTACATATATCTACAGTCTTTATCCATAAGTTTCCTTCAGTAATAGTAATTTATTGTCACTGTAGGCATTCAATTTCTTTCAGTAAAATACATAGCATTCACTTTCTCATCCTGTATACTAACATTGAGAGTGAATGTCACTTTCACCTTCACTCTCATAACTCATAGTATTCATACATGCTAGAGTGAAACTTTCACTTTCATTGCTCCTAGTATATATACTTGTAATCTTATAATACTACTCATTTACATTTCTATTTACGTTCTTTATTTTATTTACATTATTTACATTTCTATTTTATTTACACTGTGCTATGTACTGTCACTTGAAGTAACTTATAAAACTATTTTACACTGTTCACTTATATTTACATTCATTGCTTCACTTGCTGTTTACACATTATTTACACATTATTTACAATTCCACTTGCACTGTTTTACTCAACAGAAAGATCATAGTCACTCTTTTTCAATTGTCAGCCCTTTACCTCTTTCCACACGAGGTTTAGTAGGTGGTAAAGGTCACAGGGCCCTTTGCATGGGGCCAAAAAGCGGCTGAAGTTAGCAGGAGCGAACTGATGTACCTTCACCTTGGAAGATGACAGTGAACAGATAGGGGTGGGTCGGGGTGGCCTACCTAGGGAAATGCATTACTGCAAACGTCAGCCTCTTGACAGCTGCTAATATATAGCAGTGAAATGATTGGCAGGAAATCTAGACAATACATTATAAATTAGGTAGTTCCAGGTGAATGTAAATATCACTTAGGCTTCTCCCTTCCCTCCTTATATATATTTTTAGTACGAGAATAGATTATACGGCATATTTCAAGGGGAAATAAACAACGAAAATTAATGAACGAGTGCACGTGAGGTGTTGTCAGGTGATAATTAGCCAATTCCAGGTGTATGGCACTCTCACTTAAATTATTTCTTTTTGGTATATATTATTTGGTATAAGAATAGGGCATAGGGCTTATTTCAATGGATGAAATCAGTGGAAAATTCCAGGGAAGATTTACTTAGCATAGCACGGCCGGGCAGGCGAGAGGAGGGTGTAATGGAGGGAAGGTAGGGAGGGGAGTCAAGAAGGGGGAGAAATGGCTAAATTGTCAACAATGGATGGGAGTACAGATGAGATTAGGAGTGCTGACAAGTGTTGGACATTGGCTGATAGATGATACAAGCTACCACTTGAAAGCCCGGGCGAATTCAAAATAACACAGAATCGCAAAAGTGATGCCCTGTGGTATGATCCCTTGCTCCCAAGTGGCACGAAAGTGATGCCCCGCGGTTAAGGGGTTAATAGGGGAGTGCATGTTGCAGCTTCAAGTGTTTAGCCTAATGGAGAGTGTGCATCACAGATCCAGCTGTGTTTATGGGGGTAAGATTCACAGCTCTGACTGTGTTTGTAGGGGAGTGCAACCCACAGCTCAGGCTGTGATTATGAAGGAGTGCAAGTCACAGCTGTGTTTATAGGGAAATGTGAGTCACAGCAAAGGCTGTGTTTTGGGGGGAGTATGTGTGGAGTGACACATATGGATCGAGTAAGAAATGATGAAGTGCGAAGGAAAACTGGAGTTGTCGGGAGATGGCTGGTAGAGTTGAGCAGAGGGTGTTGCAATGGTTTGGGCATATGGAGAGAATGGGTAATGAGCGATTGGTGAAAAAGATAACTAGATCTGATGTGAGAGATGTAAGGCTGAGAGGGAGACCACGAATAGGATGGATGGACAGTGTGAAGAGAGCGTTGGATGCGAGAGGGATGTCTGTTGAGCAAGGAAGAGTGGCTGTGGTGTGTGACAGAAATAAGTAGAGAGAAATTATGAATGAATAAGTGATGACACAGCCCTGGGGGAGTACTACCGCCAAGTTTACGGGAGACTCAAGGAATAGCCTGGATTCCATTTTTTCTCCTAGGCCTTGGTAGCTGGTTACACATCTTTCTGCCTCACACACCAGAGGGCATCAGGCTGCCCTCTTTACACAACATGCACATCCACATTATTTAACATTACCTTAAACCAGTTATCCTCTCTCCAGAAAACACCGATCTTGTCATTACATATCATACACATTCCAGAACACATCCCTGTTCTCCCCCCCCATAAAAAGAACCGTGGCTGCTGCTATACTGGGAATCAGTGCGGTGGTTTCTCGGGTGACCACCACCAGCAGGGCTGGGTTGTCTGCGCAGGGCCCTCCCGGTCGTCATCAAGCGACTGTGCCACCTCCAGTGTTGCGGCACCCTAAATCTGCTCGTCAGTGCGGTAAAATTTTCTTTTGCAATATTAGGGGACTTCACTCCAACATCAACTCTGTTCAAAATTTCCTCCAGTATGAATTCCCTGATCTGCTATTTCTGACAGAGACACTAGTAAGCTCCACCTCTGATTTAGCTAGATTTAATTTTCCTGGTTATATCTTGATTCAAAGTTTCAGACCCAAAGGAGGCGTATGTTGCCTTGCTAAATCAGAAATTGCCCTGGAGGAGATTACTAAATTTAATTGTCCTTTTTTCAACTATTCCATATACAAAATTCTTTTGGTTTTAAATTTAAGTATTTCTGTTGTGGTTATTGTTTCCCTAATGCCCCTTCAGAGCCGAGTTTATTTGACTCTCTGTCTTCACAACTTTGTGTCCTGAACATTAATACTGCATCAGAAATTACTATTCTGGGTGATTTTAATGTCCATAATGTCGATTGGCTCACTTATTCACCCAGAACTGATGACTCTGGTCTTGAATGTGAGCTATTTGTAGACTCATTTAATCTCACCCAATTAGTCAGTCAACCCACCTGTGAACTAGACAACCCCGAACAAAATCCCCACCTATTGGACTTGTTTCTAACAACCATTTCAGATCATTATAATGTCGAAGTGAAGTCCCCCCTCGGATCCTCGGATCATTGTCTGATTCAAGCCACCAGTTTCACACCTACCACACCCTCCTGCTCTGAATCTGTCGTGATGACTAAATGGCACAACGACAGGGCAGACTGGGAGGGACTTCAAAATTTTCTCATGGATGTTCCTTGGACCTCCTCTTTCTCCCATGATGCAAATTCCACATTGGGCCACATACAGGATTTCATTAACCCCTAAAACGCGGCTGTGTATGCCCGACCCCCCCGCTGTGGCGGGGTTGTAGCGGGGTCTGAGTACCTGTGGGAAAATATTTGCCAAAAATCATAGATTAACCCTAGAGCATTAAAATTTTTATGGCATATAGTACTTACATTCAGCTTTCTCCTGAGACACATGTTGAGCCTTCGTGGACTACCAAAGGACTTGTGAAGACTTGCAAAGTTGGGTAACAAAGTCTTCACTTTCACACCTCCAGAAACCCGGTTTTCTTTCTACCACAGCCTCAGTCTGTCACAGTACACTTTATACAACAACGTACAGGTTGTTTGGAATCCGTATTTGTACAATAAGCACTGAAAATAAGGCTAAAATGAACGGAGCGCACGGCCGACATGCAGCGCGGTGGCGATCTTCCCGTCACTATTGTCACATTTGCCTTTTCACGGCAAAAAACACGTATACTACGTTATTTTCCATCATAGTACTTCGCAAACGTTCGCTTGTCACTATTACGGCCATAAAAATCACTGTCACTGCCAGTATTATGGATCGGGACTGAGGAAGACCACCGCGGCGCGAGTTTATTCAGCCTTACGGCAGGCACTTTATTCTTGCTCCGGTCGGCCACTCGCACTTCATTTCTATCGCTCACTTTCACTGGAGCTGTCCGTTTTTTGCCTTATTCATCAGTGTCACTGTCCATTGTTATAAAAATAATATTTTCCACACAACAAACTGTCACTGTCAGAACATAGAATAGGAACATATGCTTTCATCTTCTTACACTGGAGTGACTGTCACTCGCAATACTTATATTATTACTATGTACAATTATTTACACCAAAAAACACTGTCACTGTCAGTGCTTTTACAAGTACATACACTAATTTACACTCATCAGGCTGTCACTGTCAGCACGTAAAAGAAAACTAAACACTAGTATCACTGTCACTCTCAGTATTATTTCAAAGAATCTTACCCTTATTTTCAAAATCTAGTCAGGCTGTGGTAGTCAAAGAAACACGGGTAAGCACAGAGGGGAACTTTGCACTCTTTGCACTGCAAGGAGGTGCGCCTAAAGGTTCTGTCCTGCCTGGTAGTGTGGCTGCACACATGACACCTCCTCAGTGCTTTTCCCCTCTTGGCAGTGGCAGGCAGTGGCTCCAGGCGGTGTCGCTGAAGGTAGGCCTGACACTGTAGGCGGTCTGGAGGTGTCTGAGGGTGGCGTTTGGGACCTGTTGAAAGAACCTGGCCGTAACGCTGAAGCAGCTGGTAGACACAAGTCTTGGAAAATCTTCTGAGAGAGTAGTTTGCTGGCTTCCTGTTCTTGATTTTATACAGGATGAAGGCGTTCAACATGCACATATCAATCAAGTGCAAGAACACCTTCCTGTACCAACGACGATTTTTCCTCAGGCAGTCAATCTCTCCGATCATCATATCAGACTTGTCCACCAGCCGCATATTGACGTTGTAGTCAATGACAGCATCAGGCTTCATCACAGGCTCGCCAGTCCTTCTGTCGACCTTCCCTGTTGCCAGCATTTCCCCCTTGTGTACTGTGGTGAGCATATTCACGACTCTCTTATCATGCCACCTGATCGCAAGCATCTTGTCAGATTTCTTCAGGTGCACGTCTCCCCGCTTTGACTTTTCAGCCTCGGGGAAGGCAGGGTAGTGTGCCTTATTGCTTCTGACAGTGCCACAGGATCCGACGCCGTGTTCAGAAAGGTACTTGGCTAGTTTAGGAGCTGTATAGTAATTGTCCGTATACAGGACATGATTCTCGCCAAAGTACTTTTCCAAAAGCACTTTCACCACAGAACCAGAGAATCCAAGGGGGTCAGTCTTGTCCAAATCGACATTGCTGGCAGTGTAAATGACGAAGTCTAAGATGAACCCCGTCTTGCAATCGCACAGCACGAAAAACTTGATTCCAAAGCGGTGTCGTTTGCTTGGAATGTACTGCACAAACCGAAGACGGACCCTGAACAAAACCAAGGACTCGTCAATCACCACTTTCTTGAAAGGGCGCAGGAACCTCGTAAACTTATCCTCGATCAAGTTCAGGATTCCCCTTACTTTCCATAATGGGTCAGTTTGGGAAGGCTCATCATTGTTCGCGAAGTGAAGGTAAGTCATTAGCTGCCTAAAACGATCGAGGCTCATGTATTTATTGAAAATTGGTGTTGGGCACAGATCGTCGGAACTCCAGTATTCTTCCAGCTTGTGTTTCCAATTGTGGGGCATCAATAACATCAACCCAATAAATACAAAAAGTTCCCTGATCGTTAGAGGCACCCATGCTGCCATCCGCGACGTGGATGGCGTGGCCGCCTCACCTTCTCCTTCGCGAACTGCAGCAGATTGCCCCTCGTACCTGTTTGTCTCGGTACAAATCTGCTCCATTACCTCGTTGTCAAGGAAGGCCAACAGATAGTCCAAGCATTCACCATCCTCGTCGACAGGGAAGTCAGCCTGAACTCCACACCCACTGTCATCAAAGGGCAGATCCTCCGGCACAAAATCTGATCCCTCTGACCACACGAAGGCATCCAGAGTGCCCTGCCTAGGCTGGGAGGTGCTGGGGGCGGCGGGGGGTGAGGCAGGTCATGTGGGAGTGGGTGAGGCAGGCGGTGAGACAGTACGTGAGGCAGAGGCTATCCTAGGTCGTGTTGGTGTTGTGATGGTGGTGGTGGTGGGGACATTATCTGAGGGTTCAAGGTCACTCGCGGTGGCGTGACTGCCGAGTTGCCTAGTGCGAGTTTCCTTACGAGCTAGCCTTACACTAGGGGACAAAGTTCTAGCTCTACCAACACGAACACTTGGCCTACGAAAACGTCTAGTACGTAAAGTAGAACGTCTACTTCCCTTTCGAGGTGGTGAAGGCGACTCAGACGACTCAGGAGACAGGGCAGCAGAAGAGGAGGACGAGAGAATGGGGCTGGGAGTACATGGCGGGCTGGCGGTGGCGTGACGTGGCGTAGGGGACAATGGCAGTGAGCTGGGGTCACCACTCCTTTTTCTTTTTGCCCCCTTCCCATATTCAAGGCCCCTTCTCACAGGAGCCTTCCCTGCTGAGGTGCTAGGCACTGACACACTCACTTCAGGCACAGAAACAGTCACTTCTGGCCCAGACTCTGCACTTGATTGTGTGTCAGACTCTGCCAGGCTTGACCACACACCGACGTCACTGCCATAGTCCATTGAGGCTTTCAATAGTTCACTGGCTATTGCAGAGTCACTCAGGCCCTTAGTAGTTCCTGGTAAGGTTTTGAAGGGGGTTGAGGTCACAAAACCCTTTTCCGGAGGGCTGGAAGGCACAGACTCGGAAGAGCTCGAGTTGGACATGGTGTCACTGTGGAAGATTCGTGTGGACTGATGCTAATCAGGGGCAAACCGCGCAAAAAAATCACAGTGTGACAACTGGGGAAACAAGCGTTTCCCAATAGCAGAAAGTGCTTGCGAGATGACGGCGCAGATTGACACGTATGAGCCGTCCGCGCGTTGCCATATTGCATGACGAGGGAGGGCCGCGCATCGGTGCGTGGGTGGGTAAAAAAAATGATACTTGGCAACAACCGAGGTCAGTAGTACAAAGGTCAAGTGTGCTAAACGTAGCTCACGGGTGGCGGTACTGATAGACAATACCAGCTGGAGCCTGCTTGCCCGCGGTTATTCAAAATTAACTCAAATCGCAAACGCGACGATCCGCCATTCTGTCCTTTGGGCCGACCGTCGCAAATGCGACGATCCGCGTTTTAGGGGTTAAAGTCATTCCCCATCATAGTTACAGAAAAAGATGTAATTCTCCTAAATGGTTTGACCACAATTGTAACAGAACATAAAACAATAGCCTATAACACTTATACACTACAAGGACCAAAACCAAAGAAGCCTTTAACTATTATAAAAATATCAGAAACCATGCCAAAACTATTATCATCATCATCATCATCATTGCCAGACGCCATGTATCCCAGACGGGGTGGCCAATGGCTTAGAGTTAATTGTTTTACAGGGAGGGGCACTAATCCTCCACCAACCCCACTTGACACGTAGGGATGCCAACAGCATCTGGTGTTCCCAGGCGGTCACCCATCCAAGTACTAACCAGACCCAACGTACAATCTTTCTAAATAAAACTTTCTACATAGATAAGCTAACAAACTACTAAACAATCCAAATGATAACAAAATATTCTGGTCAACCCTTAATTCATTCAAAACTAACTTCACTACCACCTCTTCCATTTCACCGTTACAGTGCCCCAGTGGAAATCTAGTGACCCACGTGGAAAAGCCAACCTTCTTGTTGACATTTTTTCAACAAACTCAACCCTAAATTCAAAAAATCATAATATTCCTGTACTTGATTTTGATTCCCCTCAAATACCTCCTTTCATGATTCACACCAGACACGTACAAGCCGTATTACAGAATCTATCAGCAGACAAAGCCACTGGTCCAGATGAAATTCCTTCAGTAGTACTTAAAAATTGCTCCTCAGTGTTGGCTTCTGCCATAGCAAAATTATTACGCTTATGCATCCATACCTCAATTTTTCCAGCCCCTTGGAAAGAACCAAATATCCGTCCTGTTCCTAAAAAGGGGGCAACTTCTGATCCATCAAACTATAGACCAATTGCAATAAATTCCTTTCTCAGTAAAGTTTTTGAGACACTAATTAACAAACACATAGTCAAGCATCTAGAAATCAATAAATTGATCAGTGATTGGCAGTACAGTATAGATTTAGACAGGAACGTTCAACTGTAGATATTCTTTGCCTTCTTACCCATCAGATTAACAAAACTATAGACCAACATGGTGAAACACACACAGTAGCACTTGATATTTCAAAAGCATTTGACAAAGTATGGCACCAGGCCCTATTGTCTAAGATGTCACACTATGGTCTTGCATCACTGGTTCCTCTAATTTCTTACCTTCATAGTAGAAAAATACGGCTCATGGTAGATGGAATTTATTCTCAGTTTCATTCCATAAATGCTGGCATACCTCAGGGATCAGTTTTGGCGCCAACCCTCTTTCTCATACATATAAATGACTTCCTATCTGTCACGCACAACCTAATACACTCTTACGCTGATGACTCTACCCTTCATAGTTCTTTCACATTTAGTACCTCCTTTACACAATTTGATAATATAAATTCCCAAATAAACACAACAATTTCTCAGAACCAGGACCTTTCTAAAATTAATTAATGGGGACAAAAAAATCTGGTCTCATTTAATGCTCAGAAAACTAAATACATTAATTTCTCCAAGTGAGAGAATCCTTCAGACTCTCACGTAATTTTAAATTATGTCAGTATTCCCATATCCACTACAATTGATATCCTAGGTGTTACTCTAAACCCCAACCCAAGCTGGACAGCTTATGTTAAATCCCTTGCTAAAAATGCTTCTAAAAAACTGGGACTTATGTACAGAGTTCTTGAGTTCTTCACTGACGAGCAGATGGCCACAATATACAAGAGTCATGTGCACTCTCAGATCGAATACTGTTCACCACTGTGGAGCGGTTGCATTGAGGCAGTTGGACAAAATTCAAAATAAACCCATAAGATTAATCAATAATCCTTCCATAATGCAGGACCTTCCTCCGTTATCAGTACGTAGAGATGTTGCATCTTTAGCTCTATTTTATCGATATTTTTACCATAAGTGCTCTAACGAACAGGCTTCAATTGTGCCTCCCCTTCACATTTTCTCCCGAAATATTTGGGCAGCTGGGAGCGTCCATGAACTCACACTCTCTCCCCCACAATGCAGAACCTCTGCTTATCAAAATTCATTTATCCCTAGAACCACTACTCTCAGGAATTCACTTCCTGGGAGTTGCTTCCCACATACATTAAATCCTCTCAATTTTAAATCCAATTGTTATAAGTATTTTATGAATGGAGGATGCCTTTAGGCACATGGACTTATTTTTTTTCCATTGTTTTTCCTTCCTCCTTTCGGGGGGGGGGGGGATTTGGTCTGATCAGCTAATCAGGTCAGGTGCGGGTAAGGGGATGGGTCTATTATGATGTGGCTGTTTAAACCAGCTCTGCTGTCGGGCCTTGCTGCAGATATCGCTGATTTCACTGCACAGTTGACCCTCGTGCGATGTGGTGTGGTGAGGATCTGTCCCTTCTCCACTTTGGGGCTAAGATGCAAATGAATGTGTTTGAATGGATGAGTAAATGGGGAGTGTGTTGTCCTGTCTCGGCTACCTCCCTTTCCTTGGGGGAAGCAGCCTAGGTATATAGATAGATAGATGAGTAACTGTTCAGGCTGTGTTTATAGGGGAGTGTGAGTCACAACTCAGGCTATGCCAGACAAGTTTGCACTTCAAATTGCTCACTGTGGAGGATTCAAGGGTGGATTAATGTACACTCTGCAGGTTAACCAGGTAATAGTTTGTGGTGAAGAGAAGCAGGCTGGTAATTTACATTGTTTTGTTTTCTTCCAGCTAATATCTGATTATTTTCTTCACTTCAGAGAAACCCACCACTTAGAAAAGTTAAGAACTATCAGATTAACCCCTTCAGTCCATTTTTTTTTTTTATTCTGGCTACATCCAGACAGTTTCCTTCAGCTTAGAAGAGACATCTTGTATTGAAGAGGTAAATGAAATCCATGTTTTACCCCTACTGGGGAAAAATAAATGAATAGATGAATAAATATATAAATAAAAGCTCTGCCAAACTGGGTAAAACTGTCTGGTGTCAGCAAGAACATTAAAAAGACATTCTCTGGTAGAAGGGATTAAGGCACTGGCTATGACCTTCCAGCTTTGTATTATTGAAGTCAAAAGATCTAGCATTCTGTACAAATACTTCAGGGGAGTTAGTTCAGAGATTGAGAAAGATCTTTTTAACCTCTTGACTCCAGTGTCTCTCTCTCTCTCTTTATCCCATGGCTGTAACATTCCCTTTAAAAGGTTCAATCGACAGGCTGCGACATTCTGTTTAAAATCCATGAATTGATTTCAAAAGTTGCGCCCTGTAATATGGTGTGAGTACTTTATGTATTCATCCGCCCATGCATGCAGTTGCCAGTTTGCCCATTTAGCATCCTCCACACCACATCACGCAGCCACGTGAGCTCAGTTTGCTTCAGGAAGTTATGGCATCTACCGGTGGTCCATTGCATTCACCCCAGCCCTCAGCTTCGCGTGATGTTGCCATGAAAAGAGGTGCTAGAGGCCATATTTCACAGAAAAGGAAGTATTCACCTACTAGTGGCAGCGATTCAAGTGATTCAGGTGTGGAATATGTTGTAAAACCCCCGAATAAACAAGCCAGCATACCATGCCCCAAGCGTGGTGTGATGGGCTTCTATTTGGCCTGGGTTTAGCATCATTTATCCACTCACTCAATGTAGTGCTGCTCTCGGGTATCTGCCCTGTCCTCTCCTCCATCCTTCTTTCCTTCCATCTTCTTCTGTCTTTCTTTCCTTCATTCTTTCCTCTTCCTTCTGCTTACAGATGACTTTACACTTCCTCTTCTGTCTTTCATTCCTTCATTCTTTCCTCTTCCTTCTGCCTGTGGGTGACTCTACACTGAGTGACAAGTCAAATGGTTTCCTGTACACCAGGAAACCATTTACTATGCTGGGTGGTAACTATATAACCAAATTTTGGCGCCTGGTGGTTTAGTGGGTAATTAAGGCACTCTAATCGGATTGCGCCGGTGAAGGTTTATATCCAAGGGGTGGTTGGGGTGTATTGCTCACGTAATGCCACTCAGGGATGAGTGAGGCTGGTCAATCTTATTATCTTAAATGTCAGGACCAACCGCTTAGCCCCGGGCTTCTACGCTCCTCGTGAGGCAACGTAGGAATGGATGATGATGATACTATTTCTGAGTAGTTTTTCATGGATTACTATCACACCTATGTAAATAAGTGATAGAAAGTAAGTGTAAGTGACTGAAATATAAGGAAAGTGAAAGTGTCTGGTGTATGCTATGTAAATATTGATAGTTGAGTTTTTCGTCATTTACTGTTACTGAGTAGTTTTTCACGATTTAGTATCACACCGGTGTAAATAAGTGATAGAAGGTAATTGTACGTGTAAATTACTAAAATATAAGGAAAGTGAAAGTGTCTGGTGTATGCCATGTAAATATCTTTCGTTGAGTTTAGCATTATTTACTGTTTCTGTACTGAGTAGTTTTTCACAGTTTAGTATCACACTATTTTATTTTATAATGTTTGTAAAATAATGATTCAAAGTCCTAATTAAACCATTCAAGATAATGCAAAGAAAGTGGTGCGTACTGTATGGTGGTGTGTGGTTGGGAAATGAAGTGCGGTGAGCAGCGGAGTGAGTGGTGGTGCGTGATGGACAGCTACAGTACATCAATGCAAAAAAAGCATCGAAAATGGTGTTGCTTCCAATTCTCTCTATGGCATCGTAGGAGCATCTAAACATTCACTGATATGCTCATAAATAAGAAGAAAGGTTTTGATTTCTTGTGCATGTTATTTTTTTTTTTTATCTTGTGTATTAACATGAAAATTATTGCATTGAAAATGCGCAGCTTTTGTGTGAATTGCCGCACCAGGGGTATCGCTTTCACCTCTATTGCCGCAGCCAAGGAGTTAAATACTAGATGATTTTATTTGACCTAGGACATTTGTGGTAGTGTAAGAGTTAATGAAAGCTGCATTTAACTCCTATAGTTCAAAAAATCTCTCCATCCATCCATCATCCAATCCTACATTGCCCCATGAGGAGCATAGGAGCCCGGGGCTAGGCAGTTGGTCCCGACATTTAAGATGAGAGTGACCAGCCTCACTCATCCCAGAGTGGCATTACATGAGCAATCAACCCCAACCTCCCCTTGGATATAAACCTTCACTGGCTCAATCCGATTGGAGCACAATAATTACCCACTAAACCACCAGGCGCCAAAAATTGGTTATATGGTTACCACCCAGCGTAGTAAATGGTTTCCTGGTGCACAGGAAACCATTTGGTTTGTCACTCAGTATAGAGTCACCCACAGGCTGAAGGAAGTGGAAAGAATGAAGGAAAGAAAGACAGAAGAGAATGGAAGGAAAGAAGGATGGAGAGGAAAGGGCAGACACCCGAGACAGCACTACATCGAGTGAGTGGATGGTGACCGCCCCCACCTATCACAAAAAAAATCTCTCCAAAATTAGATAATATGAAAGTAGCAACAATAACCTAAATATAATATCAGTGGATTGAAGGGGATAACCAGGTAATGTGTCTTTTAGTTTGTTCTTTCTCTCATTAAACAGTTTTGCCTGGATTAGGAGAGATGTCTGCAAGTGAGAGGATTAGAAATAAAATTCATTAACCCTTTTGCTGCAATAGATCTTTCCTGTTCTGATAAATATATCCTGGAAATAGCAAGAAAGAATCAGAAGATTCAGCCTTCTTACAAAGTACTTTGAGGAATTAGAGCAAAACTTCTTTAGTCAGGTAATATTGTGTGCCCAAGATGATTAGGCTGGTTATCTACCATTAAATGTACTGAACTCAAGTCTGTACACCTCACAAGGGGTTATATGGGATTGATTGTTACCATATATAATCCCTTTTTGCTGTTATTATTATAGCAGTTTCCTATAGTCAAAGAAAAGTGTATACAGTTAAGGTGTCACCGTGTAGGCAGAAAATAAATGCATGGTTGTCTGTGGTAGGTGGGGGCACTCACCATCCACTCACTTGATGTAGTGCTGCTTTGTGTGTCTGCCCCTTCCTCTCTTCCTTCCTTCCTCTTCTGTCTTTCTTTCCATCATTCTTTCCTCTTCCATCTGCCGATGGGTGACTCTACACTGAGTGACAAGCCAAATGGTTTCCTGTACACCAGGAAATCATTGACTGTGCTGGGTGGTAATCATATCAGCAAATTATGGCACCTGGTGGTTTAGTGAGTGATTAAGGCACACCCGTTGGATTGAGCTGAGGTTTATATCCAAGGGGTAATTGGGGTTTATTGCTTACATAATGTCACTCAGGGATGTGTAAGGCTGGTCACTCTCATCTTAAATGTCAGGACCAACTTGCCTGGCCTTGAGCTCTTATGCTTCTCATGGGGCAACATGGGATTGGATGATGGATGGATATTCTAGTGAGTTAAATTGATCCTCAAGCTGGATATAGTTCACAGAGATATAAGTCTGAGGGAATGTTGGGATTTCTTGTTCACGTATTGTCATTCTCCGATGATAACTGCTCATTCTTACCTTTAATATCTTGAAGAATGAGTAGTCTTGCCTTGGGTCCCTACTCTCTCAGTGGTACAGTAAAGGACTGAATGATGAATGTTTGAATTAAAACTCAGGCTACCGGCATCTGTATGAGTAGTATTTAAGTTGAGGTCCAGTATTCTTCAAATATTCTGGAGAATTGGAACAAAACTAGACAAGAATCATCTATGAGGAATATGTTGTAGCAGTTCCTTTCATTATTGAGACTGTATATGTGAACTTAATTCTTCATTGAATTTGCCTGAGGTAAGTGTATATTCTGTACTGTTCATTCATCAGGGCATTCAGGTAATAGTCTTGCTTGCTTTTGCTGTTTCCTCTTCCTTATCTGGATCCCACTTAAATTAAGACCTTTCTTTGTTGCTGTCATTGTCCTAATTGTTTCAGGCCAGAGCTTCAGCACCATGCATCATCCATTTTGAGAACTTTGAAGGTCTTGGTGGCAAGAAGAAACTTGATGATGATGATGGTGCAGATGTAGAGAGTCGCATCATCAACCACCTCAAGGTTCAGCTGGATGGCATTGTTAGCAATGAAGACATCTTTATATTTGCTGAGACCAATCGACCAGATTTGTTAAATACCGTAAGTAGAGCTGCAATTTGCTTTTGAATTGTTCAGCCCAGGGATATGTTTCCTCAGATAAATAATATTATCTGATGTTAGCTACAATAAAGTAAGCAAAATGTTATTAGACAGAGAGGGTTAATAGCATGTTAATGGTTGAAGAAATGCACAGTGGACACTTTCCCCTTTATGGGACAGTTCTCTGGTGCTTGAATGGAGATCAAGGGTTGCCCTTTGTTCATTGTGTTGACGTAATGCATTAAACCTGCTGCACTCATACAGTATATCCCCATCTAGAGTATTGTGTTCAGTTTTGGTCATTTTACAAGAAAGGCACGGAGAAATTAGAGAGGGTGCAGTGAAGAATTATGAAATTGATACCCAGATTAGGGAACAAACCATATGAGAAACGTTTAGAAGAGCTAAAAGTACTTAGCTTGTCAAACCACAGACCACGAGAGGACCTGATTCAGGTACATAAAATTCCAAAGGGACAAGACAGTATGGTGATTGATACATATACAGTGCAGTACAGGCAAACCCCGATTTACGATACTCCTAGATATGATACCTCGGAATAGTGATGGGAGTAGAAATACTACCCTACCCTGCCTATTGTAGGCCTACCCCCGGTTTTGTGATAGGTTTTTATTTATTTATTTTTTTTTTACCGATTTTGATGATACAGTGCACCCTTACACAATGCAAGTTTATGGGTGGCAGAAACCCTCGCATTCTGCGATTTCGCATTGTGTAAACCAAAGAACTTATGGAAAAAATGGTATATGGTGGAAGCCCACCCAGGGCTTGGTCTTCGGGTCCCCTTCCAGCCTACTTTACCCTGCTAATACCTGTACTTTGTCTGACAGTACTTCTAGCTGGACCAACAAATAAAACAACAAACAGAACACCATGTACCCTTAGTTACGTGACTTCTGGGCTTGTTAAGAAGGGAGGGGGGGGGGTATCCGAGGCTGGGGGCGTCTACTCTTGTCCCGCGGAGTGGGGCGCCCCATTGTCACTCTCACTGTCGCTGCTGAGGTCTCCTGGCAGTGCCATAAAGCCTTCAAAGTCGACAGCTGAGACCATGATGAACAGGTGGGTACTGCTATGATGCTAAAACGGACCACAGATGTGAGGTAAAACATGTGTTCTCGTGGCAGTATGAAGGAGAAGTGTCTGTTTACTCAGGCAAGTTGGTAGATGGCATTCAGATAGCTGGCCAGCCTCCCACCATTTTGAATCTGGTTCGTTGCCAGCCACCTAGCTTCATGTGACTGATTCCCATTGTCCACCCCAGCACTCGTAGTAATGGCGGGAAGTCCATTTTAGTCTTGGAATCATACAACCGATTCGCATGTTGGGAAGTTCGATTTGAAGATTTCCCATTTGATAAAAATATTTTCTGGGTTGACCTTGCATTGTAGGTGATTCACACCATGTGAGTTTGCATTGTGTGGGGGTGCACTGTATTTTAGACTTAAATTTTGTGTTTATGATGATTTATAAACTGTTTTTAGAGTATGTGTTTTAATCATATATGGAGTGAACACTGTCATTTGGGATACAGATTCTTGCCTATCAGAAGAGATACAAAACAGTGTGGACAACTAGGTGACACAACAAAGAATATTTCATTTTTAACCATTGAACTCATCTAACCTATCATGGAATACAAAATAATAGTTTTAAATAAATATTAATAATTATGAAAACCTTAGAGAGTAAATTTTTCATGCACTGATGAAAACTGTGACATTGATAAATCATGTGTTTACATTCAGGCTGTTCAAGTAAAAAAGATTTTGAAAATACAAAGGAAGTTCTAAATAAATGTTGGAAAAATAAGAGAGAAGAAAATATAGGAGCTCAGCATCTAGAAGAGTAGCTAAAACGACACACAAAGGGGCCGTTGAAAGGGCTATCCCGATTACATCATTGATCGATAAATCATTTGGGTTGTTCAAGGGAAAATGCTTTGAAAATACAAAGGAATTTCTAAATAAATGTTGGAAATAAGGGAGATGAAAATAAGGAGCACAGCAACCACAACAGTAACTAAAATGACATAAAGAGGGACCTTTGAACAGGCAATCCCAATCATGTCATCAATCGATAAATCATGTTTACATTCAGGCTGTTCAAGCGAAAATACTTTGAAAATACAAAGGAACTTCTAAATAGATGTTGGAATATAAGAGAGAAGAAAATAAAGGTGCTCAGGAATCAGAACAGTAACAAAAACAACATAAAGAGGGGCCGCTGAAAAGGCAAGCCGATCACATCATCGATCGCATTCCCCGTCAAAACGTCAACAATTTGCACCTTGGACAATTCTGCATCATTCATACATTATTATTATGCATTACAGGTTTTTATTTATTAGTCCCGGGACCGTCTGGTGATGGGATTGTATACAATTTTGCTGCTTCTTCTCTACCGAGTTTGAATACGAGTCGGAGATCGCATTCTCCATTGACCATGACTGGGTACAAGCAGGAGAGGCATTAGTTTTAGGCTTAGGTTAGCTTCTTTTACAGCTGTGAGGCCATTTAGATGGTCTTTAAATTTTGTTTTGGACTCATTTGGGTGGGCTTATGACTTTGTTGGGGGGGAAACCCAAGGCTCAAAAATGCATCCCTATACTTTACATGTTAAATCTACCCCGAGATACAGTACCCTGCCTAGTGATGGGCTTTTACTTAACCAGTTGCATCATTAAACTGGGGTATGCTTGTAGTGGCCTCGTTTCTTTAGTACTTATTGCTTTTAGTACAGTAGACACTCAAAACATTCAATAAAAAAAGAAATTACCATATTCCACCAACATTGGAAGCTGCATTCTGAGTCACCCCACTTCTGAGGAGCAATCCAGTAGCTCTTCATTATATGCCTCATCCAACAGATGGTATATGTTAAAGGCAAAAAAGCGTTTGGCGGGCCCAGAGTTGTTGGGAGGGCCGCATGATTTTTTTCCACTTAACAAATGGTCTGACAGTTTGTCTGGGGTCCTTCAAAATGTCCATTAAATCCATTGTCCGGTCTATCGAGTCCATTAAAGCAAGGGTCTGCTGTATTCATTTTGTACTGTTTTATTTTCTTTCATTTTTAAAGGTTCCAACATGCTTGCATGTGTCAGCCTTGGTCACCTAATGGTGGCTTTCTACACAACTTTATCTCAGGCAGTCTCCCTATTCAGTCCCATATTCGTGAGATCACACTCTATAACTTCATCCCAGGTCTTTTTTGGTCCGCCTTGCAACTCCAGCCTTGACATTTACACCTATCACCTTCTGCTTCCAGTTGTCACCCGTTATCCTTTCAACATGCCCAGACCATCTCGGTCTGCCCCTCTTCATCACAACACCAACACATTCAGGTACCATTCTTTCTCTCATCTCTTCAGTCACAATCCTAACCCTCCTGTCTCCTCATTCAAGGTTGCATTACACATCCATTTGATCATTATCATTTCTCTATGTATGAGCCAATAAATATCTTCTGCCAATATTGTCAAGGTCTCAGTACTATACAGCATTACACTTCTAACACTTTCTGCATACAGTGACCCCTTAACACAGAGGGAGAGCCCTCACAATGTCAGAAAAGGCAACAACTCCTTGAACTTCCTCCAACCACTCTGTGCCCTACCCTACCTGTAGAACTTGCACCAGATCTGCCTCCAGTACATAACATATTCCCCAAATAGCAAAACTTTGCCACACCTTCAAGCAGCTCTCCGGCAGGAACAATCTTTCACGCCTCTCAATCTCTTCATGCTCTCCTTGACACACCGCACACATGAAGTCAGCATTATTTCACAGCATACCTACCGTACCTCAAATACCACTATATCTCGTATGCACGCACTTACCACAAACACTGTACAAGATGAAGTTACTTCTCACACCCTTGTGGCAAACTGCACATGACCACATTCCCTCTGCTTTGACAGTAACACCACGAGCCCAAGATATCGCCACTATTGTTATCGCCTGCCTTTACCAAGGCGGAGCGATAATGTTCTTGCCCATGTGTGTGTGTGTGTGTGTTATCATTATATCTCATGAACAGCTTGAGCTGTCGACATGAAACTGTCAGGGTATGAAGATATAGCCAAAATCTTGGTTAAGTTTGAAAATGGGGACTCTCGGTCTAGGTCAAGGTCAGCAAAATGGCAGCCAAAGGTCAACTAGTTTTTATTGCCCACCTTTAGCACCATTATATCTCATGAATAGCTTGAGCTATTCCCCCATCAGGGAGGGTGACGCCACTCCCCAGCCTTCTCTGGGGGGGACGGCTCCCAGCCTCTCCAGGGGGGTGGCCCCCTGACCCCCCCCAAGGGGGCACTGCCCCCCTCCACCCTTGGGGGTAGTGCTGCACCCCAGCCCCCCAGGGGACACTGGCCCCTTGCCCCTTTGGGGAGTCCCAGCCCCCATGGTGGGTTGCCACTCCTCTGTCTGGGGGGGAGGGGCATCGCGCTATTAACTTGGCCAACAGCATATTCTGATGGACGATTAGCATTCAGCGCCTGAATGCATCTCTTTCATTTTACATGCATTTCCTCTCAAACTCATGTACCTTGTTTCATCTCTACACTTCCTAAATCTTTCCTTCATCTCCCTCTCATTCTCCACAATCATCACCCAAGGCATCACCATACAACAGCTCCCATGAGAATCCATGTCTGAGGTCACATGAGAGAGCTTCAAGCACCTTATTAAACAATGAGGGGTTCAAGACTGACCCCTGATGCATGCCAGTGTTCACAGAAAATTTGTCAGTCATCTGAGTGGAAGCACCCTTGTACATTGCCATTATTGCCGTAACCACTTACGAGTCATTCCACGATCCCTAGCTTTCTCATTGCCTAATTCACCACCTCCTGAGGGGCTTAGTCAAAGGCCTCCTCCAGATCAACAGAAACAAAGCACAGCTCCCTCCTCTTTCCTATATATTTTTCATGAAGCTGTTGGACAATGTATTTTGCATCATTGGTCCCTTTTCCTGGCATAAACTCAAACTGCATCTAATAAGTATTTACTCTTTCTATGATCATACCATCCAGGATCTCTGTATTACATTCATTATCTCGTCCATAAGATTTATAGCAATAATATCCTCTTTCTAGGGCATCACCTTTCCCATATACATATTTACATACTCTTCAGCCAGTCTTGTGGAACAGCACACTCAAACATAATCAAGTTTGCCAGTTTCATAATTAAGCCCAGTGAACATGATTGTGTGCAACATGCATTTTAGGAAAGAAGAGAGTAGGTTGATTACATATGAGTCTGGGAGTAATAGTAATCAGATTGACTATTTCCTGGTAAGGAGGGCTGATAAGAGGTTGGTGAACAGTGTTAAAGTTATAGGGAGCAAAGAGTGTGTGCAGGAACACAAATTACAGAGGCATAAATACCAAAAAACAAGAACTCACACGATTCATCAAACAACAAAATATACACATTGCTATCTAACAAGAAACAGAACTATGCAGAACACAAGAAACACCTACATATCATAATTTCACCACCATTAGACAAGACTGGGCTGACGGCAGTGGTGGTCAACTTGTCACTCTGGTACACCAGTCCGCTAACTTTTCAGATACTAGTGCGCACACAAAACTTCTCCCCCCACATGACACCACAACAGAAATAGTGTCAATTAAAATACACACTGGTAACAAATCACACACAACATTCGCCAGTACATACATTTCTCCCCCCCAGTCATCCCCCACAGTACCACACACACCACATCACTAACATACCCAACATCATCCTGGATGGTGATTTCAATGCCAAGGCATCGGCCTGGAATGTCAACAACCCTGACACAGAAAGAGGGCAGGTACTACAATTCCAAACAGATAATCTTTTCATCCTCAACAGTCTACATCAATATACCCATATCCCACACCAAGCCCCCTTCCTCCCATCATCCCCAGACATCACCTTTTGCTCCCCAAATCTTGCCCCCACAACATCCTGGAAATTGGTCAAAACCATTGGCTCTGACCACCTTCCAAACATTATTACTACCAAAACCAGAAGCACCTGAGCTGGCTACTGACACACATACACTAATTATAAGAGAGCCAACTGGGAGGCCTTCACAACTGAAACAGAACAATACTTTGAAACATTAAATAGCACATCCATCACAAACATCAACACTGCTGTGCACACTTTCAGTACAATTATTCAAAATGCAGACAAAAGACACATCCCTAGAGGCAACAGGAAGAGAGACAATCCTAACTTCACTCCAGAAATTCAGGGCCTAATCATTCAACGCGACCCACTACAACTCTCTCCAACACGCCATACACAAGACTGTACAACAAATACAAGAACTCAACACTCAGATAAACAATAAAATATCAGAACAGCAAATGCTAAATTGGAATAATTATCTCAAAACATTTGATCACAACACAAACACCAGCAAACTCTACAAAACACTAAACAGCATCACACTCTCCAGCAGCAACACTGCACAATCACATGCTGCCATCACAACAACAGACACCATACCCTCAAACAAACAACAAGCAAACACTCTCATCAGTCACTTTTCACATGTCAGCCATCTAAACGCCTATTGCAATGACCGACTTGTAATCCGACGCACGAGACAGTTCCCCACAGACCCAGACTTCGCACCTTTCACTTACAGCTGGACAAGGCACATCATTAGCAACCTTAAGCAGTCATCTGTTTATGGACCAGACAACATAAGCAACATATACCATAAACACCTTGGACCACAAGGCATACAAGCACTTACCAACATATCGAACTACAGCTACTCACACAACATAATACCCAGCATCTGGAAGCATGATACTATCATCACTATCCCCAAACCCAACAAAGACCCGATATTACCCTCCTCACACCACCCCATCACACTCCTCTGCACCCCTTCCAAAGTCACTGAATGACTGATATTAAAACTAGTTACACCTCACATCCCCCTAGCCCCATCACAACTTGGTTTTAGGCTGCTACACTCCATGAACACTCTTCTTGCAGACCTTACACAAAGAGTTTTTGATGGCATGAATTCAGCTAGGCCACCACATACAGCACTCCTAGTCAAACTAGACATTAACAAAGCTTTTGATGCCATCCCCCACCACAGCCTCACAAACAAAATATTCAATACAAACAATGCACACTAACACAAAAAGATGGCTGGCAAACTATTTAGCAGGCAGATGTGCACATGTAACATTTTCCAGTCAGTCATCACACATCAGAAACTTCACAAACGGCACTCCCCAAGGATCTGCTTTGTCCCCTATTCTCTTTAACTATACATGCATGACATACCCACACCCCACACACTACAAATACACAGAGCTTCCTATGCGGACGACATAACACTTACATTTACACACCAAACTGCAAACACAGCCGCACATATCCTCCAACCTTACCTCAACACAGTACACGAACGGTTCACCTCAGACAGACTCAGAATAGCCATAGCCAAATCTATAGTGACCCTTCTTACAAACAACAGAACACAGTCACATTCTACAGCTCATCATAAACAACACTCCCTAACCACACACACACACACACACACACACACACACACACACACACACACACACACACACACACAAAATCCTTGGTGTAACATACAGTACATCAATGTCATTTAAACAACACATCGCAAACATTAAAGATAAATTAACACCATGACTCAGTGCCTTAAGGTCACTTGCCCATACAACATTTGGACACAACAAGAAACCACCACCACAGTATACAAACAATATATATGTTCAATGATGAATCATACAAGCCCTTCCTGGGCTTCTAACCTCACCAAAACACACTACAACACTCTACAGACCATACAGAGCAAGGCCCTAAAAATAATCACAGCTTGCACAGCTACTACACCCACAGACCACCTACACCAAGAAACCAAAGTCCTCAGAGTCAGGGATCATCTAGACATGAGAGACACACAAATTCTTGCTGCAGCCTCCACAAACCCACACCATCTACTACGCTACGTGGCAGCACCTCCACACACACCAAGGGACATCAAAACAACGCCCAGGACACGATATCATACACAAATACTGTCATCTCTCCCCCCCTCACCCACCTCAAACCAGCTTCCAGAAGTATATCCATACCCAAATCACTCGCTGCTCCATTCAGTCACTTAAAGACAACACAGCTGCATGCATGGCCTCCTGATATCCACCCTTCTGAATCCTACCTCCCTCGTGAGGACAGGGTCCACCTGGCCAGGCTGAGATTTGGGCATCATCCAGCCCTCTTGAGATATCAGAAGAGGCTGGAAGACACCGTCACTGATGCCTGTCCAAGATGCAACACAGCACCCCATACAATTAAGCACATTATGGAAGATTGCATTGTACACATTCGCCTGCACCAACAACACAACATACACTCCTTGAGAACTCTGTGGGAGAGCCCGGTCTCGGCTGTGGCCTTCCTAAGGGACTCGGGACTGTTCGGCCAGACTGCCTAAGGAACAACTACTACTACTGATATGTGACATGGTCCTGAAGGAGCAGGTGAAGAAGAAGAGGGCCTGTGCACCTAGAGGAAAATATTGAAGTTGAAAAAACAATCAGTAATGGATGCCTTCTGTATCATGGAGAACAGAGTGGTGGCTGAACAAGAAGCTGTTGACAGAAGTGTATGAGCTGTACAAAGCTGTCAAGAACAGTCGCTTGAGTTACTGGTTCATTGTGTATATGGAGAAGGGGTCTTCCAGGACAAGATAACATGGGAGTGGGATGAGGATGTAAAAGCCACAGTGAAGGATAAAAAATTACTTTTCTGGGAATGGAAAGTCGGTGGAAAGAGAGAGGAATACTTGACTGCCAAGTGTTGGGCTAGGAAGGAGATGTACAGGGCAAAATCTGAGTCTCAGAGCCTTTTACTGGATAACCTAAATAGAGCTGAGAGGAAGAATATGAGAGTGAAAGTGGCAAATCTGATGAAGAGGGAAAACAGGGATATCATAAGTGAACAGTCTGTGAAGAATAATGAAGGATAGACTGCGGTGGACAGTGTAGTAAGGAAGTTTGGTCGTAATAAAGAAGGTTTGGAGTCAGTGGATCCAGTGTTTTACTTTTTGTCTTTCATTGATAATGCTACTGTGATCAGAGCAATAGGCAGGATGCAGCTGGGGGAAGGTGGCGTCTGTGTCTAGGTTCACAGCTGAAATGTTGAGGGCCTCATAGGAGTGGGTTTAGTCACTGATTTGATAAATTCAACTATGTAGTGTTGTCCCAGATGGCTGGCTAAAGAGTGTGACTGTAAATGTGTATAAGGGAAAGGGTGATGCCCTGGAAAGAAGAGCTATCTATCTGTCTATCTATCTATTACCAGACGCCTAAATCCCATACGGGGTGGCCACAAACAAATCGCCTCCACGTCGCCCTGTCCCCTGCCATTTCGCTGCCCTGCTCCCAACTCACACCCCCCCTCTCTCATATACCTCTCCACCCCATCTCTCCATCTCATCCTAGGCCTCCCCCTCCCTCTTCCCCCTTCCACCTCACTCTCATACACTCTCCTCTTCAGTCTCTCACCCTCCATCCTCTCCACATGGCCAAACCACCTCAATCTGTTCCTCCTAACTTTTCCTATCACATCCACATCCACACCACAACGCTCCTTTATATCCTCATTTGTCAGCCTGTCTCTCCATGTGACTCCACAGGCTCCTCTTAAATAACTAATTTCCACTGCTCTCACTCTTGACTTGTGTCCTTCCAACAACGTCCAAGCTTCACTTCCATATGTTAGAGTTGGTATCACAATACTGTCATGTAGTAACTTTTTCACTTCCATGCTCACTTTCCTGTTTCTTATCACTGCTTTCAAGGAATCAGCAACCTTTCTGCCTTGTTGTACCCTTTCAAGCACTTCACCCTCCAAACTTCCATCCTTACTCATCACACTCCCCAAGTACATAGACGTACTCACATTTTCCATTTCCTCACCATCCAACCTCACTGAACATTCACTGACTTCACCTCTCTCAAAAACCATCACTTTACTCTTCCCTACATTCACCTTTAGATTCCGTTTCTTACACACATTCCCAAACTCATCCACCAAGCCTTGCAGCTCCCCTTCGTCTTCACTCAACAACACAGTATCATCTGCAAACAACAGTACAGGAAGAAGAACTTATAGAGGCATAAAACTTATGGGCCAGATAATGAAGGTAATGGAGAGATTTCTAGAAGGTATGGTAAGGGAAAGAGTGAATACTGATGAGATGCAGTTTGGGTTTATGGCAGGCAGAGGGGCCACTGATGCCATATTCATTGTCCAATAACATAAGAAAAAATAAAGGAAAGAAAAAGGAGCTGTAGTTTCTTTTTGTTGATTTAGAGAAGGCCTTTGGCAGAGTTACTAGGGAGGTGGTGAAGTGGACATTGAAATAGCTTGGGATCAAGGAGTGGCTGGTTAGAATGGCTATGGCTATGTATTTGGGTGCTCACACCCAGGTGAGAGTGAACATAGATTTGAGTGACAAACTTTCCATGAATGTTGGTGTGCATCAGGGGTCAGTCTTGAGCCCCTTATTGTTTGTCATGATGCTTGAAGCTTTCTCACATGACTTCAGAAACAAACTCCCATGGGAGATGTATGCTGCTGGCCTGGTGTTGATTGTAGAGAATGAAAGGGAGGAGGAGGAAAGATTTAGCAAATGGAGAGATGGAATGGGTCACATCCATCCATCCATTATCCAATCCTATGTTGCCCCATGAGGGGCTTAAGAGCCCAGGGCTAGGGAAGACATATAAGATGAGAGTGACCAGTCTCACTCATCCCTGAGTGGCATTATGTGAGTAGTAAGCCCCAGCCAACCCTTGAATATAAACCTGCACTGGCTCAATCTGATTGGAGTGCTTTAATTACTCACTAAACCACCAGGTGCCATAATTTGGTTGTATGGTTACCACCCAGCATAGATAATGGTTTCCGGTGTACAGGAAACCATTTGGCTTGTCACTCAGTGTAGAGTCACCCATAGGCAGAAGGAAGAGGAAAGAATGAAGGAGAGATAGACTGAAGAGGGAGTGTAAAATCACCCATTAGCAGAAGGAAGAGGAAAGAATGAAGGAAAGAAAGATTGAAGAGGGAGTGTAAAACCACCCACAGGCAGAAGGAAGAGGAAAGAGTGAAGGAAAGAAAGATGGAAGAGGGAGTGTAAAATCACTCATAGGCAGAAGGAAGAGGAAAGAATGAAGGAAAGAAAGACAGAAGAGGGGTTGTAAAATCACCCATAGGCAGAAGAAAGAGAAAAGAATGAAGGAAAGAAAGACAGAAGAGAGAGTGTAAAATCACCCATAGGCACAAGGAAGAGGAAAGAATGAGGAAAGAAAGACAGTAGAGGGAGTGTAAAATCATCCATAGGCAGAAGGAAGGGGAAAGAATGAAGGAAAGAAAGACAGAAGAGGGAGTGTAAAATCACCCATAGGCAGAAGGAAGAGGAAAGAATGAAGGAAAGAAAGAAGAGGGAGTGTACAATCACCCATAGGCAGAAGGAAGAGGAAAGTAAGAAAGACAGAAGAGGAAGGAAGGAAGAGAGGAAAGGGCAGACGCCCAAAGCAGCACTACATTGAGTGAGTGGATGTTGAGCTTCCCGACCTACAAGGCAGATAAAACAACTCTAGGGATGGTGGCAGTACTGTCAAAGCAGAGGGAGTGTGGCCATGTGCAGTTTGCCACAAAGGTGTGGGAAGTAGCTCATCTTGTGCAGTGTTTGTTATGAGTGCATAAGGGATGTAGTGGTATTAGGGGTAGGCTGTGAAATAATGTTCATTTCGTGTGTGTGGTGTGTCTGGGAGAGCATGTAGAGATTGTCTGGTGTGAAAGTATTGATCTTGCTGGAGAGTCCCTTGAGTGTATGGAGGATTTTTTTTTTTTTTTTTTTTTTTTTTTTTTTAAATACTTGGGGAACATGTTATATGCTGGAAGTGGGGCTGGAGCTAGCTATGTAGCTAGGGTAAGGAGTGGTTGGAGGAAGTCAGGGAACTGTTGCCTCTCTTAACATTGAGGGATCTCTTCATGCTAGGGGATCTTTGTATGCACCATGTGTTATGAGTGTAATGCAGTATGTTAGTGACACCTGGACGGTAAAGGAAGAGGACATTCGTAGGCTCAGATGTACCACAGTGACTGTGATTAGATGGATGTGTAGTGCATCCTTGAATTCGAGGCTTGAGGGACTAGAATTGTGTTTGAAGAGCTGAGAGGAAGGATGGGACTTGAATGTATTGGTGTTGTGATTGAGATTGTTTGGGCATGTTGAGAGGATGGAAGATGACAGTAGGATGTGGAAGGTGAAAAGTGTGAACGTTAGGCATCAAGTTGTGAGAGGCAGACCAAAAAAGACCTGAGATGAGGTCATAGAGTGTAACCTCAGGGATAAGGGACTGAATAGGGAGGCTGCCAGAGTTTGCGCAATATGGGAAGGCGTTATTATTATTAATATTTTTTTATTTATTTTTCTGAATGCAGGGAAAGAGGAACCAAAGGCCAGGAGCCCACAAGATTGTTCTCTCCAAGAAAAAACAAAAATGAGGTAACAGAGAGCCATATTCAAGATCCGTTCATTAGGTGACCAAAGTCAACACATGCAGGCATGTTGGAGCTTTTATAAATGATACATCCTGAGGCCTTCAACATTTCAGCAGTCAACCCAGATGCACCTGCCACCTTCCCTAACTGCATCTTGCCACTTGCCCTGATCACAGTAGCAGCAGCTTTCAATAGTCAAGGGCCAAATACTGGATCCACTGACTCTTAACCTTCCCTGTTCCAGTCAAACTCAGTATTCATCAGCTGGTTATAATGCTTTCTCCAAGCATCTTATATCCTCACTGTACACCACTACCATTCCTTGATCATTCTTCACACACTGCCCAATTCTGATATCTCTGTCTTCTTTCTTTATCTGTTTTGTCAACTTAAATACTTCATTCTTCTGTTTCAGCACTATTAAGGCTGTCATGTAAAAGTTTATTAAATTTCCAGTTTTCTGGTAAGTCTACATAGAAAGCAGGAGAAACCATTACAGAGCTGTTTACATTCAAATCAGTTTTTTTTTTTTTTTTTCCATAGCATCTTGTTCCACAGGATGCTATGCATAACCTCTTCCATGCATTTTATTTGTTATTGTTGTTGCATACTTTTATACACTGCATGGTTGATAAATAGTTTTGTCATAATCATGACTTACTGCAATATTCTGTGCTCCAGGATCTGATTCGTCCTGGACGATTTCATGAGTACCACCTAGTTGACCTGCCAGATGCCAGTGCAAGACAGCAGCTGTTTCACCACCACCTCGTTACCTGCCACTTCACAGACGACATTTCAATAGACAGCTTGGTGACAGCCACGAATGCCTTCACTGTTGCTGAAGTATGTTTTTATTTATTTTATTTATTTCCCCCCCCCCCCAAATAGATCCATAGAAAGGACATCCAGGTCAGGATTTAACTGGCATGCTGCAGGAGAACATGCAGCTCAAAAAAGAGCCATCAGGTGAAAAAAAAAAAGGCTGACCCATGCAAGCATGGAACACAGCATATCTTGATTTAGCTGTTAATTGTTCCTGTGGAAAAATTATATCTTCATAATTTTTTTTTTTTTTTTTTTTTTTGTAATTATATATATATATATATATATATATATATATATATATATATATATAATTACTCCACAGATGCACACAAGGGGGAGATCAAGGGTGGGCCTTCATGCTGTAGACTGATGTATATAGTTTAGCCTTGTTGTTCTTATTCAGCTTTTTAGACCTCTGGTGGTGTAGTAAATCAAAGTAATTCAGCTGGCTGTGGCTAAAGGGTAATAATTCCAAGGGGTGATTGGGGTTTATTTTGCTTGTGTAATGCTCCTCAGAGGTCAGCAGCTGGTCACTTATGCCTTAAATGTCTGGACTGAGAAGGCTCCATGCTCCTGATGGGGCAATAATGGATTAGCTAATGGTTGGATGTGAAGATACAACAGCTTTGGTCAAACTTGGACCTTGTTGAGGTAATTTTAGATGTTGTTAATATTCTTCCTATAATTTTATATAGGATACAGTTGAAGTTCAGGCTGTTGAAACTGTGCAGTATGGTTATGCCTTATGTAACTTTTATTTTTTTTACTATCACTTCAGATTTATAATATCTTAGGAGAACTTGTCAGCACCATTCCTTTTTTCCCCACTGTCCACCTTCCCACATTCCACCTTTTCCTCACATTCTGCCATTCCCTTTTGCCCTTATTCCACTTTTCCTTACCTCTCATATTCCACCTTTCCTTCCCTCTCACATTCCACCCTTCCATTCCTCCCACACCCTCTATTTCCCTTCATCCTTACATTTCTTCTCTTTCTTCCTTCCTTTGCACATTCCCTTCCACTCATCTTTGCCTCATTCACCCCACATCCTGTCTTGTTGGTCATAAACTTTAAAAAGTTGTTGAATAATGATGTCTCAGCATCTCATGAAAGCAGTTGACTGTGATTTGAGCTGTGTCCTCTGGGATACTGTACATCACTCATTTTACATTAAACTTGTTAGAAAACCTTAAGGAGATTCTCACACATTTCTTTTAGAGTAAGTCCTCATCGTTAGCCACCTCTTTGTATTTTATTAAGTACCCCATCCAATGGGGTAATTTCTTCACGACCTATTTGTTGTTATTATTGTTATAATATACATTATTGTTTTAATATGCACAACATATCATACACAATGGATTATAAGTAGGCTTAGGTAGTCTAGGCTGCCATACAGTGGGATCTATGCCATGTACAGTTGCAGACATATCAAACAGAAAAACCCAGTCCACCAGCGAGGCAGTGTAATGCTGTCCGCTTCTGGTAACACTGATATATATGGAACTTCACCAGGTTTCGTTGAGTCGCTAGGACGAACTGAACGTGGTAGTCATTGCCATTATGTGCAGTTATTGGTGGTAACACATTATATAAGCAATGTTCCATCAGAAAAAATACTGATAATAACATGTCGTGATTATGGTAGTTTTTAAAAATTATGTCACTCAATACACCCTCTACATAATGGCATTTATTATGAATGACATACATTTCATGAGTACAGTAGTTAAGTTTTGAGTCATGAACCATGCAACAGTTAATAATTCATGAATTTAGCCATAGTTATCAATTTGAATTTGGCTCTCTTTTGTATTGTTTTTGTTTTTTTCTTGGAAGGAATGGTTTGTGGACTCCTGGACTTTGATTCATTCTTCCTTGTAGTAAAAAAAAAAAAAAAAAAAAATCTTCCCCACAGCTATCAATGAACAGAAAATTATCATAACACCCATCCTCCCTCCCGTGAACCTAACATTGGTAGACCTCTGAAATAGAAGCAAGTTTACTACATACAGGAGGTGGTGCCACGGGAGGTGGCAGGGTAGGGGGGTGGGGTACCTGGGAGACAGGGTGAGGATGAGAAAGGGGGCAATAGTGGTCAAACTTGGGGCTAGAGGACAGGGATCATGGGCAGTAGTGGTCGAACTTGGGGCTAGAGGACAGGGGTGATAAGCAATAGTGGTCGAACTTGGGGCTAGAGGACAGGGGTGTTAAGCAATAGTGGTCGAACTTGGGGCTAGAGGACAGGGGTGATAAGCAATAGTGGTTGACCTTGGGGGTAGAGGACAGGGGTGTTGAGCAATAGTGGTTGAACTTGGGGCTAGAGGACAGGGTTGACCTTGGGGGTAGAGGACAGGGGTGTTGAGCAATAGTGGTTGAACTTGGGGCTAGAGGACAGGGGTGATGGGGTAGGGGGCAGTGGACTTTGGTAGACAACAGGAGCTGCAGTGGGATGGACCTATTACACAGTGATGACTGGGCCAAATCATTGTTTTATGGGGAATATGGAATTTTATGTCAGACCATGCAACATGTTGCCACGTGTTATAACTAACCGTCATGGTTTGCAACAATTCACAACACACTTTCCACTGGGTGGCTCAGTAACCCCGTATTATGAGTATGGTGATGATTTGTTGTACAAAAATATGACACGTCCCTACAGTTTGTTGGATGTTACAGCTGTTGTTGTCATTGTGATTGGGAATTACTCTTATTGCTAAAGCAGTATCAACATGGATGACGACTGAAATTGCAAACAGAGTAGGGATAGGGCTATGTAGATTTTTCTTTATCACCAATTAATATGAACAGTCTGACAGTAATGGTGGTTCCTATGATTCTCATTAATATCTGTAGGGCACAGATATAAAATAAAGGTGGATTTACTTAACCCAGGTTTATGTTAACATTTTCTGTATGCCATGTTTGGCTCTTGATTTTACATATTGCCAGTGGTTGTTAGTTATATTTAGGTTCACACTGAGCAACTGTCATATGCCCCAAGCATTCCTCCACAAATCCTTGAGCCAGTAATGGTGGAACAAGGTTGTAATGTCTGAAGTTAAACAGTCCAAGCATGGGCATATTGGATCAATTGTGCCATTAGTCGCTTGTATAAAAATGCAAACACATGCATTATCTGCAGTGTGGTTTGTCATACTAAACAACTGAGTAGCATTCACACTGTATGAAAGGGACAGGATAAAGATAAAAATGAGTATTGGAGCCAAGTCAGCTTTTGTTTATGATTTGGGCATCCACGTCAGGCTATCTCAGATGAAGGGCGCATACTGACGAGCATCATGCAGAACCTGAAAAAGATTGAAATGCAAGTATTCCAAGTGCTGCAAATAAAATACATGAATGTTTATGGAAACCAAGGTAATACAACATGAATGTGGCAGCAGATGATGGCAACTGTAGGCATGCGTTCCACATTTTCTTGACTTGTGAAGCACTCTGCCACCCCTATATAATTACAGTACATTCCAACACACACACACACACACACACACACACACACACACACACACACACACACACACACACACACACACACACACACACACACACACACACACACACACACACACACACACACACACACTAGACGTGAGAGAGGCAAGAAGTACCACACATCGCTTCACACATGGCCAATCTCGGCCACAAATGGTCATACCTAAAAAGTATCTTTATATGAGTCAAGCTCTGTACTAGGTCCAACTAAATGGTGTTCTAATATAAAAGAGGAAGTTAAAGTAAAAGTGTTATTCCAATAACATAATACAAAAAAGTAGTGCAGATGCGCCGAACAAGCATATCAGCTGTTTAGTGTTTACTGTTTTGTCTGCGATGTACAGGAATGCAAAACTTTAAGTAGAATCTTTCTCTTAGTACCACAAGATGACCACCATCTTTAGCAAAGTAAATTGGGAAGGAGTTAAGAAAAGGGATAAAGATAGAAAGCAGAATGATGATTTTTACCAGGAACTTGTGGAAATGGACACATACAATCAGCTGGTAGAACGAGTGTACAGATTAGAGAAGGCATTTCAGTGTGAAATGGATGAAATTAAGAAGCAGTTGCACATGCAGAAGGAGGAAAATGAAAAATTAGTAAACGAGGTTAACAAGAAAGACACAACAATAGGTGAGTTTTTAGTTGAGGTGGGTATACTTAGAAGGAAGATTAGTGAAATGACAAGCACAGTTGTCTACCATGAGAGTATTATGGAAGAGTTCGGAAATGATACAGAGACAATAAGGCAGGCAAGCACTTTGATAGATCATAGTAGTGATATTGAGGAGAAGATAACCCAGGTGAATGAAGCGATGCAAAGCTACAAAAATGATGTGGAAACCACATATCCCGGAATGGTGAAAGTAAAGAAAGACATTGAAACAAGAGTTTCAAGAACATTAAAAAGGAAGTGAAGAAAATAATCCAAAACAATCCTAAATTGGTCAAAGATTCAACAGACATCAACAAATCTATAGTAATCACTGGTATAGAGGAGGAAGAAATAAAAAAATAAGATTTTGAGAGAAAAAAAGAAGATGGCAAATGTAATGAGCATATTGAAGGAAGTATTAGAGGAAATCTGTAGTAAAGACATAGAGGAACATAAAAGGCTAGGGAAATTTGAGAGAAATAAGTCAAGGCCACTGAAAGTAACCTTCCAGAGTGTAAACATTGTGGAGGAGATACTAAAAAAAATGGAAACAAACTTGTGGGAAAAGAGGAATTCAAAAGTATATTGATAAAAAGATGCCTAATTCAAGAGGAACTGGGATTACTAAAAGAGAAGAGGGAGGAGGCAAAAACAAAGAATGAGGGAAGATCAGAGGAAGAGAAGAACACATTTTTTTACTCCCCTGGGGGTAGGGGGGTTTTCATGAATACTCCCCCAGTACCACTGCTTGTCGTATGAGGCGACTAAAAGGGTTGACGGAGGGTTATTGCCCCTCCCCAAAAAAACAGCTAACTAAAACGACGAACAAGAAGCCTCGGACAAGGACTGACCAAAAGATGACGACCAGGGACCGGACAAAGGACATGGTACGGTTCACGATGTGGAATGTAAGGGGTGTGAATGATGAGGTGAAAGAGAGAGAGATTGTCCGGGTGTTTGAGGGTGCGAGAGTGGATGTATGTGGAGTAACTGAAACTAAATGGAGAGATGAGAGTGTGAGAGATTGGGCGTATGGATGGGGTATATGTGCAGGAGTAGGTGAGAATGAGAGGGCAAAAGAAGGAGTGTGTATTGTTGTGAGTAAAAGATGGAAGAAAAACATAAGAGAGTATGGATCACTTGGCTCAAGGATTGTGTGGGTAAGATTGAAAGTTGGAATACAAATGTGGGCGATTGTGTGCGTGTATGCGCCAACGCAAGATCGTGCAAGCAGAGTGAGTGAAGAGTTCTGGACAAATGTGGAAGTGTGCATGGAAAAGTTTGGAAGGAATGAGAGAGTGTTTTTGATTGGTGATATGAATGGTAAAGTAGGGAATGTGAAGGTGGATGGAATATTTGGTGAGTGGGGTGTGCCTGCTGAGATAGATGAGAATGGCAGTGCGTTAGTGGACATTTGTGCCAGGAGGGGGTTGGTGATAGCCAATACCCTCTTCAAGCACAAAATGATCCACAGGTGTACATGGCGAGTGATGAGAAGGGTGGATGGTGAACTGAATGAAAGGAAGGCAATGATTGATTATGTGTGTGTGTGGATGAAAGGGTGCAAAGATGTGTAATGGATGCAAGAGCTTATAGAGGTTGGGGGAGTGGACTTTCTGACCACTACTTGGTGATGGCAAGAATCAAGATCCAAGTAAGATGGAGAAATAAAAGAAGGGATGGATGGGAGGAAGGAGTAGTTGCAAGGAGAGTGGAAAGCTTAGTAGAGGATGAGAAAAAGGCAGAATATACTGTAAGAGAGAAGTGGAGGAACGATTGGGTAAATATGAATTGGAGCAGCTGGGGGATGTGGAAGATGTGTGCGAGATATTCATTGAAGAAATATGTGCAGCATGTGATGTGGTGTGTGGGGTGAAGAGAAGACAGATGGGGGTGCAAGGAACAGCATGGTGGAATGAAGAGGTGAGATAGGCTGTGGCACAAAAGAAGAAAGCATACAATGATTCGATGAGAAATAGGGGCGTGGAAGAAGCTGAGAGGCAGAAGGGAGTTATATGTAGAAAGAAAGAGAGGGGTGAAAAGATTAGTAAGAGAGAGTAAGAAGAGAGTGAATGAGGAATTTGGAAGGAAATTGAGTGTAAAGTGGAGGGACTGAAAGAAAATGTTCTAGAAAGAGGTGAAGAGAGTAAGACAGGGTGGCAGTGAAGTAGGGGAGTAAAAGATAAAAATGGTAGCTTGCTAGCGGAGAAGGGAGAAAAAGTGAGCAGATGGAGAGAACACTTTAAGGAATTGTTGAACATAGAGAATGGAAGTAATGTGTGTATAAGTGGCTGGGAGAAGGAGGGAGGTGAGAAGACAGGAAGAAATCAGTAGGATAGAAGTTGTGGAAGCAATGAAGAAAGTCAAATTGGGGAAAGCCCCAGGAATTGATGGAGTGTGTGATGAAATGCTGAAGCATGGGGGAGAGATAGTAGTAGAATGGATGTGGAAGATGTGCAGATTGGCCTGGGAGGAAGGTAGAGTTCCGGAGGATTGGAAGTCAGGTATAATTATTCTCTTGTACAAAGGAAAAAGGGAAAAAGAAGTGTGTGGTAATCATAGGAGCATTTGTTTTCTTAGTGTAATAGGAAAAGTGTATGGTAGGATACTTATAGACAGAGTTAGGGAAATAACAGAGGAATTAGTTGGAGAAGAACAGGGAGACTTTAGGAAGGGAAGAGGTTGTGTAGATCAGATATACATTCTTAGATCTTTAGTGGAAAAGTTTCTAGAGAAAGGAATGAAGCTGTATGCAGCCTTCATCGATTTGGAAAAAGCATATGACAGGGTGGATAGACAAGGATTGTGGAAAGTATTAATATATGGAATAGATGGGAAGTTGTTGAATGCTGTAAAGAGTATGTTTGATGGTGCTAAGGCTGGAGTGGGTGTGGATGGTGAACTGAGTGAATTCTTCTCTTTGAAAGTTGGGTTGAAACAGGGATGTGTCATGTCTCAAGGTTGTTCAATCTTTTCTACTCTGATGGCTCTGTAGCTATTTCTTCTACTGATAAAGCAGATCTCTTCGCTCAGACTTTCTCCTCCAACTCCACCTTAGACGATTCCGGTGCTGTTCCTCCCTCACTTCCCCTCTCTGACTTCCTCATGGCTAACATTAAAAAATCTTCAGCTGATGTATTTTCTGCCATTGCTGGCCTCAGTACTAATAAGGCATATGGGCCTGATGGAGTCCCTCCTGTTGTTCTCAAGAACTGTGCTTCTGTGCTTACTCCCTGCCTAGGCAAACTCTTTCGCCTTTGTCTGTCAACTTGTACCTTTCCTTCTTGCTGGAAGTTTGCTCTCATTCAGCCAGTCCCAAAGAAGGGTGACCATTCCCAACCCTCTAACTATCATCCAATTGCTTTAACATCCTGTATCTCAAAAGTTTTCGAGTCAATTCTTAATAGAAAAATTTTAAAGCATCTTTCCTATCACAACCTTCTTTCTGATCGTCAGTATGGGTTCCGTCAGGGACACTCCACAGGCGATCTTCTCACCTACCTTTCAGACTCCTGGTCATCCTCCTTTCGGGACTTTGGCGAAAGCTTTGCCATTGCACTTGACGTCTCAAAGGCTTTCGATCGAGTCTGGCATAAATCTTTAATTTCCAAACTGCCCTCTTACGGTTTCTATCCTTCTATCTGTGCCTTCATCTCTAGCTTCCTTTCTGGTCGATCTATAGCCGCTGTTGTAGACGGCTATCGTTCTTCTCCTAGATCTCTTAACAGTGGTGTTCCTCAGGGCTCTGTCCTATCACCAACTCTCTTCCTTTTATTCATCAATGACCTTCTAAGCTGTACATCTAACCCTATCCACTCATACGCTGATGACTCCACCCTTCACCTTTCCATTCGATTCCCCCAACGTCCATCTCAGCAGTTACTTCAACAGGCAAGGGATGAGGCTATGGCACACCTAATGTCTGACTTGGCTCGTATCTCTGACTGGGGTAAAAATAATCTGGTTGTTTTTAATGCATCAAAGACTCAGTTTTTGCACCTATCAACCCGACAAAATCTTCCACAGGTATACCCACTTATGTTTAATAATACTCAACTTAATCCTGCATCATCGTTGAACATGCTTGGGGTTTCATTTGCTTGGGACTTGTCTTGGAAAGATCATATTACATCTCTTGTAAAATCTGCTTCCAAGCGATTGGGTGTGCTAAGCCGTCTCCGTTCCTTCTTTACCCCTGCACAATTGTTGACTCTATACAGGGGTTTTATCCGTCCCTGTGTGGAGTACAACTCTCATGTATGGGGAGGCTCCCCACATACAGCTCTTCTCAATAAGGTGGAGTCAAAGGCTTTTCATCTCATTAACTCTCTCCCTCTTACTGACTCCCTTCAACCTCTGTCTCTTCGTCGCAGTGTTGCATCTTTATCTCTTTTCTATTGCTACTTCAATGGTCACTGTTTCTCTGAACTGTCTGCATGCATTCCTCCACTTCTACGACGGGCGCGTAGCACCCGTCTAGCAGCAAACTCTCACCCCTTTTCTGTCCAACTCTCTAATGCAAGTCAACCGTTACTCCCAGTCCTTCATTTATGCAACAGGTCAACTCTGGAACTGTCTCCCTCTGTCTGTATTTCCTGCTTCCTATGATCTCCAGTCTTTCAAACGCAGTGTGTCCAGGCATCTCGAAATTAATGGATCTTGAATTTGGCTCTCTCTTGTATTTTGTTTTTCTCTTGGAGGGAACAGTATTGCGGGCTCATTGCCTTTGGTTCCTTCTTCCTCACAAAAAAAAAAAAAACATGGATGGGGTAATAAAAGAGGTACAAGGTAGGGCAGTGGATGCTGGAGTGGCACTAGTGAGAGAGGGTAGTGTTTGGAAACTCCCTGTACTTTTGTTTGCAGATGATACTGTGTTGTTAAGTGAAGACAAAGGGGAGCTGCAAGGCTTGATGGATGAGTTTGGGAGAGTGTGTAAGAAACGGAATCTAAAGGTGAATGCAGGGAAGAGTAAAGTGATGGTCTTTGAGAGAGGTGAAGTCAGTGAATGTTCAGTGAGGTTGGATGGTGAGGAAATGGAAAATGAGAGTAGGTTTAAGTACTTGGATAGTGTGATGAGTAAGGATGGAAACTTGGAGGGTGAAGTGCTTGAAAGAGTACAACAAGGAAGAAAGGTTGCTGGTTGCTTGAAAGCAGTGATAAGAAACAGGAAAGTGAGCATGGAAGTGAAAAAGTTACTACATGACAGTATTGTGATACCAACTCTAATGTATGGAAGTGAAGCTTGGATGTTGTTGGACGGACACAAGTCAAGAGTGAGAGCAGTGGAAATTAGTTATTTAAGAGGAGCCTGTGGAGTCACATGGAGAGACAGGCTGACAAATAAGGATATAAAGGAGCGTTGTGGTGTGGATGTGGATGTGATAGGAAGTGTTAGGAGGAACACACTGAGGTGGTTTGGCCATGTGGAGAGGATGGAGGGTGAGACTGACGAGAAGAGTGTATGTGAGTGAGGTGGAGGGGGGAAGAGGGAGGGGGAGGCCGAGAATGAGATGGAGGGATGGGGTGGAGAGGTATATGAGAGAGGGGGGTGTGAGTTGGGAGCAGGGCAGTGAAATGGCGGGGGACAGGGCGACGTGGAGATGATTTGTTTGTGGCCACCCCGTACAGGATTAAGGCGTCTGGCAGTCAATAGATAATTAGATTGCAAGTACAAAAGTGGTACATAAACAGGAGGGAATAAAAAAAGAGGAAGGTAGTAGACCCAAGTCATGACAAGTATGTAAACAAGATGATTAGGTTGATGTACTGTAATGTAGATGGAATGGTAGCGGAATTTCTAGAAATGAATGCTTATATCAAAGAAAAGGAACCACATATTATTTGCCGAACTGAAACAAATTTAGCACCAAGGATATCAAAGGGTACCCTAAAACTAGAGGAATACAGTGAGAAGAGATAGGAACTTAAAAAGGAGGAGGAATTATAATATTAACAAAGAAAAATCTGCAAGTCAAAGAAATAGAACTAGATATGCCCTCACAGGTAGAACTGATTGCCGTAGAGATTGGTACATCTGAAGGGAAAGTAATTGTGGCAAATTTATACATGCCTCCTAGATCAAACGTTTGGGAAAAAGGCAAATATGAAGACCTGGCAGAGAGCACAATTCAGAGTTTAAGAGCATTACTACGTAGAAGAGAGGAGAAATCTGAAAGACTTATACTATCTGGAGATTTCAGTAAAAATATAAATTGGAATACTCTGGATATAAAAATCCAGAAAAGCTGTTGGGACCAAAAGCTCCTGGACCTTGTGCAGGAGTTCTTCCTAACACATCATGTAAAAAAAAGTACAAGAAAAAGAGGATGATGTACCATCAGTACTAGATCTTATTTTTACTAGGCAAGAAAATTATACTGATAATATTGTGTATCACCTTCCATTCAGCAAAAGTGATCATGCAGTATTAAATTGCAACGTCAGGATTGCATATGACATAGTTAACAGTAATGAAAGTTATAAAAAGAGCCGTAACTACAAAAGAGCAACTATCATGACCTAAAGAAATACTTCTTAGAAATATATTGGGAAATAGGGCTCAGAGGACACTATTTAAATGTTATATGTAGTAATTTCTGTGAACTTTATGAAATAGGAGTCCAAAATTACATCCTTCAGCACAAAGAAGGAGAAATTAAAATAAATAAATGGTTTAATAAAGAATGTAAACAATCAGTGTTATATAAAAAAATTCTGTGAACTTTATGCAGTAGGAATCCAGAATTACATCCCTCGGCACAAAGGAACAGAAATGAAAATAAAGAAATGGTTTAATAAAGAATGTAAAAAATCAGAAGAAAAAAAGAGACTTGTTGTGGAATAAATACAGAAGACACAATAGTGAGAGGGGATATAACACCTATAAACAGGAGAGAAATGAATATACAAGAATAAGGAGAGAAGCCCAAAAATACTTTGAGGAAGACATCATAAACAAAAGTAGTGATCAACCGAAGCTATTTTACAGCTACATCTGAAGCAAAACCAAAGTAAAAGATAAAATACAATCCCTTACGGATGAAGTGATCCTCTATACACAAGAGAAAGATATTTGTGAAGCACTAATTAAGAATTTGCAATCAGTTTTTACGGAAGAAAATAATTTTGAGGGGGATGATATGGAACATGCATGCCCAAACATATTACCAGATATACAAATATCAGAAAAAGAAGTACAGGAGGAGTTAAATAAATTAGACAAAGGAAAAGCAAATGGTCCAGACGAAATTTCATGTTGGGTGCTACGTGAATGTGCAAAGGAGTTAAGTAGACCATAATCTTTAATATTCAAGGAATCCTTGGGTCAAGGTAAACTACCTGGTATTTGGAAGAAAGCAAACATTGCTCCCTTATTCGAGAAAAGGAATAGACAGAATCTATTCAACTACCGACCAGTATCACTAACCAGTGTTGTTAGTAAAATACTGGAAAAGCTGATAAGAAAAGTTTGGGTAAATCACCTAGAACACAATGTCATAACAGAAAGGCAATTTGGTTTCAGAAAGGGAAAATCATGTGTTACTAATCTATTGACCCTTTGAGATTCCGATGACGATTTTGATTGTCATTTCAAATCCAACCTCTGAGATGCCAATGATGCCTTTGATCGTCATTTTAATAAACTTTTGTAAAATATTCACCATAAATCACGTTTACGCGACATTACAAAGAGACTCGAGCATGATATCACGGAATTGTTGCTCTATGTGTGGCGGGTACTGCACAGTTGGTGTGACTTATGGCATTGTTTCTTTATCACTTTATTCTTGGCGAATATTACTGTATTCTACAGCAAGGTATATAATTTTTGGTTTTTGCCTAACTTCAGCTTGCACTTTGACTTTTATTTTCTTTGTCTTCCTTTTTTTTAACATACTATGATAAAGTACAACTATTTAGCTTTAAAATAACACCACAACCAGCATCGTATCATAAAAAGTGTATTTACACTGACCGATCACAGAAAACGATTGCGAAACGAATATGTGGCCAAGACTAAATATTGTACCGTACATCTCTTTCCTTTCACTTTACCATGCAGTAAAATGCTAAACTTACCATAATCTATACATCATTGTAAAGGTAATTTATTGTAGTTTTGTGTGGTTTAAACCAGATTTGCATATCTTTATTATTATTTATTTTTTTTTCATATGCTTTTTTCTATGGCAAGGTATAAAATTTTTGGTTTTCACCTAACTTCAACTCGTCATTTTGACATTTATTTTCTTTGTTCTTTTTTTAACATACTACAACAGAGTACAACCATGCAGCTTTAAATTGAAACCAAAACCAACACTTTAGCATGAAAAGTGTATTTACACAGAGGGATCAAAGAAAAATATCGCACTTCGCAGATGTTGGTCAGCATGGGAATGGCTGACCCTAGCACAGACATAATGTGAACGACCCAGAAACCTGATAGGGTTAAGGCGCTATGACAGAATTGCAGAAACATTACAGAAAAGAGAAGGATGGATGGACAGTATCTATCTAGATTTCCAGAAAGCATTTGACAGAGTACTGCACCAGAGACTTTTATGGAAACTGTACCATCAAGGAGGAATCTGAGGCAAACTGTACTGTTGGATGCAAGATTTTCTCAGAAAAGGGAAATTAGAACAGTACTAAGGGGAAATTACTCATCATTGAGGGATGTGACTAACGGAGTTCCACAGGGCTCAGTGCTGGCACCAGTTATGTTTTTAGTGTATATAAATGACATGGATAGCAACATTGGAAATGAAAGCTAGTTAAATATGTTTGCTGATGATGCAAAAATACAAAGGAGAATTACTAACACAGACTTTTTTAAGAAGCTACAAGAAAAATTAAATAAACTTCATGAATGGAGTAATACTGTACATGGCAAATGGAATTCATTGAGGACAAGTGTCATGTAATCAAGCTTGGTAAAAGTGGGAAAAGACCGGATTGGGATTATAAGGTAGGAAGTAAAACCTTACACATATCAGAAAGAGAGAAGGACTTAGGTGTGATTATCAATAACAGACTACCTCCAGCTGACCACATCAGTGAGAAGATACGGAACATGTATAAACTGCTTGCAAATATGAGAATAGCATTCATTTACATAAATGCAGACATGCTGAGAAAGATAATAACATCTTTCATCAGACCAACCTTGGAGTATGCATCAGTAGTCTGGAATCCTCAACTCAAGAAACACATAAATAAGATTGAAAAAGTTCAAAGGGCCACTACAAGATGGGTACCAAGCTTAAGGGATCTAAGCTGTGAAGAAAGACTAGAAAAACTGAATCTGCCAACACTACAGGAGAGAAGGAAAATAGGAGACATGATTATGCTATGTAAATGCATATCAGGAAGGAGCAAATACTGTAGACATAAATGAATATATAACCTGTGGGGAAGCATCAGCAAGAGGACACTGCAAAAAAAATGCATAAAAAGAGAGGCGATAAAGACGTAAGGAAATTTAGTTCCCCAAATAGGGCAATTGATCAGTGGAATGCACTACCGAATGAAATAGTGTGTGCCAAAACAATTCATAAATTTAAAGGGATATATGATGAAAATGGTTTAAGACACAGGACAGTACGAACTTGACTTATTCCTGTAAAGATACAATTAGGTAAGAACAACTAGGTAAGCACACACACACACACACACACACACACACACACACACACACACACACACACACACACACACACACATACACATTATATACCAGTATGTGTGTGTGTGTGTGTTTTGGAATGTATGGTAATTATATAGGGGTGGCAGAATGCTTCACAAGTCAAGAAAATGTGGAACACATGCCTACAGTTGCCATCATCTGCTGCCACATTCACGTTGTATTACCTTGGTTTCCATAAACATTCATGTATTTTATTTGCAGCACTTGGAATACTTGCATTTCAATCTTTTTCAGGTTCTGCATGATGCTCGTCAGTATGCGCCCTTCATCTGAGATAGCCTGACGTGGATGCCCAAATCATAAACAAAAGCTGACTTGGCTCCAATACTCATTTTTATCTTTATCCTGTCCCTTTCATACAGTGTGAATGCTACTCAGTTGTTTAGTATGACAAACCACACTGCAGATAATGCGTGTGTTTGCATTTTTATACAAGCGACTAATGGCACAATTGATCCAATATGCCCATGCTTGGACTGTTTAACTTCAGACATTACAACCTTGTTCCACCATTACTGGCTCAAGGATTTGTGGAGGAATGCTTGGGGCATATGACAGTTGCTCAGTGTGAACCTAAATATAACTAACAACCACTGGCAATGTGTAAAATCAAGAGCCAAACATGGTATACAGAAAATGTTAACATAAACCTGGGTTAAGTAAATCCACCTTTATTTTATATCTGTGCCCTACAGATATTAATGAGAACCATAGGAACCACCATTACTGTCAGACTGTTCATATTAATTGGTGATAAAGAAAAATCTACATAGCCCTATCCCTACTCTGTTTGCAATTTCAGTCGTCATCCATGTTGATACTGCTTTAGCAATAAGAGTAATTCCCAATCACAATGACAACAACAGCTGTAACATCCAACAAACTGTAGGGACGTGTCATATTTTTGTACAACAAATCATCACCATACTCATAATACGGGGTTACTGAGCCACCCAGTGGAAAGTGTGTTGTGAATTGTTGCAAACCATGACGGTTAGTTATAACACGTGGCAACATGTTGCATGGTCTGACATAAAATTCCATATTCCCCATAAAACAATGATTTGGCCCAGTCATCACTGTGTAATAGGTCCATCCCACTGCAGCTCCTGTTGTCTACCAAAGTCCACTGCCCCCTACCCCATCACCCCTGTCCTCTAGCCCCAAGTTCAACCACTATTGCTCAACACCCCTGTCCTCTACCCCCAAGGTCAACCCTGTCCTCTAGCCCCAAGTTCGACCACTACTGCCCATCATCCCTGTCCTCTGGCCCCAAGTTCGATCACAATTGCCCCTTTCATCATCCTCATCCTGTCTCCCAGGTACCCCACCTCCACCCTGTCACCTCCTGTGGCACCACCTCCTGTATGTAGTAAACTTGCTTCTATTTCAGAGGTCTACCAACATCAGGTTCATGCCAGGAAGGATGGGCATCACGATAACTTTCTGTTCATTGACAGTTGTGGGGAAGGTGATAACTATGTCTAATATGATGAATTGTTAACTGTTGCATGGTTCATGACTCAAAACTAACCTACTTATGAAATCCGCGTCATTCATAATGTGTACTGTGTGACATAATTTTAAAAACTTCCCATAATCATGACATGCTATTATCAGTATTTTTTCTGGATGAACATTGCTTATGTATTGTATTACCACCAACAACTGCATATAGTGGCAATGACCACAGTGTTCGGTTCATCCTAGCCACTGAACAAAATCTGGTGAAGTTCCATACTGTACTTATCAGTATTACCATATGTGAGAGGATTGCACTACCTTGCTGATGGATGGGGTGTTTCTGCTTGGTATGTCCACAACTGTACATCGATAGCATCCATCATTGTTTCACTGATGGTTTCATGATTGGAAAGTTAGTCAGGGGGACTCTTATTGCATGAGTGCATGGCAGGATACTAGTTTGTTCTGTGTGTGTGTGTGTGTGTGTGTGGTGTGTGTGGACAGTGCAAACAGTTCTGAATCACTTTTAACCTGAAACATGTAATTAATGGGTAAATAGAAAAATTTTTCTTTTCCCAGTTTTTATTGATGCAATAAATGCTGAAAATTTTCACTAAACACCTTCATTTCTTCAATGAAATTTTTTTTGCCACAGAGGATCAAAACTTCGCATGACCTTGTTAGGTCGGCATTCCTCAACATAAGCCCAACGGAAACTGAATCCATGCAATAGTTTGGGAGCTATGGGCCTTTGAACTGGAATTATTGGCCTCATGGTGAAATCACCTCGTTTTACCCAAAAGCTGATTAGCCAGTTTCCCCACAGTTTACAGTACTAGTTGTGTAAAAAAGTTGAGATATTTTGGAACATATCTGTGACTTACAGTGAGGACTGGCTGCTTAGTGATGCCAATTAGCTACTGCTGAGATGGTTCTTTCTCTTCATTTGATTTCGGTGTTGGTTTTACTCGTATGGTCATGTGATAGTATTTTCTCAGGTACCTTTTGGAAGTATATGTACCCACCCCAAAGGGATGATGATGATGATAATGATGAGAGAGACGAGGAGGAGGATATTGACATTGATAATGATGAGGAGAGGGAGGATATTGACAGTGATGATGATGATAACGAGGAGGGGAGGAAGATATGGACAGTGATGATGATGAGGATTTTGACAGTGATGATGATTATTATGATAATGATGAAGAGCAGAATATTGACAGTGATGACAATGATAGATACTGACAGTGATTGTGATGATGATACATAATGACAGTGATTGTGACAATGGCAGATATTGAAAGTGATGATGATGAAAATGATGATGAGGATGGTAATACTGTCGTGTTGATGATGATATTAGAGAAGTATAAAGTGCTGGTAATGAAACTACTACAGTTATATTTTTTAATCTGTGTGGGATGGTATGTAGTGTACATTTTGTTGCAGCTCTTGCTCTGACATATTAAATGAGGTACAAAGAAATGAAAACAGATAAGCTACTATAATATAAGCAGAATACAGCGGTTCTCTTCCTGTATCATAATGCGGAAATATTACTTTATGGCATATTGGGCACTTGTCATCCTTAATTTTAAGCCTCATTTCCCTTTTGCAGGTGATAGCAGTGTGTGAGGAGGTAAAGGAGGAGGGTAGGAGAACAGGCAGCCTTGAACACGTTGGTGGTGATAGTTGTGTTGTTAGTGCACAGGTGATTGACCAAGGGATTCAAGCCATTATTCCAGCTACTTCAGATAAATTGCATCAAAAGTATACAATGTTTTCTAAGATCTATTGTTCTGGTTGAATGAATGAATGAATTGTAGCAGTCTGCTTGTACCTACTAGTTGTGGTTGGGCAGCTTTGCACATTCAGGACGTGGTGGGTGAACTAATAATATAATGTTGAAGAGAGCCTATTGCCATGGCAATGTTGTTGTTGCTTAAGCCCAGTTTGTCTAACTGAGTAGACCTATTGACCACAGGTAAGCAACCACCCTTATGGGGTTGTCCCATAGGTTCCCTACACCATTGATATTGTGTCTGCATCTTAGTGTGGCATGTGCTGTGCAGTGCTCCATATTATGCGTATTATACGGTATTGTGTAGGCCTATTCTACAAGCTGGGCATGTCATCTGTAATTCCACCCAACCCGAAATATAAGCTGGTAGCTGAATAAAGCTGGGGGATGTCCAGCTCTAAACCTAGCAAGGTGAACTTGATCATCTTTATTTAACCCGTCACGTCCTGAGGCTTTCCGCACCTATGACATCCCCCAGTCCCGAGCCTTTTTGGAAAATTTTTTTTTCTGCTAAAACTTCCGCTTAGGTCGAGAAACGAAGGAAAATTATAAAGAAAGTGGTCCCTGCGGTCTGTAAGTGGTCTGTACAGGTGCAGTTTCCCCCCGCAGGTATCGTATTCTGTAATGGGCTGGATATGCGTTTACGTTTTCTATGGTAAGGAATAATGGGAGAAACAACACACAACACCTCTACATTTATTGAATTTGAACTAATAAACAATAACAGTAACAATATAATGGATTTCAGACACATATATATGAAAAATAAGCATTGTACCATCGCGCGAGCATAGCGAGAGTGGTCCGAGTCGTAACATGCTATATGCTAAGTTTCTGGTATGAGTCAACCTATCATTTTTTCTACTTGTATACTTCTGTTTCAATGACAATTTACCAATTACAACTGTTTGTAAGTGTTTTCAGATGTTTTCATTCATTATGATGACATGCAGCATAAGTTTAGCGCACATCAGCTTAGTAAGCGCACTCGCTATGACTCGTATTTCAGCATACCAAATTGTTTTATCACTTTCCAATTATTTTCCCCTTTACATAGAACCTTTCCTCCACCACTGTAAAGGTTTTCAATTATTTTCATTCATTACGAGGGCATTTAGCGATATGCTAGCGCATATTCACGTAGCAACCACGATCTCAAACACTCGTGTTTCATCATCTACTTTATTTATTCACTCCAATTATATTTTCCCACTTACATTACACACGTTTACACCCCTAGAATGCACTGTACATACTTACTGCCATTATTTATTCAAGTGAGCGTGAGAATATCGCCTGAAAATACCCTCGCAAGGAATGTTTCGTCATACATAATACTCACACACTTATATACTAATTCACTCACACACTTATATACTAATTATTCACTTTATCACTTGCTGACTTTTATTTTAACTAATACGTGCCTTATTCATTCGACTGAGCGTCAGGAAATCTTATCTTTATACACACGCTATGAATATTTGACTTAGAATATACATCATCATATACAATAATTTGAACTTATATTATACCCGTAAGAATGTCACATAATAATAATTATATAATAACGGGCCGTATTTATTGCACTGAGCGACAGAATATCGCATCATACAACCCTCTCTATGTAAGTTTCAACTTAGGGCAGATTTATATACTTACACCCAATGTTTTCACTTATGTTCTACCCGTAATCACTTTATACTAATATTTGGAGATCCACATGACTGATAATTTCACTGAGCGTCTGTCTGTCGCATTTACCTCATAATTTCAGCGTCCTTTCGCATTCACACCATGCTAAAAGTGCAGCAACGTGTGATATTCAGCAAAACATGGGTGAATACACAGACCCACGTCACACTGCACGCACTCATAGCGGGTGTCCTTCCTCTGTGTCGTGAGTCTCACCTGGGAATTACTGCACACGTGACACCTGCGCTGGGGCCTAGGTCTGTTGGGCTGGGGAGGGATAGGAGTGGGGAAATGGCAGCCGGATATTCTCTGGGGATTCTGGGTAATAGGGGCAGTGCGGGGGCGTTGTTGGGGCCTTTCAACAGCATACTTAGCAAAGATTTCTCTTGTGAGCTCCCTCACAAACCCTTCAAATGTTTCCTGAACTCCTGTGGTCATGGCGTGAAGGTGGTGGCAATTCAGAGCAGTGATATCTAGTAAGTGAAAGAACAGTTTCTTATACCACTTCATCGTTGTCCTGGCACACTCTACCGTCGATATCATGGAGTCAGACTGGTCCATGAGGCGCATGTTTATATTGTAATCCATTACACACTCAGGTTTCCAAACACGACGCCTGCTCTCGCTATGGTAATCAACAGAATCAGTACAGTGCATCAAGGGGCGGTGAACCGTGGACAAGAGGCTTACTTCTCTGTTGTGGTTCCACATTGTTGCAAGGATGTTGTTGGCTTTGAAGAAGACAACCTCACTCCTTGCAAGTTTCCGCCCTACCTTGACCATGTGACGCCGGTTCACCTTTACGGTTCCACAGACTCCCGTTTCATGTGTGTGAAGATAACGAGCAAGAAGAGGGCTAGTGTACCAGTTGTCGAGGTAGAGAACGTGACCGCGATGAAGGTAGTCTTGTATCATCGTCTTTACCACTGCTCCCGAAAGTCCTATACAGTACTTCGATCTTCTATTATGTCTGTCTGTGCACCGGTGTACAAGACTATGTCTTGCACGTATCCGGTCCTACAGTCACACATAACAAAGATCTTGAACCCAAAACGGTGCCTTTTGCTGGGTATATACTGTCTGAATGAAATATTGCCTCTCCACAACACGAGACTCTCGTCTATGACGAGATCTCTATAGGGATAGAATGAGGATCGAAAGGTTTGCCTGAGGTGATCAAAGACCAACCGAATTCGCCTCATTTTGTCAGTGTTGTTTGCATTTGCAGGGTCATGAGCATCATAAAAATGGAGGGGACTTAGAATTTGTTGAAACCGATTACGGCTCATCACTTGACCAAATATGGGGGTAAACATAACAGGGTCCCTAGTCCAGTAAGCAGGAATTCTATTCTTTCTTATAATACCCATCAAAAGGACAAGGGCAAAAAATAAGAACATTTCTGGAAGGGAGACAGGGTAATCATAGATCATAGAATGCCTACTCCTTGTTCCCAATCTTTCACTTTCTAGGCGCTGGGCGCTTGCAAACAGGTTTGTTTGATAAACGATCTGATCTGCGAATGCCTCACTGAAAAACAGGTGGAAAAAATCCAACCTGGTGGAATTACTGTGAATACCTGGTGCAATGCAGCCAGATCGCCCTTGCTCAGTGAAGGGGTGAATGAGGGGAGAAAAATCACTCCCATCCTCCCAATCCCACAACACAAATCCCTCGTCCCCATCACCACCTTCGTCTGGGTGGGGAGGAGATCCTGGTTGGGGAGGTGGGGGAGAAGGAGTACGGAGGGCTTCCCCACTGTCACTCCTCTTCCCTCTGTCTTTACCCTTTCCATTTCCCTTACCCTTACGGCCTTGAGGAACATTAGGGGGCTGTGGGGATGAAATAGTTGAATATTGGGGAGCAGAAGACATGCTGGGGAGTGGTTCCTCCCCACCTTCCCCCTCCATTACCACACCACGTGCTCTCTGACGCAACCTTGCTCGACCACGTGTTAGGGGATATTGGGGAGCATAAGACGTGCTTTGGAGTGGTTTCTCCCCACCTTCCCCCTCCCTCACAACCCCACGTGATAATGAACGCACCCGCATTGGCCCACGTGATCCACTCTGCCGCCTCACACTACGTAGGGAGAGCAATGACTCACTCACGTCACTCTCACTTTCCCTAATCTCAGGACTTTCCATTTCACTCCCCACTCCCTCCACTTGACTTCCTAGCTCCCCAAACAGAATGCTAGGCCCATACCTGGTCATACGACGTGGTGTGCGCTCTGGGCCACAATGTGTTATGACCTCCCGTCCATACCACGTGGCAGCACGTCCCACGGCTCCGTCCTCGTCCTCGTCCTCGACCTTGAATTCTCCTTCCAAAGCACGCTGGGGATAGGGATATGATATACCACGTGCCTTCTTTGCCTCCTGCCCCTCTCTAGCAGCACGGTAAGTCACGTACTGCCGCTTCCTGGGTGACGGAACTTCCTCGTCACTGCTGGTGGTTTCTTCCTCCTCTGGCTGCACATAATCTTTGTCCATCTCCTCGTCATCCAGTGGGGAATCACTGTCGCCGGTAAAGGTGTCCAGGGCGACTTGAATCTCGCTCTCTGAGAGACCTCTCTTAGCCATGTCTGAGCAGGACCGTGGCTACCAGGTGAGTGGACGAGTGGCGGGCTAGCGCGGGTCGCGCGGGGTCGCTGAGTGTCCCCGCCTGGTGGCAGGTAGGGGAAGGTCAGGCGAGGGTACGTACCGCAAATCAAGCGCGAAATTTGAAAATTGTCGAAATTATGCACATTGCAATTGCACGACGTACTGGTACGTCGCCGGGACTGGCAAATGCAAATCGTTGCAACGTACCCATACGTCGTCGGGACGGGGTGGGTTAAGGACACCTCCAATGAATTGATGTCAAGAGGGAAGGTTTGTAAAATAGTGTTGTAATAAAGATGTTGCATTTTCCTGCATGTGAAGTAAGTACAGGTATGTAGATGTTTCTTCACTGTTAATGTTGGAATGTCTGGAGATGAAATATTGTTGCAGAGGGTTTGATGATAATGTTTGTGATGATTTTTTTTTTTAATATGCTTTGGTTTGCTGTGTGTGTGTGTGTGTGTGTGTGTGTGTGTGTGTGTGTCTGTCTGTCACATAGTGACAGGGTTGTTGTATATTGGCACAGACTGCTGCATAGAATTGTGTGCCTCTCATGTCAAGGTACCTTGCAACAGAGAGGACTTCAGTTTCAGAATGCAAGCGAGCTGTGGGAGTGGTTTTGGTACAGCCATTGGTGAAGCATAGGGCATAGTTCTGTATTATTTACAAGGTATTAAAATGGGTATTAGATAGGATGGGAGCCCTTGCCAGGGAGGTATAGGTCATTGAGCTAATGTATTGTGTGTACAGTAAGGAGAGTGTTTTGTTTTGTTGCCCAGAGTTTGGCCCTGTAGTTGCCCTGAGTGCATTGAGTCTGGGATGCATCACCTTTTGATGTCTTGAAGGTGACTCCAGTGTCATATGTCACTCCAAGGATCTTAGTGGAGGGTGTGTGTGGAACACATTTTTTAGGTGTAATAAGGGGGGAGTACCTGTATTCATGTTTACTGCTGGTGATGAGTGTGATGGTGGATTTGGGTGAGGCAATTGTCATCCTGTTGTCCTAGACCAAGACAGCAGTGTGTTAGGTTGTCCTCTTGCATTGTGCAAGGCGTGTCTGCGATGTACTGTGTGGTTGTTATGGTGGTGTTATCTGCATATGAGTTAATGTTGGTGTGTGGATGGGGTCCGGGAATATTGGTGAGTGGATGGGGTGTTGAAATATTCGTGGGTGAATGGGGTGTGGGAATATCATGCATGTATAGGTTGAAGAATGTGGGTGAGAGACTGGAGCCCTGGGGAACTCCATTAGGGAAATTTCATTTTGGTGATGACTTGCCCTGGAATGTAACATGTGCTTGTCTGCAGGACAAATAGTTGACAAACCAGGATTTGGTTTTCTTCATGTTTGTGTTGTTTATCTTGGTGTTTAGTTTGAATCAGGGATGTGTTGTATATCTTGATGATTAGTTAGCACTGGGGAACAGCATCAGTCTTTACTATTTATTGTTGTGAAAAATGTGCATCGTACAGGTGTAACAGAGTCAGTGACATCCAATACTTGTTGTGTGAGATTGATCAGTGAGGTGTTTGTAGAGTGCAATGGTCTGAATCCATGTTGTGAAGGAACAAGGGGGACAGGGGGAATGACCTTTTTTTTTTTTTTTTTTTTTTTTTTTTTTTTAAATGCGAGGAAGAAGGAACCAAAGGCCATGAGCCCGCAGTAACAGTTCCCTCCAAGAGAAAAACAAAATACAATAGAGAGCCAAAATCAAGATCCGATCATTTTGAAATGCCTGGACACACTGCGTTTGAAAGACTGGAGATCATAGGCAGCAGGAAATACAGACAGAGGGAGACAGTTCCAGAGCTGACCTGTTGTATAAATGAAAGACTGGGAGTAATGGTTAACTCTTGCATTAGAGAGTTGGACAGAAAAGGGATGAGAGTTTGCTGCCAGACGGGTGCTACGCGCCCGTCGTAGAGGTGGAGGAATGCATGCAGACAGTTCAGAGGAGCAGTGACCATTAAAGTAGCGATAGAAAAGAGATAAAGATGCAACAGTGCGGCGAAGAGACAGAGGTTGAAGGGAGTCAGTAAGAGGAGGAGAGTTAATGAGACGAAAAGCCTTTAACTCCACCCTATTGAGAAGAGCTGTATGTGGGGAGCCTCCCCACACATGAGAGTTGTACTCCACACAGGGGCGGATAAAACCCCTGTATAGAGTCAACAATTGTGCAGGGGTAAAGAAAGAGCGGAGTCGGCTTAGCACACCCAATCTCTTGGAAGCAGATTTTACAAGAGATGTAATATGATCTTTCCAAGATAAGTCCCGAGTAAATGAAACCCCAAGCATGTTCAAGGATGATGCAGGATTAAGCTGAATATTTTTAAACATTAGTGGGTATACCTGTGGAAGATTTTGTCAGGTTGATAGGTGTAAGAACTGAGTCTTAGATGCATTAAAGACGACCATATTATTTTTACCCCAGTCAGAGATACGAGCCAAGTCAGACATTAGGTGTGCCATAGCCTCATCCCTTGTTTGTTGAAGTAACTGTTGAGATGGGCGTTGCAGGAACCGAATGGAAAGGTGAAGGGTGGAGTCATCAGCGTATGAGTGGATAGGGTTAGATGTACAGCTTAGAAAGTCATTGATGAATAAAAGGAAGAGAGTTGGTGATAGGACAGAGCCCTGAGGAACACCACTGTTGATAGATCTAGGAGAAGAACGATGGCCGTCTACAACAGCGGCTATAGAACGACCAGAAAGGAAGCTAGCGATGAAGGCACAGATAGAAGGATAGAAACCGTAGGAGGGCAGTTTGGAAATTAAAGATTTATGCCAGACTTGATCGAAAGCCTTTGAGATGTCAAGTGCAATGGCAAAGCTTTTGCCAAAGTCCTGAAAGGAGGATGACCAAGAGTCTGAAAGGTAGGTGAGAAGATCGCCAGTGGAGCGTCCCTGACGGAACCCATACTGACGATCGGAGAGAAGGTTGTGATAGGAAAGATGCCTTAAAATTTTTCTATTAAGAATTGACTCGAACACTTTTGAAATACAGGACGTTAAAGCAATTGGACGATAGTTGGAGGGTTGGGAGTGGTCACCCTTCTTTGGGACTGGCTGAATGAGAGCAAACTTCCAGCAAGAAGGAAAGGTACAAGTTGACAGACAAAGGCGAAAGAGTTTGCCTAGGCAGGGTGTAAGCACAGAAGCACAGTTCTTGAGAACAACAGGAGGGACCCCATCAGGCCCATATGCCTTGTTAGTACTGAGGCCAGTGATGGCAGAAAATACATCCAATGAAGAAATTTTAATGTCAGCCATGAGGAAGTCAGAGGGGGGAAGTGATGGAGGAACAGCACCGGAATCGTCTAAGGTGGAATTGGAAGAGAAAGTCTGTGCGAAGAGATTTGCTTTTTCAGTAGAAGAAATAGCTACAGAACCATCAGAGTAGAAAAGAGGAGGGAAGGATGATGAGGTAAAGTTGTTAGAAAGATTTTTGGCAAGGTGCCAGAAGGAGCGGGAAGAATTCGAGTTGGAGAGTTGAGAGCATTTAGTATGGATGAAATTATTTTTAGTAGAGCGAAGAACAGACTTAGCACGATTCCAGGCAGAAACGTAAAGATGATGTGATTCAGGGGTGGTTTGGCTCCGGTACCTTTTGTAGGCCTTCTCCTTGTTGCGGACAGCATTAGAACAAGCGTGATTAAACCAAGGCTTTCTTGTGTTAGTCAAAGGATATGAGAAAGGAATGTATGCTTCCATGCCCGAGAGAATAACCTCCATAATGCGCAAGGCACATTCAGATGGCTCACTGCCATGGAAGCAATAATCATTCCATGGAAAATCAAAGAAGTACTGCCTGAGGGCCTCCCAGTCCGTGGCTCCAAAATGCCACAGATGACGTTTCCCTGGAGGGTCCACAGGCCGTACCGGAGTGATAGGACAGGTTAAGGTAATAAGGTTGTGATCGGAGGAGCCCAACGGAGAGAAAAGATTAACAGAGTAAGCAGAAGGATTAGCTGTGAGGAAGAGGGCAAGTATGTTGGAGCTCTCTTCTCCAAGGCGGTCAGGGATACGGGTAGGGTGCTGTACAAGCTGCTGTAGGTCATTAAGGATAGAAAAGATGTAGGCTTGTTCACCAGGTGGATCCGTGAAAGGAGAGGAGAGCCAAAGGTGGTGGTGAACATTGAAATCTCCAAGAATGGAGATTTCAGAGAAAGGAGAAATGGACAGAATGTGTTCCATCGTAGAAGTAAGATAGTCGAAGAATTTTTGATAGTCAGTAGAATTAGGGGATAAGTAAACAGCACAGATATATTTAGTCAGAGAATGACAGGAAAGCCGAAGCCAGAGTGTGGAGAATTCAGAAGAATCAAGTTCAGGAACTCGAGAGCAAGATAAGTCGTTGCTCATGTATACACAACAGCCACCTTTGGCTTTGAAATGAGTATAGAGAAAGTAGGAGGATACAGAAAAGGGTTTGCTGTCAGTTGCCTCAGACAGCTGAGTCTCCGTTAGAAAAAGAAGGTGAGGTTTAGAGGAGGAGAGGTGGTGCTCAACAGAGCGAAAGTTAGAGGAAAGGCCGCGAATGTTGCAGAAATGAAGAAGAAGAGAGTCAGACAGTGGTTCCAGGCACCTCGAGTCGTCACCGGGAGAGGGGCGGACGGTGGGGGCATTTATGGTCCCCCCCCATGGGGACTCCGAGGCTAGATTAAAAGACGCCATTTTTGTTGAATTTAGAATAGGAAGTGTAGTGTGTACTGTGCATGTAGTTTGATGTAGATAGTTAGAGAAATTTGTACTGGAGAGCATGCTGGCCTACTCTCTGTGTAACTGAGACACTGAAAAAGTTCAGCAAAGGGGGATGGTCAGGAACTAGTCCTGAGGGCTGATGAAACGGGAACTCCAGCACTCCCTGTCATCAGCTTTCCATCCACCTCGGGAGTACTGCCCTGCTCGACTGGTGCTACAGTCTGTTGAGAATGAGGTGTTCACTTATTTTGGATGGTGTGCTAAGTATTAGTGTTATGGGTCTGTACGAAGAAGGGAGTGTTGGGCCTTTGTATAGTGATGATTGTTCCATGTTTCCAAATAGTGAGAATGCTACAGTGTGCATAGGAGTAATTGCTGATGTTTGTGAGGGCCTGGAAGCCATGTGGCCCTAAATGATTCAGGTGCAGGTTGTTGATGCCATGCAGCCCTGTACTTGTAGAATTCTTTGTTTTCCTAATAACATTATGTGTCTGTTTTGGAGTGAAGGGATTGCATTGTCACCAAGCAGAAAATACTTCCTGTGGAAAGGACTGCCCATGACTAAATGATATTGTTATGTTGAACAGAGTATAGCCCTGAGAGTTAATGACACTACTATGTTGAGCAGAAAGCATAGGTTAGCAGTAATAATTTTTGTTATATTTGATATGCCGGAGAAAGGTAAAAATCACTTGAATAATACAGTGTAATTAAATGAGTTTTGTGTGTGTGTGTGTGTGTGTGTGTGTGTGTTTACCTAGTTATGATATACAGAAAATGAGCTATGCTCGTGGGGTCCTTTCTCCTTGTCTCAACAAGTAAAACTTTACTTTAAACTCATTTAAGTTTTTTGACTGGACGATCTCTTTGTCCTTCTGCCTGCAGGTGACTTTACATTCCCTCGTGTGTCTTTCTTTCCACTTCCTTCTGCCTATGGGTGACTCTACATTGAATGACAAGCCAAATGGTTTCCTGTACACCAGGAAATCATTTACCACTCAGGATGGTAACCATATAACCAAATTACGGTGCCTGGTGGTTTAGTGGGTAATTAAGGTGCTCCAATCGGATTGAGCCTATGAAGGTTCATATCCAAGGGATGGTTGGGGTTTATTGCTCACATAATATCACTCAGGGATGAGTGAGGCTGGTCACTCTCAACTTAAATGTCAGGACCAACTTGCCCAGTACCTGGGTTCCTACACTTCTCATGGGGTGACATAGGATTGGATGATGGATGGATGGATGGACAATCTCTTTGTCCAGACTATTCCACAGGTCAGTGCATCTATGTGGAAAACTGTATTTCTTGAGATCCTTCAAGCAACGTGTCTTTTTCAGTTTCTTTCCATGTCCTCTTGTTGCTTCCCCATCCCATACAAACAGATCTTCTTTGTCAATTTTGTCTACTTTCATCATGGCCCTGAACACTGCGGTCATATCACCCCTCTCTTCTTTCTTCTACGGAAGGTAGACCCAGCTTTTCTACTCTTTCCTTGTACAATAGATCTGTCAGGCTACTTGGTTGCTACCTTTGTATTCTCTCAATCTTGTTTATATCTTTCCTTTTATATGGAGACCACACTACTGCTACATTTTCTAGCATGGGGTGGATCATAACCACTGACAATTTTTTCATCATCTCCTCATCCATATAATGAATTGCCACTCGTATGTTTGTCAAGAACTTGTACGTCTCTCTGACAGTCTTATTGATGTGTTTTTCAGGTGACAAATTATCCTGGACAACACTCACAGGCCCTTCTTTTCTCTCGTGTTTGTGATTGGTTCCTTTCCCATCGAATAATTCTGTGATGTCCTCTTGGTACATTTACCCATTTCCAGTATTTTGTATATTAAATTTCATTTCCCATATCTGGCTCCATTCATAAATCCTGTCTAATCTTCCCACAGCATTTTACAACCCTCTTAAACATTACTTTCCTCATGATCTTTGCATCATCTGCAAACAGACTTGCATAACTTCATTCCGTCTGCTATATCGTTTGTGTATATCAGGAACGTTACGGGCGCCAGCACCGAGCCCTGCAGGACTCCGCATGTTACTTCCCTCCACCCTGACATCTGGTCCTTTATGACTGTCCTCATTTGTCTGTCTCTTAAGAAGTCTTACATCCATTCCAAGAGGTTCCTCTTCAGTCCTCCTGTGTGCTCCAATTTCCACATTAATCGCTTATGGGTTACCTTGTCAGAGGCTTTCTTTAGATCTATATATACACAGTCTGCCCAACTCTCTCTCCCTCCGAAGCACATCAATCACCCTTTTGTAAAAGCACAGCACCTTAGAGACACATGACCTCCCAGTTCTGAATCCAAGCTGACTTTCTGCCAAAATGTCCATCCCCTCCAGATATTTTATCCATCTGTCTTTTAAGATTCTCTCACACAATTTTGCGACCACGTTGGTCAGGGACGCTGATCTTCACTTTAGGGGTTCTTCCTTATTCCTTCCTTTGAAAAATGGTACCACATTGGCCCTCTTTCATTCCCGAGGCGATGCCCCTTCTTCCCGAGAACACACAGTTAAACCATGAATCTTATCCACCAGTTGATCTCTGCATTCCTTCAGTACCCAGTTAAAGTTTCCATCAGGTCCTGGGGCCTTCCTTACATCGAGAGTTTCCAGTAATTTATTCACTTCCTGCACTTCCACTTTAATATCTTTTAGCACTGCATTTCTAGTCACTCCCTCCCCCTGCACAAAATCACTTTCTTTGGTAAAAACAGATTGGAAACATTTGTTCATTATTTCAGCTTGCATTGCCTCATATTTATGAACCTTTCCTTCTGCTCTCATTTTATTGGTTCCTTCCTTTGGTTTCAGTTTCCTATTAACTGACCTATAAAACAATTTAGGTTATTCCTTACATTTGTCAGTTATACCTTTTTCAAAGTTCCTCTCTTTCTTTACATGTATTTTTGCATATTCGTTTCTAGTTCTTTAATACTCTTCCTTTGTTCTGTTATTACCTCTCTTTCTCCATTTATTCCTTCCCATATCCCCTTCATTTTTTGCTGTCATACTTCTGTTAAACCAATCCATTTTCCTGTTCTTTTTCCCCCTTGCTCTTGGCACATATTTTTCCACACCCGAATTATAAAGGTCTAGAAAGATATCCCACTTCTTCTACATCTCTCTTGTTTCTCTTAATTTTCTCCAGTCCGCAGTGAAGTGATACTATTAACACATTGCTATGCAACATGGCCTTTGGTTAGGTTTTACTTTAAACCAGCCTCTTCCATGGGTTTTACAGGCCTTCAAGGTTGCATATGCCATGTCCGATATCAAAATGGGTTATCCATCCATCATCCAATCCTACGTTCCCCCATGAGGAGTGTAGGAGCCCGGGGCTAGGCAGTTGGTCCTCACATTTAAGATGAGAGTGACCAACCTCACTCATCCCTGAGTGGCATTACGTGAGCAATAAACCCCAACCATCCCTTGGATATAAACCTTCATCAGCTCAATCCGATTGGAGCACAATAATTACCCAGTACCCACTAAACCACCAGGCGCCAAAATTTGGTTATATGGTTACCACCCAGTGTAGTAAATAGTTTCCTGGTGTACAGGAAACCATTTGGCTTGTCACTTAGTGTAGAGTCACCCATAGGCAGAAGGAAGAGGAAAGAATGAAGGAATGAAAGACAGAAGAGGGAAAGTAAAATCACCCGTAGGCAGAAGGACGAGGAAAGATGGAAGGAAAGATGGAAGGAAAGAAGGATGGAGGAGAGGACAGGGCTGACGCCCGAGAGCAGCACTACATTGAATAAGTTGATGGTGTACATTTAATATTCGAGTATAAACTCATACTGTATTAAAAACTTAAACTCATGTTACCGTGAAGTTTATAAAATAGGTTAAAGGAAAGTTACATTTTACTTAAGTCATCACAGCAACTGTCAGTGATTAAAAACCTCCAAAAAGCAGTATCATCTACATCTGACATCATCAGTTCATAAACTTCATCCTGGGTTAAAGTTTCCATTTCTTCATCGTAAGGATCATACTCTGAATTCAAAGGTGTAGCTTCGGCATTGGCTTCCTCTTCCTCATCTACCCACAAATTGTCATCTTCTGTGACATCCACTAAACTGGATATGCCACATTTCTTGAAATAGTTAATAACTGTGTCCACGGGAATATCATTCCATGCCTTGATATTAAAATCACAGCTCATCCAGACCTGAAGCACATATATTCTGACCACTTGTATATGACTTTTTACCACTGATCATCCACTCGTTCCATTGCTCAAGGATGCAGTCTTTAAATGGTTTATTCAGACAGACATCAAGTGGCTGTAGGACTGAAGTTAATCCACCAGGAATATTAGCAATGTCACTGTTGTTTATCACTGTTGGTAATGAGCCCTGCTTCAGATCTGGCAACCCTGCGCTGGGTGGTAATTTGTAAACAACGGTAACAAGTAACAACTAGCCAGTCGCTACTGAGACACACGATGGTGTTCATGGCTTGGGCTCATGAGGTTACTAATCTTTCTTATGTACTCATGACCGTATCCATGGAGATATATTTTATAAAACTTTGCCTTCATATAGAAAATAAGTTGTGTTTGATGGTGATGTTAGTCATTTCAGCAGTTTTTGACAGTATATGTACTATCTACAGGGAAACAATGGTCAAGGTGTTTGGCGATGTTCCCTGTCAGGCCTATGGATCCCATAACCACAGGATGTAGAGGTTAGGATTTTATACCTGGTGCTTAGGACGACCCCCAATTTTGGGGATTTTTTTACGAGGTTCAATAGTCGCCCTATACACCAGCAAGTACGATATTGGTTAATATGTGCAGGCATGCATAGTTGTTTTCATATCTCCCAAATCTACCTGCTTTAGTAAAAACCAATTGGTAATTTTTGTTTAGTACTTCACAAATATCTTTTTCATTGATATAGATTTTCCCCTCCTCCATGACTGACTGTACTTTATCTTTGACTTTTGTTTCGTTTCGTATGTAGCTGTAAAACAACTTTGGCTGATCAATACTTTTATTTATAATGTCTTCCTCAAACTGCCTTCGAGCTTCTCTCCTTATCCTTGTATAATTGTTTCTTGCCTGTTTGTAGTAGTTGTATGCTCTCTTGCTTTTATGTCATCTGTATCTGATCAACAGCAACTCTGTTTTCTTTTTTGCACTTTTACAATTAGTATTAAACCACTTCTTTATCCTTAATTTTGTTTCTTTGTGCTTTGGGACATAATTCTGGACTTTTTTGTAAAATTCACAGAATTTTTTAGATATAACTTTTTGGCTCCTTTTCCCAATCTATATCCTTAAAGTACTTCTTGAGGTCATGATAGTATCCATTCTCATAGTATAGCCTGTTTTTGTAATTTTCATTATCTCTGACTATATCATATGCTATCCTGAAATTGTAATCTAATACTGCATGGTTGCTTTTGCTGAATGAGGATGATGGACAATACTGTCAATTTCATTTTCTTGCCTAGTAAATATGAGATCTAATAATGAGGGGTCTTCTGGTTTGCTTTTTCTGTTGTTCTTTACATGTTGTGTTAGGAAAAGCTCTTGTATAAGATCCAGGAGCTTTTGATCCCAACAACTTTCATAGCTTATTGCATCTAGAGTATTCTAGTTTATATTTGTTAAAATCTCCTCTGTGTGTGTGTGTGTGTGTGTGTGTGTGTGTGTGTGTGTGTGTGTGTGTGTGTGTGTGTGTGTGTGTGCGTGCATGTATGTGTGTGTGTGTGTGTGCATGCATGTGTGTGTGTGTGTGTGTGTGCGTGCATGTGTGTGTGTGTGTCTCTGTCTCTCTCTCTCTCATCCATATATTGTCTGAACCATGTTCCATCATATTACATTGGTGTAGTTGGTGTTGGCAACCATCATCCACTCACTTGATGTAGTGCTGCCTACTTCTTCCTTCATCTTTATCATTCTTTTTTTCTGTCTGCCCTCCTCTCTTCTTATTCACCCATCTTTCCTCTTTCTTTTTAGTACTCTTCTTTCCTTTTCAGACAGCCTTACATTGATTTACAAGCCTAATAGTTTCCCGTGAGCCAGGAAATCATTTACAATGCCGGATGATAACCATATAACCAACCCATACGTGTTCTGTACATGTCAGTAAGTGGGCTGGCAGAGGGTTAGTGCCCCTCCACATAAAATAACTTACTGTAAGACAAACAATCACCCCTTATGGGATTATGGGGTCTGGTTATAGATAGATAAGCTTCAGGCTTCCTATATAAGTACAGTCAATCCTCGTAAATCGTGGCAATTTGGGTCTGGACCACTGCCGTGATCTATGAATTCCGTGATTTGTGAATAATAACTCGTATGTGAAAAATTAATTTGGGTCTGGACTTCGGCCAGCTCGCCCCCACAGCACCCTACCTACACTTATGTAGACACCATCAAACAATCATACAAATTTAGGAATATGCAGTGCATGTATTAAGGGATCTCACCTTAATCCTATGATGAAATTGCTTAAGTGAATGGAGTGGGGTGGTGTTGGGAAGAACTTAGAACCTCTCAGCACTTGTTCTTCCCAAACTCTTTCACCAGCTTTGAAAACTTCTCTCCCCTCTCAGCACAACAAATGAGCCCCAAACGTTGACTGTACGACAACTGCGGCAGCTTCTTGACGCCATACTGCTTAGAGCGCTTCATTGGGGAGTCGGGAGGGGCCATGGCAGGTAGGAGGCAGGGGGAAGTTGCACAAAAAAGGCAGGTAACTATCGTACTCCATGGCAATGGTCTGTAGTGTGCGGACTGGCGGGACAAGAACAACAACAACATGGCGGCATTAGTGTGCACACTTGCCACCGGGGATGTGTGGTGATTGGTTGTTGGATCGCGATTTTCAATTTGAATGCCACGGTTTACGATTCTCCTCGGAAAAGGCCCACTTGGGTGCCCAGATCCGTGATTTTCATGACTTAACAGTGATTTAAGGGTGCCGGCAGTCTGACAGCCACTTAGCCATGATTTATGAATCCGTGATTCATGAACACGCAATTTACGAGGATTGACTGTATATGATTATCAAATATACTGGACTGCATGTTGATGAAGAGAGAAATGTTACTGTAAGTGCAGCATCATTATACAGTGGAAGATCCTAAGTCGCGGCAGTATGAGACTGAGCACACACCACGATTTGAGAATTCTGTGAGTTAGAAATAACTTATCTTATGGAGAAAGTTACTTTTGGGTCTGTCATTTTGAAAAAGTTGCCCCCTTACCCCCAAACTTACATCACACTGGTCACCAGTAAACACTAACAACCTGGAAAAGAAATGAGTAAAGCTTATTTAATAGGAATGAACAATATTGTAAGAGTCTTCCTTGACTCTGACTGACAACATTGCTTGAGTGAACAGGGGAGAGGGGAGTGGTTCCAAGGCTTGAGGCAGACTATGGCCTCACAGCATGAGGCGAGTGTGCTTCCGCCTCCGTGCCACTTCCTCCTCATCAGCCTCCCTCAGGAATCCCTCAAAGTCCAGTGCGGAGACAACAGAAGCAGTGTCATTGTAAGAGTCATCGATTCATTGGGATTAATTTTTACCAAACAGGTGCAGCCTTTCCATATTTTCTTTTGAAATGAGGCTTTCACAGGTTACTTATTATTCCTGGCCTATCACGGCTATTGGGTGTGTTTATAAACTTATCTCTGAAAGCTATAAATGAAGATTTAGAATGCACGATACACTGACACGTCTACTCGGAGCGGTGGTTGGTAAACAATGCGCCAGTTGGAGAGATTGTCCTCATCGAGTCTGTAATGATGGGCAACTTTGGCTTTCTGCTCACTGTTGTCAATTTTCCTTATTACATATAACTTTTGGATGCAAGTTAACATTAGTTTCATCGTCTTCCCCATCCTCATGAAGTTGTAGGCTGAGGAGGGTTACAGTCAGACATGGTAACACTGGGCAGGCAGATGAAGTATAGAGAGAAAATAATCCTCATGTAAATTACAGCGGAACCTCATGTTGACAACAGAGAGGAGACAGTGCACTGAACCTGGCACTGGGGCATCAAGTACGCAAATCCTTCATGCATCGGAGGGAAGCACTGTGATTGGCTTATAGTAAGTGCTTTGCTTGAATATGATTGGTTTAGTACTTGCCATGCTTGACTACGATTGGTTTACGCCTGGCTAGATGCACGGGCTTGAGGGAATGGTATTGCGTATTACATGAGGCATCAGAAAACCATCACCTTTGAGGCTTCATTCGCATATTTTGTGCAATTTCCATGAGTTACTGATATTGCAAACTTGCATGATGTCACCATGTACAGTTAAAGTCCTCTAATCCGGCCACGAATAATCCGAAAATCCCAATACTCCGAATTTGTCGAGGCGAAATTTTTCAAGAATTTTTGGTCTTTTTGAATATTTCTTTTTTTTTTAATTTTTCTGGGCTTCATCTGAGGATTTATCTGGCTTGGACTTACTCTTGGTCTTGGATGTACCTGCATGCAACTATTCATCTACATTTCTATGCATTTCCGGTGAGTAAAACAATAACTCATATCATTGTAGGTGTTTATGTAATGATCATTAACACTCATGATCACTAATTTCTGCATAGAGGTGCCCCCTTCATATCCAATATACTCAGGGAAAATGGCAGGGGGGGGGGGAATGATATGAGCTCCACCCGCCTCTACCCCAGCTCCCAGCCCTCCCCCATACCCTTACTTATCCCAACCCTCCACTTGTCATTTTTAACTGGCATTTACATCTCAAGCTAGCCCCATACTTTTTACTCATAGTCACATTACCAATAAACAAACAAAACACTAGGATATGTAAAAAGTATATACAGTAATATAATTATGAACACGCTGCAGCAAGAAATAATGCATTATGGTAATCCCTCCAATATCCAATGTAATAGAGGCAAAGGCATGTCGGGGAAGTGGTTTTGTCCGGATATTGGGCCCCTGCCACCAGGACTGGTACTGATGAATCCTAACCCAGCCTAACTTTGAAAGCCACCTAAATAACTCCCTACCGGACATGCCTAGCACCTATTTAAGACCCTATTCACACCAATAATGGACATCTATCTATCTATCTATTGCCAGACGCCATAATCCCGTAAGGGGTGGCCATTTGACTTTGAGTTATTTGTTTTACAGGGAGGGGCACTAACCCTCCACCAACCCACTTGCTAATACGTAGGGAACACGTATGGTTTGGTTATATGGTTACCACCCAGCGTTGTAAATGGTTTCTTGGCTTACAGGAAACCATTCGGCTTGTCACTCAATGTAAAGCTACCTGAAAAGGAAAGGAAAGCAATAAGAAGTGACAGGAAAGATGGGAGAAATAGGAAGAGAGGAGGACAGACACAGAAAAAGAATGATAAAGGCTAAGGAAGAAGCAGGCAGCTCTACATCAAGCGAGTGGATGATGGTTGCCACCACCTACCACCTATAATGGACATAAAGCATGAAATAAATGAAAAGGAACCAGAGAATGAGGAATTAGAAGTGAGTATGGAAAATTTTTAGCAGTGTACAGGGTACAGTACTTACAGCATGTCTGTGGCGGCCTCATATAAGGCTCTGGCAGTGGTGAAAATGCTCATGAAGCACGTACAGTAAGCCAGTGTTGTGCTGCACTTAATTCTTTGCACTGTGAATTATAATTGTTATACACTTCACATTCTATTCTAAATTGCGCCACGCCAGTTTCAACCACCAGTTTGCACTCCACACTTAATCCTTTGCACTCTAAATTTTAATTTCTTAACACTGCACAACACTGTAAATTCCCTTGTGGTCTAGTTGCAAGGTATTGCAGTTTATTCACTGTTTATTCACAAAAATGAGCACGTACGGTGTTCATTTTGATGAGCATCTACTCATGATGGTAGTTAGCCGGTAACTGGGGAGGGAGAGGAACAGCAGGGGGCCTGTGGCCTTGTGTAAACACAGCTGTTTGGGCGCCAATTTCAAATTACGGGTGGGAAAAAATTTGGATTATGGGGGGATTATTTTTTTTGCTTTTTGGCCATTTGTGGGTTCCGAAGGTCCAGGCCTAAAATATCCGGGTAGTGGGGTGTCCGGTTAGTGGCCGTCTGGATAATAAAGCTTAATGTTGACAGTAAAACAAAAACGTTAACAACAGCCACCCCAGGCCTCATGCTTCGGTGCTTGCATGCGTGTGTGTGTGTGTGTTTGCAAAGCAGTGCACCCAATACATGAGGCCTGATGTGGCCATTGTTAACATTTTTGTTTTACTGTCAACGTCATAATGCATTAATTTCTTGCTGCAGCATGTTGATAGTTATATTATATACTTTTAACATATCCCAGTGTTCTGTTCTTGTATTAATAGTGGGGCCAAGAGTGTTAAGCATGAAATCAGCTTGAGATGTAACTGCCAGTTAAGAATGATGAGTGGAAGGGGAGGGAAGGTATGGAGGAGGGTTAGGAGCTGGGGTAGAGACAGGTGGAGCTCATTTCGTCCCCACCTTCCCTCTTCCCTAGGTATGTAGGGGTAGGAAGGGGGCACCCCTGAACAGAAATTAGTGATTGTGAGTGTACATATGTCTAATGTTTTCAGAGGTCCCTCCAAGTAGTCCAAAGACCCTCAGTCTGCTGCCATTCGGATTACCGGACTTTTACTGTATTATGAATCGCTATTTAGGATTGCTTGAATTAGGAGTTCCACTGTACTTTTAAGTCCTTCAGCCCAAGGACATCTCTTTTATTTTAGTGTACAAGGAAAGAACTATGTATGAATGGAATTTCACTTGGAAACGACACAGGGAGTGAGTATGTGAAGTTTCACAATTACAATCTTAAGAAAAACAAATAAAATAGCTTTCCTTCTCTTTCAGTATTTGTTATATCCCCCATTGGCCTGTGGATGTTTAATTGCTTCTTGTGTGTAGTGAATTTTTGCATCAGAGAATTGGGTAGAAAAAGGGTGAGAGTGCATTGCGAGATGGATGCTGTGTACCCATTGTAATGGAGGAGGGATGCAAGCAGACAAGGAACAGTGACCATTGTAACAACGATAGAAGAAGAAGAAAAATGCAACACTGTGGTGAAAGCGAGAGGTTGATGGGAGTCAGTATGAGGAGGGGAGTTGACGAGACAAAAAGTATTTGACTCCACTCTCCATAGAGAGCTGTATGGAAGCCAACCCCCCCTCCCTGCCTTCTTCACATTTGAGAGTTGCACTCCACACAGGGGTGAATAAGACACCTATAGAAAGTCAACAGTTGAATATGGGTAAACAAAGTACAGCATCACCATTGCAGACCCAGTCTCTTGGAAGCAGATTCTGCAGGGACTGTAATGTGGTCTTTCCATGATAGGTCCCAAGGTAAAGAGCCCAAGGATATTATGGGATGAAAGACAGATGTGTGTTGTTAAATTTAAAGGGTAGTCTTGTGGAAGATACAGATGTAGAAATTGAGTTTTTGGTGCATTAAAAACAAGTTTTTTTTTTTTTTAATACTCTAGTAAGAAATTATAGCTGTTGGCTACTATGCCTTCAGGCTCAGCAGTTGCCATTTTCTTCAGTGCAAAGTCTGCCTAGTTACCTGAGTCTGGGTACAGCTGACAAGAGGAGTGCCTTCACACAGTTGCAGTATTATAACCAAGCAGCGAGCCTTGGTTATATAAATGTCTCCAACTTCCTCCCTTGCCTTCAAAAGGAGGATGGTGGGGTGGAAGAATGGGACAGTTTTAGCCTGCAGTCCATCAGGTTCATGTTTAGATGAATTAGGGCCACAACAACATCACTTGCAATCAATCATACACAGTCTATGGTTGACAACTTCAACTTTGATGCTTTGTTTAAGGTAGTGATAGATGGACACCCAGTGTTTTTCCATGGAGGAAGTATTGTTGCTATTCCTGAATGATCATCTTCAGTTTTGGATAGGCTTTTTGAAATGTAGGGAATACATACAGCCCACATCAATTCTTTCAGGATCAAAGGGCTCTCATAACCAGGATAAAATAATCTTATACTAATAATAACATACAACAAAAGGATATCATCATAGTGAACAAGTTAACCATATGAGTATGGTCAATAAAAAGAAATAAAATATTTCTGAAGGCTAGACAAAAAATTTTTTACCTGTGCATAATAGTTTACAAAGACAGGTAAAAAACAGCCAGACCCATACAAACCCAGGAGGACTCATCATATAGAAGGACCAAAGGCTAGACTACCATTGGATAGATCACACCATAGTCTAGATCATTTAAGCCATAGGAGACTACCCTACATCCCTGGCATCATTTACATGATAAAAAAACTTCTCCAGCCACCTCCTGACTTCAGGTGATGGTTGTGAGTGGTGTAATTTGAAGCTTATTTGACCTGCAACTGAAAGGTCCCAGATTCTTATTCTCATATCATATATAAAGGCTCCAAGCTTGCATGGGTCAGCCTTGGTCACCTAATGGCAGCTCTCCACACTGCTTGATCTCTGGCAACCTACCTATTCAGTTCAAGTTCTTTTCAGTCTGCCTCTCGCAGCCCTACCCCTGACATTCACACTTCTCACTTTCTGCACCCAACTGCCATCCTTCATCCTCTCCACATGTCCAAACCATCTCAATCTGTTCCTCCTCATCACTGCGCCAATACACTCCAGTTCCATCCTTCCTCTCAACTCTTCAACAGTAAACCTAGCACTCCAGGCCTCACATTCAAAGATGCACAACACACCAATCTAATCATTGTCATTTCTGTACATTTGAGCCTATGCATATCCTCTTCCTTTACTGCCAAGGTCTCAGTACCATACAGCAGTACATTCATAACATGATGCATACAAAGATCCCTTAGCATGGAGGGAGAGCCCTCTCAATGCCAGGAGAGGCAACAGCTCTCAGAACTTCCTCCAACCACTCCATACCCTAGCCACAGAGGGTTTTCAGCCCCATCTCTTGCACATGACATGCCCTCCAAATAATAAAACTCTTCCACACATTCAAGAGACTCACCAGCAAAATCAGTCCTTTCATGCCTAACAATCTCTATATGCTTTCCCTGACACAATGCACACATGAAATCAGCATTATCTCACAGTCTATCTTTAATACCATTACCTCTCTTATGCTCTCAGTTATCATAAATACTGCACAAGATGGAGTTACTTCCCACACATTTGTGGCTAACTGCACATTACCACTCTTCTTTTATTTTGACAGTGCCACCACCAGTCTTAGATATCACCACTATTGTTTTATCCACATTTACTATCAAACCCTTGTGCTCATTATATCTCTCCACATCCCTTTCATTCTCTGCAGTCAGCACTTAATCATCACCATACACCTCCCATGGGAGTCCATTTCTGAAGTCTTATGAGAGAGCTTTAAGCATCATGACAAACCATTAGGGACTCTGACCCTTGATGCATGCCAATAGTCATGGACAACTCACAGTCAAATCTCCAGTCACTCTCACTTGGGTGCAAGCACCCACATACCTAGTATAACCACTAACCAGCCACTCCTCAGTCCCAAGCTTTCTCAATGCCCACTTCAGCATCTCTGTAGGGACTCTGTCAAGTGCCTTCTCCACTGCATCTCTCCACTTTCTAAATCTTTCCTTCACATCCCTTTCATTCTCTGCAGTCAGCACATAATCATCAGCATACACCTCCCATGGGAATCCATTTCTGAAGTCCTGTGAGAGAGCTTTAAGCATCATGACAAACCGTAAGGGACTCAAGACTGACCCCTGATGCATGCCAACATTCATGGACAACTCACACTCAAATCTCCAGTCACTCTCACTTGGGTGCAAGCACCCACATACCTAGTATAACCACTAACCAGCCACTCCTCAGTCCCAAGCTTTCTCAATGCCCACATCAGGATCTCTGTAGGGACTCTGTCAAGTGCCTTCTCCAAATCAACCAAAACAAAACACAGATTCCTTTCCTACATATTTTTCCTGACGCTGGCAGACAATGAATATGGCATTAGTGGTCCCTCTGTTTGGCATTAAAAAAAAAAACTGCATCTCACCAGTAGTTACTCTCTCCCTAATCATACCTTCTAGGACTCCATTACTTTCATTATCTGATCCAAAAGTTTTATGCTTCTATAATTTCCTTCCAGGGCATCACTCTGCCTCTTGTTCACATTTACAATCACACTCTTCAGTCAGTCATCTGGGACAATACACCCATATATAATCTTCCTTATCAGATCTGTAACTAACCCCTTTCTTATATCTCCTGAGGCCTTCAGCATTTCAGCAGTCAACCCAAACACCTATGCCACCTTCCCCTGCATCCTGTCTATTACTCTGCTCACAGTAGCAGCATCAATCAAAGGCCAAGGGCCATTCACTGGATGGGCTGACTCCAAACCTTCCTTGTTCTAGTCAAACTGCTCAACCAGCAACTGGTTATAATACTCTTTCCAGGCATATTTAATCTCTTCATTCTCTATTACTACCTTTCCCTCATCATTCATCACACACTGCTAACCTATGACATCCCTGTTTTCTCATCTGATTTACCTCCTTTCAGCATTATTTAGGTTATCCAGTAAAGTCTTCAAGACTCAGATTTTGCCCTGTATACCTCCTTTATAGCCCTACACTTGACAGCCAAGTATTTCACTCTGTTACCACCCTGTTTCTACTTCAGGAAAAGCCTTCCTTTCTCCTCATCCCACCACCATGTTATCTTATGTCTATGTCTTGGAAGGCCCCTTGTCCATCCACACACTGAATCAATATCTCTCAGATTGTCCTTGAGAGCTCTGTACTGTTCATTTACACTTCTGTCAATAGCTTCCTGTTCAGCCACAACTCTACTCATCTTACTATGGAAGGCATCTCTCACTACTTGGTTTTTCAACTTCCATATTTTCCTTCTAGGTGCATAGGTCCTCTTGTTCACCACCCTCTCCTTAAGCATCATGTCACATACCACTAATTTGTGTTGCTGCACACACTCTTTGCTCCCTCTAACTAAACATCCCTCATCAACCTCCTATCAGTCTCTCTGACCAGGAAACAGTTAATCTGGATACTGTTTCCCCTAGACTCATATGTAATCAACCTACTCGCTCTTCCTAAAATGCATGTTGCACAGTCATGGTAGTTGCCTCCCCAATTTCAAGTATCCTTTTCCCTTTCACATTGCTCATACCATATGCGTATCCTTCATGTACCCCTTCACATCCTTGAGCTTCTTCGTCCTCATGATCATTGAAGTCCCCTTCCAAAACTACATTTTCATCATTCCCATATCACTTACCACACATATCAATTCATCCCCAAATCCATCTTTTTCAACATCTTCCAAGCCAGGCAGTGGAGCAATGAGCATACACTGATATCAATAAAATTAGAGGTCTACCCACCAATATTTTCACTGCTTTAATCCTTTCATTCACTGCCATTACATTCATGACACATTCCAAACATATTTCTTCAACCAGCACACCCACACCACCATATCTATCATTACTACTACGCCAAAATAGCTTGTACCTACCATCCTTCTTGGCAGTCATTCTGGCTTAACCTCCTCACACCTAACATCCTGTACACAACCAACATCCACCCGCCTCCTATTCATAGCCTCCACCACTTCCTTCGCTCAACCCTTCAAACTACCCACATTCTCTGAAGCCATTCTGAATCCATTGGGTGATTTAATTTCCCCAGGCTTGCTCCATTTTCTCATTTCTTTGGTCATTGAAATACCCACCCTGTGGAGCGATCCCGACACCACCACCCCAGGAGGACATGGGGAGGTCACCCCCACCCCAAGAGGAGGTGACGGGGAGACGCATAGGTGTCCCGTGCTACAACGACTCATCTCCCCTGTGACCCTATGCCTCTCTTCCACGCAGCCGAACCCCCAGGAAGTGCCCCGACCAGATGCAAATCCCTCTGACAGGGAGAGTGCTTGCCAGAATTGGGGTGAGACTTGCCCTTTGACAGTCCCAAGTAGGCCCTTGGTAGCAGCATCCACCGGACCTGCCTCCACAAAAGGAAGAGTGACCACCAGAGCTCACAGACCTACTTTACCCCAGGGGAGCAGCGGCGCAGTAGTATCCACCGAATCTACTGCAGGAGGAGTGTCCACCGGATCTCCTTCTGCCACCCACCTTCGGGAGCGGGCGTCTCGGACCGTCAGCCAGACGACCTTCGCCTGCAGTCCCCAGGAGGGCAGATGGCCAGTGGTAGTGTCCACCGGATCTGCCACCAGGGGAGAGACCACCAGTCGTCCCCCAGCTGCACTTTTCCCCCAACAGCAGGAGGTCAGTAGAGTCCATCGGACCTGCTGCAGAAGCCAGAGAGCCCTCCAGGCTTTCCCCTCCTGCTGTCCCTGAGACGAGTGGTCCCCCAGCAGTGTCCCCTGGACCTGTCAGCCTGAGGGAGTGTCCCCCAGATCTCCCTTGACCACTAACCCGGGAGGGAGCCTTGGTAGCGTCCCCCGGACCTACTAGGCAGAAGGAGTGTCCTCCGGATCTCTTTTCTCTGCCCTGGAGTGGAGCTTTGGCAGGGTCCGCCAGGCCCACCAGGCTGAGGGCACATGCCACTGGTCATCCCTCCTCCACTACCCCGGAGACTCCCTACGAGGGTGCCGTCTCTGGCTTAGCCTGCCCCTCCAGAGGCCAAACGAGATGCATCCCTGATGGCCCTCCTCCCGCACCGGGCCATCACCTGTGTTTACCTGTGACGTAGCCCTGGGCATGCCCCAGCGCCCGCCAACGACCCAACCAACACTCTGCAACACTCCTGCTCCCCCTCCCTCATTGGAGAGTACCTGGAGTGGACTCACTGCAAGCCTAGGTGTCCTGTCCCTGCAGCCAAGGCCCTGACACCCCCAGCAGCTGACGGACTCCCCCAGAGCGAGCGGCCACAGTCAACCCATGATACCCTCTCCCTCCTGGCAAGATCGTAGCCTCCGGACATCGAGGGGCGCCTTGCAGCCAACTCCAGGCCCGGACCAGCCAGGACCTGTCCCCAGGACTCCCACCACGGCCAAGGGCCGGCGCTGTGCTGTGTGCCTCTTAGCCCTGTGCAGCCTGTCTAGAGGGCCACCACACTCCCAGGGCCCCCACCAGGAAAGGGCCACCCACCACACAACCCTCCAGCTCAACCCGGACACCTGAGTATGCCACCCAAGACCCACGCCATTATCAAGAACGCACCCCTGATGGCCCTCCTCCCACACCGGGCCATCACCTGTGTTTACCTGTGACGTAGCCCTGGGCATGCCCCAGCGCCCGCCAACGACCCAACCAACACTCTGCAACACTCCCATATAACCCCTAGAGCTACAGACCCTGTGTGAACCCCACCTCCCTTCATCTAGAGTGTCGTACCCCTGGGTATCACAATAATCCCCTTCCCTAATGTGTCCTCAACCCCGGGCGTGTATCCCCTGTGCGACATTCATACTCGACCCCTGTGTAGTGTTCTCTATCCCCCCCTTGCACCGCCCCTGTTTGTGATCCATTGTGTATTGCTCGACACAGCTGTGAAACACTATACCCTGTGTGTAACATCCATGCCCCTGTTTAATATTTGTGGCCCCTATATGTCTCACCCATTCCCCCCTATTGTTATATCGCGACCCCTGTGTCATATAGGTGGTGACTTACATTGTCGTAGTTCTGTGGAATATCCGTCCCCCTTGATATATATATATCTGTACAAAGACTCGTACGGTATACCTTGTTTGTGATATATCTAAGTGCTGTGTAACATACCATATCTGGGTCACAGGTCGTGCCGTTCCCCGTGCAGTATATATCTTGTTTGTGTTATATGACGTGTTGTGTGTTATACTATGTGATATATATATATATATATATATATATATATATATATATATATATATATATATATATATATATATATATATATATATATATATATATATATATATTTTTATATATATATATATATATATATAGAGATATATATATATATATATATTTATACATATTTATATATATATATATACCTGTATATATATTAAAATGCGTGGCTTGAAAAACAGTGCCCCCGGAACCATAGTACCCCCGACGACAGGGCAAGCCAAGAACAGCGTAGTGTGCCCACAGATACACCGACACCCCCACACGGACCCCATGGGGTGGCCGCCACCAGCCACCACCACTCCGGGCAACAGCGACACATGTCAGCCAGGGCCGTGCGCCCCTGTGACATGCAGCCACCACGCCGCCGCCACCGTAGGAGAAGGACACTACCTTCGCGTAGTGGAATTGCTGAGCCGGCTAGGGGTGGAGTTAGAAACTATACTACAGACGCCGCCCCTCTGGTAGAGACGATCTATGGTCGCTCCCAAAGTGTTCCGGTAGAGACGATCTATGGTCGCTCCCAAGGTGTTCAGGTAGAGACGATCTATGGTCGCTCCCAAGGTGTTCCAGTAGAGATGATCAATGGTCGCTCCCAAGTTGTTCAGGTAGAGACGATCTATGGTCGCCCCCAAGGTGTTCAGGTAGAGACGATCTATGGTCGCTCCCAAGGTGTTCCAGTAGAGACGATCAATGGTCGCTCCCAAGGTGTTCCGGGAGAGACGATCTATGGTCGCTCCCAAGGTGCTCCGGTAGAGACAATCTATGGTCACTCCCAAGGTGTTCCGGTAGAGACGATCTATGGTCGCTCCCAAGGTGTTCCGGTAGAGACGATCTATGGTCGCTCCCAGGGTGTTCAGGTAGAGACGATCTATGGTCGCTCCCAAGGTGTTCCGGTAGAGACGATCAATGGTCGCTCCCAAGGTGTTCAGGTAGAGACGATCTATGGTCGCTCCCAAGGTGTTCCGGTAGAGACAATCTATGGTCGCTCCCAGGGCGTGCAGAGTAGAGAGACATTCCCACGGCAGGAGACTGGAGCCCAGGCTTCCTGTCCCAGAGTGACCCAGACAGGCCTCCCAGCCTCCCCTGGTCTCTGTACGCTACGCCTGGCTCTAGAGCAGACGCACCTGATGGACCCCAGTGGAAGTCGCTGCCGCAGCTCTCCCATGTCGGCGCCCCTAGACGCTGGAGACCGCAGTCCCTATTCTCTCTCGGCTCTCCCCAGGACACCCGGACGTGATCTCTCTACGCCCCCACGACGCCGGGACCTATCACAGAGGTTCCTGGAGCTATTCGGCCCCAGTCCCGAGGGCCACATGCCGGAGCCAAGTCCGGAAGCCACGGGAAGTCCAGGACGCGAGAGGACGCCCTTACGAGCTATCCCGTGCCCTCTCAGCACGCCTCGCATTGACGGTGCCCCTAGCCCAGCATGATCACCGATGACATGTTCCTGCCTATCCCCCTGATGAATACATGTGATATTGTAGCACGAGTGATTTAGGTTAAGTGTGATTTCCCATAATGTAAGTATTGTGCAGTGATTTCATATAGTGAATATCGGGGTAAATCAGATCGCAGTGAGAAGTTAAAGGACGAGAGTGTGGAACAAGATCTGATTGACTATACGTGTGAGTGACATCTCTGTTATATAATTAATAAGCCTGTGCCTATAAAGACATACCCCCATTACTGTGAAGGAATATTGTGAAAGGAAGTATTAATAGTATTCTCTCCTTCCCCCTCGCTGTGGAACAAGATCTGATTGACTATATGTGTGAGTGACATCTCTGTTATACAATTAATAAGCCTGTGCCTATAAAGACATACTCCCATTACTGAAAAGGAATATTGTGAACGGAAGTATTAATAGTATTCTCTCCTTCTCCCACGCTACCAATAAATCTTGTTCACCACCTGCTCTCACTCCCATATCTCAAGTAAGTGGTGAGTCAAGGATAAAATCAATTACCAAAGTATTTTGGCTAGTGGAAACCATATAAACTTCACGGCTAATATCTGCCGCCTTCCAGTATTACCATAACTTTCCCCTAGCCGTCACAAGTCACTCCCCGCACCTCCCCTATCTCCTCCTAGTGAGACTCAACCCCCTCCCGCGCCCCCGCGCGCGCGCCTATATTTACTGCACTCCTGATACATTAGGATTGCTTGTGTTGTCATTAGTATCAGAGAAGCAAGTATCCTGCGAGATACCCATATCCTAGATAAGGTTTTATATTGCTATATATTGTGCTGTAATATCTGCTGATTTGTCCTGTGTCTGACTGTGGTAATATATGTGTAAAGGTTGTTGCCTAGAGTTTTTGTGTCCTGCCTCTTTTTATTGCACTAGCTCCAGTCTCGAAAGAGGACCCCGCTCCATGTTAGGTGAAATAGGAACGAGAAGTCGAGCCTAATTTCACCTAGCATTACATATATATATATATATATATATATATATATATATATATATATATATATACAGTATATATATATATATATATATATATATATATATATATGTATACTGTATATATACAGTATATATATATATATATATATATATATATATATATATATCTGTATACAGTAGGTTCGCGCAGTGCGCGTCATCACAGTGCGTGATTCGCATTGTGCGTGAGTGACCAAAAATCATAACCAAAAACCCTTGAATGCGCGAGTTTACCGCACAGAACGTGAGGCAGAGGCAAGGAGTGGCTCAAAAATGCCATTTTCTATTAGTGCGCAACCACCCCTCACACAGCGCGTCACGTGTCGTCTGCTCCTGTTCCTGTTGAGGATGAAGAGGATGCAATGTCAGAAGTGTCAGCATTGGACTTTGAAGGGTTTATGGCCGAAGTGAGTGACTTTGATGCTCCTGGGGAAGGTGCTCAAGAGCAGTCTGTGGAGGAAAGTATTGGTGCGGTGGGGAGTGCGGCACTGTAAGTGTTGCCGCGCCTCGGAACCCCTATTATTTAAGGTCATCAGGCCTGTTATCTACTGTTGTTAAGGTGACTACCCATAGTTTTGTTATTGTAGCTATAGCTTTAGTACAATGAAAAATATGACCTTTATTGTCTCTAAGGGCCAAAAAATGTCCAGGTATGAGGGGGTACCACCCATATGTAATTATTCCCATAAGATTATGTATTCCCAGTACGCGAATTCCCACTGCACGAGGTCGTGGACTGCCCAATCTCTCGCCCACTGTGCGAGCCTACTATATATATATATATATATATGTTTGTGTGTCTGTGTGTGTCTGTGTACAGTAATATTTTGTGTTATACAGTGTTTGTGATTGTTATGCAGCATATTCTGCGCCCAACTTCTTGGGTTCAGATACGGTGTGGGCCTTGGGTTCTTTCTTCTGGACCGGGCTAGAGTATACAGACAAGGGATAGGGCTTAAACACAGGCTAACCTGATCTACATGTATATTACCTTACAAACAATACAACTGTTCACACACAAGTACATGGACAATCCTGTATAAAATACAAGTATGCTATATGACACAATACAGTATAAAATACAATTACACTATATATCACAATACAATACACACAGGTGGCCTGAACACAGTATGACACATGACACTATGTATATCACAATACAGGGCACACACAGGCATGAACATAATATAACACGACACGGTATATCACAATACAACACGCACATGTAGTAAGAACGCAATATAACACAAGTCACTGTATATCACAATACAATACACCTATTTGGTACAAACGCAATATAACACAAGACCCTATATATTACAAAAGCATAGAACACAGAGTCAGGTCAGGTATGTATTGCAGAGAGAGGGAACAACACGCTTGACAACCGAATGATGGTTTGCTACATTGAAATGTACTGTCAATCAGGTATATCACACGAGTCTGTTGCATGGACGTATGTGGATCACTGGGTGGATATTCCACTGCACTAGTCTACTGTATGTCACCACTCGTAAGGCATAGGGGTCGTGATGCACATGTGAGGGATCAGAGGCATTACACAGGGGAGTGTGGGTATTACCTATGGGGCAAGGGGGGGTCGCACACAAAAGAGGGGGGAAAGGGACACAAAAGAATGCACTAAAATACCCACCGCCGCCGGACCACTCACCCCGCCACCCCCCACCCCACCACCACACCACCACCCCAGGAGGACACCATTGCGGGGTTAGTGACCCAGGACAAGAGGGTCACCAGGACACCCCTGTCCAGAGTACCTCTTCCCCGCAACTGTCACAACCAGGTAAGCGGAAAGAGACAACCACCCTGCGAGCGTGGCAGCCTTCACCAGGTTCGGGGTGGGACTGATCCAGAGTCAGTCCCAGGCAACACCGCGGTACGGCCACCGTACGTACCGGGGAAGGAGCGGTCACTGTACGCCCTTCAGTTGTTTTCCCCCTGTGACACTGCCATCACGGCCACCGTACGTGAGGGGGAGGGAGCGGCCACCTTACGCCCTTCAGTCACAGCCACCTCTGGGGACGGCCTCGGGACGTTAGTTATTGAACACGCCCCAACTGGCAGAGACAGGAGTAGTGGAACCACGATCACGGCCACCGTACGTGACGGGGAGAGAGTGGCCATCGTATGCCCCTCATCCACTATTTCCTCCTACTACAGGAGTAACACCGCATTCACAGCCACCGTACGTGACGGGGAAGGAACGGCCACCATACGCCTTTCAGTTACTTCCCGAAAGTGAGGCAGGCCCACGGCTACGGCCACTGTACGTACCAGGGTAAGTAGACCCTCAGCTACGGCCTCTGTACGTACTGGAGAGGGAGCTGCCCCTGTCCTCTCTCCTGCCTTTTCCTCCTACAGGAGTAACATCGCGTTCATGGCCACCGTACATGACGGGGAAGGAGCGGCCACCGTACGCCCTTCAGTTACTTCCCAAAGGGCAGGCAGGCCCACGGCTACGGCCACTGTGCGTGCCAGGGTAAGTAGACCCTCGGCTACGGCCTCAGCAGGCACCGGAGAGGGCACTGCCCCAGTGCACCCCTCTCCTGCCTTTTCCTCCTTCGGGAGCAGCACTGCCAGCACTGTCTCAGTAAGTGCGGGGGAAGGAGCGGCCACCGTACGCCTTTCAGCTGCGAGCCCTAGGAGTCACGAAACCGTGTTCACGGCCACCGTACGCCCCTCATTCGTGATTCCAAAGGTCCTCCCGAAGCAGGAAGTCCCTTGCATGGCCGACCCCCTTCCTCTTGGCTGCGCGGGACGCCCTTTGTCTCCTTACAGGAGCGGTTCCCCGGTGGTGCTGTCGGAGTGGTGGCATGGCCCAGTCCAAGCCCTACCACCTACACCTGGGAGGTCCCTGTCCCTGACGGACACCCGACGGAGGCGGCGCCGCAGTTCACCCCTGACGGCGCTCTCTCCTGTAGGCGGCCACAGCCCCCGGACTCCCAGGCCTGGCTAGCAGCCCCCAGGCCCAGACAACCCGGGTTCTCTCCTTGGAGCCAGAGGCGCCAGGCCCGCCTCCTGCAGCTGTTTGGCCCTAGTCCCGAGGGCCACCTCTCAGGTTGAGGCCCCCAGACCGGAGGGCCTCCCTGCACCCCACTGACGAGGCTCCAGTGTGAGGGCCTCCTCTCAGGTCGAGGCCCCCAGCCAGGAGGGCCTCCCTGCACCCCAATGACGACTATGACCCGGGCAGTGACGCCCCTGCGGGCAGTGCGTTGCCTCCTACAGGAGGGCTCCCAGTATGGCCCCTCTCTCACGCCTCAGACACGCAGCAGGCAATGCCCAGGAAAATACAGGTATACAGTGACCCTAATAACTCTAGTGCCGTGAACAGTCGAGATAGAAGTGCACAGTGATAAGTGACAGAGTGAAGGCCCAAATAATATAAGTTACCAATAGTGTATGGAGATCCGATACTTGGCAGAGCAGAAAATATCAATAACTGTATACATGAGAACTTATAGGAATCGTGGGCTAAGATCAGTGGTGTGCGGGAATCATCAAAGACCTGTGAACTAATGTTACCGCGACTAAGTGACTTTCTTGAGTGTCGCGACCCACACCCTACCCACTTATGATAATATTCATTCCCCTAACTCTTGGTCCCGTCCTCTCCTGGTGTATTGGACTTAATATATAAAATGCCAACTCTGCCTAGAAACAGTACACGGGTATTGTAATATTAAAACCCAATATTAATGTATAAGTGAAGAGTGACGTATTTTGAGTGTAACTGTAACCATTTGTATTGAAGGCTAACTCTGTGTTCCTGTCCCAAAGCATATCCAATATCTCTCTGTTTATATTGTAACGGTGTAGGAATTAAGACAATAGATGTGTTAAGGTGTATGCCTGGTTTTTATGTCCTGTTCCTTTGTGGGTACTTTACTTCCGGTCCGGAAAGAGGACCCCGCTCAGTTACTGGTGTTCTTAGGACGAGAGGTCAGACTAAAAACACCCAGCATAACATGCACTTAGGGGAATCTCGCGGGGTTTGGTACAAATCTAAGATACACAGGGATGTGGCACTCTAGGCGAGGGGGAGGGGTTCACACACGGGGATGTAGCACTGGAACTCACAGTGTAGGCCGGTCATCTGTGGGCACAAGGGGCACACCCAGGTCTACAGCACAGGTAAATGCAGGTGGTGGCGCAGTGTGGGAGGAGGGCCGTCCGGGTGTGTTCCCGGTGCGAGTCTCATACGGCATGGTCTGGGGTCTGGGTTGAGCTGAAGGGCGGAGTGATGGGCGTCCCTTTCCTGGTGGGGGCCCTGGGAGTGTGGTGGCCCTCTGGGCTGGGGCCGAACATGGCTGGGAGGTGCTCATCACGGTGCCTTCCCTTGGCCAAGGTGGGAGTCCTGGGGGCAGACCTGGGCTGGTCCGAGCCTGGGGCCAGCCGCTGAATGCCCTTCGTTGTCCTGGGGCTGTGGTCTCGCCTGGAGGGGGAAGCCATCAGGGGTTGGCCGCGGCCGCTTGCCCTGGGGGAGTCCATCGGTTGCTGAGGGCATCGGGGGCTGCACTGCAGGGTGCCCACCATTGTCTGGGGGCTGCAGTCTCACCTGGAATAGGAGGCCATCAGGGATGGACTGCAGCCGCTCGCCCTGGGGTAGTTCGTCAACTGCTGAGGGTGTTGGGGGCTGGGCTGCAGAGCCAGGACACCTGACATCAGGGTGGTCCTGTCCCAGGTACTCTCTGATGGGGGCCCTGTGGGGGGGCAGTCTCCACTCTCTGTGAAGGAGGGGAGGCGGGAGGGGTGTCTCACTTGGCCACAGAAGGGGCGGGCTGAGCCAGAGACGGTCCCCTCGTAGGGAGCCTCCGGAGTCACGGAGGAGGAACGACTGGTGGCCTGTTCTTCAGCCTGGCAGGCCTGACGGTCCCTGCCGAAACTCCACGCTGGGGTGGAGGAAGGGGGTCCGGAGGACACCCCTTCTGCCTGGCAGGTCCGGGGGACACTGCCCAGGCTCCCTCCAGGGGTAATGGTTGAGGGAGATCCTGTGGAAACTTCCTCGGGCTGACAGGTCCGGGGGATGCTGCCAGGGGACCACTCGTCCTGGGGACAACAGGAGAAGTTCCAGCAGGTCTTCTGTCTTCTGCAGCAGGTCCAGTGAACTCTCCTGCCCTCCTGCTGTCAGGGGAAAGTGCAGCTAGGGGACGACCGATGGTCTCTCCCCCGGTGGCAGATCTGGTGGATACTACCACGGAGCCCACCGCCCTCCTGGGGAGCACAGGCAAAAGTCGTCGAGGTGACGGTCCGAGATGCCTGCTTCCGGAGGTGGGTGGCAGGAGGAGGAGATCCGGTGGATGCCCCTCTTACTGTAGATCCAGTGGTTACTACTGCGCTGCTGCTCCCCTGGGGTTAAGTAGGACTGTGAGTGCCGGCTGCGGCTCTCCTTCTCGTGAAAGCAGGTCCAGTGGACTCTGCATCCGAGCGCCTACTTGGGACTTTCCTAGGGCAAGTCCCTTCCCAATTTTGGTGAATGCTCTTTCCATCAGAGAGTAACACGCTCGATCAAAGTACTTCCTGGTGGTCCAGCTACGTGGAAGAGGGGCATCGGGTCATGGGGGATATATGTCACTGTGGTGTGGAATCCTGGTGTATCTCCCCATTGCCTCCTCTTGGGGTGGGGGCTACCTCCCCATGTCCTCCTCCTGGGGTGGTGGTGTTGGAATCGCTCCACCAGGTGGGTATTTCACCACCGTCGTGGGGATGGAAGTCACATCCCCATGACTGGAGATGGTAAACATCGACAGTAGGGGTGCAATGGGAGGGCGTGAGATGGCGGAGTAGATCTGTCCAGTGGAGTGTGGGCTGGTTTGGCTGCTGGTGTGGGCAATGCTTGATGGTGAGTGTTGATGGTAGGTGTGGCTACTGGAGGAGGTGGAGGAGTTGGGTCATGCCTTTGAGGCATCGCTTGTGTCCTCTGGCCGGAGTCTAAATGACGTGCTTGATTTTCATCTCGGGTGGCAGAGAATGTGGGACATGATGTGTGGTGTCCAGCTGCAGACTGGAGATACGTGAGGTCGCCTTGCTTTTAAGAGGTCATGGAGGGGTCGCCCTAAGCAGCTGAGTAGGGCGGGCCACTGGGATGCTCCACATGGTATGTTGGATTTTGAGGATGAGGAGGGGGAGGTATTAAGGGTTTGGGTGGAAGGTGGGAAGAGTGTTTGGGCGTATCTGGGTGGGGGGCATGATAGGCGGCCCAATCTAGTCCGGATGGTGGTAAGTACTGGCATAGGAGGTGAGGTGTGTGTAGCAGGCGTGCTGGTGGGAGGCACTGTGATTCGGGGGTGGTGGTGATGGTGATGGGCATGAGGGGATGGGCCAGGCAGGTGATGGAGGAGCGGCAGCTTTGGGTGTACGAGGCGACTCAGCCAGGGGTGGCGTGTGGGCGGAATGGGTGGCTGGTGGGTGGGTTGGTGAAGTTGTGGCTGTAGGTGGTGGTGAGGGGGTGGGGGTGGGGGACGGGGAGTCAGGGTGACTAGTGGGAGCAGGGGATGAGGTGGAGTGAGGAGTGGGTGATGGTGATGGATGTGAGGGCGTCGGATGTCCACGTGATGTCAGGGTTGGTGGTGGCAGTGTGGTGGAGGAGGAGTGCGGTGAGGTCGTTAGAGGTGAGTGGGAGGTGTTGGGGGAAGGGAAGAGGTCCAGAGTAGGGGTGGTGATGGTGGCAGGGGAGCTGGGCGAGAATAGGGAAGGGGAGAGGTAGCAGGAGTATGAGTCATCGGGGTCGGGTGGGGGAGTGGGGCATGCGTTAGGTAGGTGAGGGTGGCGAGGTGGTGGTGTTGGAGGTGCATGAAAGCGGCTCACATGGCGTTTTTGGTAGGTGCGTGTGGTGTTATGGTACTGAATGGTGACTTGGTATGGGTTGGGAACTTTTACAATTGTGTAGGGGTCGGTGTAACGTGGAGCTAGTTTATTTGGTGTCGGCAGTGTGGCTACCATAACGGCTTCACCTGGTTTGTAGGGGTTAGTTGCAGAGGTGTCGGGTCTTAGATTTTGGGTGTTTGGGAGTGAAATCCAGCATAGTGCCCCCTGGAGCACCCAGCCACCCCCACCAGGAATACAGCATAGTGCCCCCAGGAACTCCCAGACACCCCCACAAGGAACCCACGGAGGAGCAGCAGCCACACACCAGGATTCAGGGTGACAACCGCATAAGTCAGCCCAGGCCGCGTGCCCCTATGACCTGGAGCCCGCCCGCCGTCGCCATAGCAGGAATCCTGCACTACCTTCCGGGCGAGCCTTCACCAACCAGCTAAGGGGTGGAGCTGTCTCTCCAACTCCTGACAGCACCCCAAAGGAGATGGCCTGTAGCCGCTCGCCCCTCGCTGAGGAATCGGCCAGTAGCTGACCTGAGGGTAATGAGGAGATGGCCTGTAGCCGCTCCGAAGGTGATCTTCATAAAGAGATGGCCTGTAGCCGCTCCGAAGGTGATCTTCATAAAGAGATGGCCTGTAGCCGCTCCAAACCCCTTCTTCAGGAGCCAGCCTGTAGTCGCTCCCACCTTTGCCAGATGGCCTGTAGCCGCTCCGAAGGTTTTCTCCAAGAGACGGCCTGTAGCTGCTCGCCCCTCGCTAAGGAGACAGCCGGTAGCCGCTCTGGGGGTAATGAGGAGACGGTCTGTAGCCACTCCGAAGGAGTTCCCCTTGAGACGGCCTGTAGCCGCTCCGTAGGTGTTCCCCTTGAGACGGTCTGTAGCCGCTCTACACCCCTCCTGCAGGAGACAGCCAGTAGCCTCTTCCACCTTTGCCAGACGACCTGTAGCCGCTCCAAAGGCATTCCCCCAGAGGCGGCTGGTAGCCGCTCACCCCTCACTAAGGAGACGGCCTGTAGCCGCTCTGAGGGTAATGAGGAGATGGCCTGTAGCCGCTACTGCTTCACCAGACGGCCTGTAGCTGCTCCAAAGGAGTTCCCCTTGAGACGGCCTGTAGCCGCTCTACACCCCTCCTGCAGGAGACGGCCTGTAGCCGCTCCCACCTTTGTCAGACAGCCTGTAGCCGCTCCAAAGATGTAGTCAGGACTGCTGGCAGGCACACACCCTCTCAGGCCATGGCCAGTAGCCGGGCCTTGGTGGTCAGTAGCCACGCCTCTAGGAAGCCACGGCCAGTAGCCGGGCCCTACGGCAGGAGGTGGCCAAGAGCCACCCCATCACCCAAGTTTGACGCCTGTTCCCCGACCCCCAGCACTGAGGGCGTAGAGGAGTATTGGAGAGGCTCCATAGTCTCCCTGAGCCTCCGCTCCCTACGATTGGCTCTGGAGGAGACCCACCTGACGGACCCTGATGCAGGCCAGTGCTGCAGCCCCCTCCTGTAGGCGCCGCCCAGCCCTGGGGACCGCAGTCCTCGGGAACTCCAGACCCTCCCCATAACACCCGGGCGGGAACTCCCTACACCTTGACAGCGGAAGACCTCCCCCTCCGTCAGGAGCCTGAATGACAGGTTCAGGCAATTGTTCGGCCCTAGCCCTGAGGCCGCACCCCAGTGCCGAGTCCCGAGAGTTTGGGCCCCTTCGCCAACAAACAGCCCCGGATGGGAGCAGATGCCCCTGTGCGTGATCCGGTGTCCCCTGAGCACGGGGACTCCTGGTGGTGCCCAGCCCCGTCCATAGTGGGCCTGCGCAGCCCCTCAGCTGCACCCTTGAAGCCGGGAGAATTATAGTGACTGTACTGTGTAATAATAGTGATTCAATAGTGCCGAGGTGGAATAGTGAACTTACAGTGATTGACCAAATACTGGAAAAAGAGATAGACACAGTGACGGGCTATACGATAATAAGACTAACACCAGGGCCCTGGAGTAAGTAATAATAATTGGCCGAAAGTGACTCTAAGGCAGAAAATAACAAAGTGAACACGCTATCATCAAACCCTGCCTCATAGTACTATAATTACGATCAGACCCCAGTGCCTTACACCCCTCCTTGTGTGAGAAATAGCCCTAGCCCCTCCACGCGCGTAAAGACCCTAGACTATACTTAATCAGAACATTCTGCCTCGAACATTGTTTTAACATATTTTCCCAACAGTATCCTGCGAGATACTCTTCACCCTATCTAGTTGTAAGAGTTTATGATCACCCAGAATATCGTGTCTGTAACATCTGCTGTTTCCCTTGTCTGACTGAGTAATACATGTGAAAGGTTGTGTCCTGCCTCTCTCCTATTTGTCTAAGCCCCGGTCTCGAAAGAGGACCCCGTTACACGTTAGGTGCTTTAAGTGTGGGAAGCCAAACTTAAAACACCTAGCATTACAGGTAGGTGATGGAGTTTACACTTGAGATGGTGAAGGGGGTTGGAGGAGTGGGGATTGGTGGGTGATGGCAAGTGATGGCAGAGAGGTAGGAGTAGGGGTGCCTCACCGAATACTCGCTCGTGCGGGGTGATGCTATCTTCGAGAGGGAAGGAGTTAATGCCCCACTGCACAATCTTGACGTGTGCGAGCCAATCGTCATTTTGGATTTCTTGTATTCTGGTCTGCACCTGGTTGAGTAGGGTGCGGTGACTTCACTTGCACATGTCATTTCCCTGAGGCCAATATGGTAGGGAGTGGGAGATTTCGTAGCCGAAAAGGGTGGAGAGTTCGGCCCAGACCTTGCTTGTAAACTCCGAGGCATTGTCGGAGTGGAGGGCCTGGGGAATGCCAATGTAGGGAAATATGTGGCAAGTTCGTGCATCTGCGGCAGCGAGGGCATGATGTTCTTTCGCCAGGCAGGCAATCAGGAACTTGGAGTAGGTGTTCAAGAACGTTATTATGTATTTGTAGCCGGATTTGGGTGGGAGAGGCCCGACAACATCTGACAGCAGCTGCCAGTGCTTGCTGGCTAGGATTCTACCGGACGGTGTCTTTATCCAAGGCACGGCTTGGCATGTTCGGATGACTTGCTTAGCGAGTTGGGAGGGGTTTGGGGCCCAATAGATATCGATGAAAATTTGTAGGAGTTTCTTTGCGCTGAGGTAAATCCCATTGTCGGAGTGGAGGTGAATTAAGGTGTCTAGGGCAGTGTATGGGTCGAGGGCAATGTGTCCTGAGTGGGTGCACAGGTGGTCGCTGTGTCTTTGTAGTTTGGAAAACACATGGGCGGGCATCCAGGTGGGGCAGTCTTTTGCTTGCCATTGTTGTAGGAGGGTGGAGGTGGCATGGATGGAGTTTGTGGGGAGTCGAGAGAGGGCATCGGCATGTGTGTAGAGTTTGCTTGGCCAATAGGCTATATCAAAATTAAATTCTTCCAGGGTCTCTCTCCAGCGGATGATCTGGGCATTGTGTGTCTCCAACTGTCGTAACCATTGCAAGGATTGGTTATCAATGATGATGGTGACGTGGGTGCCCAACAGATACGCCTCGAGGTATACCAGGGCCCAAATGATGCCCAGACATTCCCGCTTCGTTGCGGCATAGTTTTTTTGTGCCTGGTTTAGCATGCGGCTGGTGCAGGCAATGATGTGTTCTCTTCCGTACCACACTTGGTGTAATGCTAGGTGTAAATAGGCTCGACTTCTCGTTCCTAAAACACCTAACGTGGAGCGGGGTCCTCTTTCGAGACCGGAGCTTAGTCCAATAAAGAGAGGCAGGACACAAAAACTTCAGGCAATAACCTTTACACGTATATTACCACAATCAGACACAGGACAAATCAGCAGATATTACAGCACAATATATAGCAATATAAAAACCTTATCTAGGACATGTGTATCTCGCAGGATACTTGCTTATCTGATATTAATGCCAACACAATTAAGCCAAGTGTATTCAGGGTACAGTGAATATAGGCGCGCGTGAGGCGCGGGGAGTGTCTCACAATGGGGGGGAGGAAGGGGGGGGGTGCGGGGAGTGACTTGTGACGGCTAGGAGGGAGTTATGGTAATACTGGAGAAAGGCAAGTATTAACAATGGGAATTACACGTTTTCCAATAGCAAAGGGACTTTGGTAATTGATTCTATTCCTGGTTTACACTTACACTAGATACTGGGACGGGGGAGTGTCGTACAGGATTTACGGGTTGCCTGAGTGGGGGGATATATCATTAACATTTTCTCGTATTATTTCTTTAGAGTTTACAGCAGTGGGGGTGTATTACTACGGAGGAATTTCCAGGCGGCACAGTCTTACTAATTGTATATAAGGGACGTCACTCATAAATATAGTTCATCAGATCTGGGTTCACACATTCGTCCTTTATTCTCTCACTGTGATCTTACTTGCCCCGATATTCACTATATTAAGTCACTGCACGATATTACACTGGGTTGGGCAAAGTCACACTTAACCTAAATCACTTGCACTGTTTCTGGGCATCATCACACGTATTCATCGTGGTGGGGCAGGGGCGGGAACACGCCGTCGGCAATCCTGCCGGGCTTGGGGGCACCGCCAAGGGGAGGCGTGCCAAGAGGGCACGGGACAACTCGTAGGGGCGTCCTCTCGCGTCCTGGGCTACCCGTGGCCTCCGGCCTGGGCTCAGGGGTATGGCCCTCGGGACTGGGGCCGAATAGCTTCAGGAACCTCTGATGTAAGTCTCGGCCGGAGGTGGGAGCCTTACGTCGTCGTGGGGGCGTATGGAGATCACGCCCGGGCGTCCTGGGGAGGATCGGGAGAGACTGTGGATTGCGGCCTCCAGCGCCTAGGGGCGCCGACAGGGGAGGACTGCGGCACCGGCTTACACTGGGGCCCGTCAGGTGCGTCTGTTCCAGAGCCAGGCGTAGGGAGCGGAGGCCAGGGGAGGCTGTGAGGTCTGACTGGGCCACTCTGGTACGGGAGGCCTGGGCTCTCGTCTCCTGCCGGGGTGATGTCTCGCTCCTTGCCTCTTTCCGTCCGAGGGGCCCGGCAATTGGCCATGGCTGCCCAGGAGCAGGGCTCTCAGGTGTCGTGGCCCGGCAATTGGCCGTGGCTTGAGTGGGGGAGTCAGTGCATCTTCGTTCACCTTCGGAGCGACAGTGGGCCATCTCACGAGGGCGGGAGCGACAATAGGCCGCTCTACCAGGGCACCTTCGGAGCGACAATAGGATATCTCACAAGGGCGGGAGCGACAATAGGCCGCTCTACCAGGGCACCTTCGGAGCGACAATAGGACATCTCACGAGGGCGGGAGCGACAATAGGTCGTCTCTACCAGGGCACCTTTGGAGCGACAATAGGCCGTCTCACGAGGGCGGGAGCGACAATAGGCCGTCTCTACCAGGGCACCTTCGGAGCGACAATAGGCCGTCTCACGAGGAGGGGAGCGACAATAGACCGTCTCTACCAGGGCACCTTCGGAGTGACAATAGGCTGTCTCACAAGGAGGAGAGCGACAATAGGCCGTCTCTACCAGGGCACCTTCGGAGCGACAATAGGCTGTCTCACGAGGGCGGAAGCGACAATAGGCCGTCTCACGGGGGCGGAAGTGACAATAGGCCGTCTCGACCAGGGCACCTTCGGAGCGACAATAGGCCATCTCACGAGGGCGGGAGCGACAATAGGCCGTCTCGACCAGGGCACCTTCGGAGCGACAATAGGCCATCTCACGAGGGCGGGAGCAACAATAGGCTGTCCCCTGAGGGGTGCTGTCTGGAGTGTCTAGAACAACTCCACCCCTAGCTGGTTCAACAATCCCACTCCGTGAAGGTAGTGTCCTTCTCCTACGACGGAGACGGCGTGGTGGCTGCGTGTCATAGGGGTGCACGGCCCGGCCTGACATATGCCGTTGTTGCTGGGGGTTGCTCCGACTGGTGGCGGCTACCCCGTGTGGTCCGTGTGCGAGTGTCGGCACTTTCCCGGGCATACTGGGCTGTATCTCACTTGCCCCGTTGTCGGGGGCACTATGGTATTCTTCTGTTTCCATTTTGGGGGCACTATGGTGTTCTGTTTCCATTTTGGGGGCACTGCTTTGTAAGTCATGCATTTTACTTGGGCTAGGACGGCCCTGATCGCCACTAGTGACACGTCCGTGTATAAGTGGAAGGGGAGGGTATAGTCTGGGAATGCCATGATAGGGGCGATGATGAGTTTGTTCTTTAAGGTGTTGAAGGACTGTAGGTGGTCTTCTGTCCATATGAAAGGTTCCCCCTTTTTGGTTATGTCATGTAGTGGCTTGGCGATATTTGCGAAACCTTTCACAAAATGTCGGTAGTATGATGCCAGGCTGATGAATGCGCGGACCTCATGCTCGTTCCGGGGTAGGGGGAGATCCGCTTTGCCCGTAGTTTTTCTGGGTCAGGGGCTATGCTTTCTTTGGATATGATGTGCCCCAGGAAGGAGAGGTAAAGCTGGGCCAGGATGCAATTTGATGGTCGAAGCTTGAGCCCGGCTTGTCGAATCCTGAGGAAGACTTGTCATAGGCGGTGGAGTTGGTTGGTTTTACTGAAAATTATCACATCATCCAAATAGGCTAGGCATATTTCCCAGGTGAGTTCTCTAAGTATCGACTCATTTAGCCTAAAGAATGTGGCTGGGGTGTTGCAGAGGCCAAAGGGGAGCACGTCAAACTCGTAGTGCTTCCCGTTGCTGGTGGAAAATGTGGTTTTGCCTCTGTTGCCGGGGTGGATGGGGACCTACCAGTATTCTGATTGCAGGTCAAAGGTGGAAAACCAGCATGCCCCGTAGAGGGAGTCAAGGGATTCATCAATTCTGGATAGAGGGGTAGTGTTTTGTTGTCACGTGGTTTAGGCATCGGTAACCTACACAGTAGCACAGGGTCCCAGCTTTCTATTTCACGAGGACGACGGGGGAGGACCAGGGGCTGGTGGACGGTGATATTATGCCAGCATCTAGCATGTCCTGGAGCTGCCAGTCTTCCTCAGTCCGTTGGTTCAGGTTTTTTCTTTGTGAGGGTTGGCGGATGGGTGGTCCTGTTCTGTGAAACTTGTGGGACAGGCAGGTGGTGTGGCCGATGTCTGTTGGTCCTGACGAGAAGATGTCTTGGAAGTCAGTAGGAGGCATCGAATGCTGTCGGTTTGATGTGGTGAGAGGTGGTCAGGGATGGGGGGTAAGGCAGGGGGGTCAAGAGTGGGGGGAGAGGCACAGGGCTCTGCCTCTTCCATTTCTCTGACTACTGTACTAATCCCTTGGGGAGGGTGAGACAAGTGGTGGAAAGGTTGGCGATGTGCACTGCTCAGACGTGGGGAGGGGGGGAGGAAGACGGGGGACAACAGACAGGAGGCTGTGGCTCCCGTTGGTGGATTTGGGGAGAACACTACAGAGTTTCCAGTGGGGCAGTGCAAGAGAAGCCAGGCATCGTGGTGGGGGAGGACAGTGATGGTGGAGGCTATGGTAGTGGGGAAGGTGGGGTAAGGGGGGGCACGGTGGGGAGGAGAGAGCGTGGGGTGGGTCAGGGGCCTCTCACGTAGCAACCCTGGTCATAAATCTTGTCCACCTCCCCTCACCTCGAGAGGCGGCCCATACACAGACCCCTATCCTGAGCAGTACGAAGATTGTGGCACCTCTCAATCCCTGGTTAATCCCCAGAAAATTACGGAGCCCCTTAGGCGGGTGGTCTGCCTCTGCCCCTCTAGCGGCCTAGACCGCATAAAACAACAAAGTCTTTGTATTCATACAAAGAGATCGTACATATAAACTGAATACAGTACATGCAAAGTTTTCCTATTTTACCTTAGTTCAAGCAAAATTTTTTTACTTAATAAAATGCAAACTATAGCAGGCACTACAAACTAAATATCATGTCACAAAAAATAAGAGAGACTTTATATTCATGTGATGTGCCGTAACATACACCAATGTCCTTTGTTACAGGACCCAGTAGAGAAAAGAGTTAATAATATTCTCCCGCTTGTATTACCGTAAACACAGTGAATTCCCAGTGTCCTCCAACCTCTTTTTAAGAATCTCCTCCTAGCAGCTAGTGTGAACATAAACGAGGAATAGAATCAATTGTCGAAACCCCTTTTGCTATCAAAAAACACTAAGTTTGAATTAATCATACTTACTCCCAATATTACTATAACTCTGCTCTAACCCGCCGCGAGTCAGTCCTCTCAGCCCTCCCCACCCGGGTGAGACCCACTCCCAGCGCTCCCACGCGCACCTGTATTCCCTGTACACCTGTGCACTAGAATTACTGCGTTGGCATCAGTATCTGTTAAGCCAGTATCCTGCGAGATACTAATATCCTAGTTAAGGTTTTATTTCTATACCACATACTGTGTTGTAATATCTGCTGTTTTGTCCTGTGTCTGACTGTGGTAATATACGTGAAATGAGTGGCATACAAAATATTGCCCCCGAAAACGAGGTGAGAGATGAACAGCATAGTGCCCCCCAAAATAAGGTGAGCGACAATCAACATAGTGTCCCCGGAAACGCACCGACACCCCCACCCGGACCCCACGGAGTAGCCCCAATCACACTAGGGGATGCCATGCGACAACAGTGTAAGGCAGCCCGGGCCGTCTGCCCTTATAAGACCCAACCATCGCATCGTCACCCTAGCAGGAGGAGGACACTACCTTCTGGGAATGGGATTGCCGAATCAGCTAGGGGTGGAGCTGCCAAATCAGTTCCAGACAGCGCCCCTCAGGAGACGGCCTACTGCCGCTCCCGCCTTCGCCAGACGGCCAATTGCCACTCCGAAGGTGTTCTCCCCGAGTCGGCCTATTGCCGCTCCTCCCTCCGGCAGAAGGAGATGGTCGATTGCCGCTCCCGCCTTCATCAGACGGCCGATTGCCGCTCCCGCCTTCGTCAAACGGCCGATTGCCGCTCCGAAGGCGTTGCCCTTGAGTCAGCCTATTGCCGCTCCTCCCTGCACTGAAGGAGAATGCCTACTGCCGCTCCCGCCTTCGTCAGACGGCTGATTGCCGCTCTGAAGGCATCCAGATTCGCGCTGACTCCCCCACTCAGGCCACGGCCAATTGCTGGGCCTTGGCGCCTTATAGTTGCGCCCCCGGGCAGCCACGACCAATTGCCGGGCCCCACGGCCAAAGGGAGGTATTACCGGTGTCATCACCCCTGCATGAGGCAGACGCCCAGATCCCCAGCGCTGGAGAAACACAGAGAGGCCTCACGGCTTCCCCGGGCCTCCGCTCTTTACACCTGGCCCTGGAGAAGACCCACCTGATGGACCCTAGTTCAGGTCGTTGCCGCAGCCCCTCTCTGACGACACCCCTCGACTCTAGGAACCGCAGTCCTCACCCTCCCCAGGACACCCGGGCGAGACCTCTCCACGCCCACAAGGTGGCATAAGACCTCCACCTCTGGCCGAAACCTGAGCCAGAGATTCCTGGACCTGTTCGGCCCCAGTCCTGAGGGCCACACCCCTGAACCTAGGCCGAAGACTGCGGGCTCCTGTGCCACCTGCAGCCCTGGACGCGAGAGGACGCCCCTACGAGTCGTCTCGTGCCCTCTCGGCACGCCCTTCCCTGGCAGTGCCCCTAGTCCGGCAGAGTTGTCGCCGGCGTGTCTCCCCGCCGCCCCCATTATATGAGTAAATTATGTTAAGTGTGATGTTGCCCCAGAACTAGTGGATTGACTTATGTTAAGTGAGACGTTGCCCTAGATACAGGTACACAGTGATACAGTGACTTAATATATGTTAAATATCGGGGCGAGTGAAATCACGGGTGAATGAGTAAGAACGAGCAGAGACAGTAAGTGATGAGGAATCCGACTCACTAGTGACGCCCTTGCAGAAAACCAGTAAGACTCTTCCCCAGAGGAATCCTCTACAGTGAAAATACACCCAAGTTCGTTGTTACCAGGAAATAAGAGAGAAAGTGTAAATAATATTCTCCAATTTGTATTACCGTAAATGCAGTGAATACCCAGTGCCCTCCGCTCCCTCGCTTCCTAAAGAATCTCCTCCCAGCAGCTGGGGTAAACGTAAACAAGAGATAGAATCAAATGTCAAAACCCCTTTGCTATCAGATGATACTAAGTTTGAATTAATAATACTTACTAAAATGCCCGCCGTGCCCGCCGCAGGACCTCCCACCTCACCACCCCCCACACCACCACCGAGCCGCCACCCCACCACAACCCCAGGAGGACACACCGGTGAGGTTAGTGACCCCGGGCAAGAGGGTCATCAGGGCATCACGGCCCTGAGCCCCTATTCCCCGCAAGTGCCCCAACCCCAGGTGATCAGGGGAACTGAACTACTGTGCGGGCGGGGCAGTGATCGTCAGAACAGGGGTGGGACTGAAGCCAAATCAGTCCTAGGTAACACCGTATTGACGGTCTTGTTACACCCTCTAGGGCAGAAGGCCTGAGGGCAGGAGGCCCAAGGCTACGGCCTAAATAAAGAGAGATTGACAGACCTAGGCTACGGCCTAACAGAGTGTGCAAAGGGGAAGGCGATCCCAGGCTCTGGCCTTAACACACTAAGGAGAGAGAGTTGCCCTCGTGCATCCCTCTCCAGCTGCTCTTCGGCTACGGCCAGAATACGGTCCATGGTAAAGAGCCCCTGCTACCGTATGTGTAGCGCTACCCAATTACGGAAGCAGCGTCCCGGGGTCGGTACCCTGCCGCAACCGACGGGTGAACCAGTTCGCCCATTAGTCGTCTTCCGTACGGGCAGATACTCGGCTCCGGCCGGGGCACGTACCAGGGTAGAGAATTCCCTGCAGGTAGGATCTGTCCGTATTGGAGAGAGTGTGGCCTCTGTGCCCCTCACTCCGGCTTGTCTCCTACTACGGGAGGGACACCACGCTGGCGGTACCTTGCCACGGCGAAAGGGCGACATCAATCACCCTATAGGTGTACCCCATACGCCGGGCAAGTTCACGGCCACAGCCAAGGTGCGCAATAGGGGAAGGAGATCCCCGGCTCAGGCCTCCAGACACACTCGAGAGACCACGGGTAGCGTGAGTCCTCCTCTAGCCTCCTTCCCTTCGGGGAGCCCTTCGTCACCACCCGGGAATATAGTCCCGGATGAGACACTAGAGTGGTGGCAAGGCCCGATATCGGACCTACCGCCCACACCCGGGAGTTCCTTGTCCCTGACGGAGCCTCGCAGGAGACGCTGCCGCAGTCCAGTCCTGACGGCGCCTCTCCCCCTGAGCACCCGCAGTCCCAGGACGCCCAGGCCCACCTCCGCAGTCCACGACGAAGGCGATCCAGGCTCCCTCACTCCCCGGAGTCGGAGGAAACAGGCCCGACTGCTCCGGTTGTTCGGCCCCAGTCCTGAGGGCCACCGATCAGGTCGAGGCCCCCAGACCACAGGGCCTCCCTGCACCCCACTGGCGCGTATGAGGGCCGCCTCTCAGGTCGAGGCCCCCAGACAGGTGAGCCTCCCTGAACCTAAGTGCAACAGTGAACTACTAAACCCCGGAAACAAGGGGAAAGACAGTGACAGTGACAGTGACCAAGAGAACAGTGATAGTGCTTACACAGAAAATATATTAAACAGTGGCCCACTAGAAACTAGTGCCATCGGGGCAGGAAGTGTATTTTGTCAATTGATTTAGTCCCTCCCCACATCAAGGAACCAGGGAGTTTTCTGTGAGTCCAGAGGTAGGTGCGCGGGCAAGTTGAAAGATAAGTGTACGTGTCTCCGTGACCAGGTGATAGTGTCGAGTGTCGCTATCCGCACCCTACCTCTATTATAGTAATATCCTCGAAACAGACTCTCAATCTCGGTATTCTTAAAGTGAACAACCCCATTTTTATATTACCCTTCAGTGACATAAGGATCCCATTCAATAATATAAAGTTAACAACCCAATTTGCATATTACCTTCCAAGTGACTTGAGAACCCTATTAAAGAACACCCGCGATCTCCCTGTGTAATAGTGATAATATATATATGATCATTTTGTGAAGCCAAGTGTAATCCTGTATCTCTGTTTCTCTATATACTAAATATCATTGTATGTACACTGTTATGAGTAGGACCTAGGTAATAGATGTGATACGGTATACTGCCTGGTTTTTATGTCCTGTTCCTTTGTTAGTGCTTTACATCCGGTCTAGAAAGAGGACCCCGCTTCAGTAGCTAGTGTTTTTACGACGAGAAGTCGGCTTAAAAACACAGCATTACACTTACCCTCTCCCAGTATTACTATAACTCTGTTCTGACCCGTCACGAGTCCTTCCCCCCCCCCCTCCCGTGTGAGTCTCCCCGCGCTCCCACGCGCGCCCGTGTCCCCTGTATACCTGTGCACTAGAACTACTGTATTGGCATCAGTATTAGTTAAGCCAGTATCCTGCGAGATACTAATATCCTAGTTAAGGTTTTATTTCTGTGTCACATATTGTGTTGTAATATCTGCTGCTTTTGTCCTGTGTCTGACTGCGGTATTATACGTGTAAAGGTTATTGCCTGAAGTTTTTGTGTCCTGCCTCTCTTCATTGCACTAAGCTCCGGTCTCGAAAGAGGACCCCGCTACACGTTAGGTGCTTTAGGACCGAGGAGTCGGGGGCCTTTTGCATCTAGCATTACACTATTGGCCAGCGGTGGTTCTTGACCCGGGCGTAGAAGAGAGGTAGTGAGAAATATTTGGCAACATGGCAACTAAACCACACGTACAGTTACCCAAGTCTGACCCCGACCTGTACGATATACACACGTATCTGACAATAATTAAACCCTTACTGGATATTGGCTTTGAAAGTGACCAGCAGAAAATTGCAGTCACACTCCCACTATTGGGCAAAGCGGCGGCGAACTTTGCACCGAAAATCGTCCCGGAGCTCACCTGGCAGAACTTTACAAAGTTCGCTGTTCAAGCCATCACCCCATCATTAGGGACAGTGATGCCTCTATTCCAATTGGATAGTTGTTCATTTGAAGGGGATTTAGATAATACCCTGATACAGGCAAGACGCCTAGTTACTGCTGCCTACCCGGAGGCAGATGAAGAAACCCGGGATCAGCACACGTTTAACACTCTACTTAGAGTGCTTCCGAGTGTTGTTAGACAACACTTTACTATCCACGACCCAACTGGAGACATGGATAGGGATATCTAGCTCATACGGCGCCTCATGACCGCCTGCCCTACTCCCCAGCAAATTAATGTGGTGAAAAAATTCCCACTCAACCCCCGGCTCCTCCAACCATGCCACAACCGCCCATGCCTCACACCAGCCCTACCCCGGCGCCCAGTCCGCCTAGGGCATACCCCTCCCGTCGGCGCCCCGCCCCGCGGGAAAATCCGAATCTGATTTTGGTGAATCCGTGGGAATTCACAGCTTGCAGCTCCCGCTGTCCCCTACATGACATACGGGACCAGCTTAAAGCTGCTCGCCGCAGAACCACAGCCCCGGGTTCACGTACGGTGTCCTCTTTGGAAGGTGAGGCCCCAGAGGACGAACTGGCACCCATGGACGAGCCCCATGCGGGAGAATAGGAGCAGGAACAGGAGAATGGAAGGCCCAGACAGCTGGATTTTTAGGCCTGACCCCGCACCAACCACGGTGGCGGGGGCCATTACCCCTAAGTATCGCCCCCCAGTGTACCACAAGATTAAATTAAACAGCATGAAGGCCAGACTGCTAGTTGATACGGGAGCAGCCAGGTCCTGCCTCTACAGCCACTATTTCTCCCGCCACAGATCGATTTTTGGCCCACTCCGCCCTACTGCCACTCACCTTGTGGACCAGGGGATGGCCCCCTGCCCATCTGTGGGGAGACTCAGGCCGTACTGGTCGACAACCACCAGCCGGTGTCCACCCAACATCAATTCATCATTTTCGACTCCTCCTGCCGGAGCTACGACGGGTATTTAGGACTGGACTTGCTCCAAAAACTCGGAGCTACCATTGACTGCCGCCACCGACAGCTCCAGTTCCATCCCCCACCCCACCCCACCCAGGCCGTTTGCGCCTGCACGCCACAGCCCCGGCCGGAAGATTCGCCCCCTCCCCCCCTCCCATGCCCCCCTCCTCCTCCCCTCCCTCCGCCCCACTCTCCTCCTCTTCCAGTGCTTCCCCCCGCCGCCCCTGCTCCTTCCTTCCCTGCTACCATCTCCGCCGCTGTTACTATTCCCTCTCACCACGAGGCTTGGGTGCCCCTTAACCGGCCCTCCGGTCCCTCTGTTCTGTTTCCCCCCTCCTCCCATTGGGAGTCCTTTCTGCCTGCCTTTTATCTCCCACTTTTCTCCCTCCACACCACACCGCTGTCCGCATAGCCAACCTCGCCCCTTCCCCCCATACCCTCCCCAAAGGGCTTGTTATCGGAGAGATGGAGGAAGCCAAGCCTTGTGCCCCATCCTCCTCTCACTTCCCCGCCCCCTATTCCTGACCATCTCTCCGCCCAGCAGTCAGACACCTTACGTCGCCTCCTCCTGGATTTCCAGGACCTGTTTGCAACAGGATCAGCAGACATAGGGCATACCACATACCTGTCTCATGAAATCCATACGACAGGCCCACCAATCAGACAGCCTTCCCAATGCAAGAACCCCCGACAAAGGGAGGAAGAGGACCGCCAAGGACGTGAAATGATCGAGGCCGGCGTCATTTCCCTGTCCTCCAGCCCTTGGTCCTCCCCCGTCATTCTAGTAAACAAGAAGGACGGCACGATGCGATTTTGCATTGATTACCGTCGCCTGAACGACGTTACCATCAAAGATGCCACTCCTCTCCCACGAATCGACGATTCCTTAGATTCCCTTTATGGGGCATCGTGGTTCTCCACCCTCCACCTCCAGTCTGGGTACTGGCAGGTCCCTGTACACCCAGAACACCGAGGCAAAACAGCCTTTTCCACGAGCAACTGCAGGCATTTCGAATTCAATGTCCTGTCGTTTGGCCTCTGCAATGCTCCTGCCACTTTCTCCCAGCTAATGGAATCTGTCCTGAGCGGCCTCACTTGGGAGATATGTCTGGCCTATTTGGACGACGTCATCGTTTTTAGCCAGATCTGGGCCGACCATTTGCAGCGCCTCCGCCGGGTCTTTCCTAAGATTCGCCAGGCAGGCCTCAAACTTTACCCTTCTAAGTGTGTCCTGGCCGCCAGGACTGTCTCATTCCTGGGACATGTTATCTCCCAGGCAGGAATCTCCCTGGACCCTGACAAGCTCCGCGCCATAGAGGACATATCGCCACCACAGGACGTCCACGGCATCCGCGCCTTCCTAGGACTCACGTCCTACTGTCGTCATTTCGTGAAGGGGTTCACGCAAATTGACAAGCCTCTTCACGATCTGACCAGGAAGGGGGAATCGTTTATCTGGACTGAAGAGAGGTGAGATGCTTTCCAACAACTAAAAGACAAACTTGTCTCTGCTCCCATCGTGGCCTTTCCCGATTATGTCCTCCCTTTTCGCCTCTACACCGATGTTTCTCTCACCACACTAGGCGCCGTGCTCGCCCAGGTACAAGCCAGCCATCTCATTGCATGCACCAGCCACACCCTGAATCCAGCTGAAAAGAATTATGCCGCAACTAGGCGAGAATGCCTCGGCATAATTTGGGCCCTCCAACACATTAGGGCTTACTTTTCCGGGTCCCAGGTCACGATCATCACTGACCACCAGTCCCTCCAATGGTTACGCCAGTCTGACTCACATAACGCTCAACTCGTCAGGTGGCGCGAAACCTTGGAGGAATTTCAGTATGAAAGTTCCCACAGGCCTGGGAAGCTCCACACCAACACAAATGCCCTCTCCCACCTCCCCATCCACACGGTACAGCCAGATCCGGATCTCCTACACCTATGGCACCAAAAGGAAAGGCCCCCCTGGATTCCCGCCCAGCTGTTCACCAAACTATGCCTACAGGGCGACCACCTCCTAACCCCGTCCAGGCATATCCTTCTGACCCCTGACGTGGCACGTGACACCATGTGCCACCTCCATGCCCATAACGGCATCCACTTGGGTACCAAGAAACTAGTACAAGTGTTTAACGACACTTACTGGGTGCCCAACCCCTCCACCCTCGCCAAAGAAATCATTCAAACTTGCCGCACCTGTGCACTGGAAAAAGATGTCACCCAGACCGCCGGACCCTCGGGCCACATCACTGCCCATAAACCCTGGCAACTCCTGGCGATAGATGTAGTAGGCCCCCTCCCTTCCAAATCTGGGTACAAATATGTGATCACCTTTGTGGACACATTCGAAATTTGTAGTAGCTTGTCCGGCGAAAGAGCATCATGCTGTCGCTGTCGCCGATGCCTTTCTCCGACACGTATTCTCTTATTTTGGCATCCCTCAAGCCATTCATTCTGACAATGCCCCAGAATTCTCTGGAAAAATCTGGGAGGAACTTGCCAGAATCTTTGGATATAAAATCTCCCACTCCTCTCCTTATTGGCCGCAGGGGAAAGCAGTGTGTGAACGTAGTCATCGTACTCTTATGAACCAACTATGTACACGCATCGAGGCTACGGAAGACGATGACTGGCCAGCCCATGTCAAAATCATTCAGTGGGGCGTGAATTCCTGTCCCCGAGGGGACGGGGTTTCCCCACATGAGCAAGTATTCGGTGAATCCCCTCTCCTGCTACCACTGCGCCAACACCTGCAACCACCTGCCTCCGCTCCCACTACAGACCCGTTGCACTTTCTGAAGGGCCGACTGCACCACTTACAAAAAACTCTAAACCTCGGCCCCGACACCGCCTCCAACCCCTTCAGCTTGGGCGACACTATTGTCATCGCCCAACTTCCCACCCCCCACAAACTCGCCCCCCACTTCATGGGACCCCACACAATCACCCATGTCCCCAACCCTTACCAGGTTGTCATAGATTACCACGGCACCCTGCGCACCCTCCGAAACTGCCACGTGTGTCTTTTCCACACGCCCACCTCTGCCACCCCAACCCCACACCCCCAACCTCCCCCTGTTCCCGCACCGCCTTTCACTTCCACATACGAGTGCTACGTTTCCTCCTCGCCCTCCCCCTACCACCTCAGCCTCCCCCACCGCCACCACCCCCCGCACCTCACCTGACATCTCACCCGCCACACCAACCTCCCCTCGCTCACCCTAACCCCTTCCCTCCGCTGCCCCACCCTCTCCGCCCAATCCCATGTGTCCCGCCCATGCTGCCACCCCCTCAACACTACCCACTACCACCGCCCCCTCCCCACCACCCTTGCATACGCCCACCCTGACAGCCTCACCCCCCACCGCGCCCCCAACACGCGCAGTAGCCTATACTAACCAACCCCGCCCACCCTGCATGCCCACTTCCCCACCCACCCCCACCCTCAGAACCACCACCACCCGCTCCGGCCGACTCTCACGCCCACCCTTCCGATACACCCATACCCCTACACCTCCTGCCTCCCCACAACTTCACACTATCATGATACATCAAGCCCAAATCCCCTCCACCTACACTCCCCAGAGACTCGCTGCCGCATTACCACGGCACAAAACCTGGCCCCGACCCTCAGTGTTCAGCATACAGCTCCCTACCACACCAGCAACAACAACGACTAGGATGAAGGTGAGACGAGCCATATGGGCGCCTACCATCGGCAAGAATCATTGGCTCTGAGGACCACACCACCTGCTTACCCTCCTCCGCTCCACCCTCACCGCCTCCACACTCTTCCTCACCTGCGACGCAAAACAGGAAGAAAATCCCTATACCACTGCCTGGCAGGCCCTACTACAACACCTTCAGCCTGCATACGCCACCCACGACACTCACGTGTACCACCTCCAGCCACGGGGACGTGACTTTTTCCAAGGAGAGAGTGGTGAAATGCGTGGCATACAAAATAGTGCCCCCGAAAACGAGGTGAGAGAGGAACAGCATAGTGCCCCCGAAAACAAGATGAGCGACAATCAACATAGTGTCCCCAGAAATGCAACGACACCTCCACCCAGACCCCACGGAGTAGCTGCAACCACACTAGAGGATGCCATGCGACAATAGCATAAGGCAGCCCGGGCCTGTGCCCTTATAACACCCAACCATCGCATCGTCACCCTAGCAGAAGGAGGACACTACCTTCGGGGAGTGGGAGTGCCTGATCAGTTAGGGGTGGAGCTGCCAAATCAGCTCCAGACAGTGCCCCTCAGGAGATGGCCTACTGCAGCTCCTGCCTTCGCCAGATGGCCAATTGCCACTCCGAAGGTGTTCTCCCCGAGTCGACCTATTGCCACTCCTCCCTCTGGCAGAAGGAGACTGCCAATTGCCGCTCCCGCCTTTGTCAGATGGCCGATTGCCACTCCGAAGGTGTTGCCCCAGAGACGGCCTATTGCCGCTCCTCCCTCCGGCAGAAGGAGATGGCCGATTGCCGCTCCGAAGGTGTTGCCCTTGAGTCGGCCTATTGCTGCTCCTCCCTCCGGCAGAAGCAGACGGCCTACTGTGGCTCCCACCTTCGTCAGACAGCCAACTGCCGCTCCGGTGTTGCCCCCGAGTCAGCCTATTGCTGCTCCGAAGGTGTTGCCCCTGAGTCGGCCTATTGCCGCTCCAAAGGTGTTGCCCCCGAGTCGGCCTATTGCCACTCCAAAGGTGTTGCCCCCAAGTCGGCCTATTGCCACTCCTCCCTCTAGCAGAAGGAAACGGCCGATTGCCACTCCCGCCTTTGTCAGACGGCCGATTGCCACTCCGAAGGTGTTGCCCCAGAGGCAGCCTACTGCTGCTCCTCCCTCCGCCTGAAGGAGACGGCCTACTGCTGCTCCCACCTTCGTCAGACGGCTGATTGCCGTTCTGAAGGCGTCCAGAGGCGCGCTGGCTCCCCCACTCAGGCCACGGCCAATTGCCAGGCCCCACGGCCAAAGGGAGGTATTACCAGTGTCATCGCCCCTGCATGAGGCAGACGCCCAGATCCCCAACGCCGGAGAAACCCAGTGAGGCCTCACGGCTTCCCCGGGCCTCCGCTGTCTATGCCTGGCCTTGGAGAAGACCCACCTGATGGACCCTAGTTAAGGTCAGTGCCGCAGCCCCTCTCTGACGACGCCCCTCGACTCTGGGGACCGCAGTCCTCACCCTCCCCAGGACACCCGGGCGAGACCTCCCCACACCCACGAGGCGGCGTAAGACCTCCACCTCCGGCCGAAACCTGAGCCAGAGATTCCTGGACCTGTTCGGCCCCAGTCCTGAGGGCCACACCCCTGAACCTAGCCTGAAGACTGCGGGCTCCTGTGCCACCTGCAGCCCTGGACGCGAGAGGACGCCCCTACGAGTCGTCTCGTGCCCTCTCGGCACGTCCTTCCCTGGCAGTGCCCCTAGTCCGGCAGAGTAGTCGCCGGCGTGTCTCCCCACCGCCCCCACTATATGAGTAAATTGTTAAGTGTGGTGTTGCCCCAGAACTAGTGGATTGACTTATGTTAAGTGTGACGTTGCCCTAGAAACAGGTACACAGTGATACAGTGACTTAATTATGTTAAATATCGGGGCGAGTGAAATCACGGGTAAATGAGTAAGAACGAGCACAGAGAGTAATTGCTGAGGAATCCAACTCACTATAGTAGGACTCGCGCACGTTTGCGGCTGTGGTGTGGCCCGCACCTGTGTACAGTGGTGCCACGTTTTCTATACCGTTATCTCTCTCTCTCTCTCTCTCTCTCCTGGCGGGAAATGTGAGCCACCCTGAGTACTTTTGATTCTTTTATAAGTTATTTATAATTGTGCTTTCATTTGTTAATTTGGTTTTGTTATATTTAGTGATGCCGACAATGCATTCAATGCATGCCCCTCTCCTGCCTCTCTCTCTCTCTCTCTCTCTCTCTCTCTCTCTGTAGGGAAGCTATCTGTCAAGGCCACCGACTGGGTGTGGAAGTGTTGCCGCTCGCGAGTGAATAGTTTTTTTTTTTTTTTTTACTTCGGTATTGGCATATGCCTACTATTTTGTCCTACATATTAGCTTATGATTATAAATGTGATTATTCTTCGCCCTTAAAATTATGGTAAAAGCCAGTAAATGTGAGCATTTTTCCCAAGCAACACCTGTACAAGCTATGGTTGGGTATACGGAGGGGTACGTACTTTATTTTAGGCCAGACTGTGGTGTGTAAGTGTTGCCACTCACAAGAATTACATGAATTATTTCTTTTACTTTGGATATTGGCATATTTCTTCTTTTTTCAGGCTCATTATCTTATATCCATAACTGTGATATTATTAGCCACCCTAAAACTACGCTAAAAACCATTAAAAGTGACTACAATATCTTTTAGCAACACTGTACAATATGTATGCCATGTTTCTGTGTTACTGTATAAATATTTTATGCATAATAAGATTACTGTTGATTCATCCATCAAAATACACAAGTGTAAGTTTTATTCATCTGAATTTATCGAATTTGTGATGCCTTGTACATAAATAGCTTCCGTTTCACATCGCAAGTTGGGGAAACGTGGCACCATTGTACACAGGTGCGAGCCACACCACAGCCGCAAACGGTCGCGAGTCCGACTATAGTGACGCCCTTGCAGAAAACCAGTAAGACTCTTCCCCAGAGGAATCCTCTATAGTGAAAATACACCCATGTTCGTTGTTACCAGGAAATAATAGAGATAATGTAAATAATATTCTCCAATTTGTATTACCGTAAACGCAGTGAATACCCAGTGCCCTCCGCTCCCTCGCTTCCTAAAGAATCTCCTCCCAGTAGCAAGTGTAAACGTAAACAAGAGATAGAATCAAATGTCAAAACCCCTTTGCTATCAGATGATACTAAGTTTGAATTAATAATATGTGATGCTGGGTGTTTTTAGTCTGATCTCTCGTCCTAAGAACACCAGCGACTGAGCGGGGTCCTCTTTCCGGATCGGAAGTAAAGCACCCACAAAGGAACAGGACATAAAAACCAGGCAGTACACCTTAACACATCTATTGTCTTAATTCCTACACCGTTACAATATAAAACAGAGCGATACTGGATATGCTTTGGACAGGGACACAGAGTTAGCCTTTAATACAAAATCAGTTACAGTCAAGACACGACACTCTTCACTTATACAGGAATAAGAGGTTCTAATGTTGCGATACTCGTATACTGTTTATTGGCAGAATTGATATTTTATATATTAAGTCCGAAACACCAGAAGAGGACAGGGCCAGTGGTTAGGGGGATGAATATTACCATAAGTGGGTAGCGTGCGGGTCGCGACACTCGAGAAAGTCACTAGTACAGGTCTTTGATGTTTCCCGCGCACTGCTGATCTTGGCCCACGATTTTTATAAGTTCTCCTGTATATAGTTATTGATATTTTCTACTCTGCCAGGTATCGGGTCTCAGTACACTTTTGGTAACTTTAGTCACTTATATTATTTGGGCCTTTCACTCTGTCACTAATCGCTGTGCATTTCTGTCTCGACTGTTCACAACACTAGAGCTATTGAGGTCACTGTATATCCGTATTTCCTGGGCGTCATCTGTTGCGTGTCCTGGGAGTGAGAGAGGGGCCCTATGGGGAGCCCTCATGCAAGGGGCAACGCACTGCCTGCAGGGGCATCACTGCCTGGGACGTAGTCGTCGGTGGTGTGCAGGGAGGCCCTCCAGTCTGGGGGCCTCGACATGGGAGGAGGCCCTAGTACTGGAGCCTCGTTGGTGGGGTGCAAGGAGGTCCTTCGATCTGGGGGCCTCGACCTGAGTGGTGGCCTTTTGGACTAGGGCCAAACAGCTGCAGGAGGTGGGCCTGTCGCCTCTGGCTCCGGGGAGAGAGAGAGCCTGGGTTGCCTGGGCCTGGGGGCTGCTGGTCAGGCCTGGGGGTCCGGGGGCTGCGGCCGCCTACAGGAGAGAGCGCCATCAGGGGTGAACTGTGGCGCGCCTCCGTCAGTGTCCGTCAGGGGCAGGGACTTCCCAGGTGTAGGTGGTAGGGCTTGGATCGGGCCACGCCACCACTCCGGCAGCACCTCCGGGGAACCACTCCTGTAGGGAGACAAAGGGCGTCCCACGCAGCCGAGAGGAAAAGGATCGGCCGCGCAAGGGACCTCCTGCTTCGGGAGGGCCTTTGGAATCACGAATGAGGGGCGTACGGTGACTGCTCCCTCCCCATCACGTACAGTGGCCGTGAACGCAGTTTCGTGACTCCTAGGGCTCACAGCTGAAGGGCGTATGGTGGCTGCTCCTTCCCCTGCACGTACAGAGACAATGCTGGCGGTGTTGCTCCCAAAGGAGGAAAAGGCAGGAGAGGGGTGCACGAAGGCCGCACCCTCTCCGGTACATGCAGAGGCCGTAGCCGAGGATCTACTTACCCTGGCATGTACAGTGGCCGTAGCTGTGGGCCTGCCTGCCCTTCGGGAAGTAACTGAAGGGCGTACGGTGGCCGTTCCTTCCCCGTCATGTACGGTGGCAGTGAACGCGGTGTTACTCCCGTAGTAGGAGGAGGTAGTGGATGAGGGGCGTATGGTGGCCACTCCCTCCCCGTCACGTACGGTGGCCATGATTGCGGTTCCACTACTCCTCTTTCTGCCTGTCGGGGCGCGTTCAATAACTAACGCCCCGAGGCCGTCCCCAGAGGTGGCTGTGACTGAAGGGCGTACGGTGGCCGCTCCTTCCCCTTCACGTACGGTGGCCGTGATGGCGGTGTCACAGGGGGAAAACAACTGAAGGGCGTACAGTGACCACTCCTTCCCCGGTACGTACGGTGGCCGTACCGCGGTGTTGCCTGCGACTGACTCTGGATCAGTCCCACCCCGAACCTGGTGAAATCTGCCCCGCTCGCAGGGTCGTTGCCTCTTCCCGCTTACTTGGTGTTGGGACAGTTGTGGGGAAGAGGGACTCAGGACAGGGGGTGTCCCGGTGACCCTCTTGTTCCGGGTCAATAGCCCCGCCGTGGTGTCCTCCTTGGGTGGCGGTGTGGTAGTGGCTTGGTGGTGGGCTGGGGGGTGGCGGGGTGGGTGGTCCGGCGGCGGCGGGTATTTTATAATACTTACCCTCTCCCAATATTACTAGACCTCTGTTCTGACCCGTCACGAGTCCTTTCCCCCCCCCCCCGTGTGTCTCCCCGCGCTCCCACGCGCGCCCGTGTCCCCTGTACACCTGTGCACTAGAACTACTGTATTGGCATCAGTATTAGTTAAGCCAGTATCCTGCGAGATACTAATATCCTAGTTAAGGTTTTATTTCTGTGTCACATATTGTGTTGTAATATCTGCTGCTTTTGTCCTGTGTCTGACTGCGGTATTATACGTGTAAAGGTTATTGCCTGAAGTTTTTGTGTCCTGCCTCTCTTCATTGCACTAAGCTCCGGTCTCGAAAGAGGACCCCGCTACACGTTAGGTGCTTTAGGACCGAGGAGTCGGGGGCCTTTTGCACCTAGCATTACAATACGTGTAAAGGTTATTTCCTGGAGTTTTTGTGAGGACCCCGCTACACGTTAGGTGTTCTAGAACCGAGAAGTCGGACCTTTTTCACCTAGGATTACATATATATATATATATATATATATATATATATATATATATATATATATATATATGAGACGGAGTGGAGGCCTGTTACGTACATAATACGTCAGTGTCAACCCCAGTAATACGGGAACGTAGCCCATTTTCCTGAGGCTGATCCTACCCACAGGGCGATCTCTGACAAGGTTAAGCTAGGGGGAAGACTCGGAGAGGGAAGGCCATGGATCTCATGGAGGGAGCAGGCTGACCATTCATGTCGAGGGATACTTAGAAGGGGAATAGTGGCTGCCTTGAGGGTTGCACGAAGGAACTATTGTGAGTGGAGTCGGAGGGTGAGTGAGACTACGCATGACGTTTGTTCTCCTATGGTAATGGTGGAGGTGGTGGTTGTGAAGGACTGTGCTTATACTCTAGGCTAGTTATCCCTGTTGTCGACCAGTTCCAACAATGTTGCACTTCGTTTGCCATTGTGTCCTTTTTAAAGGTTTTCCTTGCATAATATTAGCAGGAAAGAACAAGAAATTGTCCCCTTACCCATTTCTTTTCATAGATTTGAGTATATGTCATGATATTAATTCTTTTTAAAAGAAGAAGGCAACTTTCATTGATTTAAGGGTTGTTTGTCTTTTGCAAATGGCGTATGAAGAAATAATATTACGTGTTGTGATGCGGTAACTCGCCGTCTTCCCTCACATTTGTGTATTAACCCGTGGAATAAGAAGGGCGAGACTATGGGAAGGTCGCGGTCGAGAAGCAGAACTCCTAAGAGGCATAAGAGCAAGAGGTCACACAAGAGAAGATCCAGGTCGAGGGACAGGGAACGACGGAGGCACAGGGACAGGGAGAGATCCAAGGAACGTTCCTCAAAGGCCAGGTAACATTGCAATTCTGCTTGTGCTGTGTGGGATGAACTGATGCACTACTGTCATGGTTGAGTGACGTTTGCAGTAATTCTGGCAGGTCTAAGAGATAGCATAGGCCGAGACATTCCGGGCGGATAATTGAGGCGGCACCAATTTTGTGATTACACTTTTGCCTTAGAGACGTTTTGTTAATTTGTACCCCTTTACCAAGCTCATGCAGAGGAAAAAAAAAAAAAAAAGTCTGCACACAAGAGTACCTCGTATTCTTAGCAACTTGTCTTCACTGAACATCTGTAACTTTAACAAATTAACCAGTAAATATGAACAACAGTGATGTAGGGGTTCGAGCTGTTTCCTTGTAGACCAATGTTCTCAAGGAAAATAATTTTAGCACTAGATACCTCACAGCCGATTATTTTATTTTAGATAAAAAGTTTTGGAGAATAAACAAAATATACCGTACCTACTTAAGAGAAATTACAGAGAGCCACCTGAATGCCCCCAACAGCATGTTTACTGCTGATCCCGCTGACTGTACGTGATGTCAGCACACCAAAACGAACTCAAATGTATACAGTTTAAAACCATAAAGAGTAATGGAAGCCTAACTGGAAGCACTGATGCCTAACTGGGGGGCATTGCTCCCCCAGACCCCCCAGTGATTCTAGATATCCTAACAGCATACAAGCTAAAATGTGCATTGTGTAAAAATTGTGTCAAAACAGTACAGTGTGTTATGTAAGGGTTAGGTTAGTGTAAAATAGGTTAGAATAAGATTGGGCTGAGTTATGAAAATTTAGGTTAGGTTTGGATAAGTAGGCACAGATAAAGGTAATTTTGTTCAAAAAGGGCATTCTAAAATGGTGTCCATCTGTCTTCTTGCACCACAAGATGGCATCTGTTTGTAAACAAACGTCACTTTTCATAAATACTTTTCACCTCTTTGAAAAGAAATACAAAATGCAGTCAGAAAGTACTTAATCCCAAGAGGAGCCAAGGTAAGGAAAAAACAAGAAAACTGCAGAATAAGGTGGTCCTATGTCTTCTTAAGGATGACCAGCTCTTGAGATGTGCCCTCCCACATTTCCTTATAATAATGAGGGACTGGTGAGCATTCGGGCTTTTGAGTTGGGGAGAGTGGGCAAAACTTAGTTATATATGAGGAAACACAACTAGAAGTACATATTAAGAAATGGAAGACCCATTGCTTTCCAGTTAAACTTTAGTTTAACGATTTTACCTAAAACATCATGAAAAAGGGTAAAAAAAATATTAAAACCCTTTGTTAAAGTGGGGTATGGTGGTATCTCTATCCCCATCGTTAAGCCGGGGTATTGTGTGTCGAGGTATACCTGTATAAGAAAACAAATAAAAGGACTAAAAGCCATTTTAGGAGTTAACCTACCCTGACCCAACTTTACTTAACCCATTGGCTCCCAGATTTCCTGTGCAAGGGATTTTGCTGGAAGGGTGCTAGGTGTACCGTCCTCCACATGTCGGCTGATAGTCATGAAGCATATGTAGGCTTTCTATTTTATGAAGGCAGTTTGGGTGGTGCCTCCCAAGACCTCACACCGTTAGCTCTGTTGCCACATGTGCTTCCCTCCCTCTCTCTCTCTCTCTCTCTCTCTCTTATATTTATGCAGGTAACTCGCACGGAACACGTGGGTTTCGTTCCTACCGTGCCGTGTTAGGTGCGAAATCGCGTATATTTAAACTACTCCATATTTTGCTCCCTAGACCCCCCAAATGTGTTGTTTTGCTGTTATCTGTCACTGGTAATCACTAGAAAGCACTTTAAGTGGTTAGAAGGTTTATTTAATGTTATAACTCACAAATACAGTACTCCAGAGCAAAACTTCAACACACAAATACTGTACGTAAACACAAGGAAACATTCCGACGCCAATCGTAGGTAATCATATAAATCAGGTTAACTGGTACCAGTGCTTTAACTTACAAGTACATACCAGAACAGTACATATTTAACTTAGAAATGCAGTACTGTGATATTGAATGATTTCAGTACATAATCTGTTAGGAATGGCTGGAAAAAAAAAATGTTATAAATACATTTTCACCTTTTTTATATATGTTTATGGTAGTTTCGAGTTATTTTTTACGTTATCGTTGTGCCCATGCTTGGAAAAGGGAGCGAAAGAGTTGAATTTTCAGTCCTAAATGAGAAAACTGCACGTCCTCCAAGGCTAGACTCTGCCACGGGAGAATAAAGTGGAGGGTCAGTCCGATTAGCAACAAGGAAGTTGTGTCACAACGTCCAGCTCCCACACCATGAGTATGGCTAAAAATAGAATCGTAATGCAGTTTCAGAACTAACAATAAGTCTAATTATTACGAATACAGATACAAAGCAGAAATAAATACGTTTACAGACGGGGAAAACGTACTTCTTCCGTCATAACATGTTCATCTTTCTCTTATCATTTTACCTTGTTATTTTCGCAATATTTATTGCTGTCTCGTAAACAGGGTGGTTGTTTATGTTTTGCAAGGGAGGAAAAAGATTGTATTTTCTGTCTAGGTCGAGAAAATGGATGTAACTATGTGTGGTTAGGCATGGCCACGAGCGAAAAAATCGTACATCTACTCATCACGATAGCAGGTGGTGAACTGACAGATGACACATGAGAGGGTGAAGTCAAGGTCAGTCTCATGTCCCAGATTTTCGTTCACTTCCCGAAAGTTTTCACAGTTTTCTACAATTTGCATTGCATCAAATGATCCAAACCATTACAGCAAACCTGAGCAAATAGGTAAAGATACCAAGACAAAAATGTATTTTTCTCTTATTATAAGTCTTTAACGAACAAACAAAAAAGGCAGTATTCCGACGCCGATCATGGGTAATCATATAAATCAGGTTAACTGGTTACAAGGCTTTATTTAATGCTTTAATTGCTTACAAGTACATACCAGAACAGTAAATATTTAACTTACAAATACAGTACTGTAGAAAAGCAGTACAGTAAGAGTTTAACGAACAAACAAAAAAGACAATATTCCGACGCCGATCATGGGTAACCATATAATTCGGGTTAACTGGTTACAAGGTTTTATTTAAAGATTTAACTTTATTTAAGTGCTTACAAGTACAGTACATACGAGAACAGTAAATATTTAACTTACAAATACTGTACAGTACTGTGGAAAAAACGAACATATAAAAAAGGCAATATTCTGACGCCTATCAGGTAAACTGGTTATAAGACTTTATTTCTTGCTTTAACATTATTTAATAGTACTTTAAGTTGCACATAAACTTACCAGAACAGTACAGTACTCTAAATATTTAACTTACAAATACTGTGCTACTGTACTCGGGAATGTCTCACTCACTGAATAATTTCCCGCCTAGATCGTCATGTAATCAAAACAAACGCGCGCTGCGGTGACGTTCGAGGATTTGATCTTTCAAAGGCCTCTTCTGCGTTAATTTGTAGTTTTCATGATGGTTTTTTAATCTTACTTTGTCTTATATGTATCCCAGCCCTTACCGTGTATAATTGCGAGCGCGTTCCGTGAGATCGTGTTCCGTACGAGTTACCTGTATTAACTACTAAGGTTATAATCTTCACTTTTTTCTCTTGTTTTGACTTTTGATAGGCAAGCTTCCATGGCGGGAGACTGATCGAGTATGACACACATGCTTGGCTATCCCTCGTGTCACTGGACTTGACAACGTCGTTAAAGCAACGGTGACAAGTCTTACGGGATTTATACTATAATACAGCTTTTTTTAAATTACATGTATACAGAGTATTTAAAAGTCATTTATAAGTAGTTACTAACTTTAAATAGGAGAGAGAGAGGAGCAGGCATAATTACACGTGTGTGGCGGCAGTGATGTGGCAACAGAGCTATACCTCATACCAATTAGTCTGGCCAGGCATGTATGGCAACACTGTTCCTGCCGAGATTCTGATTGGGTGGAGGTGTTTGTTTGATTTCGTTGTTGCATAAACTGGTACTCTCTTTATTATCAGATGTGATACTGAATTTGTCGAAAATACAGTCGTCAAAAGCAATAAGATATCCGTTATATACTTAACAACGATGAAATTTTCGTAGGAAGGTAGAGATATGAGTCAACAAAGTATTATAACAGTCCAGGTCAAGGTTAGCATTCGAACAACTCCTTTAAATCTCCGAGACTCCTTAATATAACAGAAAATTAAGGAAACCCGCTAAATCTAGGCGTTGGTATAACACATTTAAATTATAAGATCAGTCCTCACCTTTAAAATGTACCAAAACTCTGAATAATTAAAAATTCCAATGAAAAGACAAGTTCTGCGGGGAGGGAGGTTTGAAACAATCGTGAAATTCAAAGTTGGCTAAAGGAAAACTATTTCATTGTATCTCCTCTATTTTCACAGTAAGGACTGATCTCAAATTTTAAATGTGTTGTACCAACGCCTAGATTTAGCAGGTTTCCTTAATTTTCTGTTATATTAAGGAGTCTCGGAGATTTAAAGGAGTTGTTCGAATGCTAACCTTGACCTGGACTGTTATAATACTTTGTTGACTCATATCTCTACCTTCCAACGAAATTTTCATCGTTGTTAAGTATATAACGGATATCTTATTGCTTTTGACGACTGTATTTTCGACAAATTCAGTATCACATCTGATAATAAAGAGAGTACCGGTTTATGCAACAACGAAATCAAACAAACACCTCCAGCCAATCAGAATCTCGGCAGGAACAGTGTTGCCATACATGCCTGGCCAGATTAATTGGTATGAGGTATAGTGGTGTGAGGTCTTAGCCGGCCCCACCCAAACTATCTATCTATCTATCTATCTATTGCCAGACGCCTCAATCCCGTTTGGGGTGGCCACAAACAAATCACCTCCAAGTCGCCCTGTCCCCTGCCATTTCACTGCCCTGTTCCCAACTCACACCCCCCTCCCTCATATACCTCTCCACCCCATCCCTCCATCTCATCCTCGGCCTCCTCCTCCCTCTTCCCCCCTCCACCTCACTCACATACACTCTCTTCGTCAGTCTTTCACCCTCCATCCTCTCCACATGGCCAAACCACCTCAGTGTGTTCCTCATAACGCTTCCTATCACATCCACACCACAACGCTCCTTTATATCCTCATTCGTCAGCCTGTCTCTCCACGTGACTCCACAGGCTCCTCTTAAATAACTCATTTCCACTGCTCTCACTCTTGACTTGTGTCCTTCCAACAATGTCCAAGCTTCACTTCCGTACGTTAGAGTTGGTATCACAATACTGTCATGTAGTAACTTTTTCACTTCCATGCTCACATCCCTGTTTCTTATCACTGCTTTCAAGGAACCAGCAACCTTTCTTCCCTGCTGTACCCTTTCAAGCACTTCACCTTCCAAACCTCCATCCTTACTAATCACACTACCCAAATACTTAAACGTACTCACATTTTCCAATTCCTCACCATCCAGCCTCGCTGTACATTCACTAACTTCACCTCTCTCAAAGACCATCACTTTACTCTTCCCTACATTCACCTTTAGGTTCCGTTTCTTACACACACTCTCAAACTCATCCACCAAGCCTTGCAGCTCCCCTTCGTCTTCACTCAACAACACAGTATCATCAGCAAACAACAGTACAGGGAGTTTCCAAACACTATCCTCTCTCACCAGGGCCACTCCAACATCCACTACCCTACCTTGTACCTCTTTTATTACCCCATCCATGTACAGATTGAACAACCATGGAGACATGACACATCCCTGTTTCAAACCAACTTTCAAAGAGAAAAATTCACTTAGTTCACCATCCACACGCACTGCAGCCTTCGCACCATCGTACATACTCTTCACAGCATTCAGCGGCTTCCCATCTACTCCATATATTCTTAACACTTTCCACAATCCTTGTCTATCCACCCTGTCATATGCTTTCTCCAAATCCATGAAAGCTGCATACAACTTCTTTCCCTTCTCTAGAAACTTTTCCACTAAAGATCTAAGAATGAATACCTGATCTACACAACCTCTTCCCTTCCTAAAGCCTCCCTGTTCTTCTCCAACTAATTTCTCTGTTCTTTCTCTAACTCTGTCTATAAGTATCCTACCATACACTTTTCCTATTATACTAAGAAGACAAATGCCCCTATGATTACCACACACTTCTTTTTCCCCTTTTCCTTTGTACAAGGGAATAATTATACCTGACTTCCAATCCTCCGGGACTCTACCTTCCTCCCAGGCCAATCTGCACATCTTCCACATCCATTCTACTACTATCTCTCCCCCATGCTTCAGCATTTCACCACACACTCCATCAATTCCTGGGGCTTTCCCCGATTTAACTTTCTTCATTGCTTCCACAACTTCTATCCTACTGATTTCTTCCTGTCTTCTCACCTCCCTCCTTCTCCCAGCCATTCCCCAGCCACTTATACTCGCATTACTTCCATCCTCTACGTTCAACAATTCCTGAAAGTGTTCTCTCCATCTGCTCACTTTTTCTCCCTTCTCCACTAGTAATCTACCATTTTTATCTTTCACTCCCCTGCTACCTTCACTTCCACCCTGTCTTACTCTTTTCACTTCTCTCCAGAACATTTTCTTACAGTCCCTCCACTTTACACTCAAATTCCTTCCAAATTCCTCATCCACTCTCTTCTTACTCTCTCTTACTAATCTTTTCACCTCTCTCTTTCTTTCCACACATAACTCTCTCTTCCGCCTCTCAACTTCTTCCACGCCCCTATTTCTCATCCATTCATTGTATGCTTTCTTCTTTTGTGCCACAGCCTGTTTCACCTCTTCAGTCCACCACGCTGTTCCTTGCACCCCCCTCCGTCTTCTCTTCCTTCCACACACCACATCACATGCTGCACATATTTCTTCTGTAAATATCTTACACACACCTTCCACGTCTCCCATCTGCTCCAATTCATATTTGCCCAATCGTTCCTCCACTTCTCTCTTATACTCTGCCTTTTTCTCATCCTCTTGTAACCTCTCCACTCTCCTTGCAACTACTCCTTCCTCTTGTCTTTCCCTTCTTCTATTCCTCCATCTTACTTGCATCCTAATTCTGGCCACCACCAAGTAGTGGTCAGAAAGTCCACTCCCCCAACCTCTATACACTCTTGCATCCTTTACACATCTTCGCATCCTTTCATCCACACACACATAATCAATCATTGCCTTCCTTTCATTCAGTTCACCACCCACCCTTCTCATCACTCGCCATGTATACCTGTGGATCATTTTATGCCTGAAGAGGGTATTGGCTATCACCAACCCCCTCCCAGCACAAATGTCCACTAACGCACTCCCATTCTCATCTATCTCAGCAGGCACACCCCACTCACCAACTATTCCATCCACCTTCACATTCCCAACTTTACCATTCATATCACCAATCAAAAACACTCTCTCATTCCTTCCAAACTTTTCCATGCACACTTCCACATTTGTCCAGAACTCTTCTCTCACTCTTCTAGCACGATCTTGCGTTGGCGCATACACACACACAATCGCCCACATTTGTATTCCAACTTTCAACACTACCCACACAATCCTTGACCCAACTGATCCATACTGTCTTATGATCTTCCATCTTTTACTCACAACTATACATACTTCTTCCTTTGCCCTCTCATTCTCATCTACTCCTGCACATATACCCCATCCATACTTCCATTCTCTCACACTTTCTCCTCTCCATTTTGTTTCAGTTATTCCACCCAAACTGCCTTCATAAAATAGAAGGACTATAGTTCCCTATCCTGGGGTTCCCTTCTTTATTAAATTTTGAAAATGTCCAGTTGCGTCCTATATTGTGGACACTGGGCGCTGATGGGTTAAAGAAACTGATAGACTTGCTAGTGTTTAACCCATTGGCTCCAAGATTTCTATTGTGAGGAATTTTGCTGGAAGGGTGCTAGGCATACTGCCCTCCACCTGTTGGCTCATGGTCATGAAGCTCATAGGTCCCTACCCCAAGGTTCCCTTCTTTATTAAATTTTGAGAATGCCCAGTTCTGTCCTATACTGAGGACACTTGGCACTAATGGGTTAAACCTTGTAGCAAACAATTCAAGCCTAATGAGGATTTTCAGAGGTTAAAAAACAATTACTAACCAGCTGTTTTAGGCATTAACAGATAAGCTGCCAGAGAGCTGCCATTAACAAAGGATGAAAATTTAATGACAATGGTATGGTACCATTTATATTTATTTAATTCATTTTTGACAGATTCTTCAGAAATAATGTTTTTGTTACTAAAGATTGTGTAACTCATTTGTAGCACCCAAGTTAGGGTCAGGTTTGTTGATATTGGCAGTGGTGTCCTGCAGTGGGCAATGGTTTGATTCGGACCAGAATCTTATTCGTCCCCAGTTAGGTTGAATTAGGTTAGGTTAGTATGGTTGAACAATTAGTGACGTTGAAGTCAAAAGTGACATGCTGGTGTTGGGTGGCCACTTGTTATGATTGCATTTAAAACTGGTGAGGTTGTATCGTTGGTATCTTCAAAATTGCACATTTCTGTTACTTTTAAAAGGTATCACATATTTTTGTTATAGTTTATTGAGGGAATACAAATGTAAATTTCATGCATGGGAGCTCTCTTGCAGTTTCACTGCATCAACCTACCGTGACTCCACATTACCTAACCTTTAGGTAAGAAATTCAAGCCTAACCAGAGCAGCCAGGATCACTTGTCCTGGCTTCCTAGCAGATGATGTGTGTATCAACGGCAGCAAGGGATGTGAATCAACTACCGGTAATGACTTGTAATAGGTACTTACAGTCCTTACCCTGCAGGAAGAGGAAGAAGCCAAAGAAAATATAGAAGGATTTCAAGGTAGCAGACTACACATGCGACTGAGCTAGCTACTAGCAGGAATAAGCTCAGTAGAGGAGGAGACTATGGAGTTTTGGACAGTGATGGTAAGCGTGGATGTTCACAAATTGGTCTGGTGGTGCTCCACACTTGGCTGCCCACGATACTCGCGAGACATCAAGAAAACCATGCAAAACAACATTGAAAAACAGAAAACACCCTCCCTTTTCACTATTGTATATACAATACCCCTCCTAATTTTGGCACTGCTTTCAGGTCAATCTGCCATATTTAGACATCAAAACATACAGGAATATCCAGAGTAATGCTAAACACCAGGAAAACCATGAAAAAAAAAAAAAAAACCTATACACTACCCAGCACTGTATGTACAGTACTCCTCCTAATTTTGGCACTTTTTTCAGGTCAGTCTGCCATATTTAGACATCAAAACACACATAAGATTATCCATATTAATGCTAAACACCAAGGAAACAGTGCATACAAAAAACACAAAAAAAAAACAGGATGGTTGGAAAATCAGTTATCTGACACCAATGAAAGCTGTTCCCAGGCCACAAAAAAATTCCACTGCCAAATATGCCACCAGATATTGGCTAAATTGGTATAAATGGTAGTAGTAGAAGTAGTAGTACAATAGTTGTTCCATAGGCAGTCTGGCCAAACGGCCCCGAGTCCTTAAGGAAGGCCACGGCTGAGACCGGGCTTTCCCACAGAGCTCTCAAGGAGTGTATGTATGTTGTGTTGTTGGCACAGGTGATTGTGTGCCATGCAGTTTTCCATAATGTGCTTTATGGTGTGGGGTACTCTGTTGTATCCTGGACAGGCTTCAGCGACGGAGTCACCCAGCCTCTTCTAATAGCTCAAGAGGGCTGGATGATGCCCACATTTCAGCCTGGCCCGGTGGACCCTGTCCTCACAAGGGAGATAGGATTCAGGAGGGTGGATATCAGGAGGCCATTCATGCAGCAGTGTGTTGTCTTTAAGTGAATGAATGGAGTGGCGAGTGATTTGAGTGTGGATATGTTTCTGGAAGCTGGTTTGAGGCAGGCAAGGGGGAGAGATGACAGTACAGTATATGTGTTTGATATCATTTGCTGGGTGTTGTTTTGATGTTCCTTGGTGTGTTTGGCTGTGCTGCTATGTAGTATAGTGGATGGTGTGAGTTTGTGGAGGCTGTGGCAAGAATGTGTGTGCCTCTTGTGTCTAGATGATCATTGACTTTGAGGACTTTGGTTTTTTGGTGTAGGTGGTCTTTGGGTATAGTAGCTGTGCAGCCTGTGATTATATTTAGGGCCTTGTTCTGTATGTTCTGTAGAGTGTTGGAGTGTGATTTAGTGAGGTTAGAAGCCCAAGCAGGGTTTGCATAATTCATCACTGAACGTATATATTGTTTGTGTACTGTGGTGGTGGCTTCTTTATTGTGTCCAAATGTTGTATGGGCAAGTGATCTTAAAGCATTGAGTCTTAAGCTTAATTTATCTTTAATGTTTGTGATGTGTTTCTTGAATGACATTGATGTATGTTACCAAGGATTTTGTGTGTGTGTGTGTGTGTGTGTGTGTGGTAGGGGAGTGTTGTTTATGTTGAGGTGTGGAATGTGACTGTGTTCTATTGTCCAGTTTGTGAGATGGGTCACTGTAGATTTGACGGGGGCTATTTTGAGCCTGTTTGTGGTGAACCATGTCACGGGGTTTTTAAAATATTAATGCAGTGTTAAAGGATAATTCTCAATAATACTGAGAGCAGGGACAATGAATTGTCTTGCTAAAAATCAAGGAATGATTATGCTGGCTTGCTTCGCCGATTCTCTTAGGGCGAGAATTTATAAACTTTCTCAACAGTACAGAGCAGAGACTAATTACTCACAAATGCTGTTTATTAGTACTGTTGGCCTCTGGAGAAAGTGACTCCACCCCTGACAATCAATAACTAATGCTATTAATGATATCAGGTTCTTGCTGATGCATTAACTCCTAGGTGGCACAACGGATTCTAAGCTTAATACAAAAGACTGGCCTAAGTACCAGTTATGAATAGCAAAGCGTTTATGCAAGTTAGGAGCTATAAGTGAAATAAGCTTAGTATGGAAAATAAAACACGAGTTTACATTACATTAAGCTCAAGAAAAAGAACTGTTAACTTTTTTGATTACAAAGAAATAAATTTAACGTTACATTTCAAAATGAATTCAAACAAAGGAGATCACACTCACTCGCTCACTCAAAAGCTAACTCTTAAACCTAGGAAAAAACGAAAAGAAATACTGGTCAAAGAGTGGACTAAGCGGATGACTGGGCGTCGTTACTGGAAGGTCACTGCACTTGCTAAGTCTCTCGCCTATCACACTGTGTGGAAATACAGGAACGGCGGCACTACACACTCTGGCCCAACCTGCTTTTGTGGCGCTCAAACCTCGACTGACTAAATCGTGGGAAAGAGGGGAGCGTCCAACCGCATTACCAACAGCTAGAATGAGCGAAACACGCCCACAATAAATCGCTCAGCGGAAGTGCTAATGTCTTGCACAGAGACGATCATTTATCTCTATCTATCTATCTATTGCCAGACGCCTCAATCCCGTTTGGGGTGGCCACAAACAAATCGCCTCCAAGTCGCCCTGTCCCCCGCCATTTCACTGCCCTGCTCCCAACTCACACCCCCCTCTCTCATATACAGTACATCTCCACCCCATCCCTCCATCTCATCCTCGGCCTCCCCCTCCCTCTTCCCCCCTCCACCTCACTCACATACACCCTCTTCATCAGTCTCTCACCCTCCATCCTCTCCACATGGCCAAACCACCTCAGTGTGTTCCTCATAACGCTTCCTATCACATCCACACCACAACGCTCCTCTTTATCCTCATTCGTCAGCCTGTCTTTCCATGTGACTCCACAGGCTCCTCTTAAATAACTCATTTCCACTGCTCTCACTCTTGACTTGTGTCCTTCCAACAATGTCCAAGCTTCACTTCCGTACGTTAGGGTTGGTATCACAATACTGTCATGTAGTAACTTTTTCACTTCCATGCTCACATCCCTGTTTCTTATCACTGCTTTCAAAGAACCAGCAACCTTTCTTCCCTGCTGTACCCTTTCAAGCACTTCATCCTCCAAACCGCCATCCTTACTCATCACACTACCCAAGTACTTAAATGTACTCACATTTTCCAATTCCTCACCATCCAACCTCGCTGTACATTCACTAACTTCACCTCTCTCAAAGACCATCACTTTACTCTTCCCCACATTCACCTTTAGATTCCGTTTCTTACACACTCTATCAAACTCATCCACCAAGCCTTGCAGCTCCCCTTCGTCTTCACACAGTATCATCTGCAAACAACAGTACAGGGAGTTTCCAAACACTATCCTCTCTCACCAGGGCCACTCCAACATCCACTACCCTACCTTGTACCTCTTTTATTACCCCATCCATGTACAGATTGAACAACCATGGAGACATGACACATCCCTGTTTCAAACCAACTTTCAAAGAGAAAAATTCACTTAGTTCACCATCCACACGCACTGCAGCCTTCGCACCATCGTACATACTCTTCACAGCATTCAGCGGCTTCCCATCTACTCCATATATTCTTAACACTTTCCACAATCCTTGTCTATCCACCCTGTCATATGCTTTCTCCAAATCCATGAAAGCCACATACAACTTCTTTCCCTTCTCTAGAAACTGAAAAAAACACTCCCGACCGGCTGAATACACAGCGGTTGAACTGAACGATAAACACTGGGATTCCACTAGAGTTCGCGGTTTCCCACTAAATTTAATGTCACGAGCCGACTCGTGACATTACGCCCCATCAAAAGTTGAAATTTTTTTCCAGGAAAAAATTTCAATATACATACATATAAATCCCACTCAGTCACACAAGATTCACACTGTGGTGTGTGTGTGCTATCCTGCTACAGGAGAAAGTCACAGTCGCCAGTAAGCGAAAAAACCTCGTATTTACGTTAATAGAAGCAAGCTTGAGGGAAAAACTCCGTGGTGACGGTGAAAAATCCTGTACTCAGGTTAAGCTGAGTGAAAAATTCGCTACATTTACATTAACAACTAATTGTTTTGTAGCGTAATGTATGTAATACACGGTGTGTGACTGTTGTGGTGTAACTGTACCTACGTGTAAAATCATGTTATGCAAATTTATAGTAATTAATGACAACGAGGCAGAAGAGAAGGGGCGGCAGCATGCGACAGGGATGGCCAGCTGATCTGCATGGCAATGCTGCACCCACCAGCTGCACCTGTGAAAGGAATTAAGGTGGAGCATCAAAACTGTTATTTCTCTCTCTCTCTCTCTCTCTCTGCCTAGCAATCAGTACTTATGTCATTATTAACCGGGAAACGTAATTCGTAATTTACAAATTTCTTAGAACCCTTATAGTTTACTGGTTAACGCTTACTAACTAGGAAACATGCCAGTTCTTGAGTTGCTCAAATCTCTTAGAACGGGCAGTTTACTAGTTAACCTAACATTATTAACCAGGAAACGTGCCAGTTCTTGAATTGCTCAAATTTCTTAGAACGGGCAGTTTACTGGTTAACCTAACTCTATACTTACGACTAATACGGGAAGCTGAGAATCGCTACGCAATCTCAGGCAGGTCACGTTTCAACACCCACTGTGGGTGTGAACACTCATGTGGATAATGTGCATTCTCCGGGAATCCTCAGAGAGGCCCACAGCTCGAGACGTTCCACAAGGTAATTCATACACAGCCTTGGACTGTCTCTGCAGGGTTCTCAGACTTCCCCCCTTAACCTACGGTACATAGGTATGTACAGGCCCTGGACATACTGTGTCCTGTGGGGCCAACAGGTGAGACGTCAGGTCTACACTTTTAACTGGGAACCAGGCTGGTCCTTGGATTACTCAAAAATCTGAGAACGCCTATCTTACGGAACCCAGCATACAACAGTTGCCTGTATTAGTCATCAGTTAGTAGGCGAGAGATCAGGTCTGCACCCACATTATCACTGCCCTGTCTCTCAACTGCTTCAGAGATTATGGGTGTGAGTTCAAACGGCGCAGGAAGGACGTGTCCCTGACTGGTGTTTCGTGGACACACATTTGCTGGAGCGCACAAAGCTATCTATGTCTTGTCCCATCCCTGGCCAGAAAAAGTCAGCTCGGATACAGCCCTGGGTCTTCCTTTTGCCCATGTGACCTCCTGAGGCTGAACAATGACCCCATTCTAACACTGCTTGGTGGTACTTGGTGGGAACGACAAACTGCAGACGAACCTCGCCCTCGGGTGTTCGTGACTCACGGTAGAGCCGTCCTTGTTTACGAAGGAACTTGGCTCGACCTCCTCGTGAATACTTTATCACTCTACCCTTTTGTTTCTTTTGCACGGCAGCAAGTGTCGGGTCAGAAAGTTGTTGTTGAACAACAATTTGGCTACACATCAGATCTTGCGGCGATTCAATGGTCACTGGGGTGACACAATCTGGAGCCTCAACCATGGCTCAAGTTACTGCAGTTGAAGTCTGAGTAGCGTCATCTGTGGTGCAACTATGCTTGGCACTGGGAATATTGTCTATGATTAGGTCAAATAAAGGTTCTGGCATGACAACTGCAAGTGTCGTACCAGTGTAAAATGGAGATGCCACCTGGATATGTGCCTCAGGGAACAATCTCACTGATCCATCTATAAGGTTAGGTTGGATCTGTCGACCTGTGTACTGCCCAGGCCGAACTAGACTCTGCCTGACAGAGCAACCTGAGGACCCATTGTCTCTCAGGACCTTCACAGGAATGTCTCCCACAAACCCTGGCTGAACAAGGAAGGTACTGTCACCTGTGGGAGGGCCTGTGGAGGAAGCAGCTAGCCACTCATGTGGCTGCTGAATAAATGATGCGGCAAACATGGTGCCCTGAGAATTTGATACTTGAGGGGTCATACTCACTGCCTGTGGAGAGGGAACATTGGCCATCTGTGGAGGGGGGTTCACTGTCGCTATGGGACTAGAGAACTGTGGGGGAGTACCCGTACTGGTAGGGACGTGACCACCGTGCTGCTGCTGAGGAATGAAGGCTGCGTTCGCCTCCTGCCTCCTATTCACTTGTGCTGGTGGTGAAAAGGACAGTCCCGACGGTCGGTTGCGTGGCTGATACTGGTGCTGGTTAGGGTACTTGTTGTACTTCTTCCACTCAGGTTTCTGAGTGTTTTGCCCCTGGTCCTTCTTCTGCGGTTTTGGACCTTGGCCATTATTCTGAGAACGGCCTTGTTGCTGGGGTTCAGTCTGAGATGGTTTCCCAGATTTATCAGGTTTCCTGTTCCAGGTATGCTGCTTGCGAGTTTGATACCCGTATGCAGTAAAGAATGCGTCGGCCTTCTTCACCATTTGGCTGGCATCTCTTACCTGGCAGATCTTAAGCTGAGCCATAAGTTCAGTAGGCCACGACTTTTCTAGCTGCGTGCGCAGCATAAGGTCAGTTATCCCCTCACGCATGGAAGGAGTTTCATCTTTCTCCATCCACTCATCTAAGTAAGCAGTAAGCCGGTCAAGAAACTGAACGGCAGTCTCTTTATCCTGTAAATGCGTCCTCATGAACTGACTCTTGGCGTCGTCAACTGTGAGACCGTACGCTTTGACGAGTGCGGCCTTCATCATCTCATACGTGAGATTGTCTCCACGAATTCTGTGGAGAATATCGAGGGCAGGGTCCTCAGACAGGCTAAGAAACTGAAGCCGCTTAGCTGCATCATCCAGCTGGTAAAGTTGAGCCGTGTCTTCAAAACGAGCTATGTATGGCTCGATTCGCTCGCCACCTTTGTATGGGGGAAGCTTGATGTGTGGGGTCCCATAACATGTGCAGGGAGAACGCTCATGGAGCTTGGGCCAGCTGCACCAGATGTGTCTGAAGCCAAGGAATCTCGCTTCAGCTTCAGCATTTCATGTTCGTGTTTTTCGCGTGCTTCTCGCTCGGCACGTTCATGTTCTCGTTCTCTCTCTCGTTCAAGTTGTTCTCGCTCATGTTCTAACTCGAGTTCGCGTTGTTTTTGTTCGTGTTCGCGCTGTTCTTGCTCGTGTTCGCGTTGTTCTCGCTCGTGTTCGTGTTGGATTCTATGCTCTTCACGAGCATCACTCTCGCGTTGCTGCTCATGACTAAGCCGAGAGAGGACATAATTCTTAATTTCAGTTTGCTCTGTAAGATCCATATCTTTGGCTTCCTGTACATAGACGCTGGTGGACATGATGCTAACTCAATCTAATAAACGAGCAACTCAGTACTGACTGCAATTTTTTCAGAGAAAGATGTCAATAATCGAGAATAAAGAATATAGGCACAGGTTAGTGGTGACCAGTTTTATCTAATTAAACTGGTAAAGAAAGAAAATTAAACAAACAACTGACTGTGAAAACTATTATGTAAATAAATAAAAATGAATCAATACTCTCCAGTAAGGTAGTGCCTATAGACTTTAATGATAAATACCTAAGTATGAACGAGTGAGTATTATCTTGTGAATAGCTTTAGAGTAGGAGTTAATATCCTGGAATGAGGTCGCCAATTGTCACGGGGTTTTTAAAGATTTCAATATTAAATGATAATTTTCAGTAATACTGAGAGCAGGGACAATGAATTGTCGTGCTAAAAATCAAGGAATGATTACTTTATGCTGGCTTGCTTTTCCGATTCTCTTAGGACGAGAATTTATAAACTCGCAACAGTACACAGCAGAGACTAATTACTCACAAATGCTGTTTATTAGTACTGTTGGCCTCTGGAGAAAGTGACTCCACCCCTGACAATCAGTAACTAATGCTATTAATGATATCAGGTTCTTGCTGATGCATTAACTCCTAGGTGGCACAACGGATTCTAAGCTTAATACAAAAGACTGGCTTAAGTACCAGTTATGAATAGCAAAGCGTTTATGCAAGCTAGGAGCTATAAGTGAAATAAGCTTAGTATGGAAAATAAAACATGAGTTTAAATTACATTAAGCTCGAGAAAAAGAACTGTTAAATTTATTGATTACAAAGAAATAAATTTAACGTTACATTTCAAAATGAATTCAAACAAAGGAGATCTCACTCAAAAGCTAACTCTTAAACTTAGGAAAAAACGAAAAGAAATACTGGTCAAAGAGTGGACTAAGCGGATGACTGGGCGTCGTTACTGGAAGTTCACTGCACTTGCTAAGTCTCTCGCCTATCACACTATGTGGAAATACAGGAACGGCGGCACTACACACTCTGGCCCAACCTGCTTTCGTGGCGCTCAAACCTCGACTGACTAAATTGTGGGAAAGAGGGGAGCGTCCAACCGCATTACCAACAGCTAGAATGAGCGAAACACGCCCACAATAAATCGCTCAGCGGAAGTGCTAATGTCTTGCACAAAGACGATCATTTATGACACATTGAAAAATTGCCTGAAAAAAACACTCCTGACTGGCTGAATACGCAGCAGTTAAACTGAAACTGAACGATAAACACTGGGATTCCACTAGAGTTTGCGGTTTCCCACTAAATTTAATGTCACGAGCCGACTTGTGACAAACCATTCGTGTAGTGTGTTGAGGTAAGGTTGGAGGATGTGTGCAGCTGGGTTTGCATTTTGGTGTGTACGTGTTAGTGTTATGTCGTCCTCATGGGAAGCTATGTGTATCTGTGGTGCTTGGGGTGTGAGTATGTCATACATATATAGGTTGAAGATAGTAGGGGACAAAACAGATCTTTGGGGAGTGCCGTTTGTGAAGTTTCTGATGTTTGATGACTGACCAGTAAATGTTGCATGTGCACATCTGCCTGCTAAATAGTTTGCCAGCCATCTTTTTGTGTTATTGTGCATGTTTGTGTTGAATATTTTGTCTGTGAGGTTGTGGCGGAGGATGGCATCAAAAACCTTGCTAATGTCTAGTGTGACTAGGAGTGTTCTGTGTGGAGGCCTAGCAGAATTGATGCCATCAAAAACTCTCTGTGTAAGGTCTGTAAGAAGAGTGTTTGTGGAGTGTAGCATCCCAAAACCATGTTGTGATGGGGCTTGGGGAATGTGAGCTTTCACTAGTGATACCAGCTGTTCACTGATATTGGAGGGGGTGCAGAGGAGTGTGATAGGGTGGTGTGAGGAAGGTAATGTGGGGTCTTTGTTGGGTTTGGGAACAATGATGATAGTGTCATGCTTCCAGATGTTAGGTATTATGTTGTGTGAGTAGCTGTAGTTTGATATGTTGGTGAGTGCTTGTATGCATTGTGGTCCATGGTGTTCAAGGTGTATCTTGCTTATGTTGTCTGGCCCTCAGGCAGATGAGTGCTTAAGGTTGCTAATGATGTGCCTCATCTACTTGTAAGTGAAAGGTGTGAAGTCTGGGTCTGTGGGGAACTGTCTCTTGCATCGGATGACACGTCGGTCGTCGCGAAGGGGGTTTAGATGGCTGACATGAAAAGTGATTGATGAGAGTGTTTGCTTATTGTTTGAGGGTATGATGTCTGTTGTTGTGATGGCAGTGTGTGGCTCTGTAGTGTTGCTGTTGGAGAGTGTGATGCTATTTAGTGTTTTATAGAGTTTGCTGGTGTTTGTTTTGTGGTCAAGTGTTTGGAGATAATTATTCCAGTTCAGTGTTTGCCGTTCTGATATTTTAGTGGTTATTTGAGTGTGGAGTTCTTGTATTTGTTGTACGTTGTCTTGTGTATGGGGTGTTGGGGAGTGTCAGTGTGTTGTGTTGACTGATGTGGCCTTGAATTTTTGGTGTGAAGTTGGGGATGTGTCTCTTTCTGTTGCCTCTAGGGATGTGTCTTTTGTCTGCATTGTGAATAATTGTATTGAAAGTGTGCACAACAGTATCAATGGTATACCACCATCTTCGCTGGTGTTTATACTACAGGATAAGGTCACAACAGTATAAATGGTATACAGTGAGTCCTCTTAAATATGAAAGGGATAGGGACCAAAAAAACTTTCGTAATGCAAAATTTCATATATTGGAACGATTTTCCCCATTGAATGAGAAGACAAGTGTTGGATGCAAGGGTGTGGAGAGGGTGGGGGAATGGAGTCTCGGACCATCATTTAGTGATGGCCAAGGTAGAGCTGCAAAGAAAGTGGTTGAGGAGACGAAGGGGAAGACAGGAGGAAGCAGCTCCTGTGAGAAGAGTGGAGAAATTGCAAGATAGTGAGAAAATGACAGAGTATAAGAGCATAGTGGAAGAAAGATTGGGAAGGTTTGAGCTAGAGCAGATGGAAGGGGTGGAAGACGTATGTAAGATATTCACGGAAGAGATAAGCGCAGCGTGTGAGGCGGTTTGTGGAGTGAGGAGGAGATGCAAGGGTGTGCAAGGGACAGCATGGTGGAATGATGAGGTGAAACGAGCTGTGGAACAAAAGAAGAAGGCATATGGTGAATGGTTGGCGAGTAGAGGTAGGGGAGAAGATGAGAGAGAGAAGAGAGAGGTATATGTGAGCAGGAGAAGGGAGGTTAAGAGACTGGTGAAGGAGAGTAAGAAGAAAGTGGATGAAGAGTTTGGGAGGAATCTGAGTGTGAAATGGAGGGAGAGTAAGAAATTGTTTTGGAAGGAGGTAAAGAAAGTAAGGCAGTGTGAAAGGGGAAATAGTAGGGGAGTGAAAGATAGGAATAATAGATTGTTGGTGGAGAAGAGAGAGAAATTGAGGAGATGGAAGGAGCACTTTGAGGATTTGTTGAATGTAGAGTGAGAGCAGTGTGAGTATAAGTGGTTGGGGAATGGCTGGGAGAAGAAGAGATGAGAGGAGGGAGGAAGAGATCAGTAGGTCGGAAGTAGTGGAAGCGATGAAGAAGATTAAGCTGGGAAAGGCCCCAGGAATTGATGGAGTATGTGGTGAAATGCTTAGGTATGGGGGTGAGATTGTTGTGGAGTGGATATGGAAGCTGTGTAGATTGGCTTGGGAAGAGGGAAGGGTTCCAGAGGACTGGAAATCAGGTATAATTGTTCCTCTGTACAAAGGAAAAGGGGAGAGAGAAGTATGTGGTAACCATAGAGGTATTTGCCTTCTTAGTGTGACTGGTAAAATATATGGAAGAATACTCATTGATAGGGTTAGGCATATGACAGAGGAGCTAGTTGGAGAAGAACAAGGGGGATTTAGGAAGGGAAAAGGGTGTGTAGATCAGATATTTGTTCTAAGATGTTTAGTGGAGAAGTATCTAGAGAAGGGAAGGAAAGTGTATGCTGCCTTCATGGACTTGGAGAAAGCTTATGACAGAATAGATAGGCAAGGTATGTGGAAGGTATTAAGAATATATGGAGTGGAGGGGAAATTGTTGAGTGCTGTGAAGAGTATGTACGAGGGAGCTAGGGCTACGGTGCGAGTGGATGGTGAGCTGAGTGAGTTCTATGATCTCAATGTGGGACTGAAACAGGGGTGTGTGATGTCTCCATGGCTGTTTAATATATATATGGATGGGGTTGTAAAGGAGTTGCAAGGTAGGGCAGTGGATGTGGGGATGGCCCTAATGAATGAGGGTGAGATTTGGAAGCTTCCGGTGTTGCTGTTTGCTGATGATACAGTATTGTTGAGTGAAGATGAATGGGAGTTGCAAGGTTTGGTGAATGAATTTGGGACAGTGTGTAGGAGGAGGAAGCTGAAAGTTAATGTAAACAAAAGTAAAGTTATGGTGTTTGAGAGGAATGAAGTCACAGAGTGTGCAGTGAGGTTGGATGGTGAGGATATGGAGAATGTGAGTGCATTCAAGTACTTGGGTAGTGTGATGAGTAAGGATGGAACTTTGGGGGATGAAGTACGTGAAAGGGTACAGCAGGGAAGAAAGGTTGTTGGTACACTGAAAGCAGTGATGAGAAATAGGGAGGTGAGTATGGAAGTTAAGAAGTCACTGCATGATGGTATTGTGATCCCTACCCTGACGTATGGAAGCGAGGCGTGGACCTTGCAAGAGGGGAACAAGTCAAGAGTAAGAGCAGTGGAAATGAGTTACTTGAGAGGAGCATGTGGAGTGACGTGGAGGGACAGGTTGACGAATGAAGAAGTGAAGGAACGTTGTGGGGTAGATGTGGATGTGGTTGAAAAGATTAGGAGAAATACACTGAGGTGGTTTGGACATGTGGAGAGAATGGAGAATGAAAGACTGACTAAGAGGGTGTATGTAGGTGAGGCGGAGGGAGGGAGAGGGAGGGGTAGACCGAGGATGAGGTGGAGGGATGGAGTTGAGAGGTATATGAGGGAGGGGGGGGTGAGTTGGGGGGAGGGGAGTCAAATGGTGGGTGACAGAGTGACTTGGAGGCGTTTTGTCTGCGGCCACCCTTTGCGGGACTAGGGCGTCGGGCTATAGATAGATAGATAGATAGAAATATACATAGAAAGGGGGGGATGCGTTCCAGGACCCCATTGGACCCCCCACATAAACTTTACTCCTCCTATTTTGAAGTATGCAATACACGTATACAGTACAGACATTAGAAAATAAAACAAACAACTAATTACTGTAGGATTAGTACCGTAGTATTAGACGGTGCAAGGCCTAAATTTAGCTCGCCCAATCTCCGAGACTCTCTGCCTCTCCTTGTGGTGTCTTATTATTTCCAATTTCCTCTCAGGAGTGAGAGTACGATGCTGTTTCTTCCTTGCAGCTGGTTCCCTGGATGCTGGAGATGATGCAGGGCGCTTAGGAGCCATGGTGAAAATACGAAAAGATGAAGAACAGCGAAAAACAGTGTGACATACAGCGAAGCTGAGAGGAGAGGACGGATGTGACTCAACTGAGAAGCGCGCGAAAATGTGTTTACCGGAGAGGGGTTAGTTCGTTTTCTCACCGCAAGTGAGCGCGGCGCTGTGCAGCGCGCCCATTTTGAATTTTTCGTATTTCCTCTTGTATCGCTTTTCGTACCGAGACAGAGGCTTTTCGTATTATGGAATTTGTCGTACATTCATCACCATCAAAAATTCATACATCGAGTTTTCGTATACCGAGGACTTACTGTACCACTATCTTCGCTGGTGTTTATACTATAAAATAAGGTAATAAAAACACAGGTAACTGATGAGTAAAAGGGGTATATCCCAGTTTATTGATGCAATTGGTTAAGTAAAATCCCATCATTAGGCGGGGTATCATATCTCGGGGTAGATTTAACTTCTAAATTATTGGGATGCATTTTTGAGCCTTCCCCCCCCCCAAACCAAGTCCTAAACCCACCCAAATGAGTCCAAAAACAAGTTTCAAGCCAATTTAAATGGCCTAAGAGCTGTAAAAGAAGTTAACCTAAGCCAAACACCTTTAAATAACTCACTAAATCCAACAAATAAAATCTGAAAATCGTGAAATGTAAATCTGGATAAAATCTATTTATCTGTCTATCTATTGCCAGATGCCATAATCCCTTAAGGGGTGGCCATTTGACTTTGAGTTATTTGTTTTGCGGGGAGGAGCACTAACCCTCCACCAACCCACTTGTTGACACATAGGGAATACATATGGTTTGGTTATATGGTTACCACCCAGCGTTGTAAATGGTTTCTTGGCTTAAAGGAAACCATTTGGCTTGTCACTCAATGTAAAGCCACCTGTAAAGGTAAGAAAAACAATAAGAAGTGACAGGAAAGATGGGAGAAATAGGAAGAGAGGAGGGCAGGCACAGAAAAAGAATGATAAAGGCTGAGGAAGAATCAAACTTAGTAAACTGTACCTCAGTATGACAATGTTCACTCCACAGGTTGCTAAAACACATTAGTCTAAGTCTAAAAACAGTTTATAAATTAACCTAAACACACATTGTAGTCTAAGATATCATTAAAATCAGTAAAAGAAAATAAAAACCCATCGTTAACCCATTAAATCTGGGTCAGATCTCAAGAAGGGTTCTCTTGATGGATACCGGGTCGGGTCATATGAGTAAAAGATCCTCAGGCGACGGGTGACATCGTGTGATACCCCCCACCTTCCATGTTGCACTCAGAGTGGTCTGGGCTCTGACGTCATATGTAAACGAACCTGCTGGTGCAAATGTACCGGGTTTTGGGGTGGATTTTTTTTTTTTTTTTTTTTTTTTTTTTTTAATGCTCAAATAATTATGTAAAAATGACTCATAAATCATAACATAATTTTCTACAAACAAATATATGCCTAAAATGCATCAGAAATATGCTATAATAACAGTACATGTGGCCGATTTTTTTTCACGTCTGCACACATTCAGAGTTTAGGCAGCACGATCGTATTTACCATGGAGTTTGAGGGAAATCTTCATTTTTCACCTTCAACTCAGGCTTCAGATGAGATGGCAGAACTGGACAGCAACTTGGAGAACTCTAAAGTAACTGGTAGACTCGGTGAAGAGAGAGAAGTGCATGACATCATCGATTTTGAAGGATTTTCAGCCAGTGATATACAGTACAAACTCCATCAACCTCTGGGGTATCAGTGAGTAGTATTGGCATGAAACGTAAGTTATCACCAGGTTTGGAGTATGATAGTGATAACAAGGAGAGTGGTAGTGACAGTGAGGGGATGGCAGACAGTGACAGTTTCGTTTCATTTCGTTTTTAAAGGCTCCAACATGCTTGCATGTGTCGGCCTTGGTCACCTAATGGCGGCTCTCCACGCTGCACGATCCATTGCAGCCTCCCTGTTCAGTCCCTTAACCCTAAGGTCACACTTAATGAGCTCGTCCCATGTCTTTCTCGGTCTACCCCTCATAACCCCACCCCCAATATTAACACTTCTCACCTTCCTCACCCAATTATCATCCCCCATCCTCTCCACATGTCCAAACCACCTCAATCTACCTCTTCTCATCACAACACCAGTACACTCCAGTCCCATCCTACCTCTCAACTCTTCCATTGTAAACCCAGCCCCTCCAGGCCTTGGACGCAGGGACGCACTGCACATCCACCTAATCATTGTCATTTCTGTACGTCTGAGCCGGCGAATGTCTTCCTCCTTCACTGCCCAGGTCTCACTGCCGTGCGTCTGAGCCGGCGAATGTCTTCCTCCTTCACTGCCCAGGTCTCACTGCCATACAGCATTACACTCCTAACACATGCTGCATACAAAGACCCCTTAGCACGTAGGGAGAGCCCTCTCAATGTCAGGAGAGGCAAGAGCTCCCTGAACTTCTTCCAACCACTTCTCACCCTAGCCGCAGAGCTAGCTCCAGCCCCACCTCCAGCACACAACATGTCTCCCAAATAACTAAACTCTTCCACACACTCAAGAGATTCACCAGCAAGTTCAATCCTTTCACGTCTGACGATCTCCACCTGCTCACCCCGGCACGCCGTACACATAAAATCAGCATTATCTCGCAGTCTACCTCTGATACCACTACATCTCTTATGCACCGATTTATCACACACACTGCACAAGATGGAATTACTTCCCATGCTCTTGTGGCAGACTGCACATGGCCACTTTCCCTCGTCTTTGACAGTACCGCCACCAACCCTAGATATCATCACTTTTGTTTTATCTGCATTTACCCTTAAACCCTTTTGCCCCATACCATCTCTCCACTTCCTAAACCTTTCCTCCGCCTCCCTTTCATTCTTTGCAATCAACACCAAATCATCAGCATACAACTCCCACGGGAGTCCGTTTCTAAAGTCACGTGAAAGGGCTTCAAGTACCATGATAAACAACATGGGACTCAAGACTGACCCCTGATGCACACCAACATTCACGGAAAACTCATCACTCAAATCTCCATTCACTCTCACCTGGGTGTGAGCACCCACATACATGGCCATAACCACCCTAACCAGCCACTCCTCCAAGCCAAGCTTTCTCATTGCCCACTTCACCACCTCTCTAGGGACTCTGTCAAAGGCCTTTTCCAAATCAACAAAAACAAAATAAAGATCCCTTCTCCTACCAGTGATGGATTTATTCCCGTGAGTGATGATTTAGACCTAAGTGATGATGATGATGATGATGATGATGACCCCAGGGTGTGTGACCCTCCCAAAAGGCCTGGTGGTACTGGTAGTGCTGATAGATCTGGGTTAATCTGGGCAAATGGTGATAGATTCATACCAAATTGCTATAGATTTGATGCAACTCACAGTGGAGTGACAAGGGCTGTTGGTGTAGACAAAAACAGTCCTGATATGGAGTATTTTCTCCGTTTTTTAATAGTGAAATTCTTGATTATTTGGTACAAGAATCCATAAAAACATCCTTTTTCTCCACACAATAAAATGAAATGGTATGATACCAGTGTACTTGATATGTACACATTTCTTGCACTCACTCTTCTGATGCCACACATGACGAAGCAAAATGTTCGTGACTACTGGAACCGAGATCCTCCGATTTATATCCTAGTATTTCCCAAGTACATGCCCAGGGACAGGTACCAGCTACTCATGCAATTTATTCATTTAACAGACAACAACCATCCCAGTACTGATGACCGCCTTTGGAAGGTTCGTCCAGTAATAGAAAAGATAAGGGAGCGTATTCGCTCCTCCTTTGCACCCTATCAGAAGCTTGTCATTGATGAAAGTCTCGTTCTGTTCCGTGGCAGACATATTCAAGCAATACATTCTCACCAAACGACATAGATTTGGAATAAAAATTTTTGTTATTTGTGACTGCCTAACTGGCATAGTGTTAGACATTATAGTGTACACTGGCACTGATATTGATGTACCTGCAGGAGATCCCCTAGGATTTTCTGGCTCTGTGGTAAAAAAACTGATGGCACCTTTTCTGAACAAAGGACATGTTTTGTATACTGTACTGATAATTGGTATACTTCCCCAGCCCTGTGTAGTTTCCTTCATGATCATAACACTGGTAGTTGTGGGACAGTCTGGAAGAACAGGAAACATCTTCCAAAGTTTGGAGGACGTAGTGCTCGAGGAACTTGTGAGTGACGTAGTGATCTTTTGCTGTGTGTCAGATGGACAGATAAATGGGAGGTTTGTATGCCGAGCACCTTCCATCATGGTAACTTGATTCCATCAGGAAAAGTGCACTGTAGAACAAAAGAACCAGTCCTCAAACCAGACGTAGTAACTGATTACACAAGAAATATGAGACTTGTTGACAAGTTGTATGCCCAAATAGGTACAGTGGAGTGTATCAGACGTACCGTAAAATGGTACAAGAAGTTATTTTTTCATGTGGTAGATCTGTCAGTGCTGAATGCTTACCATATGTGCAAGGCAGAAACCCCAAAGAAGAAGTCACTGAAGCACTTTGTTCTGGAAGTGGTGAGACAACTGCTCACCAAGTATGGCACATTGAGCAAAGACCGTCCTGGATGCCACTCTGAACTAGCTGCTGACAGACTTATAGCATCGGAATTCGCCAATATGCACTATCTACAAAAGCTGCCTCCAACACATAACCGAAAGACTGGACAGCAATCATGTCACATCTGCCTTTATTCTGTGAGAAAGCCGCGGAAGAGCAGATCAGCCGAGTGAGCACATGGTGCAAAGAATGTGGTGTCACACTGTTTTGAGTGTTGGCGTGACTACAACTCACCCGCTAAGGTCTAGCTAAACAGAAGTAGTGGATAACAAGAAGAAAAGTTTTGTTAAATGAGAGGAAATTAGTTCTGTTCTGATTACTGGAAGCATAAGTAAAGTTCAGAAGTTGAAATTACAATTTTTTGAATATGGAAACAAATTCTGTTTTGAAAATAATTGTACGGAGAAGCAAGAAATAAGTTTTTATAATAAGGAAAGAATGTTCTGTTCAGACTGTAAGTGAAAACAACAGATGGAAAAAAGTTGTGTTTATTTACGTGTTGTGGCTTCCACAAGGATTATCCATACTGCATTCATCGGCTGTACCTTCAGTAATGGGTAGGTAAAATATATTTATTTTATTATTTTTATTGATATTTCATCATTATCCATCATCCCAAACACATAAATCATAAAAATATGACTTCTCAAATTTCCTGAAACTTTTGCTTCCCGGGGCATGTCTGCGGATTCCTAATTGCCTCACAGAGGGGTTAAACTAGGGTTTGATCATCATTGGGCGGGATATGGCGGTATTTCCACCCCATCACTAAGCCAAGGTACGGTATCGCATCTAGGGGTATCTTATAATGAGGTGTACTTGTACAGAAATGCAGTGAAAATAAATAGTGTTCAGGAGTAAAACTTACCTCACATGTAACTTCCTACCATCCTAGTGCAAACTTTTGCCTGCATCTTCCAAGAGTTAGGCACATGTCTACTGTATTTGTAGATTTTCATGAGCTTTCTCTTGGTCACATCAGAATTTCAGGACGACCAATAATATTCGAATAAATCGCAAAAGAATTTAAAAACTCACGAGTCAGTGCTATCCGGGAGAAGGAGGGGGGGGAGTGAGGGAGTGAGAGGGGAGCCAGGAGGGTATGGAGGAGGGACGGCAGGGGGGGAGAAGCGAGTCTTTGAGCAAGATTTTCACCCTTCTGTCATGAGGCGGATGACCGCTTTTACTGTATATTTACAATACTTGTGACTTACGGTCTGTTAGACCCCCAGTGACCATGCGGAAACGCAGCTCCCGGTGACTGGGCGACTTTGGATGTTTGGTAGAGAGGCAAACGGCCCGTCACTGAACACATACCTGTGGCTAACGGTCTGTGTTGCACTGTTGGTGAGAGTTAGGAAAGACTTAGTCTGGTGGCTGTGTGACCTTGGACATTCAGTGGAGATGCATACAGACATTTTGACACCACTTGTGGGTTACCGTTGTATTACTTGTGAGCTGAAGGTTCGTTGCGAGTGATCAGACAAGTGCGCGACTTTGACCATTTAGTACAGGGGCAGATGGATATTTTAGCTCAGGTTGTGGATTACGGCCTACTTCCTGCTCGTGGTTCAAGCCCAGCGGCCACGATACTGAATGTTCGAACATGTCATTTGGCTGGCCGAAGTTCTCAGGGACTTTTACGTCTGGATAATAGCAAGTAAATTCGGATAATAGTTTAATAAAGCCAAGGTCTAGCGTCCGGATAAATGAGGGATTACTGTACTGTTTTCTTATTTCTGACTTTATTTTTGGTGCTGCGTTATTTATTTTAGTGTCAAATTGTTCACAGTAGATTTTTCTATAAGAATATATGCATATAAGGTGAAATAATTTACTAGCATTACCAATACTGTGAAGGTGGATGGAATAGTTGGTGAGTGGGGTGTGCCTGCTGAGATAGATGAGAATGGCAGTGCGTTAGTGGACATTTGTGCTGGGAAGGGGTTGGTGATAGCCAATACCCTCTTCAGGCACAAAATGATCCACAGGTATACATGGCGAGTGATGAGAAGGGTGGGTGGTGAACTGAATGAAAGGAAGGCAATGATTGATTATGTGTGTGTGGATGAAAGGATGCAAAAATGTGTAATGGATGCAAGAGCTTATAGAGGTTGGAGGAGTGGACTTTCTGACCACTACTTGGTGGTGGCCAGAATCAAGGTCCAATTAGGATGGAGAAATAGAAGAAAGGAAGGTCGGGAAGAAGGAGTATTTGTAAGGAGAGTGGAAAGGTTACAAGAGGATGAGAAAAAGGCAGAGTATAAGAGAGAAGTGGAGGAATTATTGGGCAAATATGAATTGGAGCAGGTGGGGAACGTGGAAGGTGTGTGCAGGATATTTACAGAAGAAATATGTGCAGCATGTGATGTGGTGTGTGGGATGAAGAGAAGATGGAGGGGTGTGCAAGGAACAGCATGGTGGAATGAAGAGGTGAGACAGGCTGTGCACAAAAGAAGAAAGCATACAATGAATGGATGAGAAATAAGGGCGTGAAAGAAATTGAGAGGCGGAAGAGAGAGTTATATGTAGAAAGAAAGAGAGAGGTGAAAAGATTAGTATGAGAGTGTAAAAAGAGAGCAGATGAGGAATTTGGAAGGAACTTGAGTGTAAAGTGGAGGGACTGTCAGAAAATGTTCTGGAAAGAGGTGAAAAGAGTAAGACAGGGTGGAAGTGAAGTTAGCAGGGGAGTGAAAGATAAAAATGGTAGATTACTAGTGGAGAAAAAGTGAGCAGATGGAAAGAACACTTTAATGAATTGTTGAACATAGAGGAAGGAAGTAATGCGAGTATAAGTGGCTGGGGAATGGCTGAGAGAAGGAGGGAGGTGAGAAGACAGGAAGAAATCAGTAGGATAGAAGTTGTGGAAGCAATGAAGAAAGTTAAATTGGGGGAAGCCCCAGGAATTGATGGAGTGTGTGGTGAAATGCTGAAGCATGGGGGAGAGATAGTAGTAGAATGGATGTGGAAGATGTGCAGATTGGCCTGGGAGGAAGGTAGAGTTCCGGAGGATTGGAAGTCAGTTATATTTATTCCCTTGTACAAAGGAAAAGGGGAAAAAGAAGTGTGTGGTAATCATAGGGGCATTTGTCTTCTTAGTATAATAGGAAAAGTGTTTGGTAGGATACTTATTGACAGAGTTAGAGAAAGAACGAGGAATTAGTTGGAGAAGAACAGGGAGGCTTCAGGAAGGGAAGAGGTTGTGTAGATTAGATATTCATTCTTAGATCTTTAGTGGAAAAGTTTCTAGAGAAGGGAAAGAAGTTGTATGCGGCTTTCATGGAATTGGAGAAAGCATATGACAGGGTGGGTAGACAAGGATTGTGGAAAGTATTAAGAATATATGGAGTAGATGGGAAGTTGTTGAATGCCGTGAAGAGTATGTATGATGGTGCTAAGGCTGCAGTGCGTGTGGATGGTGAACTGAGTGAATTTTTCTCTTTGAAGGTTGGGTTGAAACAGGGATGTGTCATGTCTCCATGGTTGTTCACTCTGTACATGGATGGGGTAATAAAAGAGGCACAAGGTAGAGTAGTGGATGTTGGAGTGGCCCTGGTGAGAGAAGGTAGTGTTTGGAAACTCCCTGTACTGTTGTTTGCTGATGATACTGTGTTGTTGAGTGAAGACGAAGGAGAGCTGCAAGGCTTCGTAGATGAGTTTGGGAAAGTGTGTAAGAAACGGAATCTAAAGGTGAATGTAGGGAAGAGTAGTGATGGTCTTTGAGAGAGGTGAAGTCAGTGAATGTACAGTGAGGTTGGATGGTGAGGAATTGGAAAATGTGAGTACGTTTAAGTACTTGGGTAGTGTGATGAGTAAGGATGGAGGTTTGGAGGGTGAAGTGCTTGAAAGAGTACTGCAGGGAAGAAAGGTTGCTGGTTCCTTGGAAGCAGTGATAAGAAGCAGGGAAGTGAGCATGGAAGTGAAAAAGTTACTACATGACAGTATTGTGATATCAACTCTAACGTAAGGAAGTGAAGCTTGGACGTTGCTGGAAGGACACAAGTCAAGAGTGAGAGCAGTGGAAATGAGTTATTTAAGAGGAGCCTGTGGAGTCACATGGAGAGACAGGCTGACAAATGAGGATATAAAGGAGCGTTGCGGTGTGGATGTGGATGTGATAGGAAGCGTTAGGAGGAATACACTGAGGTGGTTTGGCCATGTGGAGAGGATGGAGGGTGAAAGACTGACGAAGAGAATGTATGTGAGTGAGGTGGAGGGGGGAAGAGGGAGGGGGAGGCCGAGGATGAGATGGAGGGATGGGGTGGAGAGGCATATGAGAGAGGAGGGTGTGAGTTGGAAACAGGGCAGTGAAATGGCGGGGGACAGGGTGACGTGGAGGTGATTTGTTTGTGGCCACCCCGAACGTGATTGAGGCATCTGGCAATAGATAGAAAGATAGACCAATACTGTAACAGAATGTACAGTAGCTTGAAAAAATGCAGGCAGTTTGCATAAATATTTATACCGATACTCTTTCTTTATTTTGGACATCTTTTGTGCTAGCTTATTCATTTTAGTCTCTTTGTTCGCAGATGTTTGTTCTGTGGTAATATGTGTATAAAATAATAAGCAAACAACCAACATAGCTATTACTAACACCATGAAAACAGCATATGGATAGCCAGGCACACTTCATCAGCACTCCATCTCTTAAATGTTTATAATGTACAGTAATCCCCCCACTATCCGATGTAATAGAGCCAAAGGCATGTCCAGAAAGTGGTCCCATATGGAGAGTGGGCCCCAGCCTCCTGGACTTGTACTTAGGCCTATGGACCCTGACTCAGAAAAACACCTATACAGCTCCCTCTGGACATGCATAGCACCTATTTAAGACCCAAATCACACCAATAAGGGACATAAAAGACTGAAATAATGCAAAAGAACCAAAAGACTGAAATAATGCAAAAGAACCAGAGAATGAGGTTTTAGAGGTGAGTTTATGCAATATTAAACATTCTGGGTACTTACAACAAGTCCCTGGCTCCTGGACTGATACTTATGGACCCTAACTCTTAAAAACACCTATACAACTCCCTCTGGACATGCATAGCACCTATTTAAGACCCAAATCACACCAATAAGGGACATAAAAGACTGAAATAATGCAAAAGAACTAGGGAATGAGGTTTTAGAAGTGAGTTTATACAATATTAAACATTCTGGGTACTTACAACAAGTCCCTGGCTCCAGGACTGGTTTGATCCACCAGTTTGCACTCCACAGTTAATCCTTTGCACTCTAAATTCTAATTTCTTAACACTGCACAACACTGTAAATTCCCATGTGTTCTAGTGCCGAGGTATTGCAGTTTATTCACTTTATTCACAAAAAACGAGCACACATGCTTGCATTGCGATAAGCATCTGCTCTCGATCGGAGTTAGGCTGTGACTGTTGATGATGGGGGTATTACCCCTTCCTTCCTCCCCCCTCCCAGAGGGGAGGGGGGAGGAAGGAAGGGGTGAAGGGACCGTGGTGTAACAGCTGTTCGGCTCCACACGGCAATTTCAAATTACAAGTGGGAAAAAAGTTGGATTTTTTTCAAATTTTTTGCGATTTTTGGCCCATTTTGGTAATATTGGATCCCGGGACCAAAATATCCAGTAAGTGGGGATGTCCGGAAAGTGGGTGTCCGGAAAGTACGTGGATTACTGTACTCTAATTTTATTTCTGACGATATTTTGCTTGTTCTTTCACTCATTTTAGTCTCTAATGGGAAAACATTGGTGCGCATTTAAAACCTAGTCCCATAAACATGGAACAGTGAATGAACTTTTGGCAAATATTTTACTTCGATAACGTAAATAACGTCATTGGCCAGTTTATGGGAGCTTTGCAGATGACGTAAATAACGTCATCAGCTGGCCAGATTGTTAACATACACAGTAGCTGTTCTGTGTCATATAAAAGAAAATATGACAGCTTGCCAGTGTGTCACTATTAGAATTGTGATAATCAGTTTGCATTACACCGTGAAGTGAAATGAATGTGGAGCTTACCTTTTGAATTAAAATAGAACCCTAATAAATGGAGGCAAGGGATGCAGTACCCGTCCTTATGGAATTATTGCTGGGAAATATTTGTTAGTGCTATCAATAACTTATAATAATCCATAGAGACATGAAATTTGCATTTGTCTCCAAATATTATCAGCCATAACTGAGCATCTTTTTCAGTTCGCTTTTGAACAAGTACTCATTTCAAGTAGCATCTACATTTATATCACTGTCCCATGTCACGGTTGGCTGTTATTTGTGAGAAATTCTATTTTTAAAATAGTACAGTAATCTCTCAGTTATCTGGACAGGCATTACCCTGATGCTGTGATCTGGCTGTTCGAAACCATTATTCGTACATTTTTCCATAATATCCAGACAAAATGCATGCGTGTGGGCAAAAATTATGGCTGCACGAACACTTACACTCCCTGCCAGGTGGAAATAGCCTGGTGGCACTGCCGTGTCTGGCTGGGTAGCTCTTGGTCTCAGTTGCTGCACGGCGATTGTGTAGTAAACGGCTATTCCCGGACAGTTGTTATGGCAGCACATGTGGTGGCTTTTGTGGTAGTTCCCTGCCTGCTTCAGGCCTTGCTGTTCCTTGCATGCCTCTTCCTAGGGTGTGATGATAGCCCCTGCACCAGGGAAAAAGCAGGAGAGTAGTGCTGACTCTTTAGAAGTGGGAGATCATGGGTAAGACTGATGTGGGATGGTCGAATCATGAGTGTTGACGTTGATTTTATTCTAGCATACTCTACTGTACCTTGATTTTATTCTAGTTTATCATCATTTTATGAGCATGATTATGATTATCTTATATACTACCATATGTATATATATATATATATATATATATATATATATATATATATATATATATGCAGTAACCTCTCAAATAATGCGAGGGTTAGGTTCCTGGAGAGGTCGCATTAGTTAAAAACGCGTTTTTTAAACATAATTTTCCCATAAGAAACAGTGGTAATACTGGGGGTTACGTTCCTGGACTCTGGGAAAGTCTGCCCTTTGGGAAGTTATGCCACACTAAACTTAAAAGCAACAATATTAATTTGAAGGAAAATCCACGTAAAAAACGAGAACAGTATACATGTACTGTATTTGGGGACAAAAAACAACATTTGAGCCCTAGTTTTTTATGTGGATTTTCTTTCAATTCTGCTTCATTCACAGCATTGTGAAAGTTCCTCAACATTATTAATGCATTAATAGGTCATAAAAACACTACATTCAACCCCTTGCTATCGTGCCTTCAGCTATCGCGTTTATCTGCTATCGAGCGCACATCAAATGCACAACCATACATGCTATCACGCACCCCAAGACCGCTATCACGCATTGAGTTTGAAGACAGGCTAAGTGAAACTTATTCACACGGCACTTCGTACGAGGTTTTGCCGAGGATACAATGGTTAATCGGAATGGTAACGTGGTAAAATTGCCGACGATACCACGGGCATTTGGAATGCATCTGAACGGATTCCTGCCGAGGATACGACGGGCAAAACAGAGTTAACAAAACCCATTTGACTCGAAAGAATATATCATACTACAGCATTGAAATTTAGCCTAACACTGAATACTTATTAATACTGTATTTTAGAATAAATATCGATCGTTTTGAAATGCTTATAAAGAGTTAATATTTCCTATGCCGAGAAAACTGTGATGTTGATAAAGTATTCACGTGTTTACAACTGAGACGGGGCTCTGGCAACAGTATGAGGAACGTGTGTGATAGCGTGCAAGTTTTGTTCCACTTAAATCTTCCTCAGCCATTCCTGATACGATGTACCGTGTGATACCCCCTTTAGCTGTGGACACTAAGAAATCATGGAGACAGCTAAAGAGAACTGGCAGCAATTAACCCCTACACCGCGGGCATGTTTACCAATGTTTTGCGTGTCCCGCGGGGTTATTCAGACTCCGACAGACTCTCAAAAAATATTTGCCAAAAATCAGTTATTAGTCCTAGAATATTAAAATTACATATGCTTATGGCACATACCTTCAGCTTTCTCCTGGAATGTTTGTTGAGCCTTCGTCGGTTACCGTTGGACTTGTGGAGACCTCTGAAGTTGGGTAACGAAGTCTCCACTTTACACTTCCCGACAACCTGTAATATGATTACCACAGCCAGATATTAACACTATAAACACTACTCTATGATTTTCAAGTAGTTTGGGATCCATACTCCAAAAAAAACCCACTGTGAAAGCAATGAAAATTATGAGCGCGTCTGACCGTCGCACTGGCACTAGTTCGCTCTTGGTACTCTGTCATTTATTATTCATAAAACCCCTCACACTTTATATTTCTATTACTATATAACACTTATATGTATATGGAGTCTTTATCCATAAGTTTCCTTCAGTAGTAGTAGTTTATAGTTTATTGTCACCGTAGGGATTCAATTTCTTTCAGTAAAATACGTAGCATTCACTTTCTTGTCCTGTATACTAGCATTGAGAGTGAATGTCACTTTCACCTTCACTCTCATAACTCATAGTATTCAGACATGCTAGAGTGAAACTTTCACTTTCATTACTCCTAGTGCATATACTCGTATTCTTATAATACAGTAATCCCGCATTTTTTGCGGATTTTTTGTCTACGGTTTTGCCCTCTCGCGGATTTTCTTAGCATTAATAAGTTTAACTAAAATATCCTTGAATATACAGAAAACAAAAAATTTGAAATTCCCGCAGCTTCCAATTGTAGCGCGGTAAACTCACGCCACCCTCTGTCCCTTTCCGGCGGCCCCTCTGCCAGTGTTACCATATCTAGCATAATTTTATTCTTTTAGCATAATTTTGATCAAATTTTCGAGTCTGGAATATTTTTTAGCATATTAGAAGTTTTACAATCATTCTAGCATAATTTAGAATGGAATGGAATATTTTTGGAATAATTTTATAAAAGCTACAAATCAGAGAGAGAGAGAGAGAGAGAGACGAATAAGGTAAGAAGATGTTTGAATAGTTGGTTACTTTCAGTTTGGGCTTGGTTGGGTTGGATTAGGTTAGGTTAGGTTGGATTAGGTTAGGTTAGGTTTTAGGTTAGGTTCGGTTTGGTTCGGTTAGGTTAGGTTAGGATAAGTTTGAGCTTTGTATTTTACCCGTGAAACCTAGGTTTTTCCGATGGATTTTGGTATGATTCATTCGATTTTCAGCTTCATTTCAGTCGGAAATGACCATTTTCTGTGTTTCCCCCCCTCCCTATAACCCCCGATTCCCCAAAGATCCCCCATTATTGCAGGGGGATGGGGGGGTCATATCTCAAAATCTGGTTATTTCTGACGGAAATGAGGCTCAAAATCGAATGAATCACATCAAAATCCATCAGAAAAACATAAGTTTCGTGGGAAAAAGCAGTATGGGCAGAAAACCGATATTTATCCTCTTACTGTATGTAGGTTCATTTTATTATTTTCATAGTAAACAATACATAATTAATATGTTGCACGAATATGTATAGAATTTTATGATTTAGCTTCAAGTTAGCATAATTCATTTTTTATTTGGAACAAATTTGCTCAATCTAGCATAACTTTTTCATTGCCCTAGCATAATTTCGTTGTTTGGATATGGCAACAATGCTCTCTGCCCCGCATTCCTCAGTCCACGCCTGACTGCCTTAGTTGTCTGGTGTGTTTGTAACCGCACTATGATATGAGCCTCTTGCCTCCCACTTGCTTTCCACATGGCCCCAGGACGTAAGCCAGCCTCACCAAAGGCTAATAATACAATTAGTAAGAACTCTAAAGTGACAAAACGATGAAGAAAAGTTATGACCTTAGCAGAGAAAATTGTTACCGGACAAGCTAAGAAACGACCGTGCGAGTGTTTATCACCAGTTAATGCATCTTTTTATTTTGTACTGTTTTGTGAATAAATGTGTAGATAATTATGTATTACAGTACGGTGCTTACGTTTTTCCTTCATAATGGAGTATGTGCTTTCAATCTTGTAAGAAGGTATCTCGGGATGAGTATGGAGGTTTCGGGACAATTCGCGGTCACAACAAACGCAAAACAATTAGCCTTCATTAATGAAGATAGCTATGGGTGACGCTAGAATATAATTCAAAGGCGACTACAGCGAGGAAGAAACAAGTTAATTATTGACTAAAGGTGCAACTAATAAATAATATCCAGAACCTACGCTACTGAACATAGACTTTGCTGGATCCCCCTGAAATATAGTTATTAAAGTATTGATTAATTAATAATAAGTATATTGATAAAAGTATTGATTAGTATATTTATAGAATGGCGGGGAATCGTCCAGGGTGCGAATTGTTCTGAAGGGGAATCGTCCATGTTTTGACGGGGAATTGTCTGACGGCGAATTGTCTCGCAATCAGTATGGACATGGACTGTGTGATGGGCAGCATGGTGGACACAAGTGTAAGATTCAATTGTTAATAGAGTATTCGCGAAATTGACTTTTCGCGGGGGTTACAAGAACGTAACTACCGCGAAATATGCGGGATTACTGTACTACTCATTTACATTTCTGTTTATGTTCTCTATTCTGTTTACGTTATTTACATTTCTATTTTATTTACACTGTGTTATGCACTGTCACTTGAAGTAACTTATAAAACTATTTTCCACTGTTCACCTGTATTTACATTCATTACTTTCACTTGCTGTTTACACATTATTTGCAATTCCACTTGCACTGTTTTACTCAATAGAAAGATTGTAGTCACTCTTTTATCAATTGTCAGCCCTTTACCTCTTTCCACACGAGGTTTAGTAGGGGATAAAGGTCACTGAGCCCTTTGCATGGGGGTGAAAAGTCCCTGAAGCTAGCAAGAGCGAACAGACGTACCTCCACTTTGGAAGATGAGAGTGAACTGATAAGGGTGGGCCGGGGTGGTGGCCTACCTACGGAAATTCATTACTGCCAACGTTAGCCTCTTGACACAGCTAATTTATAGCAGTGAAATGATTGGCAGGAAATCTAGACAATATATTATAAATTAGGTAGTTCCAAGTGAATGTAAATATCACTTAGGTTTCTCCCTTCCCTCCTTATATGTATATTTATTACGAAAATAGATTATACGGCATATTTCAAGGGGAAACAAACAGCGAAAATTAGCGAACGAGTGCACGTGAGGTGTTGTCAGGTGATAATTAGCCAATTCCAGGTGTATGGCACTCTCACTTACCTTATTTCTTTCTTGTATATATTATTTGGTATAAGAATAGGGCATACGGCTTATTTCAATGGATGAAATCAGTGAAAAATTCCAGGGAAGATTTACTTTGCGTAGCACGGCTGGGCAGGCGAGAGGATAGGGTAATGGAGGGGGGGTAGGGAGAGGAGTCAAGAACGGGGAGAAATGGCTAAATTGTCAACAATGGATGGGAGTACAGATGAGATTAGGAGTGCTGACTAGTGTTGGACATTGGCGGTACTGATAGATGATACAAGCCCCCACTTGGAAGCCCGGGTGAATTCAAAACAACACAGGATCACAAAAGCGACGCCCCGTGGTATGATCCCTTGCTCCCAAGCGTCACGAAAGTGTCGCCCCGCGGTTAAGGGGTTAAGCCACTCCCAAGCCTTAATCCTTATAAAAGTTTGATGGACTTTCATGTTGTTTATTTTTTCATTATACTGTTATTATTAATATAATAATGTTTTATTTCATGTTGGAGGAGAGATTGGCTGGAAATCGCAGGCATAAAGTGGTTAAAAGTTAGAAAAATGGGCCACCGAAAAACCAATTAGAAATTTTCCCATTGATTGTTCAGTTCAGCTATCGCGTATTCAGCTATCACACGCGTTTGCTGTGACCAGTTAGGCGTGATAGCAGGGGGTTGAGTGTACAGTAAAAGCGACATTTTCATTACAGTAAGTAGGTCACAAACAATAACAACACACATCCTCACTTCATCTATGCATCACTCGTCATCTGCTGCTGTCCCTCCTCATCCCGTTACCCCACCTGCTGCCGCTTCCCACCCAAAATTTGTTGTCCCTCCTCGCTCTACCGTCCTTCCTCTTCCTCTCACTCCTGTGCTACTGGTGATGAAGATAACCCCCTTAAGTTTTTTGTCTTCATAAAGAACTGCTTTATCTTGGTGTGAGTGGTTTTCTTCTTTCTGTTCTGCAGCATCGAGTTGTAACAGTATATTTCTGCCATCACTTTCCTGGCCAAATTTTGTCTGAAAATGAGCCAAATTGCTCAGAATGGGGCCAAACTTCATTTTCGAATATTATAGTTTGAGTAAAACCAGTTTAAGCAACAGACAAATAAAAAATTGTATTTATGCATAAACTGCCACACACGGTCTGTCAGCTCGGGCCTGTCTAAGGCACACGTGGCTAATTTGAAACCATCACGTATGTGTAAAGTCGCGTTGAATTGAGAAACCCTTGTTAGTTAAACATATCTCCTTAAATATTTGCTCGTGTTAAAATGAAAATGCGATTTTTAAACTCGTGTTAGTTAAGAGGTTATTGTGTATATATATATATATATATGTATTTAAATACATATACAGTACCCTCGTGTCCAACACGGTAATATTGTCATGCACGGGTCACGTGTTGGACCAAAAACGTGTTGGACAAATAATAGAGCTTATGGGGAAAAATGAATTATGTCAGCAACCCTAGGAAAAGTCACCCTAAATACCTACCATATACCTATACATATATTGGTACTACTGTAATTATAATAAATGGTACTGTGGTATGAATGATAACTAACCTTTTAGGATAGTGTTGGTGGGCTTGCTGGGAATGGAAGGTGGTATCCAAGGCTGTAGGTAGTCCTACTTGGTCCCCGGAGGATGGCTGCTGGCATCACGAGCGGGTAATGGCTGCTGCTCGTCCTCAACCTCCCTCATAAATCCTTTGAAATCACACTCAGAATCACTATCTTCGTCCACAGCCATGGAAGGTCCTGCTTCTGCCTGTCCTAGCACTCTGTAAGCCTTCACTGCTGCCAGGATCTTGTCTTGGTTTTTTTATTATGGTCCTCACGTTGGCTTCATTCATGTTGTAGGCCTTGGCAATGTCAGCTTTCCTCTCCCCATTCTTCTTCCTCTCGATGCTTTCTAGCTTGGTGGCCTGAGGGAGGTGCCGACGCTTCTTGGGGTTCTCAGAAGGCTTCCTAGGCATCGTGAGCAGGGTAAAATGCAGTAACAAGGGCAGAAAATGCAGCAAGAAAAAAGCACCTTCCAATGCGAATTATGCAACTTTGTGGCGCTGTGGCGGGAGAAATTTAAACAAAACATCACGTGACAGCAGAAGCGTTTTTAATTGGGCGGCATCACGATCATGTCACGATAGCGGGCGGGGAAGGCTACTTGATCAGAAGTTTTCATTGGCTATCATCATCATGGGAATGTCCAGTATGACCGTGTTGGACCGGGGATGATTGTGCTAGAGGTGAACTCTGCGGATTTCGCCCACTTCTCGGAGCTCTGTGCGTGTTATGCTAACACACTCGTGTTGCGGTAATTAAATCGTATTAAATAATACTAATTATTTGCTCTCCGTGCTGGACGTGAATCGTGCTGGACTAACGCGTGTTGGACGCGAGGGTACTGTATATGTATATATATATATATATATAAAACGGCCATACCACATTGAGTACACCGCTTCCCGTCCGATCAGCGAAGTTAAGCAACGTTGGGTCTGGTTAGTACTTGGATGGGTGACCGCCTTGGAACACCAGATGCTGTTGGCATCCCTACGTGTCAGGTGGGGTTGGTGGAGGATTAGTGCCCCTCCCTGTAAAACAGTTAACTCTAAGCCGTTGGCCACCCCGTTTGGAATACATGGCGTCTGGCAATGAATGAATGAATATATATATATATATATATACAGTATATCGTATATATATATAATATATGTATATATATATATGTATATATATATATATGTGTTTATATATATATATATGTATATATATATATGTATATATATATATATATATATATATACAGTAATCACTCCAATATCCGGATCAATAGAGCCATCGGTAGGTTCGGATATTGGTTTTGTCCGGATATTGGGCCCCAGCTTATGGACTTGTACTTACGGACCCTAACACAGAGAAACACCTATACAACTCCCTCCGGACATGCATAGCACCTATTTAACACCCAAATCACACCAATAAGGCACATAAATGACTGAAATAAATGCAATAGACACATAAAATGTGGGTTTAGAAGTATGTTCATACATTAATAAACATTCTGGTACTTATGGACTCTAACCGAACCTAACCTAACCGAACCTAACCGTACTCTGAAAAACACATTCCTACTGCACATGCATGAGGTAAGTTTAGTATGGAAAAAAGTACAGTATGACACTTTCTGGTAAGTATAGTATGGGAAAAAATACAATATGAAACATTCTGGTAAATATAGTATGGAAAATAGTACAACATGAAACATTTTGGCTACTTACAGCAAGTCCCTGGCCACCTCGATGAATAACCGCCTCCTCTCGGACTCTGACAGTAAGAACGATTTCCTGAAGCACTTGCACTACACTCTTCCTGAAGTCTTGCACTGAACTTAGTCACTAACACACAGAAGTCCGTTCTTTTCACAGTGTTCACTTTAGTCCAAATAATGTTCCATTAAATTTAAGTGTTGCACATTAACTTTTCCCAAGTTTTTTAAGTTTCCAAAGCCAAAACAAGAAAGGTTAGTTACGTTAAATTTCTTTTCTACTTAGTCTTTTCTCCCAACTTGAAAACCTTAACACAACACACCGTTTTTCACTGCACAACACTCAAAATTCCCGTGTGGTCTAGTGGAGAAGTTCTTGCTGTTTATTCACTGTCAGAGCCGAGTATCACTGGCAGGCATCCAAGGGGTGCATCGGTGGGTAGTGGTGATGGCGTACCGACTACAGAAGACTCTGAAGACAGCCGCAAACTCACGTCGGCGGTGACTCCACTGTAGCTGATGTGCTGGGCTGTGGCTCGGAGCATGAGGGCCTGTCTTGGGGAGGCAACGGAGGAGTGGAACCAGGGCTTGGCACAGCGGGGGTCACGGGCCTGAAAAAATTGTCAATCGTTGACTGACGCAAGGACCGACGATTCTGGCGATTGATGATCCGCTGCCGGAAAGCACGCACTTCCTCCACGAGTCCCAAGGGCCCCATCTCCCTGTCGCAGTCCGGGTGTTCCAGGTAGTCTAGGACGAACTCTAGATGTTCCCGGAGTGCGCTCAGCTTGGGGATGGCTGGAGTAGTGTCCTGCTGGGCGGAGTCTGCATCATCATCGCCTTCGTCGTCGGAATCTTCAAGTTCGGGACTGACACCAGCAACCGAAGACGCGATCTCGACATCAGACAACGTCTGATACCCAGGATCGCCCTCGTCGTCGTCCAACCACTCACGAACATCGTCCACATCAACATCGTCGCCGTGCGTACGTAGCCGTGCATGGAAGTCATCCACGTCAAACCCTAGGAAATCGTACTCCACATCTGTTCCGAGAAGCAGACGAGACCAACCATTTTCAAGAGTTTTCACGGGGACTTCCTTCCATGCACTAGCCCAGTTGTACAGCGCAGACTTGATGTTGTAGCGGCGAAGGTTTTCCAAAGTCCGCTTGCCTCGAGTGTCACGTCCTTCCCTGCGCTCGTCCTCGTCCTCGAGAACCACCATCACCTCGTCCAGGAACTTCCGACGGTACAGGCGCTTTGTTGCCACGATCACTCCTTGGTCCATTGGTTGAATGAGAGCAGTCGTATTAGGTGGCAGAAACATGCACCTAATACGGCCATTCTCAGCAACCAAGTCCTTGTCGCACGGGTGGGCAGGTGCATTGTCGAGGAGAAGGAGAGCCTTTACCTGGTCGCGAGGAATTCCCAGTGTCTTCGTCTGGTAATGTATGACCTCCTTGACGAAGTGATGGTGAAACCAGTCTTTGAAAATCACAGCTGTGAACCATGCTTTCAAAGAATGGTACCATACGACAGGAAGGACATCCATCACCCCACGAGGGCACCGAGGCTTCTTTTCACGGCCAACAATAAAGGGCATAAGCCGGTGCATGCCGTTAGCATTGGCCCAACACCAAGCAGATATCCGTTCCGTAGAAATCATGCGGCCAGGTACACCCTTCTCCGTCTCATCGGCGAGAGTGTTCGTTGGCACCCGAGCGATAGAATAGGCCAGTTTCGTCAGCGTTATAGACTTGACCGAGAGTGAGGCCCTCCCTGTCGATCAAGCCTTTCACCTTGTGCCGAAACTGCGTCCACTCCATCCTCGTTAGCGTCAATGCTTCGCCATGTGGCACTTTACGGTTAGTAAGGCCATGTCGCAACTTGAACACGAAGAGCCAACCCTCGGATGCCTTGAAGTCTAGGGCGTCGTGAAGCCTTGCAAACTTCTCAGCAGCAGCCTTCAGCTCCGTTCCACGTACCATCACACCAGCTGCACGTTGCTGTCGATACCAAATCAACGTGGAGCGGTCGATCTCTGCATACTTGGGAGTAAACATAACCTTCCTCTCCACGTTGCGTTTGCTTCTCGGCAGAAGTCAGCCGTGTACTGCATGAGCTTGTCTCGGGAACGCTTGATATCAAACAAAGTCGACCGGGCCAGGTTGAACTCGCGGAGAATGCGAGAGGAAGACCAACCCGCATCCAACCTTCTCCAATATCTCCGTTTCTTCTCCAGAGTCAACACCACTCTCTTCCTTTTCTCAGGAGGCGGGGCCATCATCACACACACACTAAGAGTAGGGCAGAGAGCAGCAGGAGGCCTTGCAGCAAGTACAGCACCACCACAAAAGCGAGCACGTGGGCAGCCATGACGAAGAGCGTAGGTCTTGTCGCGGTGAGAGACAGGCGGGAAGTGGGGAGGATGCAGCGGCGCTCTATCAGACGTCGGAGGAATGACGAACCAAAACAATGCTCTCACGCGGCGCGCGGCAGAGTTCAAATTACGGACGGCAAAAATCGATTTTTTTTCCAATTTTTTTGGATTTTCGGACCATTTTGGGAATGTTTGATCCCAGGACGATAAGGTTCGGTTAGTGGGGATGTTCGGGTATTGGGCGTCCGGATATTAGAGGGATTACTGTATATATATATATATATATATATACATACAGTAATCCCTCTAATATCCGAACGCCCAATATCCGAACATCCCCACTAACCGGACATAATCCTCCTGGGATCCATTATTCCCAAAATGGGCCAAAAACCGCAAAAAAATCGAAAAAATCTGACTTTTTTCCCTCCCATAATTTGAAATTCCCGCCTGGCGCCAAACAGCTGTTACACCATGGTCCCTTCACCCCTTCCTTCCTCCCCCTCCCCCCTCCCCTGTCAGGTTGCCATTTGGTATTTTTCATTACCAAGTGTGGGACAATTTGGTAATGAAAAATTCGTTTGGTAATGAATTAGAATAATGCATTACCAAATGGATTTTTCACATGTATGAGGATACACAGGATGGAGATGGTGGATTGTTTGCTCTCTCTGATTAATCTGCTACCCTACATAGTGTGAAAATAATCAACATGGTGTTAATTATAAGGAGAGTGATTACATGTATTTCCACTTGTATATATAATTAGTGAAGAATATATGCTAGCTTTACGAATTTGGTAATGAAAAGTTATATTTGACAATGAAAGTTGAGGAGATTGGTAATGTGGCTGTTGCGATCTGGCAACTCTGTTACCCCACCAACATCAACAGTCACAGCTGAACTCCGATGGAGAGCAGATACTCATAACAGTGCAAGCCACAGGTGCTTGTTTTTGTGAATAAACAGTGAATAAACTGCAATACCTTGCCACTAGAACACACGGGAATTTACAGTGTTGTGCAGTGTTAAGAAATTAGAATTTAGAGTGCAGAGGATTAACTGTGGACTGCAAACTGGCGGTTCAAACCAGTCCAAGAGCAAGGGACTTGTAAGTACCCAGAATGTTTAATATTGTATAAACTCACCTCTAAAACCTCATTTTATGGTTCTTTTGCATTTATTTCAGTCTTTTATGTCCCTTATTGGTGTGATTTGGGTCTTAAATAGGTGCAATGCATGTCCAGAGGGAGTTGTATAGGTGTTTTTCAGAGTTAGGGTCCATAAGTACAAGTCCATAAGCTGGGGCCCAATATCCGGACAGGACCACTATCCGGACCTGCCTATGGCTCTATTGATCCGGATATTGGAGGGGTTACTGTATATATATATACGGTTAGGCCCCTTGGATAGCGACCTTATTAGTCCGCCAAAATGGCCGCTATCCATGAAATTGCTATCTGAGGGGCAAACCCCCAACCTAAAAAAATTAATACAGTCCTAAAAAAATTAATACAGTCCTGGACTCCTTCAGCTATACCCCTAGTTTCCTCCATTAACCCTTAATATCACGTCATATTTCTTCAGTAATAAGATAAATGTATACTACATATTCAGAGAAGATTAACAAACCTACTGTTAATTAATTTTGAGTGCTTCTTACTGATAAATATTGTTATCGTACCGTTGCAACCTGCTAGAGCCCCCAAAAATAAATACTGCATACACTCCAACTAAACCCTAAATTCCTACTGTGAACACTAATAAAATAAACTTTCACTTAACATGCAAAAGGATAAACAACCTTTTAAGTCACTTTTGCAATTTATTGTTAAAATTACTGTCGTGCTTGGTGGTTACTGTACCACAGCAACCTAGTGACCACGGACCTGACTGCTCACTCTCAGTCTCTCGTCCCTAGTCTTCCTCTCGTCCCTCACATCGTAGCACAAGCAAACGAACTTCATTCTCGATGCAATGGGCCTCTGTTTCCCCATCTTCCTAACCATCATATAGGTCCTCCTCAAGCTGAACAGGGGGCATGTTGACATCATCCTCTTCGTCTGACGAGGCATTCAAAATGGCTTGTCTTTGTGCCTCAAACCTTTCTTGCTGCTGACTTAAAAATCGTGTGATCAGTGTCTGGCGCCTTGCATTTATTTTGTCATTCAGGTTCTCGGTGAGGATTTTTGTCAGATCTCAGAAATACATTAGGGCTTGGTCTCGACAGTTAAAATGGAGAGAGGTTACCTTGTCTTGAATTTCGGACAGTACGGCCAGGATTTCAGACAAATCCTTCACATTTGGCTCATTTGGTTTCTTTTCTTCTTCCTTATATTCTTGCACTTCCTCTTCCTCCTCCTCATCTTGGTTCAGCATCTCCTCAGCAATTTCTTCTCGATCTTCACCTCCTACCAAGTCCACAATTTCTTTGTCAGACACACACGAGAGTCCCGGCACAGTTCTGATGATGTTAGCAGTCTCACGTGCCACCACTTGCAGCTCCTGCCTGGCTGCCTCGCCCACCTGTTTCAAGTGTGGAAGCAGGGGGGCCCAAGTGTGTGCAATGGTGGCTTGATTGATCTGGCCCCAAGCTTCACAGAACAAATCTACTGCATGCTTTATCTTAAAAGACTTCCAAAAGGCCTTGACGGTCATTTCCTCTTGATCCTCCTCCTTTTTACTTGCCTCTTGATCGGGTTCACTGTCACTAGAGTTAGCCTCTTGGATCTCCTTCAGTTCTCAAATGTTATCAGTCTTTTCCCTCAGTTTGCTGTGGAGCTTGCCATAGAAGAAGAGTTTAGTGATAGCAAATAACTCTTGATCAAAAGGTTGAATTTTGGCGGTAGTGTTGGGAGGCATAAAAACAACCTGTATGCTAGGGTGGCAGTCTGCCGTGAAGCGAGCGTGCCTGGGTGCATTATCCAGGAACAATATTTTTCAGTCAATATTTTCTTCTTGCAATACTTGCAAGTCTGGGGCACAAAAATCTCGTTTAACCACTTAATAGAAAGGCTTGAGGTCATATATCCAGTGCTGTTTGAGTACCACACACAGTTGGGGAGTTGGTTCATATCACAGTGGCAGTAGGAATGTGGTTTGGCATATTTATAGACAATAACGGGTTTCATTTTGAAGTACCCTGAAGCATTGCAGCACAGCAGGACACTGAAGTGATCCTTGGCCATTTTGGTTCCAGCAGCCTGACCAAGGTTTTTGTGGGCATAGGTGGACTTGGGTGATTTCTTCCAATACACTCCAGTCTCGTCACAATTAAAAACTTTATCTGGGGTGTACCCTCCTTCCTCCATAATAGCCTTAGCAGTTTGGGGAAATTCCTGTGCAGCTGTAGTATCTGCAGATGTAACCTCGCCCTGGTAGAAAGCCAGCTTTACCCCAGTGTTTTTTAAACCTGTGTAGCCACCCACGTGAGGCATTGAAAGGAGCAGGATTTTCGATATTTTTTTTTGCACATAGTCCCTGGTACACTGCTATTGCCCTTGCATGAATTTCACGTCCATCAACATTTGCTCCTTTTCGTAATTGCCTTGCTAACCACTTCATTACATAATGTTCAGTCACCACTTGGAGTCTATTTTTTTTGGTAGTGTCGTCCATGGCCCGTCTAGCTCCACCTGCACCACCCATAAAATACTTTGTTGTGGTTTTTATTGCTGCCTTTATCTCATCCTTTTTCTTTCTTATGTTTCTTACTCTCAATTCAGGCACATTCAACAATTTAACAATTTCACATATCTTTGCACCGTCTTCAATCATCTGGATTATCTTTTTCTTTTCCTCCACGCTGTATTGTTTCTTTGGCTTGCCACGCATGTATTCTCTGGCCTTTTTTATTACTTTACACTACCTGCACTCCCTGTCATTTTCCCTGGGCCACCGCCACCACTTGGGCCAGCCCCCGAAGTTGAAGCCATGATAATAAACACTCAGTAGCCATACAATAAATGGAAGGTCACAAAAAAACTTTAACAATGAGACTGTGGCAAGTTGAATGAATGCGCGGCGCGTGGATAAGCAATGGGTCAGTGAATTGAGTGAGGATGGACTCGTATTCACTGTCAGTGTTACCAGGGTCTGACTAGGTCTGACCTTGGTAGCTCTGCCCATCCACTCGCTATGCGTTAAATGCCTAGCTGATTAACGCTAACCATGCAGTATTAATCGCTATGAGATACTTTCTTTCCTATCGCTATCCGTGCATTCGCTATTGAAAAAAAACGCTATCTGCATATATATATATATACTGTATATATCTATCTCTCTATTGCCAGACGCCTCAATCCCGTTTGGGATGGCCACAAACAAATCGCCTCCACGTCACCCTGTCCCCCGCCATTTCACTGCCCCGCTTCCAACTCACACCCCCCTCTCTCATATGCCTCTCCACCCCATCCCTCCATCTCATCCCCGGCCTCCCCCTCCACCTCACTCACATACACTCTCTTCGTCAGTCTTTCACCCTCCATCCATATATATATATATACTGTATGTATACAGTATATATATATATATTTATATATACACTCAACCCTCTGCTATCACTCCCAATTGGTCCCGCTATGGCTGCGCAATGGCCGAAACCATGATAGCCGAATTAAAGAACTTATGGTAATAATTCTAATTGGCGCCATGACCTCAATAATTACCCCTAAGATACCTTTTTTGTACCACATATAAATATATAATAGTCTAAAAGTGAGCATGGTTTATGATGTGATCACAATTCTTATAAATACCCCTCTCAGTTGATTAATTGATGTTATGTTTCTTCCCCACACTTCGCTTGGTCTTGCCATTCTCTATAAGTTTCACATTTCCAGTTTATCTGCATAACTTAGGTTCTTCCTCTTCTTTATTTCCCTGCTAGGTGCCGCAGCATTATGTTGGGTAATGGTAGGGGAACAGGGAGGGGGTACGTTGGCCATGGTCATATAATAAAAAAGGTTATTGTTCTCGCTATCACTGTTCACGGTCTGAGGGCGCGCACTTGAATGGTTTTGCGGGCAGGAGACTTGGTCGGGCGGCCAATTAGCGCCTGGCTGGCACTGACGTCACATGATCAATCACGGAGTGAAGCTTTTGTTGGCTGGGCGGAGCACTGGAGTCTCGCCTTTTTTTAAATATTCGAACATTTGCAGTACGCGACAGCAGGCATATAGTGCATGGTAAAAGTATTTGGGTAGTTTTATATATAGGCGTGATAGCGAGATACGCTATAGCGAACCTGTGATAGCCGAGGGTTGAGTGTATATATATATATATATAAATACACAGTAAGACCTCACTATAACTTACTAATTGGGGTCCAAACCTTTCCGAAAAATGCGAAATTCCGATAAAAGCGACATCCGGACTTCCCCCTGCTATTCTGGACTTTTTCCGATATATCGGACATTAGTCCGGATCGCATGAACAGTTTTTAAACTGTTTTGACTACCACTTCAGTACTGTACTGTGTTAAAACTTCACTACATTAATCAAATGGTATATGTATAATAATTCTGTGCTGTACACTGATAAACATGATTTTTATGTGCCTTATTGTGGTGAACATAGCTGAAGTGGTCAGGCAGTCCGGACTGCTTCTGGCTTTATTGGACTTTTTCCAATATATAGGAATTTAGTCCGGTAGCTCCTCGAGTCCGATAAAAGTGAATTCCAGTCTATTGAAGTCCGTTATATCGAGGTTTTACTGTATACAGGTAATCCCTTAATTCACGCAAGGGTTACATTCCCAGACCCTTCACGTATGTGATAAATTCGCGTAACTGTTCTGCCCATGTGTGCACGAATTACACATGTGTATTAAGTATATTACATCTGAATAATACTGTTTATGCACTACATACAACTTATAAAAAAACAACGAAAATGTAAGAAATTTAACATTGAAAACTGACAAGCACAGGTGTAGGTGGAGACACTTTAGCAGTCTGGTGCACTAGCCCTCACTGCCTCCCGTATGCTATGTTCTTCCTTCTTTATTGTACGAACAGTTGACTCATTCACCCCAAGCATACGGTTCTGAGACAATTCACTGTCAAGTCAATTCACCATCAAAACATGGATGATTCCCCGTCAAGACAGTTTGCACCCTGGGCGATTCCCCATCATTCTATAAATATACAGTACTGTACTTATTACTGATTAATTAATTCATTAATAACTAATATTCAGGGGGATTTTATAACTCATATAAGTAAAAACCTAGTGTACTGTATTTGCTAAATAAACTGGTATGTAAATAAATGACAGGGAATCGTCCTGACGGCGAATTGTCGCCGACATTCCTTCCCTAGGTTTGTCCAACACTTTACTTTTCTCTGTCAGCGACATCACTTTACAGTTCCACTTTGGTGTGTTACCACATGCATCACTAGCACCACGCTCAGGCCCCATGTTGGCAAACAAGGCAAGCAATCACTGGAGGGCAGAAAAATAAGCTACAAATAACGATTCGCCAGTCACATACGGTTCAACCATCGGATTCAAACTGACTGTGTGGTGTGTGGTAGACCGACCTCCCACACACACACACACACACACACACACACACATACACATATATGTATGCATACGGGCAGCAGGTAGGCATTTTTATTTTTTATTTCTCTTGTATATTAAATTTATATATTTGAATACTATAATTTTATGTTTTAATTATTGTATGAAAAATTCGTTGATAACCGAAATCGCGTGAAATAAGGGATTACTATGTATATATATATATATATATATAATATTACTGTACTACTATGTGCTTTATCAGTCCAGTATTGTATTTTATGCTTGATTAAAACTTTTGCTGATGGATAATATTGTAGGAAAGTTTTTAGGGTGGAGAGTTGTGATGGATAACTTAGGGTGGGCATATTATCTAGCTCAGCGTCAAGTAGATAGCTGATTGGGATTACTGATGCAATATCTGGCCGGGGGGTTGCTGAATTATGCCAGGTAACCGAGAGATACTGTGGCTTTAAATTAAAGTTACCAACTTGTTCAGATGATGTAGGAAACTATAGCTTTCCAAATATAAGTACAACCAAATGGAAGAATATGGATAAAATGAGGTTTGTACAAAGACTATCCATACTTTCAGAGCAGAGTTGGATAATTATGGTATATCATTGGAGTCGGGACTGTATGAGCTTAGCTCAGATCCTGTTGAACACAAATAGGTACACACACACACACACACACACACACACACACACACACACACACACACAGGTAACTGTAAACATTTATCAATATCCTGGAAAAATAATGCATATTAGCACTTTTTCATATATGATTTGCTGATACAGAGGGCAGATAACCATATCAGTTTGGTATTGGTAAAAATGCAGAAGTCGGTGATGCTGTATATCAGTTCATCGAATTGAATCGGCTACAGCACCCTCGTAACTGCCTGGGATTAGGCAGCTTAATTCTAACGTTTAAGGTGAGAGTGACCATTTGCTCTTCCATGAGCGGCAAGTGAGCAGTAAACCTCAACCAACCCTCAGATGTAAACCCTTATAGGACACATTCAGTTGTAGCACATTAAACCACAAGACCACCAGGTATGTAATTGGTTATGTAGTTACCACCCAGCAGACTAATGGCTTCCTGGATTCCATGAAACCATTTAGCTTATCGCCTGCTGTAGTCACCTGAAGGTGGCACTACATCAGGTGGGTGAATGGTGAGCTCCCCCACCTAATAGGTGCCATTGAAAATTCATTTGAAAGTTTGTTTGTGAGTGAGAGTGTATGTCAACCATGGAACCAGGACTGGGTGTGAATACAGCTCTGTGAGAACACAGTATGAGACATAGAAAGCACATTTACATAGGAGATTAATTCTGTCTGTCTGTCTATTGCCAGACGCCTCAATCCCATTAGGGGTGGCCACAAACAAATCACCTCCATGTCGCCCTGTCCAGTGCCACTTCGCTGCCATGCTGACATCCCTGTCTTTCATATACCTCTCCACTCCAACCCTCCATCTCATCCTCGGCTTCCCCCTCCCTGTCCCCCCCTCCACCTCACTCACATACACTCTCCTCATTAATCTCTTGCTGTCCATCCTCTCCACATGGCCAAACAACCTCAGTGTATTTTTCCTTACGCTTTCTGTCACATCCACATCCACACCACATTGTTTCTTCACTTCCTCATTTGTCAGTCTGTCTCTCCATGTAACTCCACATGCTCCTCTCAGATAATTCATTTCCACTGCTGTCACTCTTGACTTGTGTCCTTCAACAAGGTCCAAGCTTCACTTCCATACGTTAGAGTTGGTCTCAAAATACAGTCATGCAGTGACTTTTTTATTTCCATGCTCAACTCCCTGTTCCTTATCACTGCATTTAAAGAACCAGCACCTTTTCTTCCCTGTTGTACCCTTTCAAGCACTTCACCCTCTAAACTTCCATCATTATTCATCACACTACCCAAGTACAGTACTTAAACGCACTCACATTTTCCATTTCCTCCTCATCCAGCCTGACTGTACATTCAGTGACTGTTTCTCTTGAAGACAGTAACTTTACCTTTCCCTACATTCACCTTTAGATTCTATTTCTTACACTCCCAAACTCATCCACCAAGCCTTGCAGTTCCTTTTGTCTTCACCTAACAATACAGTATCATCTGCAAACAACAGTACAGGGAGTTTCCAAACATGCCCTCTGTCATTAGGGTCATTCCAGCATCCACTGCCCTACCTTCCATCTCTTTTATAACCCCATCCACATACAGATTGAACAACCACAGGGACATGACACATCCCTTTTTCAATCCAACATTCAAATAGAAAAATTCACTCAGTTCATTATCCACACACACTGCAGCCTTAACACCCTCATACATACCCTACATGGCATTCAACAACTTCCCATTACTTCATATATCCTTAATACTTTCCACATTCCTTGTCAGTCCATCCTGTCATATGCTTTCTCCAAATCCATGAAGGCTGCCTACAACTTCTCTCTCCTCTCTTGAGACTTTTCCACTAAAGACCTAAGAATGAGTATCTGATCTTCACAACCTCTTCCCTTCCTAAAAACCTCCTTATTCTTCTCCAACTATTTCCTCTGTTATTTCCCTAAATTGGTCAGTAAGTATCCTACTATATACAGTACTTTTCCTATTACTCTAAGAAGACAAATGCCCCTATGAGTACCACACACTTCTTTTTCCCGTTTTCCTTGTTGCAGGGGAATAATTAAACATGACTTCCAATCCTCCTGGACTATACCTTCCTCCCAGGCCAATCTGCACATCTTCCATATCCATTCTATTACTGTCTCTCCCCCGTGCTTCAGCATTTCATCACACACTCTATCAATTCGTGGGGCTTTCACCAGTTTGACTTTCCTCATTGCTTCCACTACTTTACTTCCATCCTACTAATTCCTTTCTCTCTTGTCATCTCCCTCCTCCTCCCAGCTATTCCCCAGCCACTTATACTCACCTTACTTTCATTCTGTAGGTTCAATAATTGATTAAAGTGTTCTCTCCAATTGCTCACTTTTTCACTCTTCTCCACTAGCAATATACCATTTTTATCTTTCACTTCGCAGCTTACTTCTTCATCACCCTGTCTAACTTACTTTACATCATTCCAGAGCATTTTCTTACATTCCCTCCACTGTATACTCTAATTCCGTCCAAATTCCTCATCCACTCTCCTCATACTCTCTCTTACTAATCTTTTCATCTCTCTCCTCCTTTCTACATATACTGTATAGAACTCTCTCTCCTGTCTCTCAGCTTCCTCCATGCACCTATTTCTCATCCACTTACCATATACTTTCTTCTTTTGTGCTGCGGCCTGTCTCACCTCTTCAATCCACCATGCAATTCTTTGCACTCCCTCTTCTGTTCACCCCACACACCACCTTACATGCTGCACAGATTTTCTCTGTAAATATCTTGCACACACCTTCCACATCCCCCATCTGCTCCAAATCATATATACCCAATAGCTCCTCCACTTCTGACTTATATTCTGCCTTTTTTCCATCCTCTTGCAGCCTTTCTACCCTCCTTGTATGGACTACTTCCTCCTGTCCTTCTCTTCTCCTCCTTTTCTGTTTCATTTGGACCTTGACTTTCATTGCCACCAAGTGGTGGTCAGAAAGTCCACTCCCCTAACCTTTGTATGCTCTTGCATCCATTACACATCTTGTCATTCTGTCATCCACGCACACAACCAATTATTGCTGTCCATACATTCAGTTCACCACCCTCCCTTCTCATCACTCGCCACCTATGCCTGTGGATGATTTTGTGTCTGAAGAGGGCATTGGCTATCACCAACCCTCTCCCTGCACAAATGTCCACTTGAGCACTGCCATTCTCATCCACTTCTGCAGGCACACCCCACTCACCAACTACTCCATCCCCCTTCACATTTCCTACTTTTCCGTTCATATCTCCAGTCAAAATCACTCTTTCGTTCTTTTCCAGCTTTTCCATGCACACTTCCACATTTGTCCAGAACTCTTCTTTCACTCTATGTGCATGATCTTGTATTGGTGCATACACACACACACACACAGTCACCCACATTTGCAGTCCAGCGTTCAATCTTACCCACACAGTCCTTGAGCTGACGGATCCATACTCTCATTTACAGTATTCTCCTTCCATCTCTTACACACAGCAATACAAACTTCTTTTGCCCCCTCATTCTCACCCACTTCTGTGCATATACTCCATCCATACTCCCATTCTCTCACAGTCGTACTTCTCCATTTTGTCTCAGTTAGTCCACATACATCCACTTTTGCATCGTCATGCACCTGAACGATCTCACTCTCTTTCACCTCATTGTTCACACCCCATACTTTCCATATCGCAATCCATACTATGTCCTTTGTTTGGTCCTTAGTCGTCAACTGTTGGTTAGTCTTTGTCAGAGACTTTTTGTTTGTATTTTAAGTTATTTTCCGGAGAGTGACACTAACCTTCCCCCAATGCACTTGCTTTCATGCAGGGAACATGTATTGGTTGTCTATAAGGTTACCACTTAGCACTATAAATGATTTCCCAGTTTACAAGAAATAATTTGGCTTGCCACTCAGTGTAGAGCTACCCAAAAAGTACAGTACACTAAGTGGGTGGATGATGGGCGTCCTCTCCTACCACTACTGTGATCTGCTGTAAACTTACTTTTTCGCTTTCTTCCGTGAATTCATATGTGTGACATTTGAAATTTTGGCTTAGAAACTAACTTGTACTTCTAAATGCTATATTTCACTTGAATGCTAAAATGTTATATAAGTATAGAGTAGCTTTGTGAATTTCTTTTTATTGAAATCAAGTAGTTATTGAAATTGAAAAACAGCTGCATCGTGGAAAGTATTAAGAATGTGTGGAGTAGATGGGAAGTTGTTGAATGCCTTGAAGAGTATGTGTGAGGGGGCTAAGGCTGCAGTGTGTGTTGATAGTGAACTGATCAAATTTTTCTATTTGAAGGTCAGATTGAAACAGGGATGTGTCATGTCTCCATGATTGTTCAGTTTGTATATGGATGGGGTTATAAAAGAGATACAAGGTAGGGCAGTGGATGTTGGAGCTGCTCTATTGAGAGAGGGCAGTGTTTGGAAACTCCAGAGAGTTATGGATCTAATTTGGCATCTTCCCTTACCTACATTAATCCGTCGACCAGAGGCTACATGCCTTGGGGACCAGATGCAGATGCAGATATGGGTACACTTTAGCAGTTGATACTGTGTTGTTAAGTGAAAACGAAGGGGAGCTGCAAGGCTTGGTGGATGAGTTTGGGAGATTGTGTAAGAAACGTAATCTAATTGTGAATGTAGGGAAGATCTTGTAAAGTTATGAGAGAAATAAAGTCAGTGAATGTACAGTGAGGTTGGATGAGGAGGGAATGGCAAATGTGAGTGCATATAAGTATTTGGATAGTGTAATAAGTATGGATGGAAGTTTAGAGGGTGAAATGCTGAAGGGCTACATCAAGGGAGAAGGGCTGCTTGTTCCTTGAAAGCAGTGATAAGAAACAGGGAAGTGAGTATGGAAGTGAAAATGTTACTGCATGACAGTATTGTGGTACCAGCTCTAACATATGGAAGTGAAGCTTGGACAGTGTTGGAGGGACAGAAGTCTAGAATGAGAGCAGTGGAAATGAGTTATCTGAGAGGAGCATGTGGAGTCTCATGGAGAGACAAACTGATAAATGAGGAAGTGAAACAGCATTGTGCTGTGGATGTGGATATGATAGGAAGCATTTTGAGAAACACATTGGTTTGGCCATGTGGAGAGGATGGAGAGAGACTAATGAGGAGAGTGTATGTGAGTGAGGTGGAGGGGGGGAGAGGGAGGGGGAGACCAAAGATGAGATGGAGTGATGGAGTGGAGAGGCATATGGGTGAGGGATGTGTGATCTGGGAGAAGGGCAGTGAAATGACAGGGGACAGAGCAACATGGAGGCAGTTTGTTTGTGGCCACCTCTTATGGGAATAAGGCATCTGGCAATAAATAGATAGATGGACAACTGGTTATGAATAGCATTATAATACACTGGTACTGTAATACTGTTTTCTATTCTATGGTACCATGTTGTAGGTTTTTTACCAGTAGTGATTTAAGTCACCAGTCTAGTGAAGGTAAGGCACTGTGCATGTTATGGTTTAAAACTCCTAGCAGTAGTTGGAGATTTTTCAGTAATGTAATGCTATTGGGGTGTTAGGCCAGTCATGTTCCTTTGAATGTTCCTAGCCCAGGCCATAGCTACATTTCACAAGAGGTATTATGCGGCTGCTTAACCCCTTAACCGCGGGGCGTCACTTTCGTGACGCTTGGGAGCAAAGGATCATATCGCAGGGCGTCACTTTTGTGATTCTGTGTTATTTTGAATTAGCCCGGGCTTTCAAGTGGTGGCTTGTATCATCTATCAGTACTGCCAGTGTCCAACACTAGTCAGCACTCCTAATCTCATCTGTACTCCCATCCATTGTTGACAATTTAGCCATTTCTCCCCGTTCTTGACTCCCTCCCTACCTCCCCTCCATTACCCTATCCTCTCGCCTGCCCATCCTTGCTACGCTAAGTGAATCTTCCCTGGAATTTTTCACTGATTTCATCCATTGAAATAAGCCCTATGCCCTATTCTTATACCAAATAATATATACAAGAAAGAAATAAGGTAAGTGAGAGTGCCATACACCTAGAATTGTCTAATTATCACCTGACAACACCTCACGTGCACTCGTTCGCTAATTTTCGCTGTTTATTTCCCCTTGAAATATGCCGTATAATCTATTTTCGTAATAATAATATATATAAGAAAGGAAGGGAGAAGCCTAAGTGATATTTACATTCACCTGGAACTACCTAATTATTGCAGGCCACCACACTGTAATCTACGTTAAGTAAATCTTCCCTGGAATTTTCCACTGATTTCATCCACTGAAATAAGCCCTATGCCCTATTCTTATACCAAATAATATATACAAAAAAGAAATAAGGTAAGTGATAGTGCCATACACCTGGAATTGGCTAATTATCACCTGACAGCACCTCACGTGCACTCATTCGCTAATTTTCGCTGTTTATTTCCCCTTGAAATATGCCGTATAATCTATTTTCGTAATAAATAAACATATAAGGGGGGAAGGGAGAAGCCTAAGTGATATTTACATTCACCTGGAACTACCTGATTTATTATGTATTGTCTTGGTTTCCTGCCAATCATTTCATTGCCATATATTAGCAGGTCTCACAAGGCTAAAGTTGGTAGTATTGCACTCACCCTAGCCAGGCGGCAGGAGGTCACCACTATCAGTTCTCTGTCATCCTTCAACGTGAAGGTAAGTCTGATTCGCTCCTGCTAACTTCCGCCGCTTTTTAGCGCCATTCAAAGGGCCCTGTGACCTTTACCCCCTACTAAACCTCGTGTGGAAAGAGGTAAAGGGCTGACAATTGATAAAGAATGACTACGATCTCTCTATCGAGTAAAACAGTGCAAGTGGAATTGTAAATAATGTGTAAATAATGTGTAAACAGCAAGTGAAAGCAATGAATGTAAATATACGTGAACAGTGGAAAATAGTTTTATAAGTTACTTCAAGTGACAGCGCATAAAACAGTGTAAATAAAACAGAAATGTAAATAATGTAAATAAAATAGAGAACGTAAATAGAAATGTAAATGAGTAGTATTATAAGATTATGAGTATATGCACTAGGAGTAATGAAACTGAAAGTTTCACTCTAGCATGTATGAATACTATGAATTATGAGAGTGAAGGTGAAAGTGACATTCACTCTCAATGCTAGTATACAGGACGAGAAAGTGAATGCTATGTATTTTACTGAAAGAAATTGAATGCCTGCAGTGACAATAAACTACTATTACTGAAGGAAACTTATGGATAAAGACTGTAGATATATATAAGTGTTATATAGTAATAGAAATATAAACTGTGAGTTTTTATGAATAATAAATGACAGAACACCAGCGGCGAACTAGCGCAAGTAGGAAGGTCATACGCCCTCATAATTTTCATTGCTTTCAGTGTTTTTTTTTTTTTTTTTTTTTTTTTTTTTTTTTTTTTTTATAGTATGGATTCCAAACTATTTGAGAATCATAGAATAGTGTTTCTAGTGATAATATCAGGCTGTGGTAATCATATTACGAGTTGTCAGGAAGTATAAAGTGGAGACTTTGGTACCCAACTTCAGAGGTCTTCACATGTCCTACGATACTCGACGAAGGCTCAACAAACACCCCAGGAGAAAGCTGAAGGTATGTGCCATAAGCATATGTGATTTTAATATTCTAGGACTAATAACTGATTTTTGGCAAATATTTTTAGAGAGTCTATCGGAGCGCAAATATGCCCGCGGGAGCAGCAAGAAAAAGCAAAACAAGCCCGCGGTTAAAGGGTTAAAGTGAGGAGTGTGTGCAGCAGCACAAGCTATTGATTTTTTGATATGATGCTTAAAGAATGAGTGATCAAAAAGAGGACTTATGTACCTAGGAGGAAAGTATGGAAGCTGAAAAACCAAGTAGTAAGGGATGCCTTCTATAGCAAGATGAGGAGAGTGGTGACTGAACAGGGAGGTGCAGACAGAGGCGTTAATGAACAGTACAGAGCCCTCAAGAACAATCTCTTGAGAGTTACTCATGTAACCTGCGGTTGGACAAGAGGACCACCAAGACATAAAGTAACTTGGTGGTGGGATGAGGGTGTAGAATCTGCAGTTAAGGAGAAAAGAAGGCTTTTCCGGGAATGGAAGAAGCATAGGGCTAGAAGAGAGGTATACAGGGTGAGGTGTGAGTCACAGAGACTTTTACCTGATAACCTAAATCATGGGGAAAGGAATCATATGATATTTAAGGTGGCAAATCAGATGAAGAGGGATAATTGGGATATTATAGGTGAGCAGTGTGTGAAGAATGATGAAGGAAGGGTAGTGGTGAACAGTGAGGATATTAAAGATGCATGGAGAGAGCAATATAGTTGGTTGTAGAATGAAGAGTTTGACTGGGACAGGGAAGGTTTGGAGCCAGCAGATCCAGTGTTTGGCCCTTGGCCTTTGATTGATGCTGCTACTGTGAGTGAGGTAATAGGCAGGATGAAGGTGGGGAAGGCAGCAGGTGTGTCTGGGTTGTCTGCCGAAATGTTGAAGGCCTCAGGAGATTTAGGGGTGAGGTTAGTCACTGACCTGATAAATATGATTATATATGAGTGTGTTGTCCCAGATGATTGGCTGAAGAGTGTAATTGTAAATGTGTATAAAAGGAAGGGTGATGTCCTCGAAAGAGGAAATTATAGAGGTATAAAGCTTTTAAATCAGATAATGAAGGTAATGGAGAGAGTTTTAGAAGGTATGATTAGAGAAAGAGTGAATATTGATGAGATGCAGTATGGGTTTATGCCAGGTAGGGGGACCACTGATGCCATATTCATTGTTCAACAGCTTCAGGAAAAATATAGTGGTAGGAGAAGGGAGCTGTATTTTGTTTTTGTTGATTTGGAAAAAGCCTTTGACAGAGTCCCTAGAGAGGTGGTGAAGTGGGCAATGAGAAAGCTTGGCTTGGAGGAGTGGCTGGTTGGGGTGGTTATATCTATGTATGTGGGTGCTCGCACCCAGGTAAGAGTGAATGGAGATTTGAGTGATGAGTTTTCCGTGAATGTTGGTGTGCATCAGGGGTCAGTTTTGAGTCTCATGTTTATCATGGTACTTGAAGCCCTCTCACGTGACTTTAGAAACTGACTCCTGTGGGAGATGTTGTATGCTGATGGTTTGGTGTTGATTGCAGAGAACGAAAGGGAGGCGGAGGAAAGGTTTAGGAAGTGAAGAGATGGTATGGGGCACAAGGGCTTAAGGGTAAATGCAGATAAAACAAAAGTGATGATATCTAGGGTTGGTGGCGGTACTGTCAAAGGCAAGGGAGAGTGGCCATGTGCAGTTTGCCACAAGGGCGTGGGAAGTAATTCTATTTTGTGCAGCATTTGTGATAAATGGGTGCACAAGAGATGAAGTGGTATCAGAAGTAGACTGCGAGATAATGCTGATTTTATGTGTACGGCGTGTCGGGGAGAGCAGGTGGAGATTGTCAGGCGTGAAAGGATTGATGCTGGTGAATCTCTTGAGTGTGTGGAAGAGTTTAGTTATTTGGGAGACATGTTGTGTGCTGGAGGTGGGGCTGGAGGTAGCTCTGTGGCTAGGGTGAGAAGTGGTTGGAAGAAGTTCAGGGAGCTCTTGCCTCTTCTGACATTGAGAGGGCTCTCCATATGTGCAAAGGAGTCTTTGTATGCAGCATGTGTTAGGAGTGTAATGCTGTATGGTAGTGAGACCTGGGCAGTAAAGAGGAGGATATTCGCCGGCTCAGAGTTACAGAAATGACAATGATTAGGTGGATGTGCGTCTCTGCGTGCAAGGTCTGGGGGGGCTGGGTTTACGGTAGAAGAGTTGAGAGGTAGGATGGGACTGGAGTGTATTGGTGTTGTGACGAGGAGAGGTAGATTGAGATGGTTTGCACATGTGGAGAGGATGGGGGATGATAATTGGGTGAGGAAGGTGAGAAGTGTTAATATTGGGGGTGGGGTTATGAGGGGTAGACCGAGAAAGACATGGGATTAGGTCATTAAGTGTGACCTCAGGGTTAAGAGACTGAACAGGGAGGCTGCAATGGATCGTGCAGTGGGGAAAGTCGCCATTAGGTGACCAAGGCCGACACATGCAAGCATGTTGGAGCCTGTAAAAATGAAACGACGAAGGATTTATGACTAATAAAAAAAAAAAAAAAAGGCTCTTGGTAGTAGTAATTTATTGTAATTCTAAAAGAGTTCTTTACTTGTTAATTTTTTCTTGCAGCCGTAAGCTTTCTCGGTCGTCATCGTCATCGTCCACTAGTGATGAAGAACCAAGAACTAGAGAGAAGAAAATTGATGAAGTTGATAGACTGGCAGAGCTGGAAAGAGTCAGGTATGTTATAACTTAATGGCATACATGTTATAAAAATAATTGGCTAGAAATTGCTCTTACTTTTGCACTTTTCTCTACATGTAATTTTTTAAGTACTGTACTTGAAATGATGAGTATGAACAGATAAGTATATATTATGGTGGTTAGGAGCCTCCACTTTTTCAGCAGGTTTACCAATGAGTTCACTTCATGATTTGTAAAAGTTTTTTTTAATTAAAGTACAATATACATTCATTTTGTGCTGTACTCTGAAGTCAGTAGTTGTCTTAACCCCTGAATACCGAAGCACGTCAATGTACGTGTTGACTACTTTAGTCCCCTCAGCCGAATCACATCAGTATAGCACGCCTTGTAAAAAACTGCCTGCACATTGCTCTTCCCCGATTGTGACATATATCCCTTCAAGCCAATGAGAACTAACCCCTCCGGCCTCGGGTTGGGTGATCCGGCCACTCTTGGGGCAGGGAGGGTCACCCCCCCACTCGGCCCACCCATTGCCTGAATGTTTCGTCATCTGTCACGTAATAACCCTCTGTGAAGACCCTCCCACCCCTCTGTACGCCCCAATAGGACGTTGTTAGTCGAAGTTTACCCCTCCCCCAACCACGAGTCCCATTCCATCCCCCTCCAGCCCCCCCCCACCTTCCTCCCCTATTTTGTATACCCTTACCTACCCTACCTCCTCCCTCCCTTTCGGCTCCATACTACCCTCCTACCCCCAATAAACCATCGTGTGATAGCGAGCATGCAGCTTGGCTTGCTGTCCCCCCCTATGCCTCCCCTCCCCCACTCCCCCCACCCCCAACACATGTACACTTGCTTTATATGTATTGCCTCGATGTTTTTTTTTTTTTTTCTATGCCATTTCGTACCTAAAGATGATAAATGCTTCTCTGTATACTATTCTATTCATGCAAATTTGTGCAATCACAGGCATCTGAGCCCCATCCCCCCCACCACCACCCTGCCCCCTCCCCCCACCACCACCCCTCCACCTCGATATAGTAAAGACAGTTACATTTTCTCTTTTCCCTTGCATGCATCTGCAACAATATTGAACAATATTCTATTTTCCTTGATGGCAGTATAAACATTTGGTGACGACTTGAGCTGCCTGGAACCACTGTCTGACTCACTTCTTCTTCATTTCTGTAACATTCGCGGCCTTTCCTCTAACTTTCGGTCTGTTGAACACCACCTCTCCTTCTCTAAACCTCACCTTCTCTTTCTAACTGAGACTCAGCTGTCTAAGGCAACCGACAGCAAACCCTTTTCTGTATCCTCCTACTTTCTCTATACTCATTTCAAAGCCAAAGGTGGCTGTTGTGTATATATATGCAACGACTTATCTTGCTCTCGTGTTCCTGAACTCGATTCTTCTGAATTCTCAACACTCTGGCTTCGGCTTTCCTGTCATTCTCTGACTAAATATATCTGTGCTGTTTACTTATCCCCTAATTCTACTGACTATCAAAAATTCTTCGACCATCTTGCTTCTACAATGGAGTGCATTCTATCCATTTCTCCTTTCTCTGAAATCTCCATTTTAGGAGATTTCAATGTGCACCACCACTTTTGGCTCTCCTCTCCTTTCACTGATCCACCTGGTGAACAAGCCTACATCTTTTCTATCCTTAATGACCTTGAGCAGCTTGTACAGCACCCTACCCGTATCTCAGAATGCCTTGGAGAGAGCTCCAACATACTTGACCTCTTCCTTACAACTAATCCTTCTGCTTACACTGTTAACCTTTTCTCTCCGTTGGGCTCTTCCAATCACAACCTTATCACCTTAACCTGTCCTATCACTCCGGTATGGCCTGTGGACCCTCCAGGGAAATGTCGTCTGTGGCATTTCGGAGCCGCGGATTGGGGGGCCCTCAGGCAGTACCTCTTTGATTTTCCCTGGAATGATTATTGCTTCCATGGCCGGGAGCCATCTGAGTGTGCCTTGCCCATTACGGAGGTTATTCTCTCGGGCATGGAAGCATACATTCCTTTCTCGTATCCTTTGTCTAACGCAAGAAAGCCTTGGTTTAATCACACTTGTTCTAATGCTGTCCGCAAGAAGGAGAGGGCCTACAAAAGGTATCAGAGCCAACCCACCCCTGAATCACGTCTTTTATACATTTCTGCCTGGAATCGTGCTACGTCTGTTCTTCACTCTGCTAAAAATAATTTCATCCGTACTAAATGCTCTCAACTCTCCAACTTGAATTCTTCCTGCTCCTTCTGGCACCTTGCCAAAAACCTTTCTAACAACTTTACCTCATCATCCTTCCCTCCTCTTTTCTACTCTGATGGTTCTGTAGCTATTTCTTCTACTGATAAAGCAGATCTCTTCGCACAGACTTTCTCCTCCAATTCTACCTTAGACGATTCCGGTGCTGTTCCTCCATCACTTCTCCCCTCTGACTTCCTCATGGCTGACATTAAAATTTCTTCACCTGATGTATTTTCTGCCATCACTGGCCTCAATACTAACAAGGCATATGGGCCTGATGGAGTCCCTCCTGTTGTTCTCAAGAACTGTGCTTCTTTGCTTACACCCTGCTTAGGCAAACTCTTTAGCCTTTGTCTGTCAACTTGTACCTTTCCTTCTTACTGGAAGTTTGCTCTCATTCAGCCAGTCCCAAAGAATGGTGACCATTCCCAACCCTCCAATTATTGTCCAATTGCTTTAACGTCTTGTATTTCAAAAGTTTTCGAGTCAGTTCTGAATAGAAAAATTTTAAGGTATCTTTCCTATCACAACCTTCTTCCTGATCGTCAGTACGGGTTCTGTTAGGGACACTCCACTGGCGATCTTCTCACCTACCTTTCAGACTCCTGGTCATCCTCCTTTCAGGACTTTGGCGAAAGCTCTGCCATTGCCCTTGACATCTCTAAGGCTTTCAATTGAGTCTGGCATAAATCTTTAATGTCCAAACTGCCCTCTTATGGTGTCTGTCCTTCTATCTGTGCCTTCATCTTTAGCTTCCTTTCTGGTCGTTCTATAGCCGCTGTTGTAGACGGCCACCGTTCTTCTCCTAGATCTATCAACAGTGGTGTTCCTCAGGGCTCTGTCCTATCACCAACCCTCTTCCTTTTATTCATCAATGACCTTCTAAGCTGTACATCTAACCCTATCCACTCATACGCTGATGACTCCACCCTTCAACTTTCCACTCAGTTTCCACAACGCCCATCTCAGCAGTTACTTCAACAAACAAGGGATGAGGCTATGGCACACCTAATGTCTGACTTGGCTCATATCTCTGACTGGGGTTAAAATAATCTGGTTGTTTTTAATGCATCTAAGACTCAGTTCTTACACCTATCAACCCGACAAAATCTTCCACAGGTATACCCACTAATGTTTAATAATATTCAGCTTAATTCTGCATCATCCTTGAACCTGTTTGCGGTTTCATTTACTCGGGACTTATCTTGGAAAGATCATATTACATCTCTTGTAAAATCTGCTTCCAAGAGATTAGGTGTGCTAAGCCACCTCCATTCCTTCTTTACCCCTGCACAATTGTTGACTCTATACAGGGGTTTTATCCGCCCTTGTGTGGAGTACAACTCTCATGTGTGGGGAGGCTCCCCACATACAGCTCTTCTCAATAGGGTGGAGTCAAAGGCTTTTCCTGTCATTAACTCTCCTCTTACTGACTCCCTTCAACCTCTGTCTCTTCGCCGCACTGTTGCATCTTTATCTCTCTTCTATCGCTACCAATGGTCACTGCTCCTCTGAACTGTCTGCATGCATTCCTCCACTTTTACGACAGGCTCGTAGCACCTGTCTAGCAGCAAACTCTCATCCCTTTTCTGTCCAACTCTCTAATGGAAGAGTTAACCATTACTCCCAGTCCTTCATTTATGCAACAGGTCAACTCTGGAACTGTCTCCCTCTGTCTGCATTTCCTGCTGCCTATGATCTCCAGTCTTTCAAACGCAGTGCGTCCAGGCATCTCGAAATGAAAAGATCTTGAATTTGGCTCTCTATTGTATTTTGTTTTTTTCTTGGAGGGAACAGTATTGCAGGCTCTTGGCCTTTGGTTCCTTCTTCCTCGCATAAAAAAAAACAAAAAAACTGCAGGATAACCAGTACTCCCCATACGTGAATTATATCCCCTCACCTGCAAACACACCTGCTTGCATGGTTGTTATGCTAAATCACATAGATTTTGTTTGTTTCAACAAGCCAAATTGGTTGTTACCGTAAATGATCTCCCAAGGTTCAATGTACTCATTGTGGGCCTTCTCCCCGATTGAATTTTATCTCCCCACATGTACATACACATCTGTTTTCATAGTAGTTGGTCAAGAACAAACTAAAGTGCTCTACTTTGATGAGAAATATGGTTTTATCCAACCTCCATACCTACAAATCTTCTCCCCACAGGGTACTTTATCTCCCCCAAAGTAAGTAATCTCCCCACACCCCAAAACACCTGTTCTCGGGCTTGGTGTGACATGATATTGCAGTGACCTATTTCAGTAATAGAAATAGTTAGTTATCAAAACTATGGAGGCTTTCAAAAAATTTTGGGGGATAACTATTTTAGTTTTTTTCAACTTTGACTCTCGATTGTTCAGTAACCATTGGGCTTAGGGGGGTGCCGATTGTGCTATCAGGTATGTAAATTCTTGCTCTCTAGCCAGAACATATTGATTTTCCCCTGGGTGAAAGTCGAAAAAACACCTCCTAATTGCGGCTCCAATGGACAAGCCAGATCAAATTGCGGTATTTAGGGGTTAAGTCAGGCTTTTCAAGAACAGATAACTGAGGTTTCAGATATAATGATATGTTATTATGAAAATTATAGCAAAGCATTGATGTATGGAATTTAGTAGGGTGTTAATACCTTGTATAAAGGCTGCAATGTGTCCTGTAAAAATTGTTGAGTCTGATATGTCAGTTGGCAGGTCCCTTATTATTCAGATTGAGATGAGCTTCTATTATTATGGTTACCAAGTACAGTATATTAGACTATGAGATTGGAGGGACTAAAGAGTTGGAAAATTTAGGGACACTTGTCATAGCAGCTGGCTATAGCTACCTGAGCAAAGTGCTTCATGCAGAAATATAGTTCGTGCAGTTCCTCTTGTATTGGTATTAATCCAGTATTATTTAGTTGTTAAAAATTCCAAATGTATAAACAGCCCACTTCATTTGTTGAGTATGAAACTTGATATGTGACTGGTTGTTGTCATTGTTATCAACCTGGTTGAGCAGGTCCATCAACCACAGGCAAGCAGCTGCCCCTTCAAGGCAGTCCCATGCAGTGAACCGATGTTCCCATGCAGTTGATAGCACCTTGCCACAGTTGGGCACAGGGAATAGTGTGGAGATTTGGCTCTTGGGTGGATGCTTTATTTGCTTCTCTACTCAGTTAACGGGCATAATAGTAGGCTCCACTCCAGTCCGTGATCTGGTTATGTGGTTACAGTCCAGCATTGGCAATGGTTTCCACATTTACAGGAAACCATTAAGCTTGTGTGAAGAGCTAGCCGAGATGAAAAGTAATAAAAAGTTACAGGAAGAGTAGGAAAAGTAGGAAGAGAGGAGGGCTGACACAGAAACAGAATGTTAAAGGTGAAGGAAGTGGTAGGCAGCACCAGTGACATTTCTAGCCTTTTGGGGGCCCTATGCAAAATGCTGTTTGGGGGCCCCTATTTTGTGAAACTGTGGTGGGGGGATTCCAAACCCTCTAAGGTGGTCCAGGGGCACACCTTTACCTGCCACCATATTTGACTGATACTTTGCTTTTATGAAGAAGGCTTTATGTTTGGTATTTATTTTATTTGCTTTTTGGTATAAAGACTGCAAAGTTTCATCCCAATAAAACCTCATGGTTCAGAATTTAATATTGCATGTGTTTTAACAATTGTTTTAAAATAATCATAAAATTATTTTTATAATAGGCAATATTTGTGGTTTGTTTCTGGCAGAAGTACTATAGCTTTTACATAACAGATTTTTAGCTGATTACTAAGTCTGTATGGACTTTTCCTAGACGGCAGAGAGAAGCAGAACAGAAGATGGTTGAGGAAGTTGCAGCCAAAAGACTAGAGGAATTAGTGGCACGTAGAGTAGAGGAGGAGTTAGAGCGGAGACGAGATGAAATAGAGGCCGAGGTGTTGAGGCGAGTGGAGGAGGCAAAGCGCCTCATGGAGCAACAAATGCTTGAGGAGCTGCAAGAGAAGCGGCGTCAGCAGGAGGAGGATCAGAAGAAGCGAGAGGTAGAGCCTTCCTTCCTGGATCTCACCGGGGACTTGTTGCTGGCACCGCTCAGCTGCCTGTGCTGGGAGCTTAGTTGTCACAGTCCAAGGGAGGGTTTGGGAGGGCAAAGGGGCAGACATGGGCACAGCTGCTGGTCATTTAAGATGGCTCACTTTAGTAAGGTTAACATGATTGAGACATTATTCATGGAGAACTTGCTAAAGGGAAAGTGTGATGAAATTGTCATTTTCAAACTTCACCCTGTAGGGTTGTAGATATACTGTATTTTACTGTATTTCACTTGAAGTTAGAGTCTATATTTTTGTAAAATGTCCACAGAGTGGAGAAACTTGTTCAGCACAAACTGTGGGGTGATGAGGCTGTTCTGATAAAGAGAGATGTGCATCAGATGTAGGCATTAAGATATATATTAAAGTTACAGGTATTTTGATAATATAATATTTTGCTGTTCATTAATATTTAGGCATAAAATGATGAATCTGCATTTCCATTCTGCATGAACACTAACTTACACTCTTTCAGCTGAAGTCTGTGTTATGAAAGTGAAATGTGAATTTGAATTAATTAAAGTTTCCAGAGACCTGCTGTACAAACTTTTGTTGTCTCTGGTATGTGAAACAGCTTGACCAAGTTACCCTGAGATGGCTGTACGATGCTGAATGTGTATTGGCTAGATCTCCTTTCCTCCTGCTCCCTAACTTGAATTCACTCCCTACTGTTGTATGCAGAAATTTCCCCTATGTCACCTTCTGTTAGTGTGTGGTAGTGAGTATGTGTCAACTGATGCTTGTGCTACATGGTTTGCTTCCGTCTCTGGAAACGTGTGAACATAACAGTGTCAGTGAGGCACTTTAGTGGAATAACCACTGTATACAGACTAGACATTATAATGGCGACTTGCAACCAAGAATGTCAGCTGCGGAATTTAGGCCAGAGCAGTTCTAGGAGTGGATTTGGCGTCATCTTTATGGTAACTATATAACAGGTATAGTGATTTTTATAATGGGTGCAGCAAAATTCATTAAGTATGTAAGGTTCCACTTCATAGCTCATAGCTAATGTAAAACCAGCTTTCATGGACATAATTTATATTAAACATTTTGTTTTGCTCTCAAAGCAATGCTTTGGAGTTACCAACTTAATGGGTTTTGTTGTATCTAGATTCTTCCTGCAAAGTATCACCTGATATCATGTTTATGCTTGATCCAAGAATTATTGCTAAAGAATCTTTGCTGGGAGATACGTGTCTTGTGTCTTAGTGTTGGCAGTAAGCATGTTGTACAGCACTAAAACTTCACTATTTTCTTTCTTAAAATCAACATGCTTACTAATAGATTTGTTCATCTTGGAATTAAGTGCTATCTAAGAGTCTAATTGTCATATATATTACCCTTTGCTGTGGTACCCATTGTTACTGTTGATGTTTTATATGAGAGCATTTTATTTATGGTAGTGATTATATGCTAGTTACTAGATGTCTCTCACTTCTTTCCATAGATAATTGTTTCTTAGAAGTATTGTTTATTATCTTTGCAGAGTACAGGTTTTACTTTTACTGCATGAAGACTTTTCCTCATGAAGTGTGAATATATATAAGGTCAGCAGATGTCCTTGAATATACATTAATTTGTAGTGTATATTTCAAGACATACATATATTTGCCACAAGGAAATTATTTAAGTAGTAAAGTAAGAATCTAGTCCAATTATTTACATGATGGGGGGGGAACAGTAATAGTGATGTGGTGATGGTGTGTGAAGTGTAGAGATGTCTGGTAATGAGCTATGTCTGACCTTACCACCACCCCAGCTGTGTCAGCATCATTCTGATCCTTCCTTCTGCTTTCTAGGAGGAGGAACGCAAACAACGAGAGGAACTAGAGCGTATTATGGAAGAAAACAAACGAAAAATTGAATTGGCACAGATGAAACTAGTAAGTATAAATGATGTGATATAAAGATATTGACATAATTATTCCATAGGTTGAGAAAGGAGTGTAACCCATAGACAGTCATCTCCCCTTTTTTTACGGGTCACAGAGCCCCTGCCGTGCTGTAACCTTGCTACAAGACGACCAACAAAAGCTTTGCAGGCACCAGAATGTACTCATTTAAGGTATATTTTGAGATGGTTTATCAATACAGTACTAATATTCTCTGGTAGAATGCACCAGTATTTCATGATCATCCACTTCGATGGGCCTGCAGAGCCTTCTCCACATCGTAACTTTGTGACAGGATGGCCTATAAACCCTGTCCGGTGCTAGACACCAACAGACGCTAGAATCTACTCATTTAAAGTGCATTTTGAGATGGTTTAACAATACTGGTTTCCTGTACACCAGGAAACCATTACTAGATTGGGTGATAACTATATAAGCAAATTATGGCACCTGGTGGTTTAGTGGGCAATTGCGGCATTCCAATCGGATTGAGCTGGTAAAGGTTTATATCTAAGGGGTGGTTGGAGTTATTGCTCACTTCATGCCACTCAAGGATGAGTGAGGCTGGTCACTCTCATCTTAAATATCAGGACCAACTTGCCTAACCCTGGGCGCCTACGCTCCTCATGGGGCATTGTAGGTTGGATGGTGATGATGATGATATTTGGGTAAAATATACCAGTGTATACAGTGTACAGTACACAAGGGTCAGGTGAAATGTGGAGGGGTACTCAAGTTTGCCTCCTGAATTGTTGTGTGAGAAGATGATTCGCCTGGTGTGTGACAGCGGTGATGGTGATGATGACAATTACTGCGATGGTGTAGATGAGATGATTAGCCATGCAATCACCAATGATAGATGTATGATTATGTGTAACTACATGGCATGGTGAGCCAAGATTATAGGACCTCAGGTTCATTGTGTCAGATCCTCCTCACTGCACAAGCTGAATACATATAGATGAGAAGGATTATGTGTTGGGATGCTTGGAGTGTGGCTGCTTGTAGGAGCTGAGACAGATTTTGGCTTGATTGGTGTGGAGAAAACAGCAGCAGGTCCCTGGGCCTTAGGGGTTTTCCCAATTGTTGAAGAATATGGCGATTGGGTATTGTTTCTGTTTCCTCTTAATTTTCTTTATAATCTTACAGTGGAGTTCTGTGCCTCAACAAATGCAGCCGTTAATTTTAGGACCAGTACTGTGGAAAGATCAGTGTAGTGGTCCAAGTCCTTAACTCCTTCACACCCAGGACGAATGTGTTTGAGTTCGCAAAGTGCTTAGTAATGCCACCCATGACGTAGCCCATTACGTCTCATAACATCTGTATGTATTGGAATTTAGTTTATCGGCCTACATGTATTCTCTGAGCCTGGTATACCTCACTGGGAAAGAAAAGCTCTGACCACCAACCAATGACAGCTTAGACAAATGATGTTGTCTGAAATGTCACTGCTCACCAAGAGTTTTATTGGCTCCTACTTTGTACTTGGATTTTAGTTTGTGGTTGGCATTTGAGGAGGTAGGGTTACGTCGATAGTTTTAACATTATCTTGGCTAATACTTTACCACCAGGGAGATACCTCTGCTGTTATCACAATTTGAGTGGTCTCCATTCTTCTTGAAGATGGTTACAATATCAGTAGTAAGCCATTCAGATGGAAATCATTCATGGCTACAAATAGTCAGTATGAGATTATGGAGACACCAGTGGAGTCACTGGCCACCATCTTTGATTACTGTAGTTCTAATGGTATGCCAGCAGGGCCAGGGCTTTTGTTATTTTTGAGAGATCAGATGGCCAGAACAGTTTCTGTAAGTGTAGGTAGGACATCAAGATCTGCCATTTGAGGAGCATTTGGGATGTTATTAAAGATATTGTGCTCCACCAGGTTTCTTCAGTTCAGTAAGGTATTGAAGTGTTGTGCCCATCTTTCTAAGATTGCTTGGATGTCTTTCAGGAGCTCTCCTTCAAGTGATCGAATAGGAGCTGTGTTGGGTTTGGTTGGCCCATAGATGGTTTTTATGGACTTGTAGAACTCATGTTGGTCGGTAATATCAGCAAGTATTTGCAGTTCTTTTGCCTGCTTAGTCCACCATTTGTTCTCCATGTTATGCAGTTTTCTCTGGATTTCACTTCTAAGATTCTTGAATTCAGTTTTAGGGTTAAGGAGTTGGGATGTGCCAACCAGTTGTTATGTGCTCTATTCTTCATTGAAAGAAGGTCAAAATTGACCTCAGTTTTTTCATCAAATCGGTCTTTATGGTGGCATGTGGAGAGCCCTAAGGTTTCTTCTGCTGTGCTTTAACCCCTCCATGCCGAGCTTTGTATAGCATGGTCGTTCATTCTCTACGGGCATTTTTCCAGAAATAGCCTATTTTTTCAAATCTTAATATCTCAGAAACTATAGCAATTAAGAAAACATATTAAGAGACCATATTACTCACCACTCTTCTTCCCGCGAAAGAAGTATTCCCAGGTATGTAGGTCATCGCGTTGATGAGTGAGGACGTGATGAAGAGTAATTTTTGGCACAAAGCCAGATGTGTTCGTTCGTGTGCGAGTGGCCTCGATTTTGGCTTCGCTGTCAGCGTGATGACTTCTCCATTACTAGATGAACTAGACACAGTAATGTCCGAGGCATGGCTTATGGCACTGTCACAGAGTCCTTTCCTAGTATCCTTGGAAAGAGGCTTGGTAAGGGTAGATGAGGCAAGGTGTCCACGTGAGGTGGGAATATAATCAGATGAGAGGTTTTAGGAAAAAATTGTCTTGCACCTGGCAAATTTACAGAGACAACTGAGGTATGTTTGCCTCTGATGGAGTCACTCCTGAACCTTTGGTGACGAGATCAAGTGATGGCCGCTTCAAACTATGCTGTAAAAAACAATTGTGGTTCCTACTAACACCCAGCGGCCTACCATCACCTCATTTGCGTCAGCCCATACCGACACCCGGCGGTTAGGGTTAAAGCAGTGTTTTAATGTTTAGCCACTCTGCATCTAGGTTTGTTGCGTTTTTTGGGGGTCAGTTGGTGGGTATTGACAGAGCATATCTGTAATATTTCTGTGGAAGGTGTTACAAGTTGCTGCATCTTTTAAAATATCACAGCATAGTTTCTTGGTGGGTGATCTGTGGCACATTTGTGGGCATATGACTAGTTGCACTTTGATGAATATGAGGTTATCAGTGGTGGGCAGCGGAAACGAAGAAGTACCTTGCGCAAGTGCAATGCGCAATCCACAGTTCATTACCTTGCGCAAGTGCGCAGTCTGACAAATATTTAGCTTGCGCAATGTCGCAAAGCGCAAGTGCAAACCATTTGCAGACGTTTGTGGGAATTACTGTAAAATATTGAGATATTCAAATAAAATAGCATACTTACTTTTATTTATTATTATTATTTTCTATTATGTGTAAGTTGTACAATTGTGCAATCTAATATTTAGGTTGCGCAATGTCGCTAAGCGCTAGCGCAAACCATTTGCATATATTTGTGGGAATTACTATAAAATATTGAGATATTTAAATAAATTAGCATACTTTTATTTATTATTATTCTGTCTATCTATCCATTGCCAGACGCCTTAATCCTGTAAGGGGTGGCCACTGGCCACAAACAAGCAACAAATTGCCTCTATGTCACCCTGTCCCTCGCCATTTCACTGCCCTGCTCCCAGCCCACACCCCCCTCTCTCATATACTTCTCCACTCCATCCCTCCAGCTCATCCTTGGACTCCTCCTTCTTCTCCCCCCTTCAACCTCACACACACACTCTCCTCATTAGTCTCTCACTCTCCATATGACCAAACCACCTCAGAGTGTTTCTCCTAACGCTGCCTGTCACATCCACATCCACACCACAACGATCCTTCACTTCCTCATTTGTCAGTCTGTTTCTCAATGTAACTGCACATGCTCCTCTCAAATAACTCATTTATTTCCACAGCTCTCACTCTTGACTTCTGTCCCTCCAACAAGGTCAAATCTTCACTTTCATACATTAGTGTTGGTATCACAATAGTCATGTAGTAACTTTTTCACTCGTGGAAGTTCAAACAGAGGAGTGAGCAGGCTATGGAACGGAGGGACTGGGAAACAAAGGCTGTGATGTTGCCAGTTTTACTTTTATCTGCAATTTCGCAAGACGTTTCATGTAATAATTTAATATAGATATACAGCAGCATGTGTAATTCCTTACTATCTATCTATCTATAGCCCAACGCCCTAATCCCGCAAAGGGTGGCCGCAGACAAAACGCCTCCAAGTCATTCTGTCACCCACCATTTGACTGCCCTCCCCAACTCACCCCCCCTCTCTCATATACCTCTCGACTCCATCTCTCCACCTCATCCTCGGTCTACCCCTCCCTCTCCCTCCCTCCACCTCACCTACATACACCCTCTTAACCCTTTAAATGCGGATCGTCGCGTTTGCGACGCTCGGCGAAAAGGACATAACGGCGGATCGTCGCGTTTGTGATTCTAGTCAATTTTGAATAACCGCGGGCAAGCAGGCTCCAGCTGGTATTGTCTATCAGTACCACCACCCTTTAGCTACAATTAGCATACTTTACCTTTGTACTACTGACCTCCATTGTTGCCAAGTATCGCGTTTTTCCCCCGTCCCCCCCCCCCACCACCACCACTGCCCGGCCAGCCTGGCTGTGATACATGGCAGCGCTCTGAGTGCTCAGAACTGTAAATCTGCGCTCTCCTCTCACAAGCAGTTTATGCTAATAGGAAACGCTTGTTTCCCCAGTTGTAACACTAGCTTTTTTTCTCACAGTTTGCCCCTGTTTAGCGTCAGTTTACTGTAGGCTTTCAAAGTGACATTATGGCGAGTTCTAGCTCTTCCGAGTCAGTGCAAGCGGCCGACAGGAACGAGAATAAAGTGGCAGGCGTAAGGCAGAATAAAAAGCGCGCCGTGGTGATCTTTTGGGAAGTAATATGATTGAAATTAATGTAGTATACATGTTTTTAGCTGTGAAAATGGAAATGTTTGTTGAGTGACGGGAAGACCGCCACAGCGGTGCATGTCGGCCGTACGCTCCATTGATTTTAGCCTTATTTTCAGTGCTTATTGTACAAATATGGATTCCAAACTACCTTTACGTTGTAATATAAAGTTTACTGTGACAGAATGAAGAGTTTTGTTATTTAGGAGTTGTGTGGAAGAGTTTTGTTATTTAGGAGACATGTTGTGTGCTGGAGGTGGGGCTGGAGCTAGCTCTGTGGTTAGGGTGAGAAGTGGTTGGAAGAAGTTCAGGGAGCTCTTGCCTCTCCTGACATTGAGGGGGCTCTCCCTACGTGCTAAGGGGTCTTTGTATCCAGCGTGTGTTAGGAGTGTAATGCTGTATGGCAGTGAGACCTGGGCAGTGAAGGAGGAAGACATTCGCCGGCTCAGACGTACAGAAATGACAATGATTAGGTGGATGTCCAGTGCGTCCCTGCGTCCAAGGCCTGGAGGGGCTGGGTTTACAATGGAAGAGTTGAGAGGTAGGATGGGACTGGAGTGTATTGGTGTTGTGATGAGGAGAGGTAGATTGAGGTGGTTTGGACATGTGGAGAGGATGGGGATGATAGTTGGGTGAGGAAGGTGAGAAGTGTTAATATTGGGGGTGGGGTTATGAGGGGTAGATCGAGAAAGACATGGGACGAGGTCATTAAGTGTGACCTTAGGGTTAAGGGACTGAACAGGGAGGCTGCAATGGATCGTGCAGCATGGAGAGCCGCCATTAGGTGACCAAGGCCGACACATGCAAGCATGTTGGAGCCTTTAAAAACGAAAACGAATGAGGCTGTGGTAGAGGGGAAACCGAGTTGCTGGAGGTGTGAAAGTGAAGATTTGGTTACCCAACTTTGCAAGTCTCCACAAGTCCTTGGGTAGTCCACGAAGGCTCAACACCTGTCTCTGGAGAAAGCTGAATGTAAGTACTATCTGCCATACCAAGTATAATGTTCTAGGGTTAATCTCTGATTTTTGGCTAATATTTTCCTACAGGTACTCAGACCGCGATACAACCCCACCACTCGGGGGGGTCGACTGTTCACGGCCGCGTTTGAGGGGTTAAGTCAGTCTTTCATTCTCCATTCTCTCCACATGTCCAAACCACCTCAGTGTATTTCTCCTAATCTTCTCAACCACGTCCACATCCACCCCACAACGTTCCTTCACATCTTCATTCGTCAACCTCTCCTTCCATGTCACTCCACATGCTCCTCTCAAGTAACTCATTTCCACTGCTCTCACTCTTGACTTGTTCCCCTCTTGCAAGGTCCACGACTCGCTTCCATACGTCAGGGTAGGTATCACAATACAGTACTATCATGCAGTGACTTCTTGACTTCCATACTCAACTCCCTATTTCTCATCACTGCTTTCAGTGAACCAACAACCTTACTTCCCTGCTGTACCCTTTCACACACTTCATCCCCCAAAGTTCCATCCTTACTCATCACACTACCCAAGTACTTGAATGCACTCATACTCTCCATATCCCCACCATCCAACCTCACTGTACATTCTGTGACTTCATTCCCCTCAAACACCATAACTTTACTAAATTTTCGCAGGGGTTGATGAGGCAATCGGCCTTTCTTGCGGTGGGACGGAATCGGACGATGTCAAGGAAGATGACATGGCTCCTCTCACTACCACTGCCGAGCACAAACTGAACCATGCAACTGCGGGGTACCTGGGGTTCTACCTACCCTGTAGGTATCACAGAAAATGGTCCCGGGCTTAATCAGTGGCGGGAGTGTGAGTGTGGTATATCGTCAACCGCGGCCCTCCGCGCCCTGAAACCTGTCGTGCATACACGTCAGCCAGCAGATAGGGGTTAAAATACATTATCTCTGTTGAAGCATTTTAAGAAATGCTACTACCCTAAGTCCCTCCCGCCTGCCCCCAGCAGAACCCTCGCGACCCACCCGAGCTTCCCCCATCCCTTGTCCAGACATAAGGGAAGCTCCCAAGGCCACGTGTCCCTTGGATTGCGCAGTACACAGTCCACAGGACAGGTGCGCAAGGCAGGTGTGCAAGCGCAACTAAGTTTACGCTTGCGCACCTACCTTTTCATGTGCGAAAGCGCAATGTTGTGCATGGTCTCGTTCAGTGCGCAATGCACAGGTGATATTCACCAGAGCGCAACGGTGCGCAATTGCACTTTGCGCAAGTGTTTGCGCACCTGCCCAACACTGGAAGTTATGGTTTGTTGAATACTCAGCACCTCTCATAGCTCGGGTTTTAAGGACTGCTCTTCGGTCTTACTGCCCTACAATGACTTAGTCAATTGGATGCCAGTGTCTAGATGTGGGTGCATCCATGTGGTCTTGTGTCTATTCTTAAGTTGACAAATGGTGTTGGTGATGACCAGACTGTGCTCTGAGGATAAGGAAAGCAGTCAAAGGCCATTGTTATTCATGTTACCAACACCATGGCAACCTATACTGCCTTGCTAGAGGTGATCTTTTCCTACTCTGGCATTAAAATATCCAAGCAGGATGAATATGTCATTATGTGATATTGAGCGAATTGTAGCATCCAGAGAGTCACAAAAAGATTCCGTGACAGCGTCCTTAGAGTTAACCCCTAGGATACGCAATTTGATCGACTACCGCTGTGAAAATCTGTATATGGAGCCAATTTTTCAACACTTACAGAAGTAAAAAGTTTTATGCCCAAAGTTTAGTGGTTGAATTTACACACCTTATACCACAAACCAGAGCATTTTAGACCAACTGGTTCATGAGCTATAGTCCGCCAAAGTTGACAATAGTTAGCCTTTCAGGCAGGGCGACTCAGTTTTCTATGTGCTCCCACCCCATTCCTCCCCTTCCATGACCTTCCTCACCCACTCCCATCACCCCACCTTCTCTTTCTCTCCTCACCCCCTTACCCCCCTTTCAGATTTTTTTTTTTTTCCAAACAGTGGCATGCACAATAATAATGTTGGTGTTCCTCACTCACTCCCAACACCCTTCCGCCCTCAACACATCTCCCCTCCCCACCTTCCCTCCCTTCCCCACCTTCCCTCCCCTCCATCCCCTTCCCTCATAGCTGTGTATCTGTTAAAATAAAATTTAAAAAAAATAAAAATAAAAATGAGCAGAAGCATGCAGAATCTTTTTCATGGTGTTACTCACACACTCCAGCACCCACTCCTCCTCACCCCTCTCCCCTCACCCCTCTCCCCTTCCCCCCATCCCCTCCTTTCAGAGCTGTCAAATCAAGTAGCTGTAAGAATTTCAAGGGAAAAAAAAGATAAAGCATGCAAAATAATGATAATCTTGTGGTAGGTGGGGGCGCTTACCATCCACTCACTCAATGTAGTGCTGCTCTCGGGTGTCTGCCCTTTCCTCTCCTGCCTCCTTTCCATCCTTCCTCTTCCGTCTTTCTTTACTTCATTCTTTCCTCGTCCTTCTGCCTACTTTGCACTCCCTCTTTTGTCTTTCTTTCCTTCATTCTTTCCTGTTCCTTCTGCCTGTGGATGACTGTACACTGAGTGGCAAGGCGAATGGTTTCCTGTACACCAGGAACTCTTTTACTATGATGGGTGGTAAGCCTGTAACCAAATTATGGTGCTTGGTGGTCTAGTGGGTAATTGCAGTGCTCCAATGGGACTGAACTGGTGAAGGTTTATATCCAAGGGGTGTTCAGGGTTTATTGCTCATGTGATGCCACTGAGGGATGAGTGAGGCTGGTCACTGTCATCTTAAATGTCAGGACCAACTTGCCTAGCCCTGGGCTTCTACGTTTCTCATGGAACAACGTAGGATTGGATGGTGGATAGATGGATGGATGGTGTAAAAGAAAGACAAACACACAAATACACAATTTATTATTATGAAAAACAAACATTACTAACATTTACAGGAAACGTTACGGTATATACATGGAGATTCATAAAAAAAACATGAAAAAACGTGCATTCTATGTTTCGTGCGTCGGTGTATACAGTTATATAAACAATAATTTGGTACTGAATGAAAACACACGACATGAATAGTAACAATGATGTATAATACTCTAGGCGGGGGAGGGGGAGGTGAATTGTAAGTGGACTGCATATATACTACAGGGGGTGGGGGTGGGGTGGGGAGAAGCCTGGAGGGGTGGTACAGGGGTATAAAGGTGGGAGACAGACACCACAAGACAAAGAGGACAGGCAGAGAGGGAGTACAGGGGTGTGGAGGTGGGTAGGGGGGATATAACCCTCCTCTGAGAGACAGGGAGAGGGGAGAGGGGGGGAACCATGGTGGCGTGATGGAGGATGATGGGGGAGGGGGAGAGGGAGCAGGAGGCGGTCAGAGGCGAGGGAGGGGAGAGGGAACAAAGGTCTTGGGGTAGAGGAAGGTGGTTAGAGGGCGGTGGGGAAATCACCCCCCCTTCCCCATAATATGGGTAGGGGTCCGGATCCTCCTTCCTCCCTACTCAGGACTTAGTTCTCATTGGTTTGCATTGATATGTCACAATTGAGTCGAAGCCTAGTGTCCACAGGTTTTCCCAAAGGCTCCTCTATAGATCACATTCGGTATCTTGCATAATCCTGAAAAGGATCAATTGATCCTGTTAGTACTTTAGGGGTTAAGTGTTGGGGCATTGGCTCTGATGAATGGTGTGTGCCATGACACCAATTTCTGATATATCCATAGGTGATTTTTGGATCATCTGTAGTAGGATGTTTCGGAATGCAGAGCTAATACTGTACCATGGTTTCTTCTTACATTGTCTGGGTATCCCTCCAGAAATAAGTACAGTATATAGTAACCTCTCAACTAGGGCGAGTTTAAAAAACGCATTTTCATTTTAACACAAATATTTAAGGAGATATGTTTAACTAACAAGGGTTTCTCGATTTAAGGCGACTTGACACGCACATGATGGTTTCAAATTAGCCACGCGCGCCTTGGACAGTCCCAAGCTGATAGACCGTTTGTGACAGATTATGCATAAATACAATTTTTTTTTTGCCTGTTGCTTAAACTGGTTTTACTCAAACTATGATATTTGAAAACAAAGTTTGGCCCCATTTTGAGCAATTTGGCTCATTTTCGGACAAAATTTGGCCAGGAAAACGATGGCAGATCTAAATTGTTACAACTTGATGCTGCAGAACAGAAAGAAGAAAACCACTCAGACCAAGGTAGAACAGTTCTTTTTGAAAACAGAAAGCTTTAGGGAGTTTTCTTCATCACCATTAGCACGGGAGTCAGAGGAAGAGGAAGAGGAAGGACAGCAGACCGAGGAGGGACAACAAATTTAGGGTGGGGAGCGGCGGGAGGTGGGGGAGCGGGGTGAGGAGGAACAGCTGCAGACGACGAGTGATGCATAGATGAAGTGAGGCTGTGTGTTGTTAATGTTTGTGACTTACTTACCGTAATGAAAATGTTGCTTTTACTGTAGTGTTTTTATGACCTACTAATCCATTAATAATGCTGAACTTTCACAATGCCGTGAATGAAGCAGAATTGAAAGAATATCCACGTAAAAAACGAAAACAGTACTGTATGTATTTGGGGAGAAGTAAACTACGCTTCGGCCCAACTAGGGCTCAAATGTTGTTTATTTCTCCCTAAATATACTGTTTTTGTTTTTAATGTGGATTTTCTTTCAAATTAATGTTGTTGCTTTTAAGTTTAGAGTAGCGTAACTCCCCAGATGGGTAGACTTTCCCAGAGTCCAGGAACATAACCCCCAATATTACCATTGTTTCTTATGGGAAAATTATGTTTAAATAACGCGTTTCTAACTAACATGACCTCTCCAGGAACCTAACCCTCGCGTTATTTGAGAGGTTACTGTACCTTTCAGTTACTGTTAGGTTGTCCTTTCATGAGAGGCAAGTCTCAGACAAGACACCAATGTCAATTTTATACCATTTCAGTTCATGGGCAGTAAGGGCAGTCCTACAGCAAGGTTGTGTGTCTTGGTCAGTATCAGGCAAGGTTCGTATATTCCATGTAGCAAGTAAGAGAGATTCTTTTTGTTTTTCGACTGCAGTGTGGGATGTCTTGAGAGATTTGATTATTTATCCAGGGGATTTGGAGCAGCATGTGTTTAGGGTACCTTTTCTTAACCCCTCCCCATCATGGGTAAGCAGTTGGGCGTCTGTTTCTGGCTGCTTAGTCACGCTGGATGGTGCCAGATGCATGACCTACTTCAATGCCATCATGCCAGCAACCACTGGGGCAGTGTTGGCTATGTGTAGGACTCGAGTTGGTGACTTCCAGCCACATCCGTGACCTGTCACCATTGGTCTTTTGATTTTGTTGAAAGGATGAAATGGGAGGTGCGTATAGCAATGCACTTGCACAATGAATGGATGTGGTGTGATGGTGAGGGTGCACAGTCCTTACCACCACATGACTTAGCCCTTCGCAGCTTGTGATGGTGGCATGAAAATTCAGGATGACCATCTACCGATCAGGGTAGGAGTCTTCTGGGAGCTCTGTCTGCCGAGCCGTGCTTTCCGTTCGACTTCACTTAAGGATTTTTAGTTTGGGGTGTACTCCCACAGCCTTATCCCATCCAAGGGTAATCCACAAGGCAGTAAGCTTGGTAACATTTAGTCTGACTCCTCATTGATGGTCCTTCCAGCATGGGAAACCCTGTCCTCCTGCCAAGTCCTGGGGGGATCTCCCCCCACTGGTATGGCCCACCAGATTTAGAAATACGTAAGCCCCCCAACATGACACGGTGGTTCCCATGGGGGAACACATGCACACATGCATGAGTGAGTGTGAACACACACACACACACACACACACACACACACACACACTCGCTGGTGCAGTGGTAACGTTCTCGCTTGCCAACTGGTGGACGGAAGTTCGCGCCTTGCTCAGGTTGCGAAAAGTTTCACTGATGAAGTGGGTGGTTACTATCCCCCTGGAGCAAGGGGACGTGTGTGTGTGTGTGTGTGTGTGTGTGTGTGTGTGTGTGTGTGTGTGTGTGTGTGTGTGTGAAGGTCACAGCCTTGCCCTTAGATTGAACTATATGAGCTCTCAGCTCCCTTCCAGGAGGGTAAAAGCTGACGATCACGACCATCAAGTGATCCTGACCGACCCGGTGAATTACACACACACACACACACACACACACACACACACACAAGAGGGGAAATAAGAGGTTGGAAGAAGAAGGGGACAGAATGAAAAGTAAACTAGGAGAGGATGAATCAGAATCAAGGATTCAAGATGAAGACATTAATGAAATCAAGGAGCAACACAAGGGGTGGAAGAAAATTCAAGAGGAAGGAAATGTAAATTTGAAAGAGATTATAGAACAACAAAGCAAGGAAGAGGTGGAGAAGGAAGTGGTTAGGGTACTAAGAAGTAGGGAATCTTTAGTCAGGGATGTAGCAGACCAGAAAAAATGCGTGATAATTTCAAGAGTAAAAGGAAAACATAAGAAAGTAAGGTCAGAAAGGGAAAGAGAAGAACTGAGTTAGTCTATAGAGATAGTATCAGTAGTTATGGAGGGTAACAAGGAAGCTCAAGAGATTGAAGAAGTGTTTAGGCTAGGAAAATATGAGGAAGGAGGGTCGAGGCCACATAAAGTTTAAGTCTCAGGTAATGGTAAATGAAATCATCAACAGAACATGGAAAGTATCAGCAAAAGAGGGGTTCAAGAATGTTTGCATAAGGAGAGATGCTAATAAGGAAGAAAGAGCTAAAATAAAGGGGCTAGTAAAGGAAGCAAAGGAAAAAACGAACAGAGAACGGAGGAAGAAAAGACTGTTCTGTTGGAGAGTTATGGATCAGAAATTGAGGAAGTGGTACCGATGGAAATCAGGTATAATTGTTCCTCTGTACAAAGGAAAAGGAGAGAGAGAAGTATGTGGTAACCATAGGGGTATTTGCCTTCTTAGTGTGACTGGTAAAATATATGGTAGAATACTCATTGATAGGGTTAGGCATATGACAGAGGAGCTAGTTGGAGAAGAACAAGGGGGATTTAGGAAGGGAAAAGGGTGTGTAGATCAGATATTTGTTCTAAGATGTTTAGTGGAGAAGTATCTAGAGAAGGGAAGGAAAGTGTACGCTGCTTTCATGGACTTGGAGAAAGCTTATGACAGAATAGATAGGAAAGGTATGTGGAAGGTATTAAGAATATATGGAGTGGAGGGGAAATTGTTGAGTGCTGTGAAGAGTATGTACGAGGGAGCTAGGGCTACGGTGCGAGTGGATGGTGAGCTGAGTGAGTTCTTTGATCTCAATGTGGGACTGAAACAGGGGTGTGTAATGTCTCCATGGCTGTTTAATATATATATGGATGGGGTCGTAAAGGAGGTACAAGGTAGGGCAGTGGATGTGGGGGTGGCCCTAATGAATGAGGGTGAGATTTGGAAGCTTCCGGTGTTGCTGTTTGCTGATGATACAGTATTGTTGAGTGAAGATGAATGGGAGTTGCAAGGTTTGGTGAATGAATTTGGGACAGTGTGTAGGAGGAGGAAGCTGAAAGTTAATGTAAACAAAAGTAAAGTTATGGTGTTTGAGAGGAATGAAGTCACAGAGTGTGAAGTGAGGTTGGATGGTGAGGATATGGAGAATGTGAGTGCATTCAAGTACTTGGGTAGTGTGATGAGTAAGGATGGAACTTTGGGGGATGAAGTACGTGAAAGGGTACAGCAGGGAAGGAAGGTTGTTGGCACACTGAAAGCAGTGATGAGAAATAGGGAGGTGAGTATGGAAGTTAAGAAGTCACTGCATGATGGTATTGTGATCCCTTCCCTGACGTATGGAATCGAGGCGTGGACCTTACAAGAGGGGAACAAGTCAAGAGTGAGAGCAGTGGAAATGAGTTACTTGAGAGGAGCATGTGGAGTGACATGGAGGGACAGGTTGACGAATGAAGAAGTGAAGGAACGTTGTGGGGTAGATGTGGATGTGGTTGAAAAGATTAGGAGAAATCCACTGAGGTGGTTTGGACATGTGGAGAGGATGGAGAATGAAAGACTGACTAAGAGGGTGTATGTAGGTGAGGTGGAGGGAGGGAGAGGGAGGGGTAGACCGAGGATGAGGTGGAGGGATGGAGTTGAGAGGTATATGAGGGAGGGGGGGGTGAGTTGGGGGGAGGGGAGTCAAATGGTGGGTGACAGAGTGACTTGGAGGCGTTTTGTCTGCGGCCACCCTTTGCGGGATTAGGGCGTCGGGCTATAGATAGATAGATAGATAGGTACCGATGGAGAGAGGGAGAGAAGGGGGAATAAAAAAAAAAAAAAAAAAATTGGAAAGTGGTATATACTAATGTTTCGTTTTTCGTTTTCGTTTTTAAAGGCTCCAACATGCTTGCATGTGTCGGCCTTGGTCACCTAATGGCGGCTCTCCATGCTGCACGATCCATTGCAGCCTCCCTGTTCAGTCCCTTAACCCTAAGGTCACACTTAATGACCTCATCCCATGTCTTTCTCGGTCTACCCCTCATAACCCCACCCCCAATATTAACACTTCTCACCTTCCTCACCCAACTATCATCCCCCATCCTCTCCACATGTCCAAACCACCTCAATCTACCTCTCCTCATCACAACACCAATACACTCCAGTCCCATCCTACCTCTCAACTCTTCCATTGTAAACCCAGCCCCTCCAGGCCTTGGACGCAGGGACGCACTGCACATCCACCTAATCATTGTCATTTCTGTACGTTTGAGCCGGCGAATGTTTTCCTCCTTCACTGCCCAGGTCTCACTGCCATACAGCATTACACTCCTAACACACGCTGCATACAAAGACCCCTTAGCACGTAGGGAGAGCCCCCTCAATGTCAGGAGAGGCAAGAGCTCCCTGAACTTCTTCCAACCACTTCTCACCCTAGCCACAGAGCTACCTCCAGCCCCACCTCCAGCACACAACATGTCTCCTAAATAACAAAACTCTTCCACACACTCAAGAGATTCACCAGCAAGTTCAATTCTTTCACGTCTGACGATCTCCACCTGCTCACCCCGGCACGCCGTACACATAAAATCAGCATTATCTCGCAGTCTACCTCTGATACCACTAAATCTCTTATGCACCCATTTATCACACACACCGCACAAGATGGAATTACTTCCCACGCCCTTGTGGCAAACTGCACATGGGCACTCTCCCTCGTCTTTGACAGTACCGCCACCAACCCTAGATATCATCACTTTTGTTTTATCTGCATTTACCCTTAAACCCTTTTGCCCCATACCATCTCTCCACTTCCTAAACCTTTCCTCCGCCTCCCTTTCATTCTCTGCAATCAACACCAAATCATCAGCATACAACAACTCCCACGGGAGTCCGTTTCTAAAGTCACGTGAATGGGCTTCAAGTACCATGATAAACAACATGGGACTCAAGACTGACCCCTGATGCACACCAACATTCACGGAAAACTCATCACTCAAATCTCCATTCACTCTCACCTGGGTGTGAGCACCCACATACATGGCCATAACCACCCTAACCAGCCACTCCTCCAAGCCAAGCTTTCTCATTGCCCACTTCACCACCTCTCTAGGGACTCTGTCAAAGGCCTTTTCCAAATCAACAAAAACAAAATAAAGATCCCTTCTCCTACCAATATATTTTTCCTGAAGCTGTCGAACAATGAATATGGCATCAGTGGTCCCCCTACCTGGCATAAACCCAAACTGCATCTCATCAATATTCACTCTTTCTCTAATCATACCTTCTAAAACTCTCTCCATTACCTTCATTATCTGATCTAAAAGCTTTATACCTCTATAATTCCCTCTTTCCAGGGCATCACCCTTCCCTTTATACACATTTACAATTACACTCTTCAGCCAATCATCTGGGACAACACACTCATAAATAATCCTATTTATCAGGTCAGTGACTAAACTCACCCCTATATCGCCTGAGGCCTTCAACATTTCGGCAGTCAACCCAGACACACCTGCTGCCTCCCCCACCCTCATCCTGCCTATTGCCTCACTCACAGCAGCAGTATCAATCAAAGGCCAAGGGCCGGACACTGGATCTGCTGGCTCCAAACCTTCCCTGTCCCAGTCAAACTCCTCATTCAACAACCGGTTATAATGCTCTCTCCATGCATCTTTAATATCCTCACTGTTCACCACTACCCTTCCTTCATCATTCTTCACACACTGCTCACCTATGATATCCCGATTATCCCTCTTCACCTGACCTACCACCCTAAATATATTTTTCCTTTCCCCATGATTTAGGTTATCAAGTAATTGTCTCTGTGACTCAGACTTTGCCCTGTATACCTCTCTCCTAGCCCTACGCTTGGCAGCCAAATATTCCTCTTTGCTACCACCCTTCTTCCATTCCCGGAAAAGCCTTCTTTTCTCCTTAATTGCAGCTTCTACACCCTCATCCCACCACCAAGTTACTTTATGTCTTGGTGGTCCTCTTGTCCAGCCGCATGTTACATCAGTAACTCTCAAGAAATCGTTCTTGAGGGCTCTGTACTGTTCATTAACGCCTCTGTCTACAGCTCCCTGTTCAGCCACCACTCTCCTCAACTCGCTATTGAAGGCATCCCTTACTACTTGGTTTTTCAGCTTCCATATTTTATGGTTTAATATCGGCAGTGTTAGAAATCAACGATTTTTTGAGGGTACATGAACCAAATATTATGTACTTTGTAAAGACCAACTTCAAAGAGGATATTGATGTCCATATGGGAGATGGTAAATACAAACTGTGGAGAAGAGACAGAAAAGATAAAACAGGAGGGTGATGATAGCAGTGAAGAACAACATACAGCTACCACAAATTGACTTAGGACCTACCCCTATAAGGTATTAAAACACAGAAATCATAGTACATCACAATGTTTGTTCATGAAATGCATTCATTAATATGAAGTCATGTTTCCCTTGTTTTTCAGGACCAGTTGAATGCATTTTGGCATCGAATCACTTAGATCTCTAAGTAATCTAAGGACATTTCTTTGCACCATACATATGTCAGTTCAGTCTCGAGGTTGTCCAGATCGGGTGTCTTCTTCTCTGCCATGATTTTCTTCATCTTTGCCCAGCAGTTTTCTGTCGGATTTAGATCCGGACTGTTGCCAGGCTTGTCGAGGACCTCAATCCGATTATCCTGAAGCCATTTTGTCACCTTTCTTGTCTTGTGACATGGAGCTGAATCATGCATGAAAAAGTCGCACCCATGAATAGCAAAAAAGTTTAACAAATGATCTTTCAGAACTTAAATGTACCGGCCACCATTCATCATCAAGTTCTTAGGAAAAAAGTAGAAGCATCCCTTTCCCATTTCACCTGAGAAACACCCCCATACTATCACTGATTGTGGGTGCTTAACAGTTGGCACCGTGTAAGCAGGGTCATATCGACTACAAGAGACAGGACGATGAACCGTGGCAGAATGCACCTGGAACACTTGAACTGTGCATTCATTGAAAAACATAACTTTTCTCCACTCATCGGATGTCCAGTGTGTATACTTCCTGGTAAACTGAATGCGCTGCTTCTTCATGCAGTCAGTGAGATATGGTTTCTTGGCTGCGGTGCAGCTTGGCAAACCCAGCTCCTTCTGCAAGCAGTGTTGGATAGTTCGAACTGAGATGTCTTGTAACACCTGGGGATGCATTCTCTTCAATTCTGCTGTTGCCAGTTGAGAATTCTTGATTACTTCCCTCTTCAGAAGCATATCCGGACCTCTGGAAGTCTTCCTCTTCTTTCCACCGCCATGCTTGTGCTCTGGTACGATATCAGGTGGCAGGTCACGCACTGCAGCAAGAATCTTCATGACAGTCGACTTTGCGCGTCCAGTACACTCACAAATCGTGTTGATAGGGATATTATCCTGTCTCCATGCAATGATATGGACCCTCTCATCCCTAGAGCAGTATTTCCAGGCATGACAACTCGACTCTAGGAAAGTAACAGAGCAAACATTAATGCATACGAAAAAAGAGGGAGGTGCAAGCTCGGAGCGACGGGAACATGTACTCCCAGTCTGTCTTCCAGGCAAGCGCTGACGTGCTGAGTGTTTCACCATCTTCTGCCAACACCAGAGGAGTTGCCAGTAGCTTCTTGCCCAAAAAATTCACTTGGTAGAGATGGAAACACAATGCAAAGACAAACAACTCTCCCATTGCAATTCTGTGTGTGGGTCCTAAGTCAGTTTGCGGTGGGTGTAAGTGTGGATACTGTGGAAGTGGGAGAGGGTAGGGCTGAAGTGATAAATATGAAATTAGAAACTGGAGAGAAAGGCAAGAGAGACTTGGCAGTAGTAGTATGTTCCTCCTAAGACAAGTGCATGGAATGATGATGAATACCAGGAGATGTTGTCAGACATAGCTAGATATCTACAGAAAGTGACTGAGAAAAGCAACAACATAATTCTGATGGGTGATTTTAATTGTAAAGAGGTGAACTGGGAGGAGTGGGACTCAGGAGGCAGTGAAGATTTGTGGGGCACTATATTGTTAAATATAGCAGTGAATAATGTAATGACCCAGTGGGTCAAAGAAGAGACGAGATTCAGAGGTGATGACACACTAGCAAGACTAGATTTACTGCTAACCAAAGAACATGACGTAATTGAATCTTTGAAATGTGTCTCCTATAGGAAAAAGTGATTATGTGGTCATTGATTTCCAGGTGATGAAAGGGAACGTGGTGCCAAGAGATGAGCTTTATAGGCAGGAAAGATACAACTTTGGGAAAGCATACTTGAGGAATTTTTTTGAAAATGCAGACTGGAGAAAATTCAGAGAAAAAAGAGAGATACAGAGGAAGTGGGATGTCTTTCTAGACCTCTATAATTCAGGAGTGGAAAAATATGTGCCAAGAGTAAGTGGGAAAGAAAATAGGAAAAAGGATTGGTTTAACTAAAGGTGTATGAGAGCAAAGAAAGAGAGGGACATGGCATGGAGCAACTGGAGAAAGGGAGGTAATAACAGAACAAAGGAAGAATATAGAAGAACTAGAAGTGAATATGCAAGAATACATACAGTAGAGAGGAAGAAAGGAACTTTGAAAAAGGTATAATTGACAAATATAAGTTAGAACCCAACTTATTTTATAGATTTGTCAGTGGCAAATTGAAACAAAAGAAAGGAATTACAAAACTGAAAATAGAAGGATAGGTCTATAAAGATGTGGCAATGCAAGCTGAAATAATGAACATATGTTTCCAATCGATTTTCATTAAAGAAAGGGATTTTGTGGAGAGAGAGGGACTGACTAGAAATGTAGTGATAAACGATATAAAAGTGGAAGTGCAGAAAGCGTATAAATTACTGGAAACTCAAGATGTAAGGAAAGCCCCAGGACTGGACTGAATCTCTAATTGGGTACTGAAGGAATGCAGAGAACAACTGGCAGTTAAGATTCACAGTTTAATTGTGTGTTCTCTGGAAGAAGGAAAAGTGCTTCGGGAATGGAAGAGGGCCAATGTGGTACCAATTTATAAGGGAGGAAACAAGGAAGAGCCCCTGAATTATAGGCCAGCGTCCCTGACCAGCATGATTGCAAAATTGTGCAAGAGAACAAAGACAGTTGTATAAAATATCTGGAGGAGATGATTATTTTGGCTGGAAATCAGTTTGGATTCAGACATGGAAGGTTGTGTGTTTCCAACTTGTTGAGCTTTTACTCAAGAGTGATTGACGTGTTACAAGAAAAAGATGGTTGGGTGGAATGTGTGTATTTAGATTTGGAGAAAGCCTTTGACAATGTACCCCACAAGTGAGTAATGTGGAAATTGGAGCACATAGAAGGACTGAAGGGACACCTTATGGAATGGATCTCCAGACTTCTTGAGAGACAGACAAATGAGGACAGTAATAAAGGGCAGGATGTCTGGATGGAGGGAAGTAACAAGTGGAATGCCACAGAGCTCGGTGTTAGCGCCAGTAATGTTCCTGATTTACGTAAACGATATGGTAGATGGAACGAACAGTTATGCAAGTCTGCCAGGGTTGTTATGATATAAATCAAATGATTTAAATCAGAGTGAAAAAATCATGATTTAAATCAAAATTGATTTTTTAAAATATAAACACAGTAAAAATGAAGAAGACAGAATGTGATGGATGTGTATTGTACAGATACATCAAGTCTGCTTGGCCTGTACTCTTCTTGTACTGATCTTGATCAAGTCAGGCACAAGTGATTGCCCTTTCTTACAAGGCAAATATTAAAAAACAGAGGAAAGAAGGCTATTTGATAATAATAAGTGCTTTGGTTAGGAAAGCCTTTAATGTATTATGTCTTTTCAAGTTCTGTAGCAGATTTTTGGGTAAGAAATGTATGGTACTAAAATATGATTTCATTTAACATTGGTAAAGGCTTAATACAAAAAAATAAAAGTCTTCATAAAAGTGGAAAAAAAAAAATCCAATTAAGTAAAACAGTCAATTTAAATTTAAAAAATCTGATTTAAATAAAATATTAAAGATTGAAATATGATATATGTATATATAGATATATATATATCCATCCATCCATCATCCAATCCTACATTGCCCCATGAGGAGCGTAGGAGCCCGGGGCTAGGCAGTTGGTCCCGACATTTAAGGTGAGAGTGACCAGCCTCACTCATCCCTGAGTGGCATTAAATGAGCAATCAACCCCAACCATCCCTTGGATATAAACCATCACCGGTTCAATCCGATTGGAGCGCAATAATTACCCACTAAACCACCAGCCGCCAAAATTTGGTTATATGGTTACCACTCAGCGTAGTAAATGGTTTCCTAGTGCACAGGAAATCATTTATATATATATATATATATATATATATATATATACTGTATATGTATGCCATTTTATATATATTATATATATATATATATATATATATATATATAAATATATATACCGTATATGTATGCCATTTTTTCCAACCCTGAGTGTGAGTAACCTTCCCCATACCAAGAAGTGCTAGCCTGTGGTGCACTGACTTACTCCCACTTCCCATTCACATTTATTATTTTCAATTTTGTAAGTCTATTTGAACAGTGATATATAATCATGCCTAATGGATGCAATGTAGCAAGTGGGAGGAAAAAAAGACCCAGTATGGTACTCTTCTGACAGAATTCCCAAAGGCACAAACAAGGTTGGGAAAAAAAATCACAGATTAAAAAAAATCTGATTTAAATAAAAAAAAAATGATTTTTTTTATTCGGTGATTTATCCAACCCTGAAGTCTGCTGATGATGCAAAGATCTTGAGGAGAATAGAAGTTGAGGAAGACTGTAAAATGCTGCAGGAGAACCTGGATAGGATTCATGATTGGAGCCGGATGTGGGAAATGAAATTCAACGCAAAAAAATGTAAAATATTGGAAATGGGTAAAAGTACCAAGAGGCTATCGCTGAACTATTTGATGGGTAATGAACCAGTCACGAAAGTGAGAGAAGAGAAGGATTTGGGAGTGCTGGTCCAGGGTAGTTTGTCACCAGAAAAACACATTAACAAGACAGTTAGAGAGAGATATAATCTCTTGACTAACATGAGAGTAGATTTCATTACATGGAAGAGATGATGGAAAAATTGATAGTGGCCATGATCCACCCCAGGTTGGAATATGCAGCAGTAGTGTGGTCCCCACACAAAAATAAAGATATAAACAAGATCAAGACCATACAAAGAACAGTAACCAAGATGGTCCCTAGCCTGGCAGACCTGTCATACAGAGAGAGGCTGGAAAAGCTGGATCTCTCTTCCTTAGAAGAAAGGAGAGAGAGGGGTGACATAATTGCAGTGTTCAGGGCCATGATGGGAGTAGATAAAATTGACAGAAAAGATCTGTTTGGTTGGGATGGAAGAGTAGCAAGAGGACATGAAATGAAACTGAAAAAGCCAAGTTCCGTGAAGGATGTCAAGAAATGTAGTTTTCCATATAGATGCATAGACCATAGATGGAAGTGGAAGTTTTGAGGATGAGATGCTTGAAAGGGTGCAACAGGGAAGAAAAGTTGCTGGTTCCTTGAAAGCAGTGTTAAGAAACAGGGAGCTGAGCATGGAAGTAAAAAAGCTACTACATGAGAGTATTGTGATACCAACTCTGACATAATGGAAGTGAAGCTTGGACCTTGCTGGAGGGACAGAAGTCAAGAGCAGTGGAAATGAGTTATTTGAGAGGAGCATGTGGAGTCACATGGAGAGACAGACTGACAAATGAGGAAGTGAAGGAACATTGTGGTGTGGATGTGGATGTGATAAGAAGTGTTAAGAGAAACACACTGAGGTGGTTTGGCCATATGGCAAGGATGGAGAGTGAGAGAATGACGAGGAGAGTGTATGTGAGCGAGGTGGAGGGTGGGAAGGGGGGGTGAGGCCAAGGATGAGATAGAGGGATGGAGTGGAGAGGTATATGAGGGAGGGTGGTGAGAGCTGGGAGCAGGGCAACAAAATGGTGGGGGACAGGGCGACATGGGGGCAATTTGTTTGTGGCCACCCCTTACGGGATTAAGGCATCTAGCAATAGATATGTAGATAGCATAGACTTGTGGAATAGTCTGGACAAAGAGATCGTCCTGTCTAAAAACTTAAATGAGTTCAAAGCAAAATTTGACTTTTTGAAAAACAGAGACAGGACTCCATGAGCTAGCTCATTTTCTGTATATCACAACTAGGTAAATACAACTAGGTAAACACACACACACACACACACACACACACACACACACACACACACACACACACACACACACACACACACACACACTTACACTTCTACATTGTAAAACAGTATTCAGTCAAGTACAGTGGAGTCTCTTTTATCCGAAATTCTTTTAGCCGTAGTATGCCATTAACCGTAAGTTTTATTAAAATGTTCTCATTTCGATTAACTGCAAAAATCTGAGATCTATCTGAAAATTCAAAACCAGAGGCTTGTTTCGCGCCACTAGCGTTAGTTTACGGTTGCATGTATATCCCTTGCTAGCGAGTTGCCCACTCCCTCACCTGCTTCCACCACCTTGGAAGATTTGGATGATGTGGAAGATGATGTGGGTGATGTGGAAATGATTGAATAAGGAAACAGAAAATATGAAAAAATAATTATGTTTAAGATTTTATGTGTTCGAATTGCTTATAGTGAATTACATAATTGTTTTGGTGAAGGTTTATTTAAGTTTATTTGAGTGAAGATTTATTTAAGTTGACAGTTTCTATTACAGTTACAAAAGTGCAGTTAATACGTACACCTTGGTCCCAATTAACGTGCCTTTATGGTGGATGTGCGAGCATGCGCTATTTGATGTCGCACTAATTGAAACACATAACGTATGAGGAAAAATTCATTTGGTGGATGACTCCAACTTTAGGGGTTAAACTTTTAAACACTGATAATTACCCAAGTACTGAATAATAATAAACGTACATTCACGCACACGTGTACACATACCCTCGATGAGCTGATCTAAACCGGTTTCTGGCCCCCCCCCCCTCTCTCTCATAAACAATACGAATACGCATCCAAATCTTACTAAAATAATACTTGAGTGATTGAAAGTGTTATATTACACTGTGAATTACTGTGATAAAACACAAGTGATTTAGTGATAGTTTTGCTATAATCAAAGACGCCATATGCTATGCGCATTGGCAAGCAAACGTTTTTGCGGTTGCAAACTGTGTAGCAATGCTGCGAGATGACTCATGACATTATATCAATAAGCTTTATAAAGTAAGTGGTAATAAAAGTTATTCATGGTTTGATAAAGTTTGTAATGATTTTCCTCACATCGTTACTGTTTTGCCAAACACTGGAATATCGTAACAAAATCATAAGAGACTGGCAAGAAATGCTTTATTATTATTGGTGGATGAGTGACTCCAACTGTAGGGGTTAAACTTTTAAACGCTGACAATAACTCTAGTACTAAATAATAGTTTACATACATACACGTGCATGTACACATACCCTCGAAGAGGTGGTCTAAACCGGTTTTCCCCCCCCCCTCTCTCTCTCTTTCTCGAAAATTATATGAAATAATACACACCCAAATTGCACTAAAATCATACTAGAGTGGCTGAAAGTGTTATTTTATATTATACTGTGAATTACTGTGATAAAATACAAGTGACTTAGTGATATTGCGAAAATCAGAGAAGTCATGATACTAAGCACATTAGTTAGCGATCATTTTTGCGGCTGCAAACTGTTCAGCAGTGCTATGAAATGACTCATGATATTATATCGATAAGTTTTATAAGAGTAAGTGGTAATAAAAAAGTCATTGATGAAGTTTTATAGAGTTTGTAATGATTTTCGTCTTATCGCTACTGTTTTGCTAAAGTCTAGCATAAACATTGGAATATTGTAATAAAACCATACAAGACTGGCTAGAAGTGTTTTTCTATGTATTTATTATTATTACTATTATTGTAATTATTGTGATTAGGTAACGTGGCAGTAACCCTAGTTTGTACGGAAAAAAAATCTTGTGGTTTGGTGGAAATTTCCACCTCATCAGATGATCAAGACACACCTTGCATTCTCTCAAATCGTTTTACAAGCTTGGAGTGCATACGGACACGCAGTTTGTTGCAAACGATTGTAGAATTGAAGTTTGTATGACAAAAATATTAGCTCTTGAGATAAGGATAAGTGGGATAAAACACGAGTTGAAAACACACCATTTTTTCCTATTATTCCACACTGAGCACATTTCAGTAGGCTATCGTTGTGGCTGCTGCAGCCAAGGGGTTAAGGCATCCGAGCAGCCAAAATTCGGCTGATCTGCAGTATGGAGAGCTCTCCTGGTATTGCTGGCACTGGTGTAACCTCCTCTTGTCTCACCTCCTGTAATGCAACCTCGATAGATGCTACAGTAATCACATCTTCAGCTGTGGTGGCTTCACCAGCATTATTAACCCCTCCGTGGCTGCTGGCGTCAAATGACGTTTAGCCGATAAATGGCCGCCGGCGTCGTTTGAGCGCGGCCTATAAAAAACTGCAAAAATTTTGGGGAAGTGAACAAACATTCTGAACGTCTTCACACTGACCTACACTACACTCCCATACTCCTCATCAAACAGTTCAGAGCCTGCTGCTGTGATAAGTGGATTTTCGTTTTTTCACTCCTGGCCATGCCTAAACAAGCACAACTACGCCCATTATCTCGACCCAGGCAGAACATATCATCTTTGTCCTCTCTTGCAAAACACACACAACCACCTGTTTACGATTATGAAGTAGTATGGGCACATACAAAAAAGACATGATAAGTGAAAAATACATTTATGTCTTCGTATCTTTACCTGTTTGCTCAGGTTTGATGTAATGGTTTGGATCATTAGATGCAGTGCAACTTGTAGGAAACTGTGGAAACCTTCGGGAAGTGAATGAAAATCTGGGACATGAGACTGACCTTGACTTACCCTCTCACAGATCATCTGTCAGTTCACCACCTGCTGTTGTGAGGAGTGGATGTACGATTTTTTCGCTTGTGGCCATGCGTAAAAACACATAGTTACACCCATTATCTCGACCCAGACAGAAATTACAATCTTTTTCCTCTCATGCAAAACACACACAACCACCCTGTTTACGAGACAGCAATATATGTTGCGAAAATAACAAGGTAAAATGGGAAAGATGAATGTAAAATGATAGAGAAAGATGAACATGTTATTATGGAAAAAATACGTGTTCTCACATCTGTAAACGTATTTTTTCTGCTTTGTATCTGTATTCGTAATAATTAGATTTATTCTTAGGTCTGAAACTGCATTACAATTCTATTTTTAGCCATGCTCGTGGTATGGGAGCTCGAAGTTGCGACTCAACTTCCGTATTGCTAATCGGATCTGACCCTCCACTTTATTCTCCCGTGGCAGAGTCTAGCCTTGGAGTATGTGCAATTTCCTCATTTAAGACCGAAAATTCAACTCTTTCACTCCCTTTTCCAAGCATGAGCACAACGATAACTTAAAAAATAACTCGAAACTACCATAAACATATTTTATATCAAAAATGTGAAAAAGTATTCATAACTTTTCTTTTTTTCCAGCCATTCCTAACAGATTATGTACTGAAATCATTCGATATCATCATATCTCATATATGCACATTTCAGCTCCATTCGCATTGTTTTGGGAGGTAAAAAAAAAAAACACCTGCCCAGTTGCATTGCGGCAGCGACCTTAGGCGGCAGATATCAGTTGTTGATATTTCTGCAACTTCCGCGCTCCGTTGTAAGCCACAAAATGCGTCTAGGAAGCTGGGATTTGCACTGTTAGATGCATCTGAACTTTCTTTTCAATATGGCAAGAATAAAAAATCAATATTCGAAACTTCCAAAAATGACCCCGGTGTTGGCCTGGCGTGCACTGAAAATTCTGGGCCTTCGGCCATTGAGGGGTTAATCTGAGACGTTGTGGATACTAAGAGACAGCTTGCACTATTTGGGAATCGCGCTAATTGAGACCTAGGTGTAGTTACTACAGTGTATTAAGTGTATTGGTGATGATTGAGTGGCTTTTGGGGCGCTGGTGGTGGTGGTGGGCTAGACTTCGCCAGAAGTGGGCGATGGGTGGGTACAGTACTGTTCCCTTGTGTCCTACATATTATGACAGTATCTTTTATCCGAAAAAATCGATTAAACGAAACTTTGAAAGTCCCATGATTTTTGGATAAAAGAGACTCCACTGTATATCTGTATTCCTTTGAAAAGTTATGTGTTGAAGAGTCTGTGGCTTAACCCCTAAAGCGCGGCCATGAACAGTCGACCCCCCCCGAGTGGCGGGGTTGTATCACGGTCTGAGTACCTGTAGGAAAATATTAGCCAAAAATCAGAGATTAACCCTAGAACATTATACTTGGTATGGCAGATAGTACTTACATTCAGTTTTCTCCAGAGACAGGTGTTGAGCCTTCGTGGACTACCCAAGGACTTGTGGAGACTTGCAAAGTTGGGTAACCAAATCATACACTTTCACACCTCCAGCAACCTGGTTTCCCCTCTACCACAGCCTCATTCTGTCACAGTAAACTTTATACTACAACGTACAGGTAGTTTGGAATCCGTATTTGTACAATAAGCACTGAAAATAAGGCTAAAATCAACGGAGCGTACAGCTGACATGCAGCGCGGCGGTAGTCTTCCCGCCACTCAACAAACATTTCCATTTTCACAGCCAAAAACATGTATACTACATTATTTTCAATCATATTACTTCCCAAAAGATCACCGCGGCACGCTTTTTATTCTGCCTTATGCCCGTCACTTTATTCTCGTTCCTGTCGGCCGCTCGCACTGACTCGGAAGAGCTAGAACTCGCCGTAATGTCTCTTTGAAAGCCTGCGGTAAACTGACGCTAAACAGGGGCAAACCGTGCGAAAAAAAGCTAGTGTTACAACTGGGGAAACAAGCGTTTCTTATTAGCATAAACTGCTTGTGAGAGGAGAGTGCAGATTTACAGTTCTGAGCACTCAGAGCGCTGCCATGTATCACAGCCAGGCTGGCCGGGCCGTGGTGGGGGGGGGAGGGGGGAAAAAACGCGATACTTGGCAACAACGGAGGTCAGTAGTACCAAGGTAAAGAATGCTAATTGTAACTAAAGGGTGGTGGTACTGATAGACAATACCAGCTGGAACATCCTTGCCTGCGTTTATTCAAAATTATCTCGAATTGCAAACGCGACGATCCGCGTTTAAGGGGTTAAGTGAGTAATGCATTTTGATCACAGTGCTCTTTGCCATGCTCAATGTTCGTTCTGAAATTTCATTCAAAGTTTGGCACCACTTATGGCCACAAGTACTAGTTGCCTACACACCATCAGAAAATGTTGACACTCTCCCTCTCTTTGGTTTACCATCTTTCCATTAGTTATGAATACAGAGTTACAAACGTAATATAGTTTAGTAATGGAGATCTTAATCTGTATGCATTTTTTTCTGTCAAGTGAAGGATTGTTTTGCCCGCAGAAGCTGAGTTAAAAAAAAAAAAAAAAAAAAAATCCAGCTGTCATTCATCCTCTCCTCAAAATTACTGTCTCTTTATTGTTCCCATCTACTATACGAGCTTCTTTATTATTATATGCTGTAAATCACTTCTTTACACAAAGTATACGGTAATGAGAAGCGTGACTAAATACAATATTATGACTAAATGAAGAATAAGTATTATTGGTTGCAGGCAGTTTGCACTTGTGTCAACTTTGTGTGTGTCGAGTACACAATTTATGTACTAAAGCCCACATGGCCACTTTAATTACCACCAGTAGGTCCAGTATACCATACTCTGAACTTTCATTGCTTTTGACCTTGAGATTATAACCCCCCCCCCCCTTCTTTTTCCACTTATTCTTCTGATTCTGTAATTTTTTCCCGTAAGATTGTACTTTCTTTGGCTGCAAAATAATATCAGGGTAAGCACAATCTTTTTACATAGGAGCAAGCTAGACAATGAAGAAAAACTTGAATAAAAGGCATATAAATATTTCTTCTGTTTGCATCTGATATGCCAATATTGACAGTATTTGGTATCGGCAAAATGCCGAAATCGGTGACCACATCCTCATTTTATGATGAGGATATGTTTGAAAAATCTAGTGCATAACGATTTGTTGTATATTGTTGGTTAAAAATGGGTTCAGTGGGGATACGCTTTTGGCCAAGGATCACCCACCCAGCAAAATCTAAAAACAAGTTTCAGACCCACCTAAACAGGTTGTTACTTCATTTCACTGCTGTTCACTTGCTGTATAGGACCAAAAATAAGTCTAAAAATAGGTGTCCCACTCGCCTAAACTGGTACTGTAGTTATTTCACTTCACTTACTGCTTGAACTCCAACACCACACTACTGTTCCATCACGGACGCTACCACACACGATAGTAACAAGTGCAAATACCATCTTGGAACAAACATGACTGTAGACTTGCGTGAGGAAGATAATGTAAGAGAAATTAGCGATCGTATTTCAGCCAGTGAGGCATCATACAGGATCGCAGTGGTTGTGCAAGTGAAAATTATGTTGCACAGGGTATATCAAAGAAAGATTGAAGAAAGAGAAATAATCAACAGGCCACATTAAAAAGAAAATATTGTTATGATCAGTATAATTTTATTTCTTGACATTATTGAATCTGTTGGGTTCACATGAGTTATCAGTTTTCCTCAGTTTCACTTTGCTTATTTTTCCAGTGAGTACCTGTCTATGAGTTGGCATTGTAGGACTACCAGGTCCATGATCTGGAGGCCTCTATTATTTTTGTTTCAGCACTGTTTGCTATGTTGCATTAACCCCTACACCGCAGGCATGTTTACCAATGTTTTGCGTGTGCCGCGGGGTTCTTCGGGCTCCGACACACTCTCAAAAAATATTTGTCAAAAATCAGTTATTAGTCCTAGAATATTAAAATTACATATGCTTATGGCACATACCTTCAGCTTTCTCCTGGAATGTTTGTTGAGCCTTCGTTGGTTACCGTAGGACTTGTGGAGACCTCTGAAGTTGGGTAACGAAGTCTCCACTTTACACTTCCCGACAACCCATAATATGATTACCACAGCCAGATATTAACACTATAAACACAACTCTATGATTTTCAAGTAGTTTGGGATCCATACTCCCAAAAAAAAAAACACTGTGAAAGCAATGAAAATTATGAGCGCGTCTGACCGTCGCACTTGCGCTAGTTCGCTCTTGGTACTCTGTCATTTATTATTCATAAAACCCCTCACACTTTATATTTCTATTACTATATAACACTTATATATATCTACAGTCTTTATCCATAAGTTTCCTTCAGTAGTATTAGTTTATTGTCACTGTAGGGATTCAATTTCTTTCAGTAAAATACGTAGCATTCACTTTCTTGTCCTGTATACTAGCATTGAGAGTGAATGTCACTTTCACCTTCACTCTCATAACTCATAGTATTCAGACATGCTAGATTGAAACTTTCACTTTCATTACTCCTAGTGTATTTACTGGTATTCTTATACTACTACTCATTTACATTTCTGTTTACGTTCTCTATTTTATTTACGTTATTTACATTACTATTTTATTTACACTGTGTTATGCACTGTCACTTGAAGTAACTTATAAAACTATTTTCCACTGTTCACATATATTTACATTCATTACTTTCACTTGCTGTTTACACATTATTTACACATTATTTACAATTCCACTTGCACTGTTTTACTCATTAGAAAGATTGTAGTTACTCTTTTATCAATTGTCAGCCCTTTACCTCTTTCTACACGAGGTTTAGTAGGGGGTAAAGGTCACAGGGCCCTTTGCATGGGGGTGGAAAGGCCCTGAAGCTAGCAAGAGCAAACAGACGTACCCCCACACTGGAAGATGAGAGTGAACTGATAAGGGTGGGCTGGGGTGGAGGCCTACCTAGGGAACTCAGCACTGCCAGCGTTTAGCCTCTTGACACAGCTATTTATAGCAATGAAATGATTGGCAGGAAATCTAGACAATACATTATAAATTAGGTAGTTCCAGGTGAATGTAAATATCACTTAGGCTGCTCCCTTCCCTCTTTATATGTATATTTATTACGAAAATAGATTATACGGCATATTTCAAGGGGAAATAGCGAAAATGAGCAAACGAGTGCACGTGAAGTGTTGTCAGGTGATAATTAGCCAATTCCAGATGTATGGCACTCTCACTTACCTTATTTCTTTCTTGTATATATTATTTGGTATAAGAATAGGGCATAGGGCTTATTTCAATGGATGAAATCAGTGAAAAATTCCAGGGAAGATTTACTTAGCGTAGCACGGCCAGGCAGGCGAGAGGATAGGGTAATGGAGGGGGGGTAGGGAGGGGAGTCAAGAACGGGGAGAAATGGCTAAATTGTCAACAATGGATGGGAGTACAGATGAGATTAGGAGTGCTGACTAGTGTTGGACATTGGCAGTACTGATAGATGATACAAGCCCCCACTTGGAAGCCCGGGTGAATTCAAAATAACACAGAATCACAAAAGCGACGCCCCGCGGTATGATCCCTTGCTCCCAAGCGTCACGAAAGTGACGCCCCGCGGTTAAGGGGTTAATGAATTGTGCCACCATATGGGTATTGCTTGCACACCACACTTCTTAACACTGGGAAATCTCACACAGGCTACTGTTATCTCCCAGCTGCCCTACTGTCTGGATTTGGCCCCTGTGGACACCTCCCCCCCCCCGCTCCACCCCAACAGCTCACTTACACTCTGAAACTGAAGTCCTTCTGTCAGAGACCGTGAAACTAAAGCCCTCCCTGTCAGAGACTACTTTGATATGAGGGGCACACAGTTCTGTGCAGCAGCCTGTTCCAGTACACAACATCCCTATCGTTACATGACAGAACAGGCCCATAACTTTCAACAGATTTTTAGAGGGACTGGACCAAACATTTATACCTCCGTACTACAAACCTAAAATTCAGCCTAAACGCTTAAGTTTACAAACCATCCGATATTTTTCAGTTTGATTCTACCTAAAAGTTGATGCTTAATGAGGCGGTAGCTCAGTCAGTGGAGAGGTGGCCTGTGGTCCTCCTGGACCTAGGTTCAAATCCCCACTGGGGCAGGGAACAGTTTAAGGATTTGAATTTAATAAAAAAAAGCCGACTATTGATCTACCAGAAGACCCGCCGACATGTTGTAAGAGTACCCCCGTTAATACCAATATAGCAGTCCTGTATGAGACAGCCCTCACATGTATTCATAATGGATGGTGGATGTTAGCGCTGAAGTGGTGACATGTAGAGGTGTATGGAATGTAGGAGGACTACTGGGCCTTGGGAGCAGGCTGTGAAGGCTATGCCAAGAGTCGGACACATATATATATATATATATATATATATATATATATATATATATATGTTTAGTGATGGAGGTGGGTGTTTAAAATAAAAGGCTTCATCTTCTGCTGATCTGAACTTTCGGCTTAAACTGTAACTGAGTTTAATAATTTGTCCATTTTACATTTTTGTTGTACTATGCTGCTCCCTTATCATGATTGTTCCAACACGCCTGCAAGTACCATTAGGATTTAGTTTATGATCAGGTTGGATCAAATTTAGAATTATTCGATCAAAAATGCTTAGAATTGTTTGAATTTTCAACAAAACCACTCCAAGATTTTCTTCCTTTTTATTTTCAAGTTCAGCTTTATAAGCCCAACGTTGTTTTCTTTCATATTAGAGGATGTTTTTGGCATATCCGATAGAGCTTGGATTCTGGGGGCTTGAATGATGAGTGAATGGAAGCATGGCCCATTGGATTGAGCAAATTTGGGCTGTCTGTACATTGTTACTCCTTACTCTGCCCTAGGGTGGGAAAGGAGGTCCGGATGATGATGATGATGATAAAGGTCAGTCATCTTCCATAACATAGCATGTATTTCACACACACACACACACACACACACACATATATATTTGCATTCCATCATATAAACCTTGAGCTTAAAATATGCAGATTCCAACGTACAATATGCACAAAATATAAACATTTATTCAACATGTCAAACACGAGCAAACATGGCGTTTCTTCTCTCCGTCATGTCAATAATTTCGATCAGAACCGCCTTCAGATCAAGACTGTCAAGTGTCCTAGAATGAACACTCAGTCACATTATGTGGTTTAGCTGCTTGTGAGTCATTGTGCTCCTCAAGTAAGTCCCTCAATCTGTAGATGGAATTACGATAACAAAACACAGAAACATAATTATAAACACAGCAGAGAGAAAATAAACTCACAGGCCAGAAGGCAACCAAGAGCTATCGACAACACTTGGCGATTGACAATAACAGCATTGCCACACAAATAAACATTGAAAAACATCATAACATGGCCAAGATGCATCACAAATAGTCGTGCCAACAAGATTTATGATAATATTCGACATATAGTATCATGTTTTACTCACAAACTGGATCAATTTCATGAGCTGTAATTGAACCCAGAATCTTAGTTGGTTTTGACAAATTAATATACAGATAACATTGGAGGGGCTATAGCCCCCCTAGCTCCCCCCAGAAATTATGGACCTGCAGAAACACAATACACTTAGGCACATAAAACAGTCACCACAAAAGCATTTTCAAACTCTCTACAACATCATCCCACCTCCAGATATTCCAACACTAGTAAAGAAAAAGCATCTACATAGTCAGTGCATGCACAGACAAATGCAACACCTTGATCACAGGACCATACTATTAGCCACCTCCCCCTCTTCCCCACTGACATCCACTCGTCGGAGGTGTCCTTAAAATAGAGATGATCAAGTTTAGCTAGGTTCAGAGCTCCTTAATTACCAGCTTAGATTTGGGTTGGGTTGAATCACAAATGACACCTGCCTGGCTTGTAGATAGGCCCACACATTGTAACATATAATGGAGCATTGCATAGAACATGCCACCCTAAGTTGCAGACACATCAACTGACCCCATATGTACAGTTGCTTACCTGTGGTCGATAGGTTTGCTTGTTCAGACAGACCAAGGTTGAGCAGTGACAACAAATATCACCCATCTCCCTCCCTATCCCTCGAAAAGGGGATGGTGGACTGCAGAAGGGCAACTTCAGTCTGCAGTTATGTCCAGATCAGCCTGGGACCACAACAAAAACATTGATGATTGCTGGCAGCAAGGTTGTGGTCAATTACAATTGTTGTATTACAATTACAATTACTATTACTTCACAGCCCAGCTGTTACTATCACAATTACTATTAAAAACATTTCAGTATCTGTTCTGTCTATCTATTGCCAGACGCCACAGTCCCGTACGGGGTGGCCATTTGACTGAGTTATTTGTTTTACAGGGAGGGTCACTAACCCTCCACCAACCCACTTGACACGTAGGGAGCACGTATGGTTTGGTTATATGGTTACCACCCAGTGTTGTAAATGGTTTCTTGGCTTGCAGGAAACCATTTGGCTTGTCACTCAATGTAAAGCCACCTGTAACGGAAAGAAAAGCATTAAGTAGTGACAGGAAAGATGGGAGAAATAGGAAGAGAGGAGGGCAGGCGCAGAATCTGTTGCTAGTACTATTACAGTACATTACTTGGGTGTCTGTTGCTACAGTGGAACCACGTAAATCGCGGCTTTATGAGACTGAGCACACACTGCGAATTGAGAATTTCGCGAGTTAGAAATAACTAATCTTATGGGGAAAATTACTTTTGGGTCGGTTGTCTCAGAAAAGTTACTGACCTTTTCCCCAAACCTACATCAAACTGGTCACCATTGGAAAAGAAATTAGTAAAGCTTATTTAATGGGAATGAACAATATTGTAAGATTCTTACCTGACTCAGACTGACGACATTGCTTGAATGGGCGGGGAGGGGAGAGGGATTCCAAGGCTTGAGGCGAACTATAGCCTCTCAGCATGAGTATGTTGCCACCTCTGTGTCGTTTCTTCCTCATCAACTTCCATCAGGAACCCCTCAAAGTCCAGTGCGGGGACAACGGAAGCGATGTCGTCATCGTCCTCCGCTGTCTCCGTGTCGTCAATTCGTTGGGATTAATTCTTTACCAAACGGATGCGGCCTTTCCATATTTTCTATTGAAATGAGTCTTTCACAGGTTACTTGTTATTATTCCTGGATTATTATACCTACTGGGCAGTTTTGTAAACTTACCTTTGAAAGCTATAAATGAGGATTTAAAATGCCTAATATATCTACACTGATGCGTCCAGTTGGAGCAGTGGTTGGTAAACAGTGAGCCAGTTGGAGAGATCGTCAGTAAGCATGCTGCGAGTGACCTGCTTGCTTCCATAAATACCCCCCCCCCCTTTTTTCACCTCTTGCATTCACAATTCATCAGTTAACTACTTGTGTTGCGTATGAATCAAAATTACTTAACTTGAGATTGTGAGTTTGCTATAACATAGGTGGAGTCGCTGCACTTCATTGAGCCTGGTGGGCAACTTTGACTTTCTTCTCTCCACCGTCAGTCCTCCTTATTACATCTGACTTTTGGGTGTAAGGTAACATTAGCTTCTTCTTTCCTTCCTTGAAGAAGTTGTAGGCCTAGGAGGGATACAATCGGCCATGGGAACACTGGGCTGGTGGAGGAAGCACAGAGGGGAAAAAAAATCCTCAACCAGGGTTGGCATTGATTAAAGCAAATTGATTTAATCAATTAAATCACTGATTTTTTGGCTAAAAACTTTTTTTTTTTAATCTAAAAGTTAGCAAAAATAAAATCTGAAGGTTATGAAAGTGGTGTATACCTTTGTGTTGGATTCATTTATTCAGTTACTTAAGCATTAAGTTAGCAGATTTTGGAGAATGGTGCTATTAGTAATTGCTACATTGTATGACAGAAAAAATATTTTTACATTTGTGTAACTAAGTGTTGAAATTATTTGTACATCTGAAATAATGAGCCATAAATCAAAAACCAAAGCCATACTTAAGGCCATGTCATAATAATATCAGCTTAAGATTTTTATTTGCGGTAATGTAATCAGCTTTGGAATATGCTATCTTGATTACTACTGGCAACTCAGCCTTAACCAGTAGGGCACAGAACAGGACTTGAACAGGTATGTATGTGGATTCTGGGCAGTGGCTTTCAGCCTGAACCATCAGTGGGTAGACAGGGCATGAAGTTAACAGTATTCAGTATACTGCTTTTGAAATATTAGCGATATAATAAACAGAAAAATCAAATAAATTAAAAATAAATTGAATGAAAAAAATCTTTGAATTTTTTAACCCCTAACAGGCGGGCAACGTTATGTAATGTCCGTGAGTGAGGAGGCTGGCAACATTGTGTAATGTCCAGCCATTTTCGGTCCTAAATTATTGGTGAATTGGGTGATAAGGCATCCTTGTCACCTACTGTCCTGCTCTCTACCCTCCCAAGCCTTGAAACAAGTAAAATTGAATATATATATATGTGAAGGTGGATGGAATAGTTGGTGAATGGGGTGTGCCTGCTGAGGTAGATGAGAATGGGAGTGCGTTAGTGGACATTTGTGCTGGGAGGGGGTTGGTGATAGCCAATACCCTCTTCAGGCATAAAATGATCCACAGGTATACATGGCGAGTGATGAGAAGGGTGGGTGGTGAACTGAGTGAAAGGAAGGCAATGATTGATTATGTGTGTGTGGATGAAAGGATGCGAAGATGTATATTGGATGCAAGAGTTTATAGAGGTTGGGGGAGTGGACTTTCTGACCACTACTTGGTGGTGGCCAGAATTAAAGTTCAAGTAAGATGGAGGAATAGAAGAAGGGAAAGACGAGAGGAAGGAGTAGTTGCAAGGAGAGTGGAAAGGTTACAAGAGGATGAGAAAAAGGCAGAGTATAAGAGAGAAGTGGAGGAACGATTGGGCAAATATGAATTGGAGCAGATGGGGGATGTGGAAGGTGTGTGTAGAATATTTACAGAAGAAATATGTTCAGCATGTGATGTGGTGTGTGGAAGGAAGAGAAGACGGAGGGGGGTGCAAGGAACAGCGTGGTGGACTGAAGAGGTGAAACGGGCTGTGGCACAAAAGAAGAAAGCATACAATGAATGGATGAGAAATAGGGGCGTGGAAGAAGTTGAGAGGCGGAAGAGAGAGTTATATGTAGAAAGAAAGAGAAAGGTGAAAAGATTAGTAAGAGAGAGTAAGAAGAGAGTGGATGAGGAATTTGGAAGGAATTTGAGTGTAAAGTGGAGGGACTGTAAAAAAATGTTCTGGAAAGAGGTGAAAAGAGTAAGACAGGGTGGAAGTGAAGTTAGCAGGGGAGTGAAAGATAAAAATGGTAGATTACTAGTGGAGAAGGGAGAAAAAGTGAGCAGGTGGAGAGAACACTTTAAGGAATTGTTGAATGTGGAGGATGGAAGTAATGCGAGTATAAGTGGCTGGGGAATGGCTGGGAGAAGGAGGGAGGTGAGAGGACAGGAAGAAATCAGTAGGATAGAAGTTGTGGAAGCAATGAAGAAAGTTAAATCAGGGAAAGCCCCAGGAATTGATGGAGTGTGTGGTGAAATGCTGAAGCATGGGGGAGAGATAGTAGTAGAATGGATGTGGAAGATGTGCAGATTGGCCTGGGAGGAAGGTAGAGTCCCGGAGGATTGGAAGTCAGGTATAATTATTCCCTTGTACAAAGGAAAAGGGGAAAAAGAAGTGTGTGGTAATCATAGGGGCATTTGTCTTCTTAGTATAATAGGAAAAGTGTATGGTAGGATACTTATTGACAGAGTTAGAGAAAGAACAGAGAAATTAGTTGGAGAAGAACAGGGAGGCTTTAGGAAGGGAAGAGGTTGTGTAGATCAGATATTCATTCTCAGATCTTTAGTGGAAAAGTTTCTAGAGAAGGGAAAGAAGTTGTATGCGGCTTTCATGGATTTAGAGAAAGCATATGACAGGGTGGATAGACTAGGATTGTGGAAAATGTTAAGAATATATGGAGTAGATGGGAAGTTGTTGAATGCTGTGAAGAGTATGTACGATGGTGCGAAGGCTGCAGTGCGTGTGGATGGTGAACTAAGTGAATTTTTCTCTTTGAAAGTTGGTTTGAAACAGGGATGTGTCATGTCTCCATGGTTGTTCAATCTGTACATGGATGGGGTAATAAAAGAGGTACAAGGTAGGGTAGTGGATGTTGGAGTGGCCCTGGTGAGAGAGGATAGTGTTTGGAAACTCCCTGTACTGTTGTTTGCAGATGATACTGTGTTGTTGAGTGAAGACGAAGGGGAGCTGCAAGGCTTGGTGGATGAGTTTGGGAGAGTGTGTAAGAAACGGAATCTAAAGGTGAACGTAGGGAAGAGTAAAGTGATGGTCTTTGAGAGAGGTGAAGTCAGTGAATGTACAGCGAGGTTGGATGGTGAGGAATTGGAAAATGTGAGTACGTTTAAGTACTTGGGTAGTGTGATGAGTAAAGATGGAGGTTTGGAGGGTGAAGTGGTTGAAAGGGTACAGCAGGGAAGAAAGGTTGCTGGTTCTTTGAAAGCAGTGATAAGAAACAGGGAAGTGAGCATGGAAGTGAAAAAGTTACTACATGACAGTATTGTGATACCAACTCTAACGTACGGAAGTGAAGCTTGGACGTTGTTGGAAGGACACAAGTCAAGAGTAAGAGCCGTGGAAATGAGTTATTTAAGAGGAGCCTGTGGAGTCACATGGAGAGACAGGCTGACGAATGAGGATATAAAGGAGCGTTGTGGTGTTGATGTGGATGTGATAGGAAGCGTTATGAGGAACACACTGAGGTGGTTTGGCCATGTGGAGAGGATGGAGGGTGAAAGACTGACGAAGAGAGTGTATGTGAGTGAGGTGGAGGGGAAAAGAGGGAGGGGGAGGCCGAGGATGAGATGGAGAGATGGGGTGGAGAGGTATATGAGAGAGGGGGGTGTGAGTTGGGAGCAGGGGAGTGAAATGGTGGGGGACAGGGTGACTTGGAGGCGATTTGTTTGTGGCCACCCCAAACGGGATTGAGGTGTCTGGCAATAGATAGATAGATATATATATATATATAAGTTGTAGTATTATAATTGTTCAAGTAAAATAGAATATACGTCTATAAGTTTAGTTGTTGTAAGTGTTCAAGTAAAACAGGAAACACATAAGATTTTGAGGACAATGAATAGCGTAAAGAAGGCATAAATGATAAATATAGTGCTCAGTGGTGAAGCAAAAGGAAATGAGCAAAAAATTCGGTAGCCTCGCCTCAGGTGCACCTGGTGATATGCTGCCTGCCCGCGCTCCTCCCTCACTCCTCCCCTCCTCCTCCCACAGCCAGCAGAGACATACTACCGCGTGTGTAACACCTCTTGCCTTCATTTTTTCATCCATTCATCAATTTATGCATGTTTAGGCTTGTTCCTTGTTACTTTATTTTTCTGAAAATATGCTGAGCCACACAGTCATATAATTGATAAGTTGCCCGCCCATAAAGGGTAAATTAAAAAAATTTTTTGAAAAAATCACCAACCCTGCTCAACCACACTGGAACCACATGTTAACAACGGAGAGAAGACCATGCACTAAGCTGGCCGCCAGGGCATCAAGCGTGCGTCCTTCATGCTTGGCGTTGGAGGGAAGCACTGTGATTGGCTTGTATTTGCTATGTTTGAATATGATTGGTTTAGTAATTGCCATGCTTTAATACGATTGATTTAGTAATTGCCATGCTTGAATACGATTGGTTTATGCCCGGCTAGACATGCAGGCTTGAGGTAATAGTGGCACATGTTACATGAGGCATCTGAAAAGCATCACTTGAGGCAGCATTTGCTAATTTCGTGTAATTTCCACGAGTTTCTGATTTGCAAACAGTTACATGATGCAGTGTATTATGAATCCTCCATTTAGGCTTGCATGATTTAGAGAATTCAACTGTACAGTCTTACAATTACAGTTACGTGTTCAACAACACCCCACTGTTGACACGCAGTTAAATTTGAATTGGTTCACCGTTGTCTGAACGTTGATTGTTGTCAGCTCGGATTGTGTGATGTTCATCGCAGCATTACTTGGTTTTACAGCTCTTAATGTTCTGATCATGGTGTTGGTTGCAAACAAGACTGCAGTGAACAGGTGGTAATAGAAAGTAATAGACTACAGGTAACTCACACGGAACACGATCTCACGGAACGCGCTCGCAATTATACACGGTAAGGGCTGGGATACATATAAGACAACGTAAGATTAAAAAACCATCATGAAAACTACAAATTAACGCAGGAGAGGCCTTTGAAAGATCAAATCCTCGAACGTCACCGCTCGCAATTATACACGGTAAGGGCTGGGATACATATAAGACAACGTAAGATTAAAAAACCATCATGAAAACTACAAATTAACGCAGGAGAGGCCTTTGAAAGATCAAATCCTCGAACGTCACACATGTAGCGCGGTTTGTTTTGATTATGTGACGAACTAGCCGGGAAATTATTCAGTGAGTGAGACATTCCAGTACAGTAGCACAGTATTTGTAAGTTAAATATTTAGAGTACTGTACTGTTCTGGTAAGTTTATGTGCAACTTAAAGTACTATTAAATAACGTTAAAGCAAGAAATAAAGTCTTATAACCAGTTTACCTGATAGGCGTCAGAATATTGCCTTTTTTATTTGTTCGTTTTTTCCACAGTACTGTACAGTATTTGTAAGTTTAATATTTACTGTTCTCGTATGTACTGTACTTGTAAGCACTTAAATAAAGTTAAATCATTAAATAAAGCCTTGTAACCAGTTAACCCGAATTATATGATTACCCATGATCGGCGTCGGAATATTGCCTTTTTTGTTTGTTCGTTAAACTCTTACTGTACTGCTTTTCTACAGGACTGTATTTGTAAGTTAAATATTTACTGTTCTGGTATGTACTTGTAAGCAATTAAAGCATTAAATAAAGCCTTGTAACCAGTTAACCTGATTTATATGATTACCCATGATCGGCGTCGGAATATTGCCTTTTTAGTTTGTTCGTTAAAGACTTATAATAAGAGAAAAATACATTTTTGTCTTGGTATCTTTACCTATTTGCTCAGGTTTGCTGTAATGGTTTGGATCATTTGATGCAATGCAAATTGTAGAAAACTGTGAAAACTTTCGGGAAGTGAACGAAAATCTGGGACATGAGACTGACCTTGACTTCACCCTCTCATGTGTCATCTGTCAGTTCACCACCTGATATCGTGATGAGTGGATGTACGATTTTTTCGCTCGTGGCCATGCCTAACCACACAGTTACACCCATTATCTCGACCCAGACAGAAAATACAATCTTTTTCCTCCCTCGCAAAACACAAACAACCACCCTGTTTACGAGACAGCAATATATATCGCGAAAATAACAAGGTAAAATGATAGAGAAAGATGAACATGTTATGACGGAAGAAGTACGTTTTCCCCGTCTGTAAACGTATTTATTTCTGCTTTGCATCTGTATTCGTAATAATTAGACTTATTGTTAGTTCTGAAACTGCATTACGATTCTATTTTTAGCCATACTCGTGGTGTGGGAGCTGGAAGTTGTGACACAACTTCCTTATTGCTAATCGGACTGACCCTCCACTTTATTCTCCCGTGGCAGAGTCTAGCCTTGGAGGACGTGCAGTTTTCTCATTTAGGACTGAAAATTCAACTCTTTCGCTCCCTTTTCCAAGCATGGGCACAACGATAACTTAAAAAATAACTCGAAACTACCATAAAGATATATCAAAAAGGTGAAAATGTATTCATAACATTTTTTTTTTTTCCAGCCATTCCTAACAGATTATGTACTGAAATCATTTGATATCACAGCACTGCATTTCTAAGTTAAATATGTACTGTTCTGGTATGTGCTTGTAAGTTAAAGCACTGGTACCAGTTAACCTGATTTATATGATTACCTATGATCGGCGTCAGAATGTTTCCTTGTGTTTACGTACAGTATTTGTGTGTTGAAGTTTTGCTGTGGAGTACTGTATTTGTGAGTTATAACACTAAATAAACCTTCTAACCACTTAAAGTGCTTTCTAGTGATTACCAGTGACAGATAACAGCAAAACAACACATTTGGGGGGATCTAGGGAGCAAAATATGGAGTAGTTTAAATATACGCGATTTCGCACCTAACACAGCACGGTAGGAACAAAACCCACGTGTTCCGTGCGAGTTACCTGTACTACCCTATTACTTTGCTTTCTGTTACTATTACAAGTATAGGCATACCCTGGTTTAATGATGTAGTTGGTTAAGTAAAAACCCATTGCTAGGCAGGGTATCATATATCAGGGTAGATGTAACATGTATAGGGATGTGTTTTTGAGCCTTGGGTTTCCCCCCAACCAAGTCCTAAACCCACCCAAATGAGTCCAGAAACAAGTATCTAGCTCACCTAAACCCCCAAATAGCTTTAAAACAAACCAAACAAAGACTAAAAGCAGTTTTTAACTCACCTAAACCCAAAAATAAAATGAAAATCATCAATTATAAAGCTGGAAAAAATCAAACTTAGTAAACTGCACCCCAAAATGACAGTGTTCACCTCATGTGTGACTAAAACACATTAATTTAAGTCTAAAATTAATTTTTAAATTGACCTAAACACAAAATTTAAGTGTAAAATTTCATCAAAATCCGTAAAAAAAAAAAAAAAAAAAATCAAAACCCATCGTTAAACCAGGGTTTGGCCATCATTGGGGGGGTATGATGGTATTTCTACCCACATCGCTATGCCGGGGTAATGCATCTAGGGGTATCGTTTATCGAGGTGTACCTGTAATCACTTCATTATCCAGACGCTTCATATGCAACGTGCTTCATATCCGGACGTTATGCCTTGGCTTTGTTAACTCCGTATTCAGATTAATTTGTCTGTATCCTGGCATAAAAGTTCTGGCCGGTGGCTGGGCGGCCTACAAATTCAAAAAATTGGTTGGGTGGCCATCCAGCCTCTCTGGCCATGCATTGGTAATAGACCAAACACACAAGCTGAGCAAAAATGGCTGTCCGACTCCCTGCCGAATGGTCAGAGTTCCCCGGCTGCCCAGATTGCTTGGAAAGTTCCGTCAGCACTCAAGTAAGACATGCCTGTAACCCACAAGCTGAAGAAAATGGCTGTCTGGCTCCCAGCCGAATGGTCAAAGTCCCCTGGCCACCTGGATCACTTGGACGCCAATGTCTGCATGCTAATACAGTAATACAGACACCAACCCACAACCTGAACAAAATGGCAGTCCATCACCCTACCTAATGGTCAAAGTCCCCCGGCCTCCCAGATCACTTAGAAAGTTCCACCAGCGCTCGGGTAATACAAGCCCATAACCCACAAGCTGAGCGAAATTGCTGTCCTGCTCCGTACCGAATGGTTAGAGTCCCCCAGCTGCCCTCACTCCCCCCCTCCATTCCTCCATCCCCCTCCATGTGTCTGCTTCCCCGTCCCTGCCCTCCCTCCCCTACCCCTACTTAGTGTGCTGCCTGCCTCCCACCACTTACCTCCCTTCATTGCCACCAGAATTTTTTTATTTTTTTGCAGTTTAATTGAATACTATTGGTTGTATCGAAATTCAAAAACACTATGAGAAAGCTCGTGAAATTCTGCCTCTAGACATGTACTTTGCTTTTGCACGATGTGGGCAGAATTTTATGTTAGGATGTTGGGAATTTATTTGAAGCTGTTTTGTACCCTTGAACAAGTTTATTCTCACTGCATTTCTGTACTTTTACTCATCAGCTTTGTGTGTTTTTATTAACTTATAGTATAAACACCAGCAAAGATGATGGTATACAGTTTATACCATCATAACCAATTTCCATGGGTATATTTGGCCATGGAAATATTTGTATTTATGCGCACAGAAGCAGCCATAGCTTGGTTCTTAGCTCTGTTGGTGTCCCAGAGACAAATTGAAAACTTACAGTTTTGGAGAAGGTTGAATTTCTTGCAACTGTTGTCTTCATTGATTTTTTTTTTTGTGTGTGTGTGTGCAGATTTTTGTTGTTTATGCATTGTTTTCTTACTGTCTAGCCTTATACTGAATATTCCCATGTGTGTTTTGATGTCTACATAGCTGAAAGACCAAAGAACACTGCCACAATCAGGAGGGGCACTGTACACGTGGGTAGGGTATTTGTGAATTTTTGTTGTTTATGCATTGTTTTCTTAGTATCCAACAATATATTGATGTTCCCCTATGTGTTTTAATGTCTAAATACAGCTGATAACCAAGAGAACACTGCTACAAATAGAAGGGGTACGGTACATATAGGTTGGCTATAGGTACAGTAGAGGATGTTGCTCCATATCCGGATTTTGTCCGTAACCGGATATGTCCTTGGCTATATTATGTCGGATAATTGAGGGATTACTGTACAGTATACAAATTTCAGTCTACTGTATTACTATTGGTATTACTCAAAAGTGCTCTAATTTTCCATTACTATTACTATTGCATATTACTATTACCCCATGCCTAGCTGGTAGTATTATCACTATTTACACCTCCCTCTTACTTCACCCTCAGGCGGAACAGCAGTTACAGATGGTGGAGGAGCAGCGTAAAATTGATGAAGAGCGGCAGAAGATTAAGCGGGAACAGGAGAGACGAACACGGGAGGAGCAGAAGATCATTCTCGGCAAGAATAATGCTCGGCCAAAAATCTCTTTCACCATTTAATCCTGGGAATGCATGTGCTTGGGAGGGTTGTATTTTCAGTGTATAGGGTTCCCAGTTATACAAATGTCTTCAGCTCCCTCCCTATCCTCCTAGAGGAGGATAGTGAACAACAGGAGAATGTTAACTTCAGCCTGCAGAGGAACCTGGGGCCACAACAACAATAATGTAGGGGTTCCATTTTAATTGTTTTGTTCCCTTTTATTTTTTCTTTATTTTTTTACAGGATGTAGAACTTCGTTTTGCAATTGGATGCAACAGTAAGTTAATGTAAGAGGCATGGTACTTTGTATTTGCAAGTGATAAGTAGTGTTTTTTTAAGTAAATTGGTTAATGTATTATTGTTTATCTTTCCAGTTAATCCCTTCACTGCCATGCCCTGTGGTATGTAACTTCACCCTCTGCACTGGGATGTCTGATTTTGCAAAGTTTATTATGGCACTTTTTGTCTAGAAATGTTGGTTTATGTCAGATGCATCTGGAATTTAAAACAAAAATCCCACTATTCTCTCATATGGGTTATTTTAGGTCCTCAGTGTTACCTGGTGGATGGCCAGGCTGACGCAGAGGGGAGTAGTTTATTTGGATTTTTTTTTTCTCAGACACTGCAAGATATGTGGAATGCAAGATAAATAAAATTGAGCCTATATAAACTAGTGAACACATTAAGGTGGTAAGATTCTTTACTGTGAATATCTTTATTTTCAAGATTTATTGTAGTTGTGAAAATATCAGCCTTTATGAACTCAAATTTATTTCTGTCAATGCCAGAATGTTAGAAAACAAATAACAGTGAACAAAAATATTCCTGTTACCTCTTTTACTTCTCTTTCCAAGGGTTTTGATAATCAGTTTCAGGAATCCACAGCAATTAATGATGATGATCATATATGGCCACACAACACCGTCATCAGCGCTGTTTGCTTCAGACACAGCAGACTATCTTCAAAGCCAGTGGGAAGAAAATCATGAGAGCCAACTGGATATTTGTTGCCAAGTTTCCTTTACACCAGATAACCATTTACTACCCTGGGTGGTATCCTTATAACCAAATTATGGCACCTGGTGGTTTATTGGGTAATTACAGCACTCCAATCAGATTGAGCCGGTGAAGGTTTATATCCAAGGGATGGTTGGGGTGTATTGCTCACGTAATGCCACTCAGGGATGAGTGTAGCTGGTCACTCTCATCTTAAATGTCAGGACCAACTTGCCTAGCCCCAGGCTCCTATGCTCCTCATGAGGCAACGTAGGATTGGATGATGGATTGAAGGATGTGTATAAACATTTTACTGTATAGAGTAAAAGTTTGGGATATATCTACTAAAAGACAAATAAACTCAAAGAAAAATATCAGTACATAGTAAATTGGTAATAACATCCTGGCATTGTCACAAGTAGTAGTGAGTTGATAAGTTTTGAGTTGCTTATGAGAAGACCCATGTGAGATACCAAATGGGACAGATTTCCATAGGGTTGATCATGCATTTCATGGTGGTAGGTGGGGGCACTTACCATCCACTTGATGTAGTGCTGCTCTCAGGTGTCTACCCTTTCCTCTCTTCCTTCCATCCTCTTCTCTCTTTCCTTCATTCTGTCCTCTTCCTTCTGCCTGTGGGTGACTTGACACTCCCTCTTCTGTCTTTCTTTCTTTCATTCTTTCCTCTTCCTTCTGCCTATAGGTGACTCTACACTGAGTGACAAGCCAAGTGGTTTCCTGTACACTAGGAAACCGTTTACTATGCTGGGTGGTAACCATATAACCAAATTATGGCGCCTGATGGTTTAGTGGGTAATTAAGGGGCTCCAACCAGATTGAGCCTGTGTAGGTTTATATCCAAGGGATGGTTGGGGTTTATTGCATGTGTAATGCCACTTAGGGATGAGTGAGTCTGGTCACTCATTTTAAATATCAGGACCAAATTGCCTAGCCTCGGGCTCCTATGCTTATCTTGGGGCAGCATAGGATTGGATGATAGATTTTTTTTTTTTTTTTTTTTTTTTTTTTTTTTTAAGCTTCACCCCAGTCTGCCTCAGGCAGTTTGAGCTTTTTGCATAAGACAGTGCCTCTGGCAATGAAGGGGTTAAGTATGTTTAGATAATTTCCCTTGCAGTTACAAAGTTTTATATATGATGTTTTATATATGTTCTCTGCATAAATGACATATATATATATATATATATATATATATATATATATATATTTAGATATATATATACAGTATGTATATATACAGTATGTGTATATAATGTCAGTAATGATTGCTTAATTCTACATTGCTATCCTAACTAAAAAGCACTTCACAGTGATGTTCCTCATGGACTTCATTTGTGATTTTATACCTAACGATAACAATAAGTGAGTGTGGTTAATAGGTTAGTTTCTTGGCCTGGATGGAAGAGTATGGGAGGGACATGCTTATAGTGCCGCGTGTTGTACGAGTTTAATGTCGTGCAATGCTTTATGTGAAGAGCTTACTAATGATTTTATTCCAGGGTAGCCAGTGTTTGTAAAGTACAATGCCCATAACTCTGAGTCAGTTCCAGGCCTGTATCGATAGCTTTTTGGTGGAGCCTCATGGGTTCTTGACAGTTATGAGTATGTTACCTCAGACATAAATTGTATATGACATGGATACATAGACTCATACTTTGTTATAATGATAATGACAAGGTCATTGATATTGTTATACCGATTACACCAAGGTTATGTACAGTAGATCATTTGCGTGAAAGGACAGGCTGTCATTTGAGCATCAGGTTAGGTCAGGGGATCACTAGCTTCATATTGGCTTGAAGGTTCAATAAACCAGTTTTGATGGAAAAAAGTTTGACTACCTAAATGAATTGTTTTGACCCATTAAATCATTATAGCTTAAAATATAAACCAGAATTTGAATGTATACAGACTGACATCATATACCATTGATTAATTCTGTATTAGTCATCAATGTTGCTCTAGTGAAGGATGAGAGTGGAAGAACACTGACAAGTGGAAGTGAATTAAGGTGCAGATGGGAAGAATATGTTGAAGAGCTGATGAATGGGAATGATAGAAGCAAAATGGTAATAAGCATGATTGGTTTTGGTAGTGTGCTTAGAAGGATTGGAGTGCTAGGATGTATGGCACTGGCAGAAGTGAAAAATGCTGTGAAAGGTGAAGAACGCGAAGGCAGCAGGTGGTGAGGTGTATGCAAGAATGATAAGTGTAGTGGAGAGAGTGGAATGAAGTATTTGTTATCATCATCATCATCATCATCATCAACATCTGGACCTCCTTTCCCACCCTAGGACTGGGTGAGGAGTAGCAACTTGCAGAGCCCAAGTTTGCCCAGTTCAATGGGCCACATTTCTATCCACTCATCATTCAAACTCTTAGTATCCTGGCTCTATCTGATATGCCAAAAACTTTCACCACATTCTGTCGCTTCACAGAAACGTATCCGATAGTCAATTCAAACGCTGTCACGTTAAAAAGCAGTGCTAAATCCCCGATCATGCACTTCTTACAAAATTCATCCAGCCAGCTTGATCTCTTGTCAGTCCCCTCTCTTCCTTACACACTCATCCACCATATCAATCCATCTTCTTGGCCTGCCTCTCCTCCTCCTTCCTTCAGATTTGCTCAGCTATACCTCTTTCGCCACTCTGTTGTTATCCATTCTCTCCACGTAACCATACCATCTCGGTATGCTTTCTTCGATTCTGGTGTCCACAGACTTCAGCACTCCACACCTTTCACGAATCACATTATTTCATATCATATCCAGTCTCTGTACTCCACGTACATTCTTCAGCGGTCCCGTCTCCACTGCTCTTACTGTTGACTTTTCATTTTCGTGTCACACCATGGTCTCACATCCATTGGCACTGACATTCCTTGATGTAAGTTTCATGCAGCTGCAATACAGAAGCCTCTGTTTCTTATCAAAGTCTCCATAGCACCAGCTACTTTCTTTCCTTGTGTCACTCTACTTTCCACTTCTGTTGCACATTTTCCTGCCTTTTCTGTCACTGTATGCGGGTATTTTTACTCTCTCACCACTTCGAGTCTTTCTCCATTCTCTGTAACATCACACTGGGAGTCACCTTCTCTCTCTCGATAACTATCACTTTGTTCTTTTCTGCTTTTACTCTCGAGGCATGATGTTCATAGACAACAAAACTCTGCACTAGTGTACCAAGTTCTTGTCTGGTATTTGCAAGTAGCACTGCATCATCAGTATGCAACAAATTTGAGATATTCCATCCATCACCATTTATTACCAATGCCATCCCTCTCTCCATTACTCTTGTTTTTACTTCTCTCATCACCCCATCCATATCATCATCATCATCCGGACCTCCTTTCCCACCCTAGGTCAGGGTGAGGAGTAGCAATGTCCAGACAGCCCAACTTTGCCCAGTCCAATGGGCCACGCTTCCATTCACTCACCATTCAAGCCCCCCAAATCGTGGCTCTATCTGATACACCAGAAACATTCACCACTTACTGTCACTTCATATGAATGTATTTGACAGAGTCAATCCAGACGCTGTCACATTAAAAAAGGATGCCAAATCTCTGATCAGGCACTCCTCCTCACAATATTCATCCACCCAGCTCGATCTTTTGTCAGTCCCCTTAGCCTCATCGACTTCCAAACCTCTCTTCCTCACGCACTCATCCACCATATCCCTCCACCTTCTCCTAGGCGTACCTCGCCTCCTCCCTCCTTGAAATTCACTCAGATATACCTTTTTCACCACTCTCTTATTACCAATTCTCTCCACATGACCATACCATCTCAGTACACTCTTCGACCCTGGTGTCCACAGACTTCACTCCACATCTTTCATGAATCACATTATTTCGTATCCTATCCACTCTCTGTACATACATTCCTCAGCAGTCCCATCTCCACTGCTCTCACTCTTGACTTTTCATTTTCTTGCCACACCATAGTCTCACATCCATATGTTAAAGTTGGCATTAACACTCCATCGCGTAAACCTCGCGCACCTGCAACACTCAAGCGTCTGTTTCTTATCAAGGCCTCCATTCCACCAGGTACATTCCTTCCTTGTGTCACTCTACTTTCTACATCTTTTGCACATTCCTCTTTTCTATCACTGTACCCAGGTATTTGAACTTTGTCTCATCCATCCATATATATACTGTATATATATATATATATATATATATATATACGGTATTGAAAAACCATGGGGACATCGCAGAACCTTGTCGCACTCCCACACTGATCGTGAACCATTCACTTAGGTGCCCATTTACCCTTACACATGCCTCATTACCATCATAAAAATTCGTGACAGCATCTAGTAGTTTACCGTCTACACTGTACGTGTGCAAAACCTTCCAAAATCCTTCTCTTGTCTACTGTGTCATATGCTTTAGTCCAGATCCATAAATGCCATAAACTCCTTATAGTCCTTCTCACAAGCCTTCTCCACCATCTATCTCACTGCAGGTATTTGATCCACACATCCTCTGCCACCCTGTTCATCACTTGCAAGGAATTCTGATATCTCTTTTACTTTATAATAATTCTTTCATATACCTTCCCAGCAACACTCAATAACCTTATGCCACGATAATTCTTGCGCTCACTTCACTTGCCTTCATTTTTGTCCAGGGGTACAATCACCACCATTTTGCACTCTGCTGGCATAGTTTCAGTCATCCATGCATTCCTACATACCTCCATTGAGCTCTTCATTCCACTCTCTCCACTACTCTTAATCATCTCTGCATACATCTCATTAACCCCAGCTGCTTTCCATTTTTCTGCCACTTCACAATGTTCTTCACTTCTGTGAGTGTTATGCTTCCTGGCACAACATGCCTTCTCTGCACACCCCCAAAACCAATTATGTTTGCAATTGGTCTGCTTTGTCTATTCCCATGCATCAGGCTTTCAAAATATTCTTTCCATTTGGTCCTTGTTATGCTAGGTGTTTTCAGGGCAGCTTACTGTCCTAAGAACGCCTGGCCTAGTATTGGGTTCTTTTCAAGACCAGGGCTATACCACAAATATAGGAGGAACAGGGCATAAAAACTCAAGGCAACAACTTCCACGTATATTCACTAATCTTACACAAGGGCAATAGGATGTCTCACAATATTTCTGACTCATCAATTCTTGGGCTGCTGAAAGGTGTAAGCGTATCTTGCAGGACACATGACAGACACAGTTCACATTTCAGGGTGGTACAGTTCACAATATGAATCTGGATGCCTTGGAATTATGATTTGTATACAGTGTCTACGATTGGTGGCTCCTGGTCACATGAGAGTTCTTATGTTCAACATTGTCATGATCACTGAGGGGTGCACTGACTTGATCTTGTTGCTGGGAACAAAGGGGGGGGAAGGGAGAATCTAGGTTGACACAGGGGCAAGGAAGAGGGGGTAGGGCGTGCTGAGCAATAATGATCACCACTTTAGATACGGGAGCCTTACTTCTATAACACTGCACTTTAACCCCTTAACCACGGGGCGTCACTTTCTTGACGCTCGGGTGCAATGGATCATACCGCTGGGCGTCACTTTTGCGATTCTGTGTTATTTTGAATTCTCCTGGGCTTTGAAGTGGTTGCTTGTGTCATCTGTCAGTACTGCCAGTGTCTAACAGTAGTCAGTGCTGCTATTGTCATCTGTACTCCCATCCATTGTTGACAATTTAGCCATTTCTCCCCATTCTTGACTCCCCTCCCTACCTCCCCTCCGTTACCCTCTCCTCCCGCCTGCTTCAGCTGCGCCTCACTAGACAAATCTTGCCCAGTTTTTTCCACTCATTTCATCCATTGGAATGAGCCCTATGCCTTATTCTTATACAAAATAATATATATAAAAAAGAAAAAAGGTAATTGATAGTGCCATACACCTGGAATTGGCTAATTATCACCTGGCAACATCCCACGTGCACTCATTCGCTAATTTTTCCTGTTTATTTCCCCTTGAAATATGCTGTATGACCTGTTCTCATAATAAAAATATATATAAGAAAGGAAGGGAGAAGCCTAAGTGACATTTACATTCACCTGGAACTACCTAATTTCCTGCCAATCATTTCACAGCATATAAATTAGCAGCTGTCACCTTGCTAACATTGTCAACCCTTGGCGGCCCCACATCTGCCTCATCATTCAGTTCAGTGTTGTCTCTTGAGATGAAAGCACGTAGCACTCACGCCCCTCCATTTCCGCCGCTTCTAGAGGGCCCTGTGACCTCTGCCCCTACTAAACCCCATGTGGGAAGGGGTAAAGGACTAAGTGACTGCTGTGGAGTGTGAACTGGCTAATTTATCCATGATAATGATGGACTGTGACTACAATCTTTCTGGTGAATCATGTGATGAGCCAGTAGAGGAAATGGTGATAAACTACGAGTGCTTCAGTGTCCCAAGTTCATCCTGGCTCCAAGGGAAAGGAGCCTTTAGTTACTGGAAGTGACAGTGTATAACATAGTTTAATAAAATAGAAATGTAAACAATTACTAATATAAGAATATGAGTACAAATACTTGGAGTAATGACAGTGAAAGCTTTGCTCTCTACACTAGTTTAATGAACTTGAAAGCTAATGCCTGGAGTGAAAATAAACTACTATTACTAAAGGAAACTTACGTGTATATATAAGTGTAATAAAGTACTAGGAATATAAAGTGTGAGTGTTTTTTAAAAAAGCAAATGACAGAATACCAGCGGGGAATAAATGCGGGTGGGAAGCTGGTATGCGCTCGTAATTTACATTGCTTTCACGGTGTTTTTTTGTTGTTGTATGGATTCCAAACTACATGCAAATCATAGAATAGTGTCTCTAGCGATAATAACAGGCTGGGGTAATCATATTACGGGGTGTCAGGAAGTGTAAAGTGGAGACTTCATTACCCAACTTCAAAAGTCTCCACATGTCCTACGGTAGTCGATGAAGGCTCAACAAACATCCCAGGAGAAAGCTGAAGGTATGTGCCATATGCATATTTAATTACTGTATAATATTCTAGGACTAATAACTGATTTTTGGTAAATATTTTTAAAAAGTCAGTCGGAGCGCGAATATCCCCACGTGAGGTGCACGGACTGCCTCCTACATGCCCACACTTAAGGGGTTAAGTCACTGTCTTGGCATGGTCACTTAATGAATCCACTTTTGGCAGTCTACTGTAGGTCAGCATACTGAGCCACACCCGAGTCACTTATAGTTCAGGTAGGTTGATGTCGTCCCCCATGGGCGTGATGAAGGGCCCTGGGTGCTGGGGACTGCGGCCAGAGGTCTGTCTGGTGAGGTAGGGCCAGACAACTCCAGACGCCTTCTGAGCCGCTGGGTGGAGGATCCACGTTGCCTCAGCCAGGGGTGGGGTGGGTCTCGCCCCAGGGAGCTGGGGGTGCCGTCAGGGACCTGGGGGCTGTGGTCCGCACCGGGGTACTCCACCGTTAGGAGGGTACTGCGGCATCGTTCCAGGGAGGGTTCCGTCAGGGGCAGGTCTTCCTCAGGGGCCGGCTGCTGGGAAAACAGCCCCAGGGACAGTACAGGGCCCTGCCACCAGGCTGCGAGCAGTGGACTCCTGGCTGGGGACTGGTACCACTGCAGGTGGACGCAGGAGGGCGACGTGTGGCCATAGAGCGGCTGGAGGCTGTCTCTTGTCTGCGGGCATGGCAGGAGACTGTCGCCTGTGTCGTGTCCTCAGGACTGGCACGGACCCTGTGGGTAGTATAGATGGAGCGGCTGGAGTCCATCTCAAAAGTGGAGCGACTTGAGGCCGTCTCTTTGGTGGAGCGGCTGGAGGCCGTCTCCAAGGGGCTGTATGGAGTGTAAGGTTCGGTTCCACCCCAGTCCTGACGCAGGCTGGGCTGGCGAGAGGGTAGTGCGCCCTGGCTGAGGTGTACGGGTTGGGTCGGTTCCGGGGAGTATGGACACGTGGCTACCTGGGACTTGTGCTCATATAGTACAGACACCCCGTACGCTACATCTAACCCTCTGTTGTCGCCTCCTGGGGGTGTTGTGTCACTGCTCGTTGTTATCATTTCACCACCGTCGTCGTGGGAAAAGTCACGTCCCCATGCCCGGAGGTAATATGTGTGGATGGTGTTGGTGCTGTGTACCGGCGTCAGGTGTTGCAGGAGAGCGGTCCAGTGGTCGGTCATCTTGTCCGGGTCATGGTGTGAGGCATAAGTGAGGAAGAGGGTGGAAGGTAGGGTGGCTGCCTGGAGGAGGCGGAGTAGGTGGTGGGGCCCGCGGATGCAGTGTTTCACCCCGAAGGCTGGGGCCCAGGTGACGCGCCTGATCATCATGGTGAGGGCCTCGGCTGAATTCTTGCAAGGGCAGAGGCAGTGGTGCTTTTATGCTGGGGCATTGCGCATTGGTTTACCCTGGAGATAGAGATAGGAGATGGCTGAGCCTGGTGTATCATGAAGGTGATTGATGTTGTGTTCGGGGTGAGAGAGCTGGGAGGGGAGGGTGGAGGAGTGGGGGATGGGGTGGCAGTGTATCTTGCGGGAGGGTGTGAAAGGTGACCGGAGTGGGTGACGGTGGTTTTGAGGGTGGGGTGGGTGGTGATGTTGGTGTGGGGCCTTGTCTTGTTACAGCTGTGTTTGGGGTGGCATGTGGGGTGGTAATGTTAATGGGTTGGCGGTGTGCTGGTGAATGTGCGGTTGTGGTCGGGTGGGGAGTGGGCAGCTGAGGGCGTCTGGGTCCGGGGTGGTGTGGGCATGGACAGAGCAGGCTGCAGGTGGGGGGCGGGTGGAGTGGTGGGGGAGGATGGGGGTGGTGGGGTGGGGTGGGTGGTTTTTGCAGCATTGGTGAAGGTAGCGGTGAGGTGTGATGCGGCGTTGGTGAAGGTAGCAGTGAGGTGTGATGCGGCATGACGGGGTAGCATCGATGATGGCAGGGAGGGAGGAGTGACATAGCAATTGTTGGAATTGGGAGGGGGGTCTGGGGTGGCAGAGGAAGGTGAGGCAGCATTAGGGTAGGTGAGGTGGGCAGGGGCATGGAAAGGGCGGACGTGGCGGTTTCTGAATGTGTGGGGGGTGTTGTGATAGTCTATAGTCACTTGATAGGGGTTTGGGACTTGGGTGACGGTGTAGGAGCCCATGAAACATGGGGCGAGTTTGTGTGGTACAGGCAGCTTTGCCACCATCATGGTGTCACCTGGCTTGTAGGAGTTGGAGGGCGCAGCATCCGGCTATAGGTCTAGGCTGTTTTGTAGACTGTGGAGTTGCCTCTTAAGGTGGTGGAGGGGATCGGACGTGGGAGGAGTAGAGGGTGGTTGCAGGTGTCGGCGTAGGGGAAGGAGTGGTGCTTCCCTAAAGATGCGTTCGTGTGGGGAAATGCCATCTTCCCTGGGGCAGGAGTTCATTCCCCATTGGATGATTTTAACGTGGGCTGGCCAGTCTTCATTCTTTGTCTCCTCTATTCGGGCCCGGATTTGATTCATCAGGGTACGGTGGCTCCTTTCATATATCCCGTTGCCCTGCAGCCAATACGGGGAGGAGTGGGATACTAAGTAGCCGAATAGGTTGGCTAGCTCCTCCAAGATGGCACCAGTGAATTCGGGGGTGTTGTCCGAGTTCAGGGCCTGCGGAATTCCAAAATAGGGGAAGATGTGGCGGACCAGGGCCTTGGGTACAGCAATGGCGTGGTGTTCTTTGGCTAGGCATACTATGAGGAACTTGGAGTAGGTGTCCACAAAGGTGATAATGTACCGATAGCCTGCCTTCGGTGGTAGGGGCCACACTATGTCCATGGACAGCAACTGCCAGGGTTGGTTGGCAGTGATGTTTCCCGAAGGGCTGGATGTGCAGGTGATGTCCTTGCCCAGGGCACATGCTCGGCAGGATTGGGCGTTCTGCTTGGCTAGCTGGGAGGGGTTGGGGGTCCAATAGATTTTGTTGAATATCTGCAGGAGCCTTTTCATCCTTAGGTGGATCCTGTTGCTGGAATGAAGATGTCTCATGGCATCCATGGCGGCGTCAGGGGCAAGGACAATGTGCCCAGATGGAGTGAAAAGATGGTCGCCCTGTTGCTGCAGCTTGGTGAACAAATGAGATGGGATCCATGGTGGCCAGTCCTTACTACACTACTGCGCAAGGAGGTCCGATCCGGGCTGGAGTGCGTGGATGGGGTAGGAGAGGGCATCGGCATTAGTGTGGAGTTTGCTGGGACAGTAGGAGGTCTCATAGTCGAACTCCTCTAGGGTTTCTCTCCACCTAGTGAGCTGGGAGTTATGGGTGTCTGATTGGCGGAGCCATTGGAACGACTGTTAGTCAGTGATGATGATGACAAGGGTTCCGGAGAGGTAAGCCCGGAAGTTCTCCAAGGACCAGATGATGTCCAGGAACTCCCTCTGGGTGGTGGCGTAGTTCGCTCCGCATGATTTAGGGTGCGGCTGGCGCAGGCGATGATGTGTTCCCGTCCTTCTTGCACTTGCGTAAGGACGGAGCCGATGGCTATCAGGGAGACGTCTGTGTACAGCCGGAATGGTAAGGTATAGTCAAGGAAGGCGATGATCAGGGTGGTTGTGAGCTAGCGCTTCAGTGTCTGAAACACTTCCTGTCGTTCAGTGGTCCAACTGAAGGGTTCCCCCTCCGGGTCAAGTCGTGGAGTGGCTTGGCAATATCAGCGAAATCCTTCATGAATCGCCGGTAATAGGAAGCAAGGCCCAGGAAGGACCAGACTTTGTGGACGTCCCGGGGTAGGGGAATGTTGGCGATAGCACGCAACTTGTCTGGGTCAGGTGCAAGCCCATATTTTGAGATCACATGCCCCAGGAAGGAGACGGTCCGGGCTGCCAGGACGCATTTGGAGGGCTGGAGCTTCAGGCTGGCCTGCCAGATCCACTGGAATACTCTTCTGAGGCAATGGAGGTGATCGGCCCATGTCTTGCTGAAGATAATAACGTCATCCAGAGATGCCAGACAAATTTCCCAGGTCAGGCCACTGAGGACTGACTCCACCAATCAGGAGAACGTTGCTGGGGCGTTGCAGAGGCCGAAGGGCAGGACACTGAATTTGTGGTGCTTCCCATTGCTAGTGGAAAACGACGTTTTCTGTCTGTCCTTGGGTTGCATGGGGACTTGCCAGTAACCCGATTAGAGATCTAGTGTGGAGAACCAGGAGGCACCGTACAGGGAGTCGAGGGAGTTGTCTATCCTGGGAAAGGGGGTGGCATCTTTGATGGTCATGTTGTTGAGGTGGTGGTGGTCGACCTAGAAGCGCATGGTACTGTCTTTCTTTTGGACAATGATGACGGGGGAGGACCAAGGGCTGGTGGAGGGTGAGATCACGCCAGCATCAAGCATTTCCTGGACCTGCTGGTCTTCCTCCGCCGCTGTTTAGGGTTTTTTCCATCTGGATGATTGGCGGATTGGTGGTCCTGTGGTGTGTACAGTAATCTCTCCACTATCTGATGTAATTGAGCCAAAGGCATGTCCAGAAAGTGGTCCCGTCCGGATAGTGGGCCCCAGCCTCCTGGACTTGTACTTATGGACCCTAACTCAGAAAAACGCCTATACAACTCCCTCTGGACATGCATAGCACCTATTCTAGACCCAAATCACACCAATAAGGGACATAAAAGACTGAAATAAATGTAAAAGAACCAGAAAATGAGGTTTCAGAGGTGAGTTTATACAATACTTAACATTCTGGGTACCTACTTAGAAGTCCCTGGCTCCTGGACTGGTAGTTATGGACCCTAACCTAGCCTAACTCAGAAAAACACCTCCCTACTGCACATGCATAGACCTAAGACCCTATTCACACCAATAAGGGACATAAAAGAATGAAATGAGGTTTTAGAGGTATGGAAAATACAGTATAATATGAAACCTTCTGGTTACAACAAGTCCCTGGCCATTTCGATGAATAACCCGCCTCCTCTCAGACTCTGACAGTAAAAAGGAGTTCCTGAAGCACCTGCAGTGCACTGTACATAAAGTCTTGCATTGAACTTTAGTCATTTGCACTCAGAAATCCATTCTCTTAACACTGAGCACTCAAGTCTTACTTGCGCTCCATTGTACCGTAATGAAATAAGTGTTGCACTCTACACTTAAAGTCTTTTCACTCATAAATCCATTTTCTAAACATAACACACTACTTTATTTGCACTACACTAAGTCTATAAAATCAGTGTTGCACTCTGCACTTTAGTCTTTGCTCTCAGAATTCTAATTTCTTAACACTATGCACTATTTTTTTCACTGCACAACACTGTAAATTCCCGTGATTGACGCAAGGAACGAGGATTTTGGCGATTAATGATCCGCTGCCTGAAAGCGCGCACTTCCTGCACAAGTCCCAAGGGCCCCATCTCCCTGTTGCAGTCCGGGTGTTCCAGGTAGTCGAGAACGAACTCTACGTGTTCCTGGAGTGCGCTCAGCTTGGGGATTGCTGGTGTAGTGTCATGCTGAGAGGAGTCTGCATCATTGTCGCCGTCCTCGACGCAATCTTCAAGCTGGGTACTGACACCTGCAACTGAAGATGCGGTCTCGATATCAGACATGATCTGACACCCAGGATTGCCCTCGTCGTCATCCAACCACTCACGCACTTCGTCCACATCAACATCGTCCCCGTGCGCACATAGACGTACATGGAAGTCATCCACGTCAAAACCTAGGAAATCGTGCTCCACATCCGTTCCGAGAAGCAGACGAGACCAACCATTTGCTAGAGTCTTGACAGGGACTTCCTTCCATGCACTGGCCCAGTTGTAAATGGCAGACTTGATGTTGTAGCGGCAAAGGTTTTCCAAAGTCTGCTGGCCTCGCGTGTCCCGTCCCTCACTGCGCTCGTCCTCGTCCTCGAGAACAACCATCACCTCGTCCAGGAACTTCCTTCGGTACAGCCTCTTCGTTGCCACGATCACTCCTTGGTCCATTGGTTGGATGAGAGCAGTAGTATTAGGTGGCAGAAACATGCACCTAATGCGCCCATTCTCAGCCACCAAGTCCTAGTCGCACAGGTGAGCAGGTGCATTGTCAAGGAGAAGGAGGGCCTTTACCTGGTCGCGTGGGATTTCCAGTTTCTCTGTCTGGTAATGTTATGACCTCCTTGACGAAATGGCGGTGGAACCAGTCTTTGAAGATCCGGGCAGTGAACCATGCCTTCAAAGAATGGTACTGTAACGTCCAAAGATGTTATCCATACAGGTAGGGATTGTAAAACGCCTGGTCTTGTACTCGGGGTCTGCTTTATTGGATGTTCATCACAAATAATGTTGCTTACGCCGACGCTCCCCTCGGAGGCCTCTCACGTAGCAACCCCGGTCATAAATCTTGTCCACCTCCCCTCACCTCGAGAGGCGGCCCATACACAGACCCCTATCCTGAGCAGTACGACTGAAAGGAATTTCGTCTACTTTAACCTTACTTTTACATCAATGCAAAGTATATAACACTGTTTTCTCACTATCAGCTGTTACACAGATGCTTCACGGACTAACATGAGGTACTTACAGATTGTGGCACCTCTCAATCCCTGGTTAATCCCCAGAAAATTACGGGGCCCCTTACACACTTCTTTCCAATTAGGCGGGTGGTCTGCCTGATTCCCGGAAAGAAAGTATCAGGAAAAAAAGTAACAGTAAAAAACGTAAGGGAAAGAGCTAATCTAACCTAACCTAACCTAATCTAACCTAACCTAACCTGACCTAATCTAACCTAACCTAACCTAACCTGACCTAACCTAGGAAAAGTTGTTACTTTTTGACTGTTACTTTTTTTCCTGATACTTTCTTTCCGATTCCCGGTCTGCCTCTGCCCCTCTAGCGGCCTAGACCGCATAAAACAACAAAGTCTTTGTATTCATACAAAGAGATCGTACATATAAACTGAATACAGTACATGCAAAGTTTTCCTATTTTACCTTAGTTCAAGCAAAAATTTCTTACTTAATAAAATGCAAACTATAGCAGGCACTACAAACTAAATATCATGTCACAAAAAATAAGAGAGACTTTATATTCATGTGATGTGCCGTAACATTCCGGCCCCTTAAATGAGACTCCTCTCATTTACAAAGCTACTACTACAAGGCACATCTCAAGCACTTATATAAATTTCCACTAAAGGCGACAAAGCACAAGTAATACTACAAAGTATACTAAACTATGATGGTACATTTAAGTTGAGGTAGTGATACAGAGTACACATTAATACTACAAATGCACAAGTTTATTTAGCCTTGCAGAGCGGAGCACGTCGCACACTCTCAGTCAGGAGGCATTATTATGGCCAGAGTCCTGACTGCTCAAGGCTCAACTAACCTACTGTGTTGCTGCCCTCTAACAAACACAACTTTGTCACTGGCCTTACAAACTTATTGTAGGCTGTGCGCACTTCTACACTGCGCACCAAGCCGTCTCTGCCAGTGAACACCTGTGTAACTCTCCCCAGAGGCCAGCATTGCCTTAGGGTACCTCCTTCCATCACTAGAACCAAGTTCCCAATCTGGAAATTTCTTTTGGGCTCCAGCCACTTCTGACGCAACTGTACTAAAGGAAGGTACTCTTTAAGCCATCGTTTCCAGAAATGATCAGCTATAAACTGAATATGTCTCCATCTTTTACCATACAAATCCTGCTTGCACGTTTTACCCAGTGGAGCAGCATGACCTGGACGGAGCAAGAGCAAGTGATTTGGGGTCAGAGCCTCTAGATCTTTGGGATCATCTGACGCAAGTGTTAAGGGCCTACTGTTGACAATTCCTTCTACCTCGCAGAATACAGTGTCTAACCGCTCATCGTCAAGAACCTGATTCCTTAGGATGACGGTCATGATCTTTCTTATTGTTCTTATCTGTCTCTCCCATATCCCTCCCATATGTGATGCTGCAGGAGGGTTAAACTCCCACTTGATGTGCTTGAGAAGAAGCTGATCCTTTACTTTGTTTGACTCATTCCACTGATTGAGGGCTTCTCTTATCTCTCTATGAGCCCCAACAAAGTTTAGTGCCATTGTCTGAACGAATCTTTTCGGGAGCTCCTCTCCTCGCCATAAATCTGACCAAAGCATTTATGAAGGAATCTGCATCAAGTAAGTTCAGCTTTTCACTATGTACGGCTCGCACTGTTAAGCATGTAAAGATACAGCCGTATCTCTTTTCCTGGGACCGGCCCCTCTTCACTAGGAAGGGCCCAAAACAATCTATCCCCACATACGAGAAGGCGGGCTTGTTAGGAGTCACGCTCTCCTGAGGTAGCTGGGCCATTTGCTGTGAGCCCATCGGTACTCTACTTCTCCTACAAGTGATGCAATTTCTTGTTACTTGACTAATCAGTGGCTGCAACTTGGGTATCCATTAGCACTGCCGGACAACTGCTGCAACATGTTCTCGCCCGGCGTGCCCTGTATTCTTGTGAGCTTCCCTAACAATTAGCTCTGCTACATGGTGCTGTCGTGGCAATATCACTGGATGCCTTGCGTCTTCAGTGCGTGGTGCCATATGAAGGCGACCTCTTACTCTCAGCAGGTCGTCATCATGTATATAGGGTTCTAAGCGGTAGACTGGACTATTTGAGGGCACACACCCTTGTGCTCTAAGAGCTTGTATCTCGGCACCATAATGCTTTCTCTGGATGCACCTAAGTATAGCATTCCCAGCTCCTTCCAAGTCTGTAACTTCAAGATCCTTGCCCTTCAGGCACCATGAAGCAGGTTTTCTTTCTTTAAGCCATGCTCCGAATGGACGGATCCGTGCTACAGTCTTCTTCATACGGAACCAGCTTGAGAAGCTTCCTATTAGCCTGTCAGTTGCACTCTCAGTGACCTGAGATACTGTTAATGCTGTCGGCATCTGTTTCACTTCTTTGTCGTTGTTCAAGATTTCAGGATTTTCTTCAGGGCACCCTGACCACTTTACTTCTTCTTGCCAGAGGAACTCCGGCCCCTGTTTCCATCTTGCATTGGTGATCATTTCATTTCCAGTCAGCCCTCGTGACGCGTCATCAGCGGGATTCAGCTTCGTGCTCACGTGCCTCCACTGTATGGCATGGGAGCCACTGTGAATTGCTGCCACTCTGTTGGCAACAAAGGTGTGAAACCTCTTAGACTCATTCTTAATGTACTGGAGAACAATCATACTATCAGTCCAGAAGACAGATTCTTGGAGTTTTACTTCCATCTCTTGACGCAGTGTAGTGTCCAATTTTACTGCTACTACTGCTGCCAGGAGTTCCAATCTAGGGATTGTTAACTGCTTCATTGGTGCCAGCCTAGATTTGGCTGCTAACAAGGTACAGTGGATTCCTCCTGCTTCATTCTTTATTCTCACATAACTCACAGCTCCATATGCTTCCTCCGAGGCATCACAGAAATGATGCAGCTGATAACTAATGACCGTACCAAAGTCTGGTGGTATGATAGAGCGACCAATTCCAAATTCTTCTAATTCTGGCGGATCTTCCAACCACCTTTCCCACCTTTGTTTGCTGTGTGGAGTCAGCTCATCATCCCAACCTTTACCTAATCTGAACTCATCCTGAAATATCTTCTTAGCTACCAACACAAAGGAGGAACAAGACCTAAAGGATCGTATGCTGAACTCAACACACTAAGCAATCCTCGCTTCGTGCTTTCCTTCCTCTTCGGTTTTGTTCTGATACCCAATTTGTCATCTTCAGTGTTCCATTCAAGACCCAATGCACGTTCAACTGGTAGAATATCTTGATCAAGGTTCATCTTCACTCCTTTAGCTCGTTCTTCTGTGGGTATTGAGCTGAGCACTCGTTTGCTGTTGCTCATCCATTTTGTCAAACGAAAGCCTCCACACGACGGCATCTGACAAAGTTCAGTCACTAAAGTCACTGCTACATCCTCAGAACTTACAGACTTCAAACAATCGTCTGCATAAAAGTTATCCAACACAGTGTTCACAGCTAACGAGCTAAATCTACTGGACTGATCAAGTGCTGTGCGACGAAGTGCAAACCCTGCACAACTTGGACTCCATACTCCACCAAACAAATGTGCAGTCATCCTGTAGACTTGAGGCTTCTGTGCAATGTCTTCGTCTGTCCACCAAAGGAACCTTTACACGTTCCTGTGTTCTGGTGTGACACGTACTTAATGGAACATGGACTAAATATCTGCCATAATAGCTATCTTCTCCTGCCTGAATCTAAGCAACACACCAAGCTGTTTATTCGTGAGATCCGGTCCCTTATATATGTACTTGTTGAGTGAATATCCCTGGGACTCAGCTGCACAAACACTAATCTGAATTTTTCAGGTTTACTGGGATGGTTCACATTAAACACAGGCAGATACCAAGTTATCCCTGGGAAGGCACTGATTTCTTCTTCAGGCACCCGTTCAGCATGTCCTTTAGCCACTAAGTTGTTCACTTCAGACCTGTAGCTCTCCAGAAGACTATCATCCTTAGCTAAGCGTCGCTTGAGGGATCGAAGGCGCTTCTCTGCCATACTACGATTATCGTGCAGTCCAGGCGGGTTGGACCTGAACGGTATTGGTAATTCATAATGACCGTTTTTTAACACAATAGATCGAGCCCAAAGATCCAAAACATTTTGGTCCGCTATAGACATTGCGGGCTTCTCTAACTGTTGACCTCCATCTACTGCCCAAAACCTTTCCACCTTAGTCTCTAGGCTTGTTTCCGGCACTGTCATGGAATTGATGTAGCTGCAGAGGGCCTTTTCTCCTTGAAAGTTTTTATTCACTGGCCCGTTAACCATCCAACCTAGTTTTGTGCGGATAGCGTAAGGATCGTCATCTCGACCACGCCTTACCTCTAGTGGTGCTAAGATCTCTGGATAGTTCTGACCAATAATCATTTCAACGCAGAGGTTGGTCATGTGGGGAACGTCAAGATCTCGCAAGTGCTCCCACCGCTCAAAGTCCTTTGGAACTGCTATACTGTCTTGAAGATCAGGGATCTTTTTTACTGCAAGCACTTCTGGTAGGCTTAGTAACTTATTCTTGCGACCTGCACCCTTCAGTTCTAAAGAAACTATCGCTGCACCTGCATCTGTCTCACTGTTTAAGGTGGAAAGGGACACATTTCTTGGTTCACCTTGAACGTTTAACTTTTCCACCAAAGACTGGGAGCAAAATGTCCTGTTACTTCCCGTGTCTACCAAAGCAAGAGCTCGAACAGCCTTAGATCCACCTTTGCCTCGTACTAGAACGCTAACTATAGGCAAGGCTATTTTGTCGTTAGTCCCTGGTGCCCTGCATCCGTAGCTTCTGTGAGTAAACTTCGCTGTCTTTTCGTTACCTCCACTGGTTCCCTTAGTTTTCTTATCCGTACCTTGGAATGCCTCGTGCAGTAGCTTGGAATGCCATAGGTCGCAACCCTTTACACCACAGGTAGACCACTTCCTACACTGATCCACCCAGTGTTCTCCACGCAGGCAGTTGTAACAGAGTCCTCTTTTTTGGGCAAAACTCAGTCTCTTCTCTGATGTCAAATTCTGGAACTGCTCACAGTCCGGTAACCAGTGCTCTTTATTGCAAAGCTGACACCATGGTTTTTTCTTATTGCTTGCCCTCACAGCACCAGCTTCACTCTTGGTCAGAGAAATTACCAATATGCCGGGAATCGAACCCGGGACTCTCAGGTGAGAGCCAGGCAGCATACCACTACACCACGACCAGGTAAAAGATAACTGACGTTGTCACAATCTTGTAACCAACGTCCCTCCGCCCCCACTGTGGGCATCAAGAGGATGAGTTAACCCCCTGGCACTCGGGCAAGTAGATGCTTTTAATCTATCCCAAACACTTACGGCAAGTCAGAATGAAGAGAGAACCTGCATTTTTTCCGATTCCCGGCATATTGGTAATTTCTCTGATGATTTTTCCTGTGAAAAAAATGCAGGTTCTCTCTTCATTCTGACTTGCCGTAAGTGTTTGGGATAGATTAAAAGCATCTACTTGCCCGAGTGCCAGGGGGTTAACTCATCCTCTTGATGCCCACAGTGGGGGCGGAGGGACGTTGGTTACAAGATTGTGACAACGTGAGTTAACTTTTACCTGGTCGTGGTGTAGTGGTATGCTGCCTGGCTCTCACCTGAGAGTCCCGGGTTCGATTCCCGGCATATTGGTAATTTCTCTGATGATTTTTCCTGTGAAAAAAATGCAGGTTCTCTCTTCACTCTTGGTCTTTGTGGATTCAACCGAGGTGGTGGCAGAGTCCCTATCACGAACTTCAGTACTGAAACAAACTTTCTTGGACGCAATTTCCTTCTTGTGGTTCGTTCGCTATCTTTGCTGATTCCTCAACGAATTTAGAAAGCTTTTCTATATCTGGGTACTCCTTATGTTTCCCTTTGAAATGGACCACCTCAGTGACCCATTTTCTTCTACAATCATAAGGCAGCCTCTCTACTATTTTGCCCATACTGTACTCTGAGCCCTCCAGGCAATCCTTAATGCTATCCACAAGTTCTTGCAGTCCGGTTTTGTCATTTGGACGTATTTGGGGGCCTTGAATAATCTTGTTTAGCCAGGCTTGTGATACCGTGAGGTCATTACCAAACCTCTCCTCCAGGATCTGTCTTGCCCATTTATACCCTTCTTCAGCTTTCATCATGTAACAACATGACACCGCTCTGGCAGCAGGTCCAGTACACAGCCGTAACAATCGGTTCTTCTTAACTGCAGGACTAACTGAAGCACTACCATTGGATTCGTCAAAGTTACGTATGAAACGCCAGTAATCGAGCGGGTTTCCATCGAAGGCTTGTAGTTCTATCTGTGGTATACGATGCATTTCTGTGAGATGTGGTCGATCACACTTCGTGCTTACTGCCTGTGAGTCAATACATTCATCACTTCTCTTGGATGGTTCCCCGGGAGGAGTTTCCTTATGGCATTGATATTCTGTTTGAGATGTCATTAACTCAGGAGGTTTATATGGCCGACATGGCTCAACCATGGGGCCTTTATCAGACTCCTCACCATGCGGATGCCATGGATTTGCATAAGGATCGAGTCTCATAGGTCTGTCATCCTTGGCTGAACTCCAGACCTGGTTGTTCCATGGGACGCTCTCAAGTGCCGGTTTCAACCTTGCTCCGATTTTCCTTATTTCTGTAGCCGTCCCCCTGGACTTCCTTTCTTCATAGTCGTCCCAAACTTGTCCGGCAGCGGCAGCCGCAGCAGCTTCACCTTGCAGTGCCATATATTCTGATTTCAACTTGGCCTCTTTTCTTTGCTGAGCCAACCTTTCAACTTGTTCCTCTAACTCAAGATCACGCATCTTCCTCTGTCGTTTTACCATGTTTTCTTGTCCTTCTAACTCGAAATGTCGCAGCTTACTCTGGAGAATCTCTTCGGCATTCTTAAGCTTGGCCTCCTGTGCAGCTCTGTGCACCATAGCACTCCTTTTAGATGAAGAATTATTTGAGGATGTTTTCGACAGTACCGTAATCCTTGATCCTGAGGCCCTCGAACTTACTCTATCAGATCTCTTTGGGTCTATCACACTAATCCCAGGATTTTCCTTTCGCCTCAGCCAGCTCCTAGCTTGACCTATATGTTCATGAGCTCTTTTTCTAGCGAGTTCAATGTACGATTCTGCCATATGCTGCTCCTCCTCATTCTGGTGAGAGTGTAAGATTTCAATGAGCTTTAAATGACACTCCTCAAGACTTAGAACAGAGGCTTCTACAACATCGATTGCAAACCTAACTGCTTGAACATCGGAATCATCATTCGTAAAGAGTGACTGCAAATTTTTGAGTCTTTTGGTTAATGCCCCTAATTTACCGGCTCTCGTACCTTTCAGTGCCTGAATCCTCTCCGCCATCACCCCGTCTTCGTCATCTGCTTGTCGACTTTCTTGATTACCTACATGGGCTGCGAAATGCTCTGCGTCCAACTCATGCTGCTCCCTTACATTTTTGTTAGTATTTTCACCCGACTCTGAGACAAGAGTGTTATCACTATCAACAGCATCTGAGCGACTTGACATTTGTCGCAGGTGGAGAAGCTCGTGCTCTTCTGCCTTATCAGACATTTTACTTCTACAGTACTAGACAAATGACAGACTGAATACAATTTGCCAACAGTTACAGAAATAATATCTAAATGCTTCTGCTGAAACCCAAACAAACGATGTCAAACAATAAATCTCCATATAGTTAAACCAATGGGAAAATAATTGATCAGTCATAGCAATCAGTACCGCACAAATTATAATTCACAACAGCAATTCAGATGGTATTGCACGGCAACAACAATACTGCAAATGAATAAACAAAGCACTTCAAGGCAATTCATCGCAATTTTACTTTAACAATGATCTTTACTATTGCTCAGCATCCAACACAGCAATATCAACTACTGCGCAGCACAATACAGCAGTCTTTACTGCAGAGTATTCTTTCTTTGGGCATGCAATCATACACCAAACAATACTAAGTTGTATCACAATGATGTTACAGTACCGTACAACATGCATTAATATCTGAGTAGCTGTTACCATGTAATGGCAGCTTGAATTCCTTTGTTCCCAGCACTAAACTCTATTCATTTATCACTAGTTAAAACTGGGAAAATTTTCAAACTGTACCACTCATACATGAATATTATAAGTCCAATGATGTTATATCACTTGCCTACTCTGTGGTTGTTTCCCCTCTGATGTTCAGTAGGGCCAAAGTCTGGTACACTAGGTGGGGCTCCGCACAAAATGGCGGTCCTGGGGCCAAAATACATAAATCAAACACCTCACCTTGGGCGACGATTTTCTTACGTGAAGCAAATCTTCGTACTTCGACGTGTAACGTCCAAAGATGTTATCCATACAGGTAGGGATTTTAAAACGCCTGGTCTCGTACTCGGGGTCTGCTTTATTGGATGTTCATCACAAACAATGTTGCCTATGCCGACGCTCCCCTCGGAGGCCTCTCATGTAGCAACCCTGGTAAAATGCCCGACGCCGGACCACCCACCCTGCCACCCCCCACCCCACCACCGGGCCACCGCCACACCACCACCCCAGGAAGACACAACGGGGGGGCTAGTGACCCAGGGAAAAAGGGTCACCTGTCCACTACTGACCTGCGCCCCTCTTCCCCGCAACTGCCCCGACACCAGGTGAACAAAGATCGGCAACGACCTTGCAGGCGGGACAACCATCGCCAGCAGTGGGGTGGGACTGAACAGGTTTCAGTCCCAAGTAACGTTTTGGCGACGGCCATAGTTACACCCTCAAGGGCAGGAGGCCCAAGGCTACGGCCTAGAGTGAGCACCGAGGCGCCAGTACCCTTAGCCACGTCCAGGGCAGGAGGCCCTATAGTGTGCACCGGGGTGTCAGTGCCCTCAGCCACGTCCAGGGCAGAAGGCCCAATAGTGTGCACCGAGGTGTCAGTGCCCTCAGCCACTTCCAGGGCAAGAGGCCCTATAGTGAGCACCGGGGTGTCCGTGCCCTCAGCCACTCCAAGGGCAAGAGGCCCAATAGTGTGCACCGGGGTGTCAGTGCCCTCAGCCACTTCCAGGGCAAGAGGCCCTATAGTGAGCACCGGGGTGTCCGTGCCCTCAGCCACTCCAAGGGCAAGAGGCCCTATAGTGTGCACCTGGGTGTCAATACCCTCAGCCACTTCCAGGGCAGGAGGCCCTTATGTGAGCACCGGGGCGTTAGTACCCTCAGCCACTCCAAGGGCAGGAGGCCCTAGCAGACAGCTAGAAGTGGGTCCCAGGGTGAAAAGACCTGGAGCCACGGCTGTGACAGACCCAGGAGAGAGAGTCGCCTCTGTGCTTCCCTCCCTGTATATAGGAGAGGACACGGTCTCCGTGTACACTCAGCCTATCTCGTTCCCCTGTGGGAACTGCTTGTCACCACCCGGGAGTGTTGCCCCGGAGGTGTCGCCAGAGTGGTGGCAAAGTCCGAGACCGGACCTGCCTCCCACTCCTGGGAAATCTCTGTCCTTTGCAGGCACCAGCAGGAGACGAGGCCGCTGTCCAACCCTGACGGCGCGTCTCCTGGCAGGCGACCGCACCCCCAGGACCCTCAGGCGAGCCCAGCAGACTACAGGCGAGGGCGACCCCGACTCCCTCATCCCGCGGAGCCACTGATGCCAGGCCCGCCTCCTCCAGTTGTTTGGACCCAGTCCCGAGGGCCACCTCTCAGGTCGAGGCCCCCAGACAGGAGGGCCTCCCTGCACCCCACCAACGAGGCCCCGAGGTAAAGGCCTCCCTTCAGGTTGAGGCCCCCAGACAGGAGGGCCTCCCTGCATCTCACCGACGGCCCGGATCCGGGCAGTGACTCCCCTGCGGGTAGTGTGTTGGCCGTTACAGGCAGAGTTGTGGGTGACAGATAAGAGATCATTAATATAAACTAGGAATAGGGTTGGAGCCAGAACTGATCCTTGTGGTATGCCGGTGTTGAGTGAAAATTGGAATATACATCGTCTACTTTATTACTCTTCTTTTTCTGTCACTGCGATATGAGGAAAGCAGAGGAACAAAAGACGTTTGTCCATAGCTAGGGAGTTTGGGTAGCAGGGAATGGTGCCACACTGTGTCGAAAGCTTTTGAAATATCAAGGGCTACTCCGTCAGTTTCTCCATGTTAGTCATTTGGTTGATGGATGGTATGAGTCAGGAGATTGAGTATATCAATGGTGGATTTTTCGTGGCAAAAACCATATATTCTATCACAGATTAAGTTGTTGGATTCAAGGTGTTCGGTTTTGTGCTTATTAATTACAGTTTTAAATACGTTACCAAGAGAAGACGTTATAACCATTGGTCTGTAATCAAAGCGGTCAGAGGAACTTCTCTTCTTTGGAACTGGATGAATATTGGCTTCTTTGCAGGAATTTGGGAATGAAGAAATATGTATACCTAGTCTGAATAATTTGGCTAGAACAGAGGCAAGTTCTGGGGAGCACTTTTTCAAAACAAGTGGAGAAATTCCATCTAGGCCTGGAGCTTTGTTGGTAGGTAAATTGTCTAGGATGGATTTTACATATCTAGTCTGTATTTTAAGTGGAACAATTTCGGGAGAGTCAAGTTCTAGTACTGGGACGTTCTGGCTGACTTCCTGTACGGTAGAATTTCTGGCAAATGTACCGGCAAGGATATTCACTTTACCACGCAGGTTATTTGTAATGTTACCATCTGAACATTTTAGTGGGGGAATGGGTGATGACTCGTTAAATTAATTGACAGGATTGAGAGTTGACCAGAATATTCAATTGTCATTAGGACTGTTAAGTAGTTTTGATGCCTGATTTTGAAGAAAATTTGATTTAGCGACATTTATTCCAGCTTTTGCATGGTTTCTGGCAATTTTAAATTGTCAGTGATTCAGAAATTTTTTATTTTAAGGAAGAGTTATATGCTAATGACTTTTGCGCCTTTGCTCTGGCACGATTGCTATCAAGTCATTTTGGAGAGTTTGATCTTTTAGTGAACTGTTGACTTGATATGAATAAATCCATACCAGCTATACTAAGTCATTAATGTGGGACTGGGTAGAACTGACATCACAGAGAAGAAAGACTGCCATGGAATGACAGCAAGATAATTTCTTGATCCATCCCAGTTTGCCCTGTCATAGTGCCATCGGGTCACCCTGAGAGGTTCAGAACGGGGAGGTTTGGGGGAGCCGACTAATGAGGCTTTGATGAGATTGTGGTCATAGGATCCAAGTGGTGACAGTACTTCTAACCTGTACTATCTGGACTATTTGTCAGGAATAGTTCCAATTGGGTGTTATGGTCAGGATTATCTGGTATTCTGGTTGGTTGCTTTACCAACTGAGTGGAATTAAATGATTCCGCAAACAGCTCGCACTCTAGGTCAGTAGCCTATCATAAGTCTTGGCAGAATGCAATAACCATTTTATATTATGTATGTTAAAATTACCCAAAGTGGTAATTTCGGTGGTAAGGGTAGGGTTAAGGTTACTCATCTGTGTGCATTGATGAATAAAAGGAAGAGAGTTGGTGATAGGACAGAGCCCTGAGGAACACCACTATCTATAGATCTAGAAGAATGGTGGCCGTCTACAACAGCAGCTATAGAACGACCAGAAAGGAAACTAGAGATGAAGTCACAGATAGGATAGAAACCTTAAGAGGGCAGTTTGTATATTAAAGATTTATGCCAGGCTCGATCAATAGCTTTTGAGATGTCAAGTGCAATGGCAAAGCTTTTGCAAAAGTCCCGAAAGGAGGATGACCAGGAGTCTGAAAGGTAGGTGAGATCACCAGTGGAGCGTCCCTGATGGAACCCATACTGACGATCAGAAAGAAGGTTGTATTAGGAAAGATGCTTTATTTATTTATTTATTTTTTAAAGAATAGGCTCGAAAACTTTTGAGATACAGGATGTTAAATTAATTGGGCAATAGAGGGTTGGGAATGGTCACCCTTCTTTGGGACAGGCTGAATGAGAGCAAACATCCAGCAAGAAGGAAAGGTACAAGCTAATAGACAAAGGTGAAAGAGTTTACTTAGGAAGGGTGTAAGCTCAGAAGCACAGTTCTTGAGAACAACAGGAGGGACCCCATCAGGCCCATATTCCTTATTAGTACTGAGGCTAGTGATGGCAGAAAATTATCAGTTGAAGAAATTATAAAGTCAATCATGAGGAAGTCAGAGGGGGTAACTGATGGGGGTAAGCACCGGAATCGTGTAGGGTGGAATTGGAGGAGAAAGTCTGAGCGAAGAGATCTGCTTTATTAATAGAAGAAATAGTTACAGAGCTATGGAGGTTAAGCACCGGAATCGTCTAAGGTGGAATTGGAGAAAGTCTGAGCGAAGAAACTGCTTTATTAGTAAAAGAAATAGTGACAGGAAGGACGTTGCCCAGTGAGTTGTTCCTCCTAGAGGCAGCCTTTCGGTGTACAGTACACAGGATCAGCTCAGGAGTCGTAAATAAACACTGGCTTCTTGTTCGCTATCTTTATTTTCCAGATAATTACACTTAAGCTTGCGAACCTTACTTCACTGTTTTCACAAGTTATGGAGCTATAGCCTGCAATCTTCACTAACTGCAGTTACACTTAATGCTTGCCATCTAGACTCCACTGTTTTCACAAGTACCGGAGCTATACAGTTTTCACTATAACTACACTGAATGCTTGCCAACTACACTTCACTGTTTTCACAGGTACTGGAGCTATACAATTTTTACTAACTGCAGTTACATTGAACTACACTCAAATTGAACTAGAACCGACTGAAACTGTTCTAGACTCTTCTCCATCCTTATATAAGCTTCCTGTATGCTAGACTGATCTATTACTTCTCCAAAGTTCTCGTGCATTATCGAGGGAGCAACGGTTACAACAATTACCAACTCAGACACATCCAAAACATGCCAAAGTTTACTTATGATGCATAACACTGAATTATTTAGCATACAAACTGAGATAAAATTACATAATTTAACAGTCACATAAATAAAAACACATAAAACAAAAGAGCACAAACATTAATGTACAACTTTCTAAATACTTCCACTCACAAATAGCAGGCTAACTGGCAACTCTGACATAGCGGAAAAATATTCGAGAAATGTCGAGAATACTCCAGTACTAACGACCTGGCAAATCCCACTTCTCAACATGAAATGTATAAAATAAAGCAGATTACTGTACGCATCACACTGGGCTGCTACAAATACACCCTCTGTGGCCCAGGCGGAACCCCTTGTGACGTCACGGGTCAAGGAAACCAGTCATAGACGATCTGTGCAAAACCTACCTTATTTTGGACCAGATATGAACGCACTGTTTGACTCTACAGCTATCCATCCTTCCTACTTACCCACTTACCCCTCTCCATACCCACTTACCCCTTTCCCTACCCACTTACCCTATCTGCTCTGTAATTTATCATATCCTAGTCCTAGCCGAGCTGTAGTAGACAGTGAGTAGATTTGTAGGAGATAAATTCAGTTTACTTGTAGTCAATGACAGGGGAAAGATAAAGACTAGTCCCGAGGTTTGTAATTTATTTCTTCAAGGGGATATCTCAAAATTTACACTAAGTTAACTTCGCGAGCCTGACCCCATTTTAACCCCACCGTGCTTCTCTCTCTCTCTCTCTCTCTCTCTCTCTCTCTCTCTCTCTCTCTCTCTCGAGTCTAGACCCCCTTCTCCCTCTCCTGATTCCTTCTCGCTTCTGTATCCCTTCTTCTCTCTCGTATAGGAGAGCTTCTATCACGTGTACTAAGCGGTTGAGTGAAACTTCCTCGCTGCTGGGGGCTTTCCTATCAGGCGTCACGAAGTGCTGACTGGCATTCCTCTGAGGGAATGTGCAAACGGTATTTCCTGCAGGCCCTAGCCATGACTTTGACTTAACCTCTAGATTACCTATGTATGTTAGCAGCTATAACGTAGAGTCCTGACATCTCCACTTCCTACTCACTTACCCCTCTTCCTACCCACTCATCCATCTTCCTACCCTCTCCCTACCCGCTCACCCCTCTTCCTACTCACTTATCCCTCTCTCTACCCACTCACCCCTCTCCCTACCCACTCACCCCATCCATTCACCCACCTCCTTGCCCACCCTACCCACCATCCCTATCCAGTCACCCCTCTCACCCACTGCACAGCTCACCATATCCATTCTCACAGCCGCCTCCCCCTCCCTGCCCTCCCGCTCACTCAGTAACTCACACATCCACCCTGCTTACCCACCCACTGATCCACCACGTCCATCAAGCCACTTGCTCTGTTCACCCACTCACCCTGGCAAACCACCTGTTCCAATCAACCTTCCATATATATATATATATATATATATATATATATATATATATATATATATATATATATATATATATATATATATATATATATATATATATATGGAGCCTCTGTGGTACAGTGTTAAGAGTGTGCGTTTCGTACACGGGTGGACCAGGGTTCGCGCCCCGCCAGGGTAATAAACTTTGGGAGTGTTCACCCGGCCACGTATTACATTGGCGGACACAAGGGGTGCTGTGGGTGAACCAGTGTCGTTTACTGTAAAGTATGCATGCAACCAGTCGGCTTGCGCGGGCCGATTACACTTGGTTCACAGACTACACACACATCCAAAGCCACTCCAACACTACAGTTACACTTACAAGCACTTCTCACCCTACATACAATCTCTACCAGACAGCCTAAGCCACTTGATAGAGATACATTGGCTGTATCGTCCCGATTTCGGTCGGGATAGGCCGGTCCTGCAGTGGATACTCAAACGGCTGATGATGATATATATATATATATATATATATATATATAAACTGAGACACTACAACCATAACCAGTTGTTTGTGAGCACAGTTTCACTCTGCAGCACAATTCTGACAGACTTTTTACTTAATGCCCATTATGCTACCACACTTTTTCTATTCCATTTCAGGCAAATGTGCAGCCCAGTTATTGTGAAAATATGTTTAAGAAAGTTATTGTTTCCAATAACACAGTAATAAATATACATGAAACTCAGGTAAGAATGTAGTGTATATATATTTAATGAATGGGAGGACAAGATGGCCGTGTTAGGTCACTAGGTACAAGGCAACCCTCCTGGTAGTTGGCAATGTCTCTAAGATAGCCAACAGCCTCATTATATTGGTCAGTGGGCGTGATGTTTGTACGAACGTGGATGCGATGGTAGTGGTCCAACAGGGTGGAGCTCTCCACTCTTCGATTTACTGGATCAGCAGTCACTGCTGCCATCAGCAGTTGCAGGGCTTCTAAGGTACTCTAGAACACAGCAGTATTAGCAAGTATTCAACCCAGGTCACTTTCACACAATAATTATTATGTACGCCATTTCAGTGAACTATATATTTCCATGAAGTGGCATAATGTATGATTTAGCATTTATCACAAAATTACTCGATAATTTGGTCTATAGGATACTTGTATAGGCTGCAGTGGCAAAGTGTTATTTACTTACATGTGTTGAGAGCGCTGCAAGATGTGAGAGGATGTGGTCCCACTCTACAGCACCACCATCACCACCGCCTGCACGTTGCCATGCATCCTGTGCTGCTTCTTCTGCCACACCCATGGCAGCACACATCTCCTGCAAATGCTCCCATTCCACACGTCCCTTCTCACTCAGCTGGTTAGACCAAATGCCTTCATGAGCTTCCTTATTCGACATGGGCCTTCCATAAATAATTTGCATACTCTCATAGAGAATTTTACACTGCAGCGAATATACAATACATTCGAAAAAATATATATGTTGCACATAATGGTTTTTGACGTGAAACCTGTGTTTTTCCGTAGGATTCTGGTGTAATTTAGTCGATTCTGGTTTTGATTTTCGTCTGATATAATTTTTATAATATGGCACTATCTTTCCTGGCGATCTGAATAGAGTAGATCAAGAAAACTTGTGAAGCACAAGCCATTAACCTACCCAGACCACACTTAACCTAGCCTAGATCCATGTAATTCAAACATAACCACGACTAAATCTGTTATACAATTTTGAGGCGGCTCCGTCCATCTGGCGCCATGGCGTCCGGCAATATAATACAATCAGCATTATAGGTAACTTTTTAAAAAAATCCTACATCTATAAATTTAACTGTCTGTCTATCATTCTGCCGTCTGGCAATATAATAGGCTACAATCGACATGACAGGGCACTTGTTAAATATTGCCCTATATCTTTCTATTTCTCTATCTATGTCTTTGTCTACATTTTTTTTTGTAAATAACAGAACGGAGGAAGGAAAAACAAATGAGTAAAAAAAAAAATAATAATCCACACACCAGATTACTGGTGTCCTCTGTTCATAAAATATCTGTAACAGTTAGACTTGAACAGTTGTGGGTTGAAATTTGGAGGGAAACAACTCTGGGGAAGCGAGTTCCAGAGAGATGCAGTTCGGGAAATGAAAGAATTCTGATAGGCAGAAGTTCTGCAATATTGGTGAGTGACATTCCAGTCATGAGCGCTACCAGATGCCCGTGTAGCAGGAGGGAAGGCATGGAGAGGTGGCACCATGGACGCAACTTCGTCTGAGCATTTGCCAAAAAAATACTGTAAAATAATGCAAGGGAGGCAACATTCCTTCTTCCTTGCAGGGGAGGTAGTTTATATGTAATGGCAGGGTTGTTAATGATTCTAACAGCTTTGTTTTGAATTTTGTCTAGTTGTCTTAATGCAACCTCTCCACAACCATTCCACAAGGGTGAACAATATTCAAGCTGAGAGTGCACATAACTCTTATAAATTATAGCTAACTGCTCATTGGCGAAGAAGTTACGGACTCTGTACAATAATCCAAGTTTCTTTGAGGCGGTTTTAGCAAGTGATCTGACATGAGAGTTCCAGCTGAGGGCACTGTTAAGTGAGACGCCAAGAATTTCAATACTTTTGGAGATGGGAATATTAGTAACACTGAAGGTAATGTACGAATCTGGCAATATCTGTCTGTTAGTAAACTGTATATATTTAGTTTTACTAGCATTAAAAGAGACAAGGCTGTTTTGTCCCCATTCACTGATTGTAGATAGATCTTGATTTATGGAGATGGCTGTACTGAGTTGAGAGGTAGAGATATTAGATTTTGTAAATGGATGTCTGAGTGTGAATGAACTATGTAGTGTTGAGTCATCTGCATATGAGTGAATGGGATAGTGGGTGACAGATAAGAGATCATTAATATGAACCAGCAATGGGGTTGGCGCCATAACTGATCCCTGCGTCACGCCGGCGTTAAGTGGAAATTGGAATATACATCATCTACTTTTACTCTTATTTTCCTGTCACTAAGATATGAAGAAATCAAAGGAACAAAAGACGTTAGTCCATAGCAAGGGAGTTTGGACAGCAGGGAACGGTGCCATACTCTGTCGAAAGCTTTAGAGATATCAAGAGCTACTGCATGAGTTTCTCCAAAAAGATCAATTGATTGATGGATGGTATGAGTTAAGAGATTGAGTATGTCAATGGTGGATCTTTCGTGGCGAAAACCATATTGTCTATCACTAATTTAGTTTTTGAATTCAAGATGTTTAACAATGTACTTATTAATTAAAGTTTCAAATACCTTACCAAGAAAAGATGTGACAGCTATTGGTCTGTAATTGGAGGGGTCAGACGAACTTCCTTTCTTTGGAACTGGGTGGATATTGGCTTCTTTCCATGAATTTGGGAATAAAGAAGTACGTATGCATAGTCTGAATAATTTAGCTAGGGCAGAGGCAAGTTCAGGGGAACACTTTTTCAAAACAATTAGCGGAATTCCATCTGGGCCTGGAACTTTGTTGGTAGGTAAATTGTTTATGATGGATTTTACGTATCTTGTCTGTATTTTAAGTGGGGCAAATTCGGGAGAATCAAGTTCCAGTACTGGGACATTCTGGCTGGTATCGTCTATGGTAGAGTTTCTGGCAAAGGTACTGGCAAAGATATCTGCTTTCCCACGTGGGTCATTTGTAATGTTGCCATCTGAAGATTTTAGTGGAAGAATGGAAGATGACTTGTTAAAGTTATTATTGAAAGAATTAAGAGTTGACCAGAATATTCTATCGTCATTAGGGTTGTGAAGTAGTTTTGATGCTTGCTTTTGAAGAAAGTTTGATTTAGATAGATTTAATACAGCTTTTGCATGATTTCTAGCAATTTTAAATTGGGAGAGTGATTCAGATGTTTTTGATTGTAAGTAAGAGTTATATGCTAATGACTTTTGGGCTGTTGCTCTGGCACAGTTGCCATCAAACCATTTTGGAGAGTTCGATCTTTTAGTGAACTGTTGACTTGGTGTGAATAAATCCATACCAGCTAGTATTAAGTCGCAAATGTGGGACTGTATATACAAACATATATATATATACACACACATACATGCATTCATACAGAACTTTGTTGTAATGTAATGAAGCATTCCGAGTTAGGACAAATTCCTTCACTGAAGAATGGTTCGTCAGAATGTTGCTGGATATTTAGTGGTTTACCCAGAAACATGAAAGGATAAACAGAAATGACATGTACTTCTCGACAGGTACAACAAAAAAAAGTGTGTGTGATACAATAGGATAAAAGAGCCAAGGATTCAGAATTACCATCATCAAACCAAGACCAATTAAGTTCTACAAATCTTTTCAAAGCTTATCGCACCTCGGGAGGCAGACAGTTCTCTGGTGGACGGTACACACCGTAGCCTATACTGAGAAATGATCTTTTAATACCGCACTGAACTGAAAGTACAGTTTGATTATAACTTGTTATGCTAGGTGTTTAAGGGTCAGCCTCCCGTCCCTTGAACGCCTAGTGTGCAGCTGGGTTCTCCTAGACCGGAGCTTAGACAAATAAGAGAGAGGTAGGACACAAAAACTCAAGGCAACAACCTTACACGTGTATTGACTAATTCTATTTGTGGAACAGGTAGATGTCACAACAACAGGAATCTGGGGAATTATCAATCATGTATCGTAGTATCGCGCAGATACTATTTAGTCAATAATTCAGAACAGCAGGTGAATGGCACGATAAATAGTGTTCGTAGTATTTCGGGCAGGGGAATGGTTCACTATCACTTGGCGGGGAATAGAGACTCTACGTAGGTTGGGCAAGTATTACACTGGTCTTGTAGTGCAGAGGAATTACACAATAAAGGCCAAGTCCGATATTTACTGAAACCACTGCACTCTTATTAGATTTCTCTTCTTGCTCTCACTGTGTCACTTCGTCCGGATCTTAATTATCACACATTACTAGGCCTTGTACTTATGTTCTCTTGGATATCACCTGCCCGAAATTCTAGTCACTTTCACAGTTACTGCACTGTTCACTGTCACTCACTGTCGGTGGGGCGGCGTGGTTAATGGGACGGCGGGAGGACTCACAGCCCGACTCCTGATGGGGGCTGAGTCCTGCCTGTGGTCTCTGTATCCAGCGGCCATGGGATCACTCGTAGGGGCGTCCTCTCTCGTCCGGAGCTAGGGGCGGCAAAGGGCCCTGCACTGCTAGGACTGGGAGTTGGAGTGCGGCCCTCAGGGCTGGGGCCGAACAGCTCCCTGAAACATGCACTCGGGCTCCTGATGGAGGACGAGGGTCGTCAGCGTCAGGGTGGAGAGAGGCCTTGCCCCGGGGGTCCTGGGGGCGGCTACAGGGGCCTGGTGACTGCAGCCTCCTGCTGTTGGGGATGCCGTCAGGGGCGAGCTGTGGCATCGGTCGTCATCGAAGTTCGTCAGGTAGGGTCCCTCTGGAGCCGGCTGGGTAGAGTACAACCCTGGGGATAGCACAGGGCCTCTCCACAGGTCCTCGGGACTGGGACCCTCCTCCTGGAGGATATATCGTGGGGGTGTGGCAGCACCTGATGGAGGAGCGGCTGCTGGCCGCCTCCTGCCATAGGGCCTGGCTACTGGCCATGGCCTGTGTGGGGGAATGGCTACCGGCCATCTCCTGAAGGAGGGGTGAGTGGCTACTGGCCATCTCAAGGGCACTTTTGGAGCAGCTACCTGCTGTCTCCTGATGAAGGCGGGAGCGGCTACCGGCCATCTCCTGAAGGAGGGGTGAGCAGCCACTGGCCGTCTCAAGGGTAAATTTGGAGCAGCTACCGGCCATCTCAAGATGAAGGCAGGAGCGTCTACCCTCCTGAAGGAGGGGTGAATGGCTACTGGCCGTCTCAAGGGCACCTTCAGAGTGGCTACCGGCCGTCTCCTAACGAAGGCGAGAGCAACTACTGGCCGTCTCCTGAAGGAGGGGTGAGTGGCTACTGGCCGTCTCAAGGGCACCTTCGGAGCGGCTACCGGCCATCTCCTGAAGGAGGAGTGAGTGGCTACTGGCCGTCTCAAGGGCACCTTTGAAGTGACTATCAGCTGTCTCAATACAAAGATGGGAGCAGCTACCGGTCGTCTCCTGAAGGAGGGGTGAGCGGCTACTGGCTGTCTCAAGGGGACCTTCAGAGCGGCTACCGGCCGTCTCAAGACAAATGCAGGAGCGGCTACCGGCCGTCTCCTGAAGAAGGGGTGAGCAGCTACTGGCCACCTCAAGGGCACCTTCAGAGTGGCTACCGGCCGTCTCAATACAAAGGTGGGAGCAACTGCAGGCCATCTCAAGAAGGGCGCAGCTAGTGGCCATCACTGGGTTGCTGCCTGGAGCTAGAATAATAGCTCCACCCCGATCCTGTTGAGGGTCAGCTTGCCTGCAAGGTAGTCTCCTTTTCCTGCTATAGCGGCGGCGGGTGAGTTCCGGGTCATAGGGGTGCGCGGCCCGGGCGGACTTATGTCCCTGTAGCCCGGGGTCGGGTCGCGCTCTGTTCACCCCTCCGTAGGCTCCTCTTGGGGGTGTCATGTTGCCCTCAGTTGCTATTATTTCCGGTATTTTATAACTATTGTAGTATAGTAAATTCATGAGTTGAGAGAGACGCTATTTAACCAGATAGGGTAGTTCATAAGAGACAGAGGAGTCAGAATGAATATGGTCGGATGGTGCTGTACCAGCCAGTATGTGACTGTCAGTTGAGATAATGTAATCCATGGTAAATACAGACAGGTAGCACCACCGTTCTGTAAAAAAAAATAAAAATCCTAGTTGGCAACTTTTACTTGGCCATGTCCCTTTCTTCTAGCGAGCATACATACTATTCAGTTGCATTGTTTTTGTGATTCACGTAACAGACAGGTATGGAAGAAATGTAATATTTTGTTATGAATGTCCATAATTAACTACTTCGTACAGTATTCATTGTCAAACATGACCCCAGTAATAGAAAGTCGAGATAATGACTAAATAAAAACAAGTGTAGAGGGCTACGGTAGCTACGGTATTAAGATACCTCATCTTCCACACTGGAGGAGCAGTAAAGTATCTCCTAATCTGATTTTTTATATATATATAATGAATGGAGGGAGGGAAAAAAAAAAAAGTCCATGTGCCTAAAGGCATCCTCCATTCATAAAATACTTATAACAATTGGTTTTAAAATTGAGAGGATTAAATGTATGTGGGAAGCAACTCCCAGGAAGTGAATTCCAGAGAGTAATAGGTCTGGGGATAAATGAATTTTGATAAGCAGGTTCTGCATTGTGGGGGAGAGAGTGTGAGTTCATGGGCGCTCCCAGCTGCCCGAGTATTTCGGGAGAAAATATGAAGGGGAGGCACAATTGAAGCCAGTTCGTTAGAGCACTTACGGTAAAAATATCGATAAAATAGTGCTAAAGAAGCACTGATAACGGAGGAAGGTCCTGCGTTATGGCAGGATTATTGATTAATCTAATGGCTTTATTTTGAATTTTGTCCAACTGGTTCAATGCAACCGCTCCACATCCACTCCACAGTGGTGAACAGTATTCAGTCTGAGAATGCACATGACTTTTGTATATTGTGGCCATCTGCTCGTCAGTGAAGAACTCACGAACTCTGTACATAAGTCCCAGTTTTTTAGAGGCATTTTTAGCAAGGGATTTAACATAAGCTGTCCAGCTTAGGTTGGGGTTTAGAGTAAACCTAGGATATCAATTGTATTGGATATGGGAATACTGACTTCATTTAAAATTATGTGAGAGTCTGAGGGATTCTTGCAATTGGAGAAATTAATATATTTAGTTTTCTGAGCATTAAATGAGACCAGATTTTTTTTGCCCCCATTGATTAATTTTAGAAAGGTCCTGGTTCAGAGAAATTGCTGTGTTTATTTGGGAATTTATAATATCAAATTGTGTAGAGGAGGTACTAAATGTGAAAGAACTATGAAGGGTAGAGTCATCAGCGTAAGAGTGTATTGGGTTGTGCGTGACAGACAGGAGGTCATTTATATGTATGAGAAAGAGGGTTGGTGCCAAAACTGATCCCTGAGGTACGCCAGCATTTATGGAACGAAACTAAGAATAAATTCCATCTACCATGACCCGTATTTTTCTACTATGAAGGTAAGAAGAAATTAGAGGAACCAGTGATGCAAGGCCATAGTGTGACATCTTAGACAATAAGGCCTGGTGCCATACATTGTCAAATGCTTTTGAAATATCAAGTGCTACTGTGTGTGTTTCACCATGTTGGTCTATTGTTTTGTTAATCTGATGGGTAAGAAGGCAAAGAATATCTACAGTTGAACGTCCCTGTCTAAATCCATACTGCCCGATCATTGATCAATTTATTGATTTCTAGATGCTTGACTATGTGTTTGTTAATTAGTGTCTCAAAAACTTTACCGAGAATGGAAGTTATTGCAATTGGTCTATAGTTTGATGGATCAGAAGTTGCCCCCCTTTTAGGAACATGATGGATATTTGCTTCTTTCCAAGGGGCTGGAAAAATTGAGGTACGGATGGATAAGCGGAAAAATTTTGCTAATACAGGAGCCAACACTGAGGAGCAATTTTTAAGTACTATTGAAGGAATTTCATCTGGACCAGTGGCTTTGTCTGCTGATAGATTCTGTAATACGGCTTGTACGTGTCTGATGTGAATCATGAAAGGAGGTATTTGAGAGGAATCAAAATCAAGTACAGGAATATTATGATTTTCTGAATTTAGGGTTGAGTTTGTTGAAAAAATGTCAACAAGAAGGTTGGCTTTTCCGCGTGGGTCACTCATTAGATTTCCATTGGGGGAATGTAACGGTGGAATTGAAGAGGTGGTAGTGAAGTTAGTTTTGAATGAATTAAGGGTTGACCAGAATATTTTGTTATCATTTGGATTGTTTAGTAGTTTGTTAGCTTGTCTATGTAGAAAGTTTGATTTAGAAAGATTGATAATAGTTTTGGCATGGTTTCTGATATTTTTATAATAGTTAAAGGCTTCTTTGGTTTTGGTCCTTGTATAAGTGTTATACGCTATTGTTTTATGTTCTGTTACTCTAGCACAATTGTGGTCAAACCATTTAGGAGAATTACATCTTTTTCTGTAACTATGATGGGGAATGAATGTTTCCATGCCGACTTTAATGAAATCCTGCATGTGGCCCAATGTGGAATTTGCATCATGGGAGAAAAAGGAGGTCCAAGGAACATCCATGAGAAAATTTTGAAGTCCCTCCCAGTCTGCCCTGTCGTAGTGCCATTTAGTCATCACGACAGGTTCAGAGCAGGAGAGTGTGGTAGGTGTGAAACTAGTGGCTTGAATCAGACAATGATCCGAGGATCCGAGGGGGGACTTCACGTCGACATTATAATTATCTGAATTGGTTGTTAGAAACAAGTCCAATAGGTGGGGATTTTGATCGGGGTTGTCTGGTTCACGAGTGGGTTGACTGACGAACTGGGTGCAATGATATTTAAATGAGTCTGCAAATAGCTCACATCCAAGACCAGAGTCATCAGTTCTGGGTGAATAAGTGAGCCATTCGACATTATGGACATTAAAATCACTCAGAATAGTAATTTCTGATGCAGTATTAATGTTGAGGACAGTTGTGAAGACAGAGTCAAATAAACTCGGCTCTGAAGGGGCATTAGGGAAACGATAAACACAACAGAAATACTTAATTTTACCAAAAGAATTTAATTTGTATATGGAATAGTCGAAAAAAGGACAATTAAATTTATTAATCTCCTCCAGGGCAATTTCTGATTTAGCAAGGCAACATACGCCAATCCTTTGGGTCTGAAATTTTGAATCAAGATATAACCAGGAAAATTAAATCTAGCTAAATCAGAGGTGGAGCTTAATTGTGTCTCTGTCAGAAATAGCAGATCAGGGGATTCAAACTGGAGGAAATTTTGAACAGAGTTGATGTTGAAGTCCCCTAATATTGCAAAAGAAAATTTTACTACACTGACGAGCAGATTTAGGGCGCCGCAACAATGGAGGTGGCACAATCGCTTGATGACGACCGGGAGGGCCCTGTGCAAACGACCCAGCCCTGCCGGTTGTGGTCACCCGAGAAACCACCGCACTGATTCCCAGTATTGCAGCAGCCATGGTTCTTTTTATGGGGGGGAGAACAGGGATGTGTTGTGGAATGTGTATGATATGTAATGACAAGATCGGTGTTTTTTGGAGAGAGGATAGCTGGTTTAAGGTAATGTAATATATTGTAGATGTGTGTATTGTGTAAAGAGGGCAGCCTGATGCCCTCCGGTGTATGAGGCAGAAAGATGTGTAACCAGCTACCAAGGCCTAGGAGAGAAAATGGAATCCAGGCTATTCCTTGAGCCTCCCATAACCTTGGCGGTAGTACTTCCCTGGGCGGGGCTGCCTACCCCTACTACTCACAAATTAATTAAATAGGTGTGCAGTTCTTGTCCTTCCATTGAAAACGGAAACTGCATACCCGATCCTGCAATATGCATGCCAGGTTGAAAGAATTACAAAATAATATCACTGCATTATAAAAGAAGTTAGTATCCTGATGTAAAAGCCACATGATCGCAATGGTGGCATATGTGAAAGGGTGATATCCCAGGATACACTCAATGAGCAGCAGCAGCAGCAGCAGTAGTAGTAATAGTAGTAGTAGTAGCATTAGGAGTAGTAGTAGTAGTTAGCGGATAGGAACCTATTTTACAACATATACTAAGATATCAAAGCGATATCTGCCCTCCTTCACTAGTTTGTATCCATAATAACTTTTGAAGGGGGCTGACCCGCTAAAAATAATAGTGGGAATTTTTATATAGTGGTAAACAGTATCTAGTAACCAGACGAACTGACCTAGAAGTTCTGTTGAAATCCATGCTCACAAATGTCGCATTACAGATGAGAATCCCTTGAACAACATGTACTAAGATATCAAAGCCATATCTTTTCTGAGATATTTAATTTGGTAAGGGAGCTGACCTAAAAATGATGGTTGGAGAATTGTATATAGTGGAAGACCTTCGAAGTAATCTGTCAAGCCCACCTGGGAAGTTTCATATTGTTATACTAGGGTATTCCTAGTCTGATGGGGCTCTTCTAAACAGATTGGAACACCAAAGCAGGATTCAACACACCTTAAGAGTACAGGGTAGACACAGAAACGTCCGATGGCAAGACCAGAGAATTGTTATTGCATAGGCCTCTATATACAACTTTACATCCAATATCGTGAGGTTTATATAAATAAGAAATGGTCAACTGAGGCGAAGGGGAATTGGGAGGGGAGATCTGGAGGGAGAAGTCCCGGATGTTACACTGACACTCGCCGCTGGGATATTCTCTGGAAAAGGAAGGGGGCCAGGGTTTGACTCTAAGTCTGTAATGGGTGTTGTGGTATAGTGAATCAAAGGCGATAGGGCCAAGGGGGAGGTAGGCTACTTCTCTGGCTCCGGAACTTGGAGGCCCAATGTCTGTCTCTTTCTCTCTCTTAGCCTGGTGATCGAGTTGTGTGGTTTGTGCCCAGTGGGTCAAGTGGTGATGTTAGAAGGGACCCAAGATAGTCGGGACATTAAGTTTATGTTACTAAGCAAGGGATTCCTTTTCCAGGGGTAGCAGGGCACTCTTTACCTGGGGATGGAGATGTGTGTGTGTGTGTAGGGGACTTGCTTCAGCGTCGCGTTGGGGAAGCCTACCGGACTCTAGGGAGTCTGTGGTCTGGAACTCCTTGTGTGTTGCCAAGCCGCTTCTAGCAAGCTCGTTGTGCCACGTCTAGCAAGCACACTGGCATACTGGAACTCCTGCGTTGCCAGGCCGCCTCTAGCAAGCTCGGGGGTGCCGCATCTAGCAAGCACACTGGAGCACTGAAACTCCTTCTGCATTGCCAAGCCGCATCTAGCAAGCTAGGTTGTGCTGCCTCTAGCAAGCACTAAGTTGGAGAGCTTTCGTCACTGCTGGTACTGGTGACTCGGCTTGCGATGGGGGCAGTGTGGCAGCTCAGGACTAGAGAGACTTCTGGCCGCGGGACGCGCTGGCTCCCTGTGTCCTTCTTGGGCAGACACTCGTATTCTAGCGATCTGGTGGTGGCTTCTCATGGCGCGTGTATTTTCTACTGCCACCCTTGAAGCCGGGACTGTGGTAGATCTTTCGGCCTATTGGGTTGGGGTCCTGGGCTTTTTAATTTCATATCCCTCCAGTAACCAAGAAGGTGTAAAGGCACAGGCACACAGACAGGCTAAATAGCATAACGGTATAGAGCCGGTTGCCGAAAATGATACCATCCTGCAGTCGGATTGGTCATCTTTTTGTCAAGCTTGTGTGCATTATGCTGCATAAGTTGAAGTAACTACTGAGATGGACATTGCGGGAAGCAAATGGAAAGGTGAAAAGTGGAATCAGCAGCGTATGAGTGGATGGGGTTAGAAGTACAGCATAGAAGGTCATTGATGAATAAAAGGAAGAGAGCTGGTGATAGGACAGAGCCCTGAGGAACACCACTATTGATAATTCTAGGGGAAGAACAGTGGCCGTCTACAGCAGCAGATATAGAACGACCAGAAAGGAGGCTAGAGATGAAGGCAGAGATAAAAGAATAGAAACCGTAAGTGGGCATGGAAATTAAAAATTTATGCCAGACTCGATCGAAAGCCCTTGAGAGTACAAGTGCAATGGCAAAGCTTTCGCCAGAGTCCCGGAAGGAGGATGACCAAGAGACTAAAAGGTAGGTGAGAAGATCGCCAGTGGAGCATCCCTGGCGGAACCCATACTGACGATCAGAAAAAAAGTTGTGATTGGAAAGATGCTTTACTATTCTTTTGTTAAGAATAAACTCGAAAACTTTTGAAACACGGGATGTTAAAGCAGTCGGGCAATAGTTAGAAGGATGGAAATGATCACCCTTCTTTGGGACAGGCTGAATGAAAGGAAACTTCCAGCAAGAAGGAAATGTATATACAAGTTGATAGACAAAGGCGAAAGAGTTTACCTAGGCAGGGTGTAAGCACAGAAACACAGTTTTAGAGGACAACAGGAGGGACCTCATGCGGCCCATTTGCCTATTAATACTGAGCCCAGTGATGGCAGAAAGTACATCAATTGAAGAAATTTTTATGTCAGCCATAAGGAAGTCGGAGGGGGGGGGGGATGATGGAGGAACAGCACCGGAATCGTCTACAATGAAACTGTAGGAGAAAGTCTGAGCGAAGAGTTCTGCTTTATCAGTGGAAGAAACAGCTATAGAGCCCTCAGAGTGGAAAAAGGAGGGAAGGATGATGATGTAAAGTTGTCTGAAAGGTTTTTGGCAAAGTGCCAGAAGGAGCTGAAAGAATTTGAATTGGAGAGTTTAGAGAATTTAGTACGAATGAAATTATTTTGATCAGCGCGAAGAACAGACTTTGCACGATTCCAGGCAGAAACATAAAAGAAATGAGATTCAGGGGTAGGTTGGCTCCGGTACCTTTTGTAGGTCCTCTCCGCGTTGTTGACAGCATTAGAACAAGTGTGATTAAACATTTTTTTTGTTGTTGTTGCATTGGTCATGGGATACAAGGAAGGAATGTATGCTTCCATGCCCGAGAGAATAACCTCCGTAATGCACAAGGCACACTCAGATGACTCTCAGCCACGGAAACAATAATCATTCCAGGGAAAATCAAAGAAATACTGCCTGAGAGCCTCCCAATGGGCAGGCCCAAAGTGCCACAACCGACACTTCATGGGAGGATCTACAGTCCTTACTGGAGTGACAGGACAGGTTAAGTTGATAAGGTTGTGATCAGAGGAGCCCAATGGAGAGGAAAGATTAACAGCGTAAGCAGAATTGGTTGAAAGGAAGAGGTCAAGTATGTTGAAACTTTCTCCAATGCGGTCAGGGATATGGGTAGGGTGCTTTACAAGCTGCTCTAGGTCATTAAGGATAGAAAAGATTTAGGCTTGTTCACCAGATGGATCAGTGAAAGAAGATGAGGGGCAAAGGTGGTGGTGAGCATTGAAATCTCCTAGAATGGAGATTTCAGAGAAAGGAGAAATTGATGTGTTCCATTTTAGAAGTAAGATAGTCGAACAATTTCTCAGTCAGTAGAATTAGGGGTTTAGTAAACAACTTGTTCCAACCATGCTCAAGCGCAAGTGCAGGGAGTTTCCTCCAAGTTTGCATCCGATTATTGATCTCAGACTTGAAGAAATGCAGCTTGAGGTTGTCCAAGGTCCTCTCCTCCCTACTGTCCTCGCTTTGGGCTGTCTCCTCCTCATCCTCGTGTACACACGGTAAAAAAAAGTATCGCGCAGGAGGGGTACGATAATATCCGAAATTATCAATATAGCTTGTGTTGTACTTGGAAAATTAACTGATTATCATCTGAATATGCATCCAGTAACAATATCAACCATAAATTGTCATATGAAACCTATCTGTGACATACTTTTGTTGGCATGTTTAACAACAAGGGGGAAAAAATCAAACATTTCTAGACTTCATCGTCTGTGGCGTCAAATTTTTCGGGCCAAATGTGCACTGATACTTTTTGTATCGAGTGTACAACCATCACGTCTTCCATAAACCTTTTCCGGTACAACCGCTTCGTTGCCGTGATAATAAACTGGTCCATCAGTTGCAAGACTGAGGTCGAACTAGGGGACAAGAACATGACCCTAATATGACCTCCATCTCTAAGCAACTTCTCAGAATGATGAGCAGGAGCTTTGTCAAGGAGCAGCAAAGCCATGATTTGGTCGCGGGCAAGGCCAAGACTCTCCGTTTGGTAACGGATAACCTTCTTCACACCATGATTGTAGAACCACTCTTTGGAGATCTTGGATGTAAACTAAGCCTTCAGTGAGTGGAAATAAATCACTGGGAGACTATCCATCAACCCCCAGAGACAACATGACTGTTTTGCAAGTCCCACTGCAACAGGTTTCAGACGATGGAAGCCTATTGCATTGGCACAACACAAAACAGACATGCGCTGTCTGCACATGTTACCAGGTAACGACTTCACCCTCTCGTCAGCCAAGGTAATAATTGGGACAGACTTGCAGAACAGACCACTTTCATCAGCGTTATAAACCTGACCGAGACAGACCTTCTTCATCAATCAGGTTTTAAGCATGGTGAAAAACTCGTCTGTTCCGTCAGTGTCTGCATCAGTTTGAACTCAGCTTCAGAGACCCTGAAATCTTTGATCCCCAGCTACTCAGCAAGCTTGGTGGCTGTAACCTTCAGCTTGACGGTACGCACAATCACACCACTAGCACGCTGTTGTCGGAACCACTTTAGGCAGGCCTGGTCAAGTTCGCCATAGCGTGGCTTGGCTATCATCTTGCACTCATTCCATCACACAGTCGTGCGATAATCGTCCTGGAAAAACATCTTGATGGAGTGCTTGTTCTTCCGCAGATCCTGCAATGTGGTCCAAGGTATATGTCATAATGGCGGATCAGCCTTGCAATGTTCCAGCCTTGCTCCATCTTCTCGTTTACCTCCATCCTCTTCTCCATGTAGAAAACGATACGATGCCTCTTAGCAGGTGGTGGAGGAGCCATGAAGACAACCAGGACAAAACACAAGGGCAGCAGGACCTGCAGCAGCCAGGGCATCGCCACAAAAGCCACAAACTCAGCCATCATACAAGACTAGGGTAGAGTAGTCAGAGCACCTGGGCATGGAGCACTTAGGTGTCACCAGTGAGGCACCTGGGACGACAAGCAAAGTCACATTAGGGAGTAGGTATCATGTGTACAGAAATTTAAAAATCACAATAGAGCGCTAGGACACGAATGGCTGAGAGGCCACAAGCTTTGCAACAACAACAAGCAAGGCATGGGAGGCCACACAGTAAGTCAGAGCTCTACGGTTTTGCCACCACGTGGTCAGAAGAGCTGAGCCACATAGATGCATATTCACTATAATGAAATTCACGGGAGAGAATGAAAGAGTGATTGTAGGCTCGGCGTGCCGGGTGGGCTGCCCCCGCAACACGCTGTGATTGGCTGGAGCATTGTAGGGTTTTCCCAAGCGCCGGTTGGCTCCCGCATCTGAGCTGGATGATACCCCACTCCACTGGATATTGCATAGGACCGCCGGTTGCTTCCCGTTTCAGCGCTGGATATTGCCAAATTCCGCCAGATATTGCTGTATAGGGACGAGCAAAAAGCGCCAGATAATGCGTTGTTGAGCTGGTTGTTGAGATGACGGATAATTGAGAGTTTACTACATTTTTAGGGCAAGTTCCTTTCGTTCCCCCCAGTGCATTGCCTTCCTGTACGCTTATACTGGTAATAGTATTATGGAATAAGCCTAAGGTAAGCTGTAACTGTGCCAAGATAAGTTGTAGCATATCCCACCTGGCGGTGTAGAACTCGTAACACACCCGGAGAGATACCATTGTCAGATTCAGGAACGGGAAACTCCAGCCTATCCTTCACAGGTGGTTCCTTGTCATGTGTCATGGCCCTGCAGACCGCAGATTGTAATATAGCATTAACTGAAATGAAACAGTGTACAGTAGTATAACATTTATTCTGATATACTTGCAAAAGGAGAGGAAAATAGAGAAAATCAATGACGTAGCAGAACGAGTGGCCAAAGTGGCAATGGCCAACCCTGAAATATGCCTGCCCACCTCAAATTTTTAGTCAGTAACCCCGGATGCATAGTTTTCTTGGACTACCTCATAGTTAGGCTTGGTCACCCCATTTCCTCTAAAAGCCTAGCTACTCCTGGTGAGAAACAGTGAATGAAATGAATGAGTTTATGATTAACTGTAAGTTGGTAGTGTGTGAGCAGGTTACCTGAAATATGCAGCAGACCAGGCAATGAGATCTCTAGGCTGTGTACGGATGGCAGCTTTGGTATAGTCCTTCAAGATGCCGGGCAGAGGGGCAGGAACACGGGCCTCGCTCACCACCATTTTTTCCTTCCTGATGATTGAGGTGAGAGGTAACTGTAAAACAGAAGGATCATCATAATCCTAACCCTATCTTTGGATTACCCTGTGATGCAACCATAAAATTCCATTATATGAGTACATTCATTATATGAAAGATCTACATCTGGCTTCCAAGAGTTGAACAAAGCTGGTGATGGGAAAACTTTAGGTCACTGCATCAACAGTCATTTTCATAAATTACACTAACTCCAGATTGTCACCGCAACAGTGATTTCAATAGATAATTGCAGTACGTAATTTATGTAAAGATATACCCTATGTTGTTTATTTAATTGCTCAAGTTTCCTAGTAAATTACGCTGAAGAATGTTTTCTTGTGCATGGTTGTGTACCTATAACTGCTCCCAGCATTTATAGGCGGTCCTATGCAATATCCAGTGGAGTGGCGTATATTCACCAGTCGAGTAGGGTAGTACTCCCAAGGTGAATGGAAAACTGATGACAAGGAGAGCTGGAGCTCCCGTTTCATCAGCCCTCGGGACTAGTTCCTGACCATCCCCCTTTGCTGATAACTTTTTCAGTGTTTCAGTAACAAAGAGGGTAGACCAGCATGCTCTGCAATACAAGTTCCTCTAACTGTCAACAGCAAACTACATGCACATTACACACTACACTTCCTTTGCAAAACTAAAAAAAAAAAAGGGGGGGGGTGTCTAATAACCAAGCCTCGGAGTCCCCAGAGGGGGTGGGGGACCATAAATGCCACCACCATCCGCCCCTCTCCTGGTGACGACTCAGCGAACTGCCTGGAACCGCTGTCTGGCTCACTTCTTCATTTCTGCAACATTTGCGGCCCTTCACCTAACTTTCTGTCTGTTGAGTACCACCTCGACTCCTCTAAATCTCACCTTCTCTTCTTAACAGAGACTCAGTTGTCTGTGACAACTGATAGCAAACCCTTTTCTGTATTATCCTACTTTCTCTATACTCACTTCAAAGCCAAAGATGGCTGTTGTGTAGGCTATATGTACGCAATGACTTATCTTACTCTCGTGTTCAGTGAACTTGATTCTTCTGAATTCTTTACTCCCTGGCATCGGCTTTCCTGTCATTCTCTGACTAAATATATCTGTGCTGTTTACTCATTCCCTAACTCTACTGACTATGAAAAATTCTTCGAATATCTTACTTCTACGATGGAACACATCTTATCCGTTTCTTCTTTCTCTGACATCTTCATTCCAGGAGATTTCAATGTTCACCACCACCTTTGGCTCTCCTCTCCTTTCACTGATTCACCTGGTGGAGAAGCCTTCATCTTTTCTATCCTTAATGACCTAGTACAGCTTGAACAGCACCCTACCCGTATCCCTGACCGCCTTGGAGAGAGTTCCAACATACTTGACCTCTTCGTTACAACTAACCCTTCTTCTTACACTGTTAGTCTTTCCTTTCCGCTGGGCTCTTCCGATCACAACCTTATTACCTTTTCTTCTTCTTACACTGTTAATCTTTCCTCTCCTTTGGGCCCCTCGTATCACAACCTTATTACTTTAACCTGTCCTATCGCTCCAGCACGGCCTGTGGACCCTCCAAAGAAATGTTGGTTGTGGCACGCTGCTGATTGGGAGGCCCTCAGGAAGTATTTCTTTGATATTCCCTGGAATGATTATTGTTTCCATGACCGGGAGCCATCTCAGTATGCCTTGCGCATTACAGAGGTTATTCTCTTGGGCATGGAAACATATATTCCTATATCATATCATTTGACTAATGCAAAAAAAAACAAAAAAACTTGGTTTAATCACGCTTGTTCTAATGTTGTCCACAACAAGGAGAAGGCCTATAAAAGGTGCTGAAGCCAACCTACCCCTGAATCACATCTTTTTTATGTTTCTGCCCGGAATCATGCTTAGTCTGTTCTTCGCTCCGCTAAAAATAATTTCATCCATACTAAATGTTCTCAACACTCCAACTTGAATTCTTCCTGCTCCTTCTGGCACCTTGCCAAAAACCTTTGTAACAACTTTATTTCATTCTTCTCTCCTCTTTTCCACTCTGATGCCTCTGTAGCTATTTCTTCTACTGATAAAGCAGTTCTTTTCGCTCAAACTTTCTCCTCCAATTCCATCCTACAAGATTCCTGTGCTGTTCCTCCAGCACTTCCCCCCTCTGACATATTCATGGCTGACATTAAAATTTCATCAACTGATGTATTTTCTGCCATCATTGGCCTTAATATTAACAAGGCATATGGGCCTGATGGGGTCGCTCCTGTTGTCCTCAAGAACTGTGCTTCTGTGTTAACACCCTGCCTTGCTAAACTTTCGCATTTGTCTATCAACCTGTACCTTTCCTTGTAGCTGGAAGTTTGCTCCCACTCAGTCAGTCCCTAAGAAGGATGCCCATTCCCAACCTTCTGACTATCAACCAATTGCTTTAACATCCTATGTCTCAAAAGTTTTCGAGTCTATTCTTAACAGAAAAATATTAAAGCATCTTTCCAATCACAACCTTCTTTCCTATAGTCAATATGAGTTCCGTCAGGGATGCACCAATGGCGATCTTCTCACCTACCATTCAGACCCTGGTCATCCTCCTTTTTGGACTTGGCCAAAAGCTTTGCCATTGCACTTGCCATCTCAAAGGCTTTCGATCGAGTCTGGTATAAATCTTTAATTTCCAAACTGCCCACTTACGGTTTCTATCCTTCTGTCTGTGCCTTCATTTACATGTATAGCTTCTTTTCTGGCCGTTCTGTAGCTGCTGTTATAGACGACCACCGTTCATCTCCTAGTTCTATCAACAGTGGTGTTCCTCAGGACTCTGTCCTGTCACCAACTCTCTTCCTTTTATTCATCAATGACCCTCTACACTGTACATCTAACCCTATCCACTCATACGCTGATGATTCCACTTTTCACCTTTCCTTTCAGTTCCCGCATCGTCCATCTCAGCAGTTACTTAACAAACACGGGATGAGGGTATGGCACACCTAATGTCTGACTTGGCTCTTATCTCTGACTGGAGTAAAAGTAACCTTGTTTTTAATGCAACAAAGACTCGGTTCTTACACCTATCAACCCGACAAAATCTTCCTCGGGAATACCCACTAATGTCTAATAATATCTAGCTCAATCTACATCATCCTTAAACGTACTTGGGGTTTCATTCTCCTGGACCTTATCTTGGAAAGATCATAATTACATCTCTTGTAAAATCTGCTTCCAAGCGATTAGCTGTGCTAAGCTGACTCTGTTCCTTCTTAACCCCATTACAGTTGTTGACTTTATACACGGGTTTTGTTCGCCCGTGTGTAGAGTACAACTTTCATGTGTGGGAAGGCTCCCCACACACAGCTTTTCATAACAGGGTGGAGTCAAAGGCTTTTCGTCTCACTAACTCTCCTCCTCTTACTGGTTCCCTTCAACCTCTGTCTCTTTGCCGCACTGCTGCATCTTTATCTCTTTTCTGTCGTTGCGTCAATGGTCACTGCCTCTCTGAACTGTCTGCTTGCATCCCTCCCTCTCTACGACGGGCGTGTATCACCCGTCTAGCGACATACTCTCATCCCTTTTCTGTCCAGCTCGCTGATGCAAGAGTTACCGGTTACTCTCAGTCCTTCATTTATGCAACAGGTCAAATCTGGAACTGTCTTCCTCTGCATATCCTACTTCCTATGATCTCCAGTCTTTCAAACGCAGTGTGTCCAAGCATCTCAAAATGATCGGATCTTGAATTTAGCTCGCTTTGTATTTTTGTTTTGTTTTGTTTTTGTTTTTCTTGGAAGGAACGGTTTACGGATTCCTGGCCTTTGATTCATTTTTCCTTGCATAAAGATAAAATACATAATAAAGAAACAGGAGAAGCTGGTAACTCCTGGATGACGCATCATGTTACGTTGTTAGATTAGATTAGACTACCTTAGGTTAGGTTAAGTTAGGTTCACTTTGGTTAGTTCAAGCAATATACCTACCCATTTCTCCCATCTTTCTTGTGCATGCATACTGGGGCAAAGACAACTCTTAATCGGGAACTCCTGAGACCATGATACACCAAGCATTACTCTCTCCCTCCACCCCATACCCCTTTACCCACAAACTTGAGTCCCGGCCCTAATGTGTTCTTACCTAATTGTATTTTTACAGGAATGAGTCAAGCTCGTACTGTCCCGTGTCTTAAACCATATTTATCGTACATATCCTTAAATTTGTGAATTGTTTTGGCACACACTATTTCATTCGGTAGTGCATTCCATTGATCAATTGCTCTGTTTGGGAAACTGAATTTCCTTACGTCTTTATCACCTCTCTTCTTATGCAGTGTCCTCTTGCTGATGCTTCTCCATATGTTAAGTAATCATTTATGTCTATTTTCTCCTTCCCTGATATGCACTTATATACCATTATCATGTCACCTCTTTTCCTTCTCTCCTGTAGTGTTGGTAGATTCAGTTTATTTAGTCTTTCTTCGTAGCTTAGGTCCCTTAAGCTTGGTATCCATCTTGTAGCGGCCCTTTGAACTTTTTCAATCTTGTCTATGTGCTTTTTGAGATGAGGACTCCAGACTACTGATGCATATTCCAGGGTTGGTGTAATGAATGACGTTATTATCCTTCTTAGCATGTCTTCATTTATGTATGTGAATGCTATTCTCATATTTGCAAGCAGTGTATACATGTTCCGTACCTTCTCGCTGATGTGGTCAGCCGGAGAGAGTCTGTTATTGATAATCAAACCTAGGTCTTTCTCTCTTTCTGATGTATATAGGGTTTTATTTCCTAACTTATAATCCCAATCAGGTCTTTTTCCACTTTTACCAAACTTGATTACATGACACTTGTCCACATTGAATTCCATTTGCCATGTACTACTCCATTCATGAAGTTTATTTAATTCTTCTTGTAGTTCCCTACAAGAGTCTGTGTTAGTAATTCTCCTTTGTATTTTTGCATCATCTGCAAACATATTCAGATAGCTCTCATTTCCAGTGTTACTGTTTATATCATTTATATACACTAAAAACATGATTGGTGCCAGCACCGAACCCTGTGGTACTCCACTAGTCACTTCTTTCCATGATGAGTAGTGTCCTCTTAGTACTGTCCTCATTTCTCTTTTTATGAGAAAGTCTTGCATCCAACAAAACAGTTTGCCTCGAATTCCTCCTTGATGGTACAGTTTCCATAAAAGTCTTTGGTGTGGTACTGTGTCAAAAGCTTTCTTGAAATCTAAATAGACACTGTCCACCCATCCTTCCCTTTCCTGTATTGTGTTTGTTACTCTGTCATAGTAGCTCAACAGATTAGTAACACATGATTTTCCTTTTCTGAAACCAACCTGTCTTTCTGTTATCATACTGTGTTCTTCTAGATGATTTACCCAAGCTTTTCTTATAAGTTTTTCTAATACCTTGCTTACAACACTGGTCAGTGATACTGGTCGGTAGTTGAGTGGATTTTGTCTATTTCCTTTCTTGAATAAGGGGACAATATTTGCTTTTTTCCAAATATCAGGTAGTTTACCTTGACTCAAGGATTTCTTGAAAATTAAAAATAATGGTTTACATAACTCCTTTGCACATTCTCGTAATACCCAACATGAAATTTCATCAGGACCACTTGCTTTTCCTCTGTCTAATCTACTTAACTCCTCCTGTATTACTTTTGCTGCTATTTGTATATCTGGTAGTATGTGTGGACATGCGTGTTCCACATAGTCCCTCTCAAAATTTTTTTCCTCCGTAAAAACTAATTGGAAATTCTTATTTAGTGCTTCACATATACCTTTCTCTTGTGTATAAGTGATTCCCTCGTCCGTAATGGATTGTATTATATCTTTTACTTTAGTTTTGCTTCTGATATAGCTGTAAAACAGCTTTGGTTGATCACTACTTTTATTTATTATATCCTCCTGAAACTGTTTTTGGGCTTCCCTCCTTATTCTTGTATAGTCGTTTCTTGCCTGTTTGTAATTATTGTACGCCCTCTCACTATTGTGTCTTCTGTATCTATTCCACAACAAATCTCTTCTTTCTTTTGATTTTTACATTCTGTATTGAACCATTTCTGTATTTTCTTATCTGCTTCTTTGTGCTGTGGGATGTACTTCTGGACTCCTAGATTGAAGGCCCTTGGGACTGGGGCCAAATAGGTCCCGGAACCTCTGGGTCAGGTCCCGGCGTCGTGGGGGCGTGGCGAGGTCTCGCCCAGGTGTCCTAGGGAGGGCCGAGAGAGGCGACGGGCTGCGGTCTCCCACGTCCAGAGGCGCCGTCAGGGGAGGACTGCGGCAGCGACTGTCACTGGGGCCCGACAGGTGTGTCTGCTCTAGGGCCAGGCGTAAAGAACAGAGACCGGGGGAGACAGGGAGGTCCGTCCGGGATGTTCTGGGACAGGACACCTGGAGTTCAATCTCCGGTTGTGGAGACGTCCCTCTCCTAGCTACGCCCTGGGAGCGACCATAGATCGTCTCTACCTGGACACTGGGGGAGCGACCATTGATCGTCTCTACCCGAACACTGTGGGAGCGACCATTGATCGTCTCGACCGGAACACTAAGGGAGCGACCATTGATCATCTCTACCTGGACACTGTGGGAGCGACCATTGATCGTCTCGACCAGAGCACTAAGGGAGCGACCATTGATCGTCTCTACCTGGACACTGTGGGAGCGACCATTGATCGTCTCAACCGGAACACTAAGGGAGCGACCATTGATCGTCTCTACCTGGACACTGGGGGAGCGACCATTGATCGTCTCAACCGGAACACTAAGGGAGCGACCATTGATAGTCTCTACCTGGACACTGTGGGAGCGACCATTGATCGTCTCGACCGGAACACTAAGGAAGCGACCATTGATCGTCTCTACCTAGACACTGTGGGAGCGACCATTGATCGTCTCAACCGGAACACTAAGGGAGCGACCATTGATCGTCTCTACCTGGACACTGTGGGAGCGACCATTGATCGTCTCAACCGGAACACTAAGGGAGCGACCATTGATCGTCTCAACCTGAACACTACGGGAGTGACCATTGATCGTCTCTACCGAAACACTGTGGGAGCGACCATAGATCGTCTCTACCAGAGGGGCGCTGTCTGAAGTACTGTTTCTGACTCCACCCCTAGCTAGCTCAGTGATTCCGCCATGCGAAGGTACTGTCTTTCGCCTACGGTGGCGGCGGCGTGGTGGCTGTATGTCACAGGGGCGCACGGCCCGGGCTGACATGCGCTGTTGTTGCCCGGAGTGGTGGTGGCTGGTGGCGGCTACCCCGTGGGGTCCGTGTGGGGGTGTCGGCATACTTGTGGGAGAACTCTGTTGTTCCTGGTTCGCACTATCGTCGGGGATACTATAGTATTCTCCGGGAGTTTCCTCGGGAGTACTGTCAAAGCCACGCATTTCAGTATTAATAATGGAGGAGGGTCCTGCGTAATGGCAGGATTATTGAATAATCTAATGGCTTTATTTTGAATTTTGTCCAACTGCCTTAATGCAACCGTTCCACATCCACTCCACAGTGGTGAACGGTATTCGATCTGAAGGCGCGATTCCACCGAGGCAACATTTCGGCAATGTGGCATGCTACATTGTCGCATAGGCCAAGTGTGTTCCAACCAGTTCAACACAAGGCAACATGTGGCATGCGACTGTGTGGCATGCAACAGGTGGCAACAAGTTGCCCGTAGAACGTGACGCATGCGACAAGATTTAGCCAGTTGCCTATACTCAATTTTTTTTATCGAGGCGAAGATGCACTTGACAGATTTGTGATTATTGGCAGAATGCAACATTACTTCATAATCTAGCATTATTAACTGACAACAAATATCTGAGAGGGAAATTTGGGTTAGTATATAATTATAGGACATGTTGCACTCAGCCAGTCATCAATAACCTGTCAAGTGCATCTTCGCCTTAAAAAAAAAAAAAAAAAAAAAAAAAAAAAAAACAGTATAGTGTTGCCGGCCTTCCCAACAGTCGCGGGAAGGATTCGATGTTGAAGGCAACAAGATGAATTGGTCTCAAGAAAAAAAACGAAGAATTTATAGAAGAATATAGAAAACTTGTTGTTCTATGGGATATACGCTTGGAACAATACAAGAATAACCAGGCTAAACCAGATGCATTGCGGGGATTAGCCAAGAACACACACTCTCTCTCTCTCTACTTTTGTCTTGTCGCTTCTCTTTCTTCCCTACTTCTCTCCGTTCCCTGCCCCCCCCCCCTCTCTCTCTCTCTCTCTCCGCCAGTCCTAATACTGTGCCAACACTAGCAAATCTTTCTTCTGTTACATTATTCTCTCTATACTGTCTCCTGTTAAGCTAAGGTATGGTACTTCAGAAAATTTTTGCATTCGTGTCTTCTTCTTGACGGCGGTCACTCAGCACTCGTCTTTCTATACATTCAAACCTTTTTATAAGTTATTCGGCAGTGTGTGTGTGTGTGTGTGTTGTGTGTTGTGTGTGTGTGTTGTGTGTGTGTGTGTGTGTGTGTGTGTGTGTGTGTGTTTTACACGGTATCTACTGGTATGATTTTTTGTTAAGCTCTGTCTATCTACATATTTGTCTGTCTGTTACATCGTGTTGACAACTGGCTCAGTTTTTGTTGAATCGGTGGAAATGGTTTTATGGCATTCAACATAAACATTGGCATGTAGCGTGCTACATGGAACAACAATGTCGACCTGTCGCAGTCAACATGTCTCCTGGTTGAATGCCGCATTCAACATACATGTTGAAACCCAGGCAAGTCGCATGTTACATGTTGCCCGTGTTGCCTCCGAGGCAACATTTCGGCAACATGTGGCATGCTACATTGTCGCATAGGCCAAGTGTGTTCCAACCAGTTCAACACAAGGCAACATGCAGCATGCGACTGTGTGGCATGCAACAGGTGGCAACAAGTTGCCCGTAGAACGTGTCGCACGCGACAAGATTTAGCCTGTTGCCTGGTGTTGCCGGCCTTCCCACCAGTCGCGGGAAGGATTCGATGTTGAAAGCAACAAGATGAATTGGTCTCAAGAAGAAAACGAAGAATTTATAGAAGAATATAGAAAACTTGTTGTTCTATGGGATATACGCTTGGAACAATACAAGAATAACCGGGCTAAACCAGATGCATTGCGGGGATTAGCCAAGAACACACACTCTCTCTCTCTCTCTACTTTTGTCTTGTCGCTTCTCTCTCTTCCCTACTTCTCTCCGTTCCCTGCCCCCCCCCTTCTCTCTCTCTCTCTCTCTCTCTCTCTCTCTCTCTCTCTCCGCCAGTCCTAATACTGTGCCATTATAGCAAATCTTTATTCTGTTACATTATTCTCTCTATCCTGTCTCTTGTTAAGCTAAGGTACGGTACTTCAGAAAATTTTTGCATTCGTGCCTTCTTCTTGACGGCGCCAAGGCGATTCCACCGGGGCAACACGGGCAACATGTAACATGCGACTTGCCTGGGTTTCAACATGTATGTTGAATGCGGCATTCAACCAGGAGACATGTTGACTGCGACAGGTCGACATTGTTGTTCCATGTAGCACGCTACATGCCAATGTTTATGTTGAATGCCATAAAACCATTTCCACCGATTCAACAAAAACTGAGCCAGTTGTCAACACGATGTAACAGACAGACAAATATGTAGATAGACAGAGCTTAACAAAAAATCATACCAGTAGATACCGTGTAAAACACACACACACACACACACACACACACACACACACACACACACACACACACACTGCCGAATAACTTATAAAAAGGTTTGAATGTATAGAAAGACGAGTGTTGAGTGACCGCCGTCAAGAAGAAGACACGAATGCAAAAATTTTCTGAAGTACCATACCTTAGCTTAACAGGAGACAGTATAGAGAGAATAATGTAACAGAAGAAAGATTTGCTAGTGTTGGCACAGTATTAGGACTGGCGGAGAGAGAGAGAGAGAGAGGGGGGGGGCAGGGAACGGAGAGAAGTAGGGAAGAAAGAGAAGCGACAAGACAAAAGTAGAGAGAGAGAGAGTGTGTTCTTGGCTAATCCCCGCAATGCATCTGGTTTAGCCTGGTTATTCTTGTATTGTTCCAAGCGTATATCCCATAGAACAACAAGTTTTCTATATTCTTCTATAAATTCTTCGTTTTTTTTCTTGAGACCAATTCATCTTGTTGCCTTCAACATCGAATCCTTCCCGCGACTGTTGGGAAGGCCGGCAACATTATAGTTTTTTTTTTTTTTTTTTTTTTTTTTTAACCGCGGGTATTGTTTTGGTCTGACTGTCCTCTCCCGCGGGGGTTTCAGCCAAATGTAAACAAACCTTTAAACCTTAATAACTCTGCACAGAATAAAGCTAGAGAAAAAAATAAGGTACCATTAGAAAGTACTAACCTTCAGCTTTCCATTGATGTAGGTTTCATGACTCACAGGACGGGCAGAGCCGTTAGAAGTGAGGGGTGTAAAATCGCTATTTTACGCCCCACACACCAGTACCAAATGCCAACCACTCTCTGATAATAGTACTATAAACATATATGAACACTGCACATACGATAAACACCCACTCTGTGTTCACTGAGGTAGGTAAAAGGCACTTCCCTGCGGCTGCGCCCGCTCTTCACTATGGCTGCGCCTCACTTCACTGCGGCGGCACCCGCTCACTGACGTTTCATGCGATCTTTTCATTCTTTCTAACTTCTAATATTATTTTACATATAATCTGGGCAATATACATTATATTTACACTGCACTTATTACTATATTGCGTCACTGTCGCATCACAGAATTACACAAGTGCCGCAGATTCTCTTATTACAATATCACATTATACTGGCCAATATTTACATTTTTTTCTAGGCAAAATATCCCTTATTACTACATTATCCATTATACAATTATTGGTAAAGCACGTCACTGTCGCATTACTGTATATCACTGTCACTTTCAGTAACTCTGCACAGAATAAATCTAGAGCGAAAAATAAGGTACCATTAGAAAGTACTAACCTTCGGCTTTGCAATGATGTAGGTTTCATGATTTCGTTGACTATCACTGGATGGGCAGTGCCATTAGAAGTGAGCGATCTAAAATCACTATTTTTCGCTCACACACCATTACCAAATGCCAACCTCATTCTGATAATAATACTATAAACATATATGAACACTGCACATACGATAAACACCCACTCTGTGCTCATTGAGGCAGGTAAAAGGCACTGTCATTACCCGCACTTCACTGCCACATCAGCGGTGTTGTAATCACTATTTTTCGCTCACACACCATTACCAAATGCCAACCTCATTCTGATAATAATACTATAAACATATATGAACACTGCACATACGATAAACACCCACTCTGTGTTCACTGAGGCAGGTAAAAGGCACTGTAATTGCCCGCACTTCACTGCCATATCAGCGGTGTTGTAATCACTATTTTTCGCTCACACACCATTACCAAATGCCAACCTCATTCTGATAATAATACTATAAACATATATGAACACTGCACATACGATAAACACCCACTCTGTGTTCACTGAGGCAGGTAAAAGGCACTGTAATTGCCCGCACTTCACTGCCATATCAGCGGTGTTGTAATCATTATTTTTCGCTCACACACCATTACCAAATGCCAACCTCATTCTGATAATAATACTATAAACATATATGAACACTGCACATATGATAAACACCCACTCTGTGTTCACTGAGGCAGGTAAAAGGCACTGTAATTGCCTGCACTTCACTTCCACATCAGCAGTGTTGTCACTCACACAGCTGGACAGATACTGATGCGTGTTTGGTCCGGGGTGGGGTGGGGGGCCTAGGGGGTGGGAGGTGGGGCCCAAGGGGGGGAGGGAGGTGGGGGTCAGCTGGAGTGAAAGAACTTAATAGCTACTCTCCCTTGAAACAATTGGTGCACGGAAAAAACGCGGGGTATTCAAAATATTCACAAACATTCGAGAATGACACCCGCGGTTTGGTCCAGTTTTGCAATGTCACTCTGGAATGACACCCGCGGTTAAAGGGTTAAGGCGAAGATGCACTTGACAGGTTGTTGATGACTGGCTGAATGCAACATGTCCTATAATTATTTACTAACCCAAATTTCCCTCTCAGATATTTGTTGTCAGTTAATAATGCTAGATTATGAAGTAATGTTGCATTCTGCCAATAATCACAAATCTGTCAAGTGCATCTTTGCCTCGATAAAAAAAAAATTGAGTATAGGCAACAGGCTAAATCTTGTCACATGCGTCACGTTCTACGGGCAACTTGTTGCCACCTGTTGCATGCCACACAGTCACAAGCCACATGTTGCCTTGTGTTGAACTGGTTGGAACACACTTGACCTATGCGACAATGTAGCATGCCACGTTGCCGAAATGTTGCCTCGGTGGAATCGCGCCTTCAGATCGAATACTGTTCACCACTGTGGAGTGGATGTGGAATGGTTGCATTAAGGCAGTTGGACATAAAATTCAAAATAAAGCCATTAGATTATTCAATAATCCTGCCATTACGCAGGACCCTCCTCCATTATTAATACGTAGAGATGTTGCTTCTTTAGCATTATTTTATCGATATTTTTGCCGTAAGTGCTCTGACGAACTCCTTCACATCTCCCGAAATACTCGGGCTTTTGGGAGCCCCCATGAACTCACACTCTCTCCCTCGCAATGCAGAACCTCTGCTTATCAAAATTCATTTATCCCCAGAACTACTATTCTCTGGAATTCACTTCCTGGGAGTTGTTTCCCACAAACATTCAATCCACCTCAATTTAAATCCAGTTATAAATATTTTATGAATGGAGGATGCCTTTAGGCACATGGACTTTTTTTTTTCCTTTGTTTTTCCTTCCTCCATTCATTATTTAAAATATATATATATATATTGTGCATCCTGTAGTAAACGTGAAGGGCGTCAACTCTCTTCCAATACTAACCCATCACGTTTTAATCATCTCCACACATTCCCAAATTATCACAATTTAACAAGTTAGATAACCGACAGGCTCACAGTAGAGAACGCGTCCCGCAGTATGTAAGCTTGCTAGGCAACGGACTAGCTGACTTAACTCAGCAAGAAGTGCGATTCTAGGCCCACCCACTGGGAGGATTCGGCAATAATGGACCGTAGCCAAAGGTGGTTGTGTGATTTTTCTCCACGCACACACACACTGAGGAGGAGTTAAGTAAATTAGACAAAGGAAAAGGAAGTGGTCCTGACGAAATTTCATGACGGGTGTTACATGAATGTGAAGAGTTAAGTAGACCAGTATATTTAATATTCGAGGAATCCTTCGGTCAAGGTAAACTACCTGATATTTGGAAGAAAGCAAACATTGTTCCCCTATTCAAGAAAGTGAATAGATAAAATCCACTTGTAAGTAAGATATTAGAAAAGCTGATAAGAAAACTATGGGTAAACCATCTAGAATATAATATAACAGAAAGGCAGTTTGGTTTTAGAAAAAGAAAATCATATGTTACTAATCTATTAAGCTACTATGATAGAGTTGCAGAAACATTACAGAAAAGAGAGGGATGGGTGGACAGTATCTAACTAGATCTCAAGAAAGCATCTGACAGAGTACCGCACCAAAGACTTTTTGGAAACTGTACCATAAAGGAGGAATCCAAGGCAGACTATACTGTTGGATGCAAGAATTTCTCAGAAAAAGGGAAATGAGAACAGTACTAAGGGGAAATTACTCATCATGAAGGGAAGTGACTAGCGGAGTTCCACAGGGCTCAGTGCCGGCACAGATTATGTTTTTAGTATATATAAATGACATAGATAGTAACATTGGAAATAAAAACTGTCTAAATATGTTTCCTGATGATGCAAAAATACAAAGGAGAATTACTAACACCGACTCTTGTAGAGAACTACAAGAAGAATTAAATAAACTTCATGAATGGAGCGATAAATGACAAATGGAATTCAGTGTGGACAAGTGTCATGTAATTAAGTTTGGTAAAAGCGAAAAAATGACCAGATTGGGATTATAAGCTAGGAAGTAAAACCCTACACATATCAGAAAGAGAGAAAGCCCTGTAGGAGTGATTATCATTAACAGACTATCTCCGGCTGACCACATCAGTGAGAAGGTACGGAACGTGTATACCTGTACACTGCTTGCAAATATGAGAACAGCATTCACATACTTAAATGAAGACATGCTGAGAAGGATAATAACATCATTCACCATACCATCCCTGGAGTATGCATCAGTAGTCTGGAATCCTCATCTCAAGAAACACATAGAGAAGATTGAAAAAGTTCAAAGGGCCGCTACTACATAGGTACCAATAATAATAATAATAATAATGACGTATAGAAAAGGGGGGGAAAGGAAGGAAGGTAAAGAATGATTGTGTATATGTGATGAGTGTTATGCAACCAGGGCGACGACACGTGGTGGCAGGAACTAGGCCTTAGTTTAGTCTCCCGGCCTTACTGAGAGCTCTGGTCCTGGTTGCATTGTGTAAAGTGCATGTTTTTTTTTTTTTTTTTTTTTTTTTTTTTTTTAAGTAGGAGAGGAAGAATTTAGACTAAGAGAAAGAGTGTCGGGGCTTAACCCAACGTGCGTGTGTTTGGTGTTGGGAAAGGGAGGGGGGGGTCTCGCACGTGCACAGGTTGTTACTTAAGGGCGGGAGGAGTGAATCGCTACGGCTTTCTCTGCCAAGCATTAGCTTATTGGCTGCCTCTCAGGTTCATCTGATTTTTCCGGCTCCAGGAGCCTGGGTAGGATGGATAGTAGGATACGGGTGTTGGGGTAAGGTGTTGTAGCCCTAGGGGGCTTGGGTAGGGGGATAAGGAAAGGGGAGGGGTGGAGGAAGGGGAGTATGGGGGGTCAGGGTCTGAGGCGGGGGTGCTGGATATGAGGATGGCGGGTTATACGTGGCTGCCGTGATCTTGATAATAGGTGTAGGGGTGGTTTGGGTCATAATTGAATTGCAGGGGGTGAACTAAGTAGTTAATTAATAAAAGGGTCAGTAAAATAAACTATTGGTGATTAAGTGAACAATGGGGTTGGTGCAGGTCTTGCGTCAGGGTGGAAGAGGTTGGCTAGAGGTCGTGTGGGGGGTGTGATCCGGGTGAAAAAGTCGATGAAGTCAGTGTGAACGTCGGTGAGTTTGGTGATTTGTTTTTGTTGTAGGTGGTGAAGGTAAGTGTTGATGGGTGGAATGTTGGCGCGTTCATGAGAGTGTATGTTGGTGATAAAATCATCCCACCGTATGCTCAGTGCCCAACGTATGGCTTTGTTTTGAACTCTCTGTAAATTTAGAATGTTGCTTTTGGCCGAAAGAGATAGACTTAATGGTGAATACGTGAGCAGTGGTCTGATCAGTGCTTTATATATGTGAAATTTAGTTGACGATGTTGCACTACGGAACCGGTATATTTGTGTGAGTGCAGTGCCAGCCACGCCTGCCTTGCCTCGTATATGATGATGGAATTTGAAGTTTTTGTCGTATGTAAGACCAAGTACGGTGCAAGTATTCCTAATAGGAATGGGAACGCGATCGGGATCACGCGAATTTAGAAAAAGTGGGCGGGGGTTGGCTGATTTGATACGAAAATATGTTACTGTGCATTTCAAGGGATTCGCTTGAATTCGCCACTTCTGCTCCCATCGTGCAATTCGGTCCAGCTCTATGCTCGCTTTGTTGGTAATTCCGTCAATTGTCGTTGATCGTACAAGTTAAGTAATGTCGTCTGCGTATTGGATGGTGAGTGAATCGTCATGTAGTGGGGTGGGGATGTCATTTGTGTAGAGTGTGTAGAGGGTGGGTGCGAGGACGGAGCCCTGAGGTACACCTGCATGAAGCTGGAAAAAGTCTGAGTAATTATTTTTAAATTTAATGCGCATTGTGCGGTTGTCTAGAAAATTGCAAAGTAGTTTTTTAATGAGTGAGGGAAAGTTGAATTGTTCGCAGATTTTGTACTTCAGGCCTGCGTGCCAAACAGAGTCAAATGCGTCACGAGTAATAAGGGCTGTCTTGTATGCATTGCGGATGTTTTGGTTGATGTGTAAGTAATTGGTGATGATGTTTAGGACGTCCTGTGTGGATCGCCTAGGTCTGAAACCAAACTGTCTGGGGGAAAGAAGGTTTTCGTCTTCTAAGTATTGGCGTAATCTACTGTTGATGATTCGTTCGAACGTTTTTCCTAGCACTTCGAGTAAACTAATGGGCCTGAAGTTTAAATGGTCTGTTGTTGTCTTGTCTTTTTTAGGGATTAGAGTTGCTGTCGCGGTCTTAAACGTATCCGGAAAGTAGCCGGATGCCAAGGCAGCGTTGTATAAGTGTGTAAGTGCATTTATGAATGTGTCTGGAAGGTGTTTGAGTATGTGATGTCCGATGCCTGTGGCACCCGGCGCCTTCTTTGGAGTTCTAGCGAGCATAGACTTGACTTCTTCGACCAGTATGGGAGCAGTGAGGGGGTTATGTATGTCTAAGTTGTTTATATGTATGTTTGCGTCTGGTGTGATATGTTCGTGGATGGTGTGAAGGTGTTGTTCTATATGTCTTATGTGACGTGTTGCGGCAGGATGAGGAGGGTTAGGGTGGTATACGTGTTGCCATGCATTTTTAAATGTGTTTGTGATTTCCCTGGGATCTGTGATTTCTCTGTTGTTAACAATTAATTTCCTAACTCTAGGTAAGTTACAGCCCTTGAGTCGGCGAATGTGTTTCCAGAATTCCCAGGGCTTTGTTTTCCTGTGCTTTTGTGCAGTTTGTATGAGGCGTCGCCAGTGTGCATTGTGGTCGGATTCAAGGCTATTGATTACATGTGTCCGAAGGTGTGATAGATCGAACCGCACTTGGCCTAAGTTGTTTTTGTTTTGTTCAAACCGACGACGGTAACACACTAGGAGTCGTTGTGTACGTATTGATGGTATGAATGTGTGAATAGGTGTGTGTGTGGTTGTGGGTATGGTAATGTTGGCAGTGTTGAGTATGCACGTGTGTAGATGTTTACATTGTTCTTCAATGTCAGTGTGGTGTTTTTCCTCATAGTCAGTGGTGTATTCTTGTTCTGAAAGGGTTTGTGTAAAGGCATCCCAGTCTGCGTGTAGGTAGTCATAGTGTGGTGTACTGGGTATCAGGATCGGGTTGGTGGAGATGGACATTATAATGGGGATGTGATCAGACCCAGACATGGGGCCGGGGGTGATGTGGTGATGAAAAATGTTAAATGATCTATTGGTGAAGATGAGATCTGGCTTACCTGATCCCCTAGGTGTAAATGTTGTGAGAAAATCAGGTCCTAGGAAATTTAATCTTTTGTGTTGGTATATAGTGAACATTTGTCGTCCATGATTGTTGGTTGTGCTGTGTTGGAATGTCCCGTGTTGTGCATTTAGGTCTGAAATGAATAGTGTTGGTGCAGTGTTATTGAAGAGTCAGTTTATGTCTGTGAAGGGGATGCCAGTGTTGGGTCTGGTGTATGAGGTGGAGACTATGAGGGGGCCAAGAGTAGTGTGTGTTTTAACTGCTAGGAAGTGCCTGTGTGTCCATGTTGTGATGAAATCATGTTTAATGGTGCCTTTAATCATGATAGCAACTCCGTCCTGTGGACCCTCGTCGGTTTGAAGTGTAGTGTAGCCATAGTGTTTGATTTTTCTGGTGTTGTTGGTGCAAGTGCTGTTGAGTAATATTATGTCTGGGTCGTGTTCGTGAATGAGTTGAGTAAGTAGGTGCCTGTTTGCGTAATAGTGTCTAATGTTAAACTGGATGATTTTAAGCATGATGGTGATCGTGTTGAGCTGAGTCTGAATGTGCTATGTATGTGGCATTTCTGGGGGAGGCAGGGGAGAAGGATGGGGTTCTCTTTTTGGGAGGGGGGGCACTGCTTTTCCTGGAGCGTGATTGATGTGTGTGAACTGAAGGGGAGAGGGAGGAGGGGGATTCGGGAGAGTCAGCCGCCTTGCGTTTGCAAGAGATGCTGCGATCTCGATCGCAGGTGAGGGGGGTGGTTGGGGTAGGTGGAGGGGGCATGGAGTTAGGTTGGTTGGGGGTTGTGCTGGTGGAGGGAGATGGGGTTGGGGGCTGGGTGGTTTGGTTAGGATGACGTGAATCAGCAGGAGGGGAGGGATGGTGAGGGGGGGAAGATGGGAGTGCTTTTGAGGATGCAGGAGTGGGATGAGGTTTAGGGTGAGTGGGTGTGGTGGGTGGGTTGGGAGTGCAGGGGAAGGACGAATGAGAGGTGGAGGGGATGGGAGGGGGTGAGGTGGGAGGGACTGAGGTGTGGGAGGTGTTGCCAGTTTGCTGTGAAGGGGGGGTGAAGATGTGAGGCGATTTCTTGGCTGTGTGCCATGAAGGGGGGATGATTATGGTGGACAAATTATTGGCTGCTAGAGCATCATTGATGAGGGATGCAAAGGGCACATCAGAGTACAGAGCTTGGGCTAGGGCGGACATGACAACTGCGGTAACGTTGGGGGGAAAGGGTGAAATGGAAGATGGATTGGGAGGGGTGGTGTTGGTGGGTGTTGGATGAGTGGTGGGTGCTTGAGTTTGGGGCTGTGAGTTCTGAGTGGCTTGGGCATATGACATGGTGGATGAAGTTTGTTGGGGTGCTGTGTTTGATTGAGGCGTGTTGATATGCTGTGCGGGCTGGCAGTTAGCCCTTACGTCCTTTAGAAGATTTTTCCTAATAGGGCAGTTTCCGGCGATTGCAATATGTCCTTCGCCACAATTAATGCATTTAGTAGTAGTGCTAGTGCAGTTTGTATGAAAATGACCTTGGGCAGAGCACTTTGAGCAGATTTGAGTTTTTTTGCATGATCGAGTTGGATGCCCATACTGGTAACATCTAAAGCATTGAGCAAGATCAAACCACTGTTCGAGTCTAAGGTTGCTGGGTGGGATGATTGTATTGAACGCTCTGACACCGTGTGAATGAAGTTTCTGTACCTCTTGAGGTGAAGCACAGAGAATCTTGATGTTGTTTGAATTGTCAAAGCGAACAATGTGGGTGGCGTGAATGTCGTTTTTCAGGGACAGTTCAGTCATAAGGTCATCATCGGTGTGTCTGAGAACATATTTGGTAACATTACGGGCAATTATTGTACAGGCAGCTTTTAGCTCAGGAGTTGAGATCAGTTCATATCCAGCCTGGGAGTATTTGGGCAGGTTGCTGGGGGAGAGGTATGAATCTAGATGAGCCTGAGAGGCCAAGGTGATCTTAATGATTTTGTCTTTTGCACTTGGAAAAAGGTTAACAAAGGGAGTTTCGGTGATGCAGAAAAAGGTCTGACCAGGGTCTGAAGGCAGGGAGGGGAGGGTACATTTAAACTTAACTGAGAAAGCCATCATTAGTCAAGGGGGAGAGGGGGGAGAGTGTAGCGCATGACGTTAATAAAAAAGAGGGGGAAGAAAACCAATCACCACACTTTTGCACAGATCCCGGGGTGCAGTGGGTGTGCAGGATGAGGTGTTGGCGCCGTTACCCTGATCACTAAACTTGTTGTGAGAGCAGGGTGGTTCCAGATTGTTAGGACCGAAGTCCTAGCCAATCAATCACCAGCAAGATGGGAAGGAAGTAGGAGAACAAAAAGGCCGAGTCTCTCAGGCGCACGGCTATATCTCCTGGACCCCCGGCTACTGTTATGGCCATGGCCCCAACAAGGTAGTGGGGGGGTCCCGGAAGTATCTCCGAATTCACAAAAGAGCAGGGGTTAGTAATAACAGAGAAATTAGAAGAAGAGAGGAAAAGAGGTAGGAGGAATGATGTGGGTGAAGTTTATTAATGACGTGATGAATGGGTGAAGTTTATTTAATGAGGTGATGAGTGGGTGGGTAGCACATGCCGACAAAGTCGTTAGGCAGCTTTGATGAAGGCAGGGAGTCACAGAGTGAGAGCTAAGGAGCGAGCGGTCGAGACACGCGTGCTTCCGGTTAGGCGTCGTCACCAAGTGATGACATAGGTACCAACGAAGATAGACTAGAAAAATTGAATCTGCCAACACTACAGGAGAGAAGGAAAAAAGAAGACATGATTATGATATATAAATGTGTCTCAGGGAAATAGAAAAAAGACGTAAATGAATATATAACCTATGGGGAGGCATCAGCAAGAGGACACGGTAAAAAACTGCATAAAAAGGTGATAAAGACGTAAGGAAATTCAGTTTCCCAAAGGGGTAATTGATCAGTGGAATGCACTACCGAATGAAATAGTGTGTGTCAAAACAATTCATAAATTTAAGGGTATGTATGATAAAAGTGATTTAATACATGAGACAGTACGAGCTTGACTTATTCCTGTTACGATACAGTTAGGTAAGAACAATTAGGTAAGAACACACACACACACACACACACACACACACACACACACACACACACACACATATGAGGACCTGGCAGAGAGTACAATTCAGAGTATAAGATCCTTGCTACATAAAATGGAAGAGAAATCGGAAAGAATTATACTAACTGGGGATTTCAATACAAATATAAATTGGAATACTCTAGATATAAATAGCCAAGAAAGCTGTTGGGACCAAAAGCTCCTGGATCTCGTACAAGAGTTTTTCTTAACGCAACATGTGAGGGAAACCACTAGAAAAAGAGGACTTGATGTACCTTCAGTGCTAGATCTAATATTTACTAGGCAAGAAAATGACATTGACAGTTTAATATATCACTCTCCACTCGGCAAAAGCGATCATGCAGTACTAAATTATAACTTCAGGATAGCATATGACATAGTAAACAGCAATGACAGTTACAAAAAGAGACTAAACTATAAAAAGGGAAATTATCAAGACCTAAAGAAGTATTCCTTAGAAGTTCATTGGGAAAATGAGCTTAGAGGACAAGATTTAAATGCTGAATATAAAAAATTTTGTGAATTTTATGAAATGGGAGTCCAGAAGTACATCCCACAGCACAAAGAAGCAGATAAGAAAATACAGAAATGGTTCAATACAGAATGTAAAAAATCTAAAGAAAGAAGAGATTTGTTGTGGAGTAGATACAGAAGACACAATAGTGAAAGGACGTATAATAATTACAAACAGGCAAGAAACGACTATACAAGAATAAGGAGGGAAGCCCAAAAACAGTTTGAGGAGGATATAATAAATAAAAGTAGTGATCAACCAAAGCTGTTTTACAGCTATATCAGAAGCAAAACCAAAGTAAAAGATATAATACAATCCATCACGGACGAGGGAATCGCTTATACAGAAGAGAAAGATATTTGTGAAGCACTAAATAAGAATTACCAATTAGTTTTTACAGAAGAAAAAAATTTTGAGAGGGAATATGTGGAACACGCATGTCCACACATAGCCTACTACCAGATATACAAATAGCAGAAAAAGTAATACAAGAGGAGTTAAGTAGATTAGACAGAGGAAAAGCAAGTGGTCCTGATGAAATTTCATGTTGGGTGTTACGAGAATGTGCAAAGGAGTTAAGTAAACCATTATTTTTAATTTTCAAGAAATCCTTGAGTCAAGGGAAACTACCTGATATTTGGAAAAAAGCAAATATAGTCCCCTTATTCAAGAAAGGAAATAGACAAAATCCTCTCAACTACCGACCAGTATCACTGACCAGTGTTGTAAGCAGGGTATTAGAAAAACTTATAAGAAAAGCTTGGGTAAATCATCTAGAAGAACACAGTATGATAACAGAAAGACAGTTTGGTTTCAGAAATGGAAAATCATGTGTTACTAATCTGTTGAGCTACTATGACAGAGTAACAAACACAATACAGGAAAGGGAAGGATGGGTGGACAGTATCTATTTAGATCTCAAGAAAGCTTTTGACACAGTACCACACCAAAGACTTTTATGGAAGCTGTACCATCAAGGAGGAATTCGAGGCAAACTGTTTTGTTGGATGCAAGACTTTCTCATAAAAAGAGAAATGAGGACAGTACTAAGAGGAAACTACTCATCATGGAAAGAAGTGACTAGTGGAGTACCACAGGGTTCAGTGCTGGCACCAATCATGTTTCTAGTGTATATAAATGATATAAACAGTATCACTGGAAATGAGAGCTATCTGAATATGTTTGCAGATGATGCGAAAATACAAAGGAAAATTACTAGCACAGACTCTTGTAGGGAACTACAAGAAGAATTAAATAAACTTCATGAATGGAGTAGTACATGGCAAATGGAATTCAATGTGGACAAGTGTCATGTAATCAAGTTTGGTAAAAGTGGAAAAAGATCTGATTGGGATTATAAGTTAGGAAATAAAACCCTATACACATCAGAAAGAGAGAAAGACCTAGGTGTGATTATCAATAACAGACTATCTCCGGCTGACCACATCAGCGAGAAGGTACGGAACATGTATACACTGCTTGCAAATATGAGAATAGCATTCACATACATAAATGAAGACATGCTAAGAAGGATAATACCATCATTCATTAGACCAACCCTGGAATATGCATCAATAGTCTGGAGTCCTCGTCTCAAAAAGCATATAGACAAGATTGAAAAAGTTCAAAGGGCCGCTACAAGATGGATACCAAGCTTAAGGGACCTAAGCTACGAAGAAAGACTAAATAAACTGAATCTACCAACACTACAGGAGAGAAGGAAAAGAGGTGACATGATAATGGTATATAAATGCATATCAGGGAAGGAGAAAATAGACATAAATGATTACTTAACATATGGAGAAGCATCAGCAAGAAGACACTGCAAAAAACTGCATAAGAAGAGAGGTGATAAAGACGTAAGGAAATTCAGTTTCCCAAACAGAGCAATTGATCAATGGAATGCACTACCGAATCAAATAGTGTGTGCCAAAACAATTCACAAATTTAAGGATATGTACGATAAATATGGTCTAAGACACAGGACAATACGAGCTTGACTCATTCCTGTAAAGATACAATTAGGTAAGAACAATTAGGTAAGAACACACACACAAGGTAAACTACCTGATATTTGGAAAAAAAGCAAATATTGTCCCCTTATTCAAGAAAGGAAATAGACAAAATCTACTCAACCACCGACCAGTATCACTGACCAGTGTTGTAAGCAAGGTATTAGAAAAGCTTATAAGAAAAGCTTGGGTAAATCATCTAGAAGAACACAGTATGATAACAGAAAGACAGTTTGGTTTCAGAAAAGGAAAATCATGTGATACTAATCTGTTGAGCTACTATGACAGAGTAACAAACACAATACAGGAAAGGGAAGGATGGGTGGACAGTATCTATTTAGATTTCAAGAAAGCTTTTGACACAGTACCACACCAAAGACTTTTATGGAAACTGTACCATCAAGGAGGAATTCGAGGCAAACTGTTTTGTTGGATGCAAGACTTTCTCATTAAAAGAGAAATGAGGACAGTACTAAGAAGAAACTACTCATCATGGAAAGAAGTGACTAGTGGAGTACCACAGGGTTCAGTGCTGGCACCAATCATGTTTTTAGTGTATATAAATGATATAAACAGTAACACTGGAAATGAGAGCTATCTGAATATGTTTGCAGATGATGCAAAAATACAAAGGAGAATTACTAACACAGACTCTTGTAGGGAACTACAAGAAGAATTAAATAAACTTCATGAATGGAGTAGTACATGGCAAATGGAATTCAATGTGGACAAGTGTCATGTAATCAAGTTTGGTAAAAGTGGGAAAAGACCAGATTGGGATTATAAGTTAGGAAATAAAACCCTATACACATCAGAAAGAAAGACCTAGGTGTGATTATCAATAACAGACTATCTCCGGCTGACCACATCAGCGAGAAGGTACGGAACATGTATACACTGCTTGCAAATATGAGAATAGCATTCACATACATAAATGAAGACATGCTAAGAAGGATAATACCATCATTCATTAGACCAACCCTGGAATATGCATCAGTAGTCTGGAGTCCTCATCTCAAAAAACATATAGACAAGATTGAAAAAGTTCAAAGGGCCGCTACAAGATGGATACCAAGCTTAAGGGACATAAGCTACGAAGAAAGACTAAATAAACTTAATCTACCAACACTAGAGGAAAGAAGGAAAAGAGGTGACATGATAATGGTATATAAGTGCATATCAGGGAAGGAGAAAATAGACATAAATGATTACTTAACATATGGAGAAGCATCAGCAAGAGGACACTGCATAAGAAGAGAGGTGATAAAGACGTAAGGAAATTCGGTTTCCCAAACAGAGCAATTGATCAATGGAATGCACTACCGAATGAAATAGTGTGTGCCAAAACAATTCACAAATTTAAGGATATGTACGATAAATATGGTTTAAGACACGGGACAGTACGAGCTTGACTCATTCCTGTAAAGATACAATTAGGTAAGAACACATTAGGGCCGGGACTCAAGCTTGTGGGTGAAGGGGTATGGTGTGGAGGGAGAGAGTAATGCTTGGTGTATCATGGTCTCAGGAGTTCCCGATTAAGAGTTGTCTTTGCCCCAGTATGCATGCACAAGAAAGATGGGAGAAATGGGTAGGTATATTGCTTGAACTAACCAAAGTGAACCTAACTTAACCTAACCTAAGGTAGTCTAATCTAATCTAACAACGTAACATAATGTGTCATCCAGGAGTTACCAGCTTCTCCTGTTTCTTTATTATGTATTTTATCTTTATGCAAGGAAAAAGGAATCAAAGGCCAGGAATCCGTAAACCGTTCCTTCCAAGAAAAACAAAAACAAAGCAAAACAAAAATACAAAGCGAGCTAAATTCAAGATCCGATCATTTGAGATGCCTGGACACACTGCGTTTGAAAGACTGGAGATCATAGGAAGTAGGATATACAGAGGGAGACAGTTCCAGAGTTGACCTGTTGCATAAATGAACGACTGAGAGTAACCGGTAACTCTTGCATTACCGAGTTGGACAGAAAAGGGATGAGAGTATGTCGCTAGACGGGTGATACACGCTCGTCGTAGAGGGAGGGATGCAAGCAGACAGTTTAGAGAGGCAGTGACCATTGACGCAGCGACAGAAAAGAGATAAAGATGCAGCAGTGCGGCAAAGAGACAGAGGTTGAAGGGAACCAGTAAGAGGAGGAGAGTTAATGAGACGAAAAGCCTTTGACTCCACCCTGTTATGAAAAGCTGTGTGTGGGGAGCCTTCCCACACATGAAAGTTGTACTCTACACACGGGCGAACAAAACCCGTGTATAAAGTCAACAACTGTAATGGAGTTAAGAAGGAACAGAGTCGGCTTAGCACAGCTAATCACTTGGAAGCAGATTTTACAAGAGATGTAATTATGATCTTTCCAAGATAAGGTCCAGGAGAATGAAACCCCAAGTACGTTCAAGGATGGTGCAAATTGAGCTAGATATTATTAGACATTGTGGGTATTCCCAAGGAAGATTTTGTCGGGTTGATAGGTGTAAGAACCGAGTCTTTGTTGCATTAAAAACAAGGTTACTTTTACTCCAGTCAGAGATAAGAGCCAAGTCAGACATTAGGTGTGCCATACCCTCATCCCGTGTTTGTTAAGTAACTGCTGAGATGGACGATGCGGGAATTGAATGGAAAGATGAAAAGTGGAATCATCAGTGTATGAGTGGACAGGGTTAGATGTACAGTGTAGAGGGTCATTGATGAATAAAAGGAAGAGAGTTGGTGACAGGACAGAGTCCTGAGGAACAGGCTGACTCGGAGGCAACACCTTCGGAGCGGCTACCGGCCGTCTGAAGAAGGCGGGAGCGACTACAGGCCATCTCCTTCTGCCGGAGGGAGGAGCGGCTACAGGCCGACTTGGGGACAACTCCTTCGGAGTGGCTACCGGCTGTCTGACGAAGGTGGGAGCGACTACAGGCTGTCTCCTTCTGCCAGGGGGAGGAGCTGCTACAGGCTGACTACTGCAGGAGGGGGTGTAGGGCGGCTTCAGGCCGTCCCTGGAAGAACACCTGACGAAGGCGCGAGCGGCTACCGGCCGTCTCCTGATTACCCTCAGGTCAGTGAGGCACCAATTCCTTTACGAGGGGCAGGCAGCTACCGGCCATCCCAAAGAGGAAGACACCTTCGGAGAGGCTACAGGCACACTCCTGTTGAAGACAGGAGTGGCTACAGGCCAACTCCTGAGGGGAGCTGTTTGGAGCTGGATAGGCAGCTCCACCCCGATCTGATCCGATGGTACCTCTTCCCGAAGGTAGTGTCCTATGTCTGCTAGGGCGACGGTGAGGCGGCTGCGTGTCATAGGGGCGCATGGCCGGGGCTGACATGTGCCGTTGTCGCACTGTGTCTTGCGGTTCGGCTGCAGCTCCTCCGTGGGGTCCTGGTGTGGGTGTCGGGGAGTTTCCGGGGGCACAAAGCTGTAGCTCACGCATTTTAGTATTACTGTGCAAAACATGACCAGCGAACCGTCAAGAGATCATTCAGCAAAACATCCAGAGGGAAAAACATGTTTAAAAGAAATTAACGTTCAAGTAACGTTTCCGTGAATGGTTTAGTTCAGTCCAGTTCATCGCTCGAGCGGCAGATGCTGGTTGGTCTCGATTAGTACACAAATAAAACATTGGTGAAAGGTTTGGAATTCGAATCCACCAGTGAAGCCACAACGTTTCCTTCAAATACATATTTTCTTCCAGAGTATAACAAAATGAACAAAAAGACAGACTGAAGGCAACATGAGAGAGAGAGAGAGAGAGAGAGAGAAGGCTGGATATTACGTCTCACGCCACTGCTGTAGGGGCACCCAACATCCACTTGCTATTAAAAAGAGACTCTTGACTGACAAGCCAAATGGTTTACTGTAGCCCAGGAAACCATTTACTGCACTGGGTGGTCACCATGTAACCACATGAACGCCTGGTGATCTAGAGAGTTGAGGCATTCCGACTACCTGTGGCCCGTAAGTTTTTGTAATATCACTCACGGACGAGCGACCGGTCACCCTTACCTCAGATATTGGAACTATATAAGCTAGTCTACTTATAGAAAAATAATGGACTGGATGACAGATAGAAGAATGAGGATCGGATGGAAAGTACCTGTGTCTTGAAAACTGATGACTGATAATAAGACATGAAAACTCGTCTGGTGGCGCACAAAAGACGGAACATGGGGTCTGAGAATACAGCAATGGCCGAAGTGAAGTATACTGTGAAGGTTGCAGAAAGGGAAGGCAGCAGGTCGTTGATCAGGTATGTGGTGGTGATAAAATGTGAGGGAATGAAATATTTGGGGGACATACACCAGATAGCCTGGAAGGAATGGAGTTAGAGCAGTGAAGTTGAGAAAGGCTCTGACTGATTTTTTGTTAAAGGTTATCGAAGCGAGTGGAAACATTATTGTGGGTCAGTTTATGCTTCCTGAGTTTTGTAAGAAAGATATTTTGAATAATAAACGCGGTAAGAAGATATCTGAATGCCTGGGGAGTGATCATGACGATTTTAAGATTGGTAGGGAATGTATAGATCAAATATTTGCAGTAAAGTAGACAGAAGAAAGCACTGGACAGTAAGGAATTTGCGGCATTTTGTATCTAGAAAATGAATACGACAAGGTGAATAGAGACGAAGTAATGGAAGGTCATATTTATGCACTGTTTGAATGAAAAACTGATAATGTTGTAGTTTTCTGATGGTAGTTGTAGTCCCTTCTCTTGGTAGGGGGGTTGTTAATATATTTTCCAAGTCAGATGTGTCAGTTGCATTGATTGGGCAAGGTATGGCAGAGGTTCCTGAAAGATGTGGAGTAAAGAAGTCTACTGGTGAGAGGGTACAACAGAGCGTACTGGGATATAACCATGTAGAGGGAATCGATATATATAGGGTGGTTCAAATTAATGTGTGAATTTGAAGATGGGAGGAGTAAATGGGAAACCAAAAATGGGTGGATTTGTCACGGATAAATCAGTGAATGAGAGACCTTAGTTTGAAAGGTAGGGAAACTAAGGAAATGACAAAGGATCGGAATGCGTGGAGATTCCTATGGAGAGTATAATTCCTTTTTTTTTTTTTTTTTTTTAACCAGGTACTTAGTAGAATGATCATCCTACAGGGGGTTATATCAAGCACATTTAAAAAACAAACAAACAAACAAACAAACAGAATACAAAGAGATTGTGTAACTAGTCTGCCTCGTGATATGACGCCCGATTTCGAAAGTTTGAACTATGTGGACAGTTTCACTGGGCTTGCGGTTTCAGTCTTTCCCTTCGATTTTTTTTTTTTTTTTTTTTTTTTTTTTTTTTTTTACTGAGATGATGATGATACTCATGATAATGATGATGATGTATCCGAAGATTTGTTTCATTTACCTCTTGCAGGAGGTATATTTTTTTACCCCGCGTTTGGTTGTTTGGTTGATTTTTTGTTTGTCTGTCCGTTAGCAGGATCACTCAAATAGTTATGAATGGATTTTCATGAAATTTTTTTTGGAGGGGAAGAGTATGGCCCAATGAACAATCGTTTAGATTTTGGTTGTGATCCGGAATTATTTGTTTGTTCGCACCATATCTCAAAACGTTCTCAATGAATTTCAATAAAATTGTGTGGAAGAGCCATGGGCCAAGAAAGAATTGATTAAATTTTTGGGCGGATCCGGATCCGGATCCTTCCGCAATCTCCAAAAGTTCTCGATGAATTTCAATGAAATTTTGTGGAATGATGGGCCATGGACAGAGAAAGAATTCTTTTTTTTGGGGGGAGGGAGGGGATCCAGATCAGTCATTGGCGGAGGTATGCGCTTTCTGAGTGCTGCCCTAGTTAGCCTTATTTTACGTTTTGCCGAACGCCTTGCTGAATGTTACCCACCCACAAAGGATACACAAGTGCAGTAAGAGAATTATACTGGCTTTAATATAACACAGAAGACCCAAATGCGCGAGCGCGTTTACTTGTTTATATGGTAAAACTGGTAGGGTTTAAAAGTTAAGAATTGTCATGCGAGTATCAAGTGAAGAGATGATGATTATCAACTGTTAAAACACGTTAGCAAAATATGTAATAGCTTACACATGAGTTGAACAGAAGGTATGACTGCTGCTTACCTAACCTAATGTGGCTGTGAAGGGTGAATGTACTGATCCTGAAGTGTGATGGGGCAGCGTCTGGCGGAGTGGCGAGGCGGACCGTCCCAGGAATGTGTGACGTCACAGGTCAATACCGCGCATGGCACACACACACACACACACACACACACACACTCACGATCGTTTCCTGGCATAAGCAGACTAAGTTGTCGGTAGGGCCCCACTGCTACCAGGGGGTCCCCCATTCATATGCAGACTAAAATTTGTCACTACGTACAGGGCAAAATCTGTTCTGTGTACGGCAATTTTCGTCATGTTAAATGAACTGTATCAAGAGGTAGATGTCTGTGGAATCCGTTTCTAAACTGTGTTGTGATGTGTTGCATGTTTGATTGACTTATTATTACCATACCTATTTCCATCATGTTGTATTTTGTATCAAAGAAGTATTTTTTCCCTTCCATTACTTTTCTTTCTCGTATTTCCTGCATTTTACTATAAAATGCAGTATAGTGCCCCCGGAGGCACCCAGACACCCCCACAAGGAGACCACAGAGGAGCAACGACAGCGAGGCGGGACTCAGAGCGACAACGGCATAAGTCCGCCAGGGCCGCGCGCTCCTATGACCCGGAACTCGCCCGCCGCCACCATAGCAGGAATACTAGACTACCCTCCGGGAGAGCCTTCCCCAGCCAGCTAAGGGGTGGTGCTGTCTATCCAGCTCCTGTCAGCACCCCTGAGACGGCCTGTAGCTGCTCTGAGGGTAATAAGGAGATGTCCAGTAGCCACTCCTGCCTTCATCAGAAGACGGCCTGTAGCCGCTCTGAAGGTGTCTTCCTTGAGACAGCCTGTAGCCGCTCACCCCTCGCTAAGGAGACGGCCTGTAGCTGCTCTGAGGGTAATAAGGAGACGGCCTGTAGCCGCTCCCGCCTTCGTCAAGAGACAGCCTGTAGTCGCTCCAAAAGTGCCTTCCCTGAGACAACCTGTAGCCACTCACCCCTCCTGAAGGTGACGGCCTGGAACCACTCCCGCCTTCGTCAGGAGATGTCTGTAGCCGCTCACCCCTCCTGAAGGAGACGGCCTGGAGCCACTCCCGCACGGCCTGTAGCCGCTCCCACCTTCATCAGGAGATGGCCTGTAGCCGCTCTGAAGGTGTCCTCCCTGAGATGGCCTTTAGCCGCTCAACCCTCCTGAAGGAGACGACCTGTAGCCGCTCCTACCTTCGTCAGGAGACGGCCTGTAGCCGCTCTGAAGGTGCTTTTGGGTCTGCTGGCAGCTGCTCACTCACCCAGGCCACAGCCAGTAGCCGGGCCTTGGCGACGGCCTGTAGCCACGCCCCCAGGAAGCCACGGCCAGTAGCCGGGCCTTGGCGACAGCCTGTAGCCACGCCCCCAGGAAGCCATGGCCAGTAGCCGGGCCTTGGCGACAGCCTGTAGCCACGCCCCCAGGAAGCCACGGCCAGTAGCCGGGCCTTGGCGACGGCCTGTAGCCACGCCCCCAGGAAGCCACGGCCAGTAGCCGGGCCTTGGCGACGGCCTGTAGCCACGCCCCCAGGAAGCCACGGCCAGTAGCCAGGCCTTGGCGATGGCCTGTAGCCACGCCCCCAGGAAGCCACGGCCAGTAGCCGGGCCCTATGGCAGGAGACGGCCTGTAGCCGCTCCTCTGTCTGAAGCTGATGCCTGTTCCCCGAATCACGACCCAGAGGGAGTCTCGGGCCTAAAGGAGTACTGGAGAGGCCCCTTAGTCTCCCCCGGCCTCTGCTTCCTACAACCGGATCTGGAGGAGACCGACCTGACGGACCCCAACGCAGACCAATGCAGCAGCACCTTCCTGTCAGCGGCACCAAGGCCTGGGGACCGCAGCCCTGGGGAACCCCAGACTGCCCCCAGGACTCCCGGGCGGAAACTTCCCACACTCGACGTCGGAGATCCTCGTCCTCTGTCAGGCGCCTGAACAACAGGTTCAGGCAGTTATTCGGCCACAGCCCTGAGGTCCACACCCCTGTCCCCAGCCCTGAGAGCACAGGACCCTTCGCCACCCACAACCCGGACGAGAACGGACGCCCCTGCGCGTGATCCTGTGGCCTCTGGATATAGAGGCCCCCGGTGGTGCCCAGCCCCTTCAGTAGCAGAGCTGTGACACCCCTCTGCCCTTGCACCTGACCGCCACGACTCCCAGACCCGACAGGAGTGACAATAATAGTACAGTGTTTGTGACCAAGTGATATAAAGGCAGAACAGTGAACTAACCCTCTAATGGAAGTCAGTGATAATACCCAAGTGGTGGAGTGAATAACAACTACAGTGTACAGTGTCTGTGACCAAGGGATATAAAGACAGAACAGTGAACCACCCTTCTAATAGAAGTCAGTGATAATACCAAAGTGGTGGAGTGAGTAACAGCGACAGTGTAAACACAAATACGGCCACCCAGTGAGAGTCGAGTCTAACAGGGTAAATACGCTACCACCAGAAAATACCTCCTGATACTAAGACCATAATCAGACCCCAGTGCCAAAGAATACTCACCAGTAGGAAATAACATTGGTAACTCCACAAGTATAGAAAACCCAGACTTCCCATAATTAAGAACACTCTGCCTCAAGTGCTATTCACTGTGACCCGAGCAGTATCTTGCGTGATACTGATAACCATATCTAGACATAAGAGCTTGTAATTGCCCAGTGTATTTGTATCAGTGACATCTACTCGTTCCCCTGTCCACCTAAGTAATACACGTGTAAGGTTGTTGCCTGGAGTTTTTGTGTCCTACCTCTCTCCTATTTGTCTAAGCCCCGGTCTAGAAAGAGAGCCCTGCTATACGCTAGGCATTTACGGGACGGGAAGCCGAACCTAAAACACCTAGCATTACATACTATATAGCCTAATGCTTTACTGGTATTATTATTATTATTACTGTATTTGACAGGAAAGGGCCTCCCTGCACCCCAGACCAGAAGCGCTCCCGGGCCGTGACGCCCTCGAGAGCTGTCCCTTGTCTTCTGCAGGAGGGCTCACCAGTAGGGCTCCCTCCGACTCCCGGAGGCCACCTCTTGAGCCCTGACCTCGGCAGCCCAGTGACGACGCAGTGAGACCCCAGTGTCGTATTTGAAACTCAATAGTGACAGTGAGTGTGTGGTACAGAAACAGTGAGACCGGAACACGACCCGTAGTGTGTCTCTACCCCAATCTACTCAGAGTGCTGTGTTAGTACCTAAGTTCCCAGGACTAGAGCAATATACAAATGTGTGGCGATACCCAAATGCAAATAGACCAGTGTACTACGTAGAGTCCAAGGGACCGAGTGTATGAACAGTGTCACCACCCCTATGTGATATTCTCTTGTGCAGTAACTCAGGTGTAACCACAGTGTCTGTTTAACTTAGTGTACCAATATTAACTAACATGTCACTATACCCATTCCACATTCAGTATCCCATTGTATGTATATTGTAAGGAAGTTGGATTAAGGCAATATATGTGTTAAGGTATACTGCCGAGTTTTTATGCCCTGTTCCTTTGTGAGTGTTCTGTTTCAAGTCTAGAAAGAGGACCTCGCTCAGTCGCTGGTGTCTTTAGAACGATAAGTCGGACTAAAAACACCCAGCATAACAAGTACACTCACTTTTTGATTCACTAACTCTGTCACCGAGTCATTGACTGTTCACTGGCGAAAAACACAACTCGAAGCTAACTCACTAAACCTCCTCTGCCTGACGCTCTCTCTCTGGCACACTGTCAGCAAACCATTAACCTCAGCTCCCCCTACTAGCGCAATCCAGAATATTTGAGTAAAGGAACTCACATTTCCTGATGCAATAATGCACATTTTATATCCTAGGAAAGCACTCTCATTTTTTCACACAATAATACACTTAGATCACTTATAACAATGAAAAATTGATTTGAAAAGACTCCCGACCGAATGAGCCGTTAACTGAACGATAAACTGGGATTCCACTTGAGTTCGTGGTTTACCACAAAAGCCAATGTCACTAGCCGACTCGTGACAGTGTCAAACACTCCATGTGCGAGATCACTGGTAGTAGAGTTCACTATGGCACACTGAGGGGGGGGGGGATTACACCGCAGCTGCCGGAGGGAGGGAGAGAGGATAAGAGCACTGGGGAGGGTTGGTCAACACTCAGGAGAGGCACCATGGATACGGGGGAGGAGTCACAGGGGCTGGTTCACTGGGGGAGGGGTCCAACAACACTGGGGAAGTGCACGATCACAGGATCTAGTACTCACGATTCTGGTGGAGTGGAGGACACGGCCCACAGGGTGGGAGGGCCTACACTGGGAGCTTCAGATGTCGAATGTGTGTGGGAGGTGGGCTGCCCAGTGAGTAGTACAGGGTAGGGTGGTCCGTGAGGTCACCACAAGTCCTGGAGAAGTGGGCAGGTGCTGTGTTGGGCGGCTCCCTAGCTGCTATGGCCCGGCAGGAGGCAGGGCTCTCCAGGCTGGGGCCGAAGAGGGCCAGCAGACGCACTGTTTGGCGCTGGCCCTTAGTCGTCGTCGAGGTCCTGGGAGAGGACCTGGAGAGGCCCAGGGTGGGGGTCAGGTGTGGAAAGGGTGGCACCTAGGGTGGGCTGCTGCCTCATTCTGCAGAGGCGGCCGTCGGGGAGGGTCTGCGGCCGCCGTCACTGAGGGAGCCTAGGCTACTGCAACAGGCACCGGGGGAGGGATGCTGACTCCAGGGGCTGCAGTCTCGCCATCGGGAGGAGGCCAGCAGGGGTGAGCTGCGGCCTCTCGTCCTGGAGGAGTCCAACAACACCTGGGGCTGCAAGGACAGGACACTGGGCCTCAGGGACGTCACACCCACTCCGGTCTCTGGTGGGGTCCCTGAAAAGAAGCAGAAACTGCCCTCTCATGTAGAGGGACGGGGAGAGGGGCACCTTACTCTGCCACCGGAATGGTGGTCGGGGCAAGAGCTCCTGCTCTGCAGGAGCCTGGGGATGAGTGGAGGGAGAGCAGCCAGGAGCCAGCTCTCCTACCTGGCAGGGCGGGGAGGCCCCGCCAGAACTCCAGTCCATGCTAGAAGGGGAAAGTCCAAGGGATTCTCCCTCTGTCAGGCAGCCCTGTTGGGCACTGCCTGGGCTCCCACGGGGAACAGGAGGGCAAGAGGAGTCAGGGGAGGCTCCTCTGGGCACTACAGACCCTGGCGGCGGGGAGAAGGCACCCGATGGATATGCCCAGCTATTGCCACAGCTCCGATAGAGGCTGCGCTCCGGCCATAGTTCTGGCAGTGGGGAGAAGGCACCAGATGGATACACCCGGCTATTGCCACAGCTCCGATGGAGGCTGCACTCTGGCCGTAGTCTTGGCGGCGGGGAGAAGGCACCCGATGGATATGCCCAGCTATGGCCACAGCTCCGACAGAGGCTGCTCTCTGGCTGTAGGGTCTGGGACTCCTGTCCCGGAGACAGCACTGGGGGACAGCGATGTCTCGTCCCGTGTGGTGCCTCTGGCAGAGTACCCCAGGGCCTGCCTTCCTCCTTGGGGCTGCCAGCGAGGGTCTTCTGGTGGATGTGCTGACGTGCCAGCTCCCGAAGGGGGTTGGCAGAGGGTGGCAAACCGACGGTCCTTCCACCCACGGTATCCACAGTGGGTGATACTGTGCCGCTACTCCTTTGGGGGAATAGGAGCCCTTGAGGCTCCTCCTGAGTCCTCTATTAAAAAGGAAGCCAATCCAGGGGACTCGGCGTCTGAGGGTATGCTTGGGATCTTGCCACTGCAAGTCCCACCCCAATTTTGGCGAGCGTTCCCTCCGCCGGAATGTAGTGTACTGTACTTTTCCTGTACACTGCCGGTGGTCTGGCTGCGGAGAAGAGGGACGTCGGGTCACGAGGGAGATAAGACGCTCTTGCCTGGAAGGTATGACAGGTAAGCCAGCCTCCCTGTCATCTCCTGGTGAGGTGGGTATCGCCCTACCCCCATACTCTGCTCCTCGGGTGGTGGTGTCTGGCTTACCTCTCCGCGCGGGTATTTTAATAATATATCTTACAAATTCCTTAACATCTTAATAGCGTATGCTATATCTACTATTTGCTAAAGGACGTTTGGCTACACTCACGAATTTATAACCAGTGACTAAGGTGTGGCACGACAGACGACATTCTTTTTTCTTGTATATGTACTCTATATACTTTTACAACAATACATATTTCAGGCAGTCAATCAGTCAATGAGGAACTTTCAGCGCGTCATCTGCTACCGAATTCAGTCTAGGCAGCTCTTTCCCAGTTACTATGTAAAACACCCGCCGCCGGACCCCCCACCCTGCCACCCCCCACCCCACCACCGAGCCACTACCACACCACCACCCCAGGAGGACACAACGGTGGGGCTAGTGACCCAGGTCAAGAGGGTCACCGGGACACTACTGTCCTAAGTCCTTTTTCCCCGCAACTACCCCAACACCAGGTGACCGGAAAAAGGCAACGACCTTGCGGGCAGGACAGCCATCACCAGAATCGAGGTGGGACTGAACAGGATTCAGTCCCAGGTAACACCGCGTCGATGGCCACTGTACGTGACGGGGAAGGAGCGGCCACTGTACGCCCTTCAGTTACCACCCCAAGGGCAGGAGGCCCAAGGGCAGGAGGCCCAAGGCTACGGCCAGAAGTGCACACCAGGGTAAGGAGACCCTCGGCTACGGCCTTAGTGTGCACCGGGGAGGGCGCTGCCTCTGTGCACCCCTCTCCTGCTGTTCTCTCCTATGGGAGAAACACCGCGTCGACGGCCACTGTACGTGACGGGGAAGGAGCGGCCGCTGTATGCCCTTCAGTTGCTTCCCAAAGGGCAGGCAGGCTTACGGCTACGGCCGAAGTACACACCAGCGTAAGGAGACCCTCGGCTATGGCCTTAGTGTGTACCAGAGAGGGCGTGGCCTCTGTGCACCCCTCTCCTGCTTTTCTGTCCTACGAGAGCAACACCGCGTCGATGGCCACTGTACGTGACGGGGAAGGAGCGGCCACTGTACGCCCTTCAGTTGTTTCTCTAAGGGAAGATAAGCTATCGGCTACGGCCAAAGTATGTACCAGGGTAGACAGGCCCTCGGCTACGGCCTCAGTACGTACCAGAGAGGGCGCGGCCTCTGTGCACCCCTCTCCTGCTTTTCCCTACTACGGGAGCAACACCGCATCGATGGCCACTGTATGTGACTGGGAAGGAGTGGCCACTGTATGCCCTTCAGTTGCTTCTCATAGGACGGGTAGGCTTACGGCTACGGCCGCAGTACGTACCAGGGTAAGCAGACCCAAGGCTACGGCTTCAGTACGTACTGGAGGGGACACGGACTCCGTGTACCTTTCTCCTGCCTTTTCCTCCTGTGGGAGCAGCACCGCCAGCACGGCCTCTGTTCGTGCGGGGGAAGGAGTGGCCACTGTACACCCTTCAGCTGTGTGCCCTAGGAGTCACGGAACCACATTCATGGCCATTGTGCGTGACGGGGAAGGAGCGGCCACTGTACGCCCTTCATTCGTGGCTCTAAAAGCACTCCCGACGCAGGAAGTCCATTGCGCGGCCGACCCCTTTCCTCTCGGCTGCGTGGGACGCCCTTTGTCACCATCCGGGAGTGTTGCCCCGGAGGTGTTGCCAGAGTGGTGGCAAGGCCCGATCCCGGCCCTACTTCCTACCCCTGGGAGATCTCTGTTTCTGTCGGACACCCGACGGAGACGGTGCCACAGCCCACCCCTGTCGGCGCCTTTCCCTACAGGCAACTGCAGTCTTAGGACTCCAGGCCCGACCAGCAGCCTCCAAACGAGGCAACCCAGGCTTACTCACCTCACAGAGCCAGAGGCGACAGGCCCGCCTCCTACAGCTGTTTGGCCCCAGTCCCGACGGCAACCTCTCAGGTCGAGGCCCCCAGACCGGAGGGCCTCCCTGCACCCCACCAACGAGGCTCCAGTATGAGGGCCTCCTCTCAGGTCGAGGCCCCCAGACAGGAGGGCCTCCCTGCACCTCACCGACGACCAGGACCTGGGCAGTGACTCCCCTGCAGGCAGTGTATTGCCCCTTGCAGGAAGGCTTCCCCTAGGGCCTTCCCCTCCCGCCCATACTCCAGAGTGATCTCTACCCAGGATACACGGGTAAATAGTGATGCCCCTTTGTACCGAGAACAACCCAAGGGGAAATAACAGTGAACAGTGACCAAGTGAAGGCCAGTGACAGTTACCATTAGTCTATAAGAACCCGATACCCAGCAGAACAGAAAATAGCCTGAAAACTTATAGTGATTTTGTGAGTCCTAAATAAGAGAACTTTCAGTAACTGTGAATGGAGATTAGGGTGCACTGGCGAATCAAAAGTCTATATATAAGTGCCACCGCGACTGACTACATCAAGTGTCGCGATCCGCACCCTGGTTAATTATAGTAGTATTCACCCGACGGACTCTTAATCTTGTTCATTCCCATTGCATCTAACTAAATATATAATCTGCCTAAAGATGAAATACGGGTATCACTACATATAACTAATAATAAAATGCCCGCCGCCGGACCACCCACCCCGCCACCCCCCACCCCACCACCACACCACAACCCCAGGAAGACACAATGGGGGGGCTAATGACCCAGGGCAAGAGGGTCACCCCCCCACTACTGACCTGCGCCCCTTTTCCCCGCAACTGCCCCGACACCAGGTGAACAAGGATCGGCAACGACCTTGCAGGCGGGACAACCATCAGCAGCAGTGGAGTGGGACTGAACAGATTTCAGTCCCAAGTAACGTTTTGGCGACGGCCATAGTTACCCCCTCAAGGGCAGGAGGCCCAGCAGTGTGCACAGAGATGTCAGTGCCCTCAGCCACTTCCAGGGAAAGAGTCCCTTTAGTGCGCCACGAGGTGTCCGTCCCCTCAGCCACTTTCAGGGTAAGAGGCCCTTTAGTGTGCACAGAAGCGTCAGTACCCTCAGCCACGTCCAGGGCAGGAGGCCCTTTAGTGTGCCACGAGGTGTTAGTACCCTCAGCCACTCCAAGGGCAGGAGGCCCTTTAGTGCACCACAAGGTGTTAGTACCCTCAGCCACTTTCAGGGTAAGAGGCCCTTTAGTGCGCCACGAGGTGTCCATGCCCTCAGCCACTTTCAGGGTAAGTGGCCCTTTAGTGTGCACAGAGGCGACAGTACCCTCAGCCACGTCTAGGGCAGGAGGCCCTTTAGTGAGCCACGAGGTGTTAGTACCCTCAGCCACTCCAAGGGCAGGAGGCCCTAGCAGACAGCTAAAAGTGGGTCCCAGGGTAAAAAGACCTGGAGCCACGGCTGTGACAGACCCAGGAGAGAGAGTCGCCTCTGTGCTTCCCTCCCTGTATGTAGGAGAGGACACGGTCTCCGTGTATACTCAACCTACCGCGTTCCCCTGTGGGAACTGCTCGACACCACCCAGGAGTGTTGCCCCGGAGGTGTCACCAGAGTGGAGGCAATGTCCAAGACTGGACCTGCCTCCCACTCCTGGGAAATCTCTGTCCTTCACAGGCACCAACAGGAGACGAGGCTGCAGTCCAACCCTGACGGCGCGTCCCCTGGCAGACGACCACACCCCCAGGACCCCCAGGCGAGCCCAGCAGACTACAGGCGAGGGCATCCCCGACTCTCTTACCCCGAGGAGCCGCCGACGTCAGGCCCGCCTCCTCCAGCTGTTTGGCCCGTCCCGAGGGCCACCTCTCAGGTCGAGGCCCCCAGACAGGAGGGCCTCCCTGCATCCCACCGACGAGACCCCAAGGTAAGGGTCTCCCTTCAGGTCGAGGCCCCCAGACAGGAGGGCCTCCCTGCAACTCACCGACGGCCCGGACCCAGGCAGTGACTCCCCTGCGGGTAGTGTGTTGCCCGTTACGGGCAGAGTCCCCCTGAGGTCCTCCCCCTCGAACAGTGACAGAGTGAAACAACCCAGGAAACACGGGTAAATAAGTGACGCCCCTTATACCGAAAATAAGCCAGGGGAAGAGGAACAGTGAACAGTGGCAGAGTGTGATCCATATAAAACCAGTGACTATTGTTATTAACCCAACAGAATTGCATACCCAGTAGAGTAGAAAATATTTAATAATAAGAAATAGAGTAATATCACCTGCCCAGAATAAAAGAACTTCCCGTAATTGTGAATGACGATCAGGGTGCGCGGGAGAACCAAAAACCTCAATAAAGTGTCGCCGCGACTAGGTAACTGTGTCGAGTGTCGTGATTCGCACCCTGTCTTCGTTATAGTAATATTCCTCCCACGGACTCTTAACCTTGTGTGTTCCCCTTGTTATCGAGTGTATATATATTTTGGGTTTAAATGAAAGACGGGTATCTACATATATATAACTAAAGATATTGGTATACATGCATCATATCGTGTGTTAAGTGCAACTGTATTTTGTGCTATCAAAGCCTAACTCCGTGTCCCTGTATCCTGTATCTCAAATACCACTCTGTATCATATTGTAACGGTTTTAGAATTAAGGCAATAGATGTGTTAAGGTATACTGCCTAGTTTTTATGTCCTGTTCCTTTGTTGGTGCTTTACTTCTGGTCCGGAAAGAGGACCCCGCTCAGTCGCTAGTGTTTTTAGGACGAGGAGTCGACCTAAAAACACTCAGCATAACACTGGTGGCAAGCGGTGGTTCTGGATCCGAGTAAATGCACGGAGGAACGAAGAAGGAAACTTGCACAATGGCAGCCAAACCGCACATTCAATTGCCGAAATTCAACCCGGACCAATGTGACATTGATGTGTATTTAGATATGATTAAACCCCTCTTAGACATAGGGTTTGACTCGTACAAGGAAAAAATTGTGGTCACACTACCTAACCTGGGAAAAATAATCGCCACTGTCGCACCGAAAGTCGTCCCAAAACTGACATGGGACCAGTTCACGCAAATTGTGAAACAGGCTTTCATGCCTTCCATGGGCAGAGTTGTCGCTCTCTCGCAGCTCGACGCCCTCACCTACGACAGTAACCTAGACGACACATTCGTCCAGGCTCGGCACCTCGTCAGCGCCGCTTATCTCGAGGCAGCAATGAATACTCGGGATACTCACACATTTAATGCTCTGCTGAGGATTCTCCCTAGCACAGTCAGGGAGCACTTCTTTATCTATGATCCCTCAGGGAACATAGATCAGGACCTTCAACTCATCAGACGTCTCCTCGCCGCCCGTCCCACACCACAACCCCTTCACGCAGTAACAAGATTCCCCACAAGTCACAACCCTCCACCAAAGCCTAAGCCGCCACCTCACCAGCCGCCTACAGAGCCGCCTCCTACAGTGCCCAGGGCTTACCCACAAAAGAAGCGCCCAAACTCCAGGGAACAAGGCAACTTGATTACCATAAACCCTTGGGAATTCACGGCCTGCAGTCGCACCTGCCCCCTGCACGACATAAGTGAGCAACTCAAGGCAAGCAGGTGCAGGAATTTCCACCAGGGGCGTAAGAAAGTCTCCCCATTAGACGCCGCCGCCCAGGAAGACGACGCGCCACCACTATTCTACCCAGGACCGGACGACGACGAACATGACGATCACACCCAACCTCAGCAGATGGATTTTTAGGCCCGTCCCCGCACCTCCCCACGGTGGCGGGGGCCACCTCACACAACTACAGACCCCCAGTCTACAACAAGATCTGGCTAAACGGGGTCAAGGCAAGACTACTGGTGGATATGGGAGCAGCCAGGTCATGCCTCTACTCCCATTTCTACTCCCGCCACACCTCAACATTCGGCCCACTCCCCCTTCAGCCAACCTCGTAGACGCGGGGGATGGCCCCCTACCCATCCGTGGGGAAACCCGGGCCCTACAAACCAGCACTCACCAACGAGTCTCTACCAACCACCCATTCATCATATTTGATTCTACATGTAATCAATATGATGGATACCTTGGGCTGGACCTCCTTCAGAAACTCCATGCGACCATCGATTGTCATCAGCGTCACCTCCACTTCAGTCCAGCCTGCCCCAACCAAGCATCCATCAACAAGGGAAAAAAACAACAACGAAGGACAACGAAAAACATCACCACCACCCCTACACCCCCCCCCACAACACTCACCCGCTCCAACCCACCTGTACATGTAACCCCACCCCAGCTTCACTCAATGCCTCACTTCATCCCCCTCCATCCCCATCTCCCATTCCGCCCTTACTACCCCCCTCCCCATCCTTCCCTGCCACTATTGCTTCCACTATTACCATTCCACCTCACCACGAAGCTTGGGTGACACTCACCAGACCCTCAGGTACATCAGTCCTTTTCTCACCATCCATACCCACCGGACCCCTATCATCCTGTCTAGTTTCCCCCACTTTCCTTCCCCCCCACGCCCACCAAATCTGTATCGCAAACCTCGCCACAACACTTTTAACTCTGCCACGAGGACTCATCATTGGCTATACAGAAGAAGTAGAACCGTGCTCAGCACCACTCCCCAATCACCCCACCCTCCCCAACCTACCATCACATCTATCCCCTTCCCAAACAGTCTCCACCAACTACTCCTGAACTTTCAGGACCTATTCTCCGCCGGCCCAACCGATCTTGGCCACACCACCTATCTCAGCCACGAGATTCATACTACAGGACCTCCCATTCACCAACCATCACGCCGAAAAAAAAAAAACAACGGGAAGAAGAAGACCGGCAGGTCCAGGATATGCTCGATGCCGGTGTCATCTCAAACTCCACTAGCCCATGGTCCTCACCTGTGGTACTCGTGCAAAAGAAGGACGGAACCATGCGTTTCTGCGTCGATTACCGCAGAGTGAACAACGTTACAATCAAAGACGCTACACCACTACCTAAGATCGACGACTCTCTAGACTCCCTCCACGGATCGACATGGTTCTCTACCCTAGACCTGCAATCAGGCTATTGGCAAGTCCCAATCCACCCCGATGAGAAACACAAAACCACCTTCTCAACATCAAACGGGAAGTACTATGAATTTAATGTCCTTCCCTTCGTACTCTGCAACGCCCCAGCCACATTTTCCCGCCTCATGGAATCTGTTCTGAGCGGATTCACCTGGGAAACCTGTTTGGCTTACCTAGACGACGTCATCGTCTTCAGCCACACCTGGGCCAACCACCTCCACCGCCTCAAACAGGTATTCTAGCATACTGTATACGCCAGGCCGGGCTCAAACTAAAACCCACAAAATGTGTTTTAGCAGAACGCTCAGTCTCCTTCCTCAGACACCTGATCAATGCAGAGGGCATCTCTCCCAACCCTGACAAGCTGCGTGCAATCGCCGACATCCCCCTACCCCGCAATGTGCACAAAACCAGAGCCTTCCTAGGTTTAACCTCCTATTACCCGGCGTTTCGTGAAAGGTTTTGCAGACATCGCCAAACCTTTGCACGACCTCACCAAGAAAGGAGAACCTTTCATCTGGACAGAACCCAGAAAGAACGCATTCACCACCCTCAAATCCAAACTGACCTCCGCCCCAGTCGTCGCCTTCCCAGACTACAACCTGCCTTTCCGTCTATATACCGACGTCTCACTCCTCGCCATAGGGGCTGTCCTTGCCCAAGTCCAAGACTGCCGCGAGCATATCATCGCCTGTGCCAGCCGCACCTTAAACCCTGCGGAGAGAAATTACGCGGCCACCAAACGTGAATGTCTGGGAATTATCTGGTCACTCGATTACTTCTCACTCGTACATCTCAGGCACCCATGTGATTATCATTTCTGATCACCAATCCCTGCAGTGGTTACGCCAGTCCAACACCACCAACGCACAACTCATACGATGGCGAGAAGCTCTCGAGGAATATGACTTTGAGATATCATACCGTCCAGGCAAGCTCCACACAAACGCCGACGCCCTTTCCCGATTACCCATCAACGCCATCTCAGCAGAACCGGACCTTATCCAAATGTGGCACAATAAGCAACGCCCTACCTGGATCCCGCCAAACACTTTCAACAAACTCCACCTGCACGGCGAACACCTGTTCGACCCCAACGGCCACATCGTCCTAAGCCCCACCACCGCCCACGACACCATGCTGCACCTTCACGCCAACAATGGCATTCACCTGGGGACTAAGAAACTCGTCCAAGTTTTCAGTGACATGTACCGGACACCAAACCCCTCCACCATCGCCAAGAACATTATACAATCCTGCCGCGCTTGTGCTTTAGGGAAAGACATCACCCGCACACCCGGCCCCTCAGGAAAAATAACAGCAACAAAACCCTGGCAACTACTTTCCCTCGACGTCGTCGGCCCCCTCACGCCCAAAACAGGGTATAAATACATAATCACCTTCGTGGACATCTATTCCAAATTCATCATCGCATGCCCTGCAAAAGATCATAGTGCAGTATCCATCGCTGATGCTTTAACTTGCCACGTATTCCATATTTTGGCATTCCCCAGGCCTTGCACTCCGACAATGCACCAGAGTTCACAGAAAAAGTCTGGCAAGAGTTAGCAAAAATATTCGGGTTCCACATCTCCCACTCATCCCCCTACTGGCCCCAAGGCAACAGCATCTGTGAAAGAAGTCATCGCTCCCTCCTCAATCAGGTCCGCACTCGCATCATGCAAACAGGGAATGAAGATTGGCCTGCCCATGTCAAGATAGTACAATGGGGCCTAAACACATGCCCACGAGAAGACGGCATAACACCACATGAATGAGTCTTTGGGGAAACCCCGCTTCTCCTACCCCTCCGCCACCACCTCCAGCCACCCACCCCGCCCTCCACTACTGACCCTCTCCACCACCTCAAACGCCGCCTCCACCACCTACAAACACAACAGGACCTTACGCCCGACACCAACCACACCAACCCATACAAACCTGGCCAATCTGTTGTTGTGGCACACCTCCCTACCCCCAATAAGATCTCACCCCGATTCATTGGCCCCTTCACCATAACCCGAGTCCCCAACCCCTATCAAGTAATCATAAATCAGCAAGGCTAACAACGCACGTATTGCAATCGCCACATGCGACCCTTCCACCCACCCAACAATGACCACCCCCACACCCGCACGCCCCGCACCTCTTCCCGCACACCTGGCCACACAGACATTTCTCAGAATTACCCCCCAGACTCCTACTCCTACTCCTTCTCACCCCCACCCAGCACCTCACCAACAACCACACCACCCCCCATAACACCTGGTCTCGACTCACCACCTCCACCGCCCACATCACCACCCCTGCCCAGCACCACCACCCACTCACCACCACCCACATCACCACCCCCGCCCAGCACCACCACCCACTCACCACCTCCCACACCACTCTCTACCACCCATCCTCCTACCACCTCCCACACCACGTTGCCCCCACCACCTACCTCACCACCGCCGCCTCAAGCCGCCACCTCCTCACACCTCACTTCTCACCCCCCTGCCACCTGCACCCACACTGCTCCCCTACCTACCCCATCAAACACCCTCCCCCTCCCCCGCGACCATGCCCATTATACATGCCACACCGCACTCCCACCCGCCTCACCCCCCAACAGCCACACGCCCTCACCACCACCACGTGCACCCTCACCACCCAGACCCACACTCACCACCACCACTACCAAATCAGGCCGCCTCTCACGCCCACCATCCAGATACACTCCAACACCACCCCCCAGTGCACGCCCGGCCCACCACCCACCACCACAAACCCCCCCTCCCCCAAACACCTCCCCCATCACCCTCCCTCTCCACCAAGCACGATGGAATCCTCCCAAATCCCAATTCCCAAAAGTGAAATGCTCCTCCCACAGACCCATTCCCCATAAAAGCACCAACCCCCCAACACTCTCCAGCATACAGCTACTGTCTCCTCACCAGGCACCAACCACCACGATGAGGGTTACCAGAATCCATTGGCTCCCTCGCGACCAGCCACCCATCAGGATCCGGGGGACACCCCACCTTCTCCGCCTCCTACGCCAGACAGAACATCCATCCTCCATCTGTCTCTCTCTCAACCCCCATCGGGAGCCGAACAACATATCCCACCACTGGGCAAACCTCCTACAACACCTCACCCCGGCCCACAAGACGTCCACCTCCACCACCTACCACCTGCAGTCACGAGGTCGTGACTTTTTCAACAAAGACGGTGGTAAACTGCCAGCCGCCAGACCACACACCCCACCACCCCCCACCCCACCACCGGGCCACCACCACACCACCACCCCAGGAAGACACAATGGGGGGGCTAATGACCCAGGGCAAGAGGGTCACCCGCCCACTACTGACCTGCGCTCCTTTTCCCCATAACTGCCCTAACACCAGGTGAACAAGGATCGGCAACAACCTTGCAGGCGGGACAACCATCGCCAGCAGTGGGGTGGGACTGAACAGGTTTCAGTCCCAAGTAACGTTTTGGCGATGGCCATAGTTACCCCCTCAAGGGCAGGAGGCCCAGCAGTGTGCACAGAGGTGTCAGTGCCCTCAGCCACTTCCAGGGAAAGAATCCCTTTAGTGCGCCACGAGGTGTCCGTGCCCTCAGCCATTTTCAGGGTAAGAGGCCCTTTAGTGTGCACAGAGGCGTCAGTACCCTCAGCCACGTCCAGGGCAGGAGGCCCTTTAGTGCGCCACGAGGTATTAGTACCGTCAGCCACTCCAAGGGCAGGAGGCCCTTTAATGTGCCACGAGGTGTCCATGCCCTCAGCCACTTTCAGGGTAAGAGGCCCTTTAGTGTGCACAGAGGCGTCAGTACCCTCAGCCACGTCCAGGGCAGGAGGCCCTTTAGTGCGCCATGAGGTGTTAGTACCCTCAGCCACTCCAAGGGCAGGAGGCCCTAGCAGACAGCTAAAAGTGGGTCCCAGGGTAAAAAGACCTGGAGTCACGGCTGTGACAGACCCAGGAGAGAGAGTCGCCTCTGTGCTTCCCTCCCTGTATGTAGGAGAGGACACGGTCTCCGTGTATACTCAACCTACCGCGTTCCCCTGTGGGAACTGCTCGACACCACCCAGGAGTGTTGCCCCGGAGGTGTCACCAGAGTGGAGGCAAAGTCCGAGACTGGACCTGCCTCCCACTCCTGGGAAATCTCTGTCCTTCACAGGTACCAGCAGGAGACGAGGCCGCAGTCCAACCCTGACGGCGCGTCCCCTGGCAGACGACCGCACCCCCAGGACCCCCAGGCGAGCCCAGCAGACTACAGGCGAGGGCAACCCCGACTCTATCACCCCGCGGAGCCGCCGACGTCAGGCCCGCCTCCTCCAGCTGTTTGGCCCCAGTCCCGAGGGCCACCTCTAAGGTCGAGGCCCCCAGACAGGAGGGCCTCCCTGCACCCCACCGACGAGACCCCGAGGTAAGGGTCTCCCTTCAGGTCGAGGCCCACAGACAGGAGGGCCTCCCTGCAACTCACCGACGGCCCGGACCCGGGCAGTGACTCCCCTGCGGGTAGTGTGTTGCCCGTTACAGGCAGAGTCCCCCTGAGGTCCTCCCTCTCGAACAGTGACAGAGTGAAACAACCCAGGAAACACGAGTAAATAAGTGACGCCCCTTATACCGAAAATAAGCCAGGGGAAGAGGAACAGTGAACAGTGACAGAGTGTGATCCATAGAAAACCAGTGACTATTGTTATTAACCCAACAGAATTGCATACCCAGTAGAGTAGAAAATATTTAATAATAAGAAGTAGAGTAATATCACCTGCCCAGAATAAAAGAACTTCCCGTAATTGTGAATGACGATCAGGGTGCGCGGGAGAACCAAAAGCTTGTATAAAGTGTTGCCGCGACTAGGTAACTGTGTCGAGTGTCGTGATCCGCACCCTGTCTTCGTTATAGTAATATTCCTCCCACGGACTCTTAACCTTGTGTGTTCCCCTTGTTATCGAGTGTATATATATTTTGGGTTTAAATGAAAGACGGGTATCTACATATATATAACTAAAGATATTGGTATACATGCATCATATTGTGTGTTAAGTGCAACTGTATTTTGTGCTATCAAAGCCTAACTCTGTGTCCCTGTATCCTGTATCTCAAATACCACCCTGTATCATATTGTAACGGTTTTAGAATTAAGGCAATAGATGTGTTAAGGTATACTGCCTAGTTTTTATGTCCTGTTCCTTTGTTGGTGCTTTACTTTCGGTCCGGAAAGAGGACCCCGCTCAGTCGCTAGTATTTTTAGGACGAGGAGTCGACCTAAAAACACTCAGCATAACACTATGCATGTAATATTTGTGGATTATTTTTACTCCCTTGTCGAACTGTGAGATATAGTAATGGCATATATCTTTGAGAATAATCAAACACTACTTAGAAAACTCATAACCAATATGAATGATCTTTTTAATTTGTGCAATTTCATGAGTTACGATGGTAGAATCGCTTCTTAAATGTTAGTACTTCACAATTCTCTTTGCATAAATGCTATTTTGATTGTTGGATATTGTAGCTGATCCCACCACCACCCCAGGAGGACACACCGGTGAGGTTAGTGACCTCGGGCAAGAGGGTCATCGGGGCATCCCGACCCTGAGCCCCTATTCCCCGCAAGAGCCCCAACACCAGGCGTTCAGACAACCTGAACTACTGTGCGGGCGGGGTAGTGACCGTCAGACCAGGGGTGGGACTGAAAAGAGGTCAGTCCCAGGTAACACCGTCTTGACGGTCTTGTTACACCCTCTAGGGCAGGAAGAGGCCCAAGGGCAGGAAGAGGCCCAAGGCTACGGCCATAAAAGAGAAATAGACAGGCTACGGCCTGACAAAGTGTGTAAAGGGGAAGGTGACCCCAGGCTCTGGCCTTAACACGCTGAGGAGAGAGAGTTGCCTGTGTGCATCCCTCTCCAGTTGTACTTTGGCTACGGCCAGAATACGGTCCAGGGTAGAGAGACCCTGCTACCGTACGTGTAGCGCTACCCAATTACGGAAGCGGCGACTTGGGGCCGGCCTCTCGCCGGAGCAGACGGGTGATCCCGTTTCTCCGTTAGTCGTTTCCCGTCTGCCACTCGGCTACGGCCGGGGCACGTACCAGGGTGGAGAATTCCCTGACGGTAGGATCTGTCCGTATTGGAGAGAGTGCGGCTCTTGAGCCCCTCACTCCGGCTTGTCTCCTACTGCGGGAGGAACACCACGTTGACGGCCTCTTGCCTCGGCGAAAGGGCGACCTCGATCACCCTACTGGTGTCCCTCGCACGCTGGGCAAGTTCACGGCTCCAGCCAAAGTCCACACTAGGGGAAGTAGAGCCCCACCTCAGCCCTATGAACACACTCAGGGAACCACGAAGAGCGTGAGTCTCCCTCAAGCCTCTTTCCCTTCGGGGAGCCCTTCGTCGCCATCCAGGCTTCTTGGCCAAGCGGAGGCGTTAGAGTGGTGGCAAGGCCCGATAGCGGATTTACCATCCACACCCGGCCGCTCCTTAGCACTGTCGGAGCCCTACAGGAGACGCTGCCGCAGCCCAGCCCTGACGGCGCCTCTCCCCCTGAGCACCTGCAGCCCCCGGACGCCCAGGCCTTCCACCACGGTCCCCGACGACGGAGACCCAGGCTCCCTCACGCCCCGGCAGCAGAGGAAGCAGGCCCGGATCCTCCGACTGTTTGGTCCTAGTCCCGAGGGCCCCCGATCAGGTCGAGGCCCCCAGACAGCAGGGCCTCCCTGCACCCCACCAGCACGGCCCTAGGAAGGAGCCGCCCCTCAGGTCGAGGCCCTAAACCAGGGAGCCTCCCTGACAGTAAGTACCAGTGACTTAACTACCCAAGAAACAAGGGTAAAACAGTGACAGTGACAGTGACCCCTAATACAGTGACAGTGATCCAATGCACAGTGGCAGTGTCTAATAAAAGTTATATTAAACAGTGGTATCATAGTAAGTCGTGCGTAAACGTTAAACCGTTCAGTCCTCCTCTATAGGAAGGAAGCGGGGAGTTTTCTGTGGAATTGGAGGTAGGTGCGTGAGTGAGCCGAAAGGCAAGTGAAGTGCTCCCCCGCGACTAGGTGACAGTGTCGGATGTCGCCATACGCACCCTACCTCTATTGTAGTAACATCTCCCCCACAGACTCCCGATCACAGTGAACCCAAGTGAAACTCCCCCGTTTATTATTACCCACCAGTGACACGACAATTAATCTCAACTGACAACCGCAGTGAAGTGATATCTCCTCTAAGTAACAGTAACACATATCATCTGGTAAATTACCAATATGCTGGGAATCGATTCTGACTTGCCGTAAGTGCTTGGGATAGATTAACCCGCCCCGTCCCGGCCACTTTTCGACCACTGGTACCCCCCAATCCCGGGCAATTTTCGACCTTTTTTTTTTTTGCTAAAACTTTCGCTTTTGGTGAGAAACATCGAAAATTCATAGAGAAATCGCTCACCTGAGGTTTAAAATACTCATTACAGGTAGGAGAGCCTCCTTACTTTACTGGGTTTTCTATCAGGCTGGCGCCAAAGAAAACGAGTTCTATGGGAGGATAACTATTTCACACCACTCATAAACGGTTTTTATTTATTTACTGTTACGAATTTATATGTAGTACAAAAGTATATTGGTTTTCAAGCAGTAATATAGGCATTATAAGCATTGTTTCACTCACTAATACCTGACCTTTTTTTGCCACATTACCTGATCATCATTTCTAACTGTTTCTTCCTCTAATGCTATGTAAAGTTTGTCCTCCACATTGTCATTGATTGGGGAATCACTCTGGCCCTGAATTTCGTACCGTGGCATGACATGGCTATACTGGCCAGGTCACTGATAACAGGTGAATTGCTGAGAAAAGGGCATGCAGGGGGGGGAGGAGGTCATGCTGGGTAAGGCATTGTCTCTGCCTGGCATCTTGTTGAGGCAGGTGTCCCGTGTATACGTACCAAAAATGACTCGCGAAAATTGAAAATTGTGGAAATTATGAACCTTGCAATTGCAGGACGTTGAAGTACGTCCTCGGGATTAGCTGTGACAAAACGTGAGGACGTGGAAGTACGTCCTCGGGACGGCGCGGGTTAAAAGCATCTACTTGCCCGAGTGCCAGGGGGTTAACTCATCCTCTTGATGCCCACAGTGGGGGCGGAGGGACGTTGGTTACAAGATTGTGACAACGTGAGTTAACTTTTACCTGGTCGTGGTGTAGTGGTATGCTGCCTGGCTCTCACCTGAGAGTCCCTGGTTCGATTCCCAGCATATTGGTAATTTACCAGATGATTTTTCCTGTGTACAGTACAGGTTTCTCCCTTCAGTAACACATATCCATGACTGCCCTGTGTAAATGTATATTGGATCAAGTTATGTCAATGAGTGTATTATTGTATCTCTGTTCTATTGTGTGTCAAATATTGTGTATGTACACTGTAAGGAGTAGAATTTAAGCAATAGATGTGATTCGGTGTACTGTCTCTTTTTATGCCCTGTTCCTTTGTTAGTGCATTACATCCGGTCTAGTAAAAGGACCCCGTTCCAGTGCTCGTGTTTTTACGTCGAGAAGTCGCCTTAAAAACAGCATTACACTTAACACCGATTTTCGACATGACAGTCATTGTCTTACCTGTAATTTATTAGTTTGTAAATTTTACCTCTTAACATTTCTCTAATACACTCGCGCATGAGCACCAGAGGGACAGTCCCGGATATGAGAAGAGGCCACCGACTCACCGAGAGTATTTACAAAAACAGACGAAGGCGAAACATGATTGGAGAAGTAGAATGTGGTTGGCGACAAGGATGTTTCTTATCCTTGGTTGGCGAAGGGTCAGCTTCTTAATGTATTGCTACCTAACGTGTACAGGAAACCATTTGGCTTGTCATTCAGTGTAAAGTCACCCATGGACAGAAGGAAGAGGAAAGAATGAAGGAAAGATAGAAGAGGGAATGTAGTCACCCGTAGACAAAAGGACGAGGAAGGAATGAAGTAAAGAACGACAGAAGAGGAGGGAAAGAAAGAAGGAAAGAGGAAAGGAAAGGATAGACACCCAAGAGCAGCACTGCATGCTGTTACCTAATAAATGCTGAATATTGTTTTCTGTGAGTGTTTTCCTATCCACTTCTTTTTTCAGAAACTCTTACCACTGTGACTACACAATTATTTTGCAGTTGCTACAGTATCTACATTTCTTATTCCTAGCTACCTGTTAACCTGTAAGTGCATACTCCCAAGAAAATACACATCCAGACTGGAACAAACTGCCTTCCCGGTGGCATTTGTAATATAGAGAGAAGTCGTACCAAGTCTCCCGTGCTATTTAGAATCATGTATGTTCCTTCAATTTTTGGCAGGGATGGTAAAATAAATCATAAAACGTGTACCAAATGATCAGGTAAGCTTCTGAGCCCTCTGAAAGAGAAAGTGATGTCAGAAGTCTCTTTCAGTCCGATGATATACAGTTTTATTCTTGCTGCCAAACGATATAGCATTTAGAATACTCATACTGAAAGGGGTTAATGAAGCTGTATCATCCAGTTCAGTCTCTCCTGAGCTGAACAAAGTCGTCGGAATAAAGAATAAAATTATTTACGTCCTCATAGTTAAGAAAATAACACGCTCATGTAGCAGCACTACGCTAACTTGTAACTGTCTTTTTTGTATCCTCATTGTATAAATCAAGGTACATCATACGAATCATGCAAATATTGGACTTCAAAACCTTGGTTAATCGCCATAATGGTCTAGTAAATGAAACGTGTACACATCCACCTTCACCGAGAGCTAGCGAAAAGTGAGCTATGTTCTATCCCGCCATAGGGACGGTCGCCTATGGCGTATGGAAACAGATGTCATGTGGCGGTATTTGGCAGATATTAAATTTCAGAAAACTGAGTCAATGACAAGCTTCAAGAAAGCACTATTCTTACTCAAAAAGACGATACGAATGTAGATATGAAAGCCAATTCCACTGAACTCATCGGTAACTTAACGAAATGACTGTGTGTGAGGGATTGCCGGATGGAAGCTCAATGTACGCATATACATAATAGCCAGTCAAAAGTATTCATTCATGGGCATGATATTTTTTATCAACGATTATTTTAGTGACTTTAATGGTCTATAGTGTTGCTAACTCTTGTAAGTGTATCCAGACATATAGAATAGTCACAATAGTTATGTTACTTTTCTAGGTCTTGACTGAAATAGGGCTCACCAGCTAGGTAGCAGACGACACCTGAAAGTCCCTCATTATAACAAATGCACAGGAAGCACGTCACCCCGGAGCGGTTACCATGTTCCTAGTGAAGTAAGAGCACCAACATTATACTTTGAAAGTAGAAATTGACTTCGGTTATTCATCTCGTAAAATATTTGAGAGACAGGTGAAACATCATAGCTTGGGGTGCGTTTCCCTTTGCTTCCCACACTTTTTTTTTTTTTTCTTACAGATGCCTACTGTGACTGTCACAATGTGTATTGTTTTTGTTTACATATAGCGCCGCCAGAAACAGGCGACAGCACTGCCATCTAGCAGAGCAACAGAGTATTAAATACCTCCTCGCTTTGCCTCGTAAAGTTTGAAACTTCCTCGAGATATATTTCATGGCAAGGATCCTTGGCACGTACGTAGCTTTCCAGGCTGTGCGGCGAGGGGACTGCACACCTTAAGGTGCCTGAAGTCTTGTCACAACAGCAAATACCAAGTTGCCTTGGATCATTTTGGGACCCGCAAAGGGCTGCTCGTAGGCAGCACAGTATGTAGAGGATAAAGAATTTGAGGAAGGCATACTGTTTTAGTAAGCCTTGGTAAAAAAAAAAAAAGAATTATGTTAGCTACATGAGCTATATAATTGCATTCTGGGATTGTTTAGGGAGGGAATTAGTGTAAAAATACCAAGTTCTTGCTTTGTTTATTGTAGGTTGTGGCTTTGGGTGGTGGGACGCAACAGTATATATGCAGGATGTAATAAGTGTTACCTATAATTATTTATGGTAGTGGGGAATAAGAAGTACTGTAAACATCTTGGTGATCAGCAAGGAGGAATAGACCACCTCTTCAAAATTAACAAATTTTTTTTTACCTACCTTTGAATTGATTCAGTGACAGCATAAGTGTATGAAATGTGGGATAATGTTTAAAAAACATAACTCCAGACTCCTAAGAAGGAAGAATGAGACTCAATATGTTGCACAGCTCTTAAGTCAACCTTTAGTAATCATTTATGAAATGGGCATGCCGATTCACCTATATTATTATAATCTTATTATCTCAAGGTAATTTTGGTACAGGCAAAAACACAGTTAACTGCAGAGTTGTGACTGCAGGAAGTGATTGGGAAAAGAAAAAATTTACCAATATTTTGGGTCAAATTTTGGAAAACATTTCTCCATTTCGAAACCAAAAATATTTTTTCTGGTCAATTTTAGTGTGATTTGAATTAATTTGACCTTCATTTTTGTCGGAAGTCACTCATTTTATAGATAGGCCTACCCAAGCCTGTCTCCAAAACGAATGATTTCCGACAAAAACAAAGATCAAATTCATTCAAGTCACACTAAAATTGACCTTAAAAAATACTTTTCGTTTTGAAATCAATGTCATAGGTTGAATTGTATACCTTAACTGGGGGGGGGCTTCACCCCCCCAGACCCCCCCATATTATTAACCTAACCAAACCTAACATTAACCAAACCCAGCCTAACCTAACCTTACCTTATGTTAATTGTCGTCAGAAGGGAATGAGGTGGAAGGGTTTGCCTCAGTCCTCTAAACCCACATGCCCTCTGCTTTGAATTTGCATAACTTAAAATTCTTACAGTACCACCAATGAAGGTCCTCTCTATAATGTAGGTCACTTCCACACTTCTTACACTTCGGGGATGAAGGCAGAACACCGTTACTGCGAAGGAAATTCACGATTTCCTGATTATACTTAAAAGAAACAAGCTCTGGCCTCGTTGTTCAGTCACAGCACGCCCACTACAAGTGGAACCCATCGTTGAATTGACTAAAGAGATTTTAAAATTTGAAAATCTGATGCTATCAATGAACTGATTGGTCTGCCTTTTGGCTGATTTTAATTTCACTGGACAGGACATCCGAGCATGCACTGTATTGGTATGACATCACGCACGGGAGCTACCATGATAGCCAGTAAGAACGATGTGAAAGTTTGAATCTGAGGGGTGATCCAAGGTAATATTTTATCTATCTGTCTATTGCCTGATGCCATAATCCCGTAAGGGGTGGCCATTTGAGTTATTTGTTTTAGGGGGAGAGGCATGAACCCTCCACCAACCCACTTGTTATTGGTGCACTCTCCTGTCCAGGAGTTCTGTTTTACAACAGATGGCATTTTTTTTTCTATTTTATTTTTTTTTTTCCATATCCTTTATCTATTTCAATTGTTCCTTTCTCATATTTAGTATTATACTTCATCTTTTCTGTATTTTTTTCTACTGTTTCTGCCACTTTAACTATATAATTTTCTTGAATTGTTTCCTTTATTATTATGTTCTCCACTGTCACCACTTGGATCCTCTGACCACAATCTCATCAAAGCCTCATTAGTTAACCCTCCTACACCTCCCCATTCCGAACCTGTCAGGGTGACCCGATGGCGCTTTGACAGGGCAGACTGGGATGGATTTAGAAATTATCTTGCTGATGTTCCATGGCAGTCTTTCTTCTCTAGTGATCCCAATTCTACCCAGTCCCACATTTGCAACTTAATACTAGCTGGTATGGATTTATTCATACCAAGTCAACAATTCACTAAAAGATCAAACTCTCCAAAATGGTTTGATGGCAATTGTGCCAGAGCAACAGCCCAAAAGTCATTAGCATATAACTCTTACTTAAAATCAAAAACATCTGAATCACTCTCCCAATTTAAAATTGCTAGAAATCATGCAAAAGCTGTATTAAATCTATCTAAATCAAACTTTCTTCAAAAGCAAGCATCAAAACTACTTAACAACCCTAATGACAATAGAATATTCTGGTCAACTCTTAATTCTTTCAATAATAACTTTAACAAGTCATCTTCCATTCCCCCACTAAAATCTTCAGATGGCAATATTACAAATGACCCACGTGGGAAAGCAGATATCTTTGCTAGTACCTTTGCAAGAAACTCTACCATAGATGATACCAGCCAGAATGTCTCAGTACTGGAACTTGATTCTCCCGAAATTGCCCCACTTAAAATACAGATAAGATTCGTAAAATCCATCCTAGACAATTTACCTACCAACAAAGCTCCAGGCCCAGATGGAATTCCGCCAATTGTTTTGAAAAAGTGTTCCCCTGAACTTGCCTCTGTCCTAGCTAAATTATTCAAACTATGCATACGTACTTCTTTATTCCCAAATTCATGGAAAGAAGCCAATATCCACCCAGTTCCGAAGAAAGGAAGTTCGTCTGACCCCTCCAATTACAGACCAAAAGCTGTCACATCTTCTCTTGGTAAGGTATTTGAAACTTTAATTAATAAGCATATTGTTAAACATCTTGAATCCAACAACTTAATTAGTGATAGACAATACGGTTTTCGCCGCGAAAGATCCACCATTGACATACTCAATCTCTTAACTCATACGATCCATCAGTCAATTGATCTTTTTGGAGAAACTCATGCAGTAGCTCTTGATGTCTCTAAAGCTTTCGACAGAGTATGGCACCGTTCCCTGCTGTCCAAACTCCCTTGCTATGGACTAACGTCTTTTGTTCCTTTGATTTCTTCATATCTTAGTGACAGGAAAATAAGAGTAAAAGTAGATGATGTATATTCAAATTTCCACTCAATTAACGCCGGCGTGCCGCAGGGATCAGTTCTGGCGCCAACCCTATTTCTGGTTCACATTAATGATCTCTTATCTGTCACTCACAATCCCATTCACTCATATGCAGATGACTCAACACTACATAGTTCATTCACACTCAGACATCCAATTACAAAGTCTGATATCTCTACCTCTCAACTCAGTACAGCCATCTCCATTAATCAAGATCTATCTACAATCAGTGAATGGGGACAAAACAACCTTGTCTCTTTTAATGCTAGTAAAACTAAATATATACAGTTTACTAATAGACAGATATTGCCAGATTCGTACATTACCTTCAGTGCTACTAATATTCCCATCTCCAAAAGTATTGAAATTCTTGGTGTCTCACTTAACAGTGCCCTCAGCTGGACCTCTCATGTCAGATCACTTGCTAAAACCGCCTCAAAGAAACTTGGATTATTGTACAGAGTCCGTAACTTCTTCGCCGATGAGCAGTTGGCTATAATTTATAAGAGTCATGTGCGCTCTCAGCTTGAATATTGCTCACCCTTGTGGGATGGTTGTGGAGAGGTTGCATTAAGACAACTAGACAAAATTCAGAATAAAGCTGTTAGAATCATTAACAACCCTGCCATTACATATAAACTACCAACCCTGCAAGTAAGAAGGAATGTTGCCTCCCTTGCATTATTTTACAGATATTTTTTTGGCAAATGCTCAGACGAAGTTGCATCCATGGTGCCACCTCTCCATGCCTTCCCTCGTGCTACACGGGCATCTGGTAGCGCTCATGACTGGAATGTCACTCAACCATATTGCAGAACTTCTGCCTATCAGAATTCTTTCATTCCCCGAACTGCATCTCTCTGGAACTCGCTTCCCCAGAGTTGTTTTCCTCCAAATTTCAACCTACAACTGTTCAAGTCTAACTGTTACAGATATTTTATGAACAGAGGACACCAGTAATCTGGTGTATGGATTATTTTTTTTTTTCCATTTGTTTTTCCTTCCTCCGTTCTGTTATAAAAAAAAAAAAAAAAAAAAAAAAATGTTCTCCGTTATGTCTTCATATGCCTTACAGTGAAACATGAAGTTGCATTTCTCCTTCCTCCATGCATAATTCACACAGTAAATTTTGTTCATATTTATTTTTGTAGTTTGCCTTAACATCAAGCATTCTCTTTCTTAGCATAAATATAACTTTTGCTTTTTCAGAATTCAGCTTTACTAAATATTCTATTTCCTGTTCTGCTGCTTCTTTAGTTTTGTTTCCTTATCTCATTTCAGCTATGATTTCTTCTCTGTTCTTTTCTTGTACCTTACTTATCATTTTCTTTGCCTCATTTTGTTCCATATTTGTTATATTTTCTGTAATATTATATAGCCTTTTCAGGTCTTGTATTTCTTTTTCGTATTCTCCCTCATTTTCCTCACTAAGCTGTTTCATTTGTACTTCCATTGCATCCTCATTTCTGTAGTTTAGCTCCATATAAGATTCTAATTTTCTTGTATTTATCTTATGTTCCATTTTCATTGATTTTGTTTCATATAGTGGGGCACATTTAGGTGTCGTTTTTGGTAATTTGATTAGTTTGGTTAAATACTTTGTTTGGATGTCATTAACCTTTTTTCTTTCTTTTTCTTTTAACTTTTTCCAAGTTTCTGCTCCAAACAAGGGTACTAGTGTGACACGTAAGAAGCATGTATGGCTTGGTTATATGGTTGCCACCCAGCATTGTAAATGGTTTCTTGACTTCAGGAAACTGTTTGGCTTGTTACTCAATGTAAAGCCACCTGTAAAGGAAAGAAAAGCAATAAGAAGTGACAGGAAAGTTGGGAGAAATGGGAAGAGAGGAGGGCAGGCACAGAAAGAATGATAAAGGTTAAGGAAGAAGCAGGCCTACTAAGGTAATATTATATAGGATTTTTATGTTAAGTATACATTTCCAAAAACAAATGTATAGTGGAATATATTTAGAATAACGTGGTCTACAACGTGGTTGTGTCAGATTTCCTGGATCGATAAGTGTAGTTTTCTGAAAATTGACCATTTTTTGGTGTTTAAGGAAGCGACCAGGTTGCCCATGTCATGTTGTTATCAGCAATCTCCCTGACTGCCCATGCTGTTTACCAACCATTGCATTAACTGAACATGTCAGTGTATCATACTCAGATATGGGCAAAAGAAAACACTAATAAGTGTCAAAGCTATGGAAAACGTAGAGATTTAACCAAACCTAACATAACCTTATCTAACTTAGTCAAAGCTAACAAGGGGCAGCTTTGCCCCCCCCATATCCACCATTCTTTTAACCTAACCTACCTTATGGTAACCTAATCCATCCTAACTAAACCTAACTCCTCCCGAAATTGGGATTGCCACAAAATATTACTGGCCGGTAAGTGCCCCAATCGAATGTTTTAGCGGGTAACTTTAGGTTTCTTTCATAGTTTCCTTGGTGTAAAAGTTTATGTAGGATATTCCCATGTGTAATCTGATGTCAAAATATGGCAGAATGACCTGAAAACAATGCCAAAAATAGGAGGGGTACTGTACTGTATAGATAGGGTGTTTTTATTTTTTTTTATTTTTTTCATGGTTTTCTTTGTGTTGACAAACTTTTTGGATAATCCTGTGTATGTTTTTATGTCAAAATATGGCAGAATGACTGGAAAGCACTGCCAAAATAAGGCGAGGTACTATTCCCTAAGTGTGAACAAGTGGGTTGGTGGAGGGTTAGTGCCCCTCCCCTTAAAACAGACAACTCAAAAGTCAAGTGGCCACCTCTTAAGGGATTATGGCACCTGGCAATAGATAGATAGTACTATACGTACAGTAGTGTATAGGTAGGGTGTTTTTTGGGTTTCAGTGTTTTTTCTGCATGGTTTTCTCGGTGTTTAGCATTACTTTGGATAGTCCCATGTGTTTTGATGTCAAAATATGCCTGAATGACCGGAAAACACTGCCAAATTAAGTACAGGTATGTGTACATAAATAGGTATAGGTTGGAGGTTGGGTATAGGTAGGGTCTGGGTATAAGAGGGGAATAGTATTCATTATCTGGATGTTGCTACTACCTGAACATACCTTTGGCTCTAATTATGTCCAGATAAATGAGGGATTACTGTACTTTCTCATGTCCATCCCTTCTAATCCTCGATTTCATTTGAACTTTGACTTTCACCACCAGCAAGTGGTGGTCAGAAAGTCCACTCTCCAACCTCCATATGCTCATACATCCATTACACACTGTCTAATTCTGTCATCCACATACATATAATCAGTCATTGCCTTCTCATTCAGTTCACCATCCACCCTTCTCATCACTTAGGCCTACCACATATACCTTTGGATCATTTTTTGTCTCAAGACAACATCAACCCCTTCCTGACACAAATGTCCACTAGAGCACTGTCATTCTCGTCAACTTCTGCCGGCACACCCCACTTAACCAACTACATCACTCTATCCACCTTCACATTCCCTACTTTTCCATTCTCATCTCCAATCAAAAACAGTCTCTCATTCATTTTAGACTTTTCCGTGCACGCTTCCACATTTGTCGAGAAGTCTTCTTTCACTCTACAGTAATCCCTGTAAGACCCGGATGCCCAAATCCTGGACACCCCAAATCCTGGACATTTTGGGCTCGGGCCGTCGGAAACCAAAAATGGCCAAAAAACATTAAAAAGCAAAAAAAAAAAAAAAAAATCTGATATGATTTCAGCCGTACTTTGAACTTGGCGTGCAGCGCCGAACAGCTGTATTTTTGCATGTAGTAGAGCACCCCCCTGCATCCTCCCCTCCCCAGTTCCCGCCTAACTACTGTCGTGACTAGACACTCGTCACAATGGCTGCCCCACGTGCTCGTTTTTGTGAATAAACTGCAATACCTCGCTACTTGACCACTTGGGAATTTACAGTGTTGTGCATTGTTAAGAAATTAGAATTCAGAGTACAAAAGATTAGGTGCAGAGTGCAAACTGGCGTGTTGCAACTGGCGTGGCACAAGCAAGAACAGAATGTGCAGTGTTAAACAATTATAATTCACAGTGCAGAGGATTAAGTGCAGCACAACACTAGATTACTGTATGTGCTTCAAGAGCATTTTCACCACCGTCAGAGCCTTAGAGGAGGCGGGTTAATCTTCGTGACAGCCACAGACGTGTTGTAAGTACGCTGTACACTGCCAAACATTTTCCATACTCACTTCTAATTTCCCATTCTCTGGTTCCTTTTCATTTATTTCATGCTTTCTGTGCCTTATTTGTGTGAATAGGGTCTTAAATAGGTGCTGTGCATGTCTGGTAGGGAGTTATTTAGGTGGCTTTCAAAGTTAGTTTGGGTTAGGGTCCATAAGTACCTGTCCAGGGGGCATTTTTCCAAGTCCTGGACAAACCCAAGTCCCGGACATGTCTTTTGCTCTATTACGTCGGCTCTTGGAGGGATTACTGTACTAACACGATCTTGCGTTGGCGTATACACACAAACAGACACCCACATTTGTTGTCCAACTTTCAGTCTTACCCACACAATCCTTGAGCCAACTAATCCATACTCTCTTATATTCTCGTTCCATTTCTTGCACACAATAATATACAGTATGCTCCTTTTGCCCTTTCATTCTGACCCACTCCTGCATATATACCCCATCCGTACTCCCATTCTCTCACATTATCACCTCACCATTTAGTCTGAGTTATTCCATATATATCCACTTTTGCACCCTCAAGCACTTGGACAATCTCTTTCTCTTTCAGCTCACGCGTCCCTCACATTCCACGTTACATGCCGGACCACGTCCTTTGTTCAGTCCTTAGTCGTCACTTGTTGGTCAGGACTGGTCGGAGGCTGCTTGTTCGTATTTTTAGTTATTTGTTTTCCAGGGAGGGTCACTAACCCTCTGCCAACCCACTTGTCATGTAGGGAACACGTATTGGTTGGTTATAAGGTTACCACCCAGCGTTGCTAATGATTTCCTGATTTACAGGAAATCATTTGGCTTGCCACTCAGTGTAGAGCTACCCTAAAACAGAGTACCACTACTCTAGATGGGTGCACAAAGTTATTTCCCGAGTGCAGTTTAAAATCTTTGGTATGGCTCATATTTCTTTTGCCAGTCAACAGTCCGCTACATAAATGAACTCAAAATTGGTGTCAAACTAAGCCTTTTATCATAAGGAACACACTCATTATTAGGAAGAAACATTTGAAAAGCATTTCTTAGTTTTTGCTGAATTAAAAAGAAAAGAATCAAGTTCTTGATATTACTCCACCAATACGATAATACCCCATGAAACAGTATAATTGAGGCACTGAAATATAAAGGGCATGATCTCAATGTGGGACTGAAACAGGGTTGTGTGATGCCTCCATGGCTGTTTAATACATACATAGATGAGGTTGTAATGGAGGTGCAAGGTAGTGCAGTGGATGTGGGGCTGGCTCTAATGAATGAGGGTGAGATTTGGAAGATTCCGGTGTTGCTGTTTGCTGATGATACAGTATTGTTGAGTGAAGATGAATGGGAGTTGCAAGGTTTGGTGAATGAATTTGGGACAATGTGTAGGAGGAGGAATCTGAAAGTTAATGTAAACAAGAGTATAGTTATGGTGTTTGAGAGGAATGAAGTCACAGAATGTAGTGAGGTTGGATGGTGAGGGTATGGAGAATGTGAGTGCATTCAAGTACAGTAGAACCTCGGTCCTCGAACACAATCCGTTCTGGAAGGCTGTTCCAGGACCGAATTGGTCGAGGACTGAACTAATTTTCCCCATAAGAAATAATGTAAATCATTTTAATCCGTTCCAAGACCCCAGATGCTTATCTATTTAAGTTTCAGCACTGGTACCAGTGCTTTCCTTGACGAGGTGACTGTATATTTCTCTTGCCTTTTCACAAATTATATACTCACTGTCTCCTGCTAACTGTTGCTCATTGATGAAGATAAGCAATAATTTTTCCACTTCTTCAATTATTTTCCGCACTACTTTCCTCTTTTCACTGCCAGTAGCAGTACTGGATGAACTTGCTTTCTTTGGAGCCATTATTAGGGGCTAATACTGCACTGAATCAACAAAAAAGTGAAGCACAGCAGGACGACCATGTTGACGAACAACAAAGGTGGACGCGTGACTGTCGGTCGGCCAGCTTCCCTTCGTTTGGCTACGTTCAGGTTGGTCGAGGTCCGATATTTTGGTCGACCTCTGGAGCAAACATTTCTTGAATTTTTTGGTTGAGGTCCGATTTGTTCGACATGTTAGACGTTCGAGGACCGAGGTTCCACTGTACTTGGGTAGTGTGATGAGTAAGAATGGAACTTTGGGGGATGAAGTGCTTGAAAGGGTACAGAAGGGAAGGAAGGTTGTTGGTTCACTGAAAGCAGTGATGAGCAATAGGGAGGTGAGCATGGAAGTTAAGAAGTCACTGCATGACAGTATTGTGATCCCTACCCTGGCATATGGAAGCGAGGCATGGACCTTGCAAGAGGGGAACAAGCCAAGAGTGAGAGCAGTGGAAATGAGTTACTTGTTAGGAGCATGTGAAGTGACATAGAGGGACAGGTTGACAAATGAAGAAGTGAAGGAAAGTTGTTGGGTGGATTAGGATGTGGTTGAGAAGATTAGGAGAAATACACTAAGGTGGTTTCAACATGTGGAGAGAATGGAGAATGAAAGACTGACTAAGGGGATATACGTAGGTGAGGTGGAGGGAGGGAGAGGGAGAGGAAGACTGAGGATGAGGTGGAGGGATGGAGTTGAGAGGTATATGAGGGAGGGGGGGAGTGAGTTGGGGGGAGGGTAGTCAAGTGGTGGGTGACAGAGCGACTTGGAGGCGTTTTGTCTGCGGCCACCCTTTGCGGGATTAGGATGTTGGGCTATAGATAGATAGATGACAAGTGCTACTGAATATTGAGCATGCTGTAATCCAGCCATTATATTCTTGTTCAGGTACTGTTTTTTTGTACATGATAATAATTAGTGTGATTTTATCCATATGTCTGTTTGAAGAAAGTCAGAACAGGTACTGAGAAAATCGTGGGAGGTGATGCCCACCATTCACCAAACGAATACAGTATGTGTTTTATGGTATGCTTTTCACATTTCTGTTTGCACAGCTACTTTTACCCCAATAGGAGATGTTGACTATAACCCTCTCACTCAGTATAGTGCTGCCTACTTTACTTTAATGGTGGTTTTCCGTTGTTTGCCTTTCTCACTTTTTTTTTTTTTTTGTCACTTTCCATTATTTTTATCTCCACTACAGGTAGCTCTATACCTGGTGACAAGCCACTTACACTGCTTGGTGGTAACCATAGCTATACAGTAACCAAATAATGGGGTGATGTGGAGCTTGGTGTGGTGTTCCTGTTAACTGGATGAAGAAATACAAATCCGGCATGCATGCAGGAACCAAACTTCCACAGTCTTCACTGTGCTTCATGCTTTTTGCATTTCTCTCTGCACAGCAACTTTTACCCCCTTAGGTGATGTTGACTATAATCCACTCACTTGATGTAGTGCTACCTACTTTACCTTATTTGTGGTTTATCCTTGTCTGCCTTTCTCTCTTTTTTTTTTTTTTTTTTCTTTTTTTTTTTTCCCCCCGTCACTTATCATTATTTTTATTTCCACTACAGGTAGCTCTACATCTTGTGACAAGCCACTTACACTGCCTGGTGATAACCACATCCATCCATCCATCATCCAGTCCTGTGTTGCCCCATGAGAAGCATAGAAGCCCAGGGCTAGACAACTTGGTACTGACATTTAAGATGAGAGTGACCAGCCTCACTCATCCCAGAGTGGCATTACCTGAGCAGTAAACGTCAACCACCCCTTGAATATAAATCTGCTCAGGTTCAATTCGATTGGTGCGCCATAATAACCCACTAAACCACCATGCGCCTTAATTTGGTTATATGGTTACCACCCAGCACAATGAATAGTTTCCTGGTGGACAGGAAACCATTTGGCTAGTCACGCATTGTAGAGTCACCCATAGGCAGAAGGACTAGGAAACAATGAAGGAAAGAAAGACAGAAGAGGGAGTGTAGTCACCCATAGACAGAAGGAAGAGGAAAGAATAAAGGAAAGAAAGACAGAAGAGGAAGGAAGGAAAGAAGGATAGACGAGAAGAAAGAGCAATCACCCAAGAGCAGCACTGCATCGAGTGAGTGGATGGTGAGCACCCCCACCTACAACATATACAGTAACCAAATAATGGGGTGATGTGGAAGAAAAAGAAAAGAAAAAAAAGAATAAAGAAAAGTAAAACCTCACTACATCGGACTAATTGGGGCCCAAGCCAGTCCAAAAAAAGCGAAAGTCCGATAAAAGCAACATCTGGACTTCCTCCTCCTTTTGTTATGCACAGAGGCTTGCTTGTCATTCATGCATTTATTCTCTCTCTCTCTCTCTCTTTCCGCACTGGGCACTTCAGTTTTACTTCACATATTTTTGTCTTCGTTGTCACCTTCATCTTCACCTTCCCATTCACTTTTATCTTCACTTTCAGTTCACTCTGACATTCACATTCGCTTTCATGTTCTCTTCCATGCTCATTTCACATTCACCTTCACACTCGCTTTCAGTATCACCCATTTTGAATTTCCACTTCACCTTCACTTGCAACCTTACTTTCTCTTTTTCATATTTACCTTTACAGTTATTCGCTCACTTTCACTCTTGTCCTCCCTTCTTTTACTATCACATTCACTCACACCTTCACTTTCACCCTCATCTTCACTTTCAAATTAATTTCACTTTCACCTTCATCTACACTTTTACATTTATTTTCACCTTCATTTTCGTTCACTTTCACATTCACTTTCACCTTCCACCTTCATTTTCAGCTTCACTTTCACCTTCAGCTTCACTTTTGCCTTCACATTTACATTTACCTTCACCTTCACCTTCACTTTCACCTTCCATCTTCTTTTTCACATTCACTTTCAGTTTTGACTTCACTCACATTCACTTTTACTTTCACCTTCACTTTCACCATCACTTTCACCTTCCACCTTCATTTTCACTTTTGACTTCACTTTCACCTTCATGTTCACCTTCCACCTTCACTTTTACTTTTGCCTTCACTTTCACTTTTACTTTCACCTTCACTATCACTTTCACACTACCTTCACTTTCCCCTTCACAATGCCTTCACTAACCTTCACTTGAGACAGAGAGAAGGGGAGGGAATATAGAAGGAAAGAGAGGAGGGACCAAGGTTATGCCTATATCCCTCATTTGTTTATGCCAAGGGGACGCCACTTGTGTGTGTGTGTCTCTCTCTCTCTCTCTCTCTCTCTCTCTCTCTCTTGACTCTGACATTCCATATTCACTTGTGTGCTCTCTTTCACCCTCATTTTTACACTCACTTTCACAGTTACTTTAATTTTCATTTTCAGTTTCACTTTTCTCTCTCTCTCTCTCTCTCTCTCTCTCTCTCTCTCTCACCAGAGAGGAATGGGGAGGAGGGGGAGGAATGGAGGAGGAGAGAGAGAGGAGGGACCGATATTATGATATCTCCTCCGTTTGTTTCTTTATTCATTTATTCCAAGAGAGGACTGTTTCTGACTTTATTGGACTTTTCCTGAGCACAAGAATTTAGTCCACTTGGCTCCTCGAGTCTGATAAAAGCGAATTCCGCTATATTGAAGTCTGTCATATCGAGGTTTTACTATATTAGCTGCGTAAACAGTGGGTCTGTTTGTTTGTGCAGTAGTATGTTGTACAAGCCTCTGGTGATCTGTACAGTAGTTAATATTTTATTACTACTGCCATAAATATTTCTAGTTAAGGTTATTTTGTAATTTCTTTCAGATAAGGTGACAAAATGACCGGAATAGAGATGCTGTCCCGGGATATGGTGACACGCTCAGTCAACTTCCATGGCCACCAGCTTCTCAAACAACTCACCATCTCTTACCCTCATGATATCGAGTCACTCAACCTCAAAGGAATTGACTATAAGGTGTACAAAGCCCGCATTCCAGAAATAAGGTATGTGTGTATGATAAAACCGAAAATGTATATATATATATATATATATATATATATATATATATATATATATACATATATATATATATATATATATATATATATATATATATATACACATACAGTGGAAGCTCGATTATCCAGGCTCGGATTATCCAGCTTTCGGTATATCCGGGCTGTGACCCAATGGTTCAGTGGTACAGTAATTCATAGAATTATCCGTACGAATGCTCCGGTTTAAACAGGAAGCATCCAGTTGCTAGGGAGAGAGGCATGGATAAACCGTAGCCTAACCTTGCTTAACTACTTAATAATTTAACCTAACCTGACCTAACCTGGGCTCCAGTTGGGAAATCGGGAAACTAAATCCACTTTTGTGTACGATGAGTTTCTTCCTTTATGCCCGAAGCAATCGTAGGTACGGCTTAAAGAATGTGATAAAAGAGAAAATCTTTCAGCAAGAGAAGGTAATTTACTACCCTTAAAATAGAAAAACACAGAAAACAAACTGCAGGAATATGAAGTGAATTGGTGAAGTCTTTAGGCTGTATGCATAGACGAAAAGTAGTGGGTTTCCTAGTTTTAGGGAACGAAATGAAACAAGAATGTCTGCTAATTAGAAAAAACAAAACAAAAATTACTCATCTCATGTCTTCTCGTAAGTTAGCATTCAGTTCTGCATTCTTCGTTAGGTATCGCCCCTCCCAACACATTTCGGACCGACAGAGCATTGTTATTTCTTCCTCTTACATTTACTATTCACTCTTTTGTTCGTTCTTAAGTGTACTGTATGTATGAAAGAGAGTATTAATCATTTCGTTTCGTTTTTCGTTTTTTTTTTTTTTTAAAGGCTCCAACATGCTTTCATGTGTCGGCCTTGGTCACCTAATGGCGGCTCTCCACGCTGCACGATCCATTGCAGCCTCCCTGTTCAGTCCCTTAACCCTAAGGTCACACTTAATGACCTCGTCCCATGTCTTTCTCGGTCTGCCCCTCATAACCCCACCCCCAATATTAACACTTCTCACCTTCCTCACCCAATTATCATCCCCCATCCTCTCCACATGTCCAAACCACCTCAATCTACCTCTCCTCATCACAACACCAATACACTCCAGTCCCATCCTACCTCTCAACTCTTCCATTGTAAACCCAGCCCCTCCAGGCCTTGGACGCAGGGATGCACTGCACATCCACCTAATCATTGTCATTTCTGTACGTCTGAGCCGGCGAATGTCTTCCTCCTTCACTGCCCAGGTCTCACTGCCATACAGCATTACACTCCTAACACATGCTGCATACAAAGACCCGTTAGCATGTAGGGAGAGCCCTCTCAATGTCAGGAGAGGCAAGAGCTCCCTGAACTTCTTCCAATCACTTCTCACCCTAGCCACAGAGCTAGCTCTAGCCCCACCTCCAGCACACAACATGTCTCCCAAATAACAAAACTCTTCCACACACTCAAGAGATTCACCAGCAAGTTCAATCCTTTCACGTCTGACGATCACCACCTGCTCACCCCGGCACGCCGTACACATAAAATCAGCATTATCTCGCAGTCTACCTCTGATACCACTACATCTCTTATGCACCCATTTATCACACACACCGCACAAGATGGAATTACTTCCCACGCCCTTGTGGCAAACTGCACATGGCCACTCTCCCTCGTCTTTGACAGTACCGCCACCAACCCTAGATATCATCACTTTTGTTTTTTCTGCATTTACCCTTAAACCCTTTTGCCCCATACCATCTCTCCACTTCCTAAACCTTTCCTCCGCCTCCCTTTCATTCTCTGCAATCAACACCAAATCATCAGCATACAACAACTCCCACGGGAGTCCGTTTCTAAAGTCACGTGAAAGGGCTTCAAGTACCATGATAAACAACATGGGACTCAAGACTGACCCCTGATGCACACCAACATTCACGGAAAACTCATCACTCAAATCTTCATTCACTCTCACCTGGGTGTGAGCACCCACATACATGGCCATAACCACCCTAACCAGCCACTCCTCCAAGCCAAGCTTTCTCATTGCCCACTTCACCACCTCTCTAGGGACTCTGTCAAAGGCCTTTTCCAAATCAACAAAAACAAAATAAAGATCCCTTCTCCTACCGATATATTTTTCCTGAAGCTGTCGAACAATGAATATGGCATCAGTGGTCCCCCTACCTGGCATAAACCCAAACTGCATCTCATCAATATTCACTCTTTCTCTAATCATACCTTCTAAAACTCTCTCCATTACCTTCATTATCTGATCTAAAAGCTTTATACCTCTATAATTTCCTCTTTCCAGGGCATCACCCTTCCCTTTATACACATTTACAATTACACTCTTCAGCCAATCATCTGGGACAACACACTCATAAATAATCCTATTTATCAGGTCAGTGACTAAACTCACCCCTATATCGCCTGAGGCCTTCAACATTTCAGCAGTCAACCCAGACACACCTGCTGCAAACAGTACAAACAATAATGCATTCCATTAACCCCACCATAGCTGTCAGCCTCGAACAATGGTTTACTGTACCGGTGTCAGGGATGTTGGGTTAGGGAGAGCTATAAAACACTGCGAACAATTATGGGAAGGGAACGAAGGTCACTGGTATGTTTTCATGACCCTCCTCTACCATCTCAAACAGTCAGGCGGCCTGCCACTTCATCTCAGATGTTTTCGCCGATATGTTTAAATGCTAATGTAACATGCATCCTAATTATGAGTAAGTTTCTTCCATTATGCCGGAAACAATCGTAGGTAAGGCTTAAGGAACATTATGATAATAAGAAAACAAACTAGAAAAATACAGAAAACAAACTAGAGAATATGAATTGAATTGGTAAGGTTATTAGGGTGTATGCTTGGATGAAAATTTACGAGTTTCACAATTACAGGGGACAAAATGGAACAATTATGTTTACTAATAAGAAAAAATACTTTCATCTCAAGTGTTCTCGTAAGGTGGCATTCAGTTCCACATTCTTTGTTCGATGTCGCTTCCCAAGACATTTCGGTTTTTACAGAGCATACAGTTATTTCTGCTCCTTACAGTTAAGTGTACATTTATTGCACATTCTTTTGTTCGTTCGTGAATGTGTGAAAGAGAGAGTATTGATACAAACAATAATGTATTCCATTAACCCCTTATGGCTGCTAGCCTTGAACAATGCTTTACTGTACCGGTGTCAGTAACGTTAAGTTAGGGAGAGCCATAAAAACTGCGAACAATTATGGGAAGGGAACGGTCACTGGTATGTTTACACGACCCTACTCTACCATCCCAAACAGCTCGTCGGTCCTTTCATCCCAGATGTTTTCGCCGATATGTTTAAATGCTAAAGTAACATGCACCCTAACTTTATGTTTAAATTCTAATGTAACATGCCCCCTAATTTTCTTTCACAAACCATAGCAAATCACAAGATGGGTTTAGGGAGGAGGGGAAAAAGCCAGGTGTACCAGATGAGTATTTTCAAATCTGTAAGAAAAAGAAACTGACTTTATAACTTTGAAAAAATGGTTTCAAGGTCTGCCACGGGAGCACACAAATTTCTGAACTCACGAACATTGAGGATTTGAGGGGGGTAAACATACGCTTTGCTGTAAGCAGTAAAAGCACCTTACCAAATCAGTTCATCCTGATAGTCTGTTATATTTTTCTTATTATTTCTGGGTTGTTAAATAAACATTTCTTGTTAAATCTTTCCCCACTGTTTTTAGCTGTTCTGATGTGACGACTCTTTGACTCGTTAACGTAACGGCAGAAGACACTTCTAATCTAAGTGTTTAAACCTGGCCTAACCTAGCTTAACTGCCCCTAATAATGTAACCTAACCTAATCTTCAGTTGGGAAGTTGGGAAACGAAGTCCACATTTGAGTACGATGAGTTTCGTCCATTGTGCTGGAAACAATCGTAGGTACAGCTTTAGAACGAGACGATACTAACAGGGAGGAAATCTTTCAGTAAGAAAACGTGATTTACCGAACTGAATAAAGTCTGAAAAATACTGAAACAAGCTGGAGGAATATACATTGAACTGGAAAGGTCTTTCTGGTACTTAAAGTGTACATTTACCGGTAAATAAATCAGTCTAATAGTACAGTACTTGTGTTTCTGCCGGATTAATCGTGCTTTCGGACTAAGTGGGCACCCCTTAACACCATATAGCCCGGATAATCGGGCTATCTCTGTATATATGTATATATGGGATTATGACGTCTGGCAATAGATAGATAAATTATATATATATTTATACAGTATATATATATTTGTGTTTATATACACACACACACACACACACACACACACACACACACACACACACACACACACACATCTGCTATCACACCTATTTTGTTACGCAACTGCGTGTGATAGCAGAAATATGTGATAGATGAATTGAAGAATCAATGGAAATAATTCTAATTGGTTATTGGGTGGCTGATCTACCTACATTTTTTGCCTGTTATACATCTCTTTGCATATATTTGCTTACCAAACTCTGCTCCAACATGAAAATGCATAACATCCACAACATTATAAATAATAAATAGGCAACATAAAAGGGCATCACAATTACCTTTATGAGGAAGAATGGAGGCTTGGGTGGTTTGAAGGGTTCCAGGGCTTGCGGGTGGGTTATTGGCAACCAGGCGCCTCACTGGCCTTCCCCTCACTTAGCAGAATATCCCGTCTCCGCTGGTCCAGATCATCCAAGAAGGCATCATAGTCAGAGCCCTCAAATTGTGAAGAGGGGGTGAAGCCCTCAAATTGTGATGAGGGGGTTTGTCGGCTATTGTTCTAAAAAAAAATAAGTTTATGGTACACAGCACACCACTTTCACCGCTGTCCATGCAAGGATGTGTACTTGACTGAATTGGCGGGAAAGTGGGCCAGTCACAGAGCAAGGATGGTCAATGACATTGCACCAATCAGCTGCAACATGCCACACGGCCCGGGTGATTCAAATCCACTGGCGCATCCAGGTTTTGTGTGCATGATAACATGTTCAGGTGCGGGATAGTAAGAGGAGGGCAGCATTCAGGATGTGTGTGATAGCAGTAAACGGCAATAGCAGAACGCGTGATAGCAGGCATGGTGGGTGTATGTATGTATATATATCTGTATACTGTTTACAGTATATATATATATATATATATGTTCCTCTCCTCCATCCTTCTTTCCATCCATCTTCCTCTGTCTTTCTTTCCTTCATTCTTTCTTCTTTCTCCTGCATGCAGGTGACTTTACACTCCCTCTTGTGTCTTTCTTTCCTTCATTCTTTGCTCTTCCTTCTGCCGGTGGGTGACTCTACACTGAGTGACAAGCCAAATGGTTTCCTGTACACCAGGAAACCATTTACTACGCTGGGTGGTAATCATATTACCAAATTTTGGCGCCTGGTGGTTTAGTGGGCAATAACAGTGCTCCAATCGGATTGAGCCGGTGAAGGTTTATATCCAAGGGATGGTTTGGGGTTTATTGCTCATGTAATGCCACTCAGGGATGAGTGAGTCTGGTCACTCTTATCTTAACAGCCAGGAACAACTTGCCTAGCCCCGGGCTCCTACGCTTCTCATGGGGTAACGTAGGATTAGATGGTGGATGGATATATATATACTGTACACACAGTCCACCCAACCGTGTCTCTCCTGTAGCATGCCAATCACTCGAGTAAAAGCTCAACAAGTTGGAAACGCATGACCTTCCACTTCTGAATCAAAACTGACTTTCATCCAAAATGTGTGGTGAAATGCAGAAACATGGGTAAGAGATAGTTGTAGAATTTATATGAAAGATGTGCAGATTGTCCTGGGAGGAAGGTAGAGTCCCAGAGGATTGGAAGTCAGGTATAATTATTCCCCTGTACAAAGGAAAAAAGAAGTGTGTTGTAATCATAGAGGCATTTGACATATTAGTGTAATAGGAAAAGTGTGTGGTACGATACTTATTGACAGAGTTAGGGAAATAGCAGAGGAATTAGTTGGGGAAGAGCAGAGAGGCTTCAAGAAGGGAAGAGGTTGTGTAGATCAGATATTCAGGCTTAGGATACTTATTGACAGAGGTAGGGAATTAACAGATAAATCAATTGCTGAAGAACAGAGAGGTTTCAGGAAGGGAAGAGGTCACATTGATAAGATATTTATTCCTAGTCTTTAGTTGAAAAGTGTCTAGAGAAGGGAAAGAAGTTGTATGCAGCTTTCATGGATTTGGAGAAAGCATATGACAGGGTGGATAGACAAGGAATGTGGAATATATTAAGATTATATAAAGTAAGTGGGAAGTTGTTAAATGCCATTAAGGGTATGTATGATGGTGCTAAGGCTGCTGTGTGTGTGGATAGTGAATTGAGTGTATTCTTCTATTCGGATTTTGGATTGAAACAGGGATATCTCATGTTTCCATGGTTGTTCAGTTTGTATATGGATGGGTTTATACAAGAGATACAAGGTAGGGGAGTGGATGTTGGAGTGGCTTGAATGAGAGAGGGCAACGTTTGGAAACTCACTGTACTGTTGTTTACAGATGATACTGTAATGTTACGTGAAGATGAAGGGAAACTGCAAGGCTTGGTGAATGATTTTGGAAAAGAGTGTAAGAAATGGAAGCTAAAGGTGAATGTAGGGAAGCATAAAGTTATGTCTTTGAGAGATATGAAGTTACTGTACCTGATGTTACTGGAGGTTGTATGATGCAGAAATGGGAGAATTTGGGTGCATTTAAGTACTTGGGTAGTGTGATGGGTAAGGATGGAAGTCTGGAGGGTGAAGTGCATGAAAGGGTACTAGAAGAAAGGTTGCTGGTTCCTTAAAAGCAGTGATAAGAAAGAGGGAAGTGGGCATGGAAGTAAAAAAGGTCATTGCATGACAGTAATGATACCAACTCTAACATATAGAAGTGAAGCTTGGATCTTGTTGGGAGGATGCAAGACCAGAGTGAGAGCAGTGGAAATGAGTTATTTAAGTGGAGCATTGGAGTTACATGGTGAGACAGACTGACAAATGAGGAAGTGAAGGGGCATTGTGGTGTAGATGTGGATGTGATAGAAAGTGTTAGGAGAAATACATTGAGGTGGTTTGGCCATGTGGAGGGGATGGAGAGCGAGAGACTAACAAGAAGAGTGTATGTGATTGAGGTAGAGGGAGGGGGAGGCCAAGGATGAGATGGAAGGATGGAGTGGAGAGGTCTGTGAGAGAGGGAGGTGTGAGCTGGGACCAGGGTAGTGAAATGGTTGGGGACCGGGTGACAAGGAGGTGATTTGTTTGTGGCCACCTTTTACGTGATGAAGGTGTCTGTCAATAGATAGATAGGTAGAATGTCTCCCACTTTTTAATGCTTTTTCATTACATGATCATTGTGGTTGTGAATAAAACAATCGCCTCTCAGATAAGAAAGCCACTTAACCCTCTCAGGCACGGTCACGTGATTCTCGTTCCATGTGGTTTGTTATAAAGAAGCACAGTCACGCGAATCGCTTCCTAAGCAGAAAAAAACGCTGTCAAAAGAAAAGTTTTCAGCCGATTTGCTTCAGATTTTGGTGCATTCTCTTTTCCGAGGTAAGCATTTGGCAACACTATGACTGCTCTGATGAGACAATGCGTAGCAGAAATATCTCAGTATCTCATGACCAGCCAGACAGGAGAGTAGCGCAGCTCTCAGCGTCCCTTTAAACCCGCCATTTTCCCCATCCTACCCAAGGCAGAAGCCATTATTGAAATATTGTGATTGTACAGTGTTTTTTACTATAATGTGAAGTGATTGTGTCTGTGGAACATAGATATATTGTCTGTAAATCATTGGGGCCCATTATCAGCCGTTAAGCCTACGGGCAGGAATGTGGTTTGTTATAACGGGGTTTCCACTCTGCTTCACCCTGCCCGTAAATGATGTGAATATTGTACCTTTATATAGTGAAGCCATTACTTATATATGTGAAACATATAGTGCCTGGATTGATGAAATAGCTGACCTACCATAGCAGGCATTATGCACGCCATAGAGATATGCAACAGTCGCTAAGGAAACAGGCAGTCACGTACGGCATAGAGTCGGGAATAATAGAGGAGGTTGGGATGGAATCATGTGATGGTGTTTTATATTGTGTATGGTTTAGTGTGAAATATACATATAAAATAGTGCAGTGAGTGTTCACAGAGAAATATTTCATGCACTGACTGACTTAGCTAAAACATAACACAAGTGTCAGAGACAAGAAATATGCCACTGCCACATATACATACGTCTGTCGTGCAGCGAATGTTCGTGGAGAAATCTACTGTGTGCATCGCATGTGTTTAATCCGCCCCATCCCGACGTTTTTGGACCTTTTTTTTTTTTGGGGGGGGTTCAAACATCCGCTTTTGGTGAGAAACATCGAAAATTCATAGAGAAATCGCTCACCTGAGGTTTAAAATACCCGATTTAGGTATGAGTACTTCCTTACCTGACTAGGTTTTCTAACAGGCTTCCACCAAAGAAAACGAGTTCTGTGGGAGGGTAACTATTTTATCCACTCATAAACAGTATTTATTTATTTACTTGGTACGAATTTATATGTAGTACAAGAGTATATTGGTTTTCAAACAGTAATATAGGCATTATAAGCATTGTTTCACTCACTAACTCATCACCATTCATGACCTTTTTTTTCCCACATTACCTGATCATCATTTCTGACTGTTTCTTCCTCTAATGCTATGTAAACTTTGTCCTCCACATTGTCATCGATTGGGGAATCACTCTGGCCCTGAATGTCTTTATTGGCCAGGTCACTGGTAACAGGTGAATTGCCGAGACAATGGCGTGCAGGGGGGGGGGAGAGCTTATGCGGTGTAAGGCATTGTTCCTGCTTGGCATCTTGTAGAGGAATAGAGGAAGGTGTCCCGTGTATACATGCCAAAAATCACTCGCGAAATCACTCGCGAAAATTGAAAATTGTGCAAATCAGGGACCTTGCAATGTTGCCGCGTTAATTCACGTCGCCGGGATGGCGCGGGTTAAGGCAAATGTATCACAAAGAGAGAAGAAAATACGCCACACACACACACACACACACACAAAACGCTCTCACTTGCCAATTGGTGAACGGGAGTTCGCGCCTCGCTCAGGTTGCGAAAAGTTTCACTGACGAAGTGGGTGGTTACTGTACCCCTTGAGCAAGGGGACGGGTGTGTGCGTGTGTGAAGGTCACAGCCTTGCCCTTAGATCGGACTATATGAGCTCTCAGCTCCCTTCCGGGAGTGTAAAAGCAGACGATCACGACCATCAAGTGATCCTGACCGACCGGGTGAATTACACACACACACACACACACACACACACACACACACACACACGCACATGCTCACACACTACATAACTCCTCATCTTCAAGCTACTGCCAGCATCTCAACACCTCTGGAGGTAGTGAGTTATCCATATTTTGTTGATTTGTATATTGATCTATTTCTGTAGGTCAATATTTTTTACACAAATAAGTAATGTTTTTGACACACACATATGAGATGGATGAAAGTTCAGCTTCAGTATCAGAACCTAGCAAAAAGACTAGTGGTCATGTTGAATTTCTGAGAGCACTATCAAAAACCTTATGATATTTTACGTGTATACTTTCAGTAAAAAAAGAAAATAATAAAACGTAACAAACGAAAATATGTAGCCGTGGGTGAGGCAGGGAAAGAATGTTTTTTATTTCGTGTGCAAGTGAGGAGGAGTATTCTACGTTTGTCGTCCAATTACTCCCAAACTATTGGACGTATCAATTTCCTGTAAGAACCATGATAAAGAGCAGTACAAATGCTACGTATGTTCATTTGCAGAATATAAGCCTTTGGGAGCATGTTTTTGTAGGAAAAGGCAGTGGAACAGACTATGTTTTTTTTTTTTTCCCTCGCTTGAGGTAAAAGTCGAAAGCGCTTTGAGGAATAATCTCACTTGGTCGGCCAATTACTCGAAAACTGTTGGACATCGATTTCCTGTAAGAACCATGATAAAGAGCAGTAAATTCTATGTATGTACAAGACATAACAATGTAATATTTATGATAAAAATTCGTTGTTACGTAGGCGGGAATATTGCGTATGCTGTGCGTTCATCACGAAAGTGACGCATGGATGTGAGTTCCGAGTCGTTTTTGGTGATTTACTCGAAAACTTAGAGGCATATTGAAACCATCTTTGCTCATTAGAAAGCTTGTGAAATTCTGCATAATATTATGCAATAAAAACATAAGGTGTGCAAGAAAAGTTCTGAATGAGAGCTCATTGAATTTTTTCAAAAATGGCTTTCAGTTTTTGGCTGTTTTCTTGAACACTACAAATCGTATCACAACCGGATTTGTCTCATTAGAAAGCTGATGAAATTCTCTATCAAAACTTCAGATAACATTTTCCTGTATGATGGAAAGCATTCAAATGGTGATGTTGAGAAGTGAAATTGACGTAGTGAATTGTTTATTCATGGCCGCCTAATGTTGTTTTATTTGTGTTTTCCTGTTTTTTTGTGGTGCTTATCAACTAGAACAAACTTTGACGAATAAGATGACATAGGTTTCATGGCAGTATATTGATGGTTGGGTGACGAAAATAAGGCGAGAATATGTGTTATTTGCCATGCGTGGGCAGCCAGGCTGGGCGGCCTTGCAGAAAAAATTGTGCGCTGGAAAACTTACCGAAACTTATCGTGCACAAGAGGGTTAAAATTAATGGTCTCCTGTACATACTTTTTATATTCTATATGATTCCTGTTTATTACAAGAAATGATGTCCCACTGTGTGTTGAACTCAATATCATCATCATCATCTAATCCTGTGTTGTCCCAAGAGGAGCGTAAGAACCCGGGGCTTGGCAGGTTGATCCTGACATTTAAGATGAGAGTGACCAGCCTCACTCATCCTTGAGTGGCTTTATGTGAGCAATAAATCCCAACCATCCCTTGGATATAAACTGACACAGGGTTAATCTGGTTGGAACACCTGAATTCATTAAATCACCAGGCACCATAGTTTGGTTATATGGTTACCACCCAGCATAGTAAATGGTTTCCTGGTGTACAGGAAATCATTTAGCTTGTCCCTCAGTGTAGAGTCACCTGTAGACAGATGGAAGAGGAAAAAAAGGACATAAGAGGAAGGGAGGAAACAAGGAATAATCTATTGCCAGATGCCATGATCTCATAAGGGTTGGCCATTTGACTGAGTTATTTGTTTTACAGGAAGGGGCACTAACCCTCCACCAACCCACTTGTTGACACGTAGGGAGCACGTATGGTTTGGTTATATGGTTACCACCAAGTGTTGTAAATGGTTTCTTGGCTGACAGGAAACCAGTTGGCTTGTCAGTCAATGTAAAGCCACCTGTAAAGGAAAGGAAAACAATAAGAAGTGACAGGAAAGATGGGAGAAATAGGAAGAGAGGAGGGCAGGCATGGAAAAAGAATGATAAAGGCTAAGGAAGAAGTAAGCATCACTACATCAAGTGAGTGGATGATGGTTGTCACCACCTACCACTAACAAGGAATAATGCAGACTAAAAAAACATTGTATGATGCAGCTCTTCAAGAAATTTGCACCTGTTTTCAGCATTAATATGCAATGCCTGTATGTAAAGTTTTTGGGTGCATATACGTTGCAGACATGCCAGTTAGTTATCTTGTTGAGTATGAATGTGTGGATGGTAATATCAGCATTATTATGAACTAGCGAGGGATATTTACTCAGTTAAGTTTGGAATGAGCATCCCGGCCCAACCCGTCGGTCACACTAAGCAGAAGCTGACAACTTTATTTCTGAGTGATGTATGTGAAGTAGAGTTGAAATTCTTTCTGCATGTGAAGCATTTATTCAGTAAATATTGTTGTCAACTAAAAACTCACCCATAAAGGCATAGCAACCCCTTGGAATCTCGAGTTTTGCTAGGGAATATTCGGCTTTAATCAGTGAATGCCTTGATTACGAAATCAAATTAAAAACAGATTTTCCGTTATAAAAATGTGTTTTTTGGCATCAACTCTATCAATTAAATATCGGAGATTCTGCCTATCAATGTACATTAATGGTTTTTGCTGTATTTTGATGGTGAAATCACCAGGGGAAAACACCCCATTTTTGCTTTAATCATCTCATCAATAATCAAGATTTCATTGTTTCAGTTTTGTCGACATGGCAGGATGGCAGCGGAGATTGGAAAAAGTAATATATCAGGGAAATTGTAATAACATGGGGCTTGCTTGCCTGCTCGTCACACGCTCGGCAAAACTCACTTTACTAGTATTATAGTAGTGCTATAATCTGGATTTACAGTATTTGATTGACAGTTTATAGTTAATAGTAATGTACAGTACAGTATTGTGATTTTGCTTTAATCTGATTTTATGTTTTTTTTCAGCAAGCAGAGTAGCTTGACAAGAAATGAACTTCTAAGTTTTATCACAGAGAAGTGTTCAAGAGTTTTCAGAGAGCATGAGGAAACAACACTTCCAGAAGAGGATGAAGAGGATTATGGGTATAAAGGTAAGTGTGGCATGTGGATTTAAGTATAGTGACCAGTTCATGTATTTTATGGTAGTTTCATAATCAACAACTTTTTTAGAGACAGAACAACATATACCCAATAATAACACCACAGAAGAAACGTCACTATAAATCAAAATGCATAGTGAAAAATGCAGCATAATAAACATGTACAGTACATAATACCACTTGCATAACTTCCACGGTAGAAACCTGTACTCTATGAAACAGTTTCTGAATAGACATTGCCTCTTTGCATTGGTTCTTAGAGTGGGCATGTCTTTTGTCAGTTACTGTAATGGAATATGAATAGGTCTTCCAGATAATCTGTTCAAGAAAGCTCAGTTGGTGTTGAATAGGGCAGCTAGGCTTACTTTTGACCTGCCTCCAAGAACCCTCTTACCTTGTTTCTAAATGAGTGGCAGTGGCTGTCAGTAAAGCTGGAACAGAAATTAAACATTGCTCTATGACTTTCAAGGTTTTTACGTTTGGTGAACAAAAGTATCTAGCAGAATTGTTAAAACTTCTGTCAGAATGCCCAGATGTGATGTTAAAAAAATAGTATGATCCATTGCGCTTGAGTGTCGGCATGCCTAGGTGTGATGTTGCAAAGTAAAGACGATTCTTTGCACTTTGAGGAACCAGGAACTGTGCATAAAATATGTTTCTCTGATGTCATTTTTCTAGACGTTCCGATAGCATCAGTTTCAGCTGTATCAGCCATTTTTTAGTATCGGTATCAGTGAAAATGTGGCTGATACTCTGATACTTTACTGTAATATATATACTCCAATACTAATATACTATAATAGAAAATATAGTAGTATTAATATGATAAAGGAATTTTTATTATTATTTTTTTTGTTGATGGGGGTGCCCATCATCCACTCACTTAGTGTAGTGGTACACTTTCAGAGAAGTTCTAAATTGAGTGGCAGTCCAAATGATTTCCTGTAAACCAGGAAATCATTTAATATGCGGGGTAATCAGCGTATAACCAACCAACACGTGTTACCTACATCTCAACAAATGCATTGGTGAAGGTTTCTGCCCCTCCCTGAAAATCAACCAACTAAAAATACAGACAAGAAGCCACAGACGAGGACAGACAAACAGGTGATGACCAAGGACAGAACAAAGGACATGGTGTAGATTGCAACATGGGATGTAAGGGGTGTGAATGATGAGGGGAAAGAGATAGAGATTTTCCAGGTGCCTGAGGGTGCGAAAGTGGACATATGTGGATGAACTGAGACTAAATTGGGAGCTGAGAGTGTGAGAGAGTGGAAGTATGGGTGGGGTATATGTGTGGGAGTAGTTGAGAATGAGAGGGCAAAAGAGGGAGTATGTATTGGTGTGTGCAAAAGATGAAAGGATAATATAAGCGAGTGTGGATCAGTTGGTTCAAGGATTGTGTGGGTAAGATTGAGAGAAGTATTACAAATATGGGCAATTGTGTGTGTGTATGCACCAGTGTAAAATCGTCCAAGCAGAGCAAGAGAAGAGTTCTGGACAAATGTGGAAGCGTGCATGGAAAAGTTTGAAAGGAATGAGAGAGTGTTTTTAAACGGAGATATGAATGGAACAGTAGGGAATGTGAAGGTGGATGGAGTAGTTGGTGAATGGGGTTTGCCTGCAGAAGTGGATGAGAATGGCAGTGTTTTCGTGGACATTTGTGCTGGAAGGGGGCTGGTGATAATGAATACCCTCTTTAGGCACAAAATGATCCACAGGTATACGTGGCGAGTGATGAGAAGGGTGGGTGGTGAACTGAATGAACAGAAGGAAATGATTGATAATGTGTATGTGTGGATAGCAGAAGGAGAAGGATGTAATGGATGCAAGAGCATACAAAAGTTTGGAGGAGTGGATTCTGAAAGTCAGGGTTCAAGTGCAGTGGAGGAATACAGGGAAGGAAGGACAGGAGGAAGTATTCCATACAAGGATGGTAGAAAGGTTGCAGGAGGATGGAAGAAAGGCAGAATATAAGAGAAAAACAGAGGAGCAACTGGATAAATGTGATTTGGAGTAGATGGGGAAGGTAGAAGGTGTGTGTAAGATATTTGCGGAAGAATGCTGTGCAGCATGTGAAATGGTGTGTTGGGTGAAGAGAAGACATAAGGGGGTGCAAGGAACAATGTGGTGGAATGAAGAGGTGAGACAGGCTGTGACGCAAAAGAAAAAAGCATATAGTGGGTGGATGGGAAACAGAGGCCTGGAGGAAGTTGAGAGATGGAAGAGAGAGTTATGTGTAGAGAGGAAAAGAGAGGTGAGAAGATTAGTGGATAGGGGCACCCATCATCCACTCACTCAGTGTAGAGTGATGCTATATGAGCTGTACACTGAGTGACAAGCCAATGGTTTCCTGTACCCAGGAAACCATTAACTACGCTGGGTGGTAACCATATAACTGGAGTTTCTGATAGGGCTAATTAATCCCCAGATTTCTCTTTCTAAAATCACGTAAACATGGGAGTCGTTTCAGAGAGCCTCGGAGGGCCCAATACCTGCCAAAGGCCCCAACCAAGTGGGGAGATTTGCATGGCCATGTGGAATGTGAGAGGTGTGAATGAGGAGAGCAAGGGGGTGGAAGTGGTGAATGTGTTCAAGATTGCAAGATATGCTGTGATGGCATTGTGTGAAACGAAGATGAAAGGGTGCGAAGTGGAGGAGTGGGAGGGTGTGAAATGTGTAAGATCGGGAATGAATGGGTGAAGAAGATGCAAGGAAGGAGTTGCTTTGTTGATGAATGAGGTGTGGTAGAGTGGAAGGAGAGATTACAAATGTATCAGTTCAAGGTGTATTTATGTCAGGTTCAAGTTTGGGAAGGTGAAAGTGGCAGTGATTGTAGCATATGCACCATGTGAGGACAGGAGTGAGTGAGAGAAAGACAGATTTTGGGATGAGCTGGATGAAGTAGTGGGGGGAATGCCCAGGAGCTATATGAATGAAAGAGTAGGCACTGGTCCTGAGGATAACATAATGGGTTTAATGGGGTACCAGGAGAAAATTATAACGGGAAGTGACTAAAGGATACGTGTCAGGAGAGGAGGTTGTGCAATTTGTACCTCGTATTTCATACACAAAGCTACACATAAAGGTACATGGTATAGAGGGAGTGGGGATCGTGTTGAAAGAAGCCTGATTGATTACGTGCTCGTAGAGAGGTCGATGATGGGAATGGTTGCTGATATGAGGGCCGTGAGAGGTCGATGTGCAGGTCTGTCAGATCATATGATTGTGGTATGCAAGATCAAGCTGAGAGGAGTGAGATGGTTCAGGAGAGAGAGGAGCAGTCAGGGAGAAAGACTGAAAGTTGAGAAGCTGAGGATCAAAGAAATGGCAGATGATTACAGGACCAAAGCAGAGGAATTAGAATCAGTGAACTGGAATGAAATGGATCTGGACAGCCTGTGGAATGCATATAGGAATTGCTTAGTTAGGAATGCTAAAGTGGTGTGTGGTGTGGCAAGAGTAACAACAAACAAGAAAGGTACGGTATGGTGGAATGAGGCGGTTAACAGAGCAGTGGAGGAAAAGAGGAAGAAATAGCTAAAATGGAAAGAATATTTTGAAAGCGTGATGAATGGGAATAGAGAAAGCAGAGCTGCTGTAAACATGATTGGTTTTGGGGGGGTGCAGAGAAGGCATGCAGTGCCAGGAGACATGACACTCGCACAGGTGAAGTTTTTTTTTTTTTTTTTTTTTTTTAATGCGAGGAAGAAGAAACCAAAGGCCATGAGCCCACAGTAACAGTCCCCTCCAAGAGAAAAACAAAATACAATAGAGAGCCAAATTCAAGATCCGATCATTTTGAGATGCCTGGACACACTGCGTTTGAAAGACTGGAGATCATAGGCAGCAGGAAATACAAACAGAGGGAGACAGTTCCAGAGCTGACCTGTTGCATAAATGAAAGACTGGGAGTAACGGTTAACTCTTGCATTAGAGAGTTGGACAGAAAAGGGATGAGAGTTTGCTGCCAGACGGGCGCACGGGTGCTACGCGCCCGTCGTAGAGGTGGAGGAATGCAAGCAGACAGTTCAGAGGAGCAGTGACCATTAAAGTAGCGTTAGAAAAGAGATAAAGATGCAACAGTGCGGCGAAGAGACAGAGGTTGAAGGGAGTCAGTAAGAGGAGGAGAGTTAATGAGACGAAAAGCCTTTGACTCCACCCTATTGAGAAGAGCTGTATGTGGGGAGCCTCCCCACACATGAGAGTTGTACTCCACACAGGGGCGGATAAAACCCCTGTATAGAGTCAACAATTGTGCAGGGGTAAAGAAAGAACGGAGTCGGCTTAGCACACCCAATCTCTTGGAAGCAGATTTTACTAGAGATGTAATATGATCTTTCCAAGATAAGTCCCGAGTAAATGAAACCCCAAGCATGTTCAAGGTTGATGCAGGATTAAGCTGAATATTATTAAACATTAGTGGATATACCTGTGGAAGATTTTGTCGGGTTGATAGGTGTAAGAACTGAGTCTTAGATGCATTAAAAACAACCATATTATTTTTACCCCAGTCAGAGATACGAGCCAAGTCAGACATTAGGTGTGCCATAGCCTCATCCTTTGTTTGTTGAAGAAACTGTTGAGATGGGCGTTGCGGGAACGAATGGAAAGGTGAAGGGTGGAGTCATCAGCGTATGAGTGGATAGGGTTAGATGTACAGCTTAGAAGGTCATTGATGAATAAAAGGAAGAGAGTTGGTGATAGGACAGAGCCCTGCGGAACACCACTGTTGATAGATCTAGGAGAAGAACGATGGCCGTCTACAACAGCGGCTATAGAACAACCAGAAAGGAAGCTAGCGTTGAAGGCACAGATAGAAGGATAGAAACCGTAGGAGGACAGTTTGGAAATTAAAGATTTATGCCAGACTCAATCGAAAGCCTTTGAGATGTCAAGTGCAATGGCAAAGCTTTCGCCAAAGTCCCGAATGGAGGATGACCAGGAGTCTGAAAGGTAGGTGAGAAGATCGCCAGTGGAGCGTCCCTGACGGAACCCGTACTGACGATCGGAAAGAAGGTTGTGATAGGAAAGATGCCTTAAAATTTTTCTATTGAGAACTGACTCGAAAACTTTTGAAATACAAGACGTTAAACAATTGGACGATAGTTGGAGGCTTGGGAGTGGTCACCCTTCTTTGGGACTGGCTGAATGAGAGCAAACTTCCAGCAATAAGGAAAAGTACAAGTTGACAGACAAAGGCGAAAGAGTTTGCCTAGGCAGGGTGTAAGCACAGAAGCACAGTTCTTGAGAACAACAGGAGGGACCCCATCAGGCCCATATGCCTTGTTAGTACTGAGGCCAGTGATGGCAGAAAATACATCAACTGAAGAAATTTTAATGTCAGCCATGAGGAAGTCAGAGGGGGGGAAGTGATGGAGGAGCAGCACCGGAATCGTCTAAGGTGGAATTGGAGGAGAAAGTCTGTGCGAAGAGATCTGCTTTATCAGTAGAAGAAATAGTTACAGAACCATCAGAGTAGAAAAGAGGAGGGAAGGATGATGAGGTAAAGTTGTTAGAAAGATTTTTGGCAAGGTGCCAGAAGGAGCGGGAAGAATTTGAGTTGGAGAGTTGAGAGCATTTAGTATGGATGAAATTATTTTTAGTAGAGCGAAGAACAGACTTAGCACAGTTCCGGGCAGAAACGTAAAGATGATGTGATTCAGTGGTGGATTGGCTCCGGTACCTTTTGTAGGCCCTCTCCTTGTTGTGGACAGCATTAGAACAAGCGTGATTAAACCAAGGCTTTCTTGTGTTAGTCAAAGGATATGAGAAAGGAATGTATGCTTCCATGCCTGAGAGAATAACCTCCGTAATGCGCAAGGCACACTCAGATGGCTCCCGGCCATGGAAGCAATAATCATTCCAGGGAAAATCAAAGAAGTACTGCCTGAGGGCCTCCCAGTCCGCGGCTCCAAAATGCCACAGACGACGTTTCCCTGGAGGGTCCACAGGCCGTACTGGAGTGATAGGACAGGTTAAGGTAATAAGGTTGTGATCGGAGGAGCCCAACGGAGAGAAAAGATTAACAGAGTAAGCAGAAGGATTAGTTGTGAGGAAGAGGTCAAGTATGTTGGAGCTTTCTCCAAGGCGGTCAGGGATACGGGTAGGGTGCTGTACAAGCTGCTCTAGGTCATTAAGGATAGAAAAGATGTAGGCTTGTTCACTAGGTGGATCCGTGAAAGGAGAGGAGAGCCAAAGGTGGTGGTGAACATTGAAATCTCCTAGAATGGAGATTTCAGAGAAAGGAGAAATGAATAGAATGTGTTCCATCGTAGAAGTAAGATAGTTGAAGAATTTTTGATAGTCAGTAGAATTAGGGGATAAGTAAACAGCACAGATATATTTAGTCAGAGAATGACAGGAAAGCTGAAGCCAGAGTGTAGAGAATTCAGAAGAATCGAGTTCAGGAACACGAGAGCAAGATAAGTCGTTGCGTATATATACACAACAGCCATCTTTGGCTTTGAAATGAGTATAGAGAGTAGGAGGATACAGAAAAGGGTTTGCTGTCAGTTGCCTCAAACAGCTGAGTCTCCGTTAGGAAAAGAAGGTGAGGTTTAGAGGAGGAGAGGTGGTGCTCAACAGAGCGAAAGTTAGAGGAAAGGCCGCGAATGTTGCAGAAATGAAGAAGAGAGTCAGACAGAGGTTCCAGGCACCTTGAGTGGTCACTGGGAGAGGGGCAGATGGTGGGGGCATTTATGGTCCCCCCCTTGGGGACTCCGAGGCTTGGTGAAGAGACGCCATTTTTTTTTTTTTTTTAATTTTGGAGAGGAAGTGTAGTGTGTACTGTGCATGTAGTTTGGTGTAGATAGTTAGAGAAATTTGTACTGGAGAGCCTGCTGGCCTACTCTCTGTGTAACTGAGACACTGAAAAAGTTCAGCAAAGGGGGACAGTCAGGAACTAGTCCTGAGGGCTGATGAAACGGGAGGTCCAGCACTCCCTGTCATCAGCTTTCCATCCACCTCGGGAGTACTGCCCTGCTCGACTTATGCTACAGTGCTGTGATGCAGCTGAAAATTGGGAGAGCAGCTGGGTTGGTGAAGTGTATGCAGAGATGCTTAAGTGTAGTGGAGAGAGTGGAATGAAGTGTATGGAGATATGTAAGAAGGCATGGATGAGTGAAACTGCGCCAGCAGGGTGGAAAAAGGCCGTGATTGTACCCCTGTACAAAAATAAATGTGACCAAAGTGAGTGCAAGAATTATCGTGGCATAAGTTTATTGAGTGTGGTAGGGAAGGTATATGGAAGAATTATGATAGAGAAAGATATCAGAAGTCCTTGTGAGTGATGAACAGGGTGGCTTTAGGAGTGGCAAAGGATGTGTGGATCAAATATTTGCAGTGAGACAGATAACAGAGAAGGCTTGTGAGGGGGACCATAAGGTGTTCATGGCATTCATGGATCTGGAAAAAGCATACGACATAGTAGATTGAGAGGTATTGTGGAAAGTTTTGTGTATGTATGGTGTAGATGGTAAGCTGCTAGGTGCTGTCAAGAGTTTTTATGATGGTAGCGAAGCATGTGTAAGGCTTAATGGGCATCAAAGTGAATGGTTCACGATCAGTGTGGGCATGCGACAAGGTTGTGTGATGTCCCCATGGTTGTTCAACATATATATGGATGGGATGATGAGAGAAGTAAAAACACAAGTAATGGAGAGAGGGATGGCATTGGTAATGAATGGTATTGGATGGAATATCTCAAATTTGTTGTATGCTGACAATGCAGTACTGCTTGCAAGTACTGGACAACAACTTGGTAGGCTAGTGCAGAGTTTTGCTGATGTCTGTGGGTGTTGTGCCTTGAGAGTAAATGTAGTAGAGTGACACAAGGAAGAAAAGTAGGTGGTGCAATGAAGGCCTTGGTAATAATCAGAGGCTTGAGTGTTGCAGCTTCACAAGGCTTACATGAAGGAGTGTTAGTGCCAACTTTAACATATGGATGTGAGGCTATGGTGTGGCATGAAAATGAAAAGTCAAGAGTAAGAGCAGTGGAGATGGGACTGCTGAGGAATGTATGTGGAGTACAGAGGGTGGATAGGATACAAAATAATGTCTATCTATCTATCTATCTATCTATAGCCCGACGCCCTAATCCCGCAAAGGGTGGCCGCAGACAAAACGCCTCCAAGTCACTCTGTCACCCACCATTTGACTCCCCTCCCCCCAACTCACCCCCCCCCTCCCTCATATACCTCTCAACTCCATCCCTCCACCTCATCCTCGGTCTACCCCTCCCTCTCCCTCCCTCCACCTCACCTACATACACCCTCTTAGTCAGTCTTTCATTCTCCATTCTCTCCACATGTCCAAACCACCTCAGTGTATTTCTCCTAATCTTTTCAACCACATCCACATCTACCCCACAACGTTCCTTCACTTCTTCATTCGTCAACCTGTCCCTCCACGTCACTCCACATGCTCCTCTCAAGTAACTCATTTCCACTGCTCTCACTCTTGACTTGTTCCCCTCTTGCAATGTCCACGCCTCGCTTCCATACGTCAGGGTAGGGATCACAATACCATCATGCAGTGACTTCTTAACTTCCATACTCACCTCCCTATTTCTCATCACTGCTTTCAGTGTACCGACAACCTTTCTTCCCTGCTGTACCCTTTCACGTACTTCATCCCCCAAAGTTCCATCCTTACTCATGACACTACCCAAGTACTTGAATGCACTCACATTCTCCATATCCTCACCATCCAACCTCACTGCACACTCTGTGACTTCATTCCTCTCAGACACCATAACTTTACTTTTGTTTACATTAACTTTCAGCTTCCTCCTCCTACACACTGTCCCAAATTCATTCACCAAACCTTGCAACTCCCATTCATCTTCACTCAACAATACTGTATCATCAGCAAACAGCAACACCGGAAGCTTCCAAATCTCACCCTCATTCATTAGGGCCACCCCCACATCCACTGCCCTACCTTGTACTTCCTTTACAACCCCATCCATATATATATTAAACAGCCATGGAGACATTACACACCCCTGTTTCAGTCCCACATTGAGATCAAAGAACTCACTCAGCTCACCATCCACTCGCACCGTAGCCCTAGCTCCCTCGTACATACTCTTCACAGCACTCAACAATTTCCCCTCCACTCCATATATTCTTAATACCTTCCACATACCTTGCCTATCTATTCTGTCATAAGCTTTCTCCAAGTCCATGAAGGCAGCATACACTTTCCTTCCCTTCTCTAGATACTTCTCCACTAAACATCTTAGAACAAATATCTGATCTACACACCCTTTTCCCTTCCTAAAGCCCCCTTGTTCTTCTCCGACTAGCTCCTCTGTCATATGCCTAACCCTATCAATGAGTATTCTACCATATATTTTACCAGTCACACTAAGAAGGCAACTACCCCTATGGTTACCACATACTTCTCTCTCCCCTTTTCCTTTGTACAGAGGAACAATTATACCTGATTTCCAGTCCTCTGGAACCCTTCCCTCTTCCCAAGCCAATCTACACAACTTCCATATCCACTCCACAACAATCTCACCCCCATACCTAAGCATTTCACCACACACTCCATCAATTCCTGGGGCCTTTCCCAGCTTAATCTTCTTCATCGCTTCCACTACTTCCGACCTACTGATCTCTTCCTCCCTCCTCTCATCTCTTCTTTTCCCAGCCATTCCCCAACCACTTTTACTCACACTGCTCTCACTCTCTACATTCAACAAATCCTCAAAGTGCTCCTTCCATCTCCTCAATTTCTCTCTCTTCACCAACAATCTATTATTCCTATCTTTCACTCCCCTACTATTTCCCCTTTCACACTGCCTTACTTTCTATACCTCCTTCCAAAACAATTTCTTACTCTCCCTCCATTTCACACTCAGATTCCTCCCAAACTCTTCATCCACTTTCTTCTTACTCTCCTTCACCAGTCTCTTAACCTCCCTTCTCCTGCTCACATATACCTCTCTCTTCTCTCTCTCATCTTCTCCCCTACCTCTACTCGCCAACCATTCACCATATGCATTCTTCTTTTGTTCCACAGCTCGTTTCACCTCATCATTCCACCATGCTGTCCCTTGCACACCCTTGCATCTCCTCCTCACTCCACAAACTGCCTCACACGCTGCGCTTATCTCTTCCGTGAATATCTTACATACGTCTTCCACCCCTTCCATCTGCTCTAGCTCATACCTTCCCAATCTTTCTTCCACTATGCTCTTATACTCTGTCCTTTTCTCACTATCTTGCAATTTCTCCACTCTTCTCACAGGAGCTGCTTCCTCCTGTCTTCCCCTTCGCCTCCTCAACCACTTTCTTTGCAGCTCTACTTTGGCCATCACTAAGTGATGGTCCGAGACTCCATTCCCCCACCCTCTCCACACCCTTGCATCCAACACTTGTCTTCTCATTCGCTCATCCACACACACGTAGTCTATCATTGCCTTTCGTTCAACAAGTTCACCATCCATCCTCCTCATTACTCTCCATGTATACCGGTGGATCATCTTATGTGATTTGTGAATATGTGGCATGAGGAAGTCTGTGGACACCAGAATCGAAAAGGGTGTACTGAGATGGTATGATCATGTGGAGAGAATGAGTAACAATAGAGTGGTGAAAAAGGTCTAGCAGAGCGAATTTGAAGAAGGGAGGAGGCGAGGTAGGCCAAGGAGAAGGTCGAGAGATATGGTGGATGAGTGTGTGAGGAAGAGAGGTTTGGAAGTCAGTGAGGCTAAGGAACCGACAAGAGATCGAGCTGGCTGGATGAATGTTGTGAGAAGTTCATGATCAGGGATTTTGGCACCCCTTTTTAACATGGCAGTGTCCAGATTGGCTCAGTTGGATATGTTTATGTTGAGCTACAGAACATGGTGAATGTTTTTGGCATATGTGATAGAGCCAGGATTCCGGGGCTTGAATGATGAGTGAATGGAAGCATGGCCCATTGGATTGGTCAGATTTGGGCTGTCTGGATGTTGCTACTTCTCACCCTGCCCTTGGCTGGGAAAGGAGGTCCGGATGATGATGATGATGATTTTTTTTTTTTTTTTTTTTTTTTTTTTTTTTTTTTTTTAAATACAGTACCCTCACATCCAGTACTCGTTTTTCCAGTACTATTCTCATCCTGTACGGTCAGCAAAAAAATAGAATAATTCATTACTGTAGTACGATTTGTTGGGCTAGTACGGATCGACCATGAAAAGTGGGCCAAATCCGAAGAGTTCTTTTTCTAGTACTGTGTTTTGCATCCAGTACTATTACCCGCCTGGGCGTGGGAAGATGGCAAACACCGAGGAACGTTTCCCTAGTACTGCCGTGCCAGTCCAGTCACTGCCTCAGTACGCCTTCCTCGTGACTCGTATCGTGTGCCAGTCACATTGCAGTATTGCACTTCCCCCTGATGACGAAGACAACATTGTGTCAGTGTGTGACTGTGAGGGATTTATGAGGGAGGTTGAGGCAGAGGCCTCCTCAGGATCCTGAAGGCCCTCCTTCAGGGGGTCAATAGGACCTCCTACAGCCTCGGATACTTCTTCTCCTTCCCCCTCAGGCCCATCACCACTCACCTTAAAAGTTGGTAAAATCTTAGTTGTGTCAAAACGTAGTTAAGTTGAATTCAGGGAGGACTTTTTCAAGGCTTGTCTGACATTATTAATTTTCCCCATGAGGTCTGTTGTTTGTCCAGTATGGCAGTACCGTCTGACAAAAATACTGTGCTGGACGTGAGGGTACTGTATATAACAACACAGGAAAGAAAAACAAATGAAGAGAAAAAATTATCCATGCACCAGATTACAGGTGTCCCTCATTCATATAAAATCTGTATCATTTGGACTTGAAAAGCCGGAGGTTGAAGGTTGGGGGGAAACCACTCTCGGGAAGCAAGTGCCAAAGAGATGCAGGTTGGGGAATAAAAGACTACTGGCAGGCAGAAGTTCTGCAATAAGGCAGTGTGACAGTCCGGTCATGATTGTTACCAGATGCCCGTGTAGCATGGGAGGAGGGCATGGAGAGGTGGCACAGTGTATGTAACATTCTCTGAACATTTTCCATAATGCAAGGAGGGCAACATTGCCTCCTACCTGTAGAGGAGGTAGTTCATTTGTGATAGTAGGGTTATTAATAATTCTAACAGCTTTGTTCTGAATTTTGTCTGGTTGTTTTAGTGCAACCTCTCCACATCTATTCCACAAGGGTGAGCAATATTCCAGCAGAGAGCACACATTACTTGTAAACTATAGCTAACTGTTCGTCATTGAAGAAGTTACGGACTTAATACAGTAATCCAAGTTTCTTTGAAGTAGTGTCACCATGTGATCAAACATGAGAGGTCCAGCTCAAGGCATTGTTAAGTGAAACACTGAGAATTTCAGTACTTTTAGAGAGAGGAATATAGTAGCATTGAAGGTAATATAGGAATCATACAAAAGTCAAGTCGCTTAAGGCGTGGCTAATTGGTTTTGGCCCAAGCCTGCGCCATAGAAAACTGTGCCATACAAATAACTAAACCCATGGGAGAAATGGAATTTGGTTCTGGATGTTTGCCCAAAGTCCCTCTTTTCACCTCACTTTTCCCCCACTTTACACAGGCACACAATCAAGCAATCAGTCAGTGTATGTATTACACACAAATTAAACACCAAACATTAAATAATAAAGAGCTTTAAGGGCATAAAATACTGAACGTACCTAACTCTGACGATGATAGTGCTAAAGTGGAAGGGGTAAGGTTGGGGGTTCCGAGGCAAGAAGCGCGTTTCAAACCTTGCTGCACCATAGGTATTTTATGTGTGTGTGTGTGTGTGTGTGTGTGTGTATGTGTGTGTGTGTGTGTGTGTGTGTGTGTGTGCGTGTGTGTGTGTGCGTGTGTGTTTTTTAGCACCTTGCCGTGTCATAGAAAACCGCGGCATAGAAGTCTGCGCCATAGGCGACTTGTCTGTATCTGTTTATTAGTACACAGTAGATTCTCGACTTAACGACCAAATTCAGCCAATCCCTATTCCGTTTTCTCAGATATTCCACAAAGTTGAGCTCCATAATCAAGGCTCAATCCAGTAATGGGACGCTCCGTATCAGGTCATGCTTCGTTTACGGACGTTAGGCCTTGGCCCTGTTAGGTCCGTATCTGGATTTATTTGTCCATACCTGGACAGAAAAGTTCTGGCATCAGTGGCCGGCCAGCGTACAAAGTCAGAAAAGTCTGTTGGGTGGCTCACCAGCCTCTCTGTCCATGTTCGGGTAATAGGTGACAACCCACAAGCAGAGCACCCTTTTTTCCACTCTGATGGCACAGTACATGTCTCCAACAAGCACTTCATTTCGTTCTTTCCACAACACTTAATCATCTTTGCATACATTTCATCAGCCTCAACTGCTTTCCCATTTTTCAGCTGCTTCATGGTGTTCTTCACCTGTGCAAGTGTCACGTTTCCTGGCACTGCATTCCTTCTCTGCACACCCCCAAAACCAATCATGTTTACAGCCACTCTGCACTCTCTGTTCCCACTCGTCAGGATTTCAAAATATTCTTTCCATCTGGTCGTTACTTCATCCCCATTGGTTAATAATCTACCACTAGCATCCTTCACACTTTCACATTTCTTTTTGCAGTCATATCTACATTTCTGCACCTCTTTCCGGAATACCTTCCTATTTCAGAGTAGTTTGCATTCATTTTTCTTCCTAGGTCATCATTCACCTCATCTTTTTCCTCTTCACTAGTCTCTTTATGTGCTACTTGTCCTCAGTATATTCAGTTCATATTTCAATTGAACCCCCTGTCCTGTAACCACTCTTGCCACTTCTTTCTCTTATCCTCCACTGGTCTCTTAACCTCTTCATCCCACCATGCTGTACCTTTCTTCTTTGCTGTTACTCTTGCCACACCTAACACCACTTTAGTATTCCTAACAGCAGTCCTTATATGCCTTCCATAGGCTGTCCGGATCCATTTCATTCCAGTCCACTGACTCCAACTCCTCCCCTACTTTGGTCCTTTATTCATCTGCCATTCTTTGATTCTCAGCTTCTTGACTTTCAGTCTTTCTCCCTGACTGCTCCTCCCTCTCCAGGTCCACCTTACTCCTCTCAGCATGATCTTGCATACCACAATCTTATGATCTGACAACCCTCCACATCTTCCCCTGGCCCTCGTTATCAGCAGCCATTCCCAGCATTGACCTTTCAACGAGCATGTAATCAGACTCCTTTCAACACGATCCCCGTTCCCTCAGTACCACGTATATTTATGTGCATCTTTGTGTTTGAAATATGGGTTACAAATGCACAACCTCCTTTCCTGACAAAATTCTTAAGTCGCTTCCTAGTATCATTTTCTCCCGGTATTCCATTACAACCCATTATGTTATCCTCAGGACTAGTGCCTACTCTTCCATTCATATTGCCCATTACAATCACTTTAAAGCTCTTGGGCATTTCTCCCACTGCTTCATCCAGCTCATCCCAAAACCTGTCTTTCTTTCTCTACTCCTGTCATCACATGGTGCATATGCTACAATGACTGCCACTTTCACCTTCCCAAACTTAAACTTGACATACATATGCTGACACATTTGTAATCTCTCAATCCACTCTGCCACACCTCATTCATCAACAAAGCAGCTCCTTCCTTGCATTTTCCTTGCCCATTCATTCCAGATCTTACACACACCCTCCCACTTCCCCACTTCACACCCTTTCATCTTTGTTTCACACAATGCCATGATGCATATCTCGCACTCTTGAACACATTCACCACTTCCATCCCCTTGCTCTCCTCATTGACACCTCTCACATTCCACATGGCCACGTGAATCTGCCCGTTTGGTTGGTGCCCTGGGCAGGTATTAGGCCCTCCGAGGCTTTCTGAAGTGTCTGCCATGATTAAGTGATTTTGGAAAGGGGAATCTGGGGGACTCTGAATCCAGCATTGTGGTTACCACCCAGCATAGTAAATGGTTTTCTGGGTACAGGAAACCATTTGGCTTGTCACTCAGTGTAGAGACAATAACGCATCCCTACAGTCACTGAGTGAGTGGATGATGGGTGCCCTCACTGTCAAAATTGTTCCATTAAAAATTGTTCGGTTAATTGGCTGATTATAATTTGAGTTCGTGGGTTATGTCATGTGGCCATGGAGGTTTACTCTTTTTTTATTTTAATCACTTGTTCCTCTGTACAAAGGAAAAGGGGAGAGAGAAGTATGTGGTAACCATAGGGGTATTTGCCTTCTTAGTGTGACTGGTAAAATATATGGTAGAATACTCATTGATAGGGTTAGGCATATGACAGAGGAGCTAGTTGGAGAAGAACAAGGGGGATTTAGGAAGGGAAAAGGGTGTGTAGATCAGATATTTGTTCTAAGATGTTTAGTGGAAAAGTATCTAGAGAAGGGAAGGAAAGTGTACGCTGCCTTCATGGACTTGGAGAAAGCTTATGACAGAATAGATAGGAAAGGTATGTGGAAGGTATTAAGAATATATGGAGTGGAGGGGAAATTGTTGAGTGCTGTGAAGAGTATGTACGAGGGAGCTAGGGCTACGGTGCGAGTGGATGGTGAGCTGAGTGAGTTCTTTGATCTCAATGTGGGACTGAAACAGGGGTGTGTAATGTCTCCATGGCTGTTTAATATATATATGGATGGGGTCGTAAAGGAGGTACAAGGTAGGGCAGTGGATGTGGGGGTGGCCCTAATGAATGAGGGTGAGATTTGGAAGCTTCCGGTGTTGCTGTTTGCTGATGATACAGTATTATTGAGTGAAGATGAATGGGAGTTGCAAGGTTTGGTGAATGAATTTGGGACAGTGTGTAGGAGGAGGAAGCTGAAAGTTAATGTAAACAAAAGTAAAGTTATGGTGTTTGAGAGGAATGAAGTCACAGAGTGTGCAGTGAGGTTGGATGGTGAGGATATGGAGAATGTGAGTGCATTCAAGTACTTGGGTAGTGTGATGAGTAAGGATGGAACTTTGGGGGATGAAGTACGTGAAAGGGTACAGCAGGGAAGGAAGGCTGTTGGCACACTGAAAGCAGTGATGAGAAATAGGGAGGTGAGTATGGAAGTTAAGAAGTCACTGCATGATGGTATTGTGATCCCTACCCTGACGTATGGAAGCGAGGCGTGGACCTTGCAAGAGGGGAACAAGTCAAGAGTGAGAGCAGTGGAAATGAGTTACTTGAGAGGAGCATGTGGAGTGACATGGAGGGACAGGTTGACGAATGAAGAAGTGAAGGAACGTTGTGGGGTAGATGTGGATGTGGTTGAAAAGATTAGGAGAAATACACTGAGGTGGTTTGGACATGTGGAGAGGATGGAGAATGAAAGACTGACTAAGAGGGTGTATGTAGGTGAGGTGGAGGGAGGGAGAGGGAGGGGTAGACCGAGGATGAGGTGGAGGGATGGAGTTGAGAGGTATGTGAGGGAGGGGGGGGTGAGTTGGGGGGAGGGGAGTCAAATGGTGGGTGACAGAGTGACTTGGAGGCGTTTTGTCTGCGGCCACCCTTTGCGGGATTAGGGCGTCGGGCTATAGATAGAGATAGATAGACTTTCTTACAGTACTGTACATATCTAGTTATACTCATCATGTGCTTCCAGCAGTTCAACATTTGGAACAGAAATCAGATAACACTCAATAACACAAGGATTTTATGGAGTTATGTCAGATGGCAAGAGGCTTACTCATGTGTGACCCCAGTTACCCTCTTCCCAATAAACATCCAGTCATAATTATATACTGTATTACAACACCTGCAATAGAATTAAGATTACAGTATATAATACATGGTTTTTTTGGAGTTATGTCAGGTGGTCATACTGCGCAGTGTTATTGTGTGGTTTGAGTCCCCCCCTCCCCCCCTGTACATAACCAGTTATTATTACACACTTAAAGTATGCACAGCTGCAATGGAATTACGGTAATGCATGGATGAATATGGGGCTATGTCAGTTGGGCATATTGTACAAGGTTATTATATGTGGCTTTAGTCACTCCTAAGTGCATATCCAATCAGAAGTACACACATATAGAAACATAACAACTGCACTAGAATTTGTATAAAACTCAATAACACATGGGTTATTTGGGTTGTTATGTCAGGTGGTCATAGAGGATTTTTCCCAAATACACAAAAATACTGATTTGTTTAAAGTATTCTTTGCAAAAAATACAGCACAGGCACACTTTCTAGGGGGTTGGCTGGGCTTTTGTTTGTGTCTGGCAGTTTGGGTAGGGGTATTATTTTGTATTGGGAATTAATGTAATCAAGAAGTACTATTTGAATGAAGGGTTTTGGTGTAAAAAACGGCATTCAGATAAGTGAAATTTTTGGTCTTGGTCATTCAGATACGGAGAGTTACCTGTATACGAAAACCAACCATTCTGTCTGGGTTAAGGAGAGAATGCATAGTATCATTGAGATACTGGAGTCATTGTTAATGCATTTACCTCTTAGACATTGCTAGTCTGCATGTCACAACTGCAAGTACAGTACATCATTTTGCAACTCGGGATGATGGGTACTGTACACCCCTGAGTCAGAGGGAATTGGCGCCCAGATACCGAAGCCTGTTCTTGTATCGTGTCCATTGTGATATTTTCCTGCTTCACTGTTTACATATACTCCTTAAGCTTTTTTTTTTTATTTATTTATTTATTTTTTTTTATATATACTGTCAATCCACCAGCAAGGTTTCATGATTGTTTTATGGTTTAGCCTACCATGTCTTCAGTGTGCACTAGGCTGTGTACTTTTATTCTAGGTACCACAGAGGGTAATGACAACAAGTGATAATAAGTCAGGTTCCGAGCAAGGTGACCATGCATTCTGCTCACCCCCTCGCAGTGCTGTGATCCTGGATATACCAATAACTTTATTGACAGGTTGGGATGTTTCATTCATAGTCAGGGTCAAATACTTCCCTTGTATGTAAGATTTGAGGCCATTGACTCAGTTTACTTTGGATGTTGCCATATCTGTGTAGGATTGGCAATACAGTGATGTTTGGTTATTGCGTTTAATTAGTACTGAGCCTAGTGCATGATAACAGAACTGCCATAACAAATGTACAGAACCTATGGGATTTATCGTAATTGGTAACAGGTTACCCCTGGGGGTAGGGGGTTTTTCAAGAATACTCTCCCAGTATCCCTGCTTGTCGTAAAAGGCGACTAAAAGGGTTGGCGGAGGGTTAGTGCCCCTCCCCGGAAAACAACTAACTAAAAAAACAAACAAGAAGCCTCGGACAAGGACTGACCAAACGATGACGACCCAGGACCGGACAAAGGACTTGGTAATGGCTACATGGAATGTAAGAGGAGCGAATGATGAGGTGAAAGAGAGAGAGATTGTCCAGGTGCTTGAGGGTGCGAAAGTGGATGTATGTGGAATAACTGAAACAGAATGGAGAGGAGAAAGTGTGAGAGAATGGGAGTATGGATGGGGTATATGTGCAGGAGTAGGTGAGAATGAGAGGGCAAAGGAAGGAGTATGTATAGTTGTGAGTAAAAGATGGAAGAAGAGCATAAGACAGTATGGATCAGTTGGGTCAAGGATTGTGTGGGTAAAGTTGAAAGTTGGAATACAAATGTGGGCGATTGTGCGTGTGTATGCGCCAACGCAAGATTGTGCTAGAAGAGCGAGAAAAGAGTTCTGGACAAATGTAGAAGTGTGCATGGAAAAGTTTGGAAGGAATGAGAGAGTGTTTTTGATCGGTGATATGAATGGTAAAGTTGGGAATGTGAAGGTGGATGGAATAGTTGGTGAGTAGGGTGTGCCTGCTGAGATAGATGAGAATGGCAGTCGTTAGTGGACATTTGTGCTGGGAGGGGGTTGGTGATAGCCAATACCCTGTTCAGGCATACAATGATCCACAGGTATACATGGCGAGTGATGAGAAGGGTGGGTGGTGAACTGAATGAAAGGAAGGCAATGATTGATTATGTGTGTGTGGATGAAAGGATGCAAAGATGTGTAATGGATGCAAGAGCTTATAGAGGTTGGGGGAGTGGACTTTCTGACCACTACTTGGTGGTGGCCAGAATTAGGATTCAAATAAGATGGAGGAATAGAAGAAGGGAAAGACGAGAGGAAGGAGTAGTTGCAAGGAGAGTGGAAAGGTTACAAGAGGATGAGAAAAAGGCAGAGTATAAGAGAGAAATGGAGGAACGATTAGGCAAATATGAATTGGAGCAGATGGGAGACGTGGAAGGTGTGTGTAGGATATTTACAGAAGAAATATGTGCAGCATGTGATGTGGTGTGTGCAAGGAAGAGAAGACGGAGGGGGGTGCAAGGAACAGCGTGGTGGACTGAAGAGGTGAGACAGGCTGTGGCTCAAAAGAAGAAAGCATACAATGAATGGATGAGAAATAGGGACGTGGAAGAAATTGAGAGGCGGAAGAGAGAGTTATATGTAGAAAGAAAGAGAGAGGTGAAAAGATTAGTAAGAGAGAGTAAGAAGAGAGTGGATGAGGAATTTGGAAGGAATTTGAGTGTAAAGTGGAGGGACTGTAAGAAAATGTTCTGGGAAGAGGTGAAAAGAGTAAGACAGGGTGGAAGTGAAGTTAGCAGGGGAGTGAAAGATAAAAATGGTAGATTACTAGTGGAGAAGGAAGAAAAAATGAGCAGATGGAGAGAACACTTTAAGGAATTGTTGAACATAGAGGATGGAAGTAATGCGAGTATAAGTGGCTGGGGAATGGCTGGGAGAAGGAGGGAGGTGAGAAGACGGGAAGAAATCAGTAGGATAGAAGTTGTGGAAGCAATGAAGAAAGTTAAATCGGGGAAAGCCCCAGGAATTGATGGAGTGTGTGGTGAAATGCTGAAGCATGGGGGAGAGATAGTAGTAGAATGGATGTGGAAGATGTGCAGATTGGCCTGGGAGGAAGGTAGAGTCCCGGATGATTGGAAGTCAGGTATAATTATTCCCTTGTACAAAGGAAAAGGGGAAAAAGAAGTGTGTGGTAATCATAGGGGCATTTGTCTTCTTAGTATAATAGGAAAAGTGTGTGGTAGGATACTTATTGACAGAGTTAGAGAAAGAACAGAGAAATTAGTTGGAGAAGAACAGGGAGGCTTTAGGAAGGGAAGAGGTTGTGTAGATCAGATATTCATTCTTAGATCTTTAGTGGAAAAGTTTCTAGAGAAGGGAAAGAAGTTGTATGCGGCTTTCATGGATTTGGAGAAAGCATATGACAGGGTGGATAGACAAGGATTGTGGAAAGTGTTAAGAATATATGGAGTAGATGGGAAGTTGTTGAATGCTGTGAAGAGTATGTACGATGGTGCAAAGGCTGCAGTGCCTGTGGATGGTGAACTAAGTGAATTTTTCTCTTTGAAAGTTGGGCTGAAACAGGGATGTGTCATGTCTCCATGGTTGTTCAATCTGTACATGGATGGGGTAATAAAAGAGGTACAAGGTAGGGAAGTGGATGTTGGAGTGGCCCTGGTGAGAGAGGATAGTGTTTGGAAACTCCCTGTACTGTTGTTTGCAGATGATACTGTGTTGTTGAGTGAAGACAAAGGGGAGCTGCAAGGCTTGGTGGATGAGTTTGGGAGAGTGTGTAAGAAACGGAATCTAAAGGTGAATGTAGGGAAGAGTAAAGTGATGGTCTTTGAGAGAGGTGAAGTCAGTGAATGTACAGGGAGGTTGGATGGTGAGGAATTGGAAAATGTGAGTACGTTTAAGTACTTGGGTAGTGTGATGAGTAAGGATGAAGGTTTAGAGGGTGAAGTGCTTGAAAGGGTACAGCAGGGAAGAAAGGTTGCTGGTTCTTTGAAAGTAGTGATAAGAAACAGGGAAGTGAGCATGGAAGTGAAAAAGTCACTACATGACAGTATTGTGATACCAACTCTAACGTATGGAAGTGAAGCTTGGACGTTGTTGGAAGGACACAAGTCAAGAGTGAGAGCAGTGGAAATGAGTTATTTAAGAGGAGCCTGTGGAGTCACATGGAGAGACAGGCTGATGAATAAGTATATAAAGGAGCATTGTGGTGTGGATGTGGATGTGATAGGAAGCGTTATGAGGAACACACTGAGGTGGTTTGGCCATGTGGAGAGGATGGAGGGTGAAGAGACTGACGAAGAGAGTGTATGTGAGTGAGGTGGAGGGGGGAAGAGGTAGGGGGAGGGCAAGGATGAGATGGAGGGATGGGGTGGAGAGGTATATGAGAGAGAGGGGTGTGAGTTGGTAGCAGGGCAGTGAAATGGCGGGGGACAGGGCGACTTGGAGGCAATTTGTTTGTGGCCACCCGAAACGGGATTGAGGCGTCTGGCAATAGATAGATAGATAGATAGTAACAGGCACTCCACTTGTAAACCCAAATTTTCCCTTTTGCAACAATTTATATCCACTAAATGCATACATACTGTTGTGCTAAGTACCAGAAACACACATAGGCATGGTTAGGTTAATAGAAATTGATGTAAAGAGCAAACTAAGAAGAAACACGTACCTTTGGGAGACCTGAGATGGACGTGAGGTAGGGGTGGAGAGTTAGTGGCCTCCACTTGGGATTAACTCAAGTAGGGCCTCATCTTTGAATCCCTCAAAACCACCAGAAATCACAGACACTGCATCATCATTGTTGGCAACACTTTATCAGGGGGTATAGGAGATGGTGGTGGTGTTCTTAGCACTGGAAGGAAAAACTCTGTGGTTTGCCTCTGCCTTGTTGTGTTGTGTTGGTGGTTGAAGTGTTTTGGCTATGTAGCTTGAAAAATCTCACTGCTGTAGCCCAGGGGAGTGTTCTGTTCAATGAGGAATCTCGAGCATTCACCCAGCTCTGCAATCTACCTGATGTCTGGTAGATGCATTGTGGTAGATTGTGCTTCAGTGTTCCCTTTCTCATATTCTCATTTTTTTTCTTCTTCTGCAAGTCAGTCTTCCTCTGGAATATGCTCAAGTGACAGCATACCAGGATCAGTCATTTTCTGAATGTCTTCTTCTGTTGTCTTTGTCACGAATCAATTCGCGACATTTCCCTTTTGTGAGAAGCCACGAACTATTAGTGGAAAACTCACTGTGTATCGCTCAGTTAACCGTTTCTCTCTCCATTTCGGGGTATACTTTTCAAAACATTCGTCACTGTTTAAAAGTGACCGATTTAATGCACGTCACTAAGTGCGCTACTGAGCGATACTATTGTTTTTTTATTGTTCGCCTCTGCTTTGCCTCAACCGTTAGCCACGCCTTCTTCCGGTGGCTTGTGCGTCCTGCCCATACAATGTATTTTGAATTCAGTCTAGTTGTTGCTCTGACGGAGAGAGGTCCTGTGCTCCAGAAGCGCAAGAGAAGAGGTCCCTAGCACCCAGACTCCACTGAGACAGTTTCTCCAAACTCCCACCCCTTGGGTGATACAAAGCATTCATCGACTACAGTATTCCCTTTTTGTATTTTGTAGTCTTAAGAGTTTAGTTAAGGTGTTTTTTCCTAGGCGTAAGTATTTAGCTTTTGTGTGAGTGAGTGAGTGCGTCTCATTGATTTGATTTGAAATGTAACGTTAAATTTATTTTTGTAATCAATAAATTTAACAGTTCTTTTTCTTGAGCTTAATGTAAAGTAAAATCTTGTTTCATTTCTCCAAATTAAGCTTATTTCCCAATTAGCTCCTAGCTTGCATAGACGCTTTACTATTCATAACTGGTACTTAGACCAGTCTTGTTGTATTAACTTAAAATCCGTTGTGCCATAGGAGTTAAGCATCAGCAAGGACCTGATTATTATTATTAGTATTAGTTATTTATTGTCAGGGGTGAAGTAACTTTCTCCAGAGGCTAACAGTACTAATTCAGCATTTGTGAGTAATTAGTCTTTGCTGTGTACTGTTGAGAAAGTTTATAAATTCTCGTTCTGAGAGAATTGTGCGAAGCAGGCCAGCGTAAAGTAATCATTGCTTGATGTAGCAAGACAATCATTGTCCCTGCTCTTTAATATTATTGAATATTAATATCAATTAAATAATATTTAAGCATTTATTTTAAAAACACCGTGATATTATAAAAACCCCGTGACAATTGGCGACCTCATTCCAGGATATTAACTCCTATAGTAGGACTCGCGCACGTTTGCGGCTGTGGTGTGGCCCGCACCTGTGTACAATGGTGCCACGTTTCCCCAACTTGCGATGTGAAACGGAAGCTATTTATGTACAAGGCATCACAAATTCGATAAATTCAGATGAATAAAACTTACACTTGTGTATTTTGATGGATGAATCAACAGTAATCTTATTATGCATAAAATATTTATACAGTAACACAGAAACCTGGCATACATATTGTACAGTGTTGCTAAAAGAAATTGTAGTCACTTTTAATGGTTTTTAGCGTAGTTTTAGAGTGGGTAATAATATCACAGTTATGGATATAAGATAATGAGCCTGAAAAAAGAAGAAATATGCCAATATCCAAAGTAAAAGAAATAATTCATGTAATTCTTGTGAGTGGCAACACTTACACACCCATCTGGCCTAAGATAAAGTACCGTAGACCCAACCATAGCTTGTACAGGTGTTGCTAGGGAAAAATGCTCACATTTACTGGCTTTTACCATAATTTTAAGGACGAGGAATAATCACATTTATAATCATAAGCTAATATGTAGGACAAAATAGTAGGCATATGCCAATACCAAAGTAAAAAAAAAAAAAAAAAAAAATTATTCACTCGCGAGCGGCAACACTTCCACACCCAGTCGGTGAGAGAGCGAGAGAGAGAGAGAGGCAGGAGAGGGGCATGCATTGAATGCATTGTCGGCATCACTAAATATAACAAAACCAAATTTTCAAATGAAAGCACAATTATAAATAACTTATAAAAGAATCAAAAGTACTCAGGGTGGCTCACATTTCCCGCCAGGAGAGAGAGAGAGAGAGATAACGGTATAGAAAACGTGGCAACACTGTACACAGGTGCGGGCCACACCACAGCCGCAAACGTGGGCGAGTCCTACTATAGCTATAAAGCCATTCACGAGATAGTGCTCACTCGTTCATATTTAGGTAGTTATAATTAAAGTTTATAGGCACAAGTTTACTGGTGTTTACCGTTAATTTAGCAAGTGAATTTTTGCTTTATCAATCCATAGAGTACTTAACTCTAGTTTATTCTTGGTAACGCCAGACGATTTTATTCGCTCCTGGGTAGTCGCTACCCATTGTGTCTATTATTGAGTCTTCCCAGTCATTTACATTTTGATTTATTCTTTGCCAGTTAACTAGATAAGACTGGTCACCACTAGCTTGTGTCTGTACTCTTTACTTGTGTCATTAGTATTCGTCGCTAAGCAGTCAGTACTCAATTTCAGTTTGCTTAATAAAGTAGCGCCATGGCTACCGCTGTATTTTTACAGGAAGCCAAAGATATGGGTCTTACGGACCCAACTGAAATTAAAGAATACATACTCTCACGGTTCAATTACGAGCAAGAACGTGAGAAAGATGCTCGTGAAGAGCGTAGAATTCAGCGCGAATACGAGCGAGAACAGTGTGAACACGAGCAAAAACAGCGCGAACTCGACTTGGAACACGAGCGAGAACAGCGTGAACACGAGCAAAAACAGCGCGAACTCGACTTGGAACACGAGCGAGAACAGCGTGAGGAACGAGAGAGAGAACGAGAACACGAACGTGCCGAGCGAGAAGCACATGAAAAACACGAATATGAAATGATGAAGCTCAAGCGAGATTCCTTGGCTTCAGACACGTCTGGTGCAGTTGGTCCAAGCTCCACGAGCATTCCCCCTGCACATGTCCTGGCGACCCCACACATCAAGCTTCCTTCATACAAGGAAAGCGAGCGAATCGAGCCGTACATAGCTCGTTTTGAGGACATGGCAGACATGTATCAACTGGATGAGGCAGCTAAGTGGATCCAATTTCTTAGTTTATTTGAGGGCCCTGCCCTCGATATTCTCCACAGAATTCGTGGAGACAATCTTACATATGAGATGATGAAAGCTGCACTCATTAAGGCGTATGGTCTCACAGTAGACGACGCCAAAGTTCAGTTCATGCGAGCTCGTCTCCAAGACAAGGAGACAGCTGTTCAGTTCCTTTATCGTCTCACAGCTTACTTAAATGAGTGGATGGAAAAAGATGAAAGTCCTTCCACGCGTGAGGGGATAATTGACCTTATGCTCCGTACACAGCTAGAGAGGTCGTGGCCTGCTGAGCTCATAGCACAGCTTAAGATCTGCCAGGTGAAAGATGCCAGCCAAATGGCAGAGAAGGCTGACGCATTCTTTACAGCATACGGGTATCAAGCTCGTAAGCAAAACACCTGGAACAGAAAACCTGATAAATCTGGGAAGCTGTCTCAGACTGAAACCCAGCAACAAGGCCATTTTCAGAATAATGGCCAAGGTCCAAGCAAACCGCAGAAGGACCAGGGGCAAAATACACAGCAGCCTGCTTGGAAGCAGTACAACAAGTACCCTAACCAGCAGCAGTATCAGCCACGCAACCGACCGTCGGGACAAACTTTTTCACCACCAGCTCAAAAGAGGCAGGAAGCGAATGCAGCCTTCATTCCTCAGCAGCGCACGGTGGTCACGTCTCTACCAGTGTGGGTACTTCCCCACAGTTCACTAGTCCCACAGTGACAGTGAACCCCCCTCCACAGATGGCCAATGTTCCATCTTCCCAATATAACCCTCAAGGCACAATGTTCGCCGCATCAGTTCAGCAGCCTCATGAGTGGCTAGCTGCTTCCTCCACAGGCCCTCCCACAGGTGATAGTACCTTCCTTGTTCAGCCAGGGTTTGTGGGAGACATTCCTGTGAAGGTCCTGAGAGACAATGGTTCCTCAGGTTGCTCTGTTAAGCAGAGTTTAGTTCGGCCTGAGCAGTATACAGTTCGACAGATCCATGCAAACCTTATTGATGGATCAGTGAGATTGTTCCCTGAGGCATGTATCCAGGTGGCATCTCCATTTTATACTGGTACGACACTTGCAGTTGTCATGCCAGAACCTTTATTTGACCTCATCATTGGAAATATTAATGGAGTCAAGGATAGTTACTCCGATGATGACGCTACTCAGACTTCGGCTGCTGCGGTAACACGAGCCATGGCTGAGGCTCCAGACTGTGTCACCCCAGTGATCATTGAATCGCCACAAGATCTGATGTGTAGTCAACTTGTTGTACAAGAACAACATTCTGACCCGACACTTGCTGCCGTGCGGAACAAACAAAAGGGTTGAGTGATTAAGTATTCACGGGGAGGTCGAGCCAAGTTCCTTCGCAAACAAGGACGGCTCTACCGTGGGTCACGAACACCCGAGGGCGAGGTTCGACTGCAGTTTGTCGTTCCCGCCAAGTACCGCCTAGCAGTGTTACAATGGGGTCATTGTTCAGCCTCAGGAGGTCACATGGGCAAAAGGAAGACCCAGGGCCGTATCCGAGCTGGCTTTTTCTGGCCAAGGATGGGACGAGACATAGATAGTTTTGTCCGTTCCTGCAGTGTGTGCCAAAGTATCACCACTAATCAGGGACATGCCCTTCCTGTGCCATTTGTAACCACACCCGTAATCTCTGAGACAGTTGAGAGACAGGGTAGTGGTGAAGTGGGTGCAGACCTGACGTCTCGCCCATTGGCCCCACAGGACACATTATGTCCAGGGCCTGTACATACATATTATGTACCTTAAGTTAAGGGGGAAGTTGAGAGGCGACTTGAGGCTATGGAAGACCCAAGTTTGCACAAGGATTCTCAGCTCCCCGATACTAATATAAGTACTGTAGGTTAAGGGGGAAGTTCGAGAGAGAACTCCGCAGAGGCGACTTGAGGCTATGGAAGACCCAGGTTTGCACAAGGATTCTCAGCTCCCCGATACTAATATACAGTAAGTACTGTAGGTTAAGGGGGAAGTTCGAGAGAGAACTCCGCAGAGGCGACTTGAGGCTATGGAAGACCCAAGTTTGCACAAGGATTCTCGGCTCCCCGATACTAATATAAGTACTGTAGGTTAAGGGGGAAGTTCGAGAGAGAACTCCGCAGAGGCGACTTGAGGCTATGGAAGACCCAAGTTTGCACAAGGATTCTCAGCTCCCCGATACCAATATAAGTACTGTAGGTTAAGGGGGAAGTTCGAGAGAGAACTCCGCAGAGGCGACTTGAGGCTATGGAAGACCCAAGTTTGCACAAGGATTCTCAGCTCCCCGATACTAATATAAGTACTGTAGGTTAAGGGGGAAGTGAGAATTCCGCAGAGGCGACTTGAGGCCATGGAAGACCCAAGTTTGCACAAGGATTCTCAGCTCCCCGATACTAATATAAGTACTGTAGGTTAAGGGGGAAGTGAGAATTCCGCAGAGGCGACTTGAGGCTATGGAAGACCCAAGTTTGCACAAGGATTCTCAGCTCTCCGATATTAATATAAGAACTGTAGGTTAAGGCACAGGTTGAGGACCCCTGTGCGGTTCGAGGCTATGGAAGACCCGAGTTTGCACAGGGATTCTCAACTTGCCGACCATAATCGTGTGCTATAATTAATGGCGACCTCGAATGTACGTCATAGCACTGACTGCTAGGCAGAGAGAGTAATTGTAACATAATAAAATTTTGTCTCATTGACACTTTTGATCCTCCACCTCAATTGGTTTTGCAGGTTCAGCAATGGGTGTAGCAGTTTTGCTGTGCGGGCCAGCTGATTGTCTGCCACACGCTGCCGCCTCTTCTCTGTCTTCGTCGTCGCCATGTTATTATTTACTATGTCATTTTACACGTAGGTACAGTTACACTACAACTGTCACACCTACACCGTGTATTACATACATCACGCTACACAACAATTAGTTGTCAGTGTAAATGTAGCGACTTTTCGCTCAGTTTGACCTGAGTACAGGATTTTCACCGTCGTCATGGAGTTTTTCCCTCAAGCTTGCTTCTATTAACTTAAATACGAGGTTTTTTCGCTCACTGGCGACTGTGACTTTCTCCTGTAGCAGGATAGCACACACACCACAGTGTGAATCTTGTGTGACTGAGTTAGGATGTGTACATATATATATATATCCACAAATTTTTTCCCATAAGGAAAAAATTTAATTTTGTGGGGGCGTAATGTCACGAATCAATTCGCGACATTTCCCTTTTGTGAGAAGCCACGAACTATTAGTGGAAAACTCACTGTGTATCGCTCAGTTAACCGTTTCTCTCTCCATTTCGGGGTATACTTTTCAAAACATTCGTCACTGTTTAAAAGTGACTGATTTAATGCACGTCACTAAGTGCGCTACTGAGCGATACTATTGTTTTTTTTATTGTTCGCCTCTGCTTTGCCTCAACCGTTAGCCACGCCTTCTTCCGGTGGCTTGTGCGTCCTGCCCATACAATGTATTTTGAATTCAGTCTAGTTGTTGCTCTGACGGAGAGAGGTCCTGTGCTCCAGAAGTGCGAGAGAAGAGGTCCCTAGCACCCAGACTCCACTGAGACAGTTTCTCCAAACTCCCACCCCTTGGGTGATACAAAGCATTCATCGACTACAGTATTCCCTTTTTGTATTTTGTAGTCTTAAGAGTTTAGTTAAGGTGTTTTTTCCTAGGCGTAAGTATTTAGCTTTTGTGTGAGTGAGTGAGTGCGTCTCTTTGATTTGATTTGAAATGTAACGTTAAATTTATTTTTGTAATCAATAAATTTAATAGGTCTTTTTCTTGAGCTTAATGTAAAGTAAAATCTTGTTTCATTTCTCCAAATTAAGCTTATTTCCCAATTAGCTCCTAGCTTGCATAGACGCTTTACTATTCATAACTGATACTTAGACCAGTCTTGTTGTATTAACTTAAAATCCGTTGTGCCATAGGAGTTAAGCATCAGCAAGGACCTGATTATTATTATTAGTATTAGTTATTTATTGTCAGGGGTGAAGTAACTTTCTCCAGAGGCTAACAGTACTAATTCAGCATTTGTGAGTAATTAGTCTTTGCTGTGTACTGTTGAGAAAGTTTATAAATTCTCGTTCTGAGAGAATCGTGCGAAGCAGGCCAGCGTAAAGTAATCATTGCTTGATGTAGCAAAACAGTCATTGTCCCTGCTCTTTAATATTATTGAATATTAATATTTGGTTAGTACTTGGATGGGTGACCGCCTGGGAACACCAGATGCTGTTGGCATCCCTACGTGTCAAGTGGGGTTGGTGGAGGATTAGTACCCCTCCCTGTAAAACAATTAACTCTAAGCCCTTGACCACCCCGTTTGGGATACATGGCGTCTGGCAATGAATGAATGAATGAATATCAATTAAATAATATTTAAGCATTTATTTTAAAAACACCGTGATATTATAAAAACCCCGTGACAGTCTTATCAAACCCGCAACTAGCCACCTGCCTTGTTTCCTTTGTCACCAACCCGACCTCTGCCTCGACTCATTGTGGTTCCCCTGGCACTCTTTTTTGCAGGTCCATAGATAGCCCCTCAAGCAAATTCCTCCATGTGTGGTTCACAGTAGCTTGAGTACCCTCATGCCAGCCTCAACCATCACATGGATTGCGTGCTTGACTTCAAAATTAATGACTGCCATACTCCTCCTCCTCCCCCTCCTCCTCTTCCCCCTCCTCCTCCCCCTCCCCCTCCTCCTCCTCCTCCTCCTCCTCGCGAAGTACAAAATGAATAATATCCAGTTATCAAGTACAGACAATGAAAAAGATCTTGGTGTGATAATATCAAATGACCTGAAACCGAGTAAACAGTGCACCGAGGCAGTTAAAACTGCAAACAAGCTGGTGGGTTTTACTAGAAGAACTTTCGAGTTTAAATTGGAAGAAGTCATACTTGCCTTGTACAGCTCATTAGTGCACCGCCATCTTGAGTATTGTGTGCAATTCTGGTCTCCATATTACAGAAAGGACATAGAAAAATTAGAGAAAATACAACGAAGAATCACAGAAATGATACCACGACTTAGAAACAAACCATATGAGGAACGCCTTGAAGAACTTAAATTATTTAGCCTAACGAAGCGCAGGTTAAGAGGGGACCTTACTGAAGTTTTCAAAATCATGATGGGATACGACAACTTAGACATGAATAAATATTTTGCAATAGACCGGTCGAGTCAAACCAGAAGTAATGTCTGCAAAATTATGGGAAAGCATTTCTAATCCCATGAAGCAAAATACTTCTTCAGCAGAGTCGTAAATATCTGGAACAGATTACCCTCAGATACCGTGAACAGTATCTCAGTTAAGACATTCAAAAACAAAATAGACAAGTATTTGCACAAGAATCCTCAGCTGACTCTTTTTCTGTCCGAATAACTTGCTTTTATAGCTACGTATAAGTTCATTCCCTTTTTGTCTACAAGACGCCCTGTAAACAACATTCCCTTACATAGCATTGCATCATGTCATTATATGATTTTCAATTTATTCAGTGCAAATAAAGTTATATAAGCATAGATTAGGATCTGCACAGATAGCCCTGAGTTAACGGTCACTACTCTTACTGTCGACCTGTAATGGGCTGCGGATCACTGAGGGTCCCTGTTAGCCAAGTGATCCCCATCGGGATTTTTTTTAATGTACCAGGGGTCACTGCTTCAGGAGGAGACTTGTGTACTTGTCCCATGTGGGAGAGTTCCTTGTCTCAGTGGAGTGAACGGAGCTAGGGCCTGATTGACTGCTGCCTACCTTAAAAGTGCCAGGCAAGGCTGCCACACCACCCTAAACATCCACACTGTGCACTGTGTAGTTTCCATGTTATGTCCACAGACGCCCCATTAACTCAACGTACCCGTTTATAATATCATGCCATAACTATTAGTTTATTCGATTACTTTTTCTTTCAGATTACTCAAATGGGTAGCTTATAGATAAAGTATTATAGAATGTGACTTTTCATTTCCAGTATTTCCTGTGAAATTTCCATGCCAGTTTTTCCTTACTGCATGGTGGTTTTTCTCACTTTTTCCTGGAGGGTTTGGGGATGGGGGGAGCCTTCTTGCTCTACTATCCTTATCCTTCAGCATGTAGAGTTAGCTCTTGTAGTCATAGTCTTCTCTGTAACAAGCAGCCCCAAAAGGACCGTAAGGTCTGTTGCTGTTTGCTTTCCTCCTCCTCCTCCTCCTCCTCCCCCCCTCCTCCTCATCATCGTCATCATCATTATAAATGACAGTACGAAAATCTACCCCGCATATCAAAAAGACTTATTAAACAAAGCAGAAGTGCACTGGAGATCCATATTGCTAATATTTGCAAATCAGATCCTTAAAATTTTACATTATTTCCTGTAAGCCAAAAATCCATTTACAACGCTGGGTGGTAACCATATAACCAAACCATACGTGCTCCCTACGTGTCAAGTGGGTTGGTGGAGGGTTAGTGCCCCTCCCTGTAAAACAAATAACTCAGAGTCAAATGGCCACCCCGTACAGGATTATGGCGTCTGGCAATAGATAGATAGATAGATAGACATTAGAAAGAAAAAGGTTATGACTACATCAATAGGCCCTCTAGAATCGAACAATGGCAAACACACAGAGAATGAGGTTGAAATGGCTAACATTTTTAACGATTACTTTGTGTCTGTTTTTACAGTAGAAAACACCACCAGAAACCTTCTATTACCCACAATCCAAGCAAATAGCACAGTCCTTAGTAACTATGCTATCCATAATAGCGACATCCTTTCAGCCATAAATAGTACGAACATAAACAAAACCCCTGGCCCTGATAAAATATCACTGAGAATTCTCAAAGAAGCAAAAATTGAGTTACTGCTACCACTCTCTGTCATATTCAGTAAATCATTAAGTACTGGGAAAGTTCCATGTGAATGGAAACTAGCAAATATAACACCAGTTTTCAAATAAGGAAACAAGTTGCACCCAGAAAAGTACAGACCAATCAACTTAATATCAGTAGTGTGTAAGTTAATAGAAAAAATCATAAGAGATACAATAGTTAATTATCTAGAAGAAAATAATATAATTAAAGACTCGCAGCATGGATTCAGACATTGTCGATCGTGCTTAACTAAGTTACTGGACTTCTTCCATGATGTTTACAAGTCATATGATGACTTACCAGCAGTAGATGTAATATACCTTGACTTTCAGAAAGCATTTGACACTGTCCCTCACAAGTGTCTCATGAGCAAAATAGAAGCACATGGAGTAAAAGGAAATACACAGAAATAGTTACAAAACTGGCTTTCAGACCGAAAACAGCGAGTTTTGATAAACGGAAAGGAATCCAAATGGCGTAATGTGATTAGCAGCGTTCCCCAAGGCTCAGTACTTGTACCGATACTTTTTATTATCTGTATAAATGATATTGATGAGGGTCTGAATTGTAAAGTATCCAAATTTGCAGATGATACTAAAATAACTAGTAAAGTAACTTCAAAATTCCAGTGGCAGCAGTTACAAAATGACTTTAATACTTTAGCAAGCTGGGCAGAAAACTGGCAAATGAAATTCAACACAGAAAAATGTGAAGTACTTCATATTGGAAGGAACAATGTCCATGCAAATTACAGACTGAACAATATCCAGTTATCTAGTACAGACAGTGAAAAGGATCTTGGTGTGATAATATCAAATGACCTAAAACCAAGTAAGCAGTGCACCGAGGCGGTTAAAATTGCAAACAAGCTGGTGGGTTTTATTGGAAGAATTTTCGAGTTTAAATCAGAAAAAGTCATACTTGTACAGCTCACTAATGCATCCCCATCTTGAGTATTGTTTGCAATTCTGGTCTCTGTACTACAGAAGGGACATTGAAAAATTAGAGAAAATACATCAGAATCACAAAAATGGTACCACCACTTTGAAACAAACCATATGAGGAACACCTTGAAGAACTTAAATTATTTAGCGTAATGTTGCGCTGGTTAAGAGGTGACCTTATTGAAGTTTTCAAAATCATGAAGGGATATAACACCTTAGACATGAATAAATATTTTGAAATAGACCACTCAAGTCAAACCAGAAGTAATGTCTGCAGAATTATGGGAAAGCGTTTCCAATCCCATGAAGCAAAATATTTCTTCAACAGAGTTGTAAATATCTGGAACAGATTGCCCTCAGATACCGTGAACAGTATCTCAATTGAGACATTCAAAAACAAAATAGACAAGTATTTGCACAAGAATCCTCAGCTGACTCTTCTTCTGTTCGAATAACTTGCTTTTACAGCTGTGTGTAAGTTCATTCCTCTTTCATTCCTCCTCTTTTTTTTTTTTTTTTTTTTTTTTTTTTTTTTTTTATTTAGTAACAACAGAGGAAGGAAAAACAAATGAGTAAAAAAAAAAATAATCCATACACCAGATTACAGGTGTCCTCTGTTCATAAAATATCTGTAACAGTTAGACTTGAACAGTTGTCTACAAGTCACCTCATAAACAACGTACCCGTACATAGCTTTGCGTCACGTCATTATATATTTTTCAATTTATTCAGTGCAAATAAAGTAATATAAGCACAGATTAGGATATGCATGGATAGCCCTGAGTTAACGGTCTCTACTCTAACTTCTGACCTGTGATGGGCTGTGGCTCACTGGGGGTCCTGTTAGCCAAGTGACCACCATCGGGATTTTTTTAATGTACCAGGGGTCACTGCATCAGGAGGAAACTTGTGTACTTGTCCCAGTGGGAGACTTCCTTGTCTCAGTGGAGTGAATGGAGCTAGGGCCTGATTGACTGCTGGCTACTTTAAATGCACCAGGCAAGGCTGCCGCACCACCCCTAAACATCCACGCTGTGCACTGTGCAGTCCCCTCGTGTCTACAAGACACCCCGTAAATTTAGCCTACCCGTACATAGCGTCGCGTCACGTCATTATACATTTTTCAGTTTACTCAATGCAAAGAAAGTAATATAAGCACAAATTAGGATCTGCATAGATAGCCCTGAGTTAACAGTCACTACTCTTACTTTCGACCTGTGATGGGCTGTGGATCACTGAGGGTCCCTGTTAGCCAAGTGACCACCATCGGGATTTTTTTAAGTACTTGTGTACTTGTCCCACATGGGAGAGTTCCTCGTCTCAGTGGAGTGAACGGAGCTAGGGCCTGATTGACTGCTGCCTACCTTAAAAGCGCCAGGCAAGGCTGCCACACCACCCCTAAACATCCACACTGTGCATTGTGTCATTTCCATGATATGTCCACAGACGCCCCATTAACTCAACGTACCCGTTTATAATATCATGCCATAACTTTTGTTTTATTCGATTACTTTCTCTCTCAGGTTACTCAAATGGGTAGCTTATAGATAAAGTATTATAGAATGTGACTTTTCCTTTCCAGTATATCCTGTGAAATTTCCATGTCAGTTTTTCCTTGCTGCATGTTGGTTTTTCTCACTTTTTCCTGGAGGGTTTGGGGATGGGGGGGAGCTTTCTTGCTTTACTATCCTTATCCTTCAGCATGTAGAGTTAGATCTTGTAGTCATAGTTTACTCTGTAACAAGCAGCCTCAAAAGGACCATAAGGTCTGTTGCTGTTTGCTTTCCTGTGTAATCCTCCTCCTTCTCTTCCTTCTGCTGCTGCTGCCGCCCCCACCACTGTGGAGGAGGAGGACATTTTTCAGAACTGCTTGTGGTAGTAAGCTGCCTTCACACAAAATAATTTCCATTTCCATTGGCTTGATGAGTGAGGGGGGGGCGGGTAGGAATTCCATTTGTATATTTGGATGCACTGATTGCAGGAGGGGAAAATGGCCAGGCATATTGTCAAGCAATACAGGTCCGATTTTTCATCTTTCACCAAGGTAAATTTTGGTCTTACAGATTTCAAGAGCTTGAATTTTCGCACCTGAAAATGTATATTTCATATGCCTTATGGTTACAGCTCTGTCGACTGTCGAAGATAAAAAGTGTCATCCTTCGTGTCGGAAGGAAAACAGGAAAATTATTGAAAATTCATTATTTTTGCAAAATAACTTTACAGAAATCACTAAAATCAGTATAAATCGTGTGCCTAGGCATGAAACAAGTTGAAGGAATGAATGTGAAAGTAAAAAAAAAAAAGGTTTATGATCTGGAGTGTGGCTTGGAAAACGCCACGTCACGGAGAACAAAGGGGAGGTGGGGTAGTGTGGGAGAGCTCTGGAGTGAGGAAATATGCATGGTATGCACACATACTACGTGGTAGAGGAAGTATGGGGGGTAGTTTGAGTGGGAGATGACACTCAGGACAGGTCCCAGTGGGGCAGAGGGAGGTGGAGAGATGGCAGTGGGGTGACTCTCCCCCACTGTGTCTAGGGGGACCAATGAGGCCAGACACCACCAGATATTGTACTTTCCATTGGCTAGGCCCCATATATGTCATCAAAGAGGTGAGGATATCTCGCGCCAGTTTTTGGTAGCTTGTGTACCTTTGATGATATTAGGACTCATTGTACCAAGGCCTGAACACATCGATAGATGATCAAAAGACTTAGGGTTAATGTTATTCATCTCATGAAACAGATGGAAGAGGATGGAAAAAAGGCAGAATATAAGAGAGAAGCGGAGGAGCAATTGAGTATATATGATTCAGAGGAGATGGGGGAGGTGGACGAGGCATGCAAGATATTCAAAGAAGAAGTATGTGCATCATGTGAGGTGGTGTGTGGGGTGAAGAGAAGACAAAGGAGGGTGCAAGAAACAGCATGTTGGAATGAAGAGGAGAGACAAGCTGTGGTGCAAAAGAAGAAAGCATATAATGAAAGCAGAGCATGGTGGTTGTTGAGTGATGGAAGAGAGAGTTATATGTAGAAAGGAAGAGAGGGGTGAAAAGATTATTAAGAGAGAGTAAGAAGAGAGTGGATGAGGAATTTGGAAAGAATTTGGGTGTAAAGTGGAGGGAATTAAGAAAATGCTGTGGAAAGAGGTAAGGGGAGTAAGATAGGGTGATAAAAAAGTTTATTGGACCCTCTATCTTTACAACTAAGTGTCCTCAACATTAATACTGCATCAGAAATTACTATTCTGGGTGATTTTGATGTCCATAATGTTGAATGGCTCACTTATTCAGCCAGAACTGATGACTCTGGTCTTGAATGTGAGCTATTTGCAGACTCATTTAATCTCGCCCAGTTAGTCAGTCAACCCATCCGTGTACCAGATAACCCCGATCAAAATCTGCACCTATTGGGCTTGTTTCTGACAACCAATTCAGATAATTATAATGTCGAAGTGAAGTGCCCCCTCGGATCTGATTCAAGCCACCAGTTTAAACCTACCACACCCTCCTGCTCTGAACCTGTCGTGATGACTAAATGGCACTACGACAGGGCAGACTGAGAGGGACTTCAAAATTTTTTCACGGATGTTCCTTGGACCTCCTTTTTCTCCCATTATGCAAATTCCACATTGGGCCACATACTGTACAGGATTTCATTAAAGTCGGCATGGAAACATTCATTCCCCATCATAGTTACAGAAAAAGATGTAATTCTCCAAAATGGTTTGACAGAACATACAACAATCGCCTGTTGAACTTATACAAGGACCAAAACTAAAGAAGCCTTTAACTATTATAGAAATATCAGAAGCCATGCCAAAGCTATTATGATTCTTTCTAAATCAAACTTTCTACATAGACATGCTAACAAATTGCTAAACAACCCAAATGATAAAATATTCTGGTCAACCCTTAATTCATTCAAAACTAACCACTACCACTTCTTCCATTCCACTGTTACAGTCCCCCATTTGAAATCTAGTAAGTGACCCATGTGGAAAAGCCAACTTTCTTTTTGACCTTTTCTCAACAAACTCATCCCTTAACCCCTTAACCGCGGGGCGTCACTTTTGTGATTCTGTGTTATTTTGAATTCACCCGGGCTTTCAAGTGGTGGCTTGTATCATCTATCAGTACTGCCAGTGTCCAACACTAGTCAGCACTCCAAATCTCATCTGTACTCCCATCCATTGTTGACATTTTAGCGATTTTCCACCTTTCCTGACTCCCCTCCCTACCTCCCCTCCATTACCCTATCCTCTCACCTCCCCGGCCGCGCTTTGCTAAGCAAATCTCCCCCGGATTTTTCCACAGATTTCATCCATTGAAATAAACCCCATGCCCTATACTTATACAAAATAATATATATAAAAAAAAAAATAAGGTAAGTGATAGTGGTATACACCAGGAATTGGCTAATTATCACCTGACAACACCTCACATGCATTCATTCGCTACATTACCACGGTAATTTCCCCTTTGAATTATGCCTTGTAATCTATTTCTGTAATAAAAATATATATCAGAAAGGAAGGGAGAAGCCTAAGTGACATTAACATTCACCTGGAACTACCTATTTCTTTATGTATTGCCGAGATTTTCTACCAATAATTTATTAGCATGTAAGTTAGCAGCTGTCATCCTCATTGTCACTGTCAACCCTTGCCTTCTCAGATAAGCTGCGGCATTTAGTTCCTTGTCCTCCGCTGTGGTCAAAACATGTCGCACTCGCGCCCCGCCATTTCTGCCGCTTCTGCGCCCATTGCAAAGGGCCCCGTGACCTCTACACCCAGAAAAACTCGTGAGGGAAGCAGGAAAGGACTAAGTGACTCTGCAGTGGAACGTGAACTAGCGGAATTGTCAATGGTGATGATGGATAGTGATTCTGACCCTTCGGGAGAATCGTGTGATGAGCCGGGTGAGGAAATCGTGCCAGAAAGTACTAGTACGAGTGCTTCAGTGTCCAAAGTTATCTCTAGCTCCAAGGGAAAGGAGCTGTTAGTGCAGCAAGGGAAGGAATTTGGGAAGGGAGTGAAAAGGCGGTGTGTTAGCCCCAGAACAATGGCCCCGCGTGACCCAGCCCGCCATGAGTCCTGAGTTGATTCATCTCCCCGTTCCCTAAGCCCCACTTCACTCATTTCTTCCTCTTCTTCTGCTGAATTATCTCCGGAGTCTTTGTCGTCGGAGTCACCACCAGCATCAACAGTGAAGGCAGGCCGTAGAGGAAGAGGTAAATCCCTGACCCGTAAAAGTAGAGTTGCTACTAGAGTAAGGGCTGCTAGTGCTGTACGGCAACTCAGGGTCAGTGCGAGTGACCTTGAACGTGGTAAATCTCCCTCACAGCCACCCACCACCCTCACCCATCCTACACCGCCACGACGGAATCCTAGATGCCTTCGCGTGGACGGAAGGGTCCGATTTTGTCCCAGAACATTTAGATTTTGATGAGAGTTCCTCAGGAGTACAGCCTGCCTTCACTCTTGACGATGATGCTGAGTGTGTGGACTTTCTTTTGGCCTTCCTAGATGACGAAGTCATGCTGCACATATGTAATGAGATCAACAGGTATGAATCACAACGTGCTGCAAGTGGTACAGGTGCAGCCAAGATGCAACAGTGGTCCATGCTGGGAGTGCAGGAGCTGTATGTTTTCTTCGCCCTCATGCTTCTCATGTCACACTCAAAGAAGCATGAGTTGGAAGAATACTGGTCCATGGATCCCTTACTACCCTCACCCACCTTCAATAAGTACATGGCCAGAGATCGCTTCCGGAACATCATGGGAAACCTGCACTTTGCCGACAATGATGTACCTTCCCAAACCGACCCACTCTGGAAGATCCGGGAGATTCTGAGCAGAATGAAGGATAAGTTTACGTCATTCTTCCACCCCTTTCAGAAGGTTGTCATTGACGAATCCTTGGTTTTGTTCAGAGGACGTCTTCGGTTTGTGCAGTACATTCCAAGCAAACGCCATCGCTTTGGAATCAAGTTCTTTATATTCTGCGACTGTAAGACGGGGTGCTTGCTTGACTTCATCATTTATTCAGCCAGCACTGTCGATCTGGATAAAACACACCCCCTTGGCTTCTCAGGCTGTGTAGTGAAAGTGCTCCTTGAAAAGTATTTTGGTGGGAATCATGTGCTGTATACAGACAACTATTATACAGCACCGAAACTTGCCAAATACCTTTCAGAGCACAGCATTGGCTCCTGCGGCACTGTCAAAAGTAATCGTGCCCACTTCCCTAAATTCCCAGAGGCAGGACCCTCGCAACGAGGAGACGTGCATCTACGCAAGTCTGAGAAGATGCTGGCAATTCGGTGACGTGACAAGAGGGTCGTGCACATGCTCACCACCGTACATAAGGGGGAAATGACAGACAGTGGGAAGGTCGACCGTAGGACAGGCGAACCTGTGATGAAACCAGATGCTGTGTTAGACTACAATATCAACATGCGGCTGACGGACAAGTCCCACATGATGATTGGTGAGATCGACTGCCTCAGGAAGAATACTAGGTGGTACAGGAAAGTTTTTCTGCATCTCATAGACATGACGATGCTGAACGCCTTCATCCTGTACAAGATGAAGGTCAAGTCACCCAAGTCCTTCTCCCTGAGGTTGTTCGCCAGGACTTGTGTTCAGCAGCTGCTGGAAAGATATGGTAGGGTGACAGCAGCAACTCCAAGGCGCCATCCAGTAACACTTCCCGACAGACTTGAGCAGAGGGCGTACATGGATCGGCACAGACTGGTATACTAATGCCTGCCACAGGCAAGAGGAAGGCTGCGATCCGCAGGTGCCAGGTGTGTGCACATACCACCCAACACACACCTGAGCACAAATGCACCTCTTGGCAGTGCGCTGAGTGCCAGGTTCCCCTCTGTGTTACCTGCTTCTTTGATTACCACAGCCAGAAGCAGTTCTAAAAGTGCAAGTGGGAAAGGAGAGTAATGTGAAAATAATGTGTAAATAGCAAGTGAAAGCAATGGATGTTCAGTACATATGATTGAACAGTGTATTATAGTTTTATCTTACTGAAAGTGACAGTAAATAACATAGTGTAAGTAAAATAGAAGGGTAAATATTGAAAATACAATAGAAAATGTATATAGTAATGTAAGTAATTAGTAATATAAGAATATGAGTACAAATACTTGATGTTATAACAGTGAAAGTGAATCCGTGGCTCTCTACGTATTTTACTGAATGAAAAATTGAATGACTTCAGTGACAATAAACTAATACTACTGAAGGAAACTTATGGATAAAAACTCTAGATATATATAAGTGTTATATAGTAATAGAAATATAAAGTGTGAGGGGTTTTATGAATAATAAATGACAGAGTACCAAGAGCAAACTAGCGCAAGTGGGAAGGTCATACGCGCTCGTAATTTTCATTGCTTTCACAGTGGTTTTTTTTTGGAGTATGGATCCCAAACTACTTGATAATCATAGAGTAGTGTTTATAGTGTTAATATCTGGCTGTGGTAATCATATTACGGGTTGTTGGGAAGTGTAAAGTGGGGACTTCGTTACTCAACTTCAGAGGTCTCCACAAGTCCTACGGTAATCGACGAAGGCTCAACAAACATTCCAGGAGAAAGCTGAAGGTATGTGCCATAAGCATTTGTAATTTTAATATTCTAGGACTAATAACTGATTTTTGGCAAATATTTTTTGAGAGTCTGTCGGAGCCCGAATAACCCTGCGGGACACGCAAAACATTGGTAAACATGCCCGCGGTGTAAGGGTTAATACAGAAAATCACAATACTGTATTCCTGTACTTGATTTTGCTTCCCCTCAAATACCTCCTTTCATGATTCATGCCAGATACATACAAACTCTGTTATAGAATGTCTCAGCAGACAAAGCTGCTGGTCCAGATGAAATTCCTTCAATAGTACTCAAAAATTGCTCCTTAGTGTTGGCTCCTGTATTGGCAAAATTTCCGTTTATGCATCCGTACCTCACATTTTCCAGCCTCTTGGAAAGAAGCAAATATCCATCCTGTTCCTAAAAAAGGGACAACTTCTGATCCCTCAAACTACAGACCAATTGCAATAACTTCCATTCTCGGTAAAGTTTTTGAGACACTAATTAACAAACACTTAGTCAAGCATCTAGAAATCAATAAATTAATCAGTGATCGGCAGTATGGATTTAGACAAGAACGTTCAACTGTAGACACTCTTTGCTTTCTTACCCATCAGATTAACTAAACAATAGACCAACATGGTGAAACACACACACTAGCATTTGATATTTCAAAAGCATTTGACAGAGTAGGCCTATGGCACTGGGCCTTAATGTCTAAGATGTCACACTATGGCCTTGCATCACTGGTTCCTCTAATTTCTTCCTACCTTCATAATAGAAAAATATGGGTCATGGTAGATGGAATTTATTCTCAGTTTCATTCCATAAAGTTCTGGTGCCAACCCTCTTTCTCATTCATATAAATGACCTATCTGTCACTCACAACCCAATACACTCTTATGCTGATGACTCGACCCTTCACAGTTCTTTCACATTTAGTACCTCCTTTACACAGTTTGATATTATAAATTCCCAAATAAACACAGCAATTTCTCTGAACCAGGACCTTTCTAAAATTAAGCAATGGGGACAAACTAACCTGGTCTCATTTAATGCTCAGAAAGCTAAATAAATTAATTTCTCCAACAGAAAGAATCCCTCAGACTCTCACATAATTTTAAATGATAGTATTCCCATATCCACTATAATTGATATCCTAGGTTCTACTCTAAACCCCAACCTAAGCTGGACAGCTTATGCTAAATCCCTTGCTAAAAATGCTTCTAAAAAATTGGGACTTATGTACAGAGTTCATGAGTTTTTCACTGATGAGCAGATAGCCACAATACTGTATACAAAAGTCATGTGCGTTCTCAAGTCGAATAGTGTTCACCACTGTGGAGTGGATGTGGAGCGGTTGCACTGAGGCAGTTGGACAAAATTCAAAATAAAGCCATTAGATTAATCAGTAATCCTGCCATTATCCAGGACCTTCCTCCATTATCAGTACGTAGAGATGTTCCTTCTTTAGCATTATTTTATCAATATTTTTACCGTAAGTGCTCTGACGAACTGGCTTCAATTGTGCCTCCCCTTCACATTTTCTCCTGAAATACTCGGGCAGCTGGGAGCACCCATGAACTCACACTCTCTCCCCCGCAATGCAGAACCTCTGCTTATCAAAATCCATTTATCCCCAGAACTACTACTCTCTGGAATTAACTTCCTGGGAGTTACTTCCCACAAACATTTAATCCACTTCAATTTAAATCCAGTTGTTATAAATATTTTATGAATGGAGGATGCCTTTAGGCACATGGACTTATTTTTTTCCCATTGTTTTTCCTTTCTTCACTCATTATTAAAAAAAAAAAAAGAAAAGAGTGAAGGATAAAAATGATAAATTTCTGGTGGAGAAGGGAGGAAAAGTGAGCAGATGGAGAAAACACTTTCAGGAACTGTTAAACATAGAGAATGAAAGTGATGTGGGGGCACACCCTGGGGGGAGGGCCTGGGCCCCCCCCCCCCCGTTAGCTCTCTGGATCCTTTAAAAATTTATATATATTTATTTCGATAACAGCAAAACATGAAAAATTGGCAAGTACAAACAAAGAGTAACATATGAGCCAGCAGCTCCCTGTCTCTAAACCTGCATATGACCTCCCAGTAATTATCGGATTACCTGACCTCACCTCACTACGGCCCCCCCCCCCCTTAGAAAATTCCTGGGTGCGCCCCTGAAGTGATGCCAGGGTAAGTGGCTGGGGAATGGCTGGAAGAAGGAGGGAAGTGAGAAAAGAGTAAGAAATCAATAGGATAGAAGTAGTGGCAGCAATGAAGAATGTCAAAATGGGGAAAGCCCCAGGAGTAGATAGTGTGTGGTGAAATGCTGAGGCATGAGGGAGAGATACAGGTATACCCCAGTTTGACAGTGCAATTGGCTAAGTAAAAAACCATCGTTAGGCGGGGTAACATATCTCGGGGTAGATTTAACATGTAAAGTATAGGAATGTGTTTTTGAGCATTGGGTTTTCTCCCCAACCAAGTCCTAAACCCGCCCAAATGAGTTCAAAAATAAGTTTATTACCAATCTAAATGGCCTAACAGCTGTAAAAGAAGCTAACCTAAGCCTAACACCAGTAAATAGCTCAGAAAAAACAACAAATAAATCTGAAAATCGTCAAAAATACTTCTGGAAAAAAGCTTATTAAACTGTACTCCAAAATGACAATGTTCACCCTACCTGTGGCTAAAACACTAATCTAAGTCTATAAACAATTTATAAATCAACGTAAACACAGAATTTTTGTCTAAAATATTATCAAAATCGGTTTTAAAAAGATCAAAACCCATCTTTAATTCATGGTTTGGCCATTGTTAGGCAGGGTATGGTGGTACTTCTACCCCCATCGTTAAGCCGGTGAATCGCATCTAGGGGTATCGTATATTGAGGTATACCTGTAGTAGAAGAATGGATGTGGAATATGTACAGATTGGCCTGGGAAGAAGGTAGAGTCCCAAAGGCTTGGAAGTCAGGTGTAATAATTCCCCTGTACGAAGGAAAAAGGTGTATGGTATGATACTGACAGAGTCAGGGAAATAACAGAGGAATTAGTTAGTGAAGAACAGGGCGGTTTTGGGAAGGGAAGAGGTTGCATAGATCAGATATTCACTCTGAGGTCTTCAGTGCAAAAGTTTCTAGAGAAGGGAAAGAAGACCTTCATGCATTTAGAGAAAGCATATGGCAGGGTGGATAGACAAGGAATGTGGAAAATGTTAAGAATTTATGGAGTAAATGAGAAGTTGTTGAATGCCATGAAGAGTATGCATCAGGGGGCTAAGGCTGCAGTGCATGTGGATACTGAATTGAGTGACGTTTTCTCACTGAATGTTGGATTGAAAGAGTATGCATCAGGGAGCTTAGGCTGCGGTGCATGTGGATAGTGAATTGAGTGATGTTTTCTCTCTGAATGTTGGATTGAAACAGAGATGTGTCATGTCTCCATGGTTGTTCAGTCTACATATGGATGGGGTTATTAAAGAGATACAAGGTAGGGCAGTGGATGTTGGAGCATCCGTAACGAGTGAGGGCAGCCTTTGGAAACTCACTGTACTGTTGTTAGCAGATGATGCGGTATTGTTAAGTGAATACAAAGTGGAACTGCAAATCTTGTGAATGAGGTTGGAAGTGTGTATGAAATATAGAATCTAAAGGTGAATGTAGGGAAGGATAAAGTTATGGTCTTCGAGAGAAATGAAGTCACTGGTTGTGCAGTGAAGTTGGATGATGAGGAAATGGAGAATGTGAGTGCATTTAAGTACTTGGGTAGTGTGATGAGTAAGGATGGAAGTTTGGAGGATGAGGTGCTTGAATGGAAGAAAGGTTTCTAGTTCTTTGAAAGCAGTAATAAGAAACAGGAAAGTGAGCATAGAAGTAAAAAAGTCACTGCATTACGGTATTGTGATACCAACTCTAACGTATGGGAGTGAAGCTTGGACCTTGTTGGAAGGACACAGGTCAAGAGTGAGAGCAGTGGAAATGAGTTATTTGAGAGGAGCATGTGGAGTTACATGGGGTGACAGACCGACAAATGAGGAAGTGAATGAGCATTGTGGTGTAGATGTGGATGTGGTAGAAAGTGGTAGGAGAAACACATTGAGGTGGTTTGGCCGTGTGGAGAGGATGGAGAGCTAGAGACTCATGAGGAGAATGTATATGAGTGAGGTGGAGGGGGGGAGAAAGAGGGGAAGGCCTAGGATGAGGTGGAGGGATGGGTGGAGAGGTATATGGGAGTGTGTGTGTGTGAGCTGGGAGCAGGGCAGTGAAATGGGAGGGGACCAGGTGACATGGAGGCGAATAGTTTGTGGCCACCCCTTAAGAGATTGTGGCATTGGGCAATAGATAGGTAGATAGATCAGAGATGCAGTTTTCCAGACACCCCGGCCTTCTTACAAGTTGACCAGTGAACAGTGACTTTTGCCATATCTTTGTGTCTGTATGGTTTGGGGTGTGTTGCACAATGGATAGCAGTAAGACAACAGTAATACAGGCTCTAATGGGTTATCTGCCTTGCATCTTGGCTGCTGTCTCAGTGATTAAAATATCCTCCTGGGCATAGATTCCATAGTATAGCACAGTCATTACTCGTTTTACGATGTTTCGGTTTACGATATTTCACTACAACGATAATAGAAAAGTTGCACCTTAAAATCCGTTTTACAATAAATTTCCTGCTATAACGATTTTGCCATCGGGAAGCATCAGGCACATGCAAGGTGACCATCGCTTGTCTCAGGCAAGATGGCGGCCATGGCGTGCAGCGCATTGTTATGGTTCAGGTCCCCTTCAAAGCCCTGTCTTTTGAACTTGTTCATGTGTGCCCCCCTGTTATCATCACTTCTCAGCCAAACATTGTACTACAGTACAGTAATCCCTAACACTTACTGAAAACTGTCAAGCACAGGCGAAGGTGGAGACACTTTAGCACAGTCTGGTGCACTAGCCATCACTGCCTCCCGTATGCTACGTTCTGCCCTCTTTATTGTATGAACAGTTGACTCATTCACCCCAAACATACGGTTCCGAGACAGTTCACTGTAATGTCAATTCACCATCAAAACATGGATGATTCCCTGTCAGGACAATTCGCACCCTGGACAATTCCCTGTCATTTTATAATATACTTATTATTGATTAATTAATACTTTAATAATTAATTTCCAGGGGGATTTTATAACTCTTATAAGTAAAAAACTAGTGTACTGTACTTGCCAAATAAATTGGTATGAAAATAAGTGATGGGGAATCGTCCTGACGGCGAATTGTTGCTGACATTCCTTCCCTAAGTTTGTCTAACACTTTAACTGTCTCTGTCAGCCACATAGCTTTACAAGCCCTCTTTGGTGTGTTACCACATGCATCACTAGCACCACGCTTAGGTCCCATGTTGACAAACAAGGCATGCAATCACTGGAAGGCAGAAAAATAAGCCACAAATAACGATTCGCCAGTCACACACTGTTTGACCGTTGGATTCAAACTGACTGTGTGGTGCATGGTAGGCCGACCTCCCACACACACACACACACACACACACACACACACACACACAGTCACACACATGTATGCATGTGCCTGGCAGCAGGCAGGCATTTTTATGTTTTATTTATTCTCTTATATTAAAATGATTTATTTCAATACTATAATTTTGTTTTAATTATTGTACGAAAAATTCGTGGGTAACCAAAATCGTGTAAAAAAAGTTCGCGTGAATTAAGGGATTACTGCGGATTTGTGTGCCCAGTGGTAAGGTCGGTGCCAGTGTAGGCCCCAGTGCTATGGTTGGTGCAGGTATGGGTCCCAGTGCTAAGGTTGATGCAGGTATGGGCCGGATTTCCCTACCCCTAACCTGTGCCTGTCTGACTCAGAGGCTGACCACTAGTGCCTGTAAGCACAGGCTGTCCCCCAGCCTCGGGGGGGGATGACTTGGAGACGACTTGGACCAACACAGGAAGGAATGAAGGTGGGTTGTTATTTATGGTTCAATCTTGATTAGGTGACTTTGGGAAGTTGAGTTGACGTAACCCCCCTTATGTAATTGGTTTCAATCTACCAATTTACTATAAAATCGGTATGCGATTAAGTATGACCTGACGTAACCCCATTGTAAAATGAGTAATGACTGTATAGTGTTCAGATTGAAATGTATTGCTCTGTGCTTGAAGTGGGTGTAGGTATTTATTCGTTGTTAGTGTAGGAACATCTGGAGGTGGGATGTTGTTAAAGAAGTCTTCTGCTTTTATAATGACTGGGTTGTTATGTGTTGGCACAAGCTGTTGCATAGAATTGTATGCCTCTCATATTGAGGTAATCCCTAACAGAGTGTGTATATTTACCTATTTGTAGTATACAGAAACTGAGCAATGCTCGTGTTGTCCTGTCTCCATATCCATATTTATCTAGTCTACTTTTACACACATGAATGATTTTTGCCTGCACCACCTCTTCATCTAAGTTGTTCCAAATATACCTAATTGTGATATACGGGAAATGAGTTACGTTCGTGGGATCCCGTCTCTGTTTCTCAGTAAGTCAGATTTAGCTTTGAACTCGTTTAAGTTTTTAGACTGGACGATCTCTTTGTCCAGGCTGTTCCACAGATCTATACTTCTATGAGGAAAACTATATTTCTTGATATCCTTCAAGCAGCTTGACTTCTTCAATTTCATTCTGTGTCCTCTTGTTGCTCTTTTATCCCATACAAACAGATCTTCTCGGTCAATTTTATCTACTCCTATCATGGTCCTGAACACTGCAATCATGTCCTCCCTCTTTCTCTTTTCCTCTAAGGAAGGCAAATCCAGCTTTTCCAGCCTCTCTCTGTATGACAGATCTGCCAGACTGGGGACCATCTTGGTTGCTGTTCTTTGTATTCTCTCAATCTTGTTAACAGTATATCTTTCTTTTTGTGTGGGGACCATATTACCACTGCATATTCTAACCTGGGGCAGATCATGGCCACTATCAATTTTTTCATCATCTCCTCATCCATGTAATGAAATAATACTCTTACGTTAGTCAAGAGTTTATATGTCTCTCTAACTATCTTGTTAATATGTTTTTCAGGTGACAAACTATCCTGGACCAGCACTCCCAAATCTTTCTCTTCTCTTGCTTTAGTGATTGATTCATTACCCATCAAATAATTCAGTGATGGCCTCTTGGTACTTTTACTCATTTCCAATATTTTACATTTCTTTGCGTTAAATTTCATTTCCCACATCCGGCTCCAATCATGTATCCTGTCCAGATCCTCCTGCAGCATTTTACAATCCTCCTCAACCTCTGCCTTCCTCAAAATCTTTACATTATCAGCAAATAGACTTGCATAACTGTTCGCTCCTTCTATCATATCATTTACGTAAATCAGGAACATTACAGGCGCCAACATCGAACCTTGAGGGACTCCACTTGTTACTTCCCTCCATCCAGACATCCTGTCCTTTATTACTGTCCTCATTTGTCTGTTTCTCAAAAAGTCTCTCATCCATTCCAGGAGTTTCCCTTTCAGTCCTCCTATATACTCTAGTTTCCACATTAGTCTATTATGGTGTACCTTGTCAAAGGCCTTCTTCAAGTCTAAATATACACAATCCACCCAACCGTCTCTTTCCTGTACCACGTCAATCACTCTTGAGTAAAAGCTCAACAAGTTGGAAAACATGACCTTCCACTTCTGAATCCAAACTGACATTCAGCCAAAATATTTATCTCTTATAGATATTTTATCAATCTGTCTTTCAGGATTCTTTCACACAATTTTGCAACCATGCTGGTTAGAAACACTGGTCTATAATTCAGGGGTTCTTCCCTGTTTCCTCCCTTAAAAATTGGTACCACATTTGCCCATTTCCATTCTTGAGGCACTTTCCCCTCTTCCAGAGAACACAGAATTAAACTGTGAATTTTATCCGCCAGTTGTTCTCTGCATTCCTTCAGTACCCAATTAGAAATTCCATCAGGTCCTGGGGCTTTCCTAACATTTTGAGTTTCCAGTAATTTATACACTTCCTGTACCTCCACTTTTATCTCTTTTATCACTGGTACATTTCTAATCACTCCCTTCCCTTCCACAAACTCCTTTTCATTAGTGAAAATCGATTGGAAACATTTGTTCATTTTTTCAGCTTGCATTGCCGCATCTTTATAGACCTCTCCATCTGCTTTCAGTTTGGTGATTCCTTCCTTTTGTTTCAGTTTGCCATTAACAAATCTATAAAACAGTTTGGGTTCATCCCTGCATTTATTTATTATACCTTTTTCAAAATTCCTTTCTTCTGCTATACGTATTCTTGTGTATTTATTTCTAGTTCTTTTATATTCTTCCTTTGTTCTGTTGTTACCTCTCTTTCTCCAGTTGTTCCACATCTTATCTCTCTCATGTTTTTGCTATCTTGCACCTTCTATTAATCCACTCCTTTTTCCTGTTTTCTTTCCCCCTTACTCTTGGTAAAAAATTTTCCAGTCCCAAATTATAGAGGTCTAGAAAGATATCCCACTTCCTGTGTAACTCCCTTGTTTCTCTTAATTTTCTCCAGTCTGCATTTTTGAAAAATTTTCTCAATCCTTTAAAATTTGCTTTCTCAAAGTTGTATCTTCCCTGCCTATAAAGCTCGTCTCTTGGCTCGACGTTCCTTATTATCATCTGGAACTCAGTGACCACATGATCACATTTTCCTATAGGACACAAGTATTTCAAAGATTTTATTACATCGGGTTCTTTGGTAAACAGTAAGTCTAATCTTACTGGTGTGTCCTTACCTCAGAACCGTGTCTCTTCTTTGACCCATTGCGTCATCACATTATTCATTGTTATATTTATTAATATAGTGCCCCATGAGTCTTCGCTGCCTCCTGAGTCCCATTCCTCCCAATTCACCTCTTTACAGTTACCGACCAAAATTATATTGCTGCTTTTCTCATTTATTTTGTGTGTGTGTGTGTGTGTGTGTTCTTACCTACCTTACCTAATTGTATCTTTACAGGAATGAGTCAAGCTCGTACTGTCCTGTGTCTTAAACCATAATTATCGTACATATCCTTAAATTTGTGAATTGTTTTGGCACACACTATTTCATTCGGTAGTGCATTCCATTGATCAATTGCTCTGTTTGGGAAACTGAATTTCCTTACGTCTTTATCACCTCTCTTCTTATGCAGTTTTTTGCAGTGTCCTCTTGCTGATGCTTCTCCATATGTTAAGTAATCATTTATGTCTAGTTTCTCCTTCCCTGATATGCACTTATATATCATTATCATGTCATCTCTTTTCCTTCTCTCCTGTAGTGTTGGTAGATTCAGTTTATTTAGTCTTTCTTCGTAGCTTAGGTCCCTTAGGCTTGGTATCCATCTTGTAGCGGCCCTTTGAACTTTTTCAATCTTGTCTATATGCTTTTTGAGATGAGGACTCCAGACTACTGATGCATATTCCAGGGTTGGTCTAATGAATGCTGTTATTATCCTTCTTAGCATGTCTTCATTTATGTATGTGAATGCTATTCTCATATTTGCAAGCAGTGTATACATGTTCCGTACCTTCTCGCTGATGTGGTCAGCCGGAGATAGTCTGTTATTGATAATCACACCTAGGTCTTTCTCTCTTTCTGATGTGTATAGGGTTTTATTTCCTAACTTATAATCCCAATCAGGTCTTTTTCCACTTTTACCAAACTTGATTACATGACACTTGTCCACATTGAATTCCATTTGCCATGTACTACTCCATTCATGAAGTTTATTTAATTCTTCTTGTAGTTCCCTACAAGAGTCTGTGTTAGTAATTCTCCTTTGTATTTTTGCATCATCTGCAAACATATTCAGATAGCTCTCATTTCCAGTGTTACTGTTTATATCATTTATATACACTAAAAACATGATTGGTGCCAGCACTGAACCCTATGGTACTCCACTAGTCACTTCTTTCCATGATGAGTAGTTTCCTCTTAGTACTGTCCTCATTTCTCTTTTTATGAGAAAGTCTTGCATCCAACAAAACAGTTTTGCCTCGAATTCCTCCTTGATGGTACAGTTTCCATAAAAGTCTTTGGTGTGGTACTGTGTCAAAAGGTTTCTTGAAATCTAAATAGATACTGTCCACCCATCCTTCCCTTTCCTGTATTGTGTTTGTTACTCTGTCATAGTAGCTCAACGGATTAGTAACACATGATTTTCCTTTTCTGAAACCAAACTGTCTTTCTGTTATCATACTGTGTTCTTCTAGATGGTTTACCCAAGCTTTTCTTATAAGTTTTTCTAATACCTTGCTTACAACACTGGTCAGTGATACTGGTCGGTAGTTGAGTGGGTTTTGTCTATTTCCTTTCTTGAATAAGGGGACAATATTTGCTTTTTTCCAAATATCAGGTAGTTTACCTTGACTCAAGGATTTCTTGAAAATTAAAAATAATGGTTTACTAAACTCCTTTACACATTCTCGTAATACCCAACATGAAATTTCATCAGGACCACTTGCTTTTCCTCTGTCTAATCTACTTTACTCCTCCTGTATTACTTTTTCTGCTATTTGTATATCTGGTAGTATGTGTGAACATGCGTGTTCCACATAGTCCCTCTCAAAATTTTTTTCTTCTGTAAAAACTAATTGGAAGTTCTTATTTAGTGCTTCACAAATATCTTTCTCTTTTGTATAAGTGATTCCCTCGTCCGTAATGGATTGTATTATATCTTTTACTTTAGTTTTGCTTCTGATATAGCTGTAAAACAGCTTTGGTTGATCACTACTTTTATTTATTATATCCTCCTCAAACTGTTTTTGGGCTTCCCTCCTTATTCTTGTATAGTCGTTTCTTGCCTGTTTGTAATTATTATACGCCCTTTCACTATTGTGTCTTCTGTATCTATTCCACAACAAATCTCTTCTTTCTTTTGATTTTTTACATTCTGTATTGAACCATTTCTGTATTTTCTTATCTGCTTCTTTGTGCTGTGGGATGTACTTCTGGACTCCTATTTCATAAAATTCACAAAATTTTTTATATACAGCATTTAAATCTTGTCCTCTAAGCTCATTTTCCCAATCAACTTCTAAGAAATACTTCTTTAGGTCTTGATAATTTCCCTTTTTATAGTTTAGGCTCTTTTTGTAACTATCATTGCTGTTTACTATGTCATATGCTATCCTGAAGTTATAATTTAGTACTGCATGATCGCTTTTGCCGAGTGGAGGGTGATATATTAAACTGTCAATATCATTTTCTTGCCTTGTAAATATTAGATCTAGCACTGAAGGTACATCAAGTCCTCTTTTTCTGGTGGTTTCCCTCACATGTTGCATTAAGAAAAACTCTTGTACAAGATCCAGGAGCTTTTGGTCCCAACAGCTTTCTTGGCTATTTATATCTAGAGTATTCCAATTTATATTTGTATTGAAGTCCCCAGTTAGTATAATTCTTTCCGATTTCTCTTCCATTTTATGTAGCAATGATCTTACACTCTGAATTGTACTCTCTGCCAGGTCCTCATATTCATCTCTTTCCCATGTGTTTGATCTGGGTGGCATGTACAAATTGGCTACAATTACTTTACCTTCAGATGTGTCGATCTCTACTGCAATCAGTTCTACTTGTGATGGTATATCTAGTTTTATTTCCTTGACTTTTAGATTTTTCTTAGTTAATATTATAATTCCTCCTCCCTTTTTTAAATATCTGTCTCTTCTCCATATATTGTATTCCTCTAAGTTTAGTATGTCATTTGATATCCTTGGTATTAATTTTGTTTCAGTTAGGCATATTATTTGTGGTTCATTTTCTCTGACATAATCATTCATCTCTAGTAATTTAGATACCATTCCATCCACATTTGAGTACATCAACTGTATCATCTTGTTTATATACTTGTCATGACATGGTTCTACTACCTTCCTCCTTTTTCTTCCATCCTGTTTGTGTACCACTTTCGTACCTGCAATCCTATTACTTTGTAAAAAAATTTCTTCTTGTCCTCTTCTGATCTTCCCTCATTTTTTGTTTTTGCTTCCTCCCTTTTCTCTTTCAGTAATTCCAGTTCCTCTTGTGTTAGGCATTTTTTTATCCATACATTTTTGAACTCCTCTTTTTCCTTAAGATTCTCTGCATTTTTTAGTATCTCTTCCACAGTGTTTACACTCTGGAAAGTCACCTATAGAGGTCTTGTCTTGCTTTTCTCATATTTCCCTAACCTTTTGTGTTCCTCTATGTCTTTACTACAGATTTCCTCTGATACTTCTTTCAGTAAGCTCATTGCATTTGCCATCTCCTTTTTGTCTCTAGTGATCTTGTTTTTAACTTCTTCCTCTTCTATACCAGTGATTACTATTGATTTGTTTATCTCTACTGAATCTCTGACTAACTTTGGATTGTTTTGGATTATTCTTTTCACCTCCTTTTTAATGCTTTTTTCCTCCACCCTTGTTTCTAAGTCTTTCTTTACTTTCACCATTTCAGCATAAGTGGTTTCTACATCATTTTTGTAGCATTGCACAGCTTCATTCACTTGTGTTATCTTCTCCTCAATATCACTGCTCTGGTCAATAAGACTGCTAACTTGCCTAATTGTCTCTGTGTCATTTTTGAACTCTTCCATAACACTCTCGTGATTGACTACTGTACTTGCCATTTCACTCATTTTCTTCCTAAGTGTACTCAATTCCACTGTTAGTTCACTGATGGTTGTGTCTTTCTTATTTGCCTCCCTTCCTAGTTTTTCTATTTCTTCCTTTTGCAAATGCATCTGCTTCTTTATTTCATCAATTTCATTTTTGAAAGCCATTTCTAGTTTATTTACACTTTCAACCAGTCTATTGTGAGTCTCTACTTCAACCAGTTCTTGGTAGAAATCATCATTTTGCTTTTTACCTTTATCCCTTTTCTTTTCCAAATTTGTTTTACTGAAGTATGTATCCATTTTGCAATACTTAAAGTGCAAAGCATTGTACAGTGTGTGTGTGTGTGTGTGTGTGTGTGTGTGTGTGTGTGTGTGTGTGCACAATTCATGCAGTTTTAATCTAATTTAGACCAAAGTTGGTAGAAGGGTTAAGGTTCTGGCAATGGAAAAGTTACTTGAGGACTGTATATCACGGGGCTAAATCACACATGTTGGGTATGGGTGTTGGACCATGAATGTTCCTTCTTGTTTTTTGGATGAACTGTCTGGAAACTGTTTTCAGAAATTCCCTCTGCTATCCGCAAGTAGTGCCTGTGCGTTATTGCAAGACATCATTGTACAGGATGGTTTTCCATTGATGTTGCATTTGTGTTGAAAAAAGTCTGTAGATTCAGAGGAAATCCATGAATTTTGGAAAATTATGTATGTATCCAGAGAAAATTCGTGAAGTTTGTAACATTACTGTAAGGAGTGACGTTAAAGAGGCCAACTCAAGAGCATGTTTGAGGTTCATGTGTGAAGTGATAGTTGATTTTGTTGGTGTAACATTCTGTTTTAAAAAAACCTTGTTCTAGTGGGTTTGAGTGTTGCTGGAGCTGGCTAGTACCCTGTTGAGTTTTGTACAGTAGTGTTGTGAAGCTATTGCTAGGTCATCAGTATAGGACATATTACTGTTAGAGAGGGAGAGGAGAGTTGGTAAGTTGTGGAAGTAAATGTTAAAAAGTGATGGTGAGCTAGCTGGTTTCAAGCACTTCTATAAATGGAAGGGGGCTTCAGAAAGACCCCTGATTAAGACCCACTTATACTGTAAACTCCAACCTCAACACCATCCATTCTCACATATGTTCTTGACCGCTCATACATATTGTTATACATACCAACCACAGTCCCTGTCTCAACTCTCAATGCCCACAGTATGACTTCTGAGAGTGCTGTATCAGATGTCTCCAAATGTATAGAAAGTAGAGTTCATTCCCCCCCCCCCTCCCTTAGAACTAGTCAATTAGTTTTTTAAATAAGAAAAAAAAAATCCAAAAATAAACCAAACTTTTTAAATAGCGTACCAACTAACAGCCATATTGTGATCGCGAAGAGGGTGCTCTGTATCAGCTGCTTTGAGAGTCTAGCACTAGCCACGTCACACAACATCACTTAGTCATCGATGTTCATGTGCATCTTAGTCATCGAGGTACATGTGCATGAGTGAATGTGTGTTTAGTGCAGTTGGCAACTTGTTGCAAAGTGAACAGTGAGGGATTTGGAAGACCAACGTGTTTGCACGAAGTTCTGTTTCAAATTGGGAAAAACTTATACTTCAGAAAGATGTCATGACAGGTGATGAAACGTGGGTGTATGACTATGATGTCAAAACAAAATGACATTTGTTGTAGTGGGTTGGAACAACACGACCCAAAAAAGCACCTCAGAGTCACTCAGATGTGAAGATGATGTCGATTTTTTTAAATTTATATTTATTTTTTTATTTTTTTACTGCAGGGCGTCACTTTCGTGAGGCTTGGGAGCAAGAGATCATACCGCGGGGCATCACTTTTGTGATTCTGTGTTATTTTGAATTCCCCTGGGCTTTCAAGTGGTAGCTTGTATCATCTATCAGTACTGCCAATGTCCAACACTAGTCAGCACTCCTAATCTCATCTGTACTCCCATCCATTATTGACAATTTAGCCATTTCTCCCCGTTCTTGACCCCCCTCCTTACCTTCCCTCCATTACCCTCTCCTCTCGCCTGCCCGGCCGTGCTACGCTAAGTAAATCTTCCCTGGAATTTTCCACTGATTTCATCCATTGAAATAAGCTCTATGCCCTGTTCTTATACCAAATAATATATACCAAAAAGAAATAAGGTAAGTGAGAGTGCCATACACCTGGAATTGGCTAATTATCACCTGACAACACCTCACGTGCACTCGTTCGCTAATTTTCGCTGTTTATTTCCCCTTCAAATATGCCGTATAATCTATTCTCATACTAAAAATATATATAAGGAGGGAAGAGAGAAGCCTAAGTGATATTTACATTCACCTGGAACTACCTAATTTGTAATGTATTGTCTAGATTTCCTGCCAATCATTTCACTGCTATATATTAGCAGCTGTCAAGAGGCTGATGTTGGCAGTAATGCATTTCCCTAGGTAGGCCACCCTGGCCCACCCCTATCAGTTCACTGTCATCTTCCAAAGTGAAGGTACGTCTGTTTGCTCCTGCTAACTTCAGCCAATTTTTAGCCCCATGCAAAGGGCCCTGTGACCTTTAGCCCCTACTAAACCTCGTGTGGAAAGAGGTAAAGGGCTGACAATTGAAAGAGAGTGACTACGATCTTTCTGTTGAGTAAAACAGTGCAAGTGGAATTGTAAATAATGTGTAAATAATGTGTAAACAGCAAGTAAAGGAATGAATGTAAATATAAGTGAACAGTGGAAAATAGTTTTATAAGTTACTTCAAGTGACAGTGCATAACACAGTGTAAATAAAATAGAAATGTAAATAATGTAAATAAAATACAGAACGTAAATAGAAATGTAAATGAGTAGTATTATAAGAATACGAGTATATATACTAGGAGTAATGAAAGTGAAAGTTTCACTCTAGCATGTATGAATACTATGAGTTATGAGAGTGAAGGTGAAAGTGACATTCACTCTCAGTGCTAGTATACAGGACGAGAAAGTGAATGCTACGTATTACAGTATACTGAAAGAAATTGAATGCCTACAGTGACAATAAACTACTATTACTGAATGAAACTTATGGATAAAGACTGTAGATATATATAAGTGTTATATAGTAATAGAAATATAAACTGTGAGTGTTTTTATGAATAATAAATGACAACACCAGCGGCAAACTAGCGCAAGTGGGAAGGTCATACGCCCTCGTAATTTTCATTGCTTTCAGTGTGTTTTTGTGTTTTTTTTTTTTTTTTTTTTTTTTTTTTTTTTTTTTTGAATATGGATTCCAAACTATTTGAGAATCATAGAGTAGTGTTTCTAGTGATAATATCAGGCTGTGGTAATCATATTGCGGGTTGTCGGGAAGTGTAAAGTGGAGACTTTGTTACCCAACTTCAGAGGTCTCCACAAGTCCTACAGTACTCGAAAAAGGCTCAACAAACACCCCAGGAGAAAGCTGAAGGTATGTGCCATAAGCATATGTAATTTTAATATTCTAGGACTAATAACTGAGTTTTGGCAAATATTTTTAGAGAGTCTGTCGGAGCGCGAATATGCCCGCGGGTGCCGGAAGAAAAAGCAAATCAAGCCCGCGGTTAAAGGGTTAAGGGTGTCATTTCTCAAGAGTTTGTTCCATTTGGTCAGACAGCCAGTAAGGAGTTGTACTTGGACATCCTGCTTTTGAAGGAGGCATTGCAAAGGAAGAGGCCTGAGGCATGGACAGACAAAACCTGGATGCTGCATCATGACTGCACCTGCTCACGCTTCATCCCTTATCCATGACTTTTTGGTTAAGCACTAGACGACTATCGTTCTCCAGCCACCCAACTCTCCGGATTTTCCACCTTCCCCAAAAGTTGTGGCATGATGGGGCTAGTGTAGACTAAAGCTCAAAGTCTCCACCACACAGTTGCGATCATGATATGGCTGCTAGTTGGTGTGCTATTTAAGAAGTTCAGTTTCTTTTTGTACAGACCTTGTATATATGTTTTACTTCTGTCTAGCATAAATTCAAATTGCATATCATCATTATTCAGTCTCATATGAATCTTGCTCCCTCAGACCCTTTCATGGTGCAACAGTTGTGTTAACATGCTCAGGTGCACATTCCTTCCCCTTCAGAATGATCAGTCATACTCTTGAGCCAGTATTTTACAGTTTCTTTATGTACCTCATCACCATGTGTTACCTTCCCTGTCTTTGACATGTTTATAAACTTTTTCATATCAGCTATTGATATTTTCTCAGGCACAGTGTTTCTTCCTTGTGCACTGTTATGATTCATCTCTCACCATTGCCAGTCAACAGTTTTTGCCTAGATAATCTCTTCATCTGTTGCTTATTTCTTAGTTGTTCTTTATCTAGCAGATCAAGCAAAACTTTTGTTGCACTTCCCTTGTCATGGATAACAAGAATTTATATGAATTTGCATTCATTTGTGTGATGCTATTTTACATAGCCTGTAAACAGGAATGGACTCGAGGTGAAATTGCAGCTAGAGATTTTTAAATGATGTTGAATCTTTGAATCATTGGCAGACTCTAACCATAGGAATAATTGATAAGTGCATAGTAGTAATATTGCACTGTACTCGTAAATACTGTATTAGTTTGTAATATGTAGATCTCTGACATTCCAGACAGAATCAATAATTTGCCACCACTAGAATACTTCATGAAGGTGGACAGCCAAGTGAGAAAGAATATGTTTTTTAAGGTGAGTGCCATTGTATATTGCTGTGTATGTTTATTCTTTTGTAAATATTCATGTGCTATGATTCACCACCACCATGACCTTATCTTTATCATTATGCTTATCTTTATCATTATTCTTATCCATATCTGCTCACCATCCACTCACTTGATGTAGTGCTACTTTGGGTGTCTGCCCTTTCCTGTCTTCCTTCCTTCTGTCTTTCTTTCCTCTTCCTTCTGCATATGGGTGACTTTACACTTCCTCTTCTGTCTTTCTTTCCTTCACTCTTTCCTCTTCCTTCTGCCAGTGGGTGACTCTGCACTGAGTGACAAGCCAGATGGTTTCCTGTACACCATGAAACCATTTACTATGCTGGGTGGTAACCATATAACCAAATTATGGCGCCTGGTGGTTTAGTGGGTAATTAAGACGCTCCAGTCGGATTGAGCCTGTGTAGGTTCATATCCAAAGGGTTGTTGGGGTTTATTGCTAATGTAATGCCACTCAGGGAAGAGTGAGGCTGGTCACTCTCATCTTAAATGTCAGTACAAACTTGCCCAGCTGCTGGTTCGTGCACTCCTCATGGGGCGGCATAGGATTGGATGATGGATGAATGGATGGATTTATATTTGTCCTTATTTTCTTTATCCTTAGTACTGTGGTGTGTAGAATGGTATCTCTAATGCAGGAGTTTAAAGTACTAGGTAATAGGTGTCCATACTAAGGTGTGGAATGTGTTTTAGGAAGCAGACCATATTCAAGCTGAGTAGTTTTTGATGAAAAGTATGTTAAATCTAGATGTTGTTCAGATTTACCACTTTCCACTGGAGTTTCACCATTTCCTCTTGTTTGAAGTGATTTATTTTACTTTTTGTTTATTTATTTATTTATGCATTTTATGTTTGCTTGCTGCAAAAATCAGAGAAGCAAGTTCTGACTTGTGACTTGTGCCAAAATCTTGATTTGTGTGCTTTGCCTTTGGTGATGGTACCAGACATCAAACAAAATCAGTCATATATAATCTCCCATAAAATCAGTATTCCATTATGAATTTTTATCAGTTAAGTGGCAAATCCAACATTTTTAAAGATGTCCAGTCAAATTTATAAAAAAAAAAAAAAAAAAAAAAAAAAAAATCTTCAGTAAGCTTTGTGCTATGACTATGAAATACTTGTGTTTTTTTTATAAAAATTTTGGTGAATTAGTATTTCACATGGACATATTACCCCTTACATGAGGATTTCAGAAAAGAGTAATTCATATCCGTAAGTTCAGTATTTCTACAAAATTACAGGACAAGAGGGTGCCCCAGTTTACACCTTTACCTACTCACTGGCTTAGGGAAGAAATGTTGACTGTATGTAAGTGTTCTTACTCACTCACTTGAATAGTTATTCAGTACATAATTTTTGTTTTATTTTATTCCAGTCGGTGAAACGTGGTGATATATTGTATGTACGAGTTGCCAGCAATGCACATGAGTTGCTTCACACAGTGAAAGTGCAAGCAAAAAGAGGTAGCACAGTTCGTGATTTAATCGATGCTGATATTAAGGTGAGGTTCTTATACGTGTTGTTCCAACATTTAATATAACTTTTATTTAGTGGTAATTTTTTAAAAGGTCACTTAATACTGAAATATGATGTAGTGCTGGTGCAGTAAAAGCTTAGTTACATGATCTATTTGAGGCCAGAAGTATCAGTTTATTATAACAGAATTGTTTGTTCTCAAGGTGGCTGCATATTGATTATCCTTTCTCCTTTGATATATGTACTGTAAATTACATTTTCATAGAGGTATGCAGTCTCTTGCTTTCCCTGGTTGGTATGAATATGGAAATTTGTGTTATGATGGTAAATGTATTGAAAATGGGAGAAACTATGTAAGACATCTGCTGGTGGTCTAAGACATTGCAGTTTCCAAAAAAGTGATAGGAAACGAAAAATACTCTGATGAACATTTCGGAAAGCAGATTTTTGGAGGTGGGGGCATTCACCATTCTCTCACTCAATGTAGTGCTGCCCTTGGATGACTGCCCTTTCCTCTCTTTTCTCCTCCTTTCCTTCCTTCCTCTTCTGTCTTTCTTTTCTTCTTTCTTTTCATTTTCCTTCTGTCTTCAGGTAACTCAACACTGAGTGACAAGCCAAATGATTTCCTGTACAGCAGGAAACCATTTATTACGCAGGATGGTACCCGTATAACCAAAATTTGGTGCCTGGTGGTTTAGTTGGTAATTAAGTCGCTCCAATAGGATTGAGCTAGCACAGATTTATATCCAAGGGGTGGTTGGGGTTTATTGCTCATGCAATGCCACTCAGGGATGAGGGAGGCTGGTCACTCTCATCGTAAATGTCAGGACCAACTTGCCTAGCCCCGGGCTCCTACCCTCCTCTTGGGGCAACACAGGATTAGATGATGATGATGATGATGAAATTTTTGGATATCACAGGCTATCATCAGGCAGATTATTTGTTGTATAATGTCACCATGACAGTTATCATTTAATATGAAAGACCTTATGAAGGCAGTTGTTATTTAATGATGATAATTTAATTCTTTATTTTCATAATTGTTTTAGTAAGGTCATTCATATTAAATGGTAATTGTCATAGTGACATTATTCTAGGACAGTAGTGACCATCATCCACTCACTTTATGTAGTGCTGTGTACTTCTTCCTTAGCCTTTAACTTTTTTTTTTTTTTCCTCTCCCTGCCCTCCTCTCTTTCTATTTCTCCCATCTTTCCTGTCACTTCTTATTGCTTTTCTTTCCATTACAGGTGGCTTTACATTGAGTGACAAGCCAAATGGTTTCCTGCAAGCCAAGAAACCATTTACAACGCTGGGTGGTAACCATATAACCAAACCATACGTGCTCCCTACGTGTCAGCAAGTGGGGTGGTGGAGGGTTAGTGCCCCTCCCCGTTAAACAAATAACTCAAAGTCAGTGGCCACCCCTTACGGGATTATGGCGTCTGGCAATGGATGGATGGAAAATAATCTGCCTGATGATGGACAGCGATGGGTGGAAAATTTGCTTTTCAAAAGCTTCACCAGAATATTTTATGTCTTTTTACTACTTCTCTGGGAGAAACTCGATTCCATTTCACCAAGTTTCGCACTGTATCAGTGATGTCGTCAACATCTGTAGCATTGATAAAAGTCTTCAGTACTGGATATACCTTTTTGTATTGCATTCATATTGGTTCTCATGGTAATAAATAGAGGTTCATCATGTGCTGAGGATTTACATCAACACTACAGGCGTTGACAACATTGCTGATGGTGCCAAACTTGGTGAAATGGCGTAGTTATTATCTGTGTACGGGAAATCTTACTCCTGCAGGCACTTTATTTGGTCTAGTAATTGTCTGAGATGCACATTCTATCAAGGAACTATTTTAGCTTATGAGAAATCAGTCAGTGATTCAGAGAATGTTGAGATAACCTATGATATATCTGTCAAGGAACTGTCTTTGCATATGGGAAGTGTGTTAATGTTTCATGGAAAGTTGTGATAATCTGTAACTTGTGTGGTGATGGTTTAGGCTCATCTGCGTGTGGAAGACACCAAGCCTGATCCCATTGACTGTGATGATGCGGGGCGGTGGCTGCTGCAGACCAGGCTGTGTGTGGAGGTGCTGGAGGTGGATGCTAGTGACTACTACCTTCTGGTGGGGACTAAGGGTGTTACCATCCCACAGCATCTTAAAGACAAAATCAGACTTGGAAAAGTCACAGTCAATGACAGGCCACCCATCATCAAGTAAGGCTTGCAAGTTTTAGTTGTATTCATAATTGGCCTCGGTTAACCCCTTCTATCGAGTGATATTCTGTTTTTTGCTCTCTGTTTCCATATAAGTCTTTTGACCTTAGAAGAACGCCACATTACTAAAAGGGTTAAAGAAAACTACTTTCACCATTCATTTATAAAGGCTCAAACATGCTTGCCTGCATCAGCGTTGGTCACCCAGTGGTGGCTGTCCATGTTACTCGATCTCTATTCAGTTCCATATCCCTGAGGTCACACTATAACCATATCCCAGGTTGTTTTCAGTCTGCCCCTTTCAAATCTATCCTGAATGTTCACATCTCTCAGACTGTGCCCCTGGTTGTTATCCTCCATCCTCTCCACATGCCCAAACCTTCTCAATCTGCTCCTCATCACATCACAAATACATTCAGGTAAACAACCTTTCTCTCAGCTCTTCATTAGAAATCCTGACTCCTCCAGGCCTGTCATTCAAGGACCACTACACATCCATCTGATCATTATTATCTCCGTATGTCTGAGTCTGCTAATATCCTCCTCCTTTGCTGCCCGTGTCTTATTAGTGTACAGCATTACACTCCTAACATATGCTACATACCAGGACCCCATAGCATGAAGAGAGAGCCCTCTTAGCATTAGGTGGAGCAACAACTTGAACATCTAACCACTTCTTACTCTTGCACCCAAGCTAGCTCTTCTAGGTACTGAGTTAGTCCATCCTTCTTCTGTATGCTCAGCTTTACATGCTGCACACACAAAATCAGTATATTTTGCTGCCTGCCTCTAATACCACCATGTCTCTTATACACCCACTTATCACAGACACTGAACAAGATGGAATTAGTACAGTAATATTCCGATTATCCATTGTAATATAGCCGAGGCCATGTGTTGCAAATTTTTGTTTGATGTCACATTACCCCCTACCAGCCCCTCTAGGGTGGATATAACCTTAACGAAAACCCTGTACTCCACCGTATTTTACTGTATAACTACCGGTATCTGAACATAGAGAAAGTATCTTAAAATAGTCTTCCAGATTAAAAAGCATCATGCAATATATTATGCAGTATAAATGTACTGTACATGCAGTATACTGTGTATACAGTACAGTATAACTAATGTACTTGGACCACAAGGGACACAAACACTTACGAACATATCAAACTACAGCTACTTACACAACATAGTACCCAACATCTGGAAGTATGGTACTATCATCACTATCCCCAAACCCAACAAAGACCCCATGTTGCATTCCTGGCACTACCCCATCAGACTCCTCTGCACCCTCTCAAAGCACTGAATTACTAGTACTACAATAAGCAACACCTCACATCCCCTTAGCCCCATCACAACATAGTTTTAGGCCACTACACTCCACAAACACTCTTCATATAGATCTTGCACAAAGAGTTATTGATGGCATCAATTCAGCTAGGCCACCACACACAACATTCCTAGTCACACTAGACAGTAGCAAAGCTTTTGATGCCATCCCTTGCCAAAACCTCACAAACAAAACATTCAACACAAACTTGCACAGAAACACCAAAAGATGGCTGGCAAACTACTCCGCAGGCAGATGCGCACATGTAACATTTGCCGGTTGGTCATCGAACATCAGAAACTTCATAAATGGTGTCTCTCAAGGATCTGTTTTGTCCCCTACACTCTTTAATCAATACATGCATGACAGACCCACACCCTACATGCCACAGATACACATAGCTTCCTATGCAGATGACAACACTTGCATGTACACACCAAAATGCAGACACAGCCTCACACATCCTCCAACCTCACCTCAACACACTACACGAATGGTTCATCACAAACAGACTCAGTACAGCCCCAGCCAAATCAGTAGTGACTCTTCTCACAAACTGGACAACAGAACATAGTCACATGCCTTACCATAAACAACCCCCCCCCACACACACACACACACACTGCTGTCTCAGTCTCTCATCACACTTGCATTCACACACACACACACACACACACACACACACACACACACACACACACACACACACACACACACACACACACACACACACACACACACACACACACACACTTGGTAAGCTGCTGTACTCAGGCAGTTGCAAGCGCTGGTTCGAATCCTCGCAATATTTAATCTGTATAAATTACTGGAAACTCAAGATGTAAGGAAAGCCCCAGGACCTGATGGAATTTCTAATTGGGTACTGAAGGAATGCAGAGAACAACTGGCGGATAAAATTCACAGCTTAATTGTATGCTCACTGGAAGAGGGGAAAGTGCCAAAAGAATGGAAGAGGGCAAATGTGGTACCAATTTACAAGGGAGGAAACAGGGAAGAACCCCTGAATTATAGACCAGTGTCTCTAACCAGCATGGTCGCAAAATTGTGTGAGAGAATCCTGAAAGACAGATGGATAAAATATCTGGAAGAGATGAATATTTTGGCTGAATGTCAGTTTGGATTCAGAAGTGGAAGGTCATGTGTTTCAAACTTGTTGAGCTTTTACTCAAGAGCGATTGATGTGGTACAGGAGAGAGATGGTTGGGTGGATTGTGTGTACTTAGATTTAGAGAAGGCCTTTGACAAGGTACCTCATAAGAGACTAATGTGGAAACTAGAATATATAGGAGGACTAAAGGGGAAACTTCTGGAATGGATGAGAGACTTTTTGAGAGACAGACAAATGAGGACAGTAATAAAGGAAAAGATGTCTGGATGGAGGGAAGTAACAAGTGGAGTCCCTCAAGGCTCAGTGTTGGCGCTTGAGGATGCGAAAGTGGATGTATGTGGAATAACTGAAACAAAATGGAGAGGAGAAAGTGTGAGAGAATGGGAGTATGGATGGGGTATATGTGCAGGAGTAGATGAGAATGAGAGGGCAAAGGAAGGAGTGTGTATAGTTGTGAGTAAAAGATGGAAGAAGAGCATAAGACAGTATGGATCAGTTGGGTCAAGGATTGTGTGGGTAAAGTTGAAAGTTGGAATACAAATGTGGGCGATTGTGTGTGTGTATGCGCCAACGCAAGATCGTGCTAGAAGAGTGAGAGAAGAGTTCTGGACAAATGTGGAAGTGTGCATGGAAAAGTTTGGAAGGAATGAGAGAGTGTTTTTGATCGGTGATATGAATGGTAAAGTTGGTAATGTGAAGGTGGATGGAATAGTTGGTGAGTGGGGTGTGCCTGCTGAGATAGATGAGAATGGGAGTGCGTTAGTGGACATCTGTGCTGGGAGGGGGTTGGTAATAGCCAATACCCTCTTCAGGCATAAAATGATCCACAGGTATACATGGCGAGTGATGAGAAGGGTGGGTGGTGAACTGAATGAAAGGAAGGCAATGATTGATTATGTGTGTGTGGATGAAAGGATGCGAAGATGTATATTGGATGCAAGAGTTTATAGAGGTTGGGGGAGTGGCCTTTCTGACCACTACTTGGTGGTGGCCAGAATTAGGATGCAAGTAAGATGGAGGAATAGAAGAAGGGAAAGACGAGAGGAAGGAGTAGTTGCAAGGAGAGTGGAAAGGTTACAAGAGGATGAGAAAAAGGCAGAGTATAAGAGAGAAGTGTGGAGGAACGATTGGGCAAATATGAATTGGAGCAGATGGGAGACGTGGAAGGTGTGTGTAAGATATTTACAGAAGAAATATGTGCAGCATGTGATGTGGTGTGTGGAAGGAAGAGAAGACGGAGGGGGGTGCAAGGAACAGCGTGGTGGACTGAAGAGGTGAAACAGGCTGTGGCACAAAAGAAGAAAGCATACAATGAATGGATGAGAAATAGGGGCGTGGAAGAAGTTGAGAGGCAGAAGAGAGAGTTATATGTGGAAAGGAAGAGAGATGTGAAAAGATTAGTAAGAGAGAGTAAGAAGAGAGTGGATCAGGAATTTGGAAGGAATTTGAGTGTAAAGTGGAGGGACTGTAAGAAAATGTTCTGGAGAGAAGTGAAAAGAGTAAGACAGGGTGGAAGTGAAGTTAGCAGGGGAGTGAAAGATAAACATGGTAGATTACTAGTGGAGAAGGGAGAAAAAGTGAGCAGATGGAGAGAACACTTTAAGGAATTGTTGAACGTAGAGGATGGAAGTAATGCGAGTATAAGTGGCTGGGGAATGGCTGGGAGAAGGAGGGAGGTGAGAAGACAGGTAGAAATCAGTAGGATAGAGGTTGTGGAAGCAATGAAGAAAGTTAAATCGGGGAAAGCCCCAGGAATTGATGGAGTGTGTGGTGAGATGCTGAAGCATGGGGGAGAGATAGTAGTAGAATGGATGTGGAAGATGTGCAGATTGGCCTGGGAGGAAGGTAGAGTCCCGGAGGATTGGAAGTCAGGTATAATTATTCCCTTGTACAAAGGAAAAGGGGAAAAAGAAGTGTGTGGTAATCATAGGGGCATTTGTCTTCTTAGTATAATAGGAAAAGTGTATGGTAGGATACTTATAGACAGAGTTAGAGAAAGAACAGAGAAATTAGTTGGAGAAGAACAGGGAGGCTTTAGGAAGGGAAGAGGTTGTGTAGATCAGATATTCATTCTTAGATCTTTAGTGGAAAAGTTTCTAGAGAAGGGAAAGAAGTTGTATGCGGCTTTCATGGATTTGGAGAAAGCATATGACAGGGTGGATAGACAAGGATTGTGGAAAGTGTTAAGAATATATGGAGTAGATGGGAAGTTGTTGAATGCTGTGAAGAGTATGTATGATGGTGCTAAGGCTGCAGTGCGTGTGGATGGTGAACTAAGTGAATTTTTCTCTTTGAAAGTTGGGTTGAAACAGGGATGTGTCATGTCTCCATGGTTGTTCAATCTGTACATGGATGGGGTAATAAAAGAGGTACAAGGTAGGGTAGTGGATGTTGGAGTGGCCCTGGTGAGAGAGGATAGTGTTTGGAAACTCCCTGTACTGTTGTTTGCAGATGATACTGTGTTGTTGAGTGAAGATGAAGGGGAGCTGCAAGGCTTGGTGGATGAGTTTGAGAGTGTAAGAAACGGAATCTAAAGGTGAATGTAGGGAAGAGTAAAGTGATGGTCTTTGAGAGAGGTGAAGTCAGTGAATGTATAGCGAGGTTGGATGGTGAGGAATTGGAAAATGTGAGTACGTTTAAGTATTTGGGTAGTGTGATGAGTAAGGATGGAGGTTTGGAGGGTGAAGTGCTTGAAAGGGTACAGCAGGGAAGAAAGGTTGCTGGTTCCTTGAAAGCAGTGATAAGAAACAGGGAAGTGAGCATGGAAGTAAAAACGTTACTACATGACAGTATTGTGATACCAACTCTAACGTACGGAAGTGAAGCTTGGACGTTGTTGGAAGGACACAAGTCAAGAGTGAGAGCAGTGGAAATGAGTTATTTAAGAGGAGCTTGTGGAGTCACGTGGAGAGACAGGCTGACGAATGAGGATATAAAGGAGCGTTGTGGTGTTGATGTGGATGTGATAGGAAGCGTTGTGAGGAACACACTGAGGTGGTTTGGCCATGTGGAGAGGATGGAGGGTGAAAGACTGACGAAGAGAGTGTATGTGAGTGAGGTGGAGGGTGGAAGAGGGAGGGGGAGACCGAGGATGAGATGGAGGGATGGGGTGGAGAGGTATATGAGAGAGGGGGGTGTGAGTTGGGAGCAGGGTAGTGAAATGGCGGGGGACAGGGCGACTTGGAGGCGATTTGTTTGTGGCCACCCCAAACGGGATTGAGGCGTCTGGCAATAGATAGATAGATAGATAGATATGGTAGATGGAGTGAACAGTTATGCGAGTCTGTTTGCTGATGATGTAAAGATCTTGAGGAAGATAGAGGTTGAGGAGGATTGTAAAATACTGCAGGAGGATTTGGATAGGATACACAATTGGAGCCGGACGTGGGAAATGAAATTTAATGTAAAGAAATGTAAAATATTGGAAATGGGTAAAAGTACCAGGAGACCATCACTAAATTATTTTTTGGGTAATGAATTAATCACAAAAAGGAGAGAAGAGAAAGATTTGGGAGTGCTGGTCCAAGATAGTTTGTCACCAGAAAAGCACATTAACAAGATAGTTGGAGAGACTTATAAGCTCTTGACTAACATAAGAGTAGCATTTCATTATATGGATGAGGAAATGATGAAAAAATTGATAGTGGCCATGATCCGCCCCAGGTTAGAATATGCAGCGGTAGTGTGGTCCCCACACAAAAAGAAAGATATAAACAAGATTGAGAGAATACAAAGAACAGCAACCAAGATGGTCCCCAGTCTGACAGACCTGTCATACAGAGAGAGGCTGGAAAAACTGGATTTGCCTTCGTTAGAGGAAAGGAGAAAGAGGGGAGACATGATTGCGGTGTTCAGGACCATGGTGGGAGTAGATAAAATTGACAAAGAAGATCTGTTTGTATGGGATAAGAGAGCAACAAGAGGACATGGAATGAAATTGAAAAAGTCAAGCTGCTTGAAGGATATCAAGAAATATAGCTTTCCTTACAGAAGTATAGACTTATGGAATAGCCTGGACAAAGAGATCGTCCAGTCTAAAAACATAAACGAGTTTAAAGTTAAATTCGACTTATTGAGAAACAGCGACGGAAACCCACGAGCATAGTACATTCCATATATATCACAATTAGGTATATTCTTAAATATTTGGAACGACTTAGACAAAGAGGTGGTGCATGAGAAAAACATTCATGTGTGTAAAGGTAGACTTGATAAATGTGGATATGGAGACAGGACAACACGAGCATTGCTCAATTCCTGTATACTACAAATAGGTAAATACAAATAGGTAAATACACACACACACACACTGAGGCACCGAGAGAGAACAGACGCATGTCGACACTGCTCTATACCTGGCCAACTTGGCCAGCGGCATTACCTAAACACAGTATCTTTATATGAGTCAAGCTCTGTACAAGGTTAGACTAGATGGTGTTCTAATATAAAAAAGAAGAAGTTTTAAGTAAGACTTGGTCAAACAGAAAAGTAAACAAGCAGCGCAAGAATGCGCACAATCAGCTGATCATTGTTTAGTCTACAATCTGCCCCAGGGAATGTAAGTACTATATGCGCTTTTAGTACTGCAAAATGACCACATACTTTAGTAAAGCAAATTTGGAAAAGAAAGGAAAAGAAAAGGGATATAGATAGAAAGCAGGATGATTTCTACCAAGAACTGGTTGAAATGGAGACTCACAACAAACTGGTTGAACGTATACACAGGTTAGAGACGGCTTTTCAAAATGCAATTGATGAAAGTAAGAAACAGATACACTTGCAAAAGGAAAAAATAGAAAAATTAGGAAAGTAAGTCAACAAGAAAGACACAACCATAAATGAGCTAACAGTTGAAGCAGGTACACCTAGGAGGAAAATTAGTGAAATGGCAAGTACAGTAGTCAACCACGAGAGTATTATGGAAGAGTTCAAAAATGATACAGAGACAATTAGGCAAGTAAGCAGTCTGTTAGATCAGAGCAGTGATATTGAGGAGAAGATAACACAGGTGAATGAAGCTGTGCAAAGCTACAAAAATGATGTGGAAACCACTTATGCTGAAATGGTGAAAGTAAAGAATGACTTGGAAACAAGGGTGGAAGAAAAAAGCATTAAAAAGGAAATGAAAAGAACAATCCAAAACAATCCTAAGTTAGTCAGAGATTCAGTAGATATTAACAAATCTATAGTAATCACTGGTATAGAAGAGGAAAAAGTAAAAAACAAAATCTCAAGAGACAAAAAGGAGATGGCAAATGTAATGGGCATATTGAAAGAAGTATCAGAGGAAATCTGTAGCAAAGACATAGAGGAACACAAAAGGTTAGGGAAATATGAGAAAAGCAAGTCAAGACCCTTAAAGGTAACCTTCCAGAGTGTAAACACCGTGGAGGAGGTACTAAAAAATGCAAAGAATCTTATGGAAAAAGAGGAGTTCAAAAATGAATGGATAAAAAGATGCCTAATACAAGAGGAACTGGAATTACTGAAAGAGAGGAGGGAGGAAGCAAAAACAAAAAATGAGAGAAGATCAGAGGAGGAGAAGAATACATTTTTTTACAAAGTAATTGGATTGTGGGTACGAAAATGGTACATAAACAGGAGGGAATAAAAAGGAGGAGGGTAGTAGAACCAAATCATGACAAGTATATAAACAAGATGATTAAGTTGACGTACTCAAATGTGGATGGAATGGTATCTAAATTATTAGAGATGAATGATTATGTCAGAGAAAATGAACCACATATAATATGCCTAACTGAAACAAAATTAACACCAAGGATATCGAATGACATCCTAAACTTAGAGGAATATAATATATGGAGAAGAGATAAGAACTTAAAAAAAGGAGGAGGAATTATAATATTAACTAAGAAAAATCTAAAAGTCAAAGAAATAGAATTAAATATACCCTCACAAGTAGAACTGATTGCAGTTGAGATAAATACATCTGAAGGGAAAGTAATTGTAGCCAATTTGTACATGCCACCCAGATCAAATACATAGGAAAGAGACGAATATGAGGACCTGGCGGAGAGTACAAGTCAGAGTTTAAAAGCATTATTACATAAAATGGAAGAGAAATCGAAAAGAATTATACTAACTGGAGATTTTAATACAAATATAAATTGGAATACTCTAGATATAATAAGCCAAGAAAGCTGTTGGGACCCAAAACTCCTGGATCTTGTGCAAGAGTTTTTCCTAATGCAGCATGTAATGGAAAGCACCAGAAAAAAAGAACTCGATATGCCCTCAGTGCTAGATCTCATATTTACTAGGCAAGAAAATGATATTGGCAATTTAATATATCACCATTCGGCAAAAGCGACCATGTAGTACTAAATTGCAATTTCAGGATTGCATATGACGTACATAACAGCAATGAAAGTTACAAAAAAGAGCCTAAACTATAAAAAGGGAAAGTATCATGACCTAAAGAAGTACTTCCTAGAAACTGATTGGGAAAAGAAGCTTAGAGGACAAGATTTAAATGCTATATATGAAAAATTCTGTGAACTTTATGAAATAGGAGTCCAGAAGTACATCCTACAACACAAAGAAGCAGAAAAGAAAATAAAGAAATGGTTCAATACAGAATGTAAAAAATCAAAAGAAAAGAGAGATTTGTTGTGGAATAGATACAGAAGACACAATAGTGAAAGGGTATATAATAATTACAAACAGGCAAGAAACGATTATACAAGAATAAGGAGGGAAGACTAAAAACAGTTTGAGGAGGATATCATAAATAAAAGTAGTGATCAACCAAAGCTATTTTACAGCTACATCAGAAGCAAAACCAAAGTAAAAGATAAAATACAATCCGTTACGGACGATGGAATCACCTATACACAAGAGAAGGATATTTGTGAAGCACTAAAGAATTTCCAATCAGTTTTTACAGAGGAAAAAAATTTTGAGAGGGATTATGTGGAACATGCATGCCCACACATACTACCAGATATACAAACATCAGAAAAAGAAATACAAGGGGAGCTAAGTAAATTAGACGGAGGAAAAGCAAATGGTCCTGATGAAATTTCATGTTGGGTGCTACGTGAATGTGCAAAGGAGTTAAGTAAACCATTATTTTTATTTTTCAAGAAATCCTTGAGTCAAGGTAAACTACCTGATATTAGGAAGAAAGCAAACATTGTTCCCTTATTCAAGAAAGGGAATAGACAAAATCCACTTAACTACTGACCAGTATCACTAACCTGTGTTGTAAGCAAGATATTAGAAAAGCTTATAAGAAAAGCTTGGGTAAATCGCCTTGAAGAACACAGTATGATAACAGAAAGACAGTTTGGTTTCAGAAAAGGAAAATCATGTGTTACTAATCTGTTGAGCTACTATGACAGAGTAACAGACACATTACAGGAAAGAGAAGGATTGGTGGACAGTATCTATTTAGATTTCAAGAAAGCATTTGACACAGTACCACACCAAAGACTTTTATGGAAACTGTGCCATCAAGGAGGAATTCGAGGCAAATTGTATTGTTGGATGCAAGCTTTTCTCATAAGAAGAGAAATGAGAACGGTACTAAGAGGAAATTACTCATCATGGAAAGAAGTGACTAGTGGAGTACCACAGGGTTCAGTGCTGGCACCAATCATGTTTTTAGTGTATATAAATGATATAGACAGTAACTCTGAAAATGAAAGCTATCTAAATATGTTTGCAGATGCTGCAAAAATACAAAGGAGTATTATTAATACAGACTCTTGTAGAGAGCTACAAGAAGAATTAAATAAACTTCATGAATCGAGTAATACATGGCAAATGGAATTCAATGTGGACAAGTGTCATGTAATCAAGTTTGGAAAAAGTGGAAAAAGACTTGATTGGGATTATACATTCGTTTCATTTCGTTTCGTTTTGTTTTTAAAGGCTCCAACATGCTTGCATGTGTTGGCCTTGGTCACCTAATGGCGGCTCTCCACGCTGCACGATCCATTGCAGCCTCCCTGTTCAGTCCCTTAACCCTAAGGTCACACTTAATGACCTCGTCCCATGTCTTTCTCGGTCTACCCCTCACAACCCCACCCCCAATATTAACACTTCTCACCTTTCTCACCCAATTATCATCCCCCATCCTCTCCACATGTCCAAACCACCTCAATCTACCTCTCCTCATCACAACACCAATACACTCCAGTCCCATCCTACCTCTCAACTCTTCCATTGTAAACCCAGCCCCTCCAGGCCTTGGACGCAGGGACGCACTGCACATCCACCTAATCATTGTCATTTCTGTACGTCTGAGCCGGCGAATGTCTTCCTCCTTCACTGCCCAGGTCTCACTGCCATACAGCATTACACTCCTAACACATGCTGCATACAAAGACCCCTTAGCACGTAGGGAGAGCCCTCTCAATGTCAGGAGAGGCAAGAGCTCCCTGAACTTCTTCCAACCACTTCTCACCCTAGCCACAGAGCTAGCTCCAGCCCCACCTCCAGCACACAACATGTCTCCCAAATAACAAAACTCTTCCACACACTCAAGAGATTCACCAGCAAGTTCAATCCTTTCACGTCTGACGATCTCCACCTGCTCACCCCGGCACACCGTACACATAAAATCAGCATTATCTCGCAGTCTACCTCTGATACCACTACATCTCTTATGCACCCATTTATCACACACACTGCACAAGATGGAATTACTTCCCACGCCCTTGTGGCAAACTGCACATGGCCACTCTCCCTCGTCTTTGACAGTACCGCCACCAACCCTAGATATCATCACTTTTGTTTTATCTGCATTTACCCTTAAACCCTTTTGCCCCATACCATCTCTCCACTTCCTAAACCTTTCCTCCGCCTCCCTTTCATTCTCTGCAATCAACACCAAATCATCAGCATACAACAACTCCCACGGGAGTCCGTTTCTAAAGTCACGTGAAAGGGCTTCAAGAACCATGATAAACAACATGGGACTCAAGACTGACCCCGGATGCACACCAACATTCACGGAAAACTCATCACTCAAATCTCCATTCACTCTCACCTGGGTGTGAGCACCCACATACATGGCCATAACCACCCTAACCAGCCACTCCTCCAAGCCATGCTTTCTCATTGCCCACTTCACCACCTCTCTAGGGACTCTGTCAAAGGCCTTTTCCAAATCAACAAAAACAAAATAAAGATCCCATCTCCTACCAATATATTTTTCCTGAAGCTGTCGAACAATGAATATGGCATCAGTGGTCCCCCTACCTGGCATAAGCCCAAACTGCATCTCATCAATATTCACTCTTTCTCTAATCATACCTTCTAAAACTCTCTCCATTACCTTCATTATCTGATCTAAAAGCTTTATACCTCTATAATTTCCTCTTTCCAGGGCATCACCCTTCCCTTTATACACATTTACAATTATACTCTTCAGCCAATCATCTGGGACAACACACTCATAAATAATCCTGTTTATCAGGTCAGTGACTAAACTCACCCCTATATCTCCTGAGGCCTTCAACATTTCGGCAGTCAACCCAGACACACCTGCTGCCTTCCCCACCCTCATCCTGCCTATTGCCTCACTCACAGTAGCAGTATCAATCAAAGGCCAAGGGCCAGACACTGGATCTGCTGGCTCCAAACCTTCCCTGTCCCAGTCAAACTCCTCATTCAACAACCGTTTATGATGCTTTCTCCATGCATCTTTAATATCCTCACTGTTCACCACTACCCTTCCTTCATCATTCTTCACACACTGCTCACCTATGATATCCCGATTATCCCTCTTCACCTGACCTGCCACCCTAAATATATTTTTCCTTTCCCCATGATTTAGGTTATCAAGTAATTGTCTCTGTGACTCAGACTTTGCCCTGTATACCTCTCTCCTAGCCCTACGCTTGGCAGCCAAATATTCCTCTTTGCTACCACCCTTCTTCCATTCCCGGAAAAGCCTTCTTTTCTCCTTAATTGCAGCTTCTACACCCTCATCCCACCACCAAGTTACTTTATGTCTTGGTGGTCCTCTTGTCCAGCCGCATGTTACATCAGTAACTCTCAAGAAATTGTTCTTGAGGGCTTTGTACTGTTCATTAACGCCTCTGTCTACAGCTCCCTGTTCAGCCACCACTCTCCTCAACTCGCTATAGAAGGCATCCCTTACTACTTGGTTTTTCAGCTTCCATATTTTCCTCCTAGGTACATAAGTCCTCTTTTTCATCACTTGTTCTTTAAGCACCATATCACAAATCAATAGTTTGTGCTGCTGCACACACTCCTCACTTCCTATAACTTTAACATCCCTCACTAACCTCCGATCGGCCCTCCTAACCAGAAAATAATCTATCTGACTGCTATTTCCCCCAGACTCATACGTAATTAACCTACTGTCTCTTTTCCTAAAATATGTGTTGCACACAATCATGTCCGTTGCCTCCCCAAACTCAAGTATCCTTTCCCCTTCTGCATTCCTTAGACCATATGCACATCCCCCATGCACTCCTTCATAACCTTGTGCTGCTTCACCTACTTGACCATTTAAGTCCCCTCCCAAAATCACTATCTCATCATCCCACATACCACCCACTACACGTATTAAATCATCCCAAAATCTATCTTTCTCTGATTCATCCAATCCTGCCTGTGGAGCATATGCCGATATAATCACAGCTATCTTTCTTCCCAACAGAATTTTCACTACCAATATCCTATCGCTTACTCTCAAAACATTCATAACATATTCCACCCATTTCTCCGCAACCATCACACCAACACCTCCATATCCGTCTGTCCCCCCCTGCCAAAACAACTTATAGCAACAGTCCTTCCCAACAATCTTTCTGGCTGATCCACCCCTGTACCGGACTTCCTGCAAACACGCCACATCCACCCACCTCCTACTGAATGCCTCAACGACTTCCCCTGCTCTTCCCCTCAAACTTCCCACATTCCATGAACCCACCCTCATCCCCATGGGTGATTTACTGTCCTCAGGCTTGCTTTGAAACCTTTTTTGTTTTGTCATCTTCAGTATTAATAAATGGGGACAGACACAGCACAGGTCCCACTCACTGCACAATCCCAGGTCCAGGCAATGGATCTGGGACCCCTAGCCCACCAGCTTGCCAGTGGCTGTGGTAGTGGCCTCGGGGCACCCTGCCAGGACAGCTGCAGGGATACCCTCCAAGCGCGTCTTGGCACTGCAACTATCCTGCCATTATACATCCACTGATAGGGCAGCCTCCTGGGGCGCTACTCCCAGGTTCGGGCCCCTCTCTATTGGGCGGAAGCGGCAGCCTGGGAACCGCAATGCCCTGTATCCTCTAGCACAGGCCCGAGCCCCATCTCGCCCTGGACCCATGATCTATGCCGGCGGAACCCCCACCACGCCTCCCCCCAGAAGTCCGCCACTAGGTACCGGGGGCAAAGTTTTCTGGCCGCATGCCCTTGCTGGCACCAACCCCTGTAACGTAGTGGGATACGTTGTGTGAAATGTAAAGTGCATGTGGTGTAGTGCATAGATAGTTAGAGGAAATGTTTGGGAGAGTATGCTGGTCTACTCACCATGTTACTGTCACACTGAAAAGGTCAGCAAAGGGGGATGGTTAGATAGCTAGTGAAACAGGAGCTCCAGCTCTCCCTATCACCAGCATTCCCACTCCCCTCGGGAGTACTACCCTGTTCAGCCCGTGCTACGGCCTCCTCCTACATTAGGAAATAAAACCCTACACACATCAGAAAGAGAGAAGGACCTAGTTGTGATTGTCAATAACAGACTATCTCCGGCTGACCACATCAGTGAGAAGGTATGGAACATGTATACACTGCTTGCCAATATGAGAATAGTGTTTACATACATAAATGAAGACATGCTAAGAAAGATAAAAACATCATTCATCAGACCAACCCTGGAGTATGCATCAGTAGTCTGGAGTCCTCATCTCAAAAAACACATAGACAAGATTGAAAAAGTTCAAAGGGCCGCCACAAGATGGGTACCAAGTTTAAGGGATCTAAGCTACGAAGAAAGACTAAATAAACTGAATCTACGAACACTCCAGGAGAGAAGGAAAAGGGGTGACATGATTATGCTATATAACTGCATATCAGGAAAGGAGAAAATAGACATAAATGATTACTTAACGTATGGGGAAGCTTCAGCAAGAGGACGCTGCAAAAAACTGCATAAAAAGAGAGGTGATAAAGACGTAAGGAAATTTAGTTTCCCAAATAGAGCAATTGATCAGTGGAATGCACTACTGAATGAAATAGTGTGTGCCAAAACAATTCACAAATTTAAGGATATGTACAATAAATATGGTTTAAGACACGGGACAGTACGAGCTTGACTCATTCCTGTAAAGATACAGTTAGGTAAGAACACACACACACACACACACACACACACACACACACACACACACACACACACACACACACACACACACACACACACACACACACACACACACACACACACACACAAAACTTGGTGTAACATGCAGTACATCAGTGACATTTAAACAATGCATCACAAACATTAAAAATGAATTAACACCAAGACTCAACATCCTAAGGTCACTTGCCAGTACAACATTTGGACACAACAAAGAAACCACCATCGCAGTATACAGACAGTATGCATGTTCATTGATGAGTTATACAAGTCCTGCTTGGGCTTCTAACCTCACTAAAACACACTACAACACCCTACAGACCATACAGAAGAAGGCCCTAAAAATAATCACAGGCTACATTGCTACTAGACCTACGGACCACCTGCACCAAGAAACCAAAGTCCTCAAAGTCAAGGAATGTCTAGACACGAGAGGCACACAAATTCGTGCCGCAGCCTCCACAAACCCACACCATCCACTACACTACATGGCAGCACATCCACACACACCAAGGAACATCAAAACAACGCCCAGCACACGATACCATACACAAATACTGTCATCTCTCCCCTCCTCACCTGCCTCAAACCAGCTTCCAGGAGCATATCCATGCTTAGATCACTTGCCATTCCATTCAGTCACTCAGAGACAACACACAGCTGGATGCACGACCTCCCGATATCCATCCTTCTGAATCCTTCCTCCCTCGTCCACCTGGCCAGGCTGAGATGTGGGGATCATCCAGCCCTCTTGAGTTATCAGCAGAGGCTGTATGACAAATTCGCTGATGCCTGTCCAGGATGCAGCACAGTACCCCATACTATTAAGCACATTGTGGAAGACGGCATTGCATACAATCGCATGCACCAACTGTGCAACATACACTTATTGAGAGCTCTGTGGGAAAGCCTGGTCTCGGCCATGGCCTTCCTTAGGGACTCGGTGCTGTTAGGTCAGACTGCCTAGGGAACAACTACTACTACTACAACACAAAATATGCTCAAAGATCTCTCTGGGGAAGGCTGGTCTTGACCATGGCCTTTCTTAGGGACTCAGGGGTGTTGAGGGGAACAATTTCAACACTACCACTGCTACTGTACTTACAGTACAGTGTAACTCTACATGCAATACACTAGGTAATCTGCCTCCCCCCCCCCCCAAAAAAAAAAAAAAAAAAGGCCTTTGTGGTATTCATAATTTGTTTGAGAATTTTCTGAGTACATTTTCAAGTTTTGATGTTTTTTGTATTTCTCTTATAAGTAATGAATAGCATTTAAAAAGTAGTCTTAGTTTACAGTTCTTATCATTGCCAAAGACAAACTGACGCCATCTCTTGGTGCACTGAAGACAAGTGGATGTCATGTTAGAAAGCCATTTTTTGTGCAGAATTTCCCTCATCAGGGGTGATTTATTTGTACTTAACCTAAATTTTCATAACTTTTTTCCCCTAACTAATTTCCCATAACTTAAACCTAAACTGACCAATTTTATGTTAACCTATAGTTCTTCCAAATTATCGAGATCGTTTGGGCGTTGTCCCTCACGGGAATTCCCCTTCGTGCGACACTGCCAAATCTATACCAAAACACACCTCTCTGTCTCATGTCAGCTATTTTTCATTCATTCATTCATTGCCAGACGCCATGTATCCCAAACAGGGTGGCCAAGGGCTTAGAGTTAATTGTTTTACAGGGAGGGGCACTAATCCTCCACCAACCCCACTTGACATGTAGGGATGCCAACAGCATCTGGTGTTCCCAGGCGGTCACCCATCCAGGTACTAACCAGACCCAACGTTGCTTTTACTACTTCTAAATGAAATTTATTTACAGTATATATGTATATATAATTCTCTAATAAGGCTATATAGTGTAAGAAAAAGCCTATTGTTTTTAATAATAACAATGACTTTTTATTAATACCTCAACACTTGGCACCATTGCTTTCCAACGCTGTCACGCTTGGAGGTGAGTCAGTGAGGGTAGGTCAGGTGTCAATCCGCTGGTCACTTCCTCTATGACCGCCATTAAAGATGATAAGCTCCTACCCCTACTACTCGCCCTCATTTGCTCCACAGTCGAGAAAAAGAACTCTGTTTACAGCATTACAGTAATAAGTATTTTTTAGAAGAGAAGGCAAACAGAGGACCTATAATTCACAAAACCATATAGACATTTTACTGAAATAAATCTCCATAAAATGTAGATTTTATATGCAGAGAGAGATAGTGAGAGAGAGAGAGAGAGAGAGAGAGAGAGAGACAGTCAGGAGGTTTTCCTCAAATTCTAATAATTCATAAAACCATATAGGCTTTTTATAGAAATAAATCTCCATATAGCTTTGATTTTATATGCAGAGAGAGAGAGAGAGAGAGAGAGAGAGAGGTAGTGAGCTGGGAGTGAGGGTTGTCCCTTGAAGTTTGTCTCTAATCCAATAATTGGCCCTGTAGAAACTGTGGTAATGTCACACGTAGGGGAATTCCCGTGAGGGACAACGCCCAAACGATCTTGATATTTTGGAAGGACTATAATCAGACCTATCCTCATCATCATTCATCTTCATCACCTGGACCTCCTTTCCACCCTAGGGCAGGGTGAGGAATAGCAATGTCCAGACAGCCCAGGTTTGCCCAGTTCATTGGGCCATGCTTCCATTCACTCATCATTCAAACCCTTGAAATCCTGGCTCCATCAGATAGGCCAAAAAAATTTCACTAAGTTCTGTGGCTTCACATATACCTATCTGATAGAGCCAGTCCGAACACTATCACATTAAAAAGGGGTGCCAAATCCCTGGTCATGCACTTGTGTGCACAGAATTCATCCAATCAGCTCGATCTCATATAATTCCCTTAGCCTCACCAACTTCCATACCTCCCTTCCTCACACACTTATCCACCATATCCCTCCACCTCCTCCTTGGCCTACCTCACCTCCTTCCTCCTTCAGATTCGCTCACCACTCAATCGTTATCCATTCTCTCCACTTGACCAAACCATCCATCTCACTACACTCTCTTTGAGTTTAGTGTCTGCAGACTTCCTCACTCCACGTCTTTCATGAATCACATTATTCTGTATCCTATCCACTCAGTCATATAAGACAGATATTGAGTAATGCTGTCATCAGGAGTAATGAAGTGAATCTTACTGCTTTCATGCCCGGTCAGAGAAGCTTTGTGTGGCAGGTAGCAACTGACCATCATCAAGTGACTGTGCACAACTCTGAAGTACTGAAAGTGGCTTCATGGAATGTGAGGGCATTACATCAGGCAGAAAAGTTAAGGAACACAGAAAGAGAAATGGCTAGGATAGGGATCGATCATCTCGGTATGTCAGAGGTTAGATGGCCAGGAGTGGGTAGGATAGACTCGGATGAGACCACGATAGTTACTCTGGAGGTGAGACAGCAGAGAGAGGAGTTTGAATGTTCATCATCATCATCATCCAGACTCCCTTTCCCACCTTAGGGCAGGGTGAGGAGTAGCAACATCCAGACAGCCCAAGTTTGCCCACTCCAAAGGGCCATGCTTCCATTCACTCATCATTAAAGGCCTTGGAATCTTGGCTCCATCTGATATGCCAGAAACTTTCACCACATTCTGTAGGTTCACATAAACATATCTGATAGAGTCAGTCTGAACACTGTCCCGTTAAAAAGGGGTGCGAAATCCCTAATCATACACATCTTCTCACAACATTCATCCAGCCAGCTGGATATCTTGTCAGTCCCATACCCTCATTGACTTCCATGCCTCTTTTCCTCACACACCCATCCACCATATCCCTCCACCTTCTTGGCCTACCTCACCTCCGCTCTCCTTCATATTCGCTCCGATATACCTTGTTCACCACTCTGTTGTTATCTGTTCTTTCTACATCCATACCATCTCGGTACTCTCTTCGATTCTGGTGTCAACATCTTCAATTCTGGCGTCTACAGACCCTTTTCATATCTTTCACGAATCACATTACTTTGTATCCTATCCACCCTCTGTACGCCACGTACATTCCTCAGCAGACCCATCTCCACTGCTCTCACTCTTGACTTTTTACCTTTGGACCACAACATAGTCTTACATCCATATGTCAGAGTTGGCACTAACACTCTTCCATGTAAGCCTTGCACAGCCGCAACACTCCAGCCTCTGTATTTTATCAAGGCCTTCATAGCACCAGCTACTTTCCTTCCTTGTGTAACTCTACTTTTCACTTCTTTTGCACATTTTCCTCTTGTTTAAATCACTGTACCCAGTTATTTGAACTCTCCTACCATTTCTAGTTTCTTTCCATTCATTGTAACATCACACTGGGAGTCACATTCTCTGTTAATAACCAATACTTTACTCATTTATATATTTAATCTCAAGGCGCGACACTCACAGACATCTACAAAACTCTGCACAAGTCCACCACACTCTTCTCCAGTATTTGCAGGTAGCACTGCATCATCAGCATACAACAAATATGAGATATTCCATCCATCACCATTCATTACCAACACCATCCCTCTCTCCATTACTCATGTTTTTACTTCTCTCATCACCCCATCCATAAGTACAGTAAAAGTTCTCCAATCCAACCACCAATAATCCGAATATCCCAGTACTCCAAATTCTTCACAGCAGAATTTTTCAAAATTTTCTAGGCTTCATCTAAGGATTTAACAGGCTTGGACTTCCTGTTTAACGTGAATGTACCTGCCGGCAACTATTCATCTACAGTTCTATGCATTTCCTGTGAGTAAAACAGTAATGCATATAATTTTAAGTATTTATTTAATGATCATGTACATAATTCTAATGCTTTCGGAGGTCCCTCCCAACAGTCCAAAAAGAACAGTACTCCAAAATCCCTTGGTCCCCTGCCATTTGGATAACAGGATTTTTACTGTACAGTATACTGAACAACCATAGGGACATCACACAACCTTGTCACATGTCCACATTGATCATGAACAACATAGATTCTCACTTACCCATACAAATGTCTCGCTACCATCATAAAAACTCTTGATGGCACCTGGGAGCTTACCATCTACACCATACATTCGCAAAACCTTCCACAGTCCATCTCGATTGCTTTGTCATATGCTTTTTCAGATCCATGTATGCCATAAACATCTTTTAATCCTTCTCACCAGCCTTTTCTGTTATCTGTCTCACCTCGGATATTTGATTCACACATGCTCTGCCACTCCTAAAGCCACCCTGTTCATCACTCACTAGGACTTCTGAGATCTCTCTTACTTTATAATAATTCTACCATATACTTTCCCTACAACACTCAGTAAACTAATGTCACAGTGTTTCTTGCACTCACCTAGCACACCTTTATTTTTGTTCAGGGGTACAGTCACTGCTTTTTTCCACTCTACTGGCACAGTTTCACTTGTCCATGCCTTCTTACATATCTCCGACAAACACTTCATTCAGCTTTCTCCACTACACTTGCTCATCTGTGCATACACCTCACCAACCCCAGCTGCTTTCGTATTTTTCAGCCACTTCCCAGCCCAGCCTTCTTCACTGTGTGAGTGTCATGTTTCCTGGCACTGCATTCCATCACTGTACACCCCTCAAACCAATCATATTAACAGTTGCTTTGCTTCCTCCATTCCCATTCATCAGACCTTCGAAATATTTTTCCTCATCCCAATGAGTTAGTAATCTACCACTTACACCCTTCACATTGCTCTCAGGTGACTGCCCTGTCCTCTCTTCCTGCCTTCTTTCCTTCCTTCCTCTTCTCTCATTCTTTCCTTCATTCTTTCCCTTCCTTCTGTCTGTGAGTAACTCTACACTGCCATCACGCAAGACCTTCCTTCATTATCAGTACGTAAAGATATTGCTTCTTTAGCATTATTTTATAGATATTTTTACTGTAAGTGTTCAAACGAACTGGCTTCAATTGTTCCTTCCCTTCACATTTTCTCCCAGAATACTTGGGCAGCCGGGAGCGCCCATGAATTCACACACTCTTCCCTGCAATGCAGAACCTCTGCTTATCAAAATTCATTTATCCCCGGAACTACTACTGTCTGGAATTTGCTTCCTGGGAGTTGTTTCCCACAAACATTTGATTCATTTCAGTTCAAGTCCAGTTGTTATGGGTATTTTATGAATGGAGGATGCCTTTAGGCAACTTACTTTTTTTCCCTTTGTTTTTCCTTCCTCCATTCATTATCTGTTTAAAAAAAAATAAAAGGAAAAAAAAAAAGCCAAATGAATTTCCTGTACACCAGGAAACCATTTACTACCCTGGGTGGTAACCATGTAACCAAATTATGGCGCCTGGTGGTTTAGTGGATAATTAAGGCCCTCCAGTCGGATTGAATGTGGGCAGGTTTATATCCAAGGGATGGTTGGGGTTTATTGCTCACTTAATGCCACTCTGGTGGCTGGTCACTCTCATCTTAAATGTCATGACCAACTTGCCTAGCCCCAGGTTCCTACGCTTCTCATGGGGCAACACAGGATTGGATGATGGATAGATGGATATATTTATTAGTTACCACAGTTTAACACATACCATTACATTAATATGCATATGTTGTATTGATTGCTTATCACAGTTTATTGTTATTGCAGTAGTTTGGTGGACCAGGTAACCTTGAACAAGGAGGTTTTACTGTAATGTGATGTTGAACATTTACCTTGATATTGGGCATTGAGGCCTATCCAACCTTTGATGTAGGATTATGTAGCCTGGTAATAGTAAAGGTTTGTTAATACTCTGGCAGCGAGATGGAGAAGCGCAGCATCAAGTCATATTCCCAGACCCTGGAGCGACTCACCATGTACACAAACCCTCGCAGTATCAGACACCTCGCCTCTAAATTCAATATTGATCTCTTCTCTCATTCATCCCTCATGGGCAGTCTCAGGTGAGATATATGTATATTTTTCTTATCATTGATGAGTTTTGTATATCACTGAGTTATATGGGGGAAGGCAAAGAATCCTCTATGTATATTTTTCTTATCACTGATGAGTTTTTTTATATCACTGAGTTAAATGGGAGAAGGGAAAGAATCATTTATGGTATGTATTTTTTCTTATCATTGGTGAGTTTTTTATATGACTAAGTTAAATGGGGGAAGGGAAGGAGTCCTCAGCAGTATGCCAAACCTTTATATGTGCATTTATGTTACAGGAAATTTGTGTAAACAGGGATTTCACGAAATCCCCAGAGAATTCATGAAATGAGTTTAAACTGGGATGGGTTAATGTGGGTAAGGTTAATTTTAGACTGTGGTTAGGTTAGGCATGGATAATCTTGGTTAAGTGTAGGTTAAGTTGGGCTAGGTTAGTTAGGTTAGGTTAATTTATATGAATGCTTAACATAAATTAGCATTCATATCAATTAACCAAACCTATCCCAGCTTAACCTAAATCTAACCTAGATTATCCCTGCCTAACCTAAGCACAGCCTAAATTAACCTATCCCAGTTTAAACTCATTTCACGAATTCCCCAGGGCTTTTGTGAAATCCCTGTCTACACAAATTTCCTGTAACATATATACAGTAATCCCTTGATCATCTGACATGATAGAGCCAAAGGCATGACCAGAAAGGGGCAAACCCATACCCTGCCTGTACCCAACCTATATGTACAGTACCCCTCCTAATTTTGGCAGTGTTTTCCGGTCTTTCAGCAGTGTTTAGACAGAACATGCATGGGAATATCCAATATAATCCTAGACACTCAAAAAGCAATGCATAAACAACATAAGTCCACACAAAAATAAGTGAAGTTGCAGTAAGTATTTTTGACCCTCCCAGGAACCATAAGTTTTCAAAAAGTTTCTGGGACAATAGATTAATAGCTGCTTCTGCAACACAAAGAAAACTTTCCCACAGCCAGATATGGCCCCAGCAGTTGGTTATATTGGTATAAATTGCATACCATCATCATTACTGATGTTTATACAGTACTATAAGATAAGCTAATGAAAACATACAAAACTGATGAGTAAAAGTACAGTACAGAAATACAGTGAGAATAAACTTGTTCAAGAGTAAATGTTACCTTCAGTAGCTTCCTAGCATCCTAGTGCAAAATATTGCCTGCACTGTGAAGGAGCTAAGCATATGTCTAGATGCAGATTTTCATGAGTTTTCTCGTGGTATTTTCAGAATTTTGATACAGCCAATAGTACAGTAATTCCTCAGTTATCCAGACATAATAGAGCCAAAGGCATGTCTGGGTAGTGGCAACATCCGGATAATGAACACTATTCCTCTACCGCACCCAGACCCTACCTATACCCACCTCCAACCTATACCAAACTTATTTCTACAGACTGCCTGTCTATCTATCTATAGCCTGATGCCCTAATCCCACAAAGGGTGGCTGCAGACAAAATACCTCTAAGTCGCTCTGTCACCCATCATTTGACTGCCCTCCCCCCAGCTCACTTCCCCTTCCCTCATATACCTTTAAACTCCATCCCTGCACCTCATCATCGGTCTCCCCCTCCCTCTCCCTCCCTCCACTTCACCTACATAAACCCTCTTAGTCAGCCTTTCATTCTCCTTTCTCTCCACGTGTCCAAACCACCTTAGTGTATTTCTCCTAATTTTCTCAGTCACATCCACATCCACCCCACAACGTTCTTTCACTTCTTCATTCGTCAACCTGTCCCTCCATGTCACTCCACATGCTCCTCTCAGGTAACTCATTTCCACTGCTCACACTCTTGACTTGTTCCCCTGTAGCAAGATCCACACCTCGCTTCCATATGTCAGGGTAGGTATCACAATACTATCATGCAGTGGCTTCTTAACTTCCATACTCACCTCCCTATTTCTCATCACTGCTTTCAGTGAACCAACAACCTTCCTTCCCTGCTGTACCTTTCAAGCACTTCATCCCCTAAGGTTCCATCTTTACTCATCACACTACCCAAGTACTTGAATGCACTCACATTCTCCATATCCTCACAATCCAACCTCCCTGTGCATTCTGTGACTTCATTCCTCTCAAACACCATAACTTTACTCTTGTTTACATTAACTTTCAGACTCCTCTTCTTACACACTGTCCCAAATTCATTCACCAAACCTCGCAACTCCCATTCATCTTCACTCAACAATGCTGTATCATCAGCAGACAGCAACACTGGAATCTTGCACACCTCACCCTCATTCATTAAAGCCTCCCCCCACATCCACTGCCCTACCTTGCACAGTACCCATGTGTAATTTGGCAGTGTTTGCCGGTCATTCAAGCGTATTTAGACATCAACACACACGGAGGCATATCAAAAGTAATGGTAAACACCAAGAAAACCATGCAAAAAAAACAGAAAACCCAAAAACCCTACCAAACACTACAGTATGTACAGTACACCTCCTTATTTTGGTAGTGTTTTCAGGTCATTCTGGCTTATTTTGGCATCAAAACATGCTTAGGAATATCCTAAATAATTTTCAACACCAAGAAAACCATGCAAAAAAAAAAACTGAAAACCAAAAAACTATCTATCTATCTATCTATAGCCCGACGCCCTAATCCCGCAAAGGGTGGCCGCAGACAAAACGCCTCCAAGTCACTCTGTCACCCACCATTTGACTCCCCTCCCCCCAACTCACCCCCCCCTCCCTCATATACCTCTCAACTCCATCCCTCCACCTCATCCTAGGTCTACCCCTCCCTCTCCCTCCCTCCACCTCACCCACATACACCCTCTTAGTCAGTCTTTCACTCTCCATCCTCTCCACATGTCCAAACCACCTCAGTGTATTTCTCCTAATCTTTTCAACCAAAAAACACCCTTCCTAAACACTACTGTATGTACAGTACCCCTTCTTATTTTGGTAGTGTTTTCAGGTCATTCTGGCATATTTTGGCATCAAAACATACATAGGAATATCCTAAATAATTTTCAGCATCAAGAGAACCATGCAGAAAAAACAAAAAAAAGTCCTACCCTAACACCACTGTGTGTACAGTGCCTCTCCTATTTTTGGCACTGTTTTTGGGTCATTCTGCCATATTATAACCTCAAAACACATATAGGAATATCCTAAATAAATTTTAGCACCAAGGATACTAGGAAAGAAACCTAAAGCTACCTGCCGAAAAACATTTGGTTGGGGTACTTACCACCCAGAACACTGCCGCCAGGCTTCGTAACCCACCACCTCCAGCGGGTTGTCCCATGTGATCTAGTGGCAATCACTAGCATCTGACAGAGGATAAAGAATCGTCTTCATCATCCTCAACCTACTGGAGCTGTGCGTTGTGGTGGTGGTGGCCTTCCTACCTCAGGAGACTCCAAAGACAGCCACAAACTTACTTGTAACAGACTCGGCAGCTGTCGATGAGCTCGGTTGTGGGTCTGAAAGTGACAGCAGGAAATGAGGTGGTGGTGGTGGTGAGAATGGGCTGGCACTCGTGGGGGTCGCAGGCTTGAAGAATGAGTCGATCTTGGTCTGACGGTAGGACCAACGATTCTGCCGGAGAATAACAACAGCCAGGACTGCCCGCAGCTCCATCGCCAGGCTGAGCGGCACCAACTCCATGTCACAGTGCAGATGCTCAGCATACTCCAGCTTCCCCTCCAGGTAGCCATAGAGGACACTGAGATGAGGGAGTGAAGGAGTTGCGGAGGGCTGCGGGTCAGGGTCCTCATCCTCATCCTCGTCCTCATCGGTCCTGCTGTCCTCTTCTGTGGCCGCTGAGGCAGCAGTGGCGATCTCCTCATCAGACATGGTCTGGTATCTAGGATCGTTTCCACCGTCATCCAACCAATCCCGCACTTCATCAGTGTTCACCTGCTCTCCTGCCTGTCTGAGGTGACCGTGGAAATCATCCACGTCAAACCCATCGAAGTCGTGCTCAGCTTCAATTCCCTGCAGGAGACTAGACCATGCGCCCTCGAGGGTTTTAATGGAGACTTCGGGTCATAATGCCGAAGATTCTACAAGGTCTGCTTCCCACCTTTGGCCTCCACCATGTCCTCGTCATCCAACGTCACCATCACCCCATTGAGAAACCTCCGGCGGTACAGTCTTTTCGCAGCCATGATCGCACCCTGGTCCTTTGGTTGAATCTTAGGAGTCGTATTAGGCAGCGGAAACATAAACCTATTCCACCCGTCAAAAAACAACCAAATCCTTCTCAGACAGATGCACAGGAGCATTGTCCAGGAGGAGGAGTGCCTTCACCTGCTCATGAATGATTCCAAGGACTTCCATTTGATAACGGATAACCTCCTTAACGAAATGTCTGCGGAACCAATCTCCGAAGATGTTAACGGTAAACCAGGCCTTCACAGAATGGTACCACACAACAGGCAGACTATCTATCAACCCACAGAGACAGCGTTGTTGTTTTGCATGCCCAACAACAACAACGGGTTTGAGGCGGTGCGTCCCGTTAGCATTGGCACAGCACAAAACAGAGACACGTTTTTTGTACAACTTCTGACCAGGCACAGACTTCTCTCTTTCCTCAGCCAGGGTGTGGGTGGGCAAGGAGCAGTAGAACAGACCAGTTTGCTCAGCATTATAGACTTGACCTAGGGCAAGGCCCCTGTCCTTGATCAGGCACTGCAGTTTCTGGCAAAACGGGCCAGCTTCTTCCGCTGCCATGTCCAAGGCTTCACTGTGTGCTTTACAATTGGTAAGTCCATGACATACCTTGAATCTGAAGAGCCATCCCTCCAGCGTCTTGAAGTCCTGGACATTGTGCAGGCATGCAAACTTCTCAGCAGCAGCCTTCACTTTGGTCCCACACACTAGCACACCAGCTTCACTTTGATGACGAAACCACATCAAAGTCGACCGGTCAATAATGGCGTGCCGAGCCTGGGCCATTACCTTCCTGTTGCCGCATCATGTGCTTTTGCCAAAGTCCTGTCCATACTTTTTAAGCTTGTTGCATGACTTCTTGATATCAAACAATGTTGAACGGTCTATATCGTATTCGTGAAGAATGTGTCCTGTGGTCTAGCCCGTGTCAACCTCGCCCAGTATCTCATGCTTCTTCTCCAGACTCAGAACCTTCCTCTTCTGCTTTTCAGGTTGTGGTGGGACCATCAGCACACACACAAGAATGCAGCAGAGCAAGGCCACAACCTGATGAAGGTAGGGAACCACCACAAAAGCAACTGCAGTCACAGCCATCATTGCAAGCAGAACCACTCACGAGGAGCAGAATCACACCCAACGGTTGCTTTTGAGCACAGAGAAAGCTGCTCACAGCAAACTGATTTATGTCTATAAGGTTCACTTCCGTTTCCCCAGGCAAGGGTTAGTACATGACGGCAACAGCAGATGACCAGTAGATCACTGCCTCAGGCAGTGTATGACTCATACGGCCTGCCAGGTGACTCTGACCATTCGGTAGGGAAGCGGACAGGCGTGCGTGAAGGGGGGTTTCCGCATTAATCCCGGAGGCCAGGGGACTCCTGCCATTCAGTGTAGGGCTGGACGGGCAGTTTTACCATACATTAACTCATGGCTTGTAGTCTGTGTTGCACACGCGGTGGCCTGTACCCCTCAGCTGGGAACAATGCTCGCCTCCTCCGTTCAAAAATTACCAAAGAATTATCTGGAAGATATGCTCAGTGTCTTCCCCAGCCAAAATTACATACAATATCTTTACTTAACCTTACCAAATCTAACCTTTCCTAATAGGGCTGCTTGGTTAAGGAGGCTGACTGTTGTATTAAAACAAATACCCATACTAAATGGAAGTGTATTGTACTGTACATACAGTACTGTACACACATGCAGTAGAGTACTGTGTACTGTACAGTACTGTAGTACTGTACTGTCATATGCATTGGTGCAGAAATTACCGTAGTGATACTCTGTCATCATGGCGTGTGAAGGAATCTCTTTGTGTGTGTGGTGCGTGTATGTCTCCCAGTGGTCGTGCGATTTTTGACCTTCTGTAGAGAGGCGGATGGGGGCTGCCACCAAACATGTACTTGTGGGTTGTGGTCTGTGTTACATGCATGATGGCCACCCACATCCCTCAGCCAGAAACCACACTCGCCTCTTCCTTTCAAAAATAACCTCAGGATTTTCTTGAAAATACAGTACGACCTCACTATAATGGACTAATTAGGGCCCAAACCATTCCGATAAAAGCGACATCCAGACTTCCCCCTGCTAATCCGGACTTTTTCCGATATATCAGACATTAATCCTGATTGCTTGAACGGTTTTTAAACTGTTTTGACTACCATTATGGCACTGTACTTTGTTATAACGTCACTACATTAATCAAATGGTATAATATATAAAATACTACTGTACTGTACTGTGCACTGATAAATATGCCTTTTATTTACCTTATTGTAGTGAACATAGCTGAAGTGGTCAGGCAGTCCGGACTGCTTTTGGCTTTATCAGACTTTTTCCGATATATAGGAATTTAGTCCGGTAGTTCCTCGAGTCCGATAAAAGCGAATTCCGGTCTACTGAAGTCCATTATATCGAGGTTTTACTGTATGCTCAATATGTTTCCCAGGTAAAAATACTTAGATTAACTGTATTTTACCTTACCAAACTTAACTATCCCAGTACGGTTGCTTGGCAGAGGTGGGTGACTGTGGCACTGAAACCCCATACCAAATGGAATTGTACTATACATACACACATACAGCACTGTACTGTGTATAGTACTCTACTGTAGTACTACCATATGCATCGGTACAGAAAGTACTGTAGCGTGCTGGTATTGTACATGGCCTGGGAAGGTTCTCTCTCTCTCTCTTTCTCTCTTTGTGTGTGGTGCAGGTGCCTCCTGTTGGCCACGTGATTTTCAGTGTTTGGTAGAGAGGCGGACGGGAGCTGTCACTGAACATGTACTCATGGCTTGTGGTCTCTGGTCGATGGTGGTGGCGGTTGGGCAAGACTTAGCCCTGTGGCCACACAACTATTGATGTTTGGTGCAGAGGCAGACAGACACTGTCAGTGAACATGTACTCGTGGCTTGTGGTCTTTGTTACATGCACGATGGCGGTGAGGAAAGAGCTAGTCCTGTGGCTGCACGATACTAGACATTGGGTGGGGATGCATACGGACGTTTTGACACACCTGTGGGTTACAATTGTATTGCTCGTGTGCTGGAGATTCATTGGGAGTGTTCAGACAAGCACGTGACCTTGACCATTCAATTCAGGAGCGAATGGACATTTTAGCTCTGGTTGTGGGTTACGGACTTCTTTCCACTCACAGCTCGAGCCCAATGGCCACAGTATTGAATGTTTGGATGTGTCGGCTTACTGGCCGAAGTTTTCAGACACTTTTACGTCCAAATAATAGCAAGTAAATTCGAATAATGGTTTAATTGAGCCAGAGCCCAGCGTCTGGATACTGAGCGTCCAGATAATTGAGGGATCACCATATTTGAATAAATTGCCAAAAACTTAAAAAGCTCACTGATGTCGAAGCAGGGAGGGCGAGAGGCTGGGCGAGAGGCTGGGCAAGCAACGCTAGGGTAGGGGATGACTGAGGGATGGGGAGGGAGATAAGCCTGGCTGCAGTGAGCATGGGAGGGGACGGAGGAGGGACAGGAATGGAGGGGAAGAGAAGCAAAAGCTGCCAGGGTACTTTGACCGTTCGGTGAGAAGACAGATGGGCGCCTTTGCTATACTGGTGGGTTAGACTCTGTTACTTGCATGAGACAAGTACGTTCACATTGATCCAGTCGGGTGGGGTACTTTGACCATTCGGTGATGAGCCAGATGGGCATTTTCAGTCAGCTTGTGGGTTGTGGTCTGTATTACTCATGCGCGGCTTTTAGCATCCAGGTGATCTGGGTGGCTGAGGGATTTTGACCTTTCAGTAGAGGTCTGGACAGCCGTTTTTGCTCAGCTTGTGTGTTATGGTCCATTACTCGGGAGTGGCCGATAGCATCTAAATGAACCAGTATACTGGGGGACTTTGACCATTTGATAGGAATCCGGACAGCCGTTTTAGCTCAGCATCTGGGTTACGGTCTATTACCCACATGTTAACAGAGAGGCTGGCAAACCACCCAGCCGATTTTTTTAACTTGTCGGCTGAACAGCCACTGACATCGTAAATTTTATGTTCGGATGTGAACAAATAAATCTGAATACAGAAATAATAGATCCAAGGCCTAACATCTGTATACGGAGCGTGTCCTGATATAGAGCGTCCAGATAATCAAGTGATTAATATATATATATATATATATATATATACTGTATATATATATATATATATATATATATATACTGTATATATATATATATATATATATATATATATACAGGTATATATATACTGTATATATATATATATATATATATATATATATATATACAGGTAACTCGCACGGAACACGAGGGTTTCGTTCCTACCGTGCCGTGTTAGGTGCGAAATCGCGTATATTTAAACTACTCCGTATTTTGCTCCCTAGACCCCCCAAATGTGTTGTTTTGCTGTTATCTGTCACTAGAAAGCACTTTAAGTGGTTAGAAGGTTTATTTAATGTTATAACTCACAAATACAGTACTCCTGAGCAAAACTTCAACACACAAATACTGTACGTAAACACAAGGAAACATTCCGACGCCGATCATAGGTAATAAATTAGGTTAACTGGTACCAGTGCTTTAACTTACAAGTACATACCAGAACAGTACATATTTAACTTAGAAATGCAGTACTGTGATATCGAATGATTTCAGTACATAATCTGTTAGGAATGGCTGGAAAAAAAAAAAATGTTATGAATACATTTTCACCTTTTTGATATATGTTTATGGTAGTTTCGAGTTATTTTTTACGTTATCGTTGTGCCCATGCTTGGAAAAGGGAGCGAAAGAGTTGAATTTTCAGTCCTAAATGAGAAAACTGCACGTCCTCCAAGGCTAGACTCTGCCACGGGAGAATAAAGTGGAGGGTCAGTCCGATTAGCAATAAGGAAGTTGTGTCACAACTTCCAGCTCCCACACCACAAGAATGGCTAAAAATAGAATCGTAATGCAGTTTCAGAACTAACAATAAGTCTAATTATTACGAATACAGATACAAAGCAGAAATAAATACGTTTACAGACAGGGAAAACGTACTTCTTCCGTCATAACATGGTCATCTTTCTCAATCATTTTACGTTCATATTTATCATTTTACCTTGTTATTTTCGCAATATATATTGCTGTCTCGTAAACAGGGTGGTTGTTTGTGTTTTGCAAGGGAGGAAAAAGGTTGTATTTTCTGTCTGGGTCGAGATAATGGGTGTAACTATGTGTGGTTAGGCATGGCCACGAGCGAAAAAATCGTTCTTCCACTCATCACGGTAGCCGGTGGTGAACTGACAGATGATACATGAGACGGTGAAGTCAAGGTCATGTCCCAGATTTTCGTTCACTTCCCGAAAGTTTTCACAGTTTTCTACAAGTTGCAAACCATTACAGCAAACCTGAGCAAATAGGTAAAGATACCAAGACAAAAATGTATTTTTCTCTTATTATAAGTCTTTAACGAACAAACTAAAAAGGCAATATTCCGACGCCGATCATGGGTAATCATATAAATCAGGTTAACTGGTTACAAGGCTTTATTTAATAATTTAATTGCTTACAAGTACATACCAGAACAGTAAATATTTAACTTACATATACAGTACTGTAGAAAAGCAGTACAGTAAGAGTTTAACGAACAAACAAAAAAGGCAATATTCCGACGCCGATAATGGGTAATCATATAATTCGGGTTATCTGGTTACAAGGCTTTATTTAATTATTTAACTTTATTTAAGTGCTTACAAGTACAGTACATACGAGAACAGTAAATATTTAACTTACAAATACTGAACAGCACTGTGGAAAAAACGAACAAATATAAAAGGCAATATTCTGACGCCTATCAGGTAAACTGGTTATAAGACTTTATTTCTTGCTTTAACGTTATTTAATAGTACTTTAAGTTGCACATAAACTTACCAGAACAGTACAGTACTGTAAATATTTAACTTACAAATACTATGCTACTGTACTCGGGAATGTCTCACTCACTGAATAATTTCCCGCCTAGATCGTCACGTAATCAAAACAAACCGCGCGCTGCGGTGACGTTCGAGGATTTGATCTTTCAAAGGCCTCTCCTGCGTTAATTTGTAGTTTTCATAATGGTTTTTTAATCTTACGTTGTCTTATATGTATCCCAGCCCTTACCGTGTATAATTGCGAGCGCGTTCCGTGAGATCGTGTTCCGTGCGAGTTACCTGTATATTAGTGCCCTTCCCTGTAAAACAATTAACTCTAAGCCCTTGGCCACCCCGTTTGGGATACATGGCGTCTGGCAATGAATGAATGAATATATATATATATATATATGGAGCCACGGTGGTACAGTGGTAAAGTGTGCGATTTCATACACTGAAGAACGAGGGTTCGCGCCCCGCCAGGGTAATAAACTTTGGGAGCATTCTTCTGGACACGCACTGCTTGGCGGACATCAGGGGTGCTGTGGTTGAACCAGTGTCACATACTATAAAGTTTGCTTGCACCCAGTTGGCTTGCGCGGGCCGATTACACTTGGTTCACAGACTACACACACATCCAAAGCCACTACAACACAACAATTACACTAACAAGCACTTCTCACCCTACATACAACCTCTACCAGACAGCCTAAGCCACTTGGTAGAGATACATTGGCTGTATCGTCCCCACTTCAATAGGGATAGGCCGGTCCTGCAGTGGACACTCAAACGGCTGATGAGATGATATATATATATATATATATATATATATATATATATACACACCTGACCCTCGATTTCCTTTACCCCTATTTCCCGGATTTCTGATTTCCCGGACATAAACTGAGGCCGGACAATATTATCAAATGCCAGACAAATGCCCGTACAAGTCCGGGATTCTCACAAAAGTCCGACCATTATTCTCTCATATAAGACACAACACAGTATAATTTGAACAAGGTTTTGACTCGATAAAGGCCATTTGTAACACACACAAGAAGATATTTTCATATGTGAAATGCATCCTGGCCACCATCCTGCTTCACTCCACCAGTTCCTTCTAACTTGTGGCAATATCCCATTTGCCTCTTACTTTTCTCAAATCCCACTATAATATTTTTTGCTTAACATAGTAAAATTTAAGGAAGCCTTGGACACAATAAAATTCATAGATAATAAAAAAAAAAAAAAAAAAAATCTTACGGGCAAAGTCAGTGGGATCATCCATTCCTACTCACGTGGCTCACCCGGCTCAGTGCGACTAAATATGAAATCGACACTTTAACTGGAAAATATTTAATTTTTTTTTCGCCACAGTGGCTCATACACACCTAATTATCTGAAATCCGCTAAAAAAATTGTGCTTAATATAACTTAATTTAAAAATTAGGTTTCAGAGCTAAAATGCGCCAATGTTAGCAGATATTTCCCCTTCAGATAGTCGGTACGCCTTGACAGACTTCTGTTTTGCATAAATATTTATTTTGGGTATAGAAAAATGTATCTGCATTGTCAGTCGATATTTATACAAAACAAAAGTCTGTCAAGGCGAGTTGTTAGGCTAGAGCCAAAATGCTTCTGCTGACTTTAAGAAATTTTCACTCTGAATCCTGATTTTCTATTAATAATTAAATTAAGCACAAATTTTTGAATGAAAATCAAATAATTTAGGTGTGCAAACCTAAATGGTGATAAAGATTAAAATATTTTCCAATTAAAATTGCCGACTCGGTCCAAGATTGAAATCACATTCGATGAGTGTGTGTTTGTATCTCGGTCACCTGATGAGTGGTTGGCCAGTGTTAAAAGATATTTCCCCCTCAGATCGTCAGCATGCCTTGACAAAGTTCTGTTTTGCATAAATATTTATTTTGAGTACAAAAAAATGTATCTGCATTGTATCTAATAAAAGTGACATCTGGACTTCCCCCTCCTAACCCAGACCTTTTGCGATATACTGTTCATATTGAAGCAGTTTTCCTAGTAAGATACTGAAGAAAAGCTAGAGATGCATTCCAGGCCCAAACCCAGATTCTCATGTACCTTACTTAATCAACAGAGACTGATACAGAAACATCATAGGTAACAGTATCATCATCATAAACAATACTATTCTAAAAAATGAGACAGCAAACATCACATGCAGGTAGGCGAGGCGGTGGGAGGGCAACTGACAGGCTACAACCAGGCAGGCGGCAGTGAGCTACGTGGGGGCAGGGGAGGGCAGGCGGATGGGAGGGAGATAAGAAGGGGTGGGAAAGGGGGAGGTGATGGGGAGGGTTACAAGAATGGGATGGGGAGGGAGACAAGTGGGGGGTGAGGGAGGACGGGGGGAAGGAAAGGGCAGGGGGGCAGGAAGGGAGACAAGCAGGAATGGGGGAGGGTGGGGGGACAGGTGGGGAGACATAGGAATGGGGGAGGGGGAGGGGACAGGGGGGGTGACAAAGCCAAACAGCCCTACTACCCCAGCACCCCACCCCTGTCTCTCCCATTCTCTCTCTCTCTCTCTCACCCATCCCTTCTCCATCCACCACCATGCTCACTTTTTTTTTTTTTTTTTTTTTTTTTTTTTTTTTTTTTAAGGCGATCTGCTCCAAAATTATTGCTTGTATCGCAGTTCTGAAAACACCACAAGAAAGCTTGTGAAATTTTGCATCCTGACACATGCTGTGCTGTTTGCACAGTGTCGACAAAATTTTAGACTAGGATGTTGGGAAGTTATTTGGAGCTATTTTTACACTTGAACAAGTTTTAGTCTCACTGCATTTATGTACTTTTATTCATGAGTTTTGTGTGTTTTTATTAGTTTATAGTATGAACACCACCAAGTATGACAGTATACAATGTATACCAATACAGTGTAACCAATTTCAGGGGGCAAATTTGGCCATGGAATTTCATTCTTTATGCTTGGGCAGAAGCCCCCATAGCTGGGATGGAGGAGGATGGGGGGGAGAAGAGAGAGGGGTGAAGGGAGGACTGGGAGAGCTGCGTACACCACCACGTCTGTGTTCAGATGCACTTGTGTCTAACCTAGGGAGAGGGGAAGCACTTAGAAAATATTTTATTGTTACAACTTAATTTTAAAGACTTTTCAAATACTGAACTGTACACTTTGTTGTTTATGATCTTACAAATTAAAGATGTTCACTTTGTCTGTATATTTCATTTATCACGTGTCACCCTTAAACTTTTCCTGATATCTAAGAATTTAGTCTGGTGGGCTCCTTGACTCCGATAAATGTGAATTCTGATATATTGAAGTCCATTATATTAAACTTTTACCGTATACTGTATGGTAAACTTGGTTATCCGTCGTCATAATATCCGGCCCATCACAATATATGGCACTGTAGACTCCACTCTTTTAACCCCAAGGCACCGGGCATAGGTAGACCTATCAACGTTCCAGAACCAGGTTATTTTCAGGAAAATCAATTTTCCCCCCAATATTTTTTTTTTCCACTACAAATCAATTGCAAATGACAAAAAACACATAAAAAGCGCCTACTTATTCTCTGTTGGCGATTTGATGGTGGTGTGGTGTGAGGGAGCCGATATGTGGCGGCTGGGCTGAGCCTGTTCAAGGTCACGGTGGCGGTGGAGGGAGGAAGAATGATTACCTCGTGCCAAAATAAGTGTTGAGTGTGTCTGTTTCACTAATTCACAATGCCGTATGAACACAATATTACAACTAAAATAGCAAAAAAACAAAAGAAAGTAGCTAATAAAGACTGGCTTATTTTATGTTTTTCATGATATTTATTTTCTAACAGATTTATGTCTGCTTAGGTATTCATTGTTATTTACACACTATTTACACATTATTTCACTGTTTTCAGTTATTCTTGACAGTATGATACTCCCTAAAGGCTGGCTATGGTCAGTACAAGTGTACTCAGGCACCCCACACCCCTCAGGGCCCTCTAGTAGCCATCCCCACCACCCCACCCCTCCCCACCCCTCCCCCTACCCTGAACCAGTATCAGCTGGTTCCAAGGCCACACTCTCCCTGTGCTGTCCTCCCACCACCCTCCACCACAGCCCTCCTCACTGCTGGGCTGCCCTTCCACCCCTCCCCCACCCACACACCCACCCCCTCCCCCGGCCAGCCAGCCTGACCCTGCACACTAGCCATGCCAGGACAACACTCTGAGTCCATATGGAGTGCTACTAATTTCAAACATGCCCGCAAAAAATTAACACTTCAAATGACGTGGACCATAGGCCTCTACCAACACGTCTTATGACGTGGACCGGCGCCTAGAGGTTAAAGCAATATCTGGTGAAATTATGCAATATCTAGTGCCGAAACGGGACGTAACCGGCATTTCTGTTCAGTATCCGGTGTTGACTTGTATCAGCTGGCTCACAAATGGAAGTCAACCGATGCTGTATTACTGTATTGTACTGTATCATTATTTTATTGTATTTTCTGCTTAATAATAATCTTTTACTCATAGGAAAGTTTTTAGGATGGATGTTCAAGACAGTAACGCAGTACAGTATCTGACTCTACACTGAATATTGAGCCATTGGTGGGTACTATGCAATAGTCAGTGTTTTGCTTTAACCGGCATAGGGCTCGGCTGAATTACGTTGGATATATGAGTTTTTACTGTATAGTATATATATATATACATACAGTATATATATTTGTGGTAGGTGGGGACGATCACCATCCACTCACTCGATGTAGTGCTGCTATCGGGTGTCTGCCCTTTCCTCTCCTCCATCCTTCTTTCCTTTCATCCTCTTCTGTCTTCCTTTCCTTCATTCTTTCCTTGTCCTTCTGCCTATGGGTAACTTTACACTCCCTCTTCTGTCATTCTTTCCTTCATTCTTTCCTCTTCCTTCTGCTTGTGGGTGACTCTACATTGAATAACAAGCCAAATGGTTTCCTGTACACCAGGAAACCATTTAATATGCTGGGTGGTAACCATATAACCAAATTTTGGCGCCTGGTGGTTTAGTGGGTTCTCATTGCGCTCCAGTCGGATTGAACCGGTGAAGGTTTATATCCAAGGGGTGGTTGGGGTTGATTGCTCATGCAATGCCACTCAGGGATGAGTGAGGCTGGTCACTCTCATCTTAAATGTCAAGACCAACTGCCCAGCCCCGGGCTCCTACGCTCCTCATGGGGCAATGTAGGATTGGATGATGGATGGATATATATATATATATATATATATATACTGTATACAGTATATATTTATCTATCTATCTATAGCCCGACACCCTAATCCCGCAGAGGGTGGCTGCAGACAAAACGACTCCAAATCGCTCTGTCACCCATCATTTGATTACCCTCCCTCCAACTCACTCCCCCTCCCTCATATACCTCTCAATTCCATCCCTCCACCTCATCCTCGGTCTTCCCCTCCCTCTCCCTCCCTCCACCTCACCTCTTAGTCAGTCGTTCATTTTCCATTCTCTCCACATGTCCAAACCACCTCAGTTTATTTCTCCTAATCTTCCCAACCACATCCACATCCACCCCACAACGTTCTTTCACTTCTTCATTCGTCAACCTGTCCCTCCATGTCACTCCACTTGCTCCTCTCAAGTAGCTCATTTCCACCGCTCTCACTCTTGACTTGTTCCCCTCTTGCAAGGTCCATGCCTTACTTCCATATGTCAGGGTAGGTATCACAATACTGTCATGCAGTGACTTCTTAACTTCCATACTCACCTCTCTATTTCTCGTCACTGCTTTCAGTGAACCAGCAACCTTCCTTCCCTGCTGTACCCTTTGACGCACTTCATCCCCCAAGGTTCCATCCATACTTATCACACTACCTAAGTACTTGAATGCACTCACATTCTCCATAACCTCACCATCCAACCTCACCATGCATTCTGTGATTTCATTCCTCTCAAACACCATAACTTTACTCTTGTTTACATTAACTTTCAGATTCCTCTTCCTACACACTGTCCCAAGTTCATTCACCAAACCTTGCAACTCCTATTCATCATCACTCAACAATACTGTATCATCAGCAAACAACAACACCGGAATCTTCCAACTTTCATCATCATTCATTAGAGCCAGCCCCACATCCACTGCCCTACCTTGCACCTCCTTTACAATGCCATCCATGTATACATTAAACAGCCATGGAGACATCACACAACCCTATTTCAGTCCCACACTGAGATCAAAGAACTCAGCTCAGCATTCACTCGCACCATAGCTCTAGCTCCTTCATACATACTCTTCACAGCACTCGACAGTTTCCCCTCCACTCTATATATTCTTAATACCTTCCACATACCTTGACAATCTATTCTGTCATAAGCTTTCTCCAGGTCCATGAAGGCAGCATACACTTTCTTTCCCTGCGTGCCGCAGAGATCAGTTCTGGCACCAACCCTGTTCCTCGTTCATATTAATGATCTGTTATCTGTCACCCACAATCCCATCCATTCATATGCAGATGACTCAACACTTCATAGTTCATTCACACTCAGACATCCATTTACAAAGTCCGATATCTCAAACTCTCACCTCAGTACATCCATCTCTTAAAATCAAGACATCCACAATCAGTGAATGGGGACAAAAGAACCTTGTCTCATTTAATGCTAATAAAACTAAATATATACAATTTACTAATAGACAGATATTGCCAGAATTGTATATTACCTTCAATGCTACAAATATCCCCATTTCCAAAAGAATTGAAGTTCTCGGCGTCTCGCTTAACAGTGCCCTCGGCTGGACCTCTCATGTTAGATCACTTGCTAAAACCGCTTCAAAGAAACTTGGATTATTGTACAGAGTCCGTAACTTCTTCACTGACGAGCAGTTAGCTATAATTTATAAGAGTCATGTGCGCTGTCAGCTTGAATACTGCTCACCCTTGTGGAGCAGATGTGGAGAGGTTGCATTAAAATAAGTAGACAAGATTCAGAACACAGCTGTTAGAATTATAAATAACCCTGCTATTACTAATAAACTACCTCCCCTACAAGTAAGAAGGAATGTTGCCTCCCTTGCATTATTTTACTGATATTTCTACAGCAAATGCTCAGACGAAGTTGCATCCATGGTGCCACCTCTCCACGCCTTCCCTCGTGCTACACGGGCAGCTGGCAGCGCTCATGACTGAAATGTCACTCAGCCATACTGCAGAACTTCTGCCTATCAGAATTCTTTCATTCTCCGAACTGCATCTCTCTGGAACTTGCTTCCCCAGAGTTGTTTCCCTCCAAACTTCAACCTACTGCTGTTCAAGTATAGCTGTTACAGATATTTTATGAACAGAGGACACCAGTAATCTGGTGCATGGATTTGTTTTTTTTTAATTCATTTGTTTTTCCTTCCTCTGTTCTCTTATTAAAAAATTTTTTCATTCATTCATTCATTGCCAGACACCATGTATCCCAAACAGGGTGGCCAAGGGCTTAGAGTTAATTGTTTTACAGGGAGGGGCACTAATCCTCCACCAACCCCACTTGACACGTAGGGATGCCAACAGCATATGGTTTTCCCAGGCGGTCACCCATCCAAGTACTAACCAGACCCAACGTTGCTTAACTTCACTGATCGGACGGAAAGCGGTGTACTCAACGTGGTATGGCCCTCCTAAATCCCCCTTATTCTTCTCCAACTAGCTCCTCTGTTATATGCCTAACCCTATCAATGAGTATTCTGCCATATATTTTTCCAGTCACGCTAAGAAGGCAAATACCCCAATGGATACCACATACTTCTCTCTCCCCTTTTTCTTTGTATAAAGGAACAATTATACCTGTATTTCCAGTCCTCCGGAACCCTTCCCTCTTCCCAAGCCAATCTACATAACTTCCATATCCACTCTACTACAATCTCACCCCCATACCTCAGCATTTCACCACACACTCCATCAATTCCTGGGGCCTTTCTCATCTTGATCTTCTTCATTGCATCCACTATTTCTGCCCTACTGATCTCTTCCTCCCTCCTCTCATCTCTCCTTCTCCCAGCCATTCCCCAACCACTTATACTCGCACTGCTCTCACTCTCTAATTCAACAAATCCTCAAAGTGCTTCTTCCATCTCCTCAATTTCTCTCTCTTCTCCACCAACAGTCTATTATTCCTATCTTTCACACCCCTACTATTTCCCCTTTCACACTGTCTTACTTACTTTACCCCCTTCCAAAACAATTTCTTACTCTCCCTCCATTACACACTCAGATTCCTCCCAAATTCTTCATCCACTTTCTTCTTGCTCTCCATCACCAATCTCTTCACCTCCCTTCTGATCACATATACCTCTCTCTGCTCTCTCTGATCTTCTCCCCTACCTCTACTCGCTAGCCATTCAGTGCCTTCTTCTTTTGTTCCACAGCTCGTTTCACCTCATCATTCCACCATGCTGTCCCTTGCACACCCCTGCATCTCCTCCTCACTCCACAAACCAACTCACACGCTGCACCTATCTCTTCCGTGAATATCTTACATATGTCTTCCACCCCTTCCATCTGCTCTAACTCATACCTTCCCAATCTTTCTTCCACTATGCTCTTATACTCTGCCATTCTCCCACTGTCTTGCAGTTTCCTTACTCTTCTCACAGGAGCTGTTTCTTCCTGTCTTGCCCTTCGTCTCTTCAACCATTTTCTTTTGCAGCCTTACCTTGGCGATCACCAAGTGATGGTCCGAGATTCCATTCCCCCACCCTCTCCACACTCTTGCATCCAACACTTGTCTTCTCATTCGCTCATCCACACACACATAGTCTATAATTGCCTTTCGTTCAACAAGTTCACCATCCATCCTCATCATAACCCACCATGTATACCTGTGGATCATCTTATGCCGAAAGTAGGTGTTAGCTATTGCTAACCCTATACCAGCACAGATGCCCAACAAATCACTACCATTCCCATCTACTTCAGCTATATATATTGTTACGGAACAGAGAAAGATAATGTACACTTTAAGTGAGAATGCTAAAAATCACTACTGTCCCGTAAAGTTCCAGGTTCGAAACAAAAGAGTTAGGTAAAATTACAAGTTAAAGTTTAATGCTCAAAATAACAACAAAACATTCAGGACTCATAAGGATAATGTAATGGCAAATAAACAGGTTAAATATATGGTTAACTGCAATAGCCTCTATTAACACGAAATTAGCAAGAGTAAATTTATCTAAGTCAGCCCTGATAAAATGAGATACCAGATAATACTCAGTGAATGCCAGATAAATTATTACAGATACAAACTATTATCAAAAATGACTGACATAAAACCCAACATTAATCAAAAACCTCACTAGGCCTACAAATTAAACTTATGCTATACAGTACAAGAAAAAAATGCAACAACAGTTATACTCAAATTACACACAGCTGCTAGATGTTTGGAGATTTCTTGAGCACTCACAATAATAATATCTGTACAGGGGAGGACAGAGATGTGAACAAAATGAGGAGCAGATCTAAGTGGCCATGATGCAGAGACTGAGCTCATTATATAGGGGCCAGGAGAGCCTGATACAACTTGTAAGAAGGACGCGCAAATGAAGCCATGGGGACAAAAGGCTGAAAATCCCGCTCTGAATAACAGAGAGAACGACTTACTCTACTATAACGGTAGAAGGGGGGACTGAGGCAGAACACGCTCGTGATCAAACATGCAGCAACTGTGCGTTAAAATTACACAAAGGATGATGAGATCATAGGCTATGTAACACCTCCCCACAAAGAAAAAGAAATTTACAAAGGAAATTTCTTATTACTCTAAAACAATCTGTCTAAAGTCTAGATAAGCAATCTGCAATAACATTTTCTTTCCCCTTGACATGTTGTATGTCTAATGAATACTCCTGAAGAAGTAGGCTCCATCTTGTCAATCTCTGATTTTTATCTTTAAACTTACTAAGGAATTTCAGTGGGTTGTGATCGGTATAAATGACTATGGGGTCAAAACCAGAACACAAATAAAATGAAAACTGCTGTAAACCCAAAATCAAGGCCAAAAGCTCTTTCTCAATAGTGGAGTAGTTCTTTTGAGGTGGAGTGAACTTCTTACTGTAATAAGATACAGGGTGTTCAATACCCTGATCATCCTCTTGCAGCAAAACAGCCCCAGCTCCTGTATCACTTGCATCAACAGCCATCTTAAAAGGCTTAGCAAAATTTGGAGTAGCGAGCACTGGCTGACTTAATAGAATAGCTTTAAGTTTGTTGAAAGAGGATTCACAGTTATCGGTCCAGACAAATTTAACTCCCTTTTTTAGTAGGTCTGTAAGTGGTGATACAAGAATAGAAAAATTAAGAACAAATCTCCTGTAATAACCTACCATTCCCAAAAATCTTTGTAGCTCTTTCCTAGTTTTAGGTCTGGGAAGATCACTTATAACCTGAACCTTAGCTCCTGGTGGTGCAACATGTCCATCACCAATTACATACCCAAGGTACTGAACTTTAGCTTGACCAAACTCACACTTTGATAAATTAGCTACAAGATTAGCCTGAACTAAACAGTCAAGAAATTTACTGACATGGCATAGATGATCTTTCCAGTTGTCACTGAAGATTAATACATCATCAATATAAACAACACACCCTGCCAAACCCTCTGTTACAACATTCATGAGCTTCTGAAATGTGGCTGGTGCATTCTTCATACCATATGGCATTACCGAACATGCAAAAGCCTTTCCTAGTGTTACAAAACATGAGATCTCCCTAGCACGTTCAGTCATAGGTACTTGCCAGTAACCCTTTAACAAATCAAACTTACTTATGTACCTAGCCTTTCCGATCTTGTCTATGCAATCTTCCACACGAGGGAGAGGGTAAGTGTCTGTTTTAGTTATCTGATTAACACGTCTGTAGTCGATGCAAAGCCTCTGTGACCCACCTGGCTTAGGGACTAGAGTGACAGGAGAACTCCACTCGCTCTGACAGGGCTCAATCATCTTGTGGTCCAACAGGTAGCCAAGCTCCTTCTGGATGAGAGGAACTTTCACTGGGTTCACACGGTAAGGAGGCAATTTAATTGGCTTTGCGTCTCCAACATCGACATCATGCATCAACACATTGGTTCTTCCTGGAGTAGCACGGAACACTTGTGGGTACTCCTGCAGTAATGCCGAAAACTCCTGCCTTTCCTTGGGAGGTAGATGAGAAAGCTTAGTCTGGAGATCATTCATGATATCAGGATTCTTCCCCAAACTATCACTCAGGCTCATACTGCATGGGAGAGCTTCACTTGCAGACTCGGGTGGAACAGCTACAGTGCAGACTGGATTATTTTCGTCCCGCCCGTGATATAACTTCAGCATGTTGATGTGACATAGTTGCTTGCTCTTTCTACGATCTGGTGTGGCGATGACATAGTTCACATCACTGAGTTTCTTCTCCACGAAATAAGGGCCACCAAACTTGGCTTGAAGAGGTTGCCCATGAACTGGTAGCAGAATCAAAACCTGATCTCCTGGCTGAAAGTGGCGCAACCTGGACTTCTCATCATACCAAGTCTCCATCTTCTCCTGAGCAGCTCCTAAATTCTCTCTCGCCAGCTGTAAAGCAGTGGACAGCCGTTCCTTGAACTTCATCACATACTCCAGCAGGTTGACGTCATCTTCCTCCGACAGCCAGCATTCCTTGAGTAACTTAAGGGGTCCTCTTACTTCATGGCCAAACAGTAGTTCAAAAGGTGAGAAGCCCAGTGATTCATTTGGAGATTCTCTTGCGGCAAACACAACGAATGGAAGACCTTTATCCCAGTCTTTCTGATGTTCCAAACAGTATTTCTTGAGCATCGATTTGAGTGTTTGACGATATCTCTCCAACGCTCCCTGGGTCTGGGGATGGTAAGCTGAAGACGTGATCTGGGTGATGCCCAACTCTTTCAGAGACTGCTTGAAAACGCTTGACATGAAATTACTTCCCCGGTCTGACTGTACCTCCCTAGGCAGACCAAACTTTGTGAAGAACCCCAGCATTTCCCCAACCACGCTCCTTGCTGAGATGTTTCCAAGTGGAATGGCTTCAGGATAACGAGTAGCCATATCAATCATGGTCAACACATAAGAAAATCCTGAAGAAGTCTTAGGAAGAGGGCCCACAATATCCACCAACACACGGGTGAAAGGCGCCTCAAAAGGAGGAATGGGAACTAGAGGTGCAACCTTTTCGGTCTGATTACACTTCCCCACAACTTGACAGGTGTGACAAGACTTACAATACCAGGAAACATCCCTGAAGATACCTGGCCAGTAGAAGTGTTTCAAAATGCGTGCCACAGTCTTCCTCACTCCAAGGTGTCCTGCCAAACTGGAATCATGAGCCACTCTAATGATATCCTGCCTACAAACATGAGGGATGACAACTTGATGTACAACCTCCCATTCACAGTCGGCTGATGCTGTTGGGGGTCTCCACTTCCTCATAAGTACTCCTGACTTTACATAATAACAAGTAGAAGCACCGGCTGACTCTTCTTCACTGTAAGCAGAGTTAGCTAGACCTTTCAACTCAGGGTCAGCAACCTGCAACTCAACCAACTCTTGACGAGACAAATTATCAACACTACGGGGTACTGCCTCATCTGGTGAGTGGTCCAAATTAGCAAGAAAAGTGTCAGCTAGGATAACATCATCATCATCATTATCCTCTAAATCACCAGTAACTTTAGACTTAGCCCTAGTGACAGCACATGCAGGGAACACATCAGGGACATCACAATCCTGGGACGCAGCCACTGGCTCACTAGACAACTGAGGAGCTGGACACACTTGACTTCCACCAATATCATTTCCAAGTAAGAAAGTTACACCTGACATTGGGAGTGTCTCAACCAACCCAACCATAACGGAACCATTAACAAAACCAGACTCTAAATTCACTCTGCACAGAGGGACAGAGAAGTAATTATTCCCTACACCTTGTAAGATTACAGTTTCATCAGAGGAATTAACATTAGAGCCTAGAACACTGGTCAGCATAAGGGATTGGCAAGCACCTGTATCACGATATATTTGAACTGATTTCCTGTCATTACTGTCCAGAGGACTGACAAAACCATCAGACAGGAAATTAGCACATGAACTCTTGAGAGTGTCACCCACGTTACTGCTCAAAAGAGGAGCTCCATCATGAGAATTTAAGTTACCCCTCAAAGCAGGTTCAGTTAACTCAGTTAAAGAATTCTGGGAACTCTCAAGAGTGGACACTAGACCAATTGACTGAATATTTAAAGACTCCTTTTTGTTCACATCACGCTGTCTCCTGAAACATCTCTGCGTAGTATGACCAAGCTTACTACAATAAGTACATTTACTTTTCTGAAATCTAGAGGTGAAGCTGGTATTTACTTCCTGAGAAACATCATCCTTATTCTCTTTCCTGTTACCTGTACTCTGAGTAGAGGCAACGTACTTACTCTCAGCTTTCCCTTTTTCTTTAGAATATCTCTTGTGAGTGAGAACATATTCATCAGCTAAAACTGCAGCATCAGACAAATTATCTATTCTTTTCTCATCAAGATATAGGCTTACATCTTTACTAATACACCTTTTGAAGTCCTCCAGCAAAACCATCTGCTTAAATTTGTCAAAATCAGAATCCACATTCTTAGAATTTAACCACTGCTCTAACAAATCTTCTTTGATTTTTGCATACTCAACATGGGATTGCTTATCTTGCTTGTAAGTTGTCCTAAATTTTACTCTATAAGCTTCAGGAACAAGCTCATAGGCCTTAAGAATCAAGCTCTTAACTACATCATAATTATCAGACTGATCCTGAGGCAAAGATGCATAAGTTACTTGAGCTTTACCGGTGAGAACAGTTTGAAGGAGTACTGGCCAATACTCCTTAGGCCAATTAAAACCTGTAGCTACCCTCTCAAACAACTGAAAATACTTTGTTAAATCAGAATATTTAAAAGGAGGGACAAGTTTAACATTTTTAGCCACATCAAAATCATCAGAGCTAGATGATCCAGTTCCACCTTGTGTCATGCGATACTCATGGTCTGCCTGAATCCTGGCAAGTTCAACTTGTGCCTGAGCCTGTATCTGTGCCTCCTGAATCCGAACCCGAGATTCCGCCTCCTTAGCCTGAGACTCAGCCTCCTTAGCACGTGCTTGAAATTCAGCCTCTTTAACACGAGACTCCTGCAGGGCTAGCTGTAACTTAGCTAATTCAATCTGCGTTTGCTCATTTGGAGGAGTTACATTAAACAAGCTTTCATTAATCATGTCAACAATTTGATCTTTAGAATGATGAGAGCGAACAGCAATTCCCAATTGTTGAGCAACAAGCTTAAGTTCATTCTTTGTTCTGTTTTCTATATCACACACTGTTTGCACATTTGACAAAAAATCTTTGGCTTCATCAAGTGTGGTAATAGTAGACATAATTAATAAGTAACAGTCACAAAATATCAAGCAATATCCTTATGATAATATCCTGAATATCCTGATATGAGGTCGCCAAATTTATGTTACGGAACAGAGAAAGATAATGTACACTTTAAGTGAGAATGCTAAAAATCACTACTGTCCCGTAAAGTTCCAGGTTCGAAACAAAAGAGTTAGGTAAAATTACAAGTTAAAGTTTAATGCTCAAAATAACAACAAAACATTCAGGACTCATAAGGATAATGTAATGGCAAATAAATAGGTTAGATATGTGGTTAACTGCAATAGCCTCTATTAACACGAAATTAGCAAGAGTAAATTTATCTAAGTCAGCCCTGATAAAATGAGATACCAGATAATACTCAGTGAATGCCAGATAAATTATTACAGATACAAACTATTATCAAAAATGACTGACATAAAACCCAACATTAATCAAAAACCTCACTAGGCCTACAAATTAAACTTATGCTATACAATACAAGAAAAAAATGCAACAACAGTTATACTCAAATTACACACAGCTGCTAGATGTTTGGAGATTTCTTGAGCACTCACAATAATAATATCTGTACAGGGGAGGACAGAGATGTGAACAAAATGAGGAGCAGATCTAAGTGGCCATGATGCAGAGACTGAGCTCATTATATAGGGGCCAGGAGAGCCTGATACAACTTGTAAGAAGGACGCGCAAATGAAGCCATGGGGACAAAAGGCTGAAAATCCCGCTCTGAATAACAGAGAGAACGACTTACTCTACTATAACGGTAGAAGGGGGGACTGAGGCAGAACACGCTCGTGATCAAACATGCAGCAACTGTGCGTTAAAATTACACAAAGGATGATGAGATCATAGGCTATGTAACAATATATATATATATATATATATATATATATATATATATATATATACAGTACCCTTGCGTCCAACACGCGTTTGTCCAGCACGATTCGCGTCCAGCACGGAGAGCAAAAAATTAGTACGATTTAATACAATTTAATCACTGTAACATGGGTGCATTAGCTTAACACGCACGGAGCTCCGAGAAGTGGGCGAAATCCGCAGAGTTCGCCTCTAGTACAATCACCCCCGGTCCAACATGGTCATACTGGATGTTCCTGTGATGCTGACAGCCAATCAAAACTTCTGATCAAGTTGCCTCCCCCACCCGCTATCGTGATGTGATCGTGATGTCACCCAGTCAAAAATGCTTCTGCTCTCACGTGATGTTTTGTTTAAATTTCTCCCGCCACAGTGCCACTCAGTCATATCACATTGGAAGGTGCTTTTTTCTCGCTGCATTTTCTGCCCTTGCTACTGCAATTTATCCTGCTCACGATGCCTAGGAAGCCTTCTGAGAACCCCAAGAAGTGGCGGCACCTCCCTCAGGCCACCAAGCTTGAAATCATCGAGAGGAAGAAGAAAAGGGAGAGGAAATTGGACATCACCAAGGCCTACGACGTGAATGAAGCCAGCGTGAGGACCATAATAAAAAACCAAGACAAGATCCTGGCAGCAGTGAAGGCTTACGGAATGCTAGGACAGGAAGAAGCAGGACTTTCCATGGATGTGGATGAGGATAGTCTTTCTGAGTGTGATTTCGCAGGATTTATGAGGGAGGTTGAGGAGGAGCAGCAGCCATTACCCGCTAGTCACACAAGCAGCCATCCTCCGGGGACCCAGTAGGACCACCTACAGCCTTGGATACCACCTTCCATTCCCAGCAAGCCCACCAACACTATCCTAAAAAGTTAGTTATCATTCATAGTACAGCACCGTTTATTATAATTACAGCAGTACCAATATATGTAAAGGTATATGGTAGGTATTTAGGGTGACTTTTCCCAGGGTTGCTGACATAATTCATTTTTCCCCCTAAGCTCTGTTGTTTGTCCAACACGTTTTTGGTCCAACACGGGACCTGTGCATGACAATATTACCATGTTGGACGCGAGGGTACTTATTTATATATATATATATATGCTGTATATATATATATATATATATATATATATATATATATATATATATAATCGTTTCGTTTCGTTTCGTTTTTAAAGGCTCCAACATGCTTGCATGTGTCAGCCTTGGTCACCTAATGGCGGCTCTCCACGCTGCACGATCCATTGCAGCCTCCCTGTTCAGTCCCTTAACCCTAAGGTCACACTTAACCCCTTAACCTCGGGGCGTCACTTTCGTGACGCTTGGGAGCAAGGGATCATACCGCGGGGCGTCGCTTTTGTGATTCTGTGTTATTTTGAATTCACCCGGGCTTTCAAGTGGGGGCTTGTATCATCTATCAGTACTGACAATGTCCAACACTAGTCAGCACTCCTAATCTCATCTGTACTCCCATCCATTGTTGACAATTTAGCCATTTCTCCCCGTTCTTGACTCCCCTCCCTACCCCCCCTCCATTACCCTATCCTCTCGCCTGCCCGGCCATGCTACGCTAAGTAAATCTTCCCTGGAATTTTTCACTGATTTCATCCATTGAAATAAGCCCTATGTCGTATTCTTATACCAAATAATATATACAAGAAAGAAATCAGGTAAGTGAGAGTGCCATACACCTGGAATTGGCTAATTATCACCTGACAACACCTCACGTGCACTCGTTCGCTAATTTTCGCTGTTTTTTTCCCCTTGAAATATGCCGTATAATCTATTTTCGTAATAAATATACATGTAAGGAGAGAAGGGAGAAGCCTAAGTGATATTTACATTCACCTGGAACTACCTAATTTATAATGTATTGTCTAGATTTCCTGCCAATCATATCAGTGCTACACAAAGCTGTTTCAAGATTTAACATTGGTAGCTCTGATTATATATCTCCTAAGTAGGCCTCTAATCTATTTTCGTAATAAATATACCTGTAAGGAGGAAGGGAGAACCCTAAATGATATTTACATTCACCTGGAACTACCAAATTTATAATGTATTGTCTAGATTTCCTGCCAATCATATCAGTGCTAGACTTAGCTGTTTCAAGAAGTAATATTGGTAACTCTGAATAACCCCTAAAGCAGGCCTCTAGGCTAGCTGGCCTGGCAACTGCGTTATCAGTGTAGTCTCATCTTCCGAAGTGAGAGGACGTATGTTTCATCTTGCTGACTTCAAGGCCTTTTTTCACCCCCATGCAAATGGCTCTGTGACCTTTACCCCCTACTAAACCTCGTGTGGAAAGAGGTAAAGGGCTGACAATTGATAAAAGAGTGACTACGATCTTTCTATTGAGTAAAACAGTGCAAGTGGAATTGTAAATAATGTGTAAATAATGTGTAAACAGCAAGTGAAAGTAATGAATGTAAATATACGTGAACAATGGAAAATAGTTTTATAAGTTATTTCAAGTGACAGTGCATAACACTGTAAATAAAATAGAAATGTAAATAACGTAAATAAAATAGAGAACGTAAATAGAAATGTAAATGAGTAGTATTATAAGAATACGAGTATATACCCTAGGAGTAATGAAAGTGAAAGTTTCACTCTAGCATGTCTGAATGCTATGAGTTATGAGAGTGAAGATGAAAGTGACATTCACTCTCAATGCCAGTATACAGGACGAGAAAGTGAATGCTACGTATTTTACTGAAAGAAATTGAATCCCTACAGTGACAATAAACTAATACTACTGAAGGAAACTTATGGATAAAGACTGTAGATATATATAAGTGTTATATAGTAATAGAAATATAAAGTGTGAGGGGTTTTATGAATAATAAATGACAGACTACCATGAGCGAACTAGTGCCAGTGCGACGATCAGACGCGCTCGTAATTTCCATTGCTTTCACAGTGTTTTTTTTTTTGAGTATGGATCCCAAACTACTTGAAAATTGTAGAATAGTGTTTATAGTGTTTGTATCTGGCTGTGGTAATCATATTACGGGTTGTTGGGAAGTGTAAAGTGGAGACTTCGTTACCCTACTTCAGAGGTCTCCACAAGTCCTACGGTAACAGACGAAGGCTCAACAATCATTCCAGGAGAAAGCTGAAGGTATGTGCCATAAGCATATGTAATTTTATTATTCTAGGACTGATAACTGATTTTTGGCAAATATTTTTTGAGAGTCTGTCGGATCCCAAATAACCCCGCGGCACACGCAAGTAATTGGTAAACAAGCCCGCGGTGTAGGGGTTAATGACCTCTTCCCATCTCTTTCTCAGTCTACCCCCCATAACCCCACCCCCAATATTAACACTTCTCACCTTCCTCACCAAATTATCATCCCCCATCCTCTCCACATGTCCAAACCACCTCAATCTACCTCTCCTCATCACAACACCAATACACTCCAGTCCCATCCTACCTCTCAACTCTTCCATTGTAAACCCAGCCCCTCCAGGCCTTGGACGCAGGGACGCACTGCACATCCACCTAATCATTGTCATTTCTGTACATCTTAGCCGGCAAATATCTTCCCCCCTCACTGCCCAGGTCTCACTGCCATACAGCATTACACTCCTGACACATGCTGCATACAAAGACCCTTTAGCACGAAGGGAGAGCCCTCTCAGTCTCAGGAGAGGCAAGAGCTCCCTGAACTTCTTCCAACCACTTCTCACCCTAGCCACAGAGCTAGCTCCAGCCTCACCTCCAGCACACAACATGTCTCCCAAATAACAAAACTCTTCCACACACTCAAGAGATTCACCTGCAAGTTCAATCCTTTCACGTCTGACAATCTCCACCTGCTCACCCCGGCACGCCATACACATAAAATCAGCATTATCTCGCAGTCTACCTCTGATACCACTACATCTCTTATGCACCCATTTATCACACACACCTCACAAGATGGAATTACTTCCCACGCCCTTGTGGCAAACTGCACATGGCCACTCTCCCTCATCCTTGACAGTACCGCCACCAACCCTAGATATCATCACTTTTTTTTTTAATCTGCATTTACCCTTAAACCCTTTTGCCCCATACCATCTCTCCACTTCCTAAACCTTTCCTCCGCCTCCCTTTCATTCTCTGCAGTCAACACCAAATCATCAGCATACAACAACTCCCAAGGGAGTCCGTTTCTAAAGTCATGTGAAAGGACTTCAAGTACCATGATAAACAACATGGGACTCAAGACTGACCCCTGATGCACACCAACATTCGCGGAAAACTCATCACTCAAATCTCCATTCACTCTCACCTGGGTGTGAGCACCCACATACATGGCAATAACCACCCTAACCAGCCACTCCTCCAAGCCAAGCTTTCTCATTGCCCACTTCACCACCTCTCTAGGGACTCTGTCAAAGGCCTTTTCCAAATCAACAAAAACAAAATAAAGATCCCTTCTCCTACCAATATATTTTTCCTGAAGCTGTCAAACAATGAATATGGCATCAGTGGTCCCCCTACCTGGCATAAACCCTAACTGCATCTCATCAATATTCACTCTTTCTCTAATCATACCTTCTAAAACTCTCTCCATTACCTTCATTATCTGATCTAAAAGCTTTATACCTCTATAATTTCCTCTTTCCAGGGCATCACCCTTCCCTTTATACACATTTACAATTACACTTTTCAGCCAATCATCTGGGACAACACACTCATAAATAATCCTATTTATCAGGTCAGTGACTAAACTCACCCCTATATCGCCTGAGGCCTTCAACATTTCGACAGTCAACCCAGACACACTTGCTGCCTTCCCCACCCTCATCCTGCCTATTGCCTCACTCACAGTAGCAGTATCAATCAAAGGCCAAGGGCCAGACACTGGATCTGCTGGCTCCAAACCTTCCCTGTCCCAGTCAAACTCCTCATTCAACAACCGGTTATAATGCTCTCTCCATGCATCTTTAATATCCTCACTGTTCACCACTACCCTTCCTTCATCATTCTTCACACACTGCTTACCTATGATATCCCGATTATCCCTCTTCACCTGACCTGCCATCCTAAATAAATTTTTTCTTTCCCCATGATTTAGGTTATCAAGTAATTGTCTCTGTGACTCAGACTTTGCCTTGTATACCTCTCTTCTAGCCCTACGCTTGGCAGCCAAATATTCCTCTTTGCTACCACCCTTCTTCCATTCCCGGAAAAGCCTTCTTTTCTCCTTAATTGCAGCTTCTACACCCTCATCCCACCATCAAGTTACTTTATGTTTTGGTGGTCCTCTTGTCCAGCCACATGTTACATCAGTAATTCTCAAGAAATTGTTCTTGAGGGCTCTGTACTGTTCATTAACGCCTCTGTCTACAGCTCCCTGTTCAGCCACCACTCTCCTGAACTTGCTATAGTATAATATATATATATATATATATATATATATATACACTAATCACTCTAATATCCAGACGCCCAATATCTGAACATCCCTACTACCTGGACATAATCGTCCTGGGATCCAATATTCCCAAAATGTTCCGGAACTCCCCCCCCCCCCCAAATCCTGCCTGTAATTTGAACTTGCCGCGCATGGCGCGGGAGAGCATTGTTGTGGCGCATCATTCCTCCGACGTCCGATAGAGTGCCGCTGCATCCTCCCCACTTTCCGCCTGTCTCTTGCCGTGAGTGCACACTCGTCGTTATGGCTGCCCATGTGATCGCTTTTGTGGTGGTGCCTTACTTGCTGCAGGGCCTCCTGCTGCTCTTGGGCCTCCTCTTAGTGTGTGTGATGATGGCCCCGCCATCTGAGAAAAGGATGAGAGTGGTGTTGACTCTGGAGAAGAAGCGGGAGATATTGGAGAAAGTAGATGCGGGGTGGTCTTCTTCCCGCATTCTCCGCAAGTTTAACCTGGCCCGGTCTACATTGTTCGATATTAAGAGATCCCGAGACAAACTCATGCAATACACGGCTGACTTCTCGTCGAGAAGCAAACGCAGTGTGGAAAGGAAGGTTATGTTTACCCCCAAATTTGCAGAAATCGACCGATCCACGTTGATTTGGTATCGCCAACAACGTGCTGCTGGTGTGATGGTACGTGGAACGGAGCTGAAGGCTGCTGCTGAGAAGTTCGCCAGGCTTCATGACGCCCTAGACTTCAAGGCATCCGAGGGTTGGCTCTTTGCGTTCAAGTTACGGCATGGCCTTACCAAACGTAAAGCACATGGCGAAGCATTGGACGCTAACGAGGATGGAGTTGACGAGTTTCGGCACAAGGTGAAAGGCTTGATCGACAGGGAGGGTCTCACTCTCGGTCAAGTCTACAACGCAGACGAAACTGGTCTATTCTATCGCTCGCTGCCAACGAACACTCTAGCCGAGGAGACGGAGAAGCGTGTACCTGGCCGCAAGCTCTCCAAGGAACGGATATCTGGTTTGTGTTGTGCCAGTGCTAACGGCATGCACCGGCTTAAGCCCGCTGTTGTTGGCCGCGCAAAGCAACCTCGGTGCCTTCGTGGGGTAATGGATGTCCTTCCTGTCGTCTGGTACCATTCTTTGATGGCATGGTTCACAGCTGTGATCTTCAAAGACTGGTTCCACCGCCACTTCGTCAAGGAGGTCATCCATTACCAGACGAAGCCACTGGGAATCCCGCGCGACCAGGTAAAGGCCCTCCTTCTTCTCGACAATGCACCTGCCCACCCGTGCTACAAGGACTTGGTTGCTGAAAGTGGCCGTATTAGGTGCATGTTTCTGCCACCTAATACGACTGCTCTCATCCAACCAATGGACCAAGGAGTGATCGTGGCAACAAAGCGCCTATACCGTTGGAAGTTCCTGGACGAGGTGATGGTTGTTCTTGAGGACGAGGACGAGCGCAGGGAGGGACGGGACACACGAGGCAAGCGGACTTTGGAAAACCTTCGCCGCTACAGCATCAAGTCTGCGCTGTACAACTGGGCTAGTGCATGGAAGGAAGTCCCTGTGAAGACTCTGGAAAATGGTTGGTCTCTTCTGCTTCTCGGAACGGATGTGGAGTACGATTTTCTAGGATTTGACGTGGATGACTTCCATGCACGGCTGCTTACGCACGGCGACGATGTAGATGTGGACGATGTTCGTGAGTGGTTGGATGACGACGAGGGTGATCCTGGGTATCAGACGTCTGATATCGAGATTGCGTCTTCGGTTGCAGGTGTCAGTACAGAACTTGAAGATTCTGACGATGAAGGCGACGATGATGTGGACTCCTCTCAGCAGGACACTACTCCAGCGCACTCCGGGAACATCTAGAGTTCGTCCTAGACTACCTGGAACACCCGGACTGCGACAGGGAGATGGGGCCCTTGGGACTCGTGGAGGAAGTGCGTGCTTTCAGGCAGCGCATCATCAATCGTCAGAATCGTTGGTCATTGCGTCAATCAACCATTGACAGTTTTTTCAGGCCCGTGACTCCCGCTGTGCCCAGCCCTGGCTCCACTCCGTTGCCTTCCCCCCAAGACAGGCCCTCCTGCTCTGAGCCACAGCCCAGCACATCAGCCACTGTGGAGTCACCGCTCGACGTGAGTTTGCGGCTGTCTTCAGAGTCGTCTGCAGTGGGTACGCCATCACCACGACCCAGCGATGCATCCCTATGTCGCCTGCCAGTGATACTCTTGGACTCTGACAGTGAATAAACAGCAAGAACATCTCCACTAGACCACACGGGAATTTAGGGTGTTGTGCAGTGAAAAAAGCGGTGTGTTGTGTTAAGGATTTACAGTTGTGAGAGAAAAGACTCAATAGAAAAAAAATTTAACGTAAATAGACTTGTTTGTTTTGGCTTTGGAAAATTATAAGAATGGGAAAAGTTAAAGTGCAACACTTAGTAAGTTACAATGGAGCATTATTTAGACAAGAGTGCACACTGTGAAGAGAACGGACTTCTGTGTGTGATTGACTAAGGGCACTGACTTCAGGAACAGTGTACTGCAAGTGCTTCAGGAAATCCTTCTTACTGTCAGAGTCCGAGAGGAGGCGGTTATTCATCGAGGTGGCCAGGGACTTGCTGTAAGTAGGCAGAATGTTTCATACTGTACTTTTTTCCATACTATACTTACCTCATTTCACTCTTTAATGTCCTTTATTGGTGTGAATAGGGTGTTAGTAGCTATGCATGTGCAGTAGGAATGTGTTTTTCTGAGTTAGGCTAGGTTAGGGTCCATAAGTACCAGAATGTTTATTAATGTATGAACATACTTCTAAACCCTCATTTTATGTTTCATTTGCATTTATTTCAGTCATTTATGTGCCTTATTGGTGTGATTTAGGTCTTAAATAGGTGCTATGCATGTCCAGAGGGAGTTGTATAGATGTTTCTCTGAGTTAGGGTCCATAAGTACAAGTCCATAAGCTGGGGCCCAATATCCGGACAGAACCAATATCCGGACCTACCTATGGCTCTATTACATCGGATATTGGAGTGATTACTGTATATATATAATATATATCTATCTATCTATATATATATATATATATATATATATATATACAGTAATCCCGCATATTTCGCGGTAGTTACGTTCTTGTAACCCCCGCGAAAAGTCAATTCCGCGAATACTCTATTAACAATTGAAAACTTGCACTTGTGTCCACCATGCTGCCCATCACACAGTCCATGTCCATACTGATTGCGAGACAATTCGCCGTCAGACAATTCCCCGTCAAAACATGGACGATTCCCCTTCAGAACAATTCGCACCCTGGACGATTCCCCGCCATTCTATAAATATACTAATCAATACTTTCATCAATATACTTATTATTAATTAATCAATACTTTAATAACTATATTTCAGGGGATCCAGCAGTCTATGTTCTGTAGCGTAGGTTCTGGATATTATTTATTAGTTGTACCTTTAGTCAATAATTAACTTGTTTCTTCCTCGCTGTAGTCGCCTTTGAATTATATTCTAGCGTCACCCATAGCTATCTTCATTAATGAAGGCGAATTGTTTTGTGTTTGTTGTGACTGCGAATTGTCCCGAAACCTCCATACTCATCCCGAAATACCTTCTTACAAGATTGAAAGCACATACTCCATTATGAAGGAAAAACGTAAACACCGTACTGTAATACACAATTATCTACACATTTATTAACAAAACAGTACAAAATAAAAAGATGCATTAACTGGTGATAGCAAACACTCGCACGGTCGTTTCTTAGCTTGTCCAGTAACACAATTTTCTCTGCTAAGGTCATAACTTGATCGTTTTGTCACTTTGGAGTTCTTACTAATTGTATTATTAGCCTTTGGTGAGGCTGGCTTACGTCCTGGGGCCATGTGGAAAGCAAGTGGGAGGCAAGAGGCTCATATCATAGTGTGGTTACAACCACAACAGCCACCTAAGGCAGTCAGGCGTGGACTGAAGAATGCGAGGCAGAGAGCAGTGTTGCCATATCCAAACAACGAAATTATGCTAGGGCAATGAAAAAATTATGCTAGACTGAGCATATTTGTTCCAAGTAAAAAATGATTTATGCTAACTTGAAGCTAAATGATAAAATTCTATACATATTCGTGCAACATATTAATTATGTATTGTTTACTATGAAAATATTAAAATGAACCTACATACAGTAAGAGGATAAATATCGGTATCTACCCATACTGCTTTTTCCCACGAAACTTACGTTTTTCTGATGGATTTTGATGTGATTCGTTCGATTTTGAGCATCATTTCCGTCGGAAATAACCAGATTTTGAGATATGACCCCCCCCCCATCCCCCTGAAATAATCAGGGATCTTTGGGGAATCGGGGGTTATAGGGAGGGGGGAAAACACAGAAAATGGTCATTTCCGACTGAAATGAAGCTGAAAATCGAATGAATCATACCAAAATCCATCGGAAAAACCTAGGTTTCATGGGTAAAGTACAAAGCTCAAACTTATCCTAACCTAACCGAACCAAACCGAACCTAACCTAAAACCTAACCTAACCTAATCCAACCTAACCTAACCTAACCTAATCCAATCCAACCTAACCTAACCTAACCTAATCCAACCCAACCAAGCCCAAACTGAAAGTAACCAATTATTCAAACATCTTACCTTGTTCGTCTCTCTCTCTCTCTCTCTCTCTCTCTCTCTCTCTCTCTGATTTGTAGCTTTTATAAAATTATTCTAAAAATATTCTATTCCATTCTAAATTATGCTAGAATGATTCTAAAACTTCTAATATGCTAAAAAATATTCCAGACTCGAAAATTTGATCAAAATTATGCTAAAAGAATAAAATTATGCTAGATATGGTAACACTGGCAGAGGGGCCACAGGAAAGGGACAGAGGGTGGCGTGAGTTTACCGCGCTACAATTGGAAGCTGCGGGAATTTCATTTTTTTTTTTTTTCTGTATATTCAAGGATATTTTTATTGAACTTATTAATGCTAAGAAAATCCGCGAGAGGGCAAAACCGTAGACAAAAAATCCGCAAAAAATGCGGGATTACTGTATATATATATATATATATATATGAATATATATATGTATATTCATATATATATATATATATATATATATATATATATATATATATATAATATATATATAGATAGATAGATAGATAGATAGATAGATAGATATATAGATAGATAGATAGATAGATTTATATATATATGTATGTGTTGGTAAGGGGTTAGCAATAGCTAACACCTACTTTCGGCATAAGATGATCCACAGGTATACATGCAGGGTTATGAGGAGGCTATGTACAGTACTGTATATATATATATATATAGGGTTTTTTTTTCAAGAATACTCCCCCAGTATCCCTGCTCGTCGTAAAAGGCGACTAAAAGGTTTGCGGAGAGTTAGTGCCCCTCCCCGGAAAAAAACTAACAAAAAAAACAAACAAGAAGCCTCGGACAAGGACTGACCAAATAATGACGACCCAGGACCGGACAAAGGACTTGGTAATGGCTACTTGGAATGTAAGAGGAGCAAATGATGAGGTGAAAGAGAGAGAGATTGTCCAGGTGCTTGAGGGTGCAAAAGTGGATGTATGTGGAATGACTGAAACAAAATGGGGTGGAGAAAGTGTGAGAGAATGGGAGTATGGATGGGGTATATGTGCAGGAGTAGGTGAGAATGAGAGGGCAAAGGAAGGAGCATGTATAGTTGTGAGTAAAAGATGGAAGAAGAGCATAAGATAGTATGGATCAGTTGGGTCAAGGATTGTATGGGTAAAGTTGAAAGTTGGAATACAAATGTGGGCGATTGTGTGTGTGTATGCGCCAACGCAAGATTGTGCTAGCAGAGTGAGAGAAGAGTTCTGGACAAATGTGGAAGTGTGCATGGAAAAGTTTGGAAGGAATGAGAGAGTGTTTTTGATCAGTGATATGAATGGTACAGTAGGGAATGTGAGGGTGGATGGAATAGTTGGTGAGTGGGGTGTGCCTGCTGAGATAGATGAGAATGGGAGTGCGTTAGTGGACATTTGTGCTGGGATGGGGTTGGTGATAGCCAATACCCTCTTCAGGCATAAAATGATCCACAGGTGTACATGGCGAGTGATGAGAAGGGTGGGTGGTGAACTGAATGAAAGGAAGGCAATGATTAATTATGTGAGTGTGGATGAAAGGATGCGAAGATGTGTAATGGATGCAAGAGCTTATAGAGGTTGGGGGAGTGGAGTTTCTGACCACTACTTGGTGGTGGCCAGAATGAGGATCCAAGTAAGATGGAGGAATAGAAGAAGGGAAAGACTAGAGGACGGAGTAGTTACAAGGAGAGTGGAAAGGTTACAAGATGATGAGAAAAAGGCAGAGTATAAGAGAGAAGTGGAGGAACGATTGGGCAAATATGAATTGGAGCAGATGGGGGACGTGGAAGGTGTGTGCAGGATATTTACAGAAGAAATATGTGCAGCATGTGATGTGGTGTGTGGGAGGAAGAGAAGACGGAGGGGGGTGCAAGGAACAGCGTGGTGGACTGAAGAGGTGAGACAGGCTGTGGCACAAAAGAAGAAAGCATACAATGAATGGATGAGAAATAGTGGCGAGGAAGAAGTTGAGAGGCGGAAGAGAGAGTTATTTGTAGAAAGAAAGAGATAGGTGAAGAGATTAGTAAGAGAGAGTAAGAAGAAAGTGGATGAGGAATTTGGAAGGAATTTGAGTGTAAAGTGGAGGGACTGTAAGAAAATATTCTGGAAAGAGGTGAAGAGAGTAAGACAGGGTGGAAGTGAGGTTAACAGGGGAGTCAAAGATAAAAATGGTAGATTACTAGTGGAGAAGGGAGAAAAAGTGAGCAGATGGAGAGAACACTTTAAGGAATTGTTGAACATATAGGATGAAAGTAATGTGAGTATAAGTGGATGGGGAATGGCTGGGAGGAGGAGGGAGGTGAGAAGACAGGAAGAAATCAGTAGGATAGAAGTTGTGGAAGCAGTGAAGAAAGTTAAATCGGGGAAAGCCCCAGGAATTGATGGAGTGTGTGGTGAAATGCTGAAGCATGGGGGAGAGATAGTAGTGGAATGGGTGTGGAAGATGTGCAGATTGGCCTGGGAGGAAGGTAGAGTCCCGGAGGATTGGAAGTCAGGTATAATTATTCCCTTGTACAAAGGAAAAGGGGAAAAAGAAGTGTGTGGTAATCATAGGGGCATTTGTCTTCTTAGTATAATAGGAAAAATGTATGGTAGGATTCTTATTGACAGAGTTAGAGAAAGAACAGAGGAATTAGTTGGAGAAGAACATGGAGGCTTTAGGAAGGGAAGAGGTTGTGTAGATCAGATATTCATTCTTAGATTTTTAGTGGAAAAGTTTCTAGAGAAGGGAAAGAAGTTGTATGCGGCTTTCATGGATTTGGAGAAAGCATATGACAGGGTGGATAGACAAGGAATGTGGAAAGTATTAAGAATATATGGAGTAGATGGGAAGTTGTTGAATGCTGTGAAGAGTATGTATGATGGTGCTAAGGCTGCAGTGCGCGTGGATGGTGAACTAAGTGAATTTTTCTCTTTGGAGGTTGGGTTGAAACAGGGGTGTGTCATGTCTCCATGGTTGTTCAATCTGTACATGTATTGGGTAATAAAAGAGGTACAAGTTAGGGTAGTGGATGTTGGAGTGGCCCTGGTGAGAGAGGATAGTGTTTGGAAACTCCCTGTACTGTTGTTTGCAGATGATACTGTGTTGTTGAGTGAAGACGAAGGAGAGCTGCAAGGCTTGGTGGATGAGTTTGGAAAAGTGAGCAAGAAACGGAATCTAAAGGTGAATGTAGGGAAGAGTAAAGTGATGGTCTTTGAGAGAGGTGAAGTCAGTGAATGTACAGCGAGGTTGGATGGTGTGGAATTGGAGAATGTGAGTACATTTAAGTACTTGGGTAGTGTGATGAGTAAGGATGGAGGTTTGGAGGGTGAAGTGCTTGAAAGGGTACAGCAGGGAAGAAAGGTTGCTGGTTCTTTGAAAGCAGTGATAAGAAACAGGGAAGTGAGCATGGAAGTGTAAAAGTTACAACATGACAGTATTGTGATACCCAACTCTAACGTATGGAAGTGAACCTTGGACGTTGTTGGAAGGACACAAGTCAAGTGAGAGCAGTGGAAATGAGTTATTTAAGAGGAGCCTGTGGAGTCACATGGAGAGACAGGCTGACAAATGAGGATATAAAGGAGCGTTTTGGTGTGGATGTGGATGTGATAGGAAGCGTTTTGAGGAACACACTGAGGTGGTTTGGCCATGTGGAGAAGATGGAGGGTGAAAGACTGACGAAGAGAGTGTATGTGAGTGAGGTGGAGGGGGGAAGAGGGAGGGGGAGGCCGATGATGAGATGGAGGGATGGGGTGGAGAGGTATATGAGAGATGGGGGTGTGAATTGGGAGCAGGGCAGTGAAATGGCGGGGGACAGGGCGACATGGAGGCAATTTGTTTGTGGCCACCCCAAATGGGATTGAGGCGTCTGGCAATAGATAGATAGATAGATAGATAGATATATATATATATATATATATATATATATATATATGTACGTATATATATATACGTATATATATATATATATATATATGTATATATACGTATATATATATATATATATATATATATATATATATATATATATATATACGTATATATATATATATATATATATATATATACGTATAGATAGATAGATAGATAGATATATATATATATATATATATATACACACAGTACATCCCCCTAGTATGCACCTATATGGGTGGCAGAGGACGTCGTGTACTAGGAATTCGCGTACTGTGAATGCATAAACTTATGGGATAAATTGCATATGAGCGGCACCACCCTTCATGGGCAACCCTTGAGACGCCTTCCAGACCTAAGTACTGTACTATACAGGGAAACTATCTAAGACATATTACCTAAGATAAAGTAAACCAACGAGATTATTGCTTTACTAGGTAAATCAAGAAGGATATGGCTTAAGTAAATCAACAGGAATATGGCTGCTCATCTTTACCCGTTATCACTTCTTTGGGTGCAATATATTGCGTACTCAGGATAACCCTGGATTTGGGCCATTCCTCGCTGCCCGTCTCGCTTACAAGGAATTCACTTTGCGTACTTTAAAAAAAAAGAAAAAAAAAAAGTTCCTCGCGTACAAGGGGGATCGCATTCTCGGAACTCGTGTACTGTGGGGATGTACTGTACTTATATTTTAATACAGTCCAATAATCTTTCATTCATTCATCTTAATTGCCCGTCTGCATCCCGGAGGGTTTCGGGGACAGGTATTGTTTTCACTCGGCATGTCTGTCCGTCTGTCCATTTGTTTGATTGTTTGTATGCATGCTTGCTTGCCTGTCTGTCTGTTAACAACTTTACAAAAAAACTATTGGTGTGATTTTGACCAAACTTACAGGGGGGATGGGCTGTGACCTTCTAATCTCCTGATTAAATTTTGGGCCAAATTGGTCGAAGACCCAGGCTGTAGGCCCCCCAAATGTAAAAAATGGGGACATGTAAGAACCTTTTTTTTTTTTTTTTTTTTCACTCTATCTCCTTTCAAATCCATCATATCAGCATGAAACCAAAACCTACAGGTGCATCTTTCAAATTTACATCCTGTAACATGCCTCATTACATCAGGGGGTCACCCCCCAGTTAGCGATGGGGTCAGAGTCAGGTGGGTCAGGCTTAAAATTTCAAATGGGCATAAAATTGTCAATTTTCACCTGATTTTCCCCAAATTTGATACGTGACATCGTTGCCTAGATATCCTGTTGTGTTTATACGTCAGCACTAAAATGACTGCTGGGGACGGGTATGCTGTGCCTTGGCACCACCTCTGGTTTCATTCTTGATTTGGTAAGTTGGATATTCCAGATCTCTGAATACAAATTTGATGGATTGATAGGCAATGCCATTGATATCTTGCAATCTTCTCTGCATTTTTTTCCATTGTAAATTTTTGTATATTATGTAGATTGTATACATTTCAGGAACAAATTCCCTGAGCGTGAAATGTACAAGTCCCTGAGGAAAGCGCAGATGTCACGATGGGCCCATAAGTCTGTAGCAGATGGTGTGGTATTCTTCAAGCGTGGACAGCACGAGGAAGCCTTTCAGTGCTTAAACAAAGCTCTTCAAATCGACAATGAAAATGTAGAAGCCTTTGTAGCAAAGGGTGCCCTGTGAGTCATTTCTGGATGTTTTTTTTTTATTTTTTTATTTTTTTATTTTTTTGTATAGGTTGTTTGAGACTTCAGTGTCTATCTCTGTCTATAGTCAGATGCCATAATCCTGTAAAGGGTGGCTGTTTATAGGGAGGGGCACTAACCCTCTGCCAACACACTTGTTGACATGTAGGGAACACATATGGTTGGTTATGTGGTTACCACCCTGCATTGTAAATGGTTTTCTGGCTTACAGGAAGCCATTAGGCTTGTCATTCAATGTAAAGCCACCTGGAAAGGAAAGAAGAGTTTTAAAAAATGACAGGAAAGATGGGAGAAATGGGAAGAGAGGAGCTCAGACACAGAAAAAGAATGGTAAAGGTGAAAGAAGTAGGTAACACCACATCAAGTGAGTGGATGATGGTTGCCACCACCTACCACTGGATATTAATATGTACAGTATGCATGAATATTGTAGTGACTGTCTTGTAGACATCTGGCCTGGGCAGGCAGCTCTACTTTAAACATTAAAGCTAAGTTTTACATGTCTTGAAGGACAGCTGATCTAAGGGGCAGAGAAAAACCATTATGGTGACCTCTCCAGTTACACAGCTAATGTATCATTGAATTTTTCCATAGAAATCAGATTGTGCTAATGGTACCATAGAAACCCATGTTATAAGGCTAATTGGTATGGTGAAATCCAGACATTTCCCCAGAGTACCCCTTTTGACCCTCTTGACAAATTTTGACATCTCCCCCTAGATTAAACCTAATATTTATTGTAGTACTCATACAAGCTCTAGGAACATCACTGCATAAAAAGGGTTAAGTAGTGTACAAAGTAGTAAATAAGTGGTGATCACTTGCCATGACAGAGGATGGAGCATTGCTTGGGTGTCAGGGAAGTGTGTATCCAAGACTGAGCCGCTACAGAGGGGAAGTGAGCAATGTCTCTAACCCCTCAAGGGATAATGGTAAACTCACACTCCTCAAAGTTGCTCCCTCCCCCTCCCCCTGTTTTGGGGGAGTCAATTTCTAGGATTTTCCCACGCAAACCAGATTCTTTCCAGCGTAACAGGCATCAAGATAGGGCTTATTTCTCCTTGTATAAACCTATTTACCTTGGGGGAAGGTATGGAAATAGAAAAAACAAGCAATAAGGGATGCCTTATATAAGGACATGTGTTGAGTGGTGGCTGAACAGACAGCTGTTGACAGAAATGTAAAACAGTATGGAGCTCTCAAGAACAGTCTCATGAGAGTTATTAATTCAGTGTGTGGATGGACAAGGGGTCTCCCAAGACATAAGATAACATGGTGGTGGGAAGAGGGCATGGAAGCTGCAGTTAAGGAGAAGAGAAGAATTTTCCGGGAATGGAAAAAAGAGGTAACAAAGAAGAATACATGGCTACCAAGCATAAGGTTAGAAAAGAGGCATACAGGGTAAAATTTGAGTCTCAGAGACTTCTGCTGGATAAGGAGTAGACTGTAGCACCAGTCGAGCAGGGCAGTACTACCGAGGTGGATGGAAAGCTGATGACAGAGAGTGCTGGAGCTCCCGTTTCATCAGCCCTCAGGACTGGTTCCTGACCATCCCCCTTTGCTGAACTTTTTCAGTGTCTCAGTTACACAGAGAGTAGGCCAGCATGCTCTCCAACACAAATTTCTCTAACTATCTACACCAAACTACATGCATAGTACACACTACATTTCCTTTTCCAAAATTCAAAAAAAAAAAATCATGGCGTCTCATCACCCAGCCTCGGAGTCCCCAGGGGGGGGACCATAAATGCCCCCACCTTCTGCCCCTCTCCTGGTGACGACTCGAGGTGCCTGGAACCAATGTCTGACTCTCTTCTTCTTCATTTCTGCAACATTCGTGGCCTTTCCTCTAACTTTCGCTCTATTGAACACCACCTCTCCTCCTCTAAACCTCACCTTCTTTTTCTAACTGAGACTCAGCTGTCTGAGGCAACTGACAGCAAACCCTTTTCTGTATCCTCCTACTTTCTCTATACTCATTTCAAAGCCAAAGGTGGCTGTTGTGTATATATACGCAACGACTTATCTTGCTCTCGTGTTCCTGAACTTGATTCTTCTGAATTCTCTACACTCTGGCTTCGGCTTTCCTGTCATTTTCTGACTAAATATATCTGTGCTGTTTACTTATCCCCTAATTCTACTGACTATCAAAAATTCTTCGACTATCTTACTTCTACGATGGAACACATTCTATCCATTTCTCCTTTCTCTGAAATCTCCATTCTAGGAGATTTCAATGTTCACCACAACCTTTGGCTCTCCTCTCCTTTCACTGATCCACCTGGTGAACAAGCCTACATCTTTTCTATCCTTAATGACCTAGAGCAGCTTGTACAGCACCCTACCCGTATCCCAGACCGCCTTGGAGAGAGCTCCAACATACTTGACCTCTTCCTTACAACTAATCCTGCTTACACTGTTAATCTTTTCTCTCCTTTGGGCTCCTCCAATCACAACCTTATCACCTTAACCTGTCCTATCACTCCGGTACGGCCTGAAGACTCTCCAGGGAAACGTTACCTGTGGCATTTTGGAGCTGTGGATTGGGAGGCTCTCAGGCAGTACTTCTTTGATTTTCCCTGGAATGATTATTGCTTCCATGGCTGGGAGCCATCTGAGTGTGCCTGCACATACGGAGGTTATTCTCTCGGGCATGGAAGCATACATTCCTTTCTCATATCCTTTGACCAACGCAAGAAAGCCTTGGTTTAATCATGCTTGTTCTAATGCCGTCCTCAACAAGGAGAGGGCCTACAAAAGGTACCAGAGCCAACCCACCCTTGAATCACATCATCTTTACGTTTCTGCCCGGAATCGTGCTAAGTCTGTTCTTTGCTCTGCTGAAAATAATTTCATCCGCACTAAATGCTCTCAACTCTCCAACTTGAATTCTTCTTCTGGCACCTTGCCAAAAACCTTTCTAACAACTTTACCTCATCATCCTTCCCTCCTCTTTTCTACTCTGATGGTTCTGTAGCTATTTCTTCTACTGATAAAGCAGATCTCTTCGCACAGACTTTCTCCTCCAATTCCACCTTAGACGATTCCGGTGCTGTTCCTCCATCACTTCCCGCCTCTGACTTCCTCATGGCTGACATGAAAATTTCTTCAGCTGATGTATTTTCTGCCATCACTGGTCTCAATACTAACAAGGCATATGGGCCTCATGGAGTCCCTCCTGTTGTTCTCAAGAACTGTGCTTCTGTGCTTACACCCTGCCTAGGCAAACTCTTTCGCCTTTGTCTGTCAACTTGTACCTTTCCTTCTTGCTGGAAGTTTGCTCTCATTCAGCCAGTCCCAAAGAAGGGTGACCACTCACAACCCTCTAACCATTGTCCAATTGCTTTAACGTCCTGTATTTCAAAAGTTTTCGAGTCAATTCTCAATAGAAAAATTTTAAGGCATCTTTCCTATCACAACCTTCTTTCTGATCGTCAGTACGGGTTCCGTCAGGGATACTCCACTGGCGATCTTCTCACCTACCTTTCAGACTCCTGGTCATCCCCCTTTTGGGACTTTGGTGAAAGCTTTGCCATTGCACTTGACATCTCAAAGGCTTTCGATCGAGTCTGGCATAAATGTTTAATTTCCAAACTGCCCTCTTACCGTTTCTATCCTTCTATCTGTGCCTTCATCACTAGCTTCCTTTCTTGTCGTTCTTTAGCCGCTGTTGTAGACGGCCATCGTTCTTCTCCTAGATCTATCAACAGTGATGTTCCTCAGGGCTCTGTCCTGTCACAAACTCTCTTCCTTTTATTCATCAATGACCTTCTAATCTGTACATCTAACCCTATCCACTCACGCTGATGACTCCACCCTTCACCTTTCCATTCAGTTCCCACAACGCCCATCTCAGCAGTTACTTCAACACCCAAGGGATGAGGCTATGGCACACCTAATATCTGACTTGGCTCGTATCTCTGACTGGGGTAAAAATAATCGTGTTTTTTTAATACATCTAAGACTCAGTTCTTACACGTATCAACCCTTCAGAATCTTCCACAGGTATACCCACTAATGTTTAATAATAATCAGCTTAATCCTGCATCATCCTTGAACATGCTTGGGGTTTCATTTACTCGGGACTTATCTTGGAAAGATCATATTACATCTCTTGTCAAATCTGCTTCCAAGCGATTGGGTGTGCTAAGCCGACTCCGTTCTTTCTTTACCCCTGCACAACTGACTCTATACACGGGTTTTTTCCGCCCCTGTGTGGAGTACAACTCTCATGTGTGGGGAGGCTCCCCACATACAGCTCTTCTCAATAGGGTGGAGTCAAAGGCTTTTCATCTCATTAACTCTCCTCCTCTTACTGACTCCCTTCAACCTCTGTCTCTTCGCCTCACTGTTGCATCTTTATCTCTTTTCTATCGCTACTTTAATGGTCACTGCTCCTCTGAACTGTCTGCATGCATTCCTGCACCTCTACGATGGGCACGTAGCACCCGTCTAGCAGCAAACTCTCATCCCTTTTCTGTCCAACTCTCTAATGCAAGAGTTAACCGTTACTCCCAGTCCTTCATTTATGCAACAGGTCAGCTCTGGAACTGTCTCCCTCTGTGTGTATTTCCTGCTGCCTATGATCTCCAGTCTTTCAAACGCAGTGTGTCCAGGCATCTCGAAATGAATGGATCTTGAATTTTGCTCTCTCTTGTATTTTGTTTTTCTCTTGGAGGGAACTCTTATTGCAGGCTCATGCCCTTTGGTTCCTTCTTCCTCGCATTAAAAAAAAAAAAAACTTAATGATATGGAAAGGAAGAATATGATATTTAAGGTGACAAAACAGATGAAGAAGGAAAACATGGATATCATAGGTGAGCAGTGTGTGAGGAATGATGAGGGAAAGACAGTGGTGAGCAGTGAGAATGTTGAATGCCCCTGGAGAGAGCATCATACCTGGTTGCTGAATGAGGAGTTTGGAGTTGGTGTATCCAGTGTTTGGCCCTTGCCCTTTGATGCTGCTTCTGTGAGCAGGACGACAGGCGGGATGCAGTTGGGGGGGTGTCGTGTGTGTTTAAGTAGACTGCTGAAATGCTAAAGGCCTCAGGAGATACAGGAGTGGGGTTAGTTACTGATTTGATAAGTTTGATAATATACTGTATGGTCAAGTGGTAGGTGGTGGCGACCATCATCCACTCACTTGATGTAGTGCTGCCTACTTTTTCCTTAGCTTTTATCATTCTTTTTCTGTGCCTGCCCTCCTCTCTTCCAATTTCTCCCATCTCTCCTGTCACTTCTTACTGATTTTCTTTCCTTTACAGGTAGCTTTGTATTGAGTGACAAGCCAAATGGTTTCCTGTAAGCCAAGAAACTATTTACAACTCTGGGTGGTAACCATATAACCAAACTGTACGTGCTCCCTATGTGTCAACAAGTGGGTTGGTGGAGGGTTAGTGCCCCTCCCCATAAAACAAATAACTCAAAGTCAAATGGCCACCCCTTACGGCATTGTGGCGTCTGGCAATAGATAGATAGATAGATAGATTATATATGAGTGTGATACCCCAGATTACTGGCTGGGGAGTGATTGTGGGTGTGTACAAGGGGAAGGGTGATGCTTTGGAGAGAGAAAATAGTAGAGGCAAAACTTTTGGACCAGATAACAAAAGTAATGGAGAGAGTTCTAGAAGGTATGATTAGAGAAAGAGTGAATGTTTATGACATGTGTTTGGGTTTATGCCAGGCAAAGGAACTACTAATGCCATGTTCATTGACAACTTCAGGAAAAATAGAATGAGAAGGGATCTGTACATTGTTTTTGTTGATTTGGAGAAGGCCTTTGACAGAGTCCCCAGGAAGGTGGTGAAGTAGGCTGTGAGAAAGCTTTGAATCAAGAAGTAGCTGGTTAGAGTGGTTATGGCTAGGTATGTGGGTGTTCACACCCAGGCGAGAGTGAATGGAGATTTTAAGTGATGAGTTTACCTTGAATGTTGTTGTGCATCAGGGGCCTGTCTTGAGTCCCTCCTTGTTTATCATGGCAAAATTAGCTGTTGAGGATAGTGTTAACATAACACTACATGTTTCAGATTAGCAAACTTGGGTCGTCTTGAAAAAGCTGTGAATGACTTCGACGAGGCTTTGAAGTACAACCCCAAGCACGGCAACGCTCGCAAGTACATCTGTGAAACTCTAGTAGAGCTTGGACGCCAGTGAGTTGATTCTTCCTTTTTCATAGCAGTTGAGATAATAGTTTTGGTTGTTCAGATTCTGTATTGGTAGCTGTTTAGTCCAAAACTATGTTTGTATTGTATACTATACAAATTGATTATGAAAAGGTAATTCTCAAGTAAGAGCACCAAGACTAATGGCAGAATAATCTTTTAAGTCTTTATATATGACTTGTAAAGTTGCTACAGTTTTTAGAAAGAGTTACCCAAAAGTTGAAGGATTTAAGTGACTTTTGTTATCATTGTGTAGTTTGGTAGTACATCGAGGTTGGCTGGTTCTTTTCTGGTATAATAATTGTTACTGTCATTATGAAGAAACAGAAATACTGAACATGAAACTGGACACAAACGTGCCTCAATTTTTTTTTTTTTTTTTTTTTTTTTTTTTTTTTTAATGGAATCATACATACATTAAGTGGTTGGATAGCAGAGTTGTCACCATCTTGTATATCATAAACACAGTTTTTTCTTGTCATTATATTATAGGTCAGTTCAGATTTAATGTTAGTGCTTGGTTTTCATAGAATGAAAACTTATCTTTATGTTAGTGGATTGTAGGAATCTGAAGAAGTATGGTAAAAATTTATGTTGGTTCACTGAGTTATGTTAATGAAAGTATTCAGTTACCAGTGATGGTCAGCTTTGTAATAGTGCTGTGCTCAAGCCAGTTTGATGAACTAATAACTCACCTGTTTTTGCATTTTCGCCAGTACTGAATGGATACCAATATTTGCCCACTGCATCAGCAAATTATATATAAAAACAGTACCTTTATGTAGAAATAACAAGTTGTGATAACACTGAGCCATGAAAACACTTTTAGACGTGGTGCTCAGACCCATTGCGTCACAGCAGGTCTAAAAGATGAGTGGCAGTCATTTGCTGATTTTTTGCCATCTTTTAGGATCCACACCGTCCTACCTAATGTCATGTGAGGAGGGTAGAGAGCTTAAGCTTACTCAGACATGATGTTTGGCAGGTTGTATGAGGTCTTTTCAGAAAGTATCCAACCTTAGACTGTGAAAAAATATATAGCTAACCTGGTGAGCTAGGACACTAATCCTCCTTAAAATAGGCCCCTTCTGACTTGACATACGTAGCCCAGCATTCTTTCCATTGTCTGACACATTTTTTAGAGCCGGTTTTCGGTATCTCCTGCAGGTGCTTCATCGTATTTTCCCTTGGGTAAACATTGCTCAAGACATGTTGAACTGTGCAAATGGCAATCCAGACTTTCTGAAGACTGTTATCACTGGAGATGAGACTTGGGTGTACGAGTATGACCCAGAAAGCAATGCATAGTCGTCCCAGTGGAAGCTTGCGGGGTCGCCTGAACCAAAAAGAACATGACAGGTCGACAGCAAGGTAAAATGCACTCGCTTGTTTTTTTTTTTTTTTTTTTTTTTTTTTTTTTACTACCATGGTGTTGTGCATCACGAATACATGCCAGAAGGTCAGACTATCAACAAACGTTACTACCTCTACCTAATCAGTCGTCTTTGTGACTTAGTTTGGTGGAAGAGACCAGACCTTTGGAAAGTGGCTAGTTGAAAGCTGCACTATGACAATGCCCCTACCTATTTTTCTCAACTGATTCTGGAATCTTTGCCCAAGCACAACATCCCGCTGATCCAGCAGGCTCCTTATACATCAGACGTGGATCCATGCAACTTTTGGTTATTCCCCAAGTTCAAAACTCCGCTGAAGGGTTCACGATTTGAGATGTGAGAAGAGATCATGACAAATGTGCCGAACCACCAGAAGGAGATTCCAAAAACCAACTTTGAAAATTGTTTCAGTGGAAAGAACACTGGGCTACATGTGTCAAGTCATAAGGGGCCTACTTTGAGAGGGATTAGTGTCCTAGGTCAACAGGTTAGCTATTTTTTTATAGCCTAAGGTTAGATACTTTCTAAACAGACCTCTTATTGCCTAATTTTGCCTGATATTGTTTTAATAGTGCAGAGCAAAAAGCGCCAAATATTGCAATTGGCCAGACAGTGTGACAACAGATAATTGAGAGGGATCTGTGATTAACCCCTCAATGGATGTGGGTTCAGAAATTTGAGGGCTCCTCTGGCTGGTCCATTTTTTTTGAGGTTGTAAAATCAATGTTTTGTTCTTATAGATATAAAGAGAATATCTAGGGAACCTGGTAATGTATTTTGTAGCTTCCTAAACCCATCCAGTGGTTTATGGAAGATATAAAAAAATTCACAAAATTCACTGAGCATATGCCATTAACACATAAACATCAGAGCGAAAGCGTCCAAGAAAAAATGACTGCCCGAGTGCTTGGGATGGTTGAGTAGGGTCAGGCAAACATACCAATGACCATCATTCCTCTACCATAATTATTCGCAGTTTTCTATAGCTCGCACTAAATTGACATCTCCGGCACGTTTACGGCAAAGCATTGCTCAACGCTTGGCATCCATTGAGGGATTAAGATCAGATAGTAATAATAATAATAATAATCTGGCCTCTTGTTTCTCAAAAGCGCCAGTTCTTCCTCTGGGAATTCACTAGCGCTCGACACACATACATTATTTTTACAATTACAAGAATTTGACATTTCTTGTATATAGGACAAGCTACATCATATATACGTGAAAGTGGCAATAATTAAACCGTATAATCCTCTGTCATAGTACCTCTTTCCAAGTCATAGCATTTTGAAAAAATGAAAGGCTTTCAGCTGTCTCTTAAAGGATTCAACAGTAGAGAGTTGTCTTATGGACAATGGCAATCTGTTATATAATCTAGGGGCTCTATACGAAAAAGAACGATCAGAGAAAGATGACTGGTGAATGGCTCCTGGCTCGTCAAGATGCAAGGAACCATCTTCACTGCGTAACATCACACCCGGGTGTGCCGATGGGAGTTTTAACAATTCAGCAAGATACTTCGGTTCACCAAACTTAAGACCCTTGAATGTAATAAGACATAGTTTAAATTCAATTCTAGCCTTTACTGGTAACCAATGCAACTCAATCAGAAACAGGGTAGTTGAGGTTCTCGGAGGGAGACCAAAGATAAGCCGTGTTGCCCAGTTCAACACAGACTGAACTTTTGTTATTATATTATTTGGAAGACCAACCCACAGTGAATTACAATAATCATCACGAGACAAGACCACTGCGTGGACCAGTGTTAAGAGGCGATGTCTATTTCAGGAATTTTCTCACAGAGTACAGATTTCTGATATGCAAGTTACACCCTCTTACAACCTGATTAACATGTACTTTGTAATTTAACTTAGAATTAAAATAAGCACCCAGATTTCTAACAGAACTGACTGGATGAAGCTGTGACATGCCAGTGTTCAAAGCCAGGGCATTGTTAGTGTCATCACCCCTTATGTTTCCTCTGATGATGACGATCTCAGGTTTACCTTCATTCAGCTTAAGTTTCCTCTTAGCCATCCAAATCTTAATATCAGACATTAGAGATTCAAGCTTTGTGTTAGTATTGTTGATATCTGACATCTTAACATAGAGCTGGGTGTCATCAGCATAAAAATGATAGGACACATCATGAGCATCAAGTAGAGACGATAAACTACTTGTCTCTATCTATTTATCTATCTATTACCAGACGTCTCAATCCCATTTGGGGTGGCCACAAACAAATCGCCTTCAATTCGCCCTGTCTCCAGCCATTTCACTGCCCTGCTCCCAACTCACACCCCCCTCTCTCATATACCTCTCCACCCCATCCCTCCATCTCATCCTCGGCTTCCCCCTCCCTCTTCCCCCCTTCACCTCACTCACATACACTCTCTTCGTCAGTCTTTCACCCTCCATCCTCTCCACATGGCCAAACCACCTCAGTGTGTTCCTCATAACGCATCTTATCACATCCACACCACAACGCTCCTTTATTTCCTCATTCGTCAGCCTGTCTCTCCGTGTGACTCCACGGGCTCCTTTTAAATAACTCATTTCCACTGCTCTCACTCTTGACTTGTGTCCTTCCAACAACGTCCAAGGTTCACTTCCATACGTTAGAGTTGGTATCACAGTACTGTCATGTAGTAACTTTTTCACTTCCATGCTCACTTCCCTGTTTCTTATCACTGCTTTCAAAGAACCAGCAACCTTTCTTCCCTGCTGTACCCTTTCAAGCACTTCACCCTCCAAACCTCCATCCTTACTCATCACACTACCCAAGTACTTAAACGTACTCACATTTTCCAATTCCTCACCATCCAACCTCGCTGTACATTCACTGACTTCACCTCTCTCAAAGACCATCACTTTACTCTTCCCTACATTCACCTTTAGATTCCGTTTCTTATGCACTCTCCCAAACTCATCCACCAAGCCCTGCAGCTCCCCTTCGTCTTCACTCAACAACACAGTATCATCTGCAAACAACAGTACAGGGAGTTTCCTAACACTATCCTCTCTCACCAGGGCCACTCCAGCATCCACTACCCTACCTTGTACCTCTTTTATTACCCCATCCATGTACAGATTGAACAACCATGGAGACATGACACATCCCTGTTTCAACCCAACTTTCAAAGAGAAAAATTCACTTAGTTCACCATCCACACGCACTGCAGCCTTCGCACCATCGTACATACTCTTCACAGCATTCAACAACTTCCCATCTACTCCATATATTCTTAACACTTTCCACAATCCTTGTCTATCCACCCTGTCATATGCTTTCTCCAAATCCATGAAAGCTGCATACAACTTCTTTCCCTTCTCTAGAAACTTTTCCACTAAAAATCTAAGAATGAATATCTGATCTACACAACCTCTTCCCTTCCTAAAGCCTCCCTGCTCTTCTCCAACTAATTCCTCTGTTCTTTCTCTAACTCTGTCAGTAAGTATCCTGCCATACACTTTTCCTATTATACTAAGAAGACAAATGCCCCTATGATTACCACACACTTCTTTTTCCCCTTTTCCTTTGTACAAGGGAATAATTATACCTGACTTCCAATCCTCCGGGACTCTACCTTCCTCCCAGGCCAATCTGCTCATCTACCACATCCATTCTACTACTATCTCTCCCCCATGCTTCATCATTTCACCACACACTCCATCAATTCCTGGGGCTTTCCCCGATTTAACTTTCTTCATTGCTTCCACAACTTCTGTCCCACTGATTTCTTCCTGTCTTCTCACCTCCCTCCTTCTCCCAGCCATTCCCCAGCCACTTATACTCACATTACTTCCATCCTCTATGTTCAACAATTCCTTAAAGTGTTCTCTCCATCTGCTCACTTTTTCTCCTTTCTCCACTAGTAATCTACCATTTTTATCTTTCACTCCCCTGCTAACTTCACTTCCACCCTGTGTTACTCTTTTCACCTCTTTCCAGAACATTTTCTTACAGTCCCTCCTGTTTACACTCAAATTCCTTCTAAATTCCTCATCCACTCTCTTCTTACTCTCTCTTACTAATCTTTACACCTCTCTCTTTCTACATATAACTCTGTCTTCCTCCTCTCAGCTTCTTCCACGCCACTATTTCTCATCCATTCATTGTATGCTTTCTTCTTTTGTGCCACAGCCTGTCTCACCTCTTCAGTCCACCACGCTGTTCCTTGCACCCCCCTCCGTCTTCTCTTCCTTCCACACACCACATCACATGCTGCACATATTTCTTCTGTAAATATCCTACACACACCTTCCACGTCCCCCATCTGCTCCAATTCATATTTGCCCAATCGTTCCTCCACTTCTCTCTTATACTCTGCCTTTTTCTCATCCTCTTGTAACCTTTCCACTCTCCTTGCAACTACTCCTTCCTCTCGTCTTTCCCTTCTTCTGTTCCTCCATCTTACTTGAATCCTAATTCTGGCCACCACCAAGTAGTTGTCAGAAAGTCCACTCCCCCAGCCTCTATAAGCTCTTGCATCCATTACACATCTTCGCATCCTTTCATCCACACACACATAATCAATCATTGCCCTCCTTTCATTCAGTTCACCACCCACCCTTCTCATCACTCGCCATGTATACCTGTGGATCATTTTATGCCTGAAGAGGGTATTGGCTATCACCAACCCCCTCCCAGCACAGTTGTCCACTAACACACTCCCATTCTCATCTATTTCAGCAGGCACACCCCACTCACCAACTATTCCATCCACCTTCACATTCCCAACTTTACCATTCATATCACCGATCAAAAACACTCTCTCATTCCTTCCAAACTTTTCCATGCACACTTCTACATTTGTCCAGAACTCTTCTCTCACTCCTCTAGCATGATCTTGCGTTGGCGCATACGCAAACACAATCGCCCACATTTGTATTCCAACTTTCAACTTTACCCACACAACTACTTATGTTGGTAGTAAATAGAATTGGACCCAAACCTGATCCTTGAAGGACTCCAAATAGAAGGGGAGCAGAATCAGAGCTAGCATAATCAACAACCACTCTCTGAGATCTGTGCGACAGATACAACTTAAGGAGCAAAAGGACATCATAAACGCCATAAAAATACAGATCATCCAACAATAGTTTATGATCTACTGTATCAAAAGCTGCAGACAGATCCAACAGAAATAGGAGAGAGGACATCCCACTACAAGTGTTTGCCACTGTCACTCTGAATCCTTGTTAGTGCAGTTTCAGTTGAATGGTATTTTCTGTATGCTGCTTGAACAACAGGAACAACTCTGTTGTGTTCCAGTAGTGGTACGAGTTGATCGATATGGCCCGCTCAGTAATCTTGGATAAAAAAGACAGGTTAGAGACGGGACGATAATTTGTCATGCTCTCGACATCAAGGCCAGGTTTCTTAATTAGGGGCCTAAGCAAAGCACATTTCTCAGACTGCACAAACTTACTTTCTAAGAAGCATCTCTCTATTATGTTGCAGATAAATTCTACAGAGTGCCCATACACATCAGGCAGTTGTGACATGTTACAGGGATTGAGTGAGCTAAATGTTTTATTTAGTTTTCTGATGTAACATTTGACCTTGTTTACATCCATCGGATGAAATGTTGAAAGCAAGTGATCGCTGGTGCACCGTGGCTGGAAGTCAGCTGAGTACGCTTCCCTAGGAGAACTGCTTTCTAAATCACTTCTTATGCGAGATATCTTACTTGTGAAAAATGAAGCAAAATCAGAAGCCAATTGGGCATCAGATACAGAAGTTAGTTTAACAATTACATTCCTCCGACCAACCAAATTGTTCACAACTGCAGACAATTTTTTTTTTATCACCACCACATGAATCAACTTATTTTGATAATACCTAGTGTTTTGGGCTTTTACAGTAGTAGTAGTAGTAGTAGTTGTTCCCTAGGCAGTCTGGCCGAACAGCCCGGAGTCCCTTAGGAAGGCCATGGCTGAGACCAGGCTTTCCCACAGAGCTCTCAAAGAGTGTATGTTGTGTTGTTGGCATAGGTGATTGTGTGCAATGCATTCTTCCATAATGTGCTTAATAGTATGGGGTGCTGTGTTGCATCCTGGACAGGCATCAGCGATGGAGTCATCCAGCCTCTTCTGGTAGCTTAAGAGGGCTGGATGGTGCCCACATCTCAGCCTGGCCAGGTGGACCCTGTCCTCACGAGGAAGATAGGATTCAGAAGGGTGGCTGTCAGGGGGCCGTGCATGCAGCTGTGTTGTCTTTAAGTGACTGAATGGAGCAGCGAGTGATCTGAGTGTGGATATGCTTCTGGAAGCTGGTCTGAGGTGGGCAAGGGGGGAGAGATGACAGTATTTGTGTATGGTATCGTGTGGTGGGTGTTGTTTTGATGTTCCTAGGTGTGGGTGGATGTGCTGCCATGTACTGTAGTGGATGTTGTGGGTGGATGTGCTGCCATGTACTGTAGTGGATGTTGTGGGTTTGTGGAGGCTGCAGCAAGAAACTGAGTGCCTCTCATGTCTAGGTGATCCTTGACTTTGAGGACTTTGGTTTCTTGATGTAGGTGGTCTGTGGGTGTAGTAGCTGTGCAGCCTGTGATTATTTTTAGGGCGTTGTTCTGTATGGTCTGTAGAGTGTTGTAGTGTGTTTTGGTGAGGTTAGAAGCCCAGGCAGGGCTTGCATAATTCATCACTGAACGTATGTATTGTTTGTATACTGTGGTGGTGGTTTCTTTGTTGTGTCCGAATGTTGTATGAGCAAGTGACCTCAAGGCATTGAGTCTTGGTGTTATTTTATTTTTAATGTTTGTGATGTGTTGTTTAAATGACATTGATGTATTGTATGTTACACCAAGGATTTGGGGGGGGGGGGTAGGGGAGTGTTGTTTATGGTGAGGTGTGGGATGTGACTGTGTTCTGCTGTCCAGTTTGTGAGAAGAGTCACTGTAGATTTGGCTGGGGCTATTTTGAGCCTGTTTGTGGTGAACCATTTGTGTAGTGTGTTGAGGTAAGGTTGAATGATGTGTGCAGTTGTGTTTTTGCATTTTGGTGCGTACATGTAAGTGTTATATCATCTGCATAGGAAGCTATGTGTATCTGTGGTGTGTGGGGTGTGGGTACGTCGTTCATGTATAGGTTAAAGAGTGTAGGGGACAAAACAGATCCTTGGGGGACGCCGTTTGTGAAGTTTCTGATGTTAGAAGACTGACCGGCAAATGTTACGTGTGCACATCTGCCTGCTAAGTAGTTTGCCAGCCATCTTTTTGTGTTATTGTGCATGGTTGTGTTGAGTATTTTGTTTGAGAGGTTGTGGCGGGGGATGGCATCAAAAGCTTTGCTAATGTCTAGTGTGATTAGGAGTGTTCAGTGTGGTGGCCTAGCTGAATTCATGCCATCAAAAACTCTCTGTGTAAGGTCTGTAAGAAGGGTGTTTGTGGAGTGTAGTGGCCTAAAGCCATGTTGTGACTGGGCTAGGGGAATGTGAGGTGTGACTAGTTGTAGTACAAGTCATTCAGTGACTTTAGAGGGGGTGCAGAGGAGTGTGATGGGGCGGTGTGAGGAGGGTAATGTGGAGTCTTTGTTGGGTTTAGGGATAGTGATGATATTGCCATGCTTCCACATGTTGGGTATTATGTTGTGTGAGTAGCTGTAGTTTCATATCTTGGTGAGTGCTTGTATGCCTTGTGGTCCTAGGTGTTTAAGGTGAATGTTGCTTATGTTGTCTGGTCCACAGGCAGATGAGTGCTTGAGGTTGTTAATGATGTGCTTCGTCTGGTTGTAAGTGAAAGGTGTGTAGTCTGGGTCTGTGGGGAACTGTCTCTTACGCTGGATAATACGTCGGTCTTCAGGATGGGGGTTTAGATGGCTGACTTGTGAAAAGTGATTGATGAGAGTGTTTGCTTGTTGTTTGTTTGAGGGTATGGCGTCTGTTGTTGTGATGGCAGCGTGTGATTGTGTGGTGTTGCTGTTGGAAAGTGTGATGCTATTTAGTGTTTTGTAGAGTTTGCTGATGTTTGTTTTGTGGTCAAGTGTTTGGAGGTAATTTTTCCAGTTTAGTGTTTGCTGTTCTGATATTTTATTGTTTATTTGAGTGTTGAGTTTTTGTATTTGTTGTACGGTGTCTTGTGTATGGGGTGTTGGGGAGTGTCGCAGTGTGTCCCGTTGTCTGATGAGGCCTTGAATTTCTGGTGTGAAGTTGGGGTTGTGTCTCTTTCTGTTGCCTCTAGGGATGTGTCTTTTGTCTGTGTTTTGTATAATTGTATTGAAAGTGTGCCTTCGGTGTTGATGTTTGTGATGGGTGTACTGTTTAGTGTTTCGTGATGTTGTTCTGTTTCAGTTACAAAGGCCTCCCAGTTGGCTCTCTTATAATTAGTGTATGTGTGTTTGTGGCCAGCTGGGGTGATTCTGGTTTTGGTAGTGATGATGATTGGGAGGTGATCAGAACCTAGGGTTTTGACCACTCTCCATGATGTAGTGGGGACGAGGTTTGGGGAGCAGGTGATGTTTGGAGATGATGGGAGGAAGAGGGCTTGGTGTGGGATATGGGTATGTTGGTCTAGAATGTTTAGTATGAAAAGGAGGTCGTCTGGGATTTGTAGTACCAGCCCTCTGTCTGTGTCAGGGTTGTTGACATGCCAGGCCGATGACTTGGCGTTGAAATCACCACCCAGGATGATGTTGGGTATGTTAGTGATGTGGTGTATCTGTGGAGAGTAATTGTGTGGTACTGTGGGGGACGATTGGGGGGGAATGTATGTGTTAGCGATTGTTATGTGTGATTTGTTGCCAGTGCGTATTTTAATTGATTGTATTTCTGTTGTGGTGTCACGTGGGGGGAGAAAGGACTTTGTGTGTGCACTGGTATCTGCAAAGTTGATGGATTTGTGTACCAGGGTGATGAGTCCACCGCCACCGCCATCGGCCCGGTCTTGTCGAATGGTGGTGAAGTTATGAAATGTCGGTGTTTTCTGTGCTCTGTGTAGTTTTGTTTCTTGTAAGATGGCAATGTGTATGTTCTGTTGTTTGATGAATTGTGTGAGTTCATGTTTTTTGGTGTTTATGCCATCTATGTTTAACTGAAGGATGTTTATGTTGTGTGTGCGATGTGTGTTGGCTGCTGCAGCACTGGGAGGAGGTGGTGTGGGTGGAGGGGAAGGGGTAGGAGGAGGTTTTGATGGAGGTAAGGGTTGAGGTGGATTAGGATGGGTTGGAATGGGAGGAGTTGGGGGACTGGATGGTGTGGGAAGGGTCAGTGGGTTTGGCTGTGGAGGTGTGAAGGAAGTAGGAGTAGGATTGGAAGGGGGGTTGATGGGTGGGGGGGAGGAGCAGAAGGAGCAGGTCCAGGTGTTTGTGTAATGTTTTCTGGATGCAAGTGTTGTGCAGGTTTAATGGGTCCAGTTCTTGCAGGAATTGCACTGAACTGAACCCTTTGTCTGTCGTCTGGATGTGATAGGTTTTGAGCGTGTTGGACATATGTATTGTTGGTGGGTCCTGGCTTTTACAGTGTAAACGGCCACTCTTCTCATAAAAACATAACGCAAACGAGTTACTTTGGTCCGCTGCAAGTGCCACTCATGCTCTGCCCTTCTACGTTGTCTATGCAAAGAATTAATGGATGTACCATACCATGGAGAATTATCACGTACAGTGATTGTTTTTACTACCTCAGGACAATAATGGTCAAAAATTGACCTAAGCTCATTGTTGTAAATATCAACCAATTCATCAGAAGAAAGATCTGAAGATTCAGTGTAGTTTAAACGCTGATCAGTTTCAAGTCACATCAACTGGCGGTCAACATTCCTGTAATTTCTGAACCAGATGACCTTTTCATATGAAGGGGATTTTGAGACATCAAAACTATGAGTGATCAGAGCATGGTCAGGGATGAGGGGGCCAAATGAGTCAACCTCCACATCTGATATGTGCCTGCAACCAACAGGGGACAAGATCAAGTCAAGGACATGTCCTGAGACATGAGTTGGATTACCCACATGATTGAAAAAATTGTTGTGGGTGATCAGCTCAAGGAATTCTGAAGAAAACAATTCTGACTCTGGACCGTCAACCCAATAATTGAAATCACCACAAACAAGAAGTCCTCCAGGTTTAAGAGAAAACCCTTCAAGAAATTGCCCAAACTCCTCCATAAAACCTCGTTTTGTGCCCAGATGACCTGGTCAATAGATGGAAATTTATTAACCCCTTAACCGCGGGGTGTCTTTTTCGTGATCCTTTGGAGCAAGGGATCATACCGCAGGGTGACACTTTTGTGATTCTGTGTTATTTTGAATTCGCCCGGGCTTTCAAGTGGTGGCTTGTATCATCTATCAGTACTGCTAATGTCCAACACTAGTCAGCACTCCTAATCTCATCTGTACTCCCATCCATTGTTGACAATTTAGCCATTTCTCCCCATTCTTGACTCCCCTCCCTACCTCCCCTCCATTACCCTATCCTCTCGCCTGCCCGGCCGTGCTATGCTAAGTAAATCTTCCCTGGAATTTTTCACTGATTTCATCCATTGAAATAAGCCCTATGCCCTATTCTTATACCAAGTAATATATACAAGAAAGAAATAAGGTAAGTGAGAGTGCCATACACCTCGAATTGGCTAATTATCACCTGACAACACCTCACATGCACTCGTTCGCTAATTTTCGCTATTTCTTTCCCCTTGAAATATGCCGTATAATCTATTTTCGTAATAAAAATATATTTAAGAAAGGAAGGGAGAAGCCTAAGTTATATTTACATTCACCTGGAACTACCTAATTATTGCAGGCCACCACACTGTATTCTACGTTAAGTAAATCTTCCCTGTAATTTTCCACTGATTTCATCCATTGAAATAAGCCCTATGCCGTATACTTATACCAAATACTATATACAAAAAAGAAATAAGGTAAGTGATAGTGCCATACACCTGGAATTGGCTAATTATCACCTGACAACACCTCACGTGCACTCGTTCGCTAATTTTCGCTGTTTATTTCCCCTTGAAATATGCCGTATAATCTATTTTCGTAATAAATATACATATAAGGAGGGAAGGGAGAAGCCTAAGTGATATTTACATTCACCTGGAACTACCTTGTTTATTATGTATTGTCTTGGTTTCCTGCCAATCATTTCATTGCTGTATATTAGCAGGTCTCACAGGGCTGAAGTTGGTAGTATTGCACTCACTCTAGCCAGGCAGCAGGAGGCCACTACTATCAGGTCACTGTCGTCTTTGAAGGTGGGAGTATGTCTGATTAGCTCCTGCTAACTTCCGCCGCTTTCTAGCCCCATGCAAAGGGTCCAGTGACCTTTACCCCCTACTAAACCTCGTGTGGAAAGAGGTAAAGGGCTGACAATTGATAGAGAGTGATTACGATCTTTTTATTGAGTAAAACAGTGCAAATGGAATTGTAAATAATGTGTAAACAACAAGTGAAAGCAAAATGAATGTAAATATAAGTGAACAGTGGAAAATAGTTTTATAAGTTACTTCAAGTGACAGTGCATAACACAGTGTAAATAAAATAGAAATGTAAATAATGTAAATAAAATAGAGAACGTAAATAGAAATGTAAATGAGTAGTATTATAAGAATACCAGTAAATACACTAGGAGTAATGAAAGTGAAAGTTTCACTCTAGCATGTATGAATACTATGAGTTATGAGAGGAAGGTGAAAGTGACATTCACTCTCAGTGCTAGTATACAGGACGAGAAAATGAATGCTACGTATTTTACTGAAAGAAATTGAATGCCTACAGTGACAATAAACTATTATTACTGAAGGAAACTTATGGATAAAGACTGTAGATATATATAAGTGTTATATAGTAGCAGAAATATAAACTGTGAGTGGTTTTATGAATAATAGACAACACTAGCGGCGAACGATCAGAAGTGGGATGGTCATACGCTCTCATAATTTTCATTGCTTTCACAGTTTTTTTTTTTTTTTTTTTTTTTTTTTTTTTAGTATGGATTCCAAACTATTTGAGAATCATAGAATAGTGTTTCTAGTGATAATATCAGGCTGTGGTAATCATATTACAAGTTGTCAGGAAGTGTAAAGTGGAGACTTCGTTACCCAACTTCAGAGGTCTCCACAAGTCCTACGGTACTCGACAAAGGCTCAACAAACACCCCAGGAGAAAGCTGAAGGTATGTGCCATAAGTATATATGATTTTAATATTCTGGGACTAATAACTGATTTTTGGCAAATATTTTTAGAGAGTCTGTCGGAGCGCGAATATGCCCGCGGAGCCACAAGTCAAAGCAAAACAAGCCCGCGGTTTAACCTGCCCCGTCCCGGAGACGTGAATTCACATCCTCACATGATGTGCACTCATATCCCGGAGACATAAATTAACGCGGCAACATTGCAAGGTCCCTAACAATTTTCAATTTCGCGAGTGATTTTTGGCACGTATACAGTTGACACCTTCCTCTACAAGATGCCAGGCAGGGACAATGCCTTACCCAGTATAACCCCCCCCCCCACATGACCTTTTCTCAGCAATTCAACTGTTATCAGTGACCTGGCCAGTAAAGCCATGTCATGCCACGGTACGAAATTCAGGGCCAGAGTGATTCCCCAATCGATGACAATGTGGAGGACAAACATTAGAGGAAGAAACAGTCAGAAATGATGATCAGGTAATGTGGCAAAAAAAGGTCAGGAATGTTGATGAGTTAGTGAGTGAAACAATGCTTGTAATGCCTATGTTACCGTTTGAAAACCAATATACTCTCGTACTACATATAAATTCGTACCAAATAAATAACTAAATACCGTTTATGAGTGGTGTAGAATAGTTATCCTCCCATAGAACTCGTTTTCTTTGCAGCCAGCCTGATAGAAAACCCTGTAAGGTAAGGAGATACTCCTACCTGGATCGAGTATTTTAAACCTCAGGTGAGCGATTTCTCTATGAATTTTCGATGTTTCTCTCCAAAAGCGGATGTTTAAGCCAAAAAAAAAAAAAAAAGGTCCAAAAATGTCGGGACTGGGGCGTACCACTGCCCAGAAAACGTTGGGATGGGGCGGGTTAATGGTTAATTAACCACACGATCGGATGATGATTGATCGTATGGTGAGGTTGACCCATACACACACATGCATACATATATACATACATAAATACAAATTTACAGTTCTATATGATGATGAGAAGGGTGGTTGGTGAAATGAATAAATGGAAGGCAGTGATTGATTATGTGTGTGGGGATGACAGAATGAGGAGGTATATACTGGATGCAAGAGCATACAGACAATGGGGGAATGAACTTTCTGACTACCACTTGGTGGTGGTGAATGTCAAAGTTAAATTGCAGTGGAGGAACAAAAGGAGGGAAGGACAGGAGGGAGTACTCCATACAAGGGGGGTAGAAAGGTTGCAAGAGGATGGAAAAAAGGCAGAATATAAGAGAGAAGTGGAGGAGCGGTTGGGTAAATATGATTGGGAGCAGACGGGGAAGGTGGAAGATATGTGCAAGATATTCATCGAAGAAATCTGTGCAACATGTGAGGTTGTGTGTGGAGTGAAGAGAAGACAAAAGGGAATGCAGGGAACAGCATGGTGGAATCAAGAGGTGAGGCAAGTTCTGGTCCAAAAGAAGAAAGCATATTGTGAGTGGATGGGAAACAGAGTCATGAAGTTGAGAGACAGAAGAGAGAGTTATACTTAGTGAGGAAGAGAGAGGTGAAAAGATTAGTAAGAGAGAGTAAGAAGAGAGTGAGTGAGGAATTTGAAAGGAATTTGATTGTAAAGTGGAGGGAATGTAAGAAAATGTTCTGGAAGAAGGTAAAAAGAGTTAGACAGGGTGAAAAGGAAGTTAGTAGGGGAGTGAAAGTTAAAAATGTTGGATTGCTTGTGGAGAAGTGAAAGTGAGCAGATGGAGATAGCACTTTAAAGAATTGTTGAACATAGAAAATAAGTATTTCAAGTATATATGGCTGGGATAAAGAAAGTGGTGAGAAGGGAGGAGGAGATCAGTAGGATGGAGGTAGTGGAAGAAATGAATAAAGTCAAAATGAGGAAAGCCCCAGAAATTGATGGAGTGTGAGGTGAAATAATGAAGCATGCAGGAGAGTTAGTTGTAGAATGGATATGGAAGAAGTGCATATTGGCCCGGGAGGAAAGTAGAGTCCCGGAGGATTGGAAGTCAGGTATGATTATTCCCCTATACAGAGGAAAAGGGGAAAAGAAGTGTGTGGTAATCATTGGGACACATGTCTGATTAGTGTAGTAGGCAAAGTATATGGTAGGATACTTACTTACAGTTAGGGAAATAACAGAGGAATTAGTTGGAGAAGGACAGGGAGGTTTTAGGGAGGGAAGAGGTTATGTAGATAAGAAATGCATCCTTAGGTCTTTAGTGGAAAAGTTTCCTGAGAAGGGAAAGAAGTTATATGGAGCCTTCATGGATTTGGAGAAAGAATATGAGAGAGTGGATAGAGAAGCAACGTGGAAAATACTAAGAATATTTGGAACAATTGGGACATTGTTGAATGCTGTGATGAAGAATATGTATGAGAGTGCTAAGGCTGCAGTGCATGTGGATCGTGAACTGAGTGAATTTTTCTGTTTGAATGTTGGAGTGAAACAACATCTCCATGGTTGTTCAGTCTTTATATGGATGGCTTTATAAAAGAGATACAAGGTAGTGCAGTGGATGTTGGAGTGGCCCTAATGAGAGAGGGTAGTATTTGGCAACTTCCTGTATTGTTGTTTGCAGCTGATACTGTGTTGTTAAGTGAAGATGGAGAACTGCAGATCATAGTGAATGAGTTTGGGAGAGTGTGTAAGAAATGTTATTTAAAGGTGAATGTAGGGAAGAGAAATGAAGTCAGTGAATGTACAGTGAGGGTGGATGAGGAGGAAATGGAAAATAAGTGCATTTAAGTACTTGTGTGGTGTGATGAATAAGGATGGAAGGTTGGAGGGTGCATTGCTTGAAAAGGTACAACAAGGAAGAAAGGTTGCTGGTTCTTTGAAAACAGTGATAAGAAACAGGGAAGTGAGCATGGAAGTAAAAAAATCATTGCATGACAGTATTATGATACCAACTCTAACTAATGGAAGCGAAGCATGGACCTTGTTGGTAGGACACAAGTCAAGAGTGAGAGCAGTGGAAATGAGATATTTGAGAGGAGCATGTGGAATTACATGGAGAGACAGACTGACAAATGAAAGAACGTTGTGGTGTGGATGTGAATGTGATAGAAAGCATTGGGAGGATGGTTTTTCCATGTGGAGAGGATGGAGAGTGAGAGACTAATGAGGAAAGTGTATATGAGAGCTGGAGGAGGGGAGTGGGAGGGGGAGGCTGAGGATGAGATGGAGTGGAGTGGTATATGAGAGAGGAGGGTGAGAGCTCGGGGGAGGGCAGTGAAATGGTGGGGGACAGGGCGACATGGAAACGATATGTGTGTATCCACCCTTATTGGATTAAGGCATCTGGGAATAGATCTATCTATTTATTGCCAGACGCCTCAATCCTGTTTGGGGTGGCCACAAACAAATCGCCTCCACGTCCCCCTGTCCCCCGCCGTTTCACTGCCCTGCTCCCAACTCACACCCCCCTCTCTCATATACCTCTCCACCCCATCCCTCTATCTCATCCTCGGCCTCCCCCTCCCTCTTCCCCCCTCCACCTCACTCACATACACTCTCTTCGTCAGTCTTTCACCCTCCATCCTCTCCACATGGCCAAACCACCTCAGTGTGTTCCTCATAACGCATCTTATCACATCCACACCACAACGCTCCTTTATTTCCTCATTCGTCAGCCTGTCTCTCCATGTGACTCCACAGGCTCCTCTTAAATAACTCATTTCCACTGCTCTCACTCTTGACTTGTGTCCTTCCAACAACGTCCAAGCTTCACTTCCGTACATTAGAGTTGGTATCACAATACTGTCATGTAGTAACTTTTTCAAATCCATGCTCACTTCCCTGTTTCTTATCACTGCTTTCAAAGAACCAGCAACCTTTCTTCCCTGCTGTACCCTTTCAAGCACTTCACCCTCCAAACCTCCATCCTTACTCATCACACTACCCAAATACTTAAACGTACTCACATTTTCTAATTCCTCACCATCCAACCTCGCTGTACATTCACTGACTTCACCTCTCTCAAAGACCATCACTTTACTCTTCCCTACATTCACCTTTAGATTCCGTTTCTTACACACTCTCCCAAACTCATCCACCAAGCCCTGCAGCTCCCCTTCGTCTTCACTCCACAACACAGTATCATCTGCAAACAACAGTACAGGGAGTTTCCAAACACTACCCTCTCTCACCAGGGCCACTCCAACATCCACTACCCTACCTTGTACTTCTTTTATTACCCCATCCATGTACAGATTGAACAACCATGGAGACATGACACATCCCTGTTTCAACCCAACTTTCAAAGAGAAAAATTCACTTAGTTCACCACCCACACACACTGCAGCCTTCGCACCATCGCACATACTCTTCACAGCATTCAACAACTTCCCATCTACTCCATATATTCTTAACACTTTCCACAATCCTTGTCTATCCACCCTGTCATATGCTTTCTCCAAATCCATGAAAGCCGCATACAACTTCTTTCCCTTCTCTAGAAACTTTTCCACTAAAGATCTAAGAATGAATATCTGATCTACACAACCTCTTCCCTTCCTAAAACCTCCCTGCTCTTCACCAACTAATTTCTGTGTTCTTTCTCTAACTCTGTCAATAAGTATCCTACCATACACTAAGAAGACAAATGCCCCTATGATTACCACACACTTCTTTTTCCCCTTTTCCCTCGTACAAGGGAATAATTATACCTGACTTCCAATCCTCCGGGACTCTTACCTTCCTCCCAGGCCAATCTGCACATCTTCCACATCCATTCTACTACTATCTCTCCCCCATGCTTCAGCATTTCACCACACACTCCATCGATTCCTGGGGCTTTCCCCGATTTAGATAAGATAGATAAATAGTATAATATAGTAAAGCATCATAAGAATGTTCACTGATAATGCGTATTTATTCCTCTAGATTTGAAGGAGAGAAGAAACTGGAGAAAACAGTACTAAAGTATTAGAAGTGTTATAGAGTTGATTTTAAAATATGAGCTGCTCTCTCTCTCTCTCTCTCTCTCTCTCTCTCTCTCTCTCTCTCAGTAAATAAATAAATGAGTAAATGTAAAATTAAATTAAATAATAATTGATAAGAGGGAAGGTGTGTCATGGTGATGTGCAAATGAATGGAGAGAGTTGGTGTGGTGGGGAGTTTAAGTACCTAGGTGCAGTATAAAAATCAGAAGTAAATGTAGGAAGAAAGTGGAAAATAGAGTAAAAACCTCAGGGAAGGAATGTGACTGGTGCTATAAAGGCCTTGATATTAAATAGGTCTGAGTGTACAGGCTGGAAGAAGGTTGAGTGGAGTTGTTTTGGTGCTCTAGTGAACATAAGAATGTGAAACTGGTGTGGTATGATAATGGAAAATCATGAGTGAGAGGAGTGGGAATGATGTTATTGAAGAATATACCTGGAGCATGGAGAGAGGATGTGATTATGGTATGAAATAATGAGAGATATTGAGCAGGGAAATTTTTTGACAGTAGGTTTGATGAATGTGCTTATATGGTATGGTCACATGGGAAGAATATGTAAATTGGATGATGAAAAAGTATAAGTGGGTGAGTGTGAAGATGGAAGATGATATGCTAGGCCAATAACATGGATAGGCCAATAACATGGATAGATATGGTAAATGATAAAGAAAGAAAGTAAATAATGGAAGTTGATCAGAGTAGGGAACTGACTGGGAATTGAGGTGGCTGGATAAATTTTTGTATGGAGGAGCACATAACAAAGGTTTGACACCTCCCCCCTCCCCCCCCACTTTTTTTTTTTTTTACCCCTAAGCTTCATAGGAGTTGGAGTTACAATACCTAATAATGAATGCGAAGGACTTCTGTAAAGAAAAATGAATAAAAAAGTAGGATTTTATGCCTGTGAGGTGGAGTCAGAATTCTGGGGACTTGAGCCGTGAGTGTGTGACGTATTTTACTGAGCATGCTGTTGAATAGTTTTCCATCTATTGTACTTTATCTTTCCTTACGTTCTGGACCCTAATTTGTTCCAGCATTAGGTGGGAAATAGAGGTCAAGATGATCAGGAGGAAAAGAAGACAAAAACTAGAAAACAAACTTTATAGATAATAATTGTTTAAAGAAATCATCCCTAAAGTATGCATCGATGTTACTCATTTTATTTTATTTACTTTTTTTTTTTTTTTTTATATAGATTAGAAGAAGAGAAGAAGCTGGAAGAAGCCGAAGCAAAGTACAAGAAATGTTTGGAGATCAACCCGGACCACACTGCTGGTTGTGCTGCCCTGGCTGCCCTCAACAAGTGCGCACCCACGAACTCTCGCTTTAAACCATTAGCACAGGGACATCTTTTTCCTTTTTTCTTGCTGTCCTGAAACTTTCTTTTAGTATAGGATAAATTATTACAACTGGAGGGGATAGAAATGGCATTAATAACCCCTTTAGTACAAGAAGCCTTAGTCAGGTTGAACCAAATCATCTGGTAAGCAGCTAGAACAAGTAAAACATGGTCAGAGATTGCATACCTTTGCCATGGCCTGTACCAGACAACTTGGATCACCACCAAAATTTAACCAACTGTTCCTTTGCCCATGACTTACATATCCACAGAAGTTAAGTGAAATCTTTGCTTAACTTTTTGTGATATCTTGTTGACAGACAAACCAAAAAAAAATGTTCTGGACCAGGACTCAAACTCAGATCACCACTAAAATGAGTAAACTCTTACTTGGCCCATAGGTGGTATGTGGTGGCCATGATCATCCACGCAGTTGATGTAGTGCTGTCTGTTTCTTCATGTTTATCATTCATTTTCTTTGTCTGCCTTCCTCTTTTCCTATTTCTCCCAGCTTTCCCATCACTTTCTATTGCTCTTCTTTCCTTTTCAGTCAGCTTTATATTGAGTGACATGCCTGATGGTTTCCTCTAAGCAGGAAACCATTTACAGCATTGGGTGATAACCATTTAGCCAACCCATATGTTTTCGGTACATGTCAACAAGTAGATTGGCACAAGGTTACTGCCCCTTCTCATAAACCAACAAACTCAAAGACAAATGGCCACTCCTTATGGGATTATGGCATCTTGGTCTAGATAGATAGATAGATTCCTTGGCCCGTAACCCACGTATCCACAAAATTTCATTGAAATCCATCCATAAACTTTTGAGATCATGTGGACAAACAAACAAACAGGGGTGAATACTGTACATAAACATCTCCAACTTCATTGGCAGATATAATAAACTAAAAAGAATGCCCCCAGAATTCAAGAGGTTTATACAGTGTTTTTTCATATTTGTGGTAGGTGAGGGCACTCACCATCCACTCACTCGATGTAGTGCTGCTCTCGGTGGTCTGCCCTTTCCTCTCCATCCTTCTTTCCTTCCATTCTCTGCTATCTTTCTTTCCTTCATTCTTTCCTTGTCCTTCTGCCTACGTGTGAATTTACACTCCCTCTTCTGTCTTTCTTTCCTTTATTCTTTCCACTTCCTTCAGCCTGTGGGTGACTCTACACTGAGTGACAAGCCAAATGGTTTCCTGTGCACCAGGAAACCATTTACTACTCTGGGTGGTAACCAAATTTTGGCGCCTGGTGGTTTTTAGTGGGTAATTATTGTGCTCCAATCGGATTGAGCCGGTGAAGGTTTATATCCAAGGGGTGGTTGGGGTTGATTGCTCATGTAATGCCACTCAGGGATGAGTGAGGCTGGTCACTCTCATCTTAAATGTCGGGACCAATGCCTAGCCCTGGGCTCCTACACTCCTCTTACATAACTGATTTTTGATGCAGTGCATGGTATAGATGTCTAGTCCTAATACCTGTCTAATAATGCTCTTGTTTACTCCCTTGAACAGTAAAATAACATGCAGGACACTATCGAGGTGTAATATGAAAAATAAATTGCTAAGGAAGAGGTATAACAAATCCCCTATACTAACAAAAATATGGTTATTATCATGATCGAAATAACTATCTAGGAAAGCTATTCTCATGATATGAGTTCTGTGTTGTTGTGGTTGAAATTTAAGTATACCTCTGATGCTGAAAATACAGTTAGCTTGCTTATAATGTGGCAGTTTGGCCAGCAGTATGTTGAGTGCTATGCGAAAATGTGTTATGGAGAAGACAGCCTCTGGAAAGAAAGGAATTAGTTCAGCATTTTCCCCAGTGTTACTCCCAACTTTTCTAGGCTTGTCTTAACTTTCTCCAGATTGGCCTTAAAAATACCAGACATCCATAGGGAAGCCTAGTAACACATTAATAATTACATTTATGAAAGCACTTCCTTAACTTACAGTGAACTGTGATGGTAGACATCGATGTGAGGGATGGAGGAGGAGGAGGAGTTGGAGGTGGACAGTGGATCTCTAGGCACTCACATGCCATGTACTATGGGAAGGAGAGGCATTTGCAAAGGCTAGAAATGCCATAATTGGGACTGTCTGAGTCTGCATCACATGTTGTGAAAGCATTTTGAATCTGTCCATCAGCTTTGGGTGATGTATATGAATGGCATTATGGAAGTGTGCATTATGGGTGAGGTGACTGTATATAATACCTATTTTTATTAGTAAGGGTAATCCTTATTTTAGTTTGAGTTTTGTCATTGATGATTTATATCACCTGGACAGGAAGCTGGGCCGTGAACCAGAGCCAGAGTTGGAATTGGAGCCAGACACAGTGCAAACAGTCCTCAAAGATCTCATTGAAATTGAAGAGGAATTCAAGAGGTAAGAAAAAAAAATTGTAGAACCTTGTTTATTCAGGTTTTATACCACAGTAGGTTCGTACTGGTGAGAGCACCTACTATCCATTCACTCAGTGTAGTGCTTTCTTCTGGTAATACTACACTGAGTGACAAGTTTCTTGTGGTCAAGGAAACCATAAATAATATTGGGTAGTAATTGTATAATTACAGAGTGGAATGAGAGACTACAAATGTGTCAGCTCAAGGTGAATGCATGTCAAGTTCAAGTTTGAGAAGGTGAAAGTGGCATTTATTGTATGCATCATGTGAGGACTGGAGTAAGAGAGAGAAACACAGGTTTTGGGATAAGCTGGATGAAGTAGTGAGAGAAATGCCCAGGAGCTTTAAAGTGATCATAATGGGTGATATGAATGAAAGAGTAGGCACTAGTCCTGAGGATAACATAATGGGTTTAATGGGGTACCAGGAGAAAATTATAACGGGAAGTGACTGAAGGATACGTGTCAGGAGAGGAGGTTTTGCAATTTGTACCTCGTATTTCATACACAAAGCTACACATAAAGGTACATGGTATAGAGGGAGTGGGGATCGTGTTGAAAGAAGCCTGATTGATTACGTGCTCATAGAGAGGCCGATGGTGAGAATGGTTGCTGATACGAGGGCTGTGAGAGGACGATGTGGAGGTCTGCCAGATTATATGATTGTAGTATGCAAGATCAAGCTGAGAGGAGTGAGGTGGATCAGGAGAGAGAGGAGCAGTCAGGGAGAAAGACTGAAAGTTGAAAAGCTAAGGATCAAAGAAAGGGCAGATGATTGCAGGACCAAAGTAGGGGAGGAGTTAGAATCAGTGAATTGGAATGAAATGGATCTGGACTGCCTGTGGAATGCATATAGGGATTGCTTAGTTAGAAATGCTAAAGTGGTGTGTGGTGTGGCAAGAGTAACAACAAAGAAGAAAGGTATGTCATGGTGGGATAATGAGGTTAAGACAGCAGTGGAGGAAAAAAGGAAGAAGTGGCTAAAGTGGTTATTGGACAGGGGTTCAGTTGAAATAATAACTGAATATATTGAGAACAAGAAGCATGTAAAGAGAATAGTGAAGAGGAAAAAAGGAGGAGGAAAATGATGATCTAGGAAGAAAAATAAATGCAAACTACTCTGAAAATAGTTAGTTATTCTGGAAAGAGGTGCAGAAATGTAGAAGTGAAAGTGGAAAGAAATGTGATGGTGTGAAGAATGTAGGTGGTAGATTATTAACCCATGGGGATGAAGTAAGGACCAGATGGAAAGAATATTTTGAAAGCCTGATGAATGGGAATGGAGAGAGCAGAGTGGCTGTAAACATGGGTGGTTTGGGGGATGTGCAGAGAAGGAATGTGGTTCCAGGAGACATGACACTCACACAGGTGAAGAACACTGTGAAGAGGCTGAAAAATGGGAAAGCAGCTGGGGTTGATGTAGTGTATGCAGAGATGGTGAAGTGTAGTGGAGAGGGCGGAATGAAGTGCTTGTTGGAGATATGTAAGAAGGCATGGATGAGTGAAACTGTGTCAGCAGAGTGGAAAAAGGCTGTGATTGTACCCCTGTGCAAAAATAAAGATGAGCAAAGCAAGTGCAAGAATTATCGTGGCATAAGTTTATTGAGTGTGGTAGGGAAGTTAGATGGAAGAGTTGTTAAGAGAAAGTAAGAGTGATATCAGAAGTCCTAGTGAGTGATGAACAGGGTGGCTTTAGAAGTGGCAGAGGATGTGTGGATCAGATATTTGCTGTGAGACAGATAGCAGAGAAGGCTTGTGAGAAGAGCTATAAGGTGTTTTTGGCATTCATGGATCTGGAAAAAACATACAACAAAGTGGACAGAGAAGGATTGTAGAAAGTTTTGCACATGTACGATGTAGATGGTAACCTGCTAGGGGCCGTCAAGAGTTTTTATGATGGTAGTGAAGCATGTGTAAGGGTTAATGGGCATCTAAGTTAATGGTTCACGATCAATGTGGGCGTGCAACAAGGTTGTGTGATGTCCCCATGGTTGTTCAATATATATGTGGAAGGGGTGATGAGAGAAGTAAAAACACGAGTAGTGGAGAGGGGGATGGCATTGGTAATGAATGGTAATGGATGGAATAACTCAAATTTGTTGTATGCTGATGATGTAGTACTACTTGCAAATACCAGATAAAAGCTTCGTAGACTAGTGCAGTTTTGCTGATATCTGTGAGCGTTGTGCCTTGAGAGCAAATGTAGAAAAGAGTAAAGTGATGGTTATTGAGAGAGGTGACTCCCAGTGCATTGTTAAAGTGAATGGAGAGAGACTAGAATTGGTGAGAGAGTTCAAATACCTGGGTACAGTGATAGGAAAGAGAAGAAAATGTACAAAACAAGTGGAAAGTAGAGTGACACAAGGAAGAAAAGTAGCTGGTGCAATGAAGTCCTTGATATGAACCAGAGGCTTGAGTGTTGCATCTGCATGAGGCTTACATCAGCAATCATTCCCATCATTGACCTCTCTACGGGCACGTAATCAATTAGGCTTCTTTCAACATGATCCCCGCTCCCTTTATACCATGTATCTTTATGTGCATCTTTGTGTATTATATGCGAGTTACAAATGCACAACCTCTTCTCCTGACACATATCATTTAGTTGCTTTACATTATCATTTTCTCCTGGTACTCCATAACATCCCATTATGTTATCCTCAGGACCAGTGCCTACTCTTCCATTCGTATCACCCATTATTATCCCACTACTTCATCCAGCCCATTCCAAGACCTGTCTTCCTTTGACTCCTCTCCTCACATGGTGCATATGCTACAGTCACTGCCACTTTCACCTTCTCAAACTTGAACTTGACATACATTCATCTTGAGCTGACATATTTGAAGTCTCTCATTTCATTCTCCCACACCTCATTCATCAACAAAACAACACCTCTCTTGCATGTTCCTCACCCATTCATTCCCGATCTTACACATTTCACACCCTCCCACTCCTCCACTTCACACCCTTTCATCTTCATTTCACACAGTGCCACCACGGCATATTTTGCATTCTTGAACACATTCACCACTTCCACCCTCTTGCTCTCCTCATTCACACCTCTCACATTCTACATGGCCATGCGAATCTGCCCATTTGGTTGGGATCCTGGGCAGGTATTTGGCCCTCCGAGGCTCTCTGAAATGACTGCCATGATTAAGTGATTTTGGATAGGGGAATCTGGGGGACACTTAACCCTGCCAGAAACCCCGGTTATATGGTTACCACCCTGTGTAGTAAATAGTTTCCTGGGTACAGGAAATCATTTGGCTTGTCACTCACAATAGAGATCATATGGCATCTCTACATCGAGTGGATGATGGACCCCCCCCCCCTCCCACCCAAAAAAAAAAAAAAGTATTCCATGATAGGTTAGATGACAGTCAAGTGGTCAGACGACATATTCTTTGTTGAGTCTCGTAGTTGGCCACGCTGTTTTGTACCTCGTCTGATTGACGAGAAACCATACCCCAATTAACAATGTTCATTCCACCTATGACTTAATCACATTACTCTAAGTCTAAAAACAGTTTATAAATCAACCTAAACACAAAATTTAAAATTATCACCAAAATCGGTAAAGAAAAAATAAAAACCCATCATAAAACCAGGGGTTGGGCCACAATACTGTAGAAGGGGCAGGGTGGTATTTCTACCCCCATCACTATTCTGGGGTATCACATCTAGGGATATCGCAAATCAGGGTTTGCCTGTATTCAGTTCTTATTTCAGTTGAACCACTGTCCTGTAACCACACTAGCCACTTCTTCCTCTTTTCCCCCACAGCTGTCCTAACCCCTAGGATACACAGTTCGATCAACCGAACTTCCCTGAAAACCTGTACAATATATGGAGCCAATTTTTCAACCCTTCCATAAGTAAAAAGTTTTATGCCCAAGGTTTAGAGCTTGAATTTACACACCTTATGCCGCAAATCAGAGCATTTTAGACTACCTGGTTCATGAGCTATAGCCCGTCAAAGTTGACAAAAGTTACCCTTCCAGGTGGGGCGACTCCAGTTTTCTGTGTGCTCCCACCCTCATTCCTCCCCTCCTAGTACCTTTCTCACTCACTCCCATCATCCCCCCCTTCCCTCTCTTCCTCCCCTACCCCACCGTTCAGAATTTTCCAGCTTTTTTTTTTTTTTTTCCCAATATCATTTTGCAAAATAATTATGTCGGTGTTTCTCCCTCCCTCCCTCCCAACACCCATCCCCCCCAAACACTTCTCCCTTCCCCACCTTCCCTCCTCCCATCCCCTTCCCTCATAGCTGTGTAGCTGTCAAAATTAAAAATAAATTGAGCCAAAGCATGCAAAACCTTTTTGTGGTGTTACACACTCCATCATCCCCTCTCCTCTCTCCTTTCAAGGGGAAAAAAAAAAGCTAAAGCATGCAAAATAATGATAATGGTGTAAGAGAAAGACAAACACACAAATACTATCTATCTATCTATCTATAGCCCGACGCCCTAATCCCGCAAAGGGTGGCCGCAGACAAAACGCCTCCAAGTCACTCTGTCACCCACCATTTGACTCCCCTCCCCCCAACTCACCCCCCCCTCCCTCATATACCTCTCAACTCCATCCCTCCACCTCATCCTCGGTCTACCCCTCCCTCTCCATCCCTCCACCTCATCCTCGGTCTACCCCTCCCTCTCCCTCCCTCCACCTCACCTACATACACCCTCTTAGTCAGTCTTTCATTCTCCATCCTCTCCACATGTCCAAACCACCTCAGTGTATTTCTCCTAATCTTTTCAACCACATCCACATCTACCCCACAACGTTCCTTCACTTCATTCGTCAACCTGTCCCTCCATGTCACTCCACATGCTCCTCTCAAGTAACTCATTTCCACTGCTCTCACTCTTGACTTGTTCCCCTCTTGCAAGGTCCACGCCTCGCTTCCATACGTCAGGGTAGGGATCACAATACCATCATGCAGTGACTTCTTAACTTCCATACTCACCTCCCTATTTCTCATCACTGCTTTCAGTGTGCCAACAACCTTCCTTCCCTGCTGTACCCTTTCACGTACTTCATCCCCCAAAGTTCCATCCTTACTCCTCACACTACCCAAGTACTTGAATGCACTCACATTCTCCATATCCTCACCATCCAACCTCACTGCACACTCTGTGACTTCATTCCTCTCAAACACCATAACTTTACTTTTGTTTACATTAACTTTCAGCTTCCTCCTCCTACACACTGTCCCAAATTCATTCACCAAACCTTGCAACTCCCATTCATCTTCACTCAGCAATACTGTATCATCAGCAAACAGCAACACAAATACACAATTTATTATTATAAAAAACAAACATTACTAGCATTTACATGGAACATTGCAGTATATTCACGGAGGTGAATATACCGTAAATACATGAAAAAACACACATTCTTTTTTGTGCATCGGTGTATGCAATTACACAAACAATAATCTGTTATTGAATAAAAACATGCGACGTGAATATTAACAATGACGTATACATATAATATTCTAGGCGGGGGGGAAGCAAGCAGATGGCATACTACAGGGGTGGGGGGTGGGGGTGGGGTGAGGAGAAGCCTGGAGGGGTGGTACGGGGGTATAGAGGTGGGAGACAAACTCCACAAGACAAAGAAGAAAGGCAGAGAGGGAGAACAGGGGTGGAGGGTGGGTAGGGGGGATACAACCCTCCCCAGTGAGACAGGGAGGGGGGAAAGGGGGGGGAACCACGGTGGCATGATGGAGGATGGTGGGGGAGGGGGTGGGAGGGAGCAGGAGGCAATCAGAGGCAAGGGAAGGGGAGAGGGAACAAAAGTATTGGGGTAGAGGAAGTTGGCGAGAGGGCTGTGGGAGAATCACCTCCCCCCCCCACAGTGGGTAGGGGCCCATATCCTCTCCCCTCCCTACTCAGGACTTAGTTCTCATTGATTTGCATCGATATACATCACAGTCGGGCCGAAGCCTAGTGTCTGCAGTTTTTTACAAAGGCTCCTCTATCGATCCTATTCAGCCTCAAACCAAATGCTGGAAAAGGATTGATCGATCCTATTAGGACTTTAGGGGTTAACCTCCTCATCCCACCATGCCGTACCTTCCTTCTTTGTTGTTACTCTTGCCACACCACACACTGCTTTAGCATTCCTAACTAAGCAGTCCCTAGATGCATTCCACAGGCAGTCCAGATCCATTTCATTCCAATTCATTGATTCCAACTCATCTCCTACTTTGGTCCTGTATTCATCTGCCATTTCTTTTATCCCCAGCTTCTCGACTTTGAGTCTTTCCCCCTGACTGCTCCTCTCTCTCTTCTGTTCCACCTCACTCTCAGCTTGATCTTTCATACAACAGTCATATGATCTGAAAGACCTCCACATTGTCCTGTCACGGCCCTCTCATCAGCAGCCATTCCCACCATCGACCTCTCTGCGAGCACGTAATCAATCAGACTCCTTTCAAAACGATCCCTGTTCCCTCTGTTCCATGTATATTTATGTGCATCTTTGTGTTTGAAATACAAGTTACAAATGCACGGTCTCCTTTCCTGACACATATCCTTCAGTTGCTTCCCATTATCATTTTCTCCTGGTACTCCTTTACAACCCATTATGTCATCTTCAGGACCAGTGTCTACTCGTCCATTCGTATCGCCCATTACGATCACTTTACAGCTCCTGGACACTTCTCCCATTGCTTTATCCAGCTCATTCCAAAACATGTCTTTCTCGTACTCCTGTCATCACTCTGTGCGTACATTGCAATCACTCCCATTTTCACCTTCTCAAACTTGAACTTGACACACAATTCATAAGTTTTGAATTGCAGGCCATTCTGAGTAACGTGATGAAATCTTGCGCAGTCCTGCTTCATCTTGCCTGGGACATGAATCATCCCTTCGTCCAGCATATCCACACTCTATACGTTACCCACCTATTAGTCACTTAGTAGCCGTCTTGGTTATCAGATCGACTGTTGCAGTATTGCAGTGCTTATTATAATTGTTCTATTTTATTATTAGTTATTGTTGTTAATATCTTACCGTGATCAAGTTATAAATTAAACTTTATCATATGGATGTATGTATGTATAGGAAAAAAACAAGTATAAATAGGGTTCAGTACTATCCATGGGTTTCAGGCATCCACTGGGGGTCTTGGAATGTATTCCATGCAGGTAAGGGGGGACTAATGTAATTAAAAAGTTGCAAAAAATGCATAGCTTTGAATATATAACTACTGTACAGGCATATGATATTCTAACCAGCAAGCCAGGAAACCAGATCTCTCTGAAAACCAGTCATTTTCTCAGGTAAACAACAAAAACACTTAAATTAGAAGGAAAAATAGAAGATTCTGTGATTTTCGTAACTCGTATTTTTGCCACTTTGTGTTGGTGGCGCTGTTGTGTTTCCCGCCCGATTCACACAGTAACTGGGTGACTTCTCTGTTCCCTCCCCTCAGTCGTTCCCTCCTGCTCCCTCAGTCAAGGATTGAGTCACGGTGCTGCTCCTTCACCCGTCTGTAGCATTCCACATCTCATCAATAATCATCAGTTCACCATGACTGAAAGACGTGGTGAAAAGAGTGAGGGTCTTGATAGTATGAAGAGAATGCATATATCACTCCATCATTAAGAAGATAGAGATATTAAAGAAATTTGACAGAGGTACCTCCATGAAAGCACTAAGTAATGGATCTGAAAGCTGTTTATTTATATATATATATATCTATCTATCTATCTATCTATCTATTGCCAGACGCCTCAATCCCGTTTCGGGTGGCCACAAACAAATCGCCTCCAAGTCACCCTGTCCCCCGCCATTTCACTGCCCCGCTACCAACTCACACCCCCCTCTCTCATTTACCTCTCCACCCCATCCCTCCATCTCATCCTCGGCCTCCCCCTCCCTCTTCCCCCCTCCACCTCACTCACATACACTTTCTTCATCAGTCTTTCACCCTCCATCCTCTCCAAATGGCCAAACTACTTCAGTGTGTTCCTCATAACACTTCCTATCACATCCACATCCACACCACAACATTCCTTTATATCCTCATTCGTCAGCCTGTCTCTCCATGTGACTCCACAGGCTTCTCTTAAATAACTCATTTCCACTGCTCTCACTCTTGACTTGTGTCCTTCCAACAACGTCCAAGCTTCACCTCCATACGTTAGAGTTGGTATCACAATACTGTCATGTAGTAACTTTTTCACTTCCATGCTCACTTCCCTGTTTCTTATCACTGCTTTCAAAGAACCAGCAACCTTTCTTCTCTGCTGTACCCTTTCAAGCACTTCACCCTCCAAACCTCCATCCTTACTGATCACACTACCCAAGTTCTTAAACGTACTCACATTTTCCAATTCCTCACCATCTAACCTCGCTGTACATTCACTGACTTCACCTCTCTCAAAGACCATCACTTTACTCCTCCCTACATTCACCTTTAGATTCTGTTTCTTACACACTCTCCCAAACTCATCCACCAAGCCTTGCAGCTCCCCTTCGTCTTCACTCAACAACACAGTATCATCTGCAGACAACAGTACAGGGAGTTTCCAAACACTATGCTCTCTCACCAGGGCCACTCCAACATCCACTACCCTACCTTGTACCTCTTTTATTACCCCATACATGTACAGATTGAACAACCATGGAGACATGACACATCCCTGTTTCAACCCAACTTTCAAAGAGAAAAATTCACTCAGTTCACCACCCACACGCACTGCAGCCTTCGCACAATCGTACATACTCATCACAGCATTCAGCAACTTCCCATCTACTCCATATATTCTTAACACTCTCCACAATCCTTGTCTATCCACCTTGTCATATGCTTTCTCCAAATCCATGAAAGCCGCATACAACTTCTTTCCCTTCTCTAGAAACTTTTCCACTAAAGATCTAAGAATGAATATCTGATCTACACAACCTCTTCCCTTCCTAAAGCCTCCCTGTTCTTCTCCAACTAATTTCTCTGTTCTTTCTCTAACTCTGTCAATAAGTATCCTACCACACACTTTTCCTATTATACTAAGAAGACAAATGCCCCTATGATTACCACACACTTCTTTTTCCCCTTTTCCTTTGTACAAGGGAATAATTATACCTGACTTCCAATCCTCCGGGACTCTACCTTCCTCCCAGGCCAATCTGCACATCTTCCACATCCATTCTACTACTATCTCTCCCCCATGCTTCAGCATTTCACCACACACTCCATCAATTCCTGGGGCTTTCCCCGATTTAACTTTCTTCATTGCTTCCACAACTTCTATCCTACTGATTTCTTCCTGTCTTCTCACCTCCCTCCTTCTCCCAGCCATTCCCCAGCCACTTATACTCGCATTACTTCCATCCTCTATGTTCAACAATTCCTTAAAGTGTTCTCTCCATCTGCTCACTTTTTCTCCCTTCTCCACTTGTAATCTACCATTTTTATCTTTCACTCCCCTGCTAACTTCACTTCCACCCTGTCTTACTCTTTTCACTTCTTTCCAGAACATTTTCTTACAGTCCCTCCACTTTACAATCAAATTCCTTCCAAATTCCTCATCCACTTTCTTCTTACTCTCTCTTACTAATCTTTTCACCTCTCTCTTTCTTTCTACATATAACTCTCTCTTCCGCCTCTCAACTTCTTCCACGCCCCTATTTCTCATCCATTCATTGTATGCTTTCTTCTTTTGTGCCACAGCCTGTCTCACCTCTTCAGTTCACCACTCTGTTCCTTGCACCCCCTCCGTCTTCTCTTCCACACACCACATCACATGCTGCACATATTTCTTCTGTAAATATCCTACACACACCTTCCACGTCTCCCATCTACTCCAATTCATATTAGCCCAATCGTTCCTCCACTTCTCTCTTATACTCTGCCTTTTTCTCATCCTCTTTTAACCTTTCCATTCTCCTTTTAACTACTTCTTCCTCTCGTCTTTCCCTTCTTCTATTCCTCCATCTTACTTGAATCCTAATTCTGGCCACCACCAAGTAGTGGTCAGAAAGTCCACTCCCCCAGCCTCTATAAGCTCTTGCATCCATTACACATCTTCGCATCCTTTCATCCACACACACATAATCAATCATTGCCTTCCTTTCATTCAGTTCACCACCCACCCTTCTCATCACTCGCCATGTATACCTGTGGATCATTTTATGCCTGAAGAGGGTATTGGCTATCACCAACCCCCTCCCAGCACAAATGTCCTCTAATGCACTGCCATTCTCATCTATCTCAGCAGGCACACCCCACTCACCAACTAGTCCATCCACCTTCATATTCCCAACTTTACCATTCATATCACCGATCAAAAACACACTCTCATTCCTTCCAAACTTTTTCATGCACACTTCTACATTTGTCCAGAACTCTTCTCTCGCTCTTCTAGCACGATCTTGCGTTGGCACACACACACACACAATTGCCCACATTTGTATTCCAACTTTCAACTTTACCCACACAATCCTTGACCCAACTGATCCATACTGTCTTATGCTCTTCTTCCATCTTTTACTCACAACTATACATACTCCTTCCTTTGCCCTCTCATTCTCACCTACTCCTGCACATATACCCCATCCATACTCCCATTCTCTCACACTTTCTCCTCCCTATTTTGTTTCAGTTATTCCACATACATCCACTTTCGCACCCTCAAGCACCTGGACAATCTCTCTCTCTTTCACCTCATCATTCGCTCCTCTTACATTCCATGTAGCCATTACCAAGTCCTTTGTCCGGTCCTGGGTCGTCATCATTTGGTCAGTCCTTGTCCGAGGCTTCTTGTTTGTTTTTTTAGTTAGTTGTTTTCCGGGGAGGGGCACTAACCCTCCGCCAACCCTTTTAGTCACCTTTTACGACAAGCAGGGATACTGGGGGAGTATTCTTGAAAAAGAACCCTACCCCCAGGGGGTATATATATTTATATGTAGTATATATATATATATATATTTATATATATATATGTTGGGAAGAAAGATAGCTGCGATTATATCGGCATATGCTCCACAGGCAGGATTGGATGAATCAGAGAAAGATAGATTTTGGAATGATTTAATAAGTGTTGTGTGTGGTATTCGGGATGATGAGATAGTGATTTTGGGAGGGGACTTAAATGGTCATGTAGGTGAAGCAGCACAAGGTTATGAAGGAGTGCATGGGGGATGTGCGTATGGTCTAAGGAATACAGAAGGGGAAAGGATACTCGAGTTTGGGGAGGCAACGGACATGATTGTGTGCAACACATATTTTAGGAAAAGAGACAGTAGGTTAATTACGTATGAGTCTGGGGGAAATAGCAGTCAGATAGATTATTTTCTGGTTAGGAGGGCCGATAGGAGGTTAGTGAGGGATGTTAAAGTTATAGGAAGTGAGGAGTGTGTGCAGCAGCACAAACTATTGATTTGTGATATGGTGCTTAAAGAACAAGTGATGAAAAAGAGGACTTATGTACCTAGGAGGAAAATATGGAAGCTGAAAAACCAAGTAGTAAGGGATGCCTTCTATAGCGAGTTGAGGAGAGTGGTGGCTGAACAGGGAGTTGTAGACAGAGGCGTTAATGAACAGTACAGAGCCCTCAAGAACAATTTCTTGAGAGTTACTGACGTAACATGCAGCTGGACAAGAGGACCACCAAGACATAAAGTAACTTGGTGGTGGGATGAGGGTGTAGAAGCTGCAGTTAAGGAGAAAATAAGGCTCCGGAAATGGAAGAAGGGTGGTAGCAAAGAGGAATATTTGGCTGCCAAGCGTAGGGCTAGAAGAGAGGTATACAGGGCAAAGTCTGAGTCACAGAGACAATTACTTGATAACCTAAATCATGGGGAAAGGAAAAATATATTTAGGGTGGCAGGTCAGGTGAAGAGGGATAATCGGGATATCATAGGTGAGCAGTGTGTGAAGAATGATGAAGGAAGGGTTGTGGTGAACAGCGAGGATATTAAAGATGCATGGAGAGAGCATTATAACCGGTTGTTGAATGAGGAGTTTGACTGGGACAGGGAAAGTTTGGAGCCAGCAGATCCAGTGTCAGGCCCTTGGCCTTTGATTGATACTGCTACTGTGAGTGAGGCAATAGGCAGGATGAGGGTGGGGAAGGCAGCAGGTGTGTCTGGGTTGAATGCCGAAATGTTGAAGGCCTCAGGCGATATAGGGGTGAGTTTAGTCACTGACCTGATAAATAGGATTATTTATGAGTGTGTTGTCCCAGATGATTGGCTGAAGAGTGTAATTGTAAATGTGTATAAAGGAAAGGGTGATGCCCTGGAAAGAGGAAATTATAGAGGTATAAAGCTCTTAGATCAGATAATGAAGGTAATGGAGAGAGTTGTAGAAGGTATGATTAGAGAAAGAGTGAATATTGATGAGATGCAGTTTTGGTTTATGCCAGGTAGGGGGACCACTGATGCCATATTCATTGGACCACTGATGCCATATTCATTGTTCGACAGCTTCAGGAAAAATATATTGGAAGGAGAAGGGATCTTTATTTTGTTTTTGTTGATTTGGAAAAGGCCTTTGACAGAGTCCCTAGAGAGGTGGTGAAGTGGGCACTGAGAAAGCTTGGCTTGGAGGAGTGGCTGGTTAGGGTGGTTATGACCATGTATATGGGTGCTCACACCCAGGTGAGAGTGAATGGAGATTTGAGTGATGAGTTTTCCGTGAATGTTGGTGTGCATCAGGGGTCAGTCTTGAGTCCCATGTTGTTTATCATGGTACTTGAAGCCCTTTCACGTGATTTTAGAAACGGACTCCCGTGGGAGTTGTTGTATGCTGATGATTTGGTGTTGACTGCAGAGAATGAAAGAGAGGCGGAGGAAAGGTTTTGGAAGTGGAGAGATGGTATGGGGCAAAAGGGTTTAAGGGTAAATGCAGATAAAACAAAAGTGATGATATCTAGGGTTGGTGGCGGTACTGTCAAGGATGAGGGAGAGTGGCCATGTGCAGTTTGCCACAAGGGCGTGGGAAGTAATTCCATCTTGTGAGGTGTGTGTGATAAATGGGTGCATAAGAGATGTACAGTAGTGGTATCAGAAGTAGACTGCGAGATAATGCTGATTTTATGTGTACGGCGTGCCGGGGTGAGCAGGTGGAGATTGTCAGACATGAAAGGATTGAACTTGCTGGTGAATCTCTTGAGTGTGTGGAAGAGTTTTGTTATTTGGTAGACATGTTGTGTGGTGGAGGTGGGGCTGGAGCTAGCTCTGTGGCTAGGGTGAGAAGTGGTTGGAAGAAGTTCAGGGAGCTCTTGCCTCTCCTGACATTGAGAGGGCTCTCCCTATGTGCTAAGGGGTCTTTGTATGCAGGATGTGTTAGGAGTGTAATGCTGTATGGCAGTGAGACCTGGGCAGTGAAGGAGGAAGATATTCGCTGGCTCAGACGTACAGAAACGACAATGATTAGGTGGATGTGCAGTGCGTCCCTGCGTCCAAGGCCTGGAGGGGCTGGGTTTACAATGGAAGAGTTGAGAGGTAGGATGGGACTGGAGTGTATTGATGTTGTGATGAGGAGAGGTAGATTGAGGTGGTTTGGACATTTGGAAAGGATGGGGGATGATAATTGGGTGAAGAAGGTGAGAAGTGTTAATATTGGGGGTGGGGTTATGAGGGGTAGACCGAGAAAGACATGGGACGAGGTCATTAAGTGTGACCTTAGGGTTAAGGGACTGAACAGGGAGGCTGCAATGGATCGTGCAGCGTGGAGAGCCGCCATTAGTGACCAGGCTGACACATGCAAGCATGTTGGAGCCTTTAAAAACGAAAATGATATATGGTGTATATATATATATATATATATATATATATATATATATATATATATATATATATATATATATATATATATATATAGATATATAGATATATAGATATATATATAGATACTAATATATATATATATATATATATATATATATATATATATATATATATATATATATATATTTTACGCCAGGTATCCCCGAAGGGCTAAGGCGTTGCCTCTGGGTAGAGGACTTTTGGATTGGAGTGTGTAGCATTTTATGACCGGATGCCCTTCCTGATGTCTACCAATGACCCTTGGGTGGATTCGATCCTCCGACCCTTCGGTCAGAGCGGAGCGTTCTAACCCACTGAGCTACGGCTGCTACATATACTTGTACAGTACATGTACTGTATATATATATATATATATATATAAAACATAGCGAAAAGTGATGGCGCGAGAGCGCCACGTGTTACATAAACAACACAGCTCGTATATGAAATGCAAAAAAGAATATGGAGTAACTCACCTAAAATGCAGTATGTCAACCCTTGGCCTTCTTGACAGCTCTCAGACGCCTAGGGACACTGGCAGCAAGGTTGTTTAAGGTTGTTTGTTCTAAATTATTCCATATGTCTTGGATGTGGTCCACCAGCTGAGTGACAGACGTAATCTGGCTGCGGCGTAGTTGCTTCTTCATGATTGCCCAAATGTTTTCTATTGGGTTAAGATCTGGGGAATTGCCAGGCCAGTCCTTAAAATACTTAACACCACAATCATCCAACCACTCTGTAACATATTTGGCTGTGTGACTCGGTGCACCATCTTGCATGAAAACTTTTCCCTGGTGCGAGTGAAACTGGTAGGCAAATGCTAAGTGAGTAAGTCAAGATAAGTATATTGGTTCATGGAAATGTTCTTTGGCAGCACAACTAAATTCCCAACACCATGGTATGTGAAGCAACCCCATACCATCACGCTGTCCGGATGCTTAACTGTGGTGTCAAGGTACTTTTGGCGCAGGCGTTTGCACCCCTTCCTCACATGTACTGTTCCACCTCGGTTAGAAGTCAGGGTAAAAGTGGAATCGTCACTCCACAGCACTGTTTTCCACTTGTTAATGTCCCACTGCAAATATTTACCTGCAAAAACTTTCCTTTTCTTCACTTGCTTTAGTGTTATCAAAGGTTTCTTCAAAGGGCACAATGCACGATACTTCAGTTTGTCATGCAAGGCCTGGGCAATCGTCCTGATGGCAACGTTGTCAAGCAGCCACGGGTTTCTCTCTCTTATCTGCCGTGCCGTGAGTCGGGGATTGGCCTCTATTTGCCTCCGAATAAGGTTCAAAGTCCTCTGTGATATTTTTCTGGGCCAGCCAGACCGTTGCTTTGGGGCGGTGCTAATGGCGGCGCCTTGCTCTCTGAAACGCTTTGTCCAGCGCTGAACAGTTCGTAGTTTTAATCCAGTGTGGGTGGATATTTCCTTATTTGTCTTCCCCACATCGAAGACCACCTTAAACCGTTCTTTACCAAAAATGTGTTTTGATGTAACCCTGTTCAGCGCCAGTAAACACCCGTGAGACACCGGAACCGCTACCGTTGTACGCTAGTACACCCTCTAATGAATGGCAGCTTATGGGCCTCATGGTAGCCCGGTAACGCTGTTTCTGAGGACCTCGTGTTAGCAACAGCTCTGTGTTTTGACGACAGAGACTGTGACAAAGTTCTGATGAATTCTGACATCATAAGATACGTTATGACTGAGTTGCGGTGGCACCAATGGCTTGCTCACTCATCTGTGATGTAACCTCTTTTAGACCAATCATTATTTTATTTATAATTTCTACTACAGATATCATACTATATTTTCTGCTGACATATGTCAAAATTTACACCCCTTGGCCTGCCTGAGAGAGTCAGTTACCACGCACTTGACCACAAGAGAGGGTGTACAGGATATTTTTCTCTCATGGCATCTCTGGTGGATTTAGATAGTGACAAGTTTATTCCTTATGAGGATACTTATTTAGATGCATCAGATGATGATGCAGCAGTGTTTGATGTGTCAGTAGATGACTGTGATCCTGAAAATGATAGCGAGGTTGATGTGAGTGAGGAGGAGGAGGAATTAGTAGCGAGCTTAGTGACGCTGCACTCTCGGCAACAAGTGGGTCAAGGTCGCCATCACCATCACGTGTGTCCACATACTTCATGCTTAGTTTACAAGGTAAATAAATAAGCCATCTATCTGTGCAGGACATTTTTTTCAAGCCAGTTTGTACAGTAGTTACCTGGGTAGTAGTACTTTAGCATAAGATATGTAAACTTAAATACTGTAATGATTTATTTAATAATATTTTTTTATTACCAACATCATGCTGGGTTTATGTGATCATCAGTATACAAACAAATAAAAAAAGAGTGAATAGTTTCGACGTGGCAAAAAATATACACTACCCCTCACACTACGGGAGGGGGAGCTATCAGGTCGGTATGGGGGATAAACATAATGTTTACATTTGGGGGAGGGGTCGGTAAAGAAGGGGTTAATGCCTTCAATCTGGGAAGGACTCAGCTCCTTACGACCACTCATGATGGTATAGCACGACAAAGAGGGGGGGAAAGTGGGGTGTAACACTCTCCTCTACGACAGCCAACAGGACACTGAGTGGGCATATGGCAGGGTCTGTGTGTTTGTCAAGGCTGAACCTCTATGTCAGACGTACGATACTTCGATACTTATGATCCCACACCTCACCCAGAGAACAGAGGGGTATGTGCAGATATAGCGAAAAGTTATGGCGCGGGCCCCCTTGCGCCATCACTTTACGCTATGTCCGGATGCCCACTTTCCAGACATCCCCACTTACCGGACATAATCGTCCCGGGATCCAATATTCCCAAAATGGTCCGAAAACTGCAAAAAATTAGAAAAAAAAACTACTTTTTCCCGCCCATAATTTGAACTTGGCGTGGGACAGCTTTGTTTTGGTGCGTCATTCCTCCGACGTCCGCTAGAGCGCCCCTGCATCCTCCCCACTTTCCGCCCGTCTCGTCGTGAGTGTACGCTCGTCGTCATGGCTGCCCACGTGCTTGCTTTTGTGGTGGTGCCTTACCTGCTGCAGGCACTTCTGCTGCTCTCGTGCCTCTCCTTCGTGTGTGTGATGATGGCCCCGCCGCCTGAGAAGAGGAAGAGAGTGGTTTTGACTCTGGAGAAGATGAGGGAGATATTGGAGAAAGTAGATGCGGGATGATCTTCATCACACATCCTTCGTGAGTTCAACCTGGCCCGATCTACTTTGTTTGATATTAAGAGATCCCGAGACAAATTCATGCAGTACACGACTGACTTCTCGTCGAAGAGCAAATGCATCGTGGAGAGGAAGATGATGTTTACTCCCAAGTTTGCTGAAGTCGACCACTCCACGTTGATTTGGTATCGAGAGCAATGTGCTGCTGGTGTGATGGTACGTGGTATGGAGCTGAAGGCTGCTGCTGAGAAGTTCGCAAGGCTTCACGACGCCCTAGACTTCAAGGCATCCGAGGGTTGGCTCTTCGCGTTCAAGTTACGACATGGCCTTACCAACTGTAAGTCTCATGACGAAGCTTTGGACACTAACGAGGATGGAGTAGAGGAGTTTCGGCACAAGGTGAAGGGCTTGATCGACAGGGAGGGCCTCACTCCCGGTCAAGTTTACAACGCTGACGAAACTGGTTTATTCTATTGCTCTTTGCCTATGAACACTCTAGCCGAGGAGACGGAGAAGCATGTACCTGGCCGCAAGCTCTCCAAGCAAAGGCTTTGTGTTGTGCTAATGCTATCGGCATGCACCGGCTTAAGCCCGTTATTGTTGGCCGTGCAAAGCAGCCTCGGTGTCTTCGTGGGGTGATGGATGTCCTTCCTGTCGTCTGGTGCCATGCCTTGAAGGCATGGTTCACAGCCCACATCTTCAAAGACTGGTTCCACCGCCATTTCATCAAGGAGGTCATACATTACCAGACGGAGAAACTGGGAATCCCACGCGACCAGGTAAAGGCCCTCCTTCTCCTCAACAATGCACCTGCCCACCCGTGCGACAAGGACTTGGTGGCTGAGAATGGCCGCTTTAGGTGCATGTTTCTGCCACCTAATACTACTGCTTTCATCCAACCAATGGACCAAGGAGTGATCGTGGCAACGAAGCGGCTATACCGACTTATGTTCCTGGATGAGGTGATGGTTGTTCTCGAGGACGAGGACGAGCGCAGGGAGGGACGGGACACACGAGGCCAGCGGACTTTGGAAAACCTTCGCCGCTACAGCATCAAGTCTGCCATTTACAATTGGGCCAGTGCATGAAAGGAAATCCCTGTCAAGACTCTAGAAAATGGTTGGTCTCATCTGCTTCTTGGAATGGATGTGGAGCACGATTTCTTAGGTTTCAACGTGGATGACCATGCACGTCTACGTGTGCAAGGGGATGATGTGTATGTGGATGAAGTGCGTGAGTGGTTGGATGACGACGATGGTGATCCTGGGTATCAGACCCAGTCTGATATCGAGATCGATGATCCCCTTTAGGATGGCTGGATAGTCCTTGGCTGCCATTTTATCAGCTGATGCACGCTCGCCGGTGAGATGAATGTGACGTAGCTCCTTCCTCTTCAGGAACCGGCCTAACCATCCCACGGAGGCTTTGAATGGTTTCTCGACACCAAGCTTACGAGCTGCAGCTTTGAAGAAAAGCTTTGCCCGCTCCCTGATGTAGTTCCCGTTCAGTTGCACTCCCTCCTTTTCATTCCTCATGATGTATGTTGCCAAGTACCGCTCCATGAGAATTATTGCCCGGTTGGTCAGCCTGCTTCTCCCGTCAAGTGCTGCAGACCCATACGTCGTAACAGTCTTCTTTATGGCCTCCCTGTTCGTCCATATTGTCCGTACCGTCGATTCCGCCAAGCCAAGTTCCTTCCCAAGGTTTTTTTTTTTTTTTTTTTTACAGAACAGAGGAAGGAAAAACAAATTAATAAAAAAAAAAAAAAAAATCCATGCACCAGATTACTGGTGTCCTCTGTTCATAAAATATCTGTAACAGTTAGACTTGAACAGCAGTAGGTTGAAGTTTGGAGGGAAACAACTCTGGGGAAGCGAGTTCCAGAGAGATGCAGTTTGGGGAATTAAATAATTCTGATAGATAAGTTCTGCAGTATGGCTGAGTGACATTCCAGTCATGAGCACTGCCAGCTGCCCATGTAGCACAAGGGAAGACATGGGGAGGTGGCATCATGGACGCAACTTTGTCTGAGCATTTGCTATAGAAATATCTGTAAAATAATGCAAGGGAGGCAACATTCCTTCTTACCTGTAGGGGAGATAGTTTATTAGTAATAGCAGGGTTGTTAATAATTCTAACAGCTTTGTTCTGAATTTTGTCTACTTGTTTTAATGCAACCTCTCCACATCCACTCCACAAGGGTGAGCAGTATTCAAGCTGAGAGCGCACATGACTCTTATAAATTATAACTAATTGCTCGTCAGTGAAGAAGTTACAGACTCTGTACAATAATCCAAGAGTCTTTGAGGTGGTTTTAGCAAGTGATCTAACATGAGAGGTCCAACTGAGGGCATTGTTAAGTGAGATGCTGAGAATTTCAGTACTTTTGGAAATGGGGATATTTGTAGCATTGAAGGTAATATACGATTCTGGCAATACCTGTCTACTAGTAAATTGTATATATTTAGTTTTACAAGCATTAAATGAGACAAGGTTATTTTGTCCCCATTCACTGATCGTGTATAAGTTTTGATTTAAAGAGATGGCTGTACTGAGTTGAGAGTTAGAGATATCGGACTTTGATGAACTATGAAGTGTTGAGTCATCTGCATATGAATGGATGGGATTGTGGGTGACAGATAAGAGATCATTAATATGAACGAGGAACAGGGTTGGTGCCAGACCTGATCCCTGTGGCACGCCGGCGTTAACTGAGTAGAAAGTGGAATATACATCATCTACTTTTACTCTTATTTTTCTATTGCTGAGATATGAGGAAATCAAAGGAACAAAAGAGTTTTGTCCATAGCAAGGGAGTTTGGACAACAGGGAAAGGTGCCACACTCTGTCGCAAGCTTTAGAAATATCCAGGACTACTGCATGAGTTTCACCATGTAGGTCAACTGATTGATGGATGGTATAAGTCATGAGATTGAGTATGTCAATGGTGGATGTTTCTTGGCGAAAACCATATTGTCTATCACTTATTAAGTTGTTGGATTCAAGATGTTTAACTTTGTGCTTATTAATTAAAGTTTCAAAAACCTTACCAAGAGAAGATGTGACAGCTATTGGTCTGTAATCAGAGGGGTCAGAGGAACTTCCTTTCTTTGGAATTGGGTGGATATTGGCTTCTTTCCATGAATTAGGGAATGAGGAAGTACGTATGCATAGTCTGAATAATTTTGCAAGAACAGAGGCAAGTTCTGGGGAACACGTTTTCAAAACAATTGGTGGAATTCCATCTGGGCCTGGAGCTTTGTTGGTAGGTAAATTGTCTATGATGGATTTCACGTACCTTGTCTGTATTTTAAGTGGAACAGTGTCGGGAGAGTCAAGTTCTAGTGCTGGGACATTCTGGCTGGCTTCCTCTAAGGTAGAATTTCTGGCAAATGTACTAGCAAAGATATCTGTTTTCCCATACGTGTCATTTGATATGTTGCCATCTGGAGATTTTAGTGGGGGAATGGTTGATGACTTGTTAAAGTTATTATTGAAAGAATTGAGAGTTGACCAGAATATTCTATTGTCATTAGGGTTGTTAAGTAGCTTTGATGCTTGCTTTTGAAAAAAGTTTGATTTAGCAAGATTTATTACAGCTTTTGCATGGTTTCTAGCAATTTTAAATTGAGAGAGTGATTTAATGCTGTGAAGAGTATGTACGATGGTGCGAAGGCTGCAGTGCGTGTGGATGGTGAACTAAGTGAATTTTTCTCTTTGAAAGTTGGGTTGAAACAGGGATGTGTCATGTCTCCATGGTTGTTCAATCTGTACATGGATGGGGTAATAAAAGAGGTACAAGGTAGGGTAGTGGATGTTGGAGTGGCCCTGGTGAGAGAGGATAGTGTTTGGAAACTCCCTGTACTGTTGTTTGCAGATGATACTGTGTTGTTGAGTGAAGACGAAGGGGAGCTGCAAGGCTTGGTGGATGAGTTTGAGAGAGTGTGTAAGAAACAGAATCTAAAGGTGAATGTAGGGAGGAGTAAAGTGATGGTCTTTGAGAGAGGTGAAGTCAGTGAATGTACAGCGAGGTTGGATGGTGAGGAATTGGAAAAGGTGAGTAGGTTTAAGTACTTGGGTAGTGTGATGAGTAAAGATGGAGGTTTGGAGGGTGAAGTGCTTGAAAGGGTACAGCAGGGAAGAAAGGTTGCTGGTTCTTTGAAAGCAGTGATAAGAAACAGGGAAGTGAGCATGGAAGTGAAAAAGTTACTACATGACAGTATTGTGATACCAACTCTAACGTACGGAAGTGAAGCTTGGACGTTGTTGGAAGGACACAAGTCAAGAGTGAGAGCCGTGGAAATGAGTTATTTAAGAGGAGCCTGTGGAGTCACATGGAGAGACAGGCTGACGAATGAGGATATAAAGGAGCGTTGTGGTGTTGATGTGGATGTGATAGGAAGCGTTATGAGGAACACACTGAGGTGGTTTGGCCATGTGGAGAGGATGGAGGGTGAAAGACTGACGAAGAGAGTGTATGTGAGTGAGGTGGAGGGGGAAAGAGGGAGGGGGAGGCCGAGGATGAGATGGAGAGATGGGGTGGAGAGGTATATGAGAGAGGGGGGTGTGAGTTGGGAGCAGGGGAGTGAAATGGCGGGGGACAGGGCGACTTGGAGGCGATTTGTTTGTGGCCACCCCAAACGGGTTGAGGCGTCTGGCAATAGATAGATAGATAGATTTAGATGTTTTTGATTTCAAGTAATATTTATATACCGATGACTTTTGGGCTGTTGCTCTGGCACAGTTGCTATCAAACCATTTTGGAGAGTTCGATCTTTTAGTGAATTGTTGACTTGGTATGAATATTTCCATACCAGCTAGTATTAAATCGCAAATGTGGGACTGGGTAGAATTGACATCACTAGAGAAGAAAGACTGCCATGGAATGTCAGCAAGATAATTTCTAAATTCATCCCAGTTTGCCCTGTCAAAGTGCCATCGGGTCACCCTGACAGGTTCAGAATGGGGAGGTTTGAGGGGGCTAACTAATGAGGCTTTGATAAGATTGTGGTCAGAGGATCCAAGTGGAGACAATACTTCTATCCTGTACTGATCTGGATTATTTGTCTGGAACAGATCCGAAAGATGGGCATTATGGTCAGGATTATCTGGTATTCTGGTTGGTTGCTTTACCAGTTGCGTGAGATTAAACGATTCTGCAAACAGTTACCCTTGCCCTTCTCCTTTCTCTTGATGACTTCCATCTTTAGGGCATGGCTGGTGCAATTCTTCTTTCTGGTTAGACATCCTGGCATAGTATGGCGATTGCAGGAGCGGTTGTAGCATACAAAACAGTAGCCTCAGAGTGAACGAGAATGTAGCTGGAACAGTGAGCGTACCCTCTGTGCGTGCGTGTTTCCTCTGCTCCTCCTCTCTCTCCACACTCCAAGTGGCACATTGGGCATCACGTCACAAGTGTGTATCATCGACGCCACAAAGTGGGCGGAGTGTAGGCAACCGTTGGCGCGTCTTGGGGTGGCAGTGTCGCGTGCACGGGGTAACCCTGGGTTTGGGCCACGTATTGCTGCTGTCTTGCTTATTACGAGTTCAATTCGCGACCCTATTAAAGAAATACACTAAAATTCGTTAAAAAATAGGTCCTCGCATACAGTAAGATTCGTGTTCTATGCGTGCCTACTGCAAGTATATATATATGTACAGGTAGTCCTCAACTTAAGAAAATATTTGGTTCTTAAAGGTCTTTCATAAGTCATTTTTTTTTTCCGTAAATCTCTATCTCTCTCTCTCTCTCTCTCTCTCTCTCTCTCTCTCTCTCTCTCTCTCTCTCTCTCTCTCTCTCTCTCTCTCTCCAAACCAGCCCTAATCCCATAATTACTAAGGATACAAAGTTCTTTACCCCATCTCCTTTATACTTCATACCTACTGTGTGCTTTCCTCTCTCTCTCTCTCTCCAACCCAACCCTAATCCCATAATTACTGAGGTCACAAAGGTCTTTCCCTCTGTCCCATTGCCTTTCTACTCCATACCTACTTCTGTGCTATCCCCTCTCTCTCTCTCTCTCTCTCTCTCTCTCTCTCTCTCTCTCTCTCTCTCTCTCTCCATCCCAAACCTAATCCCATATTTACGGAGGTCACAAAGTTCTTTCCCTGTCCCATTGCCTTCCTACTCCATACCTACTTCTGAGCTATCTCCTCTCTCTCTCTCTCTCTCTCTCCCCAAATTAAAGCCCATTATTGTCTCTACTCCTCCACTTATCCCCAACCCATTTCTGAAGTACAATTGTCACCTCACCTCCTTGTAGTGTCTTCACCTGACCCCATCCTTCCATGCTATGACTGACCCACTGTGTGTGTGCGTGCACACACACACACACACATTTTTGTCGTATCTCCGGATTTTTCGTAAGCCGATCTTTCGTAAGTAGGGGTCTAACTATACATATACAGTATATATATGTACATATATAGGCTTTTATATATATATATATATATAGTATATATCCATCCATCATCTAATCCTACGCTGCCCCATGAGGAGCATAGGAGTCCGGGGCTAGGCAAGTTGGTCTTGGCATTTAAGATGAGAGTGACCAGCCTCACTCATCCCTGAGTGGCATTACGTGAGCAATAAACCCCAACCACCCCTTGGATATAAACCTTCACCGGCTCAATCTGATTGGAGCACCGTTATTACCCACTAAACCACCAGGTGCCAAAATTTGGTTATGTGGTTACCATCCAGCGTAGTAAATGGTTTCCTGGTGTACAGGAAACCATTTGGCTTGTCACTCAGTGCAGAGTCACCCATATGCAGAAGGAAGAGGAAAGAATGAAGGAAAGAAAGACACAAGATGGAGTGCAAAGTCACCCGCAGGCAGAAGAAAGAGGAAAGAATGAAGTAAAGAAAGACAGAAGAGGATGGATGGAAAGAAGGATGGAGGAGAGGAAAGAGCAGACACCCTAGAGCAGCACTACATCAAGTGAGTGGATGATGAGTGCCCCCACCTACCACAATATATATATATATATATATATATATATATACTGTATGTATATGTATATATATATATATATATATATATATATATATATATATATATATATATATATACTGTATGTATATGTATATATATATACACACACACACACACACACACACACACACACATACGCACTTACATACACATATACAGTAATCCCTTATTTATCTGAACGTGCAGTATCCGAACATGCTCATTAGCTGGATACTGGACCTTGGCTCTATTGAACCATTATCTGAAATTGCTATTATCCGGACGTAAACGTCCCCCAAGAACTTCAGCTGGCCAGCCGACATGTTCAGACATTCTGTATCCTGACCGTTGAGCTAGAGCCATGAGCGGGAAATAGGCTGTAACCCACAGACAGAGCTAAAATGTCTGTCTACCCCTGTACTGAATGGTCAAAGTCTCGTGCTGGTCTGGTCACTCCCAGCGAACCTCCAGCACCAGAGTAATACGACCGTAACCCGTAGGCGGTGTCAAATTGTTTTTACGCGTTCCCATCGAATGTCCAGAGTCGCGCGGCCACCTAGCTAAGTCATTCCCAACTGCCACCACGCATCGAACACAGACTACAAGCCATAAGTACATGTTCGAATACGCAGCCGTCCGTCTCTCTACTGAACGTCAAAAGTCGCCTGGTCACCAGGAGTTTTGTTTCCGAATAACCACCACCTATCTAACAGACCACAAACCACTGGTAAATGTACGGTTAAAGTGCCCATACGCCTCGTGATAGAAGGACGAAATCTTGCCCAATGCCTCGCTGCCCCCCTATCCCTCTATATTCTCCTGGCTCCCCCCCTCACTCCGTCCCCTCCTTTGCACTGATAGCACAGACTCATGAGTTTTTAAATTTTTTTGTGATTTATTCTAATACTATTGGTCATATCAAAATTCTGAAGTGACCACAAGAAAGCTCATGAAATTCTGCATCTACATTAGACATGTGCTTAACTCTTGGAAGATGCAGGCAAAATTTTGCACCAGGATGGTGGGAAGTTATGTGAAGGTAAGTTTTACTCTCTTACTCTATTTATTCTCATTGCATTTGAGTACTTTTACTCATCAGTTTTCTGTTTTTATTAGCTGATTTTATAGTATAAACACCAGCAAAGATGATGGTTTACCATTTATACCAATTTAACCAATTACTAGTGCCATATTTGGTGGTGGGTTAGTGCCCCACTCCGTGAAAAGAACTAACTAAACAAGCGAATAAAGCACCTCAGACCAGGATGGACCATACGTTGATGACTAAGGAACGGACAAAGGACATTATTAGGGTTGGGACGTGGAATGTGAGAGGAGTGAATGATGAAGCGAAAGAGAGAGAGATTGTGCAGGTGCTTGAGGATGCAAGAGTGGATATATGTGGAATGACTGAAACTAAATGGAAAGGTGAAATGGTGAGAGAATGGGAATACATTTTAGGTAAATGTGCAGGAGTTAATGAGAATGAGAGGGCAAGAGAGGGAGTATGTCTGATGATAAGCAAGAAGTGGAACGAGAATATAAGAGAGTATGGAACAGTGGGTGCAAGGATTGTATGGGTAAGGATGAAAGTAGGTATACAGGCGTGGGCGATTGTGTGTGAGTATGCGCCGAGAGAGGACCGAGTGGCAAGAGTGAAAGATGAGTTTTGGGCGAGTGTAGAAGCATGTATGGACAAGTTTGAGAGGAATGAGAGAGTGTTTGTGATTGGAGACATGAATGGCTAAGTTAGGAATGTACGAGTGGATGGAGTGGATGGTCATTGGGGTGTGCCAGCTGAAGTAGATGGGAATGGTAGTGCTTTGTTGGACATCTGTGCTGGTAAGGGGTTAGCAATAGCTAACACCAACTTTCAGCATAAGATGATCCACAGGTATACATGGAGGGTTATGAGGAAGATGGATGATGAACTTGTTGAACGAAAGGCAATGATAGACTATGTGTGTGTGGATGAGCGAATGAGAAGACAAGTGTTGGATGCAAGAGTGTGGAGAAGGTGGGGGAATAGAATCTCGGACCATCACTTAGTGATGGCCAAGGTAAGGCTGCAAAGAAAATGGTTGATGAGACGAAGGGGAAGACAGGAGGAAACAGCTCCTGTGAAAAGAGTGGAGAAATTGCAAGATAGTGAGAGAATGGCAGAGTATAAGAGCATAGTAGAAGAAAGATTGGGAAGGTTTGAGTTAGAGCAGATGGAAGGGGTGGAAAACGTATGTAAGATATTGACGAAAGAGATAGATGCAGCGTGTGAGTTGGTTTGTGGAGTGAGGAGGAGATGCAGGGGTGTGCTGGGGACAGCATGGTGGAATGATGAGGTGAAACGAGCTGTGGAACAAAAGAAGAAGGCATATAGTGCATGGTTAGCGAGTAGAGGTAAGGGAGAAGATGAGAGAGAGAAGAGAGAGGTATATGTAGCAGGAGAAGGGAGGTGAAGAGATTAGTGAAGGAGAGTAAGATGAAAGTGGATGAAGAATTTGGGAGGAATCAGTGTGAAATGGAGGGAGAGTAAGAAATTGTTTTGGAAAGTGGTAAAGAAAGTAAGGCAGTGTGAAAGGGAAAATTGTAGGGGAGTGAAAGATAGGAATAATAGATTGTTGGTGGAGAAGAGAGAGAAATTTAGGAGATGGAAGGAGCACTTTGAGGATTTGTTGAATGTAGAGAGTGAGAGCAGTGCGAGTATAAGTGGTTGGGGAATGGCTGGGAGAAGGAGAGATGAGAGAAGGGAGGAAGAGATCAGTAGGGCGGAAATAGTGGAAGCAATGAAGAATATCAAGGTGGGAAAGGCCCCAGGAATTGATGGAGTGTGTGGTGAAATACTGAAGTATGGGGGTGAGATAGTTGTGGAGTGGATATGGAAGTTATGTAGATTGGCTTGGGAAGAGGGAAGGGTTCCGAAGGACTGGAAATCAGGTATAATTGTTCCTTAATACAAAGGAAAACGGGAGAGAGAAGTATGTGGTAACCATGGGGGTATTTGCCTTCTTAGTGTGAGTGGAAAAATATATGGCAGAATACTTATTGATAGGGTTAGGCATATAACAGAGGAGCTAGTTGGAGAAGAACAAGGGAGACTTAGGAAGGGAAAAGGGTGTGTTGATCAGATATTTGTTCTAAGATGTTTAGTGGAGAAGTATCTAGAGAAGGGAAAGAAAGTGTACGCTGCCTTCATGGACTTGGAGAAAGCTTATGACAGAATAGATAGACAAGGTATGTGGAAGATACTGAGAATATATGGAGTGGAGGGGAAATTGTTGAGTGCTGTGAAGAGTATGTACAAAGGAGCTAGGGCTATGGTGCGAGTAGATGGTGAGCTGAGTGAGTTCACTGATCTCAGTGTGGGACTGAAACAGGGTTGTGTGATGTCTCCATGGCTGTTTAATATATTCATGGATGGGGTTGTAAAGGAGGTGCAAGATAGGTCAGTGGATGTGGGGCTGGCTCAAATGAATGAGGGTGAGATTTGTAAGATTCCGGTGTTGCTGTTTGCTGATGATACAGTATTGTTGAGTGAAGATGAATGGGAGGTGCAAGGTTTGGTGAATGAATTTGGGACAGTGTGTAGGAGGAGGAATCTGAAAATTAATGTAAACAAGAGTAAAGTTATGGTGTTTGTGAGGAAAGAAGTCACAGAATTCACGGTGAGGTTGGATGGCGTGGATATGGAAAATGTGAGTGCATTCAAGCACTTGGGTAGTGTGATGAGTAAGGATGGAACCTTGGGGGATGAATGCATCAAAGGGTACAGCAGGGAAGGAAGGTTGTTGGTTCACTGAAAGCAGTGATGAGAAATAGGGAGGTGAGTATAGAAGATAAGAAGTCACTGCATGATAGTATTGTAATCTCTACCCTGACGTATGGAAGCGAGGCATGGACCTTGGAAGAGGGGAACAAGTCAAGAGTGAGAGCAGTGGAAATGAGCTACTTGAGAGGAGCATGTGGAGTGACTTGGAGGGAAAGGTTGACGAATGAAAGAATGTCGTGGGATGGATGTGGATGTGGTTGAGATTAGGAGAAACACACTGAGGTGGTTTGGACATGTGGAGAGAATGGAGAATGAAAGACTGACTAAGAGGGTGTATGTAGGTGAGGTGGAGGAAGGGAGAGGGAGGGGAAGACCGAGGATGGGGTGGAGGGATGGAGTTGAGAGGTATATGAGGGAGGGGGGGAGTGAGCTGGGGGGAGGGTAGTCAAATGGTGGGTGACAGAGCAACTCGGAGGCGTTTTGTCTGCGTCCACCCTTTGCGGGATTTGGGTGTCGGGCTACAGTATAGATAGATAGATAGATAGATATTTGGCCGTGGAATTTTTTTGTGGCCAGGGAGCAGTTATCACTGGTGCCAGATAACTGATTTGCCAGCTGTCCAGAGGTTTTTTTGTGGGTGTTATTTATACATTGTTTCCTTGGTGTTTAGCATTAATGTGGATAATCCTATATGTGTTTGATGTCTAAATATGGCAAAATTGCTTATTGGTGACCCTATTGTCAATACTGTATTGTATTTTATGCCTAACTTTCATCCTTTACTCATGGGAAAGATTTTAGGATAGAGATTCTAGATGGATAGTAACACATTATCCGGCTCAACACTGAATGTCGATCTGATGGAGGGGAGGGTACTATGCAGTATCCAATTTAGGGGTTGGCTGAATTATGCCAGATAATTGAAAGTTCTGTCTATCTATCTCTATCTGTCTATTGAAAGTTTACTGTAGATATAACTGAATCTTTATTGGCCTTGGTGGACCTAACTAATTTAGCTGAAATAATATGAAGTATCCTAAACTAATTGAAGTGGCCTGAGTGATCTGGAAATGATCTGAAACAAAATGGGAAGAGAAGGTCTTAATTATTGTACCTGAAGATATCTGATTTGAACTTGCGAGGATTGGCATGATTGGATTGAAATGGTTGTAATGAGTTAGGATGGACCCGAAGTGGCTTGACTTAAGCATTGAATATATTTGTTAAGTAGGTTACATTGGAAGAATATCCAGTATATTTCAGTTTTTATCCTAACAAGACAGCATGATGCATGTATGAGTTAAACAAATGTGCATTTTATGAGCAGATTGTGCTATATTAAAGATCAGGCCCACCATTTACCTGTCTTTTTACCTTGCATAGCAGAGCATGACATGAGAGCAGTGTGTTTTTATTGTCTTCTTGTTGGATTTATTTGATTGTTGTCAGTCAGTCTAGTTAACAAATCTTATTTGCCAGAAGCGACAGGAATGCAACTTTATTTGTTACAGTATTAAATGTGTATTTTTACAGTACTTATTTTACAAATAAACTTTACATGCATTGAATGTGCAGAAAACGGCAACGCACAAACTCCATCTCCAAAAGCAGTCCCTCTGCCAAAAAGGATGCTGGATCAATGCAGTCAGAATGGGCAGTGAGCAGCAACCAGTCAGAGCCGCAGTCACGAAGTCAGTCACTGTCCCCTTTGTCAGCCAAGATGGCCATGCAGGAGGGGAAGTGGCAGCCACCCCCCTCCATCAACACCACTTCATCTTACATGACTAGTGTGCCCCCGTCTGCCATCAATGTAGCATATCCATCCATGCTTCCAGGCTACAGCTATCCCCCACCTTCACATCCCTGGCCACCCTCTACTGTTATGTCCAACCAACCCCAGGTTCCAGTACCACAGTTGTTTGGTGTCCAGCCCAACACTTACCCTCCACAACCACAAGGTGGGACACACTTATTTATCCATGATTCTTTAGTTGAAAAATGTAGACCAAAAATGTGTTTGGGGTGGCTGTAAGAATGCATCTTGATACAAAAGATTTGACTCTTGGAATTGGTAATACACCAGTATTTTCTATGAAAGCATATAATATCGTATGACACCCCCAAGTATTATCACTTCTCAGGTAATAAGGTACTGTTAGAGAAGAGGACACATGCAATTTCAAGAAAATATGTATGTGGGTATAGGTGGGTATGTGAGTATGGGTTGGTATATAAGTGAGTGGGTGTGCAATGTACTCACCCATTTGTTGTGTAACAGGACTGAGTCAAGCTTGTAATGGCCTGTCTTCTTTCCATACATATTTCTTTAAGTTTGTGCGTGTGTGTGTGTGTAATTCACCGAGGTCTGTCAGGATCACATGATGGTTGTGATCATCAGCATTTTATCCTCCCAGAAGAGAGCTGGGAGCTCACATAGCCCGATCTAAGGGCAAAGCCTTGACCTTCACAAACGCACAGACCCATCCTCTTGTGTCAAGGAGGACAGTGACCACCTGCTTCATCAGTGAAACTTTTCGCATCCCAAGCAAGACGCAAACCCCCGTCTGTGAGTGTGTTGAGAATACAGTAGCCATATTTATTAGTCAGTCCAATTTCATATAATGAACAGTTGGCATCAAAAGCCTTTTTGCCTCTCCTGCCTCTTTTTTCACAGACTTTGAAATTGAGTGTTTGCACCTGCAGCAGATGGCACTTATGACATTGACCTGAGGCAATGTGAAGTTGCAGTTGGTGGCTGGGAATCCACCGTACTGGATAGAAAAGCAGGAGAGGTGACAGAAATTTTGATGCCAGTTGTTCAATAAGTAATTAGAGATATTGTTGACAGTTGGCATTCCCTGATATTCATTGTGTATTTAACCACTATAATAACAATTAAAGAACCCCAGTTACTAGCATTAACAAAAGTGCTTCTGTGTTACCCATGTACATGTTTTCATGTTTTGTTTTAATATGTTAACATTATTTCATAATCAGTAGTGGAAATGAGTCATGGTAAGCATTTTAACACTTTGAGATTCCGATGACGCGTTTTTGGATCATTTCAGATCCAACCTTAGAGAGTCTGATGACACGTCATTTTAAGATACTTTTGTAAAATATTCACCATAAATCGCGGTTACACATCATAAGAAAGAGACGAGCGTGACGTCACAGAATGGTTGCTCTATGTGTGGGGGATACTGTATGGCTGGTCTGACTCATGGCTTTGTCTCTTTATCACTTTATTCTTGGCGAATATTTTTCTACAGCAGAGTAGTTTGACTTTTTATTTTGTTTGCTTTCCTTTTTTGAACATACTATGATAAAGTACTTTACAGCTATCCAGCTTTTAAATGACACCAAAACCAGCATTCCTTCGTAAAAACTTTATTTACCTATACCGATCAAAGAAAAAGATAACTAAACGAATATGCGACTGAGAATCATACAAAATTGTGCGTCTCTTTTCTTTCACCTGTCAGCGCTGTAACATGCATAAATTGCCATAAACTGTATATCATTTTAAAGGTAATTTATTGTAGTTTTGCTTGGTTTATACCAAATTCATATACTGTATCTGTATTAGTTCCCCCCCCTCCCAAATATTTTTCTACGGCAAGGTATAACATTTTTGGTTTTCACCTAAATTCAACTTGCCATTTTTATTTTTTATTTTCTTTGTTTTCCATTTTTGAACACTGCAGTAAAGTACTACTATTCAGCTTCAAAATAACACCACAACCAGCATCCTATCTTAAAAAGTGTATTTACATCAACCGTTCAAAGAAAAAGATGGCAAAGCGAATATGCAGCTGAGAAAAAAAAAAAAAAAAAAAAAAAAAATCTTTTTCCTTTTTGCTTTACCGTGCAATAAAATACAGAAATAACCATAATCTGTATATCATTGTAAAGCTACGGTAATTTATTGTAGTTTTGTGTCATTTAAACCAGACATACTGTATATCTATCTATCTATCTATCTATACCTAGGCTGCTTCCCCCAAGGAAAGGGAATATACCTTTATTATTATTATTTTTTTTTTTTTTTTTAAGAATATTTTTCTACGGCAAGATATAAAATTTTTGGTTTTCACCTAATTTCAACTTGTCATTTTAACTTTTCATTATCTTTGTAATCCTTTTTTGAACACACTTCAGTAAAGTACAACTATTCTGCTTTGAAATTACACCAAATACCAACATTCTATTATGAAAAGTGTATTTACACAGCGCGATCGAAGAAAAATATTGCAGTGCGAAGATGTGGGTCAGCATGAGAGCGTCTGACTGTAGCACAGACATAATCTGTCTGGACCAGAAACCTATCTATCTATAGTCCGATGCCCTAATCCCGCAAAGGGTGGCCGCAGACGAAACACCTCCAAGTCGCTCTGTCACCCACCATTTGACTACCCTCCCCCCAGCTCACCCCCCCCTCCCTCATATACCTCTCAACTCCATCCCTCCACCTCATCCTCGGTCTACCCCTCCCTCTCCCTCCCTGCACCTCACCTACATACACCCTCTTAGTCAGTCTTTCACTCTCCATTCTCTCCACATGTCCAGACCACCTCAGTGTATTTCTCCTAATCTTCTCAACCACATCCACATCCACCCCACAACGTTCCTTCACTTCTTCATTCGTCAACCTGTCCCTCCATGTCACTCCACTTGCTCCTCTCAAGTAACTTATTTCCACTGCTCTCACTCTTGACTTGTTCCCCTCTTGCAAGGTTCACGCTTCACTTCCATACGTCAGGGTAGGGATCACAATACTATCATGCAGTGACTTCTTAACTTCCATACTCACCTCCCTATTTCTCATCACTGCTTTCAGTGAACCAACAACCTTCCCTGCTGTACACTTTCACGCACTTCATCTCCCAAAGTTCCATCCTTACTCATCACACTACCCAAGTACTTGAATGGACTCACATTTTCCATTTCCTCACCATCCAGCCTCAGTGTACATTCAGTGACCTCATTCCTCCTGAAGACCATAACTTTACTCTTCCCTGCACTCACCTTTAGATGCAATTTCTTTCATGCTCTTACAGACTCATTCACCAAGCCTTGCAGCTCCCCTTCATTTTCACTTAACACACTATCATCTGCAAACAACAGTACAGGGAACTTCCACACATTGCCCTCTCTCATTAGGGCCACTCCAACATCCACTGCCCCACCTTGTATCTCTTTCATAACCCCATCAACATACAGACTGAACAGCCATGGAGACATGACACATCCCTGTTTCAATCCATCCTCTTAAATAGAAAAATTCACTCAGTTCATTGTCCACTTGCACTGCAGCCTTAGCACCCTCATACATCTCTTCATGGCATTCAGCAACTTCCAATTTACTCCATATATTTTTAATACTTTCCATATTTCTTGTCTATCCACCCTGTCATATGCTTTCTCCAGATCCATGAAGGCCACATACAACTTCTATCCCTTCTCTGAAAAATTTTCCACTAAAGACTTACGAATGAATATCTGATCTACACAACCTCTTGCCTCCCTAAAACATCCCTGTTCTTCTCCAGCTAAATCCTTTGTTACTTCCCTAGCTCTGTCAATAAGCATATTTGCATCTCTTAAATCATCCAAGGTTTATACTGATGACCATAATCTTCTGTTTCACCTTCATACAACTTAGTTTCAAACCCCTGTGTGCTGTGGACTGTATCACCAAAATGCTTAACTTTGTGAAGATGACTTTGATTTTCATCCACACTGAAGAACTGGAGTTCCATACTTTCTACAATCTTAGTTCAGCATTGTTTTCTTGTACATCTCACTTCTTTAGCACTCTGAGCTCCAGTTTTCTCTTGGTTAATTCATACAGTTCGTATCAGGCCTAGCAGTGTAGGTAAGGCAGGCATATCCACAGTATCTTCATCTCATCAAAGCATACTGATGCTCCAATTTTCTCTGGGTTATATATATATATATATATATATATATATATATATATATATATATATATATACAGGTAAGCCCTTAATTCACGTAAGGGTTAGGTTCCCAGACCCTTCGCGTATGTGGTAAATTCGCGTATATGTTCTGCCCTTGTGTGCACATAATTACGCATGTCTATACGTATATTACATCTGAATGATACTGTTTATGCACTCCATACACCTTATAAACTAGCATAAAGTATTAAAAACAACAAAAATGTAACAAATTTAAAACTGAAACCTGACAAGCACAGGCGTATGTGGAGACACTTCAGCAGTCTGGTGCACTAGCCCTCACTGCCTTCCGTATGCTACATTCTGCCTTCTTTATTGTATGAACAGTTGACTCATTCACCCCAAACATGCGGTTACAAGACAATTCACAGGCGTAGGTGGAGACACTTTAGCAGTCTGGTGCACTAGCCCTTACTGTCTCCCGTATGCTACGTTCTCCTTCTTTATTGTATGAACAGTTGACTCACCCCAAACATACGGTTCTGAGACAATTCACCATCAAATCAATTCACCGTCAAAACATGGACAATTCCCCGTCATTCTATTAATATACTTATTATTGATTAATTAATACTTTAATAACTAATTTTCAGGGGGATTTTATAACTCATATAAGTAAAAAACTAGTGTACTGTACTTGCTAAATAAACTGGTATGTAAATAAATGACGGGGAATTGTCCTGACGGAGAATTGTCGCCGACATTCCTCCCTGAAGTTTGTCCAACACTTTAACTTTCTCTGTCAGCAACATCACTTTACAAGTCAGTTTTGGTGTGTTACCACATGCATCACTAGCACTACGCTTATGCCCCATGTTGACAGACAAGGCAAGCAATTACTGGAAGGCAGAAAAATAAGCCACAAATAACGATTTGCAAGTCATGCATGGTTCGACCGTCGGATTCAAACTGACTGTGTGGTGCGTGGTAGACCGATCTCCCAGGCTCCCACACACACACACACACACACACACACACACACACACACACACACACACACACACACACACACACATACATATATGTGTGCACACGGGCAGCAGGTAGGCATTTTTTATATTTTATTTATTTCTCTTGTATATTGAAATTACTTATTTGAATACTATAATTTTGTTTTAATTATTGTACGAAAAATTCGTGGATAACCGAAATCGCATGAAAAAAGTTCGCGTGAATTAAGGGATAACCTGTATATATATATATATATATATATATATTTATATATACAGTATATATATATATATATATATATATATATATATATATATACAGTGCTCGTCAGAAGTATGGAGCGCCCTGCGTCCCTCCTGAGAAACAAACCTTTCAACATTGAAAAAACATATAAATAATGCATTTTATTTACCTTTAGTGCTTCGTAGGGTAGCCTTTACGTTTCTTCACGGACCTGAGACGTCTTGGAAGTGAAAGGGCGAGGCTCCTGAGGTGCTGGAGCGGTATTTTGTCCCAGGAGTCACGAATGGCGGCTTCCAGCTTAGGCAGAGAGCTCACGTCCTTCCCTTGGAGACTCTTCTTTACGAGGTACCAGAGGTTTTCAATCGGGTTGAGGTCTGGGCTATTTCCTGGCCAGTCTGTCATGAATGATACCTCGCAGTCACGAAGCCAATTGGTGACCGATTTGGCCTTGTGAGGAGGTGCACCGTCCTGCTGAAACACTCGTGCACCTGTTAGCTCGAAGGAGTCTAGTAAATGATCACACAGAAGCTCCAGGTAAACATCCTGATTCACTCTGAGGTTCTTGGGAAGTACAACAAGCTTCCCCAAACCCTTCCCTGAAAAACAACCCCATACTATGAGTGAATCAGGATGTTTAACTGTGCTTTCTACATACCGTGGGTCAAGTGGGTCACTACCTTTGCATGCTCCTCTGTTACAGGTAACACTAAACGTTGCCTCATCAGACCACAACACTGACAACCATTGCTCCTCACCCCAATTTAGATATTTATTAGCAAAGGCAAGCCTACGAATTCTCTGGCTGCTAGAGAGAAGAGGCTTTTTCACAGGCCTGTGACTTGTGTAACCAAGCTCATGCACCCTACGAGACACTGTTCTCACTGACACCTCACCAAACACTTCTGGGTTGCTCTCCTTAATTTTCCTTGCACTCACACGAGGATTAAACTCCACTGCACGTTTTAAAACATTAACAGACCTTGGGGAAGTTTTCTTAGGCCTATCAGACCTCGGTTTCTTTGTGGGAACTTCACCACTGTTTTCCTCCCGAAACCGCGCACACCAACGACGCACTGTCGATCGTGCCACGCCAACCAATTCACTAATTTCCTTTGTCTGGTGGCCTGCCTCCTTTAGAGCAATGATCTGGGATATGATTTCACTCGATAGTTCATGGGTAGGTGCCATAACAAAGTTTTGAAGGCCAAAACACTGCGGGACACTCGGTAAAAAATGGCGCAATTTGAGAGGGACACTCGGCGGAGTTCCTCTCTCTCAGGCAGCCCGTGGGCGACTGAGGCGGGAACCAACCAGCGCGTCAGAAGGCCCCAGGCTACCGTGACGTCATGCTCGGAGCTCAAACTTGTGGCTCAATTCTTACCCCCAAAAATGGGTGATTCTTTTTGGGCCATAAGTATTGCGCGCCCGGCGGACAACGCTGAATACTTCTGACGAGCACTGTATATATATATATATATATATATATATATTGCTCGTCCCTCTACTTTCCGGATGCCCACTTTCCGGACATCCCCACTTACCGGACATTCTGGGCCTGGACCATTGGAACCGAAAAATGGCCAAAAAAAAAGAAAAAAATCCCCCCAAAATCCTAATTTTTTCCCATTCGTAATTTGAAATTGCTGCGCGGCGCCAAACAGCTGCTTACACTATGGCCCCTTCACCCCTTCCTTCCCCCTCCCCCCTCCCTGTCAGGGTTGCTGTTTGTTATTTTTCATTACCAAATGTGGGCCAATTTGGTAATGAAAAATTCGTTTGGTAATGAATCAGAATAATGCATTACCAAACGGATTTTTCACATGTGTGAGGATACACAGGATGAAGATGGTGGATTGTTTGCTCTCTCTGATTAATCTGCTACCCTCTATAGTGTGAAAATAATCAACATGTTGTTAATTATAAGGAGAGTGATTACATGTATTTCCTCTTGTATATATAATTAGTGAAGAATAAATGCTAGCTTTACGAATTTGGTAATGAAAAGTTAAATTTGGTAATGAAAGTTGAGAAGATTGGTAATGTGGCCATTGCAGTCTGGCAACTCTGTTTCTCCGACATCAACAGTTACTCCCTAACTTCGATTGTGAATAGATGCTTATCGCACTGGAGCCACACGTGCTCGTTTTTTGTGAATAAACAGTGAATATACTGCAATACATTGCCTCTAGACCACATGGGAATTTATGGTGTTGTGCAGTGTTAAGAAATTTGAACTTAGAGTGCAAAGGATCAACTGTGGAGTGCAAATTGGCAGTTTAAACTGGCGGTTAGAACTGCAGTGGTGCAGTTAAGAACAATGTGCAGTGTTAAACAATTATAACTCACAGTGCAAAGAATTAAGTGTAGCACAAGACTGGATTACTGTACGTGCTTCAAGATCGTTTTCAGCACTCCCAAAACCTTAGAAAGGCGGCCACAGACGTGATGTAAGCACCCTGGCTGAGGTACAGTCACTTCTAATTCCTCATTCTTTGGTTCCTTTTCATTTATTTCATGCTCTATGTCCATTATTGGTGTGAATAGGGTCTTAAATAGGTTTAAATAGCTGCTATGCATGTCTGGTAGGGAGTTATTTAGGTGGCTTTCAAAGTTAGGCTGGTTAGGGTCCATAAGTACCAGTCCAGGAGGCTGGTGCCCACTTTCCGGACATGCCTTTGGCTCTGTTACGTCGGATAGTGGAGGGATTACTATATATATATATATATATATGATCGTACAGTATGATACTACATGGTGTTTTGATAAGGTATTATATACCCCAGTACAGCACACCCCCATTACTGTACCTGAAGTTGCATTATAGAAAGTGGATCGGATAATGATGTGTTGAATACAGGGACGATTATAACATGGTTTCACTGCGGTTATACATGAGGCCAGAGGGCATCCACCATATCACTTTGTATCATTTATAAGGTTTCAGCATGCTTGCATGCATCAACCTTGGTCACTCAGTGGTGGCTGCTTGATCTCTGGCAGCCTCTCTATTCAGTCTCATGTCCCTGAGGTCGCACTGATCCCAGTTCTTTTTCAGTCTGCCTCTTGCAACCCTACCCGTGACATTCACACTTCTCACCTTCTGCGTGCAGTTGTCATCCTCCTTCCTCTCAGCATGTGCAGACCATCTCAGTTTACCCATCCTCGTCACAGCACCAGTACACTCAAGTCCCATCCTTCCTCCTGACTCTTTAGTCACAATCCTAGACCCCCCAGGCCTCTCATTCAAGGATGCACTGTAGTCGGTTTCATGGAGTCTGACACACCGATTTTGCCAACTGAGGACAGTTGGAATTGGTAACACTGAGCAGTGCTCCAGGGGGTGATTGGTCAGTTCCCTTTGTGTTTGAACGTGCACCAAATTGACTTTGTATTCCAACCAAGGCCCTCACTTATTTATAAGATACCGGATTATACAGATATAAATTAAAGCAATGATCTTAAAAATGTGCCTTTTAAATGATTAGAGATAAACCTGAATGACACTGATAACAAAACTAAGTTAAGTCGCAACTGGACGCATACGGACAAGTCATCGACTGATTTATTTGTTTAAATTCATTATGTTTGATTTTGTTCATACTGCACGCAGTTTTATTATAGCAGCATAGTTCAGCTATTATTTTCTCATGGGGTTTGCTTGTATCTTACTTTCCTTTCTTCCACTATTAACAATAATTTGGTTCATTCTACACTGATGTAAACCATTACTTTCCTGGCCCCTCTCAGTTGAGGGGACATAGATACATCATGCCTGAGGAGAGGGTGCATGGTGACCAGGGGTAGGGTGCCGGTCTTTCTGTCTGAATGTGTCTTGTATGATACTTATGAAAATGTTCGGGAAAATCAAACACTATCTATCTATCTATAGCCCGACGCCCTAATCCTGCAAAGGGTGGCCGCAGACAAAACGCCTCCAAGTCACTCTGTCACCCACCATTTGACTACCCTCCCCCCAACTCACCCCACCCTCCCTCATATACCTCTCAGCTCCATCCCTCCACCTCATCCTCGGTCTACCCCTCCCTTTCCCTCCCTCCACCTCACATATACCCTCTTAGTCAGTCTTTCATTCTCCATTCTCTCCACATGTCCAAACCACCTCAGTGTATTTCTCCTAATCTTTTCAACCACATCCACATCTACCCCACAACGTTCCTTCACTTCATCATTCGTCAACCTGTCCCTCCACATCACTCCACGTGCTCCTCTCGAGTAACTCATTTCCACTGCTCTCACTCTTGACTTGTTCCCCTCTTGCAAGGTCCACGCCTCGCTTCCATACGTCAGGGTAGGGATCACAATACCATCATGCAGTGACGTCTTAACTTCCATACTCACCTCCCTATTTCTCATCACTGCTTTCAGTGTATCAAACACCAAACCTGTTAATGTAAGAAATAATTTTACTGAATCTGACTATGAATGCAAACAAATTCAGATTTTTAAAACTACTGAAGGCAATGGAAATGTGTATGTACACTACATATATAGTGAAAATAGCATGTATTGACACCAGTGTGTGTGTGTGTGTGTGTGTGTGTGTGTGTGTGTGTGTGTGTGTGTGTGTGTGTGTGTGTGTGTGCTTATTCAAATCATAATTATTAGAAGATAAGCTAAGCATATCTAGGGTAAGGTTGTATATTAGTAGATGATGTAATGAAGGGCATGGTGCAGACTAGTCTGTGACACTGTGTAGTAGTGGTGGGAAAAACATTCGAGCCTTCACAGGACCTCAGGACTACCTTGCTATGAACAAATGAATTCCTGCCACAGTCGCTAACTGTGTCCGTATGCGTCCACTTTTGACTTAACTTATTTTTTTTATCAGTGTCATTCAGGTTTATCTCTAATAGTTTAAAAGGCACGTATTTATCATTAGAGATATTCATTCATTCATTGCCAGACGCCATGTATCCCAGACAGGGTGGCCAAGGGCTTAGAGTTAATCATTGCTTTAATTTGTATCAATAAAATATGGTATCTTACAAATGAGGGCCTTGGTTGGAATACAGTCAGTTTGATGCACATTCAAACATAATGGAAATTGACCAATCACCACCCAAGATCATCACGCAGTGTTACCAAATCCACCTGTCCTCAGCTGGCAAAATCAGTGCATCAGACTCCCTGGAACCGACTATAGACATACATCTAATTATTGTCATTTTTGTACATTTGAGCCAATAAATATCCTCTTCCTATACTACTCAAGTCTCACTACCATACAGCATTACTTATGCTGCTTGCTAAGAATGATCCCATAGCATGGAAGGAAAGTCCTCTCAATGTTAGAAGAGGCAACAGCCCTCTGAGCTTCCTCCAGCCACTCCTCATTCTAGCAGTAGAACTAGCTCCAGATATGTCATCCAAATAAAAAACTTCAACACACTCAAGAGATTGACCAGTAAGATGAACTCTTTCATGCTTGACAATCTCTACGTGCTTTTCCCAATGTGCTGCACACACGAAATCAGCATTATTTCACAATTCCACGACATATCATATCGTTTTGTTTTCGTTTTTGAAGGCTCCAACATGCTTGCATGCTTCGGCCATGGTCACCTAATGGCAGCTCTCCATGCTTCTCGATATATGTCAGTCTCCCTGTTCAGTCCCTTAACCCTGAGGTCACACTCGATGACTTCATTCCAGGTCTTTTTTGGTCTACCCCTTGCAACCCCACCCCTATTATTAATGCCTCTCGCTTTCTGCACCCAGTTATCATCCCCCATCATCTCCACATGCCCAAACCAGCTCAGTCTACCTCTCCTCATCACAACACTAATACACTCCAGTCCCATCCTACCTCTCAACTCTTTCATTGTTGACCTAGCCCCCACCCCCCTCAGGCCTTACAGTCAGGGACACACTGCACATCCATCTAATCATTGTCATTTCTGTAAGTTTGAGCCTGCAGATATCTTCTTCAATTACTACCCAGGTCACACAACCATACAGCATTACACTCATGACACATGCACATAGGGAGAGCCCTGTCAGTGTCAGGAGAGGCAGCAGCTCCCTGAACTTCTTCCAACCACTCATCACCCTAGCCACAGAACTAGCTCCAGCCCCACCTCCAGCACATAACATCTCTTATGCACCTACTTACCACAAACACTGCACAGGATGGAGTTGCTTCCCACACCCTTGTGGCAAAATGCACATTGCCACTGTCCCTGTGCTTTGGCAGTACCACCACCAGTCCTACATGTCATCACTTTTGTTTTATCTGCATATAGTCTCAAACTCTTTGTGCCCCATACCGTCTTTCCACTTCCCAAATGTTTCCTCTGCCACCCTTTCATTCTCAGCAGTCAACACGAAGTCAGCAGCATACAACATCTCCCCGTGGAGTTCATTTCTGAAGTCATGTGAGAGAGCTTCAAGCACCATGACAAACAGTATGGGACTCAAGACTGACCCCTGATACTCGCCAAAATTCCCGGAAAACTTGTCACTCAGATCTCCATTCACTCTCATCTATGTAAGAACACCCACATGCATAGCTGTAACAACTCAAATCAGCCACTCCTCAATCCCAAGTTTTCTCATTGCCCAGTTCACTACCTCCCTAAGCACTCTGTCAATGGTCTTCACCAAGTCAACAAAAGGAGAGTACAGTTCCTTCTTCTTCCAGATATATTTTTCCTGAAGCCGTCAGACAATGACTGTTGCATCAGTGATCCCTTTGCCAGGCATAAACCCAAACTGCATCTCATCAGTATTCACCCTTTCTCTGATCTTACCTTCTAGGACTCTTTCTGTTACCTTCATTGTCTGGTCCAGAAGTTTTATGCCTCTAAAATTTCCTCTTTTCAGGGCATCACCCTTCCCTCTTGTACACATATGCAGTCACATTCTTCAGCCAGTCATGTGGGACAGCACATTCATATATAATTGTATTTCTCAAATCAGTAACTAAACCCACTCCTGTATACCCTGAGGCATTCAGCATTTCAGTAATCAACACTGACATACCTGCTGCCTTCTCCAACTCCATCCTGCCTATTACCCTGCTCGCAATAGCAGCATCAGTCAAAGGCCAAAGGACAAACACTGGATCCGCTGACACCAAACCTTCTGTTCCAGTCAGTACCCTCATTCAGCAACCACTTGTAATGCTTTCTTCTGGCATCATTAATAGCTTCACTGTCCACCACTACCTGTCCTTTATCTTTCCCCTCACACACACTGCTCACCTATAATTTCCCCGTTTTCTCTCCATCTGATTTGCCACCTTAAATACTGTACCATATTCTTCCTTCCAGTGCTATTTACGTTAGGCAGTAAAAGTTTCTGAGACTCAGATTTTGCCCTGTGTACATCCTTTCTAGCTCCGTGCTTGGCAACCAGTTATTGCTGTCTGTTACCATCCCTTTGCCATTCCCAGAAAAACCTTCCTGTCTCCTGAACTTCAGCTTCTACACCCTGATCTCATCATCATGTTACCTTTTGTCTTGGAGGGCCCCATGTCCATCCACGCATTGAGTCAGTAACTCTCAGGAGATTGTTCTTGAGAACGTTTTACTCTTTATTAACACTTCTGTCAGCAGCTCCCCTTTCAGTCACAAATTTACTCATTCCATTATAGAAGGCATCCCTTACTGCTGGGTTTTTCAACTTTCAAATGTTCTTCCTAGGTGCATAGATCCTCTTCTTTACCACCCACTTCTTAACCCCTTAACTGCGGGTGTCATTCCAGAATGATATTGAAAAAACTGGACCAAACTGCAGGTGTCATTCTGGAATGTTTATGAATATTTTGAATACCGCGTGTTTTTTCCGCGCGCCAATTGTTTCAAGGGAGCGTAGCTATTAAGTTCTTTCACTCCAGCCGACCCCCACCTCCCTCCTTCCACCCCCCGGGGGCCTCCCCCACCCCTGCCCAAACACACATCAGTCTCTGTCCAGCTTTGTGTGTGACAATGACACTGACGCGGCAGTGAAGTGCAGGCAATTACAATGCCTTTTACCTACCTCAATGAACATAGAGTGGGTGTTTATCGTATGTGCAGTGTTCATATGTGCGTATAGAATTATTATCAGAGTGTGGTTGGCATTTGGTACTGGTATGTGGGGCAAAAAATAGTGATTTTAGATCACTCACTTCTAACAGCACTGACCGTCCAGTGAAAGTCCACGAAGTCATGAAACCTACATCACTGCAAAGCTGAAGGTTAATGCTTTCTGATGGGACCTTATTTTTTGCTCTAGCTTTATTCTGTGCAGAGTTGTAAAGGTTTAAAGGTTTGTTTAAATTTTGGCTGGAACCCCCGTGGGGGGAGGGGGGGGAGTCGGATCAAAACATTGCCCGCGGTTAAAGGGTTAAGTACCATATCACATGCCATTAATATGTGTTGCTGCACACACTCTTTGCTCCCTATAACTTTTAAGATCCCTTACTAAACTCCTGTCAGCCCTCCTTACTAGGAAATTTTCAATCTGGCTGCTATTTCCCCCAGACACATATGTAATCAATTTACTCCTTTTCCAAAAATGCTTGTTGCACAAACTCTCAAGGAAGAGATAGGCACTGTGTGTGAGGTGATTTATGGAGTGAGGAGGAGATGCAAGGGTATGCAAGGGACAGCGTGGTAGAATAATGAGGTGAAACGAGCTGTGGAACAAAAGAAGAAGGCATATAGTTAATGGAGTGTGTGATGAAACGGAATCTAAAGGTGAAAGTAGGGAAGAGTAAAATGATGGTCTTTGAGAGAGGTGAAGTCAGTGAATGTACAGCGAGGTTGGATGGTGAGGAATTGGAAAATGTGAATACATTTAAGTACTTGGGTAGTGTGATGAGTAAGGATGGAGGTTTGGAGGGTGAAGTGCTTGAAAGGGTACAGCAGGGAAGAAAGGTTGCTGGTTCCTTGAAAGCAGTGATAAGAAACAGGGAAGTGAGCATGGAAGTGAAAAAGTTACTACATGACAGTATTGTGATACCAACTCTAACGTATGGAAGTGAAGCTTGGACGTTGTTGGAAGGACACAAGTCAAGAGAGAGAGCAGTGGAAATGAGTTATTTAAGAGGAGCCTGTGGAGTCACATGGAGAGACAGGCTGACGAATGAGGATATAAAGGAACGTTGTGGTGTGGATGTGGATGTGATAGGAAGCGTTATGAGGAACACACTGAGGTGGTTTGGCCATGTGGAGAGGATGAAAGGTGAAAGACTGACGAAGAGAGTGTATGTGAGTGAGGTGGAGGGGGGAAGAGGGAGGGGGAGGCCGAGGATGAGATGGAGGGATGGGGTGGAGAGGTATATGATAGAGGGGGATGTGAATTGGGAGCACGGCAGTGAAATGGCAGGGGACAGGGTGATGTGGAGGCGATTTGTTTGTGGCCACCCCAAACGGGATTGAGGCGTCTGGCAATAGATAGATAGATAGATAGATAAGTAGAGGTTTGGGAGAATGTGAGAGAGAGAGAAGAGAGAGGTATATGTGAGCAGGAGAAGGGAGGTGAAGAGATTGGTAAAGGAGAGTAAGAAGAAAGTGAATGAAGAATTTGGGAGTAATCTGAGTGTAAAATGGAGGGAGATTAAGAAATTGTTTTGGTAGGAGGTAAAGGAAGTAAGATTGTGTGAAAGGGGAAATAGTAGGGGAGTGAAAGATGGGAATAGTAGGTTGTTGGTGGAGAAGAGAGAGAAATTGAGGAGATGGAAGGAGCACTTTGAGGATTTGTTGCATATAGAGAATGAGAGCAATGCATGTATAAGTGGTTGGGGAATGGCTGGGAGAAGAAGAGAGGAGAGGAGGGAGGAATAGATCAGTAAGGTGGAAGCAGTGGAAGCAATGAAGAAGATCAAGATGGGAAAGGCCCCAGGAATTGATGGAGTGTGTGGTGAAATGCTGAAGTATGGGGGTGAGATAGTTGTGGAGTGGATATGTAAGTTTTGATTGGCTTGGGAGGGAAGAGTTCCAGAAGACTGGAAATCAGGTATAATTGTTCCTTTATACAAAGGAAAAGGGGAGAGAGAAGTATGTGGTAAGCTTAGGGGTATTTGCCTTCTTAGTGTGACTGGAAAAATATATGGTAGAATTCTCATTGATAGGGTTAGGCATATAACAGTGGAGCTAGTTGGAGAAGAACAAGGGGGATTTAGGAAGGGAAAAGGGTGTGTAGATCAGATATTTGTTCTAAGATGTTCAGTGGAGAAGTATCTAAGGAAGAGAAAGAAAGTGTATGCTACCTTCATGGACTTGGAGAAAGCTTTTGACAGAATAGATAGGCAAGGTATGTGGATGGTATTAAGAATATATGGAGTGGAGAGGAAATTGTTTAGTGTTGTGAAGAGTATGTACGAAGGAGCTAGGGCTTCAGTGCGAGTGGATGGTGAGCTGAGTGAGTTCTTTGATCTAAATGTGGGACTGAAACAGGGATGTGTTTTGTCTCCATGACTGTTTAATATATACATGGATGGGGTTGTAAAGGGGTTGCAAGGTAGGGCAGTGGATGTGGGGATGGCTCTAAGAATGAGAGTGAGATGTGGAAGATTCCGCTGTTGCTGTTTGCTAATGATACAGTATTGTTGAGTGAAGATGAGTGGGAGTTGCAAGGTTTGGTGAATGAATTTGGGACAGTGAGTAGGAAGAGGAATCTGAAAGTTAATGTAAACAAGAGTAAAGTTATGGTGTGTGAGAGGAATGAAGTCACAGAATGCACAGTGAGGTTGGATGGTGAGGATATGGAGAATGTGAGTGCAGTCAAGTACTTGGGTAGTGTGATGAGTAAGGATGGAACTTTGGGGGATGAAGCGCTTTATAGGGTACAGCAGGGAAGGAAGGATGTTGGTTCACCAAAAGCAGTGATGACAAATAGGGAGGTGAATATGGAAGTTAAGAAGTCACTGCACGACAGTATTATGATCCCTACCCTGACGTATGGAAGCAAGGCATGGACCTTGCTAGAGGGAAGGAAATGAGTTACTTGAGAGGAGCATGTGGAGTGACATGAGGGACAGGTTGACAAATGGAGAAGTGAAGGAACGTTGTGTGGTGGATGTGGATGTGGTTGAGAAGATTAGGAGAAATACACTGAGGTGGTTTGGACATTTGGAGAGAATGGAGAATGAAAGACTCACTAAAAGGGTGTATGTAGGTGAAGTGGAGGGGATGACCGAGGATGAGGTGGAGGGATGGAGTTGAGAGGTATTTGAAGGAGGGGGGAGGGCAGTCAAATCGTGGGTGACAGAGTGACTTGGAGACGTTTTGTCTGCGGTCACCCTTTGCGGGATTGGGGCGACGGGCTATAGATAGATAGACAAACTCATGTTCGTTGTCTCCCCAAATTTGAGTGTCCTTTCCTCTCTCACATTCCTCATGCCATATGTGCAGCACCCATGTACCCCTTCATATTCTTGAGCTGTGTTACCCACACAGCCAATTGAGTCCTTACCCAAAACTACAGTATCATCATCCCCCATACTACTTACTAAACGTATTGTCTTCACAAAATCTGTGTCTTTCTACATCATCCAAGCCAGCTTTTTTATTTGCTTACTAGTACTTTTTTCATGAAAGAAAAAGGAACTTGAGGCCAGAAGTCTGCAAGATAGTTCCCCCCAAGAAAAAATGAAAGCAAGATAACTGAAAGCCAGATTCAAGATTCGTTCATTTTGAAATGACAGAACACAGTGCATTTAATAGACTGGAGGTCATAGGAGGTAGGAAATACAGGCAGTGGAGGATAGTTAGATTGACCTAACTGGAGTAACAGTGAACTCTTGCATCAGAAAGTTGGACAGAAAAGGGATAAGAGTTTGCTGCTAGACGGGTGCTACTTGCCTGCTATAGTGGTGGAGGAATGGAAGCAAACAGCAGAGGAGCAGTGACTATTGAAGTAGTGATAGAAAAGAGAGAGATTCATCAGTGCAGCAGAGGGACAGAGGTTGAAGGGAGCCTGTGGAAAATACTGTATGCTGATATAAATGAAATTTTGAATTTACCAGACAGTATGCTGATATAAATGAAATAATGAATTTACCAAACAATATTTTCACTGCTATAATCTTCCCATTCAGTCTCATAACATTCATGACACATTCCACCCATTTGTCCCTAACCAGCACACATACACCACTATATCCATTTAAAATTTTTTGCCAGAATGGTCTATATCTACATTCCCTCCTGGCAGTCATTCTGGCTGGTCCTCCCATGCACCTTTCTGTATGTAACCAACATCCACCCACTTCCTGCTCATAGTCTCAACCACTTCCCCACTCAACCCATCAAACTGCTTACATTCCATGATGCCACTCTGAATCACTTGGGTGATTTAATATTTGCAGGCTTGCATTTATTATTGTTTTTCTCATTTTTTGTCTAAGTCAGTGAAATAAAGGGGGAGCCAGACCACAGGCCCCACCCACCCACACAGTCCCAAGTCCAGGCATGGGAACCAGTACCTATAGCCCACCAGCCATAGCCAGCGGCTGTGGCTGGGGCCTCAGTGCACCCTGTCGTGAGAGCCAACAGGGACTCCATCCAAGTGCGCATTAGCTCTGTAACTGCCCCGCCATTAACCCCTTCTTTACCGACCCGTCCCACCAATGTAAACACTACGTTTACCTCCCATACCGACCTGATAGCTCCCTCTCCTGTAGTGTGAGGGGTAGTGTATATTTTTTGCCATGTCCAAACTATTCACTCTTTGTGATTTATTTGTATACTGATGATCACATAAACCCCGCATGATGTTGGTAGTAAAAAAATTATAAAATAAATCATAACGGTATATAAGTTTACATATCTTATGCTGAAGTACTGTTACCCAGGTAACTACTGTACAAACTGACTTGAAAAAAAATGTCCTGCACAGATAGATGGCTTTTTTATTTACCTAGTGAGCTGAGCATGAAGTGTGTGAACACACGTGATGGTGATGGCGACCTTGACCCACTTGTTGCCGAGAGTGCAGCGTCACTAAGCTCGCCACTAATTCCTCCTCCTCCTCACTCACATCAACCTCGCTATCATTTTCAGGATCACAGTCATCTACTGACACATCAAACACTGCTGCATCATCATCTGATGCATCTAAATAAGTATCCTCATAAGGAATAAACTCGTCACTATCTAAATCCACCAGAGATGCCATGAGAGAAAAATATCCTGTACACCCTCTCTTGTGGTCAAGTGCGTGGTAACTGACTCTCTCAGGCAGGCCAAGGGGTGTAAATTTTGCCGTATGTCAGCAGAAAATATAGTATGATACCTGTAGTAGAAATTATAAATAAAATAATGGTTGGTCTAAAAGAGGTTACATCACAGATGAGTAAGCAAGCCATTGGTGCCACCGCAACTCAGTCATGACGTATCTTATGACGTCAGAATTCATCAGAACTTCGTCACAGTCTTTGTTGTCAAAACACAGAGCTGTTGCTAACACGAGGTCCTCAGAAACAGCCATTTATTAGAGGGTGTACCAACGTACAACGGTAGTGGTTCCGGTATCTCACTGGTGTTTACAGGCGAGGTACGGGGGTACATCAAAACACATTTTCAGTAAAGAAGGGGTTAAGCACCCACTGATAGGGCAACTTTCTGATATGCTAGTCTTAGGTTTGGGCCCCTTTCTTGTGGATGGAAGTGGCAGCCTGGGAACTGCAAAGTCCTGTACCCTCTGGCACAGATCCAAGCCCCATCCCATCCTGATCCCAAAAACTGCACTGGCAGATCATGCATCATGCCTCCCATCAGGTTAGCCACTAGGCAGTGGGAGTAAAGTTTTCTGGCTGCATGTTTTTGCGAACATCAATCTCTGTAACATAGTGGAGTACATTATTATGATATGAAAAAGGCATGTAGATTAGTGCATGAGATAAGCAGAGAAAGGTGTTTGGAAGAATATGCTGATCTACTCTCTGTGTTTGTCACACTGCAGAGGTCAGCTAAGGGGAATGGTCTGGATATCCTGATGGCTAGTGAAACAGGAGCTCCATCTCTCCCATTCACCAGCATTCCCATCCTCCTTTGGAGTACCACTCCAATTGGCTTCGTGCTACAGCCTGCACGCTATCTGGCCGCTGTTACCCCCAGACTTTTATGTAATCCTCCTCCTTTCTCTTAAATGCATGTTGTACACAGTTATGTTTATTGCCTTGTGAAATCTGAGTATCATGGAAAAACATATACAAAGAAGAAATGGACTAGTCCTGATTGGAGACTTCATTTGCCAAGAGGTATATTAGGAGAATGATGTGGGTAATAATATGAACACATGGAGTTATAAATTATATAAACTGGTAACGGATAACTTACTGCTTCAGAACATCAGGGAGAACACAAGAATGAGAGGTGATGATGAACCCACAAGGATATATGAATGGTGCAGTGATAGATGTAGAATAAAAGTTGAGAAAGAAAGAAGCATAGAATACAGCAAGAAAAAATAGGTGTAAACCAGCATGGGAGAGATATGAGCTTAAGAAATGATTGTGTGAGGATTAGAAGAGAAGCAGCAGCAAGATATGAGATAAACATTGTGGATAAGTGTTGAAGCAATGCAAAATTATTAAATATATTCAATATATATACAGTAAAATCTCATTATAATGGACTAATTAGGGCCTAACCCATTCCAATAAAAGTGACATCCAGACTTCCCCCTCCTAACCTGGACCTTTCTGATACATCAGACATTAGTCTAGATCGCACCAACGGTTTTTGAACAGTTTTCACTGCCATTGCAGTACTGTGCTGTGTTATACATTCACTATAATAATCAGATGGTATACAGTAGTCTTCCGGACGCCCACTACCCAGACATTTTGGGCTCTGGCCTTCGGAACCCAAAAATAGCCAAAAAATGTAAAAAATCCTCCCCAAAATCCGATTTGCACATCACCTGTAACTTCAACTTAGCACACGGTGTGGACCAGCTGTGTTTTGCCATGTAGTTCCGCATACGTCCAGCAGGGCAATGCTGCCTCCTCCCTATTTCCTGCTCATCCATCGTCGTGAGTGCACACTTATCACCATGGCCGCCCACGAGCTCGCTTTTGTGGTGGTGCCCTACCTGCTGCAGGCCCTGCTGTTCTTCTCCTGCCTCTTCCTAATGTGTGTGTGATGATGGCCCCACTGCCCGAGAAGAGGAAACGAGTGGTTCTAACTCTGGAGAAGAAGAGGGCGATATTGAAGAAGGTGGACACGGGATGGTCGACATCACGCATCCTCCTTGAATTCAGCCTGGCTTGCTCTACCTTGTTTGATATTAAGAGATCCCAGGACAAGCCCACCCAGTACACGGGTGACTTTGCATCGAAGACCAAACGCAGCGTGGAGAGGAAAGTTATATACACTCCCCGGTTTGCAATAATCGACCGCTCCACACTGATTTGGTATCGACAACAATGTGCTGCTGGTGTGGTGGTGCGTGGTACGGAGTTGAAGGCTGCTGCTGAGAAGTTCGCAAGGTTACACAACACCCCAGACTTCAAAGCATCCGAGGGTTGGCTTCTCACTTTCCAGTTATGGCGTGGCCTTACCAACCATAAGGCCCATGGCAAAGCTCTGGACGCCAATGAGGAGGGAGTAGAAGAGTTTCGTCAGAAGGTGAAGGGCCTGTTGGACAGTGGGGGCCTCACTCTCAGTCAAGTCTACAACGTTGATGAAACTGGTCTGTTCTATCACTTGATGCCAACGAACACTCTAGCAGAGGAGACGGAGAAGCTTGTACCTGGTCGCAAGCTTTGCAAGCAGCAGATATCTGCTTTGTGTTACGCCAATGCTGACGGCATACACTGGCTCAGGCCCGTTATTGTTTGCTGTGCAAAGCAGCCTTGGTGTCTTTGTGAGGTGGTGGATGTACTTCCTGTTGTTTAGTACCATTCTGTGAAGGCTTGGTTCACAGCCAAGATCTGCAAAGACTGGTTTCATCAGCACTTTTTCGAGGAGGTCATCCATTATCAGACGAAGATGCTGGGTATCCCGCGCGACCAATGCACCTGCCCATCTGTTCGACAAGGAGTTGGTGTCTGAGAATGGCCGCATTAGGTGCATGTTTTTGCCACATAATATGACTGCTCTCATCCAACCAATGGACCAAGGAGTGATCGTGGCAACGAAGAGGCTGTACTGTCGGAAGTTCCTGGACGAGGTGATGGTTGTTCTTGAGGACAAGGATGAATGCAGGGAGGGATGGTACATGTGAGGCCAGTGGACTGTGGAAAACATTCGTCGCTACAGCATCAAGTCAGCCATCTACAACTGGGCCAGTGAATGGAGGGCAGTCTCCGTCAAGACTCTGGAAAGTGGTTGGTCTCATCTGCTTCTTGGAGCCGATGGTGCACGACTTTCTAGGTTTTGACGTGGATGACTTTCATGCACGTCTTCGAGCAGCTGGTGACGACGTTTATATGGACGAAGTGCATGAGTGGTTGGATGATGACGAGGGCAATCCTGGGTATCAGATCATGTCTGATATCAAGATCGCATCTTCAGTTGCCGATACAAGTACCCAGCTTGAAGATTACGACGAGGACAGCGACGATGATGCAGGCTCCTCTCAGCGCGCCACTACTCCAGCCATCCCCAAGCTGAGCGCACTGGAAGCACGTTGAGTTCGTTCTTGACTACCTAGAACACCCGGACTGCGACAGGGTGTTGGGGCCCTCGGGACTTGTGGAGGAAGTGCGCACTCCAGCGCATCATCACTCGCCAGAATCGCCGTTCCTTACGTCAGTCAACCATTGACAGTTTCTTCAGGCCCCTGCCTCCACACCGCTGCCTCCCCAAGACAGGCCTTCCACCTCCGAGCCATCCCAGCACATCACACACGGTGGAGTCGCCACTGGACGTGAGTTTGCGCCTGTCTTCAGAGTTGTCTGCAGTGGGTAGTCCATCACCATGTCCTAGCTACGTGCCCCTAGGCCACTTGCAACACCTACTGTCAGACTCTGACAGTGAATAAACAGCAAAAACTCGCCACTAGACCACACGGGAATTTACAGTGTTGTGCAGTGTAAAGAACACAATGTACAGTGGTAAGAAATTAGAATTCAGAGTGCAAAGGCTTCAATGCAGAGTGCAACAGTGTTGAGGGTCAAGTAGAGCACAAGTGCGAAAAGAATGTTTAGTGTTAAGACATTCGAGTTCAGAGTGCAAATGATTAAGTGCAGTGGAAAACTGGATTACTGCAGGTGCTTCAAGTGCACCTTATTACTGGCAGAGTCTGACAGGTTATTCATCGCAATGGCCATGGACTTGTTGTAAGTACCCTGGATACTGCTAAATATTTTCCATACTCACCTCTGAATCCTCATTCTCTGGTTCCTTTTCATTTTTTTTATGCTTTCTGTCCCTTATTTGTGTGATCAGGGCCATAAATAGGTGCTATGCATGTCCGGTAGGGAGTTATGTAGGTGGTTTTCTGAGTTAGGCTGGATTAGGGTCCATAAATACCAGTCCAGGAGGCAGGGGCCCATTACTCGGACGAACCCACTTCCCGGACATGCCTTTGGCTGTATTACATTAGATAATGGGAAGATTACTGTAATATATATAACTATACTGTACTGTACACTGGTAAACATGTCTTTTATTTACCTTATTGTGGTGAACATAGCTGAAGTGGTCAGGCAGTCCTGACTGCTTCTGGCTTTATTGAACTTTTTCCAGTACAGTAATCACTCCAATATCCGGATCAATAGAGCCATCGGTAGGTTCGGATATTGGTTTTGTCCGGATATTGGGCCCCAGCTTATGGACTTGTACTTACGGACCCTAACACAGAGAAACACCTATACAACTCCCTCCGGACATGCATAGCACCTATTTAACACCCAAATCACACCAATAAGGCACATAAATGACTGAAATAAATGCAATAGACACATAAAATGTGGGTTTAGAAGTATGTTCATACATTAATAAACATTCTGGTACTTATGGACTCTAACCGAACCTAACCTAACCGAACCTAACCGAACTCTGAAAAACACATTCCTACTGCACATGCATGAGGTAAGTTTAGTATGGAAAGAAGTACAGTATGACACTTTCTGGTAAGTATAGTATGGGAAAAAATACAATATGAAACATTCTGGTAAATATAGTATGGAAAATAGTACAACATGAAACATTTTGGCTACTTACAGCAAGTCCCTGGCCACCTCGATGAATAACCGCCTCCTCTCGGACTCTGACAGTAAGAACGATTTCCTGAAGCACTTGCACTACACTCTTCCTGAAGTCTTGCACTGAACTTAGTCACTAACACACAGAAGTCCGTTCTTTTCACAGTGTTCACTTTAGTCCAAATAATGTTCCATTAAATTTAAGTGTTGCACATTAACTTTTCCCAAGTTTTTTTAAGTTTCCAAAGCCAAAACAAAGAAGGTTAGTTACGTTAAATTTCTTTTCTACTTAGTCTTTTCTCCCAACTTGAAAACCTTAACACAACACACCGTTTTCACTGCACAACACTCAAAATTCCCGTGTGGTCTAGTGGAAAAGTTCTTGCTGTTTATTCACTGTCAGAGCCCGAGAGTATCACTGGCAGGCGTCCAAGGGGTGCATCGGTGGGTAGTGGTGATGGCGTACCGACTACAGAAGACTCTGAAGACAGCCGCAAACTCACGTCGAGCGGTGACTCCACTGTAGCTGATGTGCTGGGCTGTGGCTCGGAGCATGAGGGCCTGTCTTGGGGAGGCAACGGAGTGGAACCAGGGCTTGGCACAGCGGGGTTCACGGGCCTGAAAAAACTGTCAATCGTTGACTGACGCAAGGACCGACGATTCTGGCGATTGATGATGCGCTGCCGGAAAGCACGCACTTCCTCCACGAGTCCCAAGGGCCCCATCTCCCTGTCGCAGTCCGGGTGTTCCAGGTAGTCTAGGACGAACTCTAGATGTTCCCGGAGTGCGCTCAGCTTGGGGATGGCTGGAGTAGTGTCCTGCTGGGCGGAGTCTGCATCATCATCGCCTTCGTCGTCGGAATCTTCAAGTTCGGGACTGACACCAGCAACCGAAGACGCGATCTCGATATCAGACAACGTCTGATACCCAGGATCGCCCTCGTCGTCGTCCAACCACTCACGAACATCGTCCACATCAACATCGTCGCCGTGCGTACGTAGCCGTGCATGGAAGTCATCCACGTCAAACCCTAGGAAATCGTACTCCACATCTGTTCCGAGAAGCAGACGAGACCAACCATTTTCAAGAGTTTTCACAGGGACTTCCTTCCATGCACTAGCCCAGTTGTACAGCGCAGACTTGATGTTGTAGCGGCGAAGGTTTTCCAAAGTCCGCTTGCCTCGAGTGTCACGTCCTTCCCTGCGCTCGTCCTCGTCCTCGAGAACCACCATCACCTCGTCCAGGAACTTCCGACGGTACAGGCGCTTTGTTGCCACGATCACTCCTTGGTCCATTGGTTGAATGAGAGCAGTCGTATTAGGTGGCAGAAACATGCACCTAATACGGCCATTCTCAGCAACCAAGTCCTTGTCGCACGGGTGGGCAGGTGCATTGTCGAGGAGAAGGAGAGCCTTTACCTGGTCGCGAGGAATTCCCAGTGTCTTCGTCTGGTAATGTATGACCTCCTTGACGAAGTGATGGTGAAACCAGTCTTTGAAAATCACAGCTGTGAACCATGCTTTCAAAGAATGGTACCATACGACAGGAAGGACATCCATCACCCCACGAAGGCACCGAGGCTGCTTTGCACGGCCAACAATAACGGGCTTAAGCCGGTGCATGCCGTTAGCATTGGCACAACACAAAGCAGATATCCGTTCCTTAGAAAGCTTGCGGCCAGGTACACGCTTCTCCGTCTCATCGGCGAGAGTGTTCGTTGGCACTGAGCGATAGAATAGGCCAGTTTCGTCAGCGTTATAGACTTGACCGAGAGTGAGGCCCTCCCTGTCGATCAAGCCTTTCACCTTGTGCCGAAACTCGTCCACTCCATCCTCGTTAGCGTCCAATGCTTCGCCATGTGCTTTACAGTTAGTAAGGCCATGTCGCAACTTGAACGCGAAGAGCCAACCCTCGGATGCCTTGAAGTCTAGGGCGTCGTGAAGCCTTGCAAACTTCTCAGCAGCAGCCTTCAGCTCCGTTCCACGTACCATCACACCAGCTGCACGTTGCTGTCGATACCAAATCAACGTGGAGCGGTCGATCTCTGCATACTTGGGAGTAAACATAACCTTCCTCTCCACGTTGCGTTTGCTTCTCGACGAGAAGTCAGCCGTGTACTGCATGAGCTTGTCTCGGGAACGCTTGATATCAAACAAAGTCGACCGGGCCAGGTTGAACTCGCGGAGAATGCGAGAGGAAGACCAACCCGCATCAACCTTCTCCAATATCTCCCGTTTCTTCTCCAGAGTCAACACCACTCTCTTCCTTTTCTCAGGAGGCGGGGCCATCATCACACACACTAAGAGTAGGGCAGAGAGCAGCAGGAGGCCTTGCAGCAAGTACGGCACCACCACAAAAGCGAGCACGTGGGCAGCCATGACGAAGAGCGTAGGTCTTGTCGCGGTGAGAGACAGGCGGGAAGTGGGGAGGATGCAGCGGCGCTCTATCGGACGTCGGAGGAATGACGAACCAAAACAATGCTCTCACGCGGCGCGCGCGGCAAGTTCAAATTACGGACGGCAAAAAATCGATTTTTTTTCCAATTTTTTTGGATTTTCGGACCATTTTGGGAATGTTTGATCCCAGGACGATAAGGTTCGGTTAGTGGGGATGTTCGGTTATTGGGCGTCCGGATATTAGAGGGATTACTGTATATTAGAAATTACTCCAGTAGCTCCTCGATTTCAATGAAAGCAAATTCCGGTCTATTGAAGTCCATTATATTGAGGTTTTACTGTGTTTGTGTGTGTGTGTGTATATATATATATATATATATATATATATATATATATATATATATATATATATGTATATATATATATATATATATATATATATATATATATATATATATATATATATATATATATATATATATATATATATGTATATATATATATATATATATACACATGTACATGGAGTCTCTGTGGTACAGTGGTAAAATGTGCGTTTTCGTACACTGGAGAGCGAGGGTTCGCGCCCCGCCAGGATAATAAACTTTGGGAGCGTTCTCCTGGCCACGTACTGCTTGGCGGACACAAGGGGTGCTGTGGTTGAACCAGTCGCATATTGTAAAGTATGCTTGCATCCAGTCGGCTTTCGCAGTCCGATTACACTTGGGTCACAGACTACACACACATCCAAAGCCACTCCAACACTATAATTACACTTACAAGCACTTCTCACCCTACATACAATGTCTACCAGACAGCCTAAGCCACTTGGTAGGGATACATTGGCTGTATCGTCCCCACTTCGGTTGGGATAGGCCGGTCCTGCAGTGGATACCCAAACGGCTGATGATGATGATGATATATATATACAGTATATATATATATGGTATACATAACAGCTAGCTCTCACATAACTTGCGAATATTGTCCCCGGAAGGTCCCGCTTTATGAGATTTTTGCATTATAGGGCCATATATTTACATGTTTCATGGTACTCAGGCTGGCCCGAAGTTTACCTTTTGGGGCAATTTTCAGGGATGTTTCCCAGGACATTTACCTACCTAACAATGACTTCATTACAAACACTGGAGGATTCCTTACATTAAATTGAAGAGGTTGTGGGCTTCCTGGGGGGAGGGGGAATGGAATTCCGAGACAGGGCAGGACTCCTACTGGTCCCCAGGTGGCCAAAAAGAGAGAGAGAGAGAGAGAGAGAGATCAAAGATAACACTCAGCGCATGTGGGACCAAAGCGCGGGAAGAGGGTAGGCTCAAGTGGGGCAGGAATGCTCAGTGGACCATGACGACACCCCGCAAAGACATGTGACAGCCAATCGTCATTGGCTGATGCAAACCGAGCTATGACTGTTGTTGCCCACGTTATGTCTGTTCCCACTGCGTTATGACCGGTGTTTTCGCGTGATGACTGTTTAAACCATAATTTGTGGCCTCGGGCCGCGTAATTCATATTATCACAGTGTAGTACGATTTTTGATAAAATGGGCAGTTTTTTCACCTGCGTTATATCTGTCATTTTCGTAATTTGACCATTTCCCGGCCTCAAAAATTGCCTTCCATGTTATGAGAGGTTTGTGCACTCAGATCACGCATTATGTGAGAGCCTACTGTATACTGTTTTCGTTTTCGTTTTCGTTTTTAAAGGCTCCAACATGCTTGCATGTGTCGGCCTTGGTCACCTAATGGTGGCTCTCCACGCTGCACGATCCATTGCAGCCTCCCTGTTCAATCCCTTAACCCTAAGGTCACACTTAATGACTTCGTCCCATGTCTTTCTCGGTCTACCCCTCATAACCCCACCCCCAGTATTAACACTTCTCACCTTCCTCACCCAATTATCATCCCCCATCCTCTCCACATGTCCAAACCACCTCAATCTACCTCTCCTCATCACAACACCAATACACTCCAGTCCCATCCTACCTCTCAACTCTTCTATTGTAAACCCAGCCCCTCCAGGCCTTGGACGCAGGGACGCACTGCACATCCAACTAATCATTGTCATTTCTGTACGTCTGAGCCGGCGACTGTCCTCCTCCTTCACTGCCCAGGTTTCACTGCCATACAGCATTACACTCTTAACACATGCTGCATACAAAGACCCCTTAGCACGTAGGGAGAGCCCTCTCAATGTCAGGAGAGGCAAGAGCTCCCTGAACTTCTTCCAACCACTTCTCACCCTAGCCACAGAGCTAGCTCCAGCCCCACCTCCAGCACACAACATGTCTCCCAAATAACAAAACTCTTCCACACACTCAAGAGATTCACCAGCAAGTTCAATCCTTTCACGTCTGACGATCTCCACCTGCTCACCCCGGCACACCGTACACATAAAATCAGCATTATCTCGCAGTCTACCTCTGATACCACTACATCTCTTATGCACCCATTTATCACACACACCGCACAAGATGGAATTACTTCCCACGCCTTTGTGGCAAACTGCACATGGCCACTCTCCCTCATCTTTGACAGTACCGCCACCAACCCTAGATATCATCACTTTTGTTTTATCTGCATTTACCCTTAAACCCTTTTGCCCCATACCATCTCTCCACTTCCTAAACCTTTCCTCTGCCTCCCTTTCATTCTCTGCAATCAACACCAAATCATCAGCATACAACAACTCCCACGGGAGTCCATTTCTAAAGTCACGTGAAAGGGCTTCAAGTACCATGATAAACAACAAGGGACTCAAGACTGACCCCTGATGCACACCAACATTCACGGAAAACTCATCACTCAAATCTCCATTCACCCTCACCTGGGTGTGAGCACCCACATACATGGCCATAACCACCCTAACCAGCCACTCCTCCAACCCAAGCTTTCTCATTGCCCACTTCACCACCTCTCTAGGGACTCTGTCAAAGGCCTTTTCCAAATCAACAAAAACAAAATAAAGATCCCTTCTCCTACTAATATATTTTTCCTGAAGCTGTCGAACAATGAATATGACATCAGTGGTCCCCCTACCTGGCATAAACCCAAACTGCATCTCATCAATATTCACTCTTTCTCTAATCATACCTTCTAAAACTCTCTCCATTACCTCCATTATCTGATCTAAAAGCTTTATACCTCTATAATTTCCTCTTTCCAGGGCATCACCCTTCCCCTTATACACATTTACAATTACACTCTTTAGCCAATCGTCTGGGACAACACACTCATAAATAATCCTATTTATCAGGTCAGTGACTAAACTCACCCCTATATCACCTGAGGCCTTCAACATTTCGGCAGTCAACCCAGACACACTTGCTGCCTTCCCCACCCTCATCCTGCCTATTGCCTCACTCACAGTAGCAGTATCAATCAAAGGCCAAGGGCCAGACACTGGATCTGCTGGCTCCAAACCTTCCCTGTCCCAGTCAAACTCCTCATTCAACAACCGGTTATAATGCTCTCTCCATGCATCTTTAATATCCTCACTGTTCACCACTACCCTTCCTTCATCATTCTTCACACACTGCTCACCTATGATATCCCGATTATCTCTCTTCACCTGACCTGCCACCCTAAATATATTTTTCCTTTCCCCATGATTTAGGTTATCAAGTAATTGTCTCTGTGACTCAGACTTTGACCTGTATACCTCTCTCCTAGCCCTACGCATGGCAGCCAAATATTCCTCTTTGCTACCACCCTTCTTCCATTCCCGGAAAAGCCTTCTTTTCTCCTTAATTGCAGCTTCTACACCCTCATCCCACCACCAAGTTACTTTATGTCTTAGTGGTCCTCTTGTCCAGCTGCATGTTACATCAGTAACTCTCGAGAAATTGTTCTTGAGGGCTCTGTACTGTTCATTAACGCCTCTGTCTACAGCTCCCTGTTCAGCCACCACTCTCCTCAACTCGCTGTAGAAGGCATCCCTTACTACTTGGTTTTTCAGCTTCCATATTTTCCTCCTAGGTACATAAGTCCTCTTTTTCATCACTTGTTCTTTAAGCACCATATCACAAATCAATAGTTTGTGCTGCTGCACACACTCCTCACTTCCTATAACTTTAACATCCCTCACTAACCTCTTATCGGCCCTCCTAACCAGAAAATAATCTATCTGACTGCTATTTCCCCCAGACTCATACGTAATTAACCTACTGTCTCTTTTCTTAAAATATGTGTTGCACACAATCATGTCCGTTGCCTCCCCAAACTCGAGTATCCTTTCCCCTTCTGTATTCCTTAGACCATATGCACATCCCCCATGCACTCCTTCATAACCTTGTGCTGCTTCACCTACATGACCATTTAAGTCCCCTCCCAAAATCACTATCTCATCATCCCGCATACCACCCACTACACGTAATAAATCATCCCAAAATCTATCTTTCTCTGATTCATCCAATCCTGCCTGTGGCGCATTTGCCGATATAATCACAGCTATCTTTCTTCCCAACAGAATTTTCACTACCAATATCCTATCGCTTACTCTCAAAACATTCATAACATATTCCACCCATTTCTCCGCAACCATCACACCAACACCTCCATATCCGTCTGTCCCCCCCTGCCAAAACAACTTATAGCAACAGTCCTTCCCAACAATCTTTCTGGCTGATCCACCCCTGTACTGGACTTCCTGCAAACACGCCACATCCACCTACCCCCTACTGAATGCCTCAACGACTTCCCCTGCTCTTCCCCTCAAACTTCCCACATTCCATGAACCCACCCTCATCCCCATGGGTGATTTACTGTCCTCAGGCTTGCTTTGAAACTTATTTTGTTTTGTCATCTTCAGTATTAATAAAGGGGGACAGACACAGCACAGGTCCCACTCACTGCACAGTCCCAGGTCCAGGCAATGGATCTGGGACCCCTAGCCCACCAGCTTACCAGTGGCTGTGGTAGTGGCCTCGGGGCACCCTGCCAGGGCAGCTGCAGGGACACCCTCCAAGCGCGTCTTGGCACTGCAACTATCCCACCATTATACACCCACTGATAGGGCAGCCTCCTGGGGTGCTACTCCCAGGTTCGGGCCCCTCTCTATTGGGCGGAAGCGGCAGCCTGGGAACCGCAATGCCCTGTACCCTCTAGCACAGGCCCGAGCCCCATCTCGCCCTGGACCCATGATCTATGCCGGCGGAACCCCCGCCACGCCTACCCCCAGAAGTCTGCCACTAGGTAGCGGGGGAAAAGTTTTCTGGCCGCATGCCCTTGCTGGCGCCAACCCCTGTAACGTAGTGGGATACGTTGTGTGAAATGTAAAGTGCATGTGGTGTAGTGCATAGATAGTTAGAGGAAATGTTTGGGAGAGTATGCTGGTCTACTCTCCATGTTACTGTCACACTGAAAAGGTCAGCAAAGGGGGATGGTTAGATAGCTAGTGAAACAGGAGCTCCAGCTCTCCCTATCACCAGCATTCCCATTCCCCTCGGGAGTACTACCCTGTTCGGCCCGTGCTACGGCCTCCTCCTATATATATATATATATATATATATATATATATACAGTTAAACCTCGATATAATGGACTTCAGTAGACCGGAATTCCCTTTTATTGGACTTGAGGGACTACCGGACTCAGTTCCTATATATCGGAAAAAGTTCGATAAAGCCAGAAGCAGTCCGGACAGCCTGACCACTTCAGCTATGTTCACCACAATAAGGTATATAAAAGACATGTTTATCATTGTACAGTACAGTATTATTATATATATATATATATATATATATATATATATATATATATATATATATATTACCCCATTTCATTAATGTAGTGAAGTTATAACACAGTACATTACCGCAGTGTTAGTCAGAACAGTTTAAAAATTGTTCATGCGATCTGGACTAATGTTTGATATATCGGAAAAAGTAAGTCCGGATTAGCAGGGGGAAGTCCGGATGTCCCTTTTATCGGAATTTCGCATTCTTCGGAATGGTTTGGACCCCAATTAATCCATTACAGTGAGGTCTTACTGTATGTATATATATATATAATATACAGGTCTCCCTCTCTATCCGATTGGGTTACGTTCCTGAATAGGCAATCGTAAATCGAGCAGTCGTGTACTGAACTTAAGGTTTAATGGGAAAAATAGGGATGCGTTCCTAGACTCATATTTATGTGCCCTACTATACAGTACCATATAATTTATAAATAAAAGATGTTTTATGTGCTGTAGTTACGTGTCACACAAACTCATCCCGGCATCATAAACACTCGTTCCTCACTCCCTCTTCATGCAAAACACTAAACAGTCAGCGGAAGGTTTGACAAGGGAGGCTATAAATAAAAGATGTTTTATGTGCTCTAATGATAACAATTGCAAAGCAGTGAAAAACACACATCCAACTTAGAATTTGAAACATTTACATAAACACTGACTTAAAACTTATGTGTCACACAAACTCGTCCCGGCATTGTAAACACTCGTTCCTCACTCCCTCTTCACCCAAAACACTAAACAATCGACGGAAGGTTTGACAAGGGAGGCTATAAATAAAAGATGTTTTATGTGCTCTACTTTAATGATAACAATTGCAAAGCAATGAAAAACACACATCCAATTTAGAATGTGAAACATTTTCATAAACACTGACTTATAAAACTTACGTGTCACACAAACTCATCCTGGCACCGTAAACACTCGCTCCTCACTCCCTCTTCACCCAAAACACTAAACAATTGATGGAAGGTTTGACAAGCTCGTTTCACCAGCCTTCTTAACGTTGGCAGCATTCTTAATCACTGTTGATACCGTAGACTGGGCCAGACCAAGGGCGTGAGCAATGGAGTTTACCCTTTCGCCTCCCTCATGACGCCTAATGATGTTGAGCTTGGACTCTTAATTTAAGCTCTTCCTGGCTCTCTTAGGCTTGAGATCAGAGGCACTAGAGTTTGCAGGCCACTTGGAAGACATCACGGAACTTGTACTTGAGGTTAGGCGAGAAATAATAGTGAAAATCACGTCACTAATGCACAGGAATACAAAGCTAGTGAATCAAACGGGAGCGCGGGAAAGACTAGGCTGAGCCAGGGTTGCCAGATTTTTGTGACCAAAAGTAGCGGTAACAGGCCTCAAAAGTAGTGAATTTCGGTATAAAGTAGCCCAACATAATTACGTAGTGTATACTGTATATACATATCTATCTACAGTATCTCTCTCTGTCTGTCTGTCTCTCTCTCTCTTTCTCTCTGTCTCTCTCTTTCTCTTTCTCTCTCTCTCCACGAGTATATACATACAGACACAAATAATTTAACTGTGCACAACTTACCAGTTGAATGCTGCTCCATTAATTCTCCTGTAAGGTTGTTTAAAGTGATGTAAGCCTAAAGTTAATTAACACAGAACTCCTTACTTACCGCATTAACTAAATTTACTTCTCTTTTCTTTAAATTATGTCATTTCTTTTACATTCGCGGAACGAAGCTGTTTTCTTCTTCACAAAACATAATTCCTACTGTTGGACTTAGTCATTTTTTCAGCTTAACAAAAGTATTTTAGGAACTAAAGGAAAGTGTTTTCTTGCACCTCATTATAATAACATATTTAAATAATTATTCAGTAAGCCTCCACGACCACGTCTTCGCAGCTGAAGATTATCAAGGTCTGCTTCTGCATCCACAAGTCGTGGATGAAGAGAACACGACTGACTGGGGTGGTAATCTCATACTTCAGGTCGAATTAAATAGCCAGTCAGGGATTAATGCAAGAGTGCGAGAAATTTAAAGAGGGATGATATGATAAATTATAATTCATTATCTTTTTGTGTCTTCAGAAGGTAATTATATTAGGCAATATTTTAAATGATACATAATCACTAATCAACCTTTGACTTTTGTCTCATTAGTAGCCCAAGTTAGCCCAACTTTTAAAGTAGCCCAAAAAGTCGTAAGAAGCTAAATTCAAAATTTAGTAGTCCAGAGCTTCCAAAAGAATCCCAATTCACTACTTGTAGCCCAAGCTGGCTTTGATGGGTGGCCGCACCATCATCCTTGGCGCGGCAATCGCAATTCCAAACAAATGCCTATTGACTTACGCTGAGGAACGCTGGACCGACCGCGCTCGTGCAATCGTAAGTGTGAGCCAGAGCAATCGTTTAGAGGGCCAAGGGTACTAAAGAAGATCGATTGTATACGTGAAATATCGTATACAGAGTGCATCGGATGGCGAGGGATTACTGTATGTATGTATATACAGTACATCCCCACAGTACGTGAGTTCCGAGTACGCGATCCCCCTTGTACACGAGGACCCTTTTTTTTTTTTTTTTTTTTTTTTTTTTTTTTTTAGTAAGCAAATTGAATCATTTGTAAGTGAGACGGGCAGCGAAGAGTGGCCCAAATCCAGGGTTACCCCAAGTACACGACATTGCCTCCCCAAGAAGCGATAATGGGTAAATGTGAGCAGCCATATTTTTGTTGGTTTACTTAAGCCATATCCTTGTTGATTTACCTAGTAAAGCCATAATTTTGTTGGTTTACTTTATCTTAGGTAATATGTCTTAGATAGTTTCCCTGTATAGTACAGTACTTAGGTCTGAAAGGCGTCTCAAGGGTTGCCCATGAAGGGGGATGCCGCCCACATGTAAATTTTCCCATAAGTTTATGAATTCACAGTATGCGAATTACTAGTATGCGGCGTCCTCTGCTGCCCATATAGGCATGTACAAGGGGGATGTACTGTATATATATATATGTAAATACCTGTACTGCATATACATATTTATATGTACATATAGTAAACCCTCCAAAATCCGACGTAATAGAGCCAAAGGCATGTCTGGGACTTGGGAAAATGCCCCTGGGCAGGTACTTATAGACCCCAACCCAACCTAACTTTGAAAGCCACCTATTTAACACCCTACCGGACATGCACAGCTCCTGTTTAAGACCCTATTCACACAAGTACGGGACAGAAAACATAAAATAAATAAAAAGGAACCAGAGAATGAGAAATTAGAAGTGAGTATTGAAAATATTTAGCAGTGTTCAGAGTACTTACGACACGTCAGTGACTGTCACAAAGATTAACCCACCTCCTCTATGGCTGTGACAGTGGTGAAGGTGCACTCAAAGCACGAACAATAATCCAGTGTTGCGTTGCACATAATCCTTTACACTCTGAATTATAATTGTTTAACACTGGACATTCAGTTCTTACTTGTGCCATGCCAGTTGCAACATGCCAGTGTTGCACTCTGACTTCTAATTTCTTAACACTGCACAACACTTTAAATTCCCATGTGGTCTAGTGGCGAGGTATTACAGTTTATTCACTGTCCACCACAAAAGCGGTCACTTGAGCAGCCATGGCAACGAGTGTGCAGTCATGATAGTAAATAGGTGGGAAGTGGGGAGGATGCAGGGGCATTCAATCAGACGTCGCCGGAACTATGTGCCAAAACACAGCTGTTTGTCATGGCAAATTTAGAGTACAGATGAACATATCCGTGTTTTTTTTTTTTTTTTTCTCCAAGCCCAAAATGTCAGGGACTTGGGCATCCGAGTCTTAAAGGGATTAGTATATATATATATATATATATATATATATATGTAGATAGATAGATATAGATATACTGTAGATATATATGTATGTATGTATGTATGTAAGTACTGTAGATATATATGTATGTATGTAAGTACAGTAGGATGGGGTGGAGAGGTATATGAGAGAGGGGGGTGTGAGTTGGGAGCAGGGCAGTGAAATGGCAGGGGACAGGGCGACTTGGAGGCGATTTGTTTGTGGCCACCCCAAACGGGATTGAGGCGTCTGGCATTAGATAGATAGATAGACAGTAGGTTCGCACGTGCGCGTCATCACAGTGCGCGATTTGCATTGTGCACGAGTGACCAAAAATCATAACCAAAAACCCTTGAATGCGCAAGTTTACCACACAGAACGCGAGGCAGAGGCAAGGAGTGGCTCAAAAATGCCATTTTCTATTAGTGCGCAACCACCCCTCACACAGCGTGTCACATGTCGTCATGTTGATGCGCAGAAATTCCCGGGCATTCTACTGTTGACAATGAAGAGGATGCAATGTCAGAAGTGTCAGCATTGGACTTTGAAGGGTTTATGGCCAAAGTGAGTGACTTTGATGCTCCTGGGAAAGGTGCTCAAGAGGAGTCTGTGGAGGGAAGTGTTGGTGCGGTGGGGAGTGCGGCGCTGTAAATGTTGCCGCGCCTCGGAACCCCTGTTATTTAAGGTCATCAAGCCTGTTGTCTACTGTTGTTAAGGCGACTGCCCATATTTTTGTTATTGTAGCTATAGCTTTAGTACAGTGTCTGAAAAATATGAGCTTTATTATGTCTCTAAGAGCCAAAAAATGTCCAGGTTTGAGGGGGTACCGCCCATATGTAATTATTCCCATAAGATTATGTATTCCCAGTGCGCGAGGTCGTGGACCGCCCAATCTCTCGCGCACTGTGCGAGCCTACTGTATTTACTGTACGGTAAAAGTCCTCCAATCCAGCCACCAATAATCCAAAATTTCCAATACAGTAGTCCCTCATTTATCCAGACATGTTCATTATCCGGATGCTGGACCTTGGCTCTATTAAACCATTATCTGAATTTACTTGGTAGTATCCAGACGTAAGGGTCCCCGAGAACTGTGGCCGGCCAGCCAACATGTTTAGACATTCGGTATTGTGGCCACTGGGCTTGAGCTGTGAGCGGGAGGTACACTCGACCCTTGATTTCCTGTACTAAATGGGGAAGAGACCAGCCCGGGAACCCCAAAAGTCCAGGAATCGCAAAAGTCCGGCCCCACATACCATTCCCCAAACTTTTACCATGCATTGTCCGAATTCTCCCACATTGTCCAGCAATTATTCCGGCATTCTAGAGCATTCTGGAATGTAGGCTACCTATACGAACATAATTGTCATAACAGTACATAAAATGGTAACACTGACACAGTAACGTTAATAGTAACATTGACACAATAGCAGTATTTTGCTAGCTGCAACCCCAAGAATGGTTGGTTAAACAGTAGTTGATGAGAATGGGGAGGATATGATAGAGAAGATCAGAAAGCCGAGGAAAAAGAGGAAAACAAACATGGAATGGAACACCACAAGGTAAGCCAACCACTTATCAGCTGATCGAGATAGAAACACGCAGTCACCGAATGTGATCTTGATCTTGGACCGAAACAGCAATTTTAATTGGAAAATATTTTAATCTTTATCACCATATAGGTTTGCACACCTAATTATCTGAAATCCAGTCATAATTTTGTGCTCAATTTAATTATTACTTAATAGAAAATCGGGATTCAGAGTGAAAATTTCTTCAAGTTAGCAGAAGTGTTTTGCCTCTAGCCTAACAACTCGCCTTGATGGATTTTGTTTTGTATAGATATTGATTGACAATGAAGATACATTTTTTTTGTACTCAAAATAAATATTTTTGTAAAACAGAAGTCTGTCAAGGTGTGCTGACGATCTGGCGCATTTTAGCTCTGAAACCTAATTTTTAAATTACGTTATATTAAGTACAATATTTTTTGTGGATTTCAGATAATTAGGCATGTATGAGCCTCTGTTGTGAAAAAAAATCAAAATATTTTCCAATGAATAGTGCCGATTCGGTATTTAGTCGCACAAGTGAGTAGGAATGGATCCCATTGACTTTGCCCATAAGAAAATATATATTTTTTTTATTACTTATGAATTTTATTGTGTCCAAGCCTTCCTTAAATTTTACTGTGTTATGCAATAAATATTATAGTGGGATTTGAGAAAGGTAAGAGGCAAGTGGGATATTGCCACAAGTTAGAAAGAACTGGTGGAGTGAAGCAGGATGGAGCCATGATGCTTTTCATGTATGAAACTATTGTCTATCTATCTATCTATCTATTGCTAGACGCCTCAGTCCCGTACGGGGTGGCCACAGACAAATCACCTCCATGTCACCCTGTCCCCTGCCATTTCACTGCCCTGCTCCCAACTCACACCCCCCTCTCATATACCTCTCCACCCCATCCCTCCATCTCATCCTTGGCCTCCCCCTCCCTCTTCCCCCCTCCACCTCACTCACATACATTCTCCTCGTCAGTCTCTCACCCTCCATCCTCTCCACATGGCTAAACTACCTTAGTGTGTTCCTCCTAATGCTTCTTATCACATCCACATTCACACCACAACGCTTCTTTATATCCTCATTTGTCAGCCTGTCTCTCCATGTGACTCCACAGGCTCCTCTTAAATAACTCATTTCCACTGCTCTCACTCTTGACTTGTGTCCTTCCAACAACGTCCAGGCTTCACTTCCGTACGTTAGAGTTGGTATCACAATACCGTCATGTAACTTTTTCACTTCCATACTCACTTCCCTGTTTCTTATCACTGCTTTCAAGGAACCAGCAACCTTTCTTCCTTGTTGTACCCTTTCAAGCACTTCACCCTCCAAACTTCCATCCTTATTCATCACACTACCCAAGAACTTAAATGTACTCACATTTTCCATTTCCTCACCATCCAACCTCACTATACATTCACTGATTTCACCTCTCTCAAAGACCATCACTTTACTCTTCCCTCATTCCCCTTTAGATTCCATTTCTTACACACTCTCCCAAACTCATTCACCAAGCCTTGCAGCTCCCCTTCGTCTTCACTCAACAACACAATATCATCTGCAAACAACAGTACAGGGAGTTTCCAAACACTACCCCCTCTCACCAGGGCCACTCCAACATCCACTGCCCTACCTTGTACCTCTTTTATTACCTCATCCATGTACAGATTGAACAACCATGGAGACATGACACATCTCTGTTTCAACCCAACCTTCAAAGAGAAAAATTCACTCAGTTCACCATCCACACGCACTGCAGCCTTAGCACCATCATACATACTCTTCACAGCATTCAACAACTTCCCATCTACTCCATATATTCTTAACACTTTCCACAATCCTTGTCTATCCACCCTGTCATGTCCTGTCTCCAAATCCATGAAAGCCGCATACAACTTCTTTCCCTTCTCTAGAAACTTTTCCACTACAGGTCTAAGAATGAATATCTGATCTACACAACCTCTTCCCTTCCTAAAGCCTCCCTGTTCTTCTCCGACTAATTCCTCTGTTCTTTCTCTAACCCTGTCAATCAGTATCCTACCATACACTTTTCCTATTACACTAAGAAGACAAATGCCCCTATGATTACCACACACTTCTTTTTCCCCTCTTCCTTTGTACAAGAGAATAATTATACCTGACTTCCAATCCTTCGGGACTTTACCTTCCTCCCAGGCCAATCTGCACATCTTCCACATCCATTCTGCTACAATGTCTCCCCCATGCTTCAGCATTTCATCACACACTCCATCAATTGCTGGGGCATTCCCCAATTTGACTTTCTTCGTTGCTTCCGCAACTTCTATCCTACTGATTTCTTCCTGTGTTCTCACCTCCCTCCTTCTCCCAACCATTCCCCAGCCACTTATACTCGCATTCCTTCCATCCTCTATGTTCAACAATTCCTTAAAGTGTTCTTTCCATCTGCTCACTTTTTCTCCCTTCTCCACTAGTAATCTACCATTTTTATCTTTCACTCCCCTGCAAACTTCACTGCCACCCTGTCTTACTCTCTTCACCTCTTTCTAGAACATTTTCTGATGGTCTCTCCACTTTACACTCAAATTCCTTCCAAATTCCTCATCCACTCTCTTCATACTCTCTCTTACTAATCTTTTCACCTCTCTCTTCCCTTCTACATATAACTCTTTCTTCTGCCTCTCAACTTCTTCCATGCCCCTATTTCTCATCCATTCATTTTATGCTTCCTTCTTTTGTGCCACAGTCTGTCTCACCTCATCATTCCACCATGCTGTTCCTTGCACCCCCTTTCATCTTCTCTTCACCCCACACACCACATCACATGCTGCACATATTTCTTTTGTGAATATCCTGCGCACACCTTCCATGTCCTCCATCTGCTCCAATTCATATTTACCCAATTGTCCTGCTACTTCTCTCTCATATTCTGCCATTTTCTCATCCTTTTGTAACTTTCCACTCTCCTTGCAACTACTCCTTCTTCCCGTCCTTCCCTTCTTCTATTTCTCCATCTTGCTTGGATCTTGATACTGGCTACCACCAAGTAGTGGTCAGAAAGTCCACTCCACCAACCTCTATATACTCTTGCATCCATTACACATCTTCGTATCCTTTTATCCACACACACATAATCAGTCATTGCCTTCCTTTCATTCAGTTCACCACCCACTCTTCTCATCACTCGCCATGTATACCTGTGGATCATTTTGTGCCTGAAGAGGGTATTGGCTATCACCAACCCCCTCCCGGCACAAGTGTTCACTAACGCACTGCCATTCTCATCTGTCTCAGCAGGCGCACCCCACTTACCAACTATTCCATCCACCTTCACATTCCCTGCTTTGCCATTCATATCACCGATCAAGCACACTCTTTCATTCCTTCCAAATTTTTCCATGCACACTTCCACATTTGAAAATATTGTGTGTGTTGCAAATGGCCTTTATTGAGTCTAAACCATGTTAAAATTATACTGTGTTGTGCAGCAGCCTGTTTATAGTTTTATATGAGAGAATAATGGCCAAACTTTTGTGAGAATCCTAGACTTGTACACTCATTTGTCCGGCATTTGATAATATTGTCCAGCCTTAGCCCGTGTCTCTAAAATCCAAAATCCTAGAAATTGGGGTACTGCAAATGGAGGGTTGAGTGTAGTGTGTAACCAACACCCATAGCTAGAATGTCTGTCTGCCCATGTTCTGAATGGTCAAAGTCGTGCCCTTGTCCTTTCACTCCAAACGAACCTCCAGCACCCGAGTACTGTGACTGCAACTTGCATGCGGTGTCAAAACGTCCGTACGCATTCCCCACCGAATGTCTAATATTGTGTGGCCACGGGGGCTAAGTCTTTCCCAACCACCATCTCTATCAAACACAGACGGCAAGCCACGAGTACGTGTTCAGCAACAGCGGCCGTCTACTTCTCTACCGAAGGTCGAAAGTACCCATGTCATGGTGAGTGTTGTTTCTGCCTGACCCATCGGCGTCTAACAGATCCCAAGCCATGAGTAAATGTGCGGCTAATACGCCCGCCTGCCTGTTGACAGAAGGGGGAGTATCCTGCCCACAGTCTCGCTTCTCCATGCCCTCCCGGTTACCCTCCTCCACGGTGATAACAGTTACTCGTGAGTTTTCATAGTTTTTTGTGATTTATTCAACTACTATTGGTCGAATTAAAATTCCATAGTAACCACAAGAAATCTTATGAAATTCTGCCTCAAGGCATATGCTTAACTCTTGGAAGGTGTGGGCAAAATTTTTCATTACTGTAGGATGGAGCGTTGTGGTGTTGTGGATGTGATAGGAAGCGTTATGAGGAACACACTGAGGTGGTTTGGCCATGTGGAGAGGATGGAGGGTGAAAGACTGATGAAGAGAGTGTATATGAGTGAGGTGGAGGGGAAGAGGGAGGGGGAGGCCGAGGATGAGATGGAGGGATGGGGTGGAGAGGTATATGAGAGAGGGGTGTGTGACTTGGGAGCAGGGCAGTGAAATGGCAGGGGACAGGGTGACTTGGAGGCGATTTGTTTGTGGCCATCCCAAACGGGATTGAGGCGTCTGGCAATAGATAGATAGATAGGATGGTGGGAAGTTATATGAAGATGAGTTTTTCTCCAGAACTCTTTATTCTTGTTGAATTCTTGTAATTTTACTTGTCAGTTTTATGTGTTTTTATTAGCTTATCTTATAGTATAAACACCAGCAAAGATGATGATATGCCATTTATACCAATATAACCAATTTCCGGTGGCATACTTGGTAGTGGAATATTTTGGGGGGGCCCCAAGAGCAATCACACGTACAGACAACAGATTTTCAAACTGTCGTCATTTTTTGCTGTTGTTGTTGTTTATACATTGTTTTCATGATGTTTATCATTAATATGGATAATCCTGTGTGTGTTTTGATGTTTCAGTATGGCAGAATGACCGAAAAACTGCCAAAATTAGGAGAGGTACTGTACATACAGTAGTGTATAGGTCGGGTGCCTTTTTGGTTTTCAGTGTTTTTTTTTTAATGGTTTTCTTGGTGTTTAGCATTATTTTGGATATTCCTATGTGTGTTTTGATGTCTAAATATGGCAGATTTACCTGAAAACAGTGCCAAAATTAGGAGGGGTACTGTACTTACAGTTGTGTTTAGGTCGGGTGTTTTTTGGTTTTCATTTTTTTTTTTCATGGTTTTCTTGGTGTTTAGCATTACTTTGGTTATTCCTGTGTGTTTTGATGTCTAAATTTGGCAGATTGACCTGAAAACAGTGCCAAAATTAGGAGGGGTACTGTATACTGTATACAGTGGTGTATAGGTAGGGTTTTTTTTTTTTTTTTTTTTACATGGTTTCCTTGGTGTTCAAAATTATTTTGGATAATACTGTGTATGTTTTGATGTCAAAATATGGCAAAATGGCTGGAAAACTCTGCCAAAATAAGGATGGGTGCTGTACATAGTGTTTAGGTAGGGTATTATTTGGTTTTCATTGGTTTTTCTGCATGGTTTTCTTGGTGTGCACTTTAGCTATTCCTATGGGTGTTTTGATGTCTAAATATGCCTAAATGACCAGAACACCTATGTGTGTTTTGATGTCTAAATATGCCTAAATGACCAGAACACCTATGTGTGTTTTGATGTCTAAATATGCCTAAATGACTGGAACACACTGCCAAATTAAGCATAGGTACTGTACAAATAGATTAGGTATAGACTGGAGGTGAGTATAGGTAGGGTCTGGGTATGGTAAGGGAATAGTGTTCATTATGCAGATGTTGTCACTACCCAGACATGCCCTTGGCTCTGTTATGTCTGGATAAATGAGGGATTAATGTACTCCAAATTTGTCAAGGCAAAATTTATTTATTTATTTTTTTTTTTATTTTTTTTTTTGGGGGGGGCCTTTATCTAAGGATTCATCTGGCTTGGACTTGCTCTTGCATGTACCTGCCAGCAACTGTTCTTATACACGTCTATGCATTTCTGGTGAGTAAAACAATAACCCATATCATTTAAAATGAAAGTGATATTTAATGATCATGTACTCTAACGATCACTAATTTCTGCTCAGGGCTGCCCCCATCATACCCCTATATACCTGTGGAAGAAGAGAGGGGGGACGAAACGAGCTCTACCCGCCTCTACCCCAGCTCCCAACCTTCCCCCATACCCATATCCCACCCAACCCCCCACTCATCATTCTTAACTGGCAGTTACATCTCGAGGTAACTTCATTCTTTACACTCCTAGTCACATACTAATACACAAACAAAACACTAGGATATGTAAAAAATATGTAATATAACTATGAACACACTGCAGCAAGAAATTAATCCATTACAACTCTGACAGTAAAACAAAAACATTAACAACGGCCATCCCAGGCTTCATGCATTGGGTGCTTGCGTGTCTGTGTCTACGTGTGTGTGTGTGTGTGTGTGTGTGTGTGTGTGTGTGTGTGTGTGTGTGTGTGTGTGTGTGTGTGTGTTTACCTATTTGTAGTATACAGGAATTGAGCAATGCTCGTGTTGTCCTGTCTCCATATCCACATTTATCAAGTCTACCTGTACACACATGAATGTTTTTCTCATGCACCACCTCTTTGTCTAAGTCATTCCAAATATTTAAGTATTTACCTAATATACCTAATTGTGATATACACGGAATGTGCTATGCTCGTGGGTTTCCGTCGCTGTTTCTCAATAAGTCAAATTTAGCTTTAAACTCTTTAAGTTTTTAGACTGGATGATCTCTTTGTCCAGGCTATTCCGTAAGTCTATACTTCTGTAAGGAAAGCTATATTTCTTGATATCCTTCAAGCAGCTTAACTTTTTCAATTTCATTCCGTGTCCTCTTGTTGCTCTCTTATCCCATACAAACAGATCTTCTTTATCAATTTTATCTACTCCCACCATGGTCCTGAACACTGCAATCATGTCTCCCCTCTTTCTTCTTTCCTCTAAGGAAGGCAAATCCAGCTTTTCCAGCCTCTTTCTGTATGACAGGTCTGCCAGACTGGGGACCATCTTGGTTGCTGTTCTTTGTATTCTCTCAATCTTGTTTATATCTTTCTTTTTGTGTGGGGACCACACTACCGCTGCATATTCTAACCTGGGGCGGATCATGGCCACTATCAATTTTTTCATCATCTCCTCATCCATATAATGAAATGCTACTCTTATGTTAGTCAAGAGTTTATAAGTCTCTCCAACCATCTTGTTAATGTGCTTTTCTGGTGACAAACTATCTTGGACCAGCACTCCCAAATCTTTGTCTTCTCTCATTTTTGTGATTAATTCATTACCCAACAAATAATTCAGTGATGGCCTCCTGGTACTTTTACCCATTTCCAATATTTTACATTTCTTTACATTAAATTTCATTTCCCACGTCCGGCTCCAGTTGTGTATCCTATCCAAATCGTCCTGCAGCATTTTACAATCCTCCTCAACCTCTACCTTCCTCAAGATCTTTACATCATCAGCAAACAGACTTGCATAACTGTTCACTCCATCTACCACATCACTTACGTAAATCAGGAACATGACTGGCGCCAACACCGAGCCTTGAGGGACTCCACTTGTTACTTCCCTCCATCCAGACATCCTATCCTTTATTACTGTTCTCATTTGTCTGTCTCTCAAAAAGTCTCTCATCCATTCCAGAAGTTTCCCCTTTAGTCCTCCTATATATTCTAGTTTCCACATTAGTCTCTTATGAGGTACCTTGTCAAAGGCCTTCTCTAAGTCTAAGTACAATCCACCCAACTATCTCTCTCCTGTACCACGTCAATCGCTCTCGAGTAAAAGCTCAACAAGTTAGAAACACATGACCTTCCAGTTCTGAATCCAAACTGACATTCAGCCAAAATATTCATCTCTTCCAGGTATTTTATCGATCTGTCTTTCAGGATTCTCTCGCACAATTTTGCGACCATGCTGGTTAGAGACACTGGTCTATAATTCAGGGGTTCTTCCCTGTTTCCTCCCTTATAAATTGGTACCACATTTGCCCTCTTCCATTCTTGTGGCACTTTCCCATCTTCCAGAGAACTTACGATTAAACTGTGAATTTTATCTGCTACTTATTCTCTGCATTCCTTCAGTACCCAATTAGAAATTCCATCAGGTCCTGGGGCTTTCCTTATATTTTGAGTTTCCAGTAATTTATACACTTCCTGTACCTCTACTTTTATATCTTTTATCACCGGTACATTTCTAATCACTCCCTCCCCTTCTACAAGCTCCTTTTCGTTAGTGAAAACTGACTGGAAACGTTTGTTCATTATTTCTGCTTGCATTGCCACATCCTTATAGACCTCCCCCTCTACTTTCAGTTTGGTGATTCCTTCCTGTTGTTTCAGTTTGCCATTAACAAATCTATAAAACAGTTTGGGTTCATCCTTGCATTTGTCTATTATACCTTTTTCAAATTTCCTTTCTTCTTCTCTCCGTATTCTTGTGTATTATTTCTTGTTCTTTTATATTCTTCCTTTGTTCTGTTGCTACCTCACTCCAATTGTTCCATGCCTTATCTCTCTCTTTTTTTTGCTATCATACACCTTCTATTAAACCACTCCTTTTTCCTGTTTTCTTTCCCTCTTACTCTTGGTACAAATTTTTCCACTCCCAAATTATAGAGGTCTAGAAAGATATCCCACTTCCTCTGTATCTCTCTTGTTTCTCTGAATTTTCTCCAATCTGCATTTTCAAAAAACTTTCTCAATCCTGTAAAATTTGCTTTCCCAAAGTTGTATCATCCCTGTCTATGAAGCTCGTCTCTTGGCTCGATGTTCCTTATTAACATCTGGAACTCAGTGACCACATGATCACTTTTTCCTAAAGGACAGAGATATTTTAATGATTCTATTACATCGGTTTCTTTGGTAAACAGTAAATCTAACCTTGCTGGTGTGTCCTCACCTCAAAACTGTCTCTTCTTTGACCCATTGCGTCATCACAATATTCATTATTATATATAATAACAGTGCCCCATGAATTCTCGCCGCCTCCCGAGTACCATTCCTCCCAGTTCACCTCTTTACAGTTAAAGTCACCCACCAAAATTGTATTATTGCTTTTCTCAATTATTTTTTGTAAATAGCTAGCCATATCTGACAACATCTCCTGGTATTCGTCATCCTTCCATGCTCTCATCTTAGGGGGAACATACACTACCGCCATGTCTCTCTTAACAGTCTCTTCAGTTTCTAATTTCATATATATCACTTCAGCCCTGCCTTCTCCCATTTCCACGGTATCTACATTTATGTTGTTCTTCACTGCTATCATCACTACTCCTCTCATTTTTTCTTTTCTGTCTTTTCTCCACAGTTTGTATTTACCATCTCCCAAATGAACATCAATATCTTCTCTGAATATGGTCTCTACAAAGCACATGACATCAGGTTCATGTTCTCTCAAGAAATCGTTAATTTCGAGCCTTGTCGATATGAAACCATCAACATTAGTATACAGTATATCACCTTCAAATTATTTTTGAAATTTTTTGTACCCTCTTCTCTCCTACTCTCCATCCGTACCACTTCCTCAACTTCTGATCTTTCACAGCCATCCCCCTTAGTTTCCTTCACTTCTGTTTCCTTAAATACCACTTCCTTACTTTCATATCCATTACTCTAAAAAAAAAAGTATTACATTCTTCCTCTGTCCTCTTATCATTTTTTTCCTTTGCTTCTTCCTTCAATGATTTTAAAACTTCTCTTGCTTCTTCATTCAGATCTTTTCTTATTATAATATTTTCCATCCCTGCCTCTTTGCTTAATTTCCAGGTCACTCTAAGGATATCATTTACTACACCTTCTGATGTAAACTTAACTCTCATTGGTCTTGTTTCCCCATTCTTATATGGCCCTATTCCTTACTTCCTCAATTTTTTTTACCCACTTGTCTCCTTCGGGTCAATCTTGCCTAATATTCCTCTCACCAGGTTCGTGTCTCTCTCGAGTCTCATGAACCTAACCTTTTCTTCCTCTTCCCTGTTTCCAAATATTACCACACATCTGTTCCTTTCTACAGTTTCTCCCACTATTTTCTCTTTTTTCTTCAGTATTTTCACTACCTTTTCTTCCATTTTTTCTTGTTCATTTCCCTTTCTTCCTGGATGATTTCTCTTAAGCTTACCACTTCTTTCTGTTCTTCTTCTATGTGTGCCCAGTTTGCTTTATGCTCTTCTAATACACTACTCACCTTCTCCGTTTTATTAGTACTCTCTTCTAGTTTCTTCCTCAATTCGACATTTTCACGCTTCAAATTTCTAATCTCTTCATTCGCTGTCTCATTGGACTGGATCAGACTCTGTATGGTAGTCTCTGTATTTTCAGACACGTCCTTTATCACTAGATTCTCTACTTTCTTTTCAAGTTCATTAATCCTCATAATTAATGTTTTAACCAGATCCATGAAATTGGTATTTCTATCAAATCCTGTAAATTCGAGTCCCTCAGTGTTTACATTTTCGGCCATGTTTGATGTTGGTTAAAGTACCAAAACAGCTGTTACCGAAAAATACTACAAACATTCATGTATACTCTAGCCAATAAATCTTTAAATTTTTGGTAGTCTATTAACTTTCATTATTTTAAATTTAAAACAAGACAAAATTCCTGAAAACTACTTAAGGTTCGCAGCGATGGCTGGGACGTCTGCTCTCTCTGGCTTTTCATTCGTGTGGTGTGTAATTCACCGGGTCGGTCAGGATCACTTGATGGTTGTGATGGTCAGCTTTTACCCTCCCGGAAGGGAGCTGAGAGCTCATATAGTCCGATCTAAGGGCAAGGCTGTGACCTTCACACACGCACGCACCCGTCCCCTTGCTCAAGGGGGACAGTAACCACCCACTTCGTCAGTGAAACTTTTCGCAACCTGAGCGAGGCACAAACTCCCGTCCACCAGTTGACAAGCGGGAACGTTACCACTGCACCAGCGAGCGGTGTGTGTGTGTGTGTGTGTGTGTGTGTGTGTGTGTGTGTGTGTGTGTGTGTATTTACCTAGTTTACCTTGTTGTGATATACAGGATATGAGCTACGCTCGTGGGGTCCTTTCTCCATTTCTCAGTAAGTCAGATTTTGCTTTGAACTTGTTTAAGTTTTTAGACTGGATGATCTCTTTGTCCAGGCTATTCCACAAGTCAGTGCATCTACATGGAAAGCTTTCTTGATATCCTTCAAGCAGCTTGTTTTTTTCAGTTTCATTCTGTGTCCTTTTGTTACTCTCCCATCCCATACAAACAGATCTTTTCTGTGAATTTTATCTACTCCCATCATGGCCCTGAACACTGCAATCATGTCGCCTCTCTCTCTCCTTTCTGCTAAGGAAGGCAGATCCAGCTTTTCCAGCCTCTCTCTGTACGACAGATCTGCCAGGCTACGAACCATCTTTTTTGCTATTCTTTGTATATATTCCCTTGATCTTGTTTATATCTTTCTTTTTGTTTGGGGACCACGCTACAGCCGCATATTCCAACTTAGAGCGGATCATGGCCACTATTATTTTTTTCATAATTTCCTCATGCATGTAATGAAATGCTACACTTATGTTAGTCAAGAGATTATACTTCTCTTTAACTGTCTTGTTAATGTGTTTTTCAGGTGACAAACTATCTGGACCAGCACTCCAAATCATTCTCTTCTCTCACTTTTGTGATCAGTTCATTACCCATCAAATAATTCAGTGATGGCCTCTTGGTACTTTTGCCCATTTCCAATATTTTACATTTTTTTGTGTTGAATTTCATTTCCCACATGTGTCTCCAACTATGAATCCTATCCAGGTCCTCCTGCAGCATTTTACTGTCTTCCTCAACTTCTACTCTCCTAAAGATCTTTGCATCATCAGCAAACAAGCTTGTATAACAGTTCACTCCATCTACCATATCATTTGCATAAATCAGGAACGTTACTGGCACTAACACCGAGCCTTGTGGACCTCCACTTGTTACTTCCCTCCATCCGGACATCCTGTCCTTTATTACTGTCTTCATTTGTTTGTCTCTCAAGAAGTCTCTCCTCCACTCCGGGAGATTTCCCTTCAGTCTTCCAATGTGCTCCAATTTCCACATTAGTCGCTTGTGGGCTACCTTGTTAAAGGATTTCTCCAAATCCAAATACACACAGTCCACCCAACCGTCCCTCTCCTGTAGCATGTCAGTCTCTCTTGAGTAGCTGAACAAGTTGGAAACACCTGACCTTCCACTTCTGAATCCAAACTGACTTTAAGCCAAAATGTTCATCTCCAGATATTTTATCCATCTTCAGGATTCTCTCGGACAGTTTTGCGACAATGTTGGTCAGGGACACTGGTCTATAATTCAGGGGTTCTTCCGTGTTTCCTCCCCTTATAAATTGGTACCACATTGGCCCTTTTCCATTTCTGAGGCACTTTACATTCTCCCTGAGAACACGATTAAATCGTGAATCTTATCCTCCATTTGATCTTTGTACTCCTTCAGTACCCAATAGAGATTCCGTTCAGTCCTGGGGCTTTCCTTACGTCTTGAGTTTCCAGTAATTTATACACTTCCTGCACTTCCACTTTTATATCTTTTATCAGTACATCTCTAGTCACTCTCTCCCTCTCCACAAAATTCCTTTCTTTAGTGAAAACTGATTGGAAACATTTGTTCATTATTTCAGCCCGCATTGCTGCATCTTTATACACCTCTCCTGCTTTCAGTTTGGTGATTCCTTCCTTTTGTTTCAATTTGCCATTACAAATCTTTAAAATAATTTGGGTTCTTCTTTACGTTTGCCAGTTATACTGTACCTTTTTCAGAGTTGCTTTCTTCCTCTCTTATGTAGTCTTGTATATTCATTTCTATTTCTATTCTATATTCTTCCTTTGTTCTGTTATTACCTCTCGTTCTCCAGTTGTTCCATGCCATGTCCTTCTATTTTTTTACCATCATACACCTTCAGTTAAACCAATCCTTTTTCCTGTTTTCTTTCCCACTTACACTTGAAACATATTATTCTACTCCCAAATTGTGTGTGTGTATTTACCTATTTGTAGTATACAGGAATTGAGCAATGCTCGTGTTGTCCTGTCTCCATATCCACATTTATCAAGTCTACCTTTACACACATGAATGTTTTTCTCATGCACCATCTCTTTGTCTAAGTCGTTCCAAATATTTAAGTATTTACCTAATATACCTAATTGTGATATACACGGAATGTACTATGCTCGTGGGTTTCCGTTCCTGTTTCTCAATAAGTCGAATTTAGCTTTAAACTCGTTTAAATTTTTAGACTGGACGATCCCTTTGTCCAGGCTATTCCATAAGTCTATACTTCTGTAAGGAAAGCTATATTTCTTTATATCCTTCAAGCAGCTTGACTTTTTCAGTTTCATTCCGTGTCCTCTTGTTGCTCTCTTATCCCATACAAACAGATCTTCTTTGTCAATTTTATCTACTCCCACCATGGTCCTGAACACCGCAATCATGTCTCCCCTCTTTCTCCTTTCCTCTAACGAAGGCAAATCCAGTTTTTCCAGCCTCTCTCTGTATGACAGGTCTGTCAGACTGGGGACCATCTTGGTTGCTGTTCTTTGTATTCTCTCAATCTTGTTTATATCTTTCTTTTTGTGTGGGGACCACACTACCTCTGCATATTCTAACCTGGGGCGGATCATGGCCACTATCAATTTTTTCATCATTTCCTCATCCATATAATGAAATGCTACTCTTATGTTAGTCAAGAATTTATAAGTCTCTCCAACTATCTTGTTAATGTGCTTTTCTGGTGACAAACTATCTTGGACCAGCACTCCCAAATCTTTCTCTTCTCTCCTTTTTGTGATTAATTCATTACCCAAAAAATAATTCAGTGATGGTCTCCTGGTACTTTTACCCATTTCCAATATTTTACATTTCTTTACATTAAATTTCATTTCCCACGTCCGGCTCCAGTTGTGTATCCTATCCAAATCCTTCTGCAGTATTTTACAATCCTCCTCAACCTCTATCTTCCTCAAGATCTTTACATCATCAGCAAACAGACTTGCATAACTGTGTGTGTGTGTGTGTGTGTGTGTGTGTGTGTGTGTGTGTGTGTGTGTGTAATTCACCGGGTTGGTCAGGATCACTTGATGGTCGTGATCGTCAGCTTTTTACCCTCCTGGAAGGGAGCTGAGAGCTTATATAGTCCGATCTAAGGGCAAGGCTGTGACCTTCACACACACACACCCGTCCCCTTGCTCAAAGCAGTGCACCGAACACATGAGGCCTCAGGTGGCCATTATTATTTTTTTTTGTTTTACCGTCAACGTCATAATGCATTAATTTCTTGCCACAGCTTGTTGATTATTATAGTATACAGACATACCCTGGTTTAATGATGTAATTGGTTAGGTAAAACCCCATTGTTAGGCAGGGTATCGTATATCAGTGTACTTTTAACATTTAAGGTAATGTGGTGTTTACCAGCCTTGGGTTTCCCATCAAACCAACCCCAAAACCTACCCAAATGAGCCCAAAAACAAGTTTAAAGCCAATCTAAATGTCCTAACAGCTGTCAGGGAAGCTAACCTAAGCCTAACACCTGTAAATAACTCACTAAAACCAACAAATAAAATCTGAAAATCATCAAATATTAGTCTGGAAAAAGTCAAGCTTAGTAAACTGTTCTCCAAAATAACAATGTTCACCCTACCTACGGCTAAACACCTTAATCTAAGTCTAGAAACAGTTTATAAATCATCCTAAACACACAATTTTAGTATAAAATATCATCAAAATAGGTAAAAAAATCAAAACCCATTGTTAAACTGTGGTTTGGCCATCGTTAGGTGGTGTATGGTGGTATTTCTACCCCCATCGTTAAGCTGTGATATCGCATCAAAGGGGTATCGTATATTGAGGTATTACTCTATTCTTTTGACGTATCCTAGTGTTCCATGTCTGTATTAGCAGTGGGACCAAGAGTATTAAGTATGAAATCAGCTTGAGATGTAACTGCCAGTGAAGAATAATGGGTGGGGTGGGGGGTTGGGTAGGGGTGTGGGGGAGGGTTGGGAGCTGGGGTAGAGGCAGGTGAATTTCACTTTGTCCCTCCCTCCCCTCTTCCCTGTGTATACAGGGGAAGGAAGGGGGCACCCCTGGGCAGAAATTAGTGATCATGAGTGTATGAGGTGCTACCCAAAAGTTCCAGTAATTTGAACAGAGGGAGCCAAATGTTTGCAGTTTTGCCTTTTGCTGCTAGATGTCAGCGGCACCCCTTGTGCGTCAGTGTGGCTGTGGCCGTGTGTGTGAGTGGATGTGTTGTTGAGCTACACTTACTGTTGTAATGTGGCATGTAGGTGGTTTGGTGGTTTTGCAAAGGGAGACCAATGGCGCAGCAGTGTCAAGTCAATGTTGATCGTTTTCTTCTATATCCAAGGGATTGTTCATAAGGAATTCGTCCTACCCAGTCAATCTGTCAGCGGAAAGTTTTGCAGCATCTGAGGGAGATCATCTGCCGCAAACGTCCAGAACTGGGTCCTGCATCATGACAATGCCCGTGCCCACACATCAATTGTTGTTCGGCAGTTCCTGGCTTTCACTAACACAGTAGTCGTTCCCCACCCACCCTATTCGCCTGACCTTACCACCTGTGACTTTTTCCTGTTTCCCAAGCTGAAATTACAACAGAAAGGGCGTCGATTTGACTCGATTGAGGAGATCCAGACAGAATCGCATGAGGTGCTGAAGACCATCACGCCTGAAACCTTCCAGGGATGCATGGACTCATGGAAGAAATGCTGGGACCACTGTATACATGCCCATGGGGCTACTTTGAAGGCGACAGTGAAAACTAGGAGGTAAGACAACTTATTTTCCTACAATATTCAAATTACTGGAACTTTTGGGTAGCACCTCATTCATATATCATATATCTAATGTTTTCAGAGATGTTCTCCCAATAGTCCGGAAAAACCAATAGTCCGAAAGACCCACAGTCCCCAGCCATGCGGATTACAAGACTTTTACTGTATATAGATGTATATTCACTGCTCGCATAACGTGCAATCCCATAGCGCGAAACTCACGTAACACGGAAGGCAAAATTTGATGCCAAAAATTTTGTCACAACATGAAAATGATAGACATTATGCTAGTGGAGGAAGGTGCCCATTTTTTTAAACACAGCACTGCGGAGCGATGATAGACATAATGTGGCCAGAGGCCCCAAATTTTGGTTCAAACAGTCATAACGCGGCAAAGTAGGGTCATAATGCGGTGGGAACAGACATAACGTAGCCAATGATAGTCATAGCGCGGGTTTCATAGCATATGACATACTGCTGTCATGTGTCTGCGCAGGATGCCATGATGGTCCACTAAGCATTCCCGCCCCAGTGAGCCTACTCTCTCCTCTCAGTCTGGCTGCACACGTGCTATGTGTGATTTTTGCTCTTTCTTTTTGACCAAGGAACTTCACTCCACCCCCTCCTGGCAAGCCCACAACTTCCATTCAAGGGGGGGAATCCTCTAGTGTTTGTATGTAATTGAGTCTTTATTAGGTAGGTAAATGTCCTTAAAAAAAAAAAAAAAAAAAAAAATGAAAATTGCCCCAACAGCTGAACTTCGGGCTCGCTTGGGAACCATGAAACCATTTAACATTAGCCTACCTCTTTTCCCATTTCTCCCATCCATTCTGTCACTTTTTATGCCTTTTCTTTTTACTTTAGGTAGCTTTGCACTGAGTGACATGCCAAATAGCTTCATGCAACCCAGGAAACCATGTACAGTGCGGGATGGTAACCACATAGCCAAATCACAGGGTGATGTAGAACTTACTATGGTGCCCTTGCTAAGTGGTTGGATGCATGCAAATGCAGTGTCCTTCTGAGAACCAAGCCTTTAAACTTACACTTCAAGTCTGGCTGTGGCAAGACGTCTGCCATGAGGGAACATCGGTTCACTGCATGGGATGGCCCAGCTGGAGTGGCTGCTTTCCTGCAGTTGATGAGTCTACATGGCCAGACAGACCAGGGAGGCTCAACAGTAACAGTTATGAAGCTGTGTAGTGTTATGGTACCATAGTGAACTGTTTATATAATGCACAGTTGAGCAGATTATATGCAGTATTGTTGGGGGCATTCTGGTGAAACTTTGTTGCATACTGCCTGATTTATTGTATATTTATTCTAAGGTAAGTGGAACCATATGTAATATACCAAGTACCATTGAATATGAGAGTGTATTAGAGCCATTCAGTGCTGCTTCAGTCTTCTTTAAACTTTTTTTCTTAAATGAAAAATATGGTCAAATATTGTATTTGATAGTGGCGACCATCATGCATTCACATGATGAAGTGCTGCTTACATCTCCCTTTACCTTTTATTGTTCTTTTTCTGTGCCTGCCACTCCTCTCTTCCTATTTCTCCCATCTTTCCTGACTTTTTATTACTCCTCTTTTCTTTACATTGACTGACATGGGTAGTGGTTTCCTGTAAGCCAGGAAACCACTTACAATGCTGGATAGTAACTATATAACCACTCCATATGTGTTCCCTATGTTTCAGCAAGTGGGTTGGTGGAGGGTTAGTGTCCCTCATAAAACAGCTACAGAAACTCAGTCAAATGGCCACCCCTTACGGGAGTATGGCATCTGGCTATAGATAGATAAGTAGAATATTCCCAGTTGAGACATTATTATTGTGCATTCAGTTATCGGGACCATAGCCAGACTTTTCAAAGGGGGGTCATTTTCTGGTGATTCTGAACTTGCATAGCTGCCGGCTGATCAAAAACCTGATGCAATGGGGTTCTGGGTGTATGCATAGGTGATGTCAAGAATCAGTACAAAAGTTCTGAACAATGAAGAGTGACTCTGCACCTATTAAAAAAAAAAAAAAACAGACGATAAAGTGAAACCTTTAGGTAGGTGGGGGTATCGCCCTATCCACTCGACCCCCCAGGCTATGGGCCCATATTCAGGGAATAGTAATGTGTCAGTTATTAGTGGGTTCAGCTGGGTATGATATTGTAAAAAAGTTAACAGCATTTGTTCTGTATATTAAGATTCACATATTGTTATGTGGTATTTTATTAAATTTGTTCTTGAATCAGGCAGTCTTCCACTCTTCCACTTGTATAAGCAGCCTTGTTTCCTGTGGCTCAAGGGAAGGAACTGGAACTGGCACTTCTTTCCTCTCTGATGGAGATCCAGAAAAATAGCATAAATACCATGCTGTAGATCTTCCCACTCCATCAGGAAAATAGAAAACATGCTACTTGTGTTGATAATGGTGATTTTTTTTTTTTTTTTTTTTTTTTTCCATAATATTTGGAAATTGTATTTGGATAAAGTTGATTTATATTATGTTCCAGGATCCTATGTAAGTCAAGAAGATGAAGAATACAAAGCTCGTGTCGATAGGTTTTTGAAGGATCTGGAAGGCTCGAGGTACTGTAAGATGTTCACTGTATTTTGTATGTTTTTCTACACATATCCTTTTTGTAGTATAGAACTTGTAAAGGATAAGGAATTGCTAGAATGGACTACAGTATGTCTGACATGAGTGCAAGGTATGCGTTGATCAACAGTTGGCATTTTATCGCCAAAAGCTGAATTATTGAAAAAAAAAATTAATATTATATTTACCTAACTTAGCCATTTCTGACCCTCGTTTCCTTCACAGACCAGTAGACAAAAAGGATCGTGACAAAAAAAGCCGAATCAGTGGGCGGGAATCCAGGAGTCGCAAGAAACGCAGAGGTGAGATGAACCATATGGGATGAACCATTCTTCGTCAGTCTCTCCCCACTCTCCAGATTTATTAGTTTTCTTGGCCATAGGAGATTGGTTTTATCATATATATGTTTATACCATTGTTATATTTTTGTATGTAAATTTACAGGTGCTGGCCACCAAGGGAGAGTGTGGATGCTATTTTTTAGTTTAAATATCATTGCTATTTTTTTACCTATACTGTATTTTCTCACTGATTTTGAGGTTTTTATAATGTTTGTTGTTTAAGAGGTATGGAGGACATGGAAAGGAGTAAGCTGATATATAAATGAATAAGCAGAAGTTTTCCAATACAATGTGTTGATTGCTGTTTCGATATCTGAGTTTTATTACCATTAATTTGCATGACAGTGTGCATGTGTGTGTGTGTGTGTGTGTGTGTGTGTGTGTGTGTGTGTGTGTGTGTGTATGTGTATTTACCTAAATGTGATTTACAGGAAATGATCTATGCTCGTGAGGTCCCGTCTCTGTTTCTCAGTAAGTTAAATTTAGCTTTAAACTCATTTAAGTTTTTAGACTGGACGATCTGTTTGTCCAGGCTAACCCACAGGTTTATACATCTATAAGGAAAAATATATTTCTTGATATCCTTCAAGTAGCTTGGCTTCTTCAGTTTCATTCCGTGTCCTCTTGTTACTCTCTTATCCCATAAAAACAGATCTTCTTTGTCAATTTTTTCTACTCCCATCATGGTCCTGAACACTGCAATCATGTCGCCTCTCTTTAACCTTTCCTGTAAGGAAGGCAAATCCAGCTTTTCCAGCCTCTCTCTGTATGACAGATCTGCCAGACTGGGGACCATCTTGGTTGCTGTTCTTTGTATTCTCTCAATCTTGTTTATATCTTTCTTTTTGTGTGGGGACCACGCTACTGTTGCATATTCTAACCTAGGGCAGATCATGGCCACTATCAATTTTTTCATCATCTCCTCATCCATGTAATGAAAAGCTACTCTAATATTAGTCAAGAGTTTATACATCTCTCTAACTGTCTTGTTAATATGTTTTTCAGGTGACAAACTGTCCTGGACAAGCACTCCCAAATCTTTCGCTTCTCTTGCTTTTGTGTTTGATTCATTACCATCAAATAATTCAGTGATGGCCTCTTGGTACATTTACCCATTTCCAATTTCTTTGTATTGAATTTCATTTCCCAAGTTCGGCTCCAATCGTGTATCCTATCCAGATCCTTCTGCAGGATTTTACAATCCTCCTCAGCCTCTACCTTCCTCAAGATCTTAGCATCATCAGCAAACAAACTTGCATAACTGTTCACTCCATCTACCATATCATTTACGTAAATCAGGAACATTACAGGCGCCAACACCGAGCCCTGTGGGACTCCACTTGTTACTTCCCTCCATCCAGACATCCTGTCCTTTATTACTGTCCTCATTTGTCTGTCTCTCAAAAAGTCTCTCATCTATTCCAGGAGGTTCCCCCTCAGTCCTCCTATATGCTCTTTGTTTCCACATTAGTCTCTTATGGGGTACCTTGTCGAAGGCCTTCTCCAAATCAAAATACAGTACAATCCCAGTTAACCGGGTGGCTTGGGGAATTTACCTTCCCGGTTACAGATTTTTCCCGTATTTCTGATTTTCAAGTCAAATCTATACAAAGGCTATCACAGCAGTAAATACAGTTCAGGTACTCACCAGTCACATTAGGGGTTACACTAAGAGATTCCGCCTGAAAAACTGCCTTGTAAACACACACCATGGTCATAACGCACGTGTGCATTGTCTAGCAACTAGCAGTACTGCAAATTACACCAGTCCATTGTTTACCGAATTACTGTATTCATTATATGTACTGTACTCATAAAAATTGAAAAATAAAATATAGAAATAAAAGCTTGAACATTTATTAGTGAACTGATGATGTGTTAAGACTGCACTGTAGAATTATCACAACACCTGTGCCCCCACGTGAGTTTGTTTACGTTTCCGACTGTTCTTCTTCTTCCCTACCTGACCTCCATCACTCCACCCCTCACCCGCCACTCAGCTGTTTTGCAGAAAATAAAATAAATGATGTACGTATGAAATGCAGGCATATTACCATTATTTATTTATTTTTCTTCCAACAAAGTAAACTTTTATTCCTATTAACATTTATATTCAGCCATTAGTGTTTTATAATGTTCGCCTTTTTCAAGTCTGTTGCATATGTCCAGCTTCTGTTTCAAGGTAAGCACGATACGCTTACGTTTAGTTTGCACTTTAGGCATTTTGGAGTGTACAAATTACCGTCTATCAGAGGAACACAATAGCAAGAGACCTTGTTTACTGTCTGGTGGCAAAACGCAGACTGGTGATTTTTGGAAGGTGTGGAGGATGACTGAATTCAAGTAGGGGAAAGAGGGGGAGAGGAGGGGTGGTTAAGAGGATTTGCTAGGGATTTACATCAGCCGGAAATGCCTTCACCTCGCTTTGTCTGACTTCCCCCAGCCTCGTGTGACACAATCAAACGGCGGTTTGGCGGTCCATTCAAATTGGCGCACAGTTATAACTTACTGACATTTTTACCAGCCCTTGAATTTTCCCGTTGTTCTGAGTATTCCGTTTGTCTGGATACCGGATTGCTGGGATTGTACTGTACATACAATCCACCCAACCACCTCTCTTCTGTAGCACATCAATTGCTCTTGAGTAAAATGTCAACAAGTTGGAAACACATGACCTTCCACTTCTGAATCCAAATTGACTATCAGCCAAAATATTCATCTCGTCCAGATATTTTATCCATCTATCTTTCAGAATTGTCTCGCACAGAGTTGCGACCATGCTGGTTAGGGACACTGGTCTATAATTCAGGGGTTGTGCCGTGTTTCCCTCCCTATAAATTGGTACCACATTTGCCCTCTTCCATTCTTGAGGCATTTTCCCCTCTTCCAGAGAACACACAATTAAACTGTGAATCTTATCCGCCGGTTGTTCTCTGCATTCCTTCAGTACCCAATTAGAGATTCCATCAGGTCCTGCAGCTTTCCTTACATCTTGAGTTTCCGGTAATTTATACACTTCCTGTACTTCCACTTTATATCTTTTATCACTACATTTCTAGTCACTCCCTTCCCTTCCACAAACTCCTTTTCATTAGTGAAAACCAATTGGAAACATTTGTTCATTATTTCAGTCTGCATTGCTGGATCTTTATAGACCTCTCCTTCTACTTTCAGTTTGGTGATTCCTTCCTTTTGTTTCAGTTTGCCTTTGACAAATCTGTAAAACAGTTTGGGTTCATCCTTACAGTTGTCTGTTATACCTTTTTCAAAATTCTTTTCTTTCTCGCTACTTATTCTTGTGTATTCATTTCTAGTTCTTTTATATTCTTCCTTTGTTCTGTTGTTGCCTCTTTTTCCAATTGTTCCATGCCATGTTCCTCTCTTTTTTTTGCTATCATACATCTTCTATTAATCACCAGGCCTAGAAATATTACATTAATACCAGGTATGAACAGTATTCCGGACAAACTTTGTGGGTTAAAAAATATATATAGAAATGGCATAAATTTTATTCTAATATTTCATAACATGAAATACATGCATTTCTAAAGTAAATTATCTATTACTTACATTTTGAAATTAAACTAGCATAGAAGAGGAGAATAATGAAAAAGTTGTCAAAAATAGGAGAAAAAAATGACTTTTATCTTCTAAGGATCGCAGCCAGCCTCAGTCTTGAGGTATGCTGCTGAAACTTGGCACACATGGAGTCCATACATCCCACGTGATGCTCCAGTTCCCAGCACGGGTTGCTGTTTGCAATGTTGCAAAATGAAGCGTATGTTTCCATGTACCATGTATGTCCGGGATTCCGGACAATGGGGCTCTAACTCTATGGTAGAGACAGAAGCCACATGATTGCACCTCACACGGCAACAGCACATTTCAAACTAAGATGTCATGGGCAGCCAGCATCATAGGCCTAACACCGCCTTGTCCACAAGGCATACTAGACCTCTTCTCGGCATCTCGGACAAGCCTGGTGATTACGGGTATCACTCCTTTTTCATGTTTTCTTTCCCCCTTACTCTTGGCACAAGTTTTTCCACTCCCAAATTATAGAGGTCTAGAAAAATATCCCACTTCCTCTGTATCTCTCTTGTTTCTCTGAATTTTCTCCAATCCGCATTTTTGACAATTTTCTCAATCCTGTAAAGTTTGCTCTCCCAAAGTTGTATCTTCCCTGCCTATAAAGCTCGTCTCTTGGCTCCATGTTCCCTGTTATCATCTGGAACTCAATGACCACATGATCACTTTTTCCAATAGGACACGGATATTTCAAAGATTCTGTTACGTCAGGTTCTTTGGTAAACGATAAATCTAGTCTTGCTGGTGTGTCCTCACCTTGGAACCGTGTCTCTTCTTTGACCCATTGCGTCATCACATTGTTCATTGTTATAATTAATAATATAGTGCCCCACGAATCTTTGTTGCCTCCTGAGTCCAATTCCTCCCAGTTCACCTCTTTACAGTTGAAGTCACTTATTAAAATTATATTGTTGCTTTTCTCAGTCATTTTTTGTAAATAACTAGCCATGTCTGACAACATTTCCTGGTATTCATCATCACTCCATGTTCTTGTCTTTGGGGGAATATACACTACCGCCATATCTCTCTTGCTATTCTCTCCAGTTTCTAATTTCATATTTATCAGTTCAGCTCTGCCTTCTCCCATTTGCATGGTATCTACATTTATGTTGTTCTTCACTGTTATCATCACTCCTCCACCCGTTTTTTCTTTTCTGTCTCTTCTCCACAGTTTGTATTTACCATCTCCCATATGAACATCAATATCTTCTCTTAACTTGGTCTCTACAAAGCACATAACATCAGGTTCATGTGCCCTAAAAAAATCGTTGATTTCTAGCCATGCTGATATTAAACCATCAACATTAGTATATGCCACCTTCAAATTATTTTTGATGTTTTTTATACACTCTTTTCTCCCTCCCTCCGTTAGTACTACTTCCTTAATTTCTGATCCATGACTCTCCAGTAAAACACTATCTTCTCTTCCTCCGTTCCCTGTTCGTGTTTTACCTTTGCTTCCTTTACTAACTCCTTTATTTTAGCTCTTTCTTCCTCATTTGCATCTCTGCCTATCCAAACATTTTTTAACCCTTCCTTGTCTGATAATTTCCATGTTCTATTGATAATTTCGTTTACTGTTCTTGAGCTTCGTTGTTTTGCTCCATGACTACTGATATTATTTTGTTAACCTTACTCAGTTCTTCTCTTTCTCTCTCTGATCTTATTGTCATACATTTTTCTTTAACTCCTGAAATTATTACACATTTTTTCTTATCTGCTGCATCCCTAACTAAAGATTCTCTGCTTCTCAGTACCCTAACCACTTCCCTCTCCACCTTTTCCTTGCTTTGTTGTTTTATAATCTCTTTCAAATTTACATTTCCTTCTTCCACCCCTTATGTTGCTCCTCGATTTCTTTGGTCTTGCATTCTTGATTTGGATTCATGCTGATCAAGTTTGCTTTTCATTCTGTCCCTTTCTGCTTCCAACCTCATATTCTTCCTCTTAGGCTGTTTTATTTCATTAGAGGCAGATTCATTACTCATTTTTAATTCTGTAACTTCTCTTTCTTGTTCATCACTGCATGTACAAACTTTTTCCAGTTTATTTCGTAGAACTTTGATCTCGGTTTCCTGCTCAGTGTTCCTTTCCTTTAACGCTCTAATTACTGCCCATACCTTTTTGCTCTCCTGGACATTCCTCTCCACTGTTTTCTCTACTCCTGCTATTCTTGTTTGGTTCAACTTGATACTTCCATTTCCCACATCCTCTTCGGAGAAGCCCTCAAACTCCCTCTTGCCAGTTGTAAACAAAGCACTGTTCCTTTCCACCATGATTCAACCATATGGAGACTTTCTATTTCCACTATATCTTATTTTTATGACAAAAACCGCAATTTTTTTTTTTAATAACTACTGTCTGACGGGACCACCACTCACGCACTCATTAACCCGCCGCGTGCCAGTGCCATTTTAAAACGGTCTGACATAATTCCACAGCCAGTGCCAGTGCTGTTTTAAAATGGTTTAAAATAAAAAACTTCTCTGTGACCGCATTTTTCAAGATTCGCGGGTAAAAATTGGCAGGCATGTAAGGTAACTGTTCCTCTACCATCCCCCAGGCTGTCAAGGCCATACACTTACTCGCTTCCCCCCCTCACGCTTGCTCTGGCTCACTCAGCCTGTGTGCCTCACACAGTGCTGTACATAGTGAAGGCATTTTGTAAATATTTTCATGTAAGTGTAAGTTGTAAATACTTTCTTGTAAGTGTAAGGACTGTATAGTGAAGTCAAGTTGTAAATACCTTCTTGTAAGTGCCAGGACTGTACGTAATGAAGTCAGGTTGTACCTATCTTCAAGTAAGTGTAAGATAATGCATTCACAGTGAGAAAGACACGCAAATTGTGATAGATGCTGAAGTAATAAGTAATCAGAAAAGTGTACTGAACATTGTTATACCTTCCCAGCATAAATACCTGCGTATACTTTATATAGAAAATGGGCTTTCACGTATGTGGTGAGCATGAGAGAGCGGCTATACCTGTACACAAGTATGCAGGACTCGATAAAACTCATTTCTGAGCCTAGGTGAACATTTTAATGGCGAAATTAATTGTTTCCACATCAAAATCTATCATTTTAGCCAAAAACAAAAAGGTGGAAAAATGGCCGGCACTGGGGTGACCCATAGGGGTAAAAATAGCCGGCACGCGGCGGGTTAACATAATCACAAATAGGCTGGTCTCCTTTTCATCGCTGATTCAGCGATTATTTCCCCACAATCCAGGAAGAGCTCTGTCTCTGTCAGCGACCTGTGTTTGTGTGTGTATGTGTGTGTGTGTATATAAGTTTTATAGACAGCAGTGCCAAGTCATTGGATATAATGTCAAGAAAATCTTTATGTAGTTTGGGGATGAAAAGGCTAACAGGTGTGTCAATAGAATGAGGTGAAAATTCATGCATTGTAGGTTATAAGCCATAGAAATTAACTTTTTTTAACAGCTGCAGGAATAAGCAGGATAGGTACTATAAGTAGAGAAATTTGTGTACCGTGATCCTTTGGTTATCATGCATAATACGTGCCTAGCCTAATGCACGATTACAAATTTGCACACAAACAAAAGCACAGAACATAATGGATTTACCATAATTGGTACTGGGCACCGTACTTGAAAACCACAATTTTCCCATTTACAACAATTTAGACCCACTAAATACATACAAGCAGGCATACCCTGATAATCGCTGAGTAAAAAAACAATGATTTGTTCTTTCCGCAATGCACAATAGGGGACATACCTAGGAAAGCCATCACGTTTGGCTTCGCTTGCTTCACTCTTCCAACTATCAAACCATCACCAATTTGAAATGGATACAGTTCGTTAATGCATTTTTCAACACTGCAAAAGCAAATATTATGCTTTTCTATTACACAGTATCAGCTTGCAAGGGTTTCCCGTACATCATGATTATCACCATTAGTCATCTGAAAAACCTTGGTGGGCCAATATTTATGCAGAAATTTCATTACACATGCACCTCCACTGCTGGAGAGAGAGAGAGAGAGAGAGAGAGAGAGAGCAAAACTAAGGTAACCCAGAGAGAGAGAGAGCAAAAGTACATTTGCAAATGATAAAAGAGTGAGGGATGCAGTTTTCTTGTGTTTCCTCTTTTACTGTAATTTTTTCATATTTTCTTTTATAACCTTTGGATGTGACTTGACAGTGAATAGGAGATGGACAGAAGTAACAGGAGGAGGAAGGGGGGAATGTAGGGAGAGAGAGACAGCAATACCATTCACTCAGTTCACTATCCACACACACTGCAGCCTTAGCACCTTCATATATATTCTTCACGGCATTCAGCAACTTCCCATTTACTCCATATATTCTTAATGTTTTCCACATTCCTTGTCTATCCACTGTGTCAGATGCTTCCTCCAGATCCATGAAGGCCACATACAACTACTTTCCCTACTCTAGAAACTTTTCCATAAAAGACCTAAGGATGAATATCTGATCTACACAACCTCTTCCCTTCCTAAAACCCCCCTGATCTTCTCCAACTAATTCCTCTGTTACTTCCCTAACTCTGTCAGTAAGTATCCTACCATATACTTTTCATTTTACACTAAGAAGACAAATTCCCCTATGATTAACACACACTTCTTTTTCCCCATTCCTTTGTATAGGGGAATAGTTATACTTGACTTCCAATCCCCCAGGACTCTGCCTTCCTCTCAGGGCAGTCTGCACATCTTCCATATCCATTCTGCTATTATCTCTCCCCCATGCATAAGCCTTTCACCACACACTTCATCAATTCCTGGGACTTTCCCCATTTTGACTTTCTTCATTGCTTCCACTATTTCCATCCTACTGATCTTTTCCCCCCTTTCCACTACCCTTCTTCTCCCAGCCTTTCCCCAGCCACCTATACTCGCATTAGTTTCATTCTCTATGTTTAACTGTTCCTGAAAGTGTTCTCTCCATCTGTTCACTTTTTCTCACTTCACTACTATCGATCTGCCATTTTATCTTTCACTCCTCTACTAACATCTCTGTCACTGTCTAACTCTCTTTACCTCCTTCCACAATATTTCCCTACATTCCCTCGACTTAACACTCAAAATTCCTTCCAAGTTCCTCATGCACTCTCTTCTTACACTGTTTTACTAATCTTTTCACTGCTCTCTTCCTGTCTACTTAGTACTCTCTCTTCCGTCTCTCAATTTCCTCCATGCCTTTGGTTCCTGTCCACACACTATATGCTTTCTTCTTGTACCACAGCTTGTCTCACCTCTTCATTCCACCATGCTGTTTCCTCTTCTAAACCAAAGCAAAGTAAGTAAAGTGCATTCGCATAACTCACGGACTTCTAACTCACAAATTATCTAACTCACGGTGTCCTTATCTAAGTCACCATTATCACCAAACTCACGGAAAATGCTTTAACTCATGTTTTTCCACTAGAAAATGGTTTATTTCTGAGGAAATGTTTAACTCACGGTATTGTAGCCACAACTCCCAACTGGAAGGCAGTCATATTTAAGCACACAGTCATTGTGATTGTGCAGCCAATCAGAACAATGTTTTCTCCACCCATGCCACCTACACCTAGTGGCCAGTACTGCAACTAGGCTAGTGTGCCGAAACCGTTACCCATCTCTCATCGACATAAGCATTGTCATCAGTAGGATTTAGAAAAATGCTTTCAGTATTTTTTATTATCATACAAGGATATGTAATGTCTTTTAATATTGTTTATCATTATAAGATATTCAGTACATACTTCTGAGACAGGGTGTTAGTGTTAAATGGTGTTAAAAGGGGTTCCGTTAATGTTATACTAGGCTACCTGACACCATGGCAGAATCAAATATATTTTTTCCCATAAGGTGTGTTTTTTTTAACTTATGTTTTTCCAACTCACAGCATGAGTTCAGAAGGAAATTACAGTGAGTTAGGTGAGTGCAGTGTACTCTCAGCTCTTATAATAAAGTCTCCATCATATATTACCTTGTTATATAATTATATATCAAATCTCCTTATGCATAAATTGACACCAAACTCATGGAAAATATAGAGCAAAAGCCCTCCCCAACCGTAATCGAGTTCACCTAGACGTGTCTCTTTTCAGGATCGTCCCCATCTTTTATTATCAAAAATGGATCTTATACCACTTGTAGGAGCTAATACACGGGAGGTCTGAGTCAAATCTCTTTGATGTATACAGTACATAGTCCCCCTTCATTGGAGAGATTAATGTAATTGGAAGATAAGTGTTTAAAGCTTTATCTTGTTTATGAAAATATTAATATTTTTAATTATTGTTTTTCTGTAGTAATTTGAATCAAACCTATTATGTGCTCCCATCCAAGCACGTAAAAAAAATTTTACTGATCATAAAAAAAAAAAGTGTGAGGGCGACATGGAGGCGATTTGTTTGTGGCCACCCCGAACGGGATTGAGGCATCTGGCAATAAATAGATAGATAGAATAGAATTTTACTTCAGATCTAAATTACAGTAAGACCTCACTATAATGGACTAATTGGGGCCTAAACCATTCCGAAAAAAGGCGAAATTCCATTAAAAGTGACGTCTGGACTTCCCCCTGCTAACCCGCACTTTTTCCAATATGTCAGACACTAGTCCAGATTGCACCAACAGTTTTTAAACTGTTTTCATTACCATTGCAGTACTGTACTGTATTATAGCTTCACTACAATAATCAGTTGGTATAATATATATAATAATACTGTACTGTACATTGATAAACATGTCTTCTATTTACCTTATTGTGGTGGTCAGGCAGTCAGGAGTGCTTCTGGCTTTATCGGACTTTTTCTGATATGTAGGAATTTAGTCTGGTAGCTCCTCGATTCTGATAAAAGTAAATTCCGGCGTATTGAAGTCTGTTATATTGAGGTTTTACTGTACTATTTTATTTTTACTGTCTAACCTATGTCATTAAAAGAAATAAAATTAAATTAAGCTTTGTTCTGATACACTAATCTCTCCAATAAAGGGGGACTATATATTATCAGAGAGACTTGACTCGGACCCCCCGAGTATTAGGCTACTACGGGTGATATAAGATGCATTTTAGATGATGAATGATGGGGACGATCTTGAGGTAAGGCTCTTGAGGACCCTGCAAACACTGCCGTTGAGAGCATGCGTGAAGGGGTCCACAGGCCCAGCCGCACCCCCTTTCAATAGATCAATGACCATATGGACAGTGATAAATAAGGACCTGCTCTCCTTTGATATACTGTATTAGAAACTATGACTCTGCTTCTTCGTAAGTCATGATGAGATAAGCAGTTCCGATAGGGGAAATGTCTAGGTGAGCTCAGTTACAGTTGGGTAGGGCTTTCACTCTATATTTTTCTTGAGGTAAGTGTCAATTTGTACATAAGGTGACTTGATACACTGTATCGCCATGCCACTTTGAGTACACCGCTTCCCGTCCAATCAGCGAAGTTAAGCAACGTTGGGTCTGGTTAGTACTTGGATGGGTGACCGCCTGGGAACACCAGATGCTGTTGGCATCCCTACGTGTCAAGTGGGGTTGGTGGAGGATTAGTGCCCCTCCCTGTAAAAAACAATTAACTCTAAGCCCTTGACCACCCCGTTTGGGATACATGGCGTCTGGCAATGGATGGAGAATATGAAGGAATATTTACTACAACAGCTGAGAATACTTACCGTGCTTCGTTTTTTTTTATGTGACCGACTCTGGGCATAGGCTTCACAGCCTGCTTTCAAGGCCCAGTAGTTCTCCTACGTACCGCACACCTCTGCATGTCACCACTTCGGCGCTAACACCCACCGTCCATACTGAATACATGCTAGGGCTGTCTTATACAGGACTGGTGTATTGGTATTAGCGGGGGTATTTTTACGACATGTCGGCGGGTCTTCTGGTAGATCAGTAAAGTCTGATTTTATGAAATTCAAATCCTTAAACTGTTCCCTGCCCCAGCGGGATTTGAACCCGGGTCCGTAAGGATTGCAGGCCAACTCTCTACCGATTGAACCACCGCCTCCCCCGGTTATGGTTTTGGGGGCGGGGGGTTGACTTTTGTCTAGTACCGCAATATTCTGCTGGTAGCCATTGGTCAGTGCTTCTGCAGCATCTGCCCTGACTAACCACTGTGTATCTGACAAGCACTTGACAGCTGGCATGTGTTTCAGTGCATCTCTATGTTGTCACCAATGACAGGTTGACTTCATGAGATTAACGTACAGCCGTCGGATCATACCATAGTCACAGCAGCCATGCAGCACTCAGCAGCACACATCCTGGCAAGGTTCAGAGAATGAGCCATGCAAGGAATAAATTTGGCAAATGACTTTTTATGTGTACCTGGGTGCTGCAGTATTTTCCAGACTTGTTGCTGGCGTACAATTGATCCTGACAGTCAGAGATCAGAATTTTGTTTGATTTGCAGAAAATCCAGCACTATGGTATTTCTGCAATCTCCTTCCCAGAATGATTCAGTAAGGGTACGAACATCAAGAAGTGCTCTACTGGCCCCTCTGGCAACACGTAATGGATTGTTAGACATAGCTTGTCAATGTGCAACACCTCCTGAGTAGAGTCCACGTATAAAGACTAATATTTGGCCTTCCAAACTTCTGCTACAGTGGCACATGTTACTTTTCCACCCTGCACATTGATTTATTACATCCCATCAGTGAGAGGTAGTTTACTTGATCACATCCATGGTTGGCATGTTTGTAGAGATGTGCCGCGAGGAAAGTGTTGTACAGTACTTGCTAAGAATTTCCATCATTCTCAGGTAATTTCTGTTATGCACAGAGCCTATCACCTCATCGTCACCTTGGATGGCCAGACCGCGTTCACATAGAAACAAGAGGACATCCATGCACCGTTGTAGCACCTCATACCAATAATGCCATTCTGACTCATAGAGATGAACTAGCCCAGCATTAACGCACCCTATTGGCCAAACTTGTTTGTGCTGATCTGAATTACTGTGCCGTACTACTGACTCCCTTGCATGTTTCCAGTCTTGGACTCCAGAAGTAAACCGACTTTTAGTGTGTAACATCAGGCGGCACGTAGAACAGAACAGGCGGTCTTTCTCTTCAGAATTGCAAAGACAGCTGAGATTGATTTCTTCTCCAGATAATGTGTGTTTTCTGCTAAACAAGTTTTTTGTACAATGACAAGTTTTATTTCCGTCATGGACAGCCAAATTCTTGTAATCACTCTCTACATTACGACTTTCTGCATTACCCTTCTCGATCCTGCTGCTTCTGAACTTCTCAGTTAGTTGCACTGACCAAAGGCCAATGTCTTTTTGATAATCTCCAGCCAACCATCCTTGGAATACTTTCATTCACAAGAAGAAGAGTTGATGAGTAAAATGGTCATTAATTTGTTTCACTATGTGCTGTACTTTCCAAGATATTAAGGTTTGAAAACAAGCAATTAGTGGTTGGTGGGGGCACTCGCCATCCATTCACCCGATGTAGTGCTGCTCTCGGGTGTCTGCCCTTTCCTCTCCTCCATCCTTCTTTCCTTCCATCCTCTTCTTTCTTTCCTTCATTCTTTCCTCATCCTTCTGCCTAAAGGTGACTTTACACTCCCTCTTCTGTCTTACCTTCATTCTTTCCCCTTCCTTCTCAACACTGAGTGACAAGACAAATGGTTTCCTGTGCACCGGGAAACCATTTACTATGCTAGGTGGTAACCATATAACTAAATATTGGCACCTGGTGGTTTATTGGGTAATTACGTCATTCCAGTTGGGTTGAGCTGGTGCAGGTTTATATCCAAGGGGTGGTTAGGGTTTATTGTTCATGTAATGCCGCTCGGGGATGAGTGAGGCTGGTCACTCTCATCTTAAGTGTCAAGACCACCTTGCCTAGTCCCGAGCTCCTACAGTCCTCATGGGGCAATGTAGGATTCGATGATGGATGGATGGATGAACAAGCAATTTTCAGCGGTTTCTGAGAAATTGCCTGTAGTGAGGTGACGACTGCATTAATATTGCCTGGCATATGGGTGTTAGTATAATTTACCCATTGTTTACTTACGTATTTTTTCATATAAGTATTTTTCATAGACATGATTATTAATATGATTGGTCATTGATGTATTATTAGCTAGGTAGGCAGCCGAATTGAGCTATGTTCGAGCAGTGGAGGCAAATAGCATTATTGATTGTAATCATTGGGTCAGTGCGGGGCCCAGGGCTACGGCCCTGTTGGCCCTACCATAAATCCAGCCTTGATCATGACAAACAATAAGGGGCTCAAGATTGATCCCTGATGCTGCCATCATTCACAGAAAACTCATCGCTCAGATCACCATGCACTCGCACCGGGTTTGAGCACCCACATACATAGCTATAACCAATCTATGCAGCCACTTCTCAATCCCATGCTTTCCCATAGCTCATTTCACCACCTCCCTAGGGACTCTGTCAGAGTCCTTCTCTAAATCAACAAAAACAAAGTCTAGCTTGCTTTTCTTTCGTATGTGTTTTTCACAAAGCTGTCGGACAATAAATATGGCATTAGTTGTCCTTTTGCCTGGCTTAAACTCAAACTGCATCTCATCAGTATTCAGTCTTTTCATTATCATACCATCTAGGACTCTCTCCATTACCTTCATTATGTGGTGCAAAAGTGTTATGTCTACAGTTTCCTCATTCCAGGGCATCACTCTTCCCCTTGTACACATTTACAGTCACATGCTTCACTGAGAGTGGCGTAGTGGATACCAGCACTGTCCTGAATTTCTTCTCATTTTTCTTTATGTACCACACTGTGCTCTTGTTAATGTTAATAATTTCGCAACAGCAGCATAGCTCATACCCTCCCAACACTTGTGGAGCAGTTTCACCTTCTCCTTTAGGCTCATTACTTTCTTTGCCCGTTTAGGGGTGGGCTTACCACTAAGGGATGCGGGACGTTTGGGGCCCATGCTTGCAGGACAACACAGACACACATGGAACAAAGTTATCACAAGTAAATCATACAAGTGGGAGGTAATTCACTCACAAATTAGCACAGCAATGCACTTCTTACCTTTGAATGTGTGAGAGCACAATTAATGGGGACAGTACCGAGATCAAGGTGTTTTTGGCGTGGCAATGTATACTGTAGGCAGTGAAACGACTGCGACAGTGGCAGGACGCAGACTGAGAGGGAGACAGAGGAGCGCAGGAGCGCGGTGGTTTGGTGTTGGTCTGTTTTTGGTGAGAAATGACCCACAAGCGTCCGCACAGCAACACTTTGCTGCCGCGAACAAAATCTCAGCTCCACAGACAGACAGTCTGTGAATCTTTGAAGCCCGCGAAAGTTGATTCTGCGAATGTCGAGGGTGTTGTGTGTGTGTGTGTGTATATATATATTATATATATATATATATATATATATACTGTATTATATATATATATATATATATATATATATATATACAGGCATACCCCGGTTTAACGATGTAATTGGTTAGGTAAAACCCCATCGTTAGGCGGGGTGTCGTATATCGGGGTACTTTTAACATGTAAAGTAATGTGGAGCATTTACCAGCCTTGGGTTTCCCTCCAACCAAGCCCAAAACCCACCCAAATTAGCCCAAAAACAAGTTTTAAAGCCAACCTAAATAGCCTAACAGCTGTCAAGGAAGCTAACCAAAACCTAAAACCTGTAAATAACTCGCTAAAACCAGTAAATAAAATCTGATAATCGTCAAATATAAGTCTGGAAAAAATCAAGCTTAATAAACTGTATCCCAAAATGACAATGTTCACCCACCTATGGCTAGAACACACTAATCCAAGCCTAAAAACAGTTGATAAATCAACCTAAACACAATTTTAGTCTAAAATATCATCAAAATCGATTATAAAAAAAAAAAAAAGGAGCCCATTATTAAACCGGGGTCTGGCCATCATTAGTGGGGTATGGTGGTACTTCTGACCCAATTGTTGAGCTGGGGTGTCATCATCATCATCATCATCATCATCATCATCATCATCATCATCATCCAGACCTTCTTTCCTACCCTAGGGCAGGGTGAGGAGTAGCAGTGTCCAGATAGCCCAAATTTGCCCAGTCCAATGGGCCATGCTTCCATTCACTCATCAATCAAAGCACCGGAATCCTGGCTCTATCGGATACGTCAAAACATATATATATATATATATATATATATATGGTAGATGGGGGTGCTCATCATCCACTCAGTCAATTTAGGGATCTCATATGGTCTCTACACTGAGAGACAAGCCAGATGGTTTTCTCTACCCAGGAAACTGTTTACTATGCAGGGTGGTAACCATATAACTATTTTTTTTTTTTTTTTTTTTTTTTTTCCTGCCAAAGTGTCTCCCAATCTAAAATCACTTAATCGCGGCAGATGTTTCGGAGGGCCCAATACCTGCCCAGGGCTCCAACCATATGGGCAGATTTGCATGGCCATGTGGAATGTGAGAGGTGTGAATGAGGAGAGCAAGAGGGTGGAAGTGGTGAATGTGTTCAGAGGTGTGAGATATGTTGTGATGGCAATGTTAAAACAAAGATGAAAGAGTGTGAAGTGGAGGAGTGGGAAGGTGTGAAATGTGTAAGATTGCACATGAGTGGACGAGGAAGATGCAAGGAAGGAGTTGCTTTGTTGATGAATGAGGTGTGGCAGGTGGAATGAGAGATTACAAATGTGTCAGCTCGAGATGTATGTATGTCAAGTTCAAGCTTGAGGTGAAAGTGGCTGTGATTGTGGCATATGCACTGTGTGATGACAGGAGTGAGAGAGAGAGAGAAAGACAGGTTTTGGGATGAGCTGGATGAAGCAGTGGGAGAAATGCCCAGGAAGTATAAAGTGATCGTAATAGGTGATATGAATGGAAGAGTAGGCACTGGCCTTGAGGATAACTTAGTGGGTTGTAATGGAGTACCAAGAGAAAATGATAATGGGAAGCGACTGAAGGATATGTGTCAGGAAGGGAGGTTGTGCATTTGTAACTTGTATTTCAAACACAAAGATGCACATAAATATACATGGTATAGAGGGAACGGGGATCGTATTGAAAGGAGCCGTATTGATTACGTGGTCGTAGACAGGTCGATGATGGGAATGGTTGCTGATACGAGGGGCATGAGAAGACGATGTAGAGGTCTGTCAGATCAAATGATTGTAGTATGCAAGATCAAGCTGAGATGAGTGTGGTGGATCAGGAGAGAGAGGAACAGTCAGGGAGAAAGACTGAAAATCGAGAAGCTTAGGATTACAGAAATGGCAAATGAATACAGGACCAATGTAGGGGAGGAGTTAGAATCAGTGAATTGAAATTGATCTGGATAGCTTGTGGAATGCATATGGGGATTGTTAGTTAGGTATGCAAAAGCAGTGTGTGATGTGGCAAGAGTAACAACAAAGAAAGGTATGACATGGTGGGATGAAGAGGTTAAGAGAGCAGCGGAGGAAAGAGGAAGAAATGACTGAGTGGTTACAGGACAAGGGTTCAGTTGAAAGAAGAACTGAATATATTGAGAACAAGTTGCACGTAAAGAGACTAGTGAAGAGGAAAAAGAAGGAGATAAATGATGATCTATCTATCTATTGCCAGACGCCTCAATCCCGTTTGGGGTGGCCACAAACAAATCGCCTCCAAGTCGCCCTGTCCCCCGCCATTTCACTGCCCTGCTCCCAACTCACACCCCCCTCTCTCATATACCTCTCCATCCCATCCCTCCATCTCATCCTCGGCCTCCCCCTGGAGGATCACGATAGAAAAATAAATGCAAATTACTCTGAAAATGGGAAGTTATTCTGGAAACAGGTGTGGAAATGTAGAAGCGACAGTGGGAAGAAATCTGAAGGAGTGAAGGATGTAGGTGGTAAATTATTAACCCATGGGGATGAAGTAAGGACCAGATGGAAAGAATATTTTGAAAGCCTGATGAATGGGAATAGAGAGAGCAGAGTGGCTGTAAACATGATTGGTTTTGCGGATGTGCAGAGAAGGAATGCAGTACCAGGAAACGTGACACTCACACAGGTAAAGAGCACTATGAAGCGGCTGAAAAATTGGAAAGCAGCTGGGGTTGATGAGGTGTATGAAGAGATGATTAAGTGCAGTGGAGAGAGCAAAGTGAAGTGCTTGTTGGAGATACATAAGAAGGCATGGATGAGTGAAACTTTGCCAACAGAGTGGAAAAAGGCTGTGATTGTACCCTTGTACAAAAATAAAAGTGGGCAGAATGAGTGCAAGAATTATCATGGCATAAGTTTATTGAGTGTGGTAGGGAAGGTTTATGTAAGAATTACTATAGAGAAAGTAAGAGAGGTGTCAGAAGTCCTTGTGAGTGATGAACAGGTTACTTTAGGAGTTGCAGGGGATGTGTTGATCAAATACTTGCAGTAAGTCAGATAGTGAAGAAGACTTGTGAGAAGGACTATAAGGTGTTTATGGCATTCAAGGATGTGGAAAAAGCATACGACAAAGTAGACACAGATGGATTGTGGAAGGTTTTGTGCATGTATGGTGTAGATGGTAAGCTGCTAGTCAAGAGTTTTTTTGATGATAGAGAAGCATGTGTAAGGGTAAATGGGCATCTAAGTGAATGGTTCACGATCGGTTTGGGCATGCGGCAAGGTTGTACGATGTCCCCATGGTTGTTCAATATATATATGGATGAGGTGATGAGAGGAGTAAAAACACGAGTAATGGAGAGGGGGATGGCAATGGCTATGAATGGTGATGGATGGAATATCTCAAATTTGTTGTGTGCTGATGATGCCATACTACTTGCAAATATCAGACAAGAACTTGGTAGGCTAGTGCAGAGTTTTGCTGATGTCTGTGAGCATAATGCCTTAAATGTAGTAAAGAGCGAAGTGACAGTAATTGTGAGAAGGTGACTCCCAGTGTGATGGTACACGAATGGAGAGAGACTGGAATTGATGATAGGGTTCAAATACCTGGGTACAGTGATAGAAAAGGGAGGAAAATGTGCAAAAGAAGTGGAAAGTAGAGTGACACAAGGAAGGAAAGTAGCTGGTGCAATGAAGACGTTGATAAGAAACAGAGGCTTGAGTGATGCAGCAGCACGAGACTTACGTGAAGGAGTGTTAGTGCCAACTTTAACGTATGGATGTGAGACTGGTGTGGCATGAAAATGAAAAGTCAAGAGTGAGAGCAGTGGAGATGGGACTGCTGAGGAATGTGTGTGGAGTACAGAGAGTGGACTGGATTTGAAATAATGTCATCTGTGAAAGATGTGGAATGAGGAAGTCTGTGGACAGCAGAATTGAAGAGAGTGTTTGGAGATGTTATGGTCATGTGGAGAGAGTGGATAACAATAGAGTGGTGAAAAATGTATATCTGAGCAAATTTGAAGGAGGGAGGAGTCGAGGTAGGCCAAGGAGAAGGTGGAGGGACATGGTGGATGAGAGAGGTTTGGAAGTCGGTGAGGCTAGAGAACTGACAAGAGATCGAGCTGGCTGGATATTGTGAGGAGAAGTACAGCTTCAGGGATTTGACATCCCTTTTTAACGTGACAGCATCCGGATTGGCTCTATCGGATACAGTTATGTGAAGCTTCATATGTGGTGAATGTTTTTGGCTTACCAGATGGAGCCAGGATTCCAGGGGCTTGAACGGTGAGTGAATGGAAGGCAAGATCTGGGCTGTCTGGACATTGCAACTCCTCACCCTCCCCTATGGTGGGAAAGGAGGCCCAGATGATGATGTATCTATCTATAGCCCGATGCCCTAATCCTGCAAAGGGTGGCCACAGACAAAACACTTCCAAGTTGCTTGGTCACCCACCATTTGACTGCCCTCCCATCAACTCACTCCCACCTCTCACATTTGCTGTATCTCTCAACTCCATCCCTCCACCTCATCCTCGGTCTCCCCCTCCCTCTTCCTGCCTCCACTTCACCTACATACACCCTCTTAGTCAGTCTTTCATTCTCCATTCTCACCACATGTCCAAACCACCTCAGTGTCTTTCTTCTAATTCTCTCAGTCACATCCATATCTACCCCACAACGTTCTTTCACTTCATTCGTCAGCCTGTCCCTCCATGTCACTCCACGTGCTCCTCTCAGGTAACTCATTTCCACTGCTCTCACTCTTGACTTGTTCCCCTCTAGCAAGGTCCACGCCTCGCTTCCATACGTCAGGGTAGGGATCACAATACTATCATGCAGTGACTTAGTTCCATACTCACCTCCCTAGGGATGATATATACAATATATATATAAATATATATACAGGTATATATTGTATATATATATATATATATATATATATATATATACATACTGTATATATATATATATATATATATATATATATATATATATACATACTGTATATACAGTATATATATATATATATATATATATATATATATATATATATATATATATATACATACTGTATATACAGTATATATATATATATTTATATGTATATACAGTACCCTCGCATCCAACACGGTAACATTGTCATGCATGGGTCCCGTGTTGGACCAAAAACGTGTTGGACAAACAATAGAGCTTATGGGGAAAAATGAATTATGTCAGCAACCCTAGGAAAAGTCACTCTAAATACCTACCATATACCTATACATATATTGGTACTATTGTAATTATAATAAATGGTACTGTGCTATGAATGATAACTAACCTTTTAGGATAGTGTTGGTGGGCTTGCTGGGAATGGAAGGTGGTATTCAAGGCTGTAGGTAGTCCTACTGGGTCCCCGGAGGATGGCTGCTGGCGTCACTACTGGGTAATGGCTACTGCTCCTCCTCAACCTCCCTCATAAATCCTTCGAAATCACACTCAGAATCACTATCTTCGTCCACAGCCATGGAAGGTCCTGCTTCTGCCTGTCCTAGCACTCTGTAAGCCTTCACTGCTGTCTGGATCTTGTCCTGGTTTTTTATTATGGTCCTCACGTTGGCTTCATTCATGTCGTAGGCCTTGGCAATGTCAACTTTCCTCTCCCTTTTCTTCTTCCTCTCAATGCTTTCTAGCTTGGTGGCCTGAGGGAGGTGCCAACGCTTCTTGGGGTTCTCAGAAGGCTTCCTAGGCATCATGAGCAGGGTAAAATGCAGTAACAAGGGCAGAAAATGCAGCAAGAAAAAAGCACCTTCCAATGCAAATTATGCGACTGAGTGGCGCTGTGGCAGGAGAAATTTAAACAAAACATCACGTGACAGCAGAAGCGTTTTTAATTGGGCGGCATCACGATCATGTCACGATAGCGGGCAGGGAAGGCTACTTGATCAGAAGTTTTCATTGGCTATCATCATCATGGGAATGTCCAGTATGACCGTGTTGGACCGGGGGTGATCGTGCTAGAGGCGAACTCTGCAGATTTCGCCCACTTCTCGGAGCTCTGTGCGTGTTATGCTAACTCACTCATGTTGCAGTAATTAAATCGTATTAAATAATACTAATTATTTGCTCTCCGTGCTGGACATGAATCGTGCTGGACTAACGCGTGTTGGACATGAGGGTACTGTATATATATATATATACAGTATATATATATATATGAGGCGTCTAGAGCCAAAGGGGCATCCCCACCAATATACTGGTTTTGAGTTATGTAGGGGAGACAACAGGCTTAACCTTCTTCTTAGTGACAGCACTGGTTGCCATACAAGATTCGGCCTTCTGGACAGTGGTAGAGGGGCTCAAAGTCACGTGGGTTTGTCCATGCTGCCGGGCGAACAAATCAGAGCAGGCAGGCATCTAAGCCACACAGCCCAAACCAATCAGCATTCTCACTCTCTGCCACTCCCCCAGAGCAGCCAATCAGCAAGCGTGTGGCTCGCCCGGTGTGCCAGTGAGGATTCCCTCCCATGTTCACTGAGGTGTATAATTATTACGTATTGGATATTTACCCCATTTATCGTGGATTATTGGTGACAAGATGAGCTGTTGTTATTGTGGTTGAAGGGGGAGTGACAAGATGAGTTCATCACATAGTTACAGTGAGGAGGTGGTGCCTATAACCTCTCGTAAGTATCAGAAGTGTGTGGAGAAGTGGAAAAAGGTAGAAAGGAAGAGGAAAAGAGAGTGGTGAGGGGAGACAGCGGGAGGGGGCGTGGCACCGAGGAGGCAGAGTTGGATGTCGATCTCCTAGATGACGACCCCACCATTTAACCCCCCCACTACCCCTTCTCAATTTACCTAAGCACTACGCTACTTTTTTTTTTTTAAATGTTATTATTTCAATCTATTATGGTAGAGGAAAAATAATAACTGCATTGATTTCAGTTTTAGTCGTCAAAAACGTGAAATTACAGTAATAATTATTCGTTTATTAATATTAAGTGAACTGGAATCTTCAGTTAATAAAGTTTTGTACATTAATACATTAGTTGATATTTTTTCTGCTATGTTTTTAAATCCCTACAATATGTTATTAAGTCCACTTATAAATTGGGGCTTTGGTTTACTGCCTATTTTGTGGTTACGGTTATTGTTGTTTTGTTTTTTTGGCTTTACATGTAGAGCATAGGCGCTGATGATCATTTTGATGTATAAAAGGTTTGTTTATTGCCTTCTGGTTATGACGTTGCCATAAACACAACTTTAAAGCGTCATAACTCAAAAGTACATTTTGGCGCCGATGCCCCTTTGGTTCTAGACGCCTCATATATATATATATATATATATATATATATATATATATATATATAATATATATATATAATATATATACTGTATATACACACACAGTACAGTACGGTCAACAAAAAACAAATAAATTATTACTGTAGCACGGACTTATTGGGCTAGTACGGATCGGCCTTGCAAAGTGGGCCAAATCCAAGGAGTTCTTCTCTAGTACTGATGTGCTGTGGCCAGTACCACATGCGCGCGGGAAGATGCCCAACACCGAGGAACATTTCCCTAGTACTGCCGCGCCAGTCCAATATGCCTTCCTTGTGACTTGTGACGTGAGGTGATGAGAGGAGAGCCATGGGGGAGCCTTAATAACAGGCAGGAGCAGCAGCACTTCCCCCTGATGACGAGGATGACGATGTGTCAGTATATGACTATGAGGGAGGTTGAGGCAGAGAGGCCTCCTCAGGATCCTGAAGGCCTACCTCCAGGGGGAGAGTAGGACCTCCTACAGCCTTGGAAACTCCTCCCCCTTCCCCCCAAGCCCATCACCACTCACCTCAACCCCTAAAGCGCGGCCAACGGACAGCCGACCCCCCCCGGGTGGCGGGGTTTGATCGCGATCTGAGTACCTGTAGGAAAATATTAGCCAAAAATCAGAGATTAACCCTAGAACATTATACTTGGTATGGCAGATAGTACTTACATTCAGCTTTCTCCAGAGACAGGTGTTGAGCCTTCGTGGACTACCCAAGGACTTGTGGAGACTTGCAAAGTTGGGTAACAAAATCTTCACTTTCACACCTCCAGCAACCCGGTTTCCCCTCTACCACAGCCTCATTCTGTCACAGTAAACTTTATACTACAACGTACAGGTAGTTTGGAATCTGTATTTGTACAATAAGCACTGAAAATAAGGCTAAAATCAACTAAGCGTACAGCCGACATGCAGCGCGGCGGCGGTCTGCTCGTCACTCAACAAACATTTCCATTTTCACAGCTAAAAACACGTATACTACATTATTTTCAATCATATTACTTCCCAAAAGATCACCGCGGCACGCTTTTTATTCTGCCTTATGCCCATCACTTTATTCTCGTTCCTGTCAGCTGCTCGCACTGACTCGGAAGAGCTAGAACTCGCCATAATGTCACTTTGAAAGCCTGTGGTAAACTGACGCTAAACAGGGGCAAACCGTGCGAAAAAAAGCTAGTGTGACAACTGGGGAAACAAGCGTTTCCTATTAGCATAAACTGCTTGTGAGAGGAGGGCGCAGATTTACAGTTCTGAGCAGTCAGAGCACTGCCATGTATCACAGCCAGGCTGGCCAGGCCGTGACGGGGGGGGAGGGGGGAAAAACGCAATACTTGGCAACAATGGAGGTCAGTAGTACAAAGGTAAAGTATGCTAATTGTAGCTAAAGGGTGGTGGTACTGATAGACAATACCAGCTGGAACATCCTTGCCCGCGTTTATTCAAAATTAACTCGAATCGCAAACGCGACGATCCACCGTTATGTCCTTTTTGGCGAGCGTCGCAAACGGGACGACCCGCACTTTAGGGGTTAGAGGTTGGTAAAATCTTGGTTGTCAAAATGTAGTTAAGTTGAATTTTGGTGGGACTTTTTCAAGGCTTGTCTGACATTATTCATTTTTCCCATTAGGTCTGTTGTTTGTCCAATACAGATTTAGTCTAGTACGGTAGTATTGTCAGACAAAAATACCATACTGGATGCGAGGGTTTTGTATATACTGTATATATGTACATATATATATATATATATATATATATATATATATATATATATAAGTAGTCCCTCCACTTTCCGATGTAATAGAGCCAAAAGCATGTCCGGAAAGTGGTCCCTTCCAGAAAGTGGGCCCCAGCCTCCTGGACTTGTACTTATGGACCCTAACCTTCCCTGACTCAGAAAAACACCTATGCAACTCCCTCTGGACATGCATAGCACTTAATTTAAGACCCAAATCACACCAATAAGGGACATAAAAGACTGAAATAAATGCAAAAGAACCAGAGAATGAGGTTTTAGAGGTGAGTCTATACAATATTAAACATTCTGGGTACTTACAACAAGTCCCTGGCTCCTCGACTGGTACTTATGGACCCATACCTAACCTAACTCAGAATAACACCTCCCTACTGCACATGCTTAGCACGTAAGACCCTATTCACACCAATAAGAGACATAAAAGAGTGAAATGAGGTTTTAGAGGTAAGTATGGAAAATACAGTACAATATGAAATATTCTGGGTACTTACAACAAGTCCCTGGCCATCTCGATGAATAACCCGCCTCCTTTCAGACTCTGACAGTAATAAGGAGTACCTGAAGCACCTGCAGTACACTGTACATGAAGTCTTGCACTGAACTTAGTCATTTGCACTCAGAATTCCATTGTCTTAACACTGCACACTCTAGTCTTACTTGCGTTCCATTGCACCTTAATGAAATAAGTGTTGCACTCTGTACTTAAGTCTTTGCACTCATAAATCCATTTTCTTAACATTACACACTCTTGTCTAATTTGCGCTCCATTGAACGTCAATAAAATTAATGTTGCACTCTGCACTTTAGTCTTTGCACTCAGAATTCTAATTTCTTAACACTGCGCACTGTTTTCTTCACTGCACAACACTGTAAATTCCCGTGTGGTCTAGTGGAGAGTTCTTGTCACTTAATCACTGTCAGAGTCTGAGAGTAGCTGAAGCAGGTGGCCTAGGGGTGCGTTGCTGGGTCATGGTGATGGACTACCCACTGCAGACGACTCTGAAGAGAGGCACAAACTCATGTCCAGTGGTGACTCCACTGTCCCTGATGTGCTGGGCTGTGGCTCGGGTGTGGAGCCAGGGCTGGGCACAGCGGGGGTCACGGGTCTGAGCTGTCAATGGTTGATTGATGCAAGGAACAATGATTTTGGCAATTAATGATGCACTGCCTGAAAGCGTGCACTTCCTCCACAAGTCCCAAGGGCCCCATCTCCCTGTCGCAGTCCGGGTGTTCCAGGTAGTCGAGAACGAACTCTTCGTGTTCCCGGAGTGCGCTTGGCTTGGGGATGGCTGGAGTAGTGTCATGCTGAGAGGAGTCCGCATCATCATCGCCATCCTCTTCAGAATCTTCAAGCTGGGTACTGACACCTGCAACTGAAGATGCGATCTCAATATCAGACATGGTCTGATACCCAGGATCGCCCTCATCGTCAGCCAACCACTCACGCACTTCGTCCACATCAGCATCGTCCCTGTGCGCACGTAGACGGAAGTCATCCACGTCAAAACCTAGGAAATCATGCTCCACATCCGTTCCGAGAAGCAGACGAGATCACCCATTTTCTAGAGTCTTGACAGGGACTTCCTTCCATGCACTGGCCCAGTTGTAGATTGCAGACTTGATGTTGTAATGGCGAAGGTTTTCCAAAGTCCGCTGGCCTCATGTGTCCCGTCCCTCCTCGCGCTCATCCTCGTCCTCGAGAACAACCATCACCTCGTCCAGGAACTTCTGTCGGTACAGCCTCTTCGTTGCCACGATCGCTCCTTGGTCCATTGGTTGGATGAGAGCAGTAGTATTAGGTGGCAGAAACATGCACCTAATGCGCCTATTCTCAGCCACCAAGTCCTTGTCACACGGGTGAGCAGGTGCATTGTTGAGGAGGAGGAGGGCCTTTACCTGGTTGCGCGGGATTCCCAGTGTCTTCATTTGGTAATGGATGACCTCCTAGACGAAATGGTGGTGGAACCAGTCTTTGAAGATGTGGGCAGTGAACCATGCCTTCAAAGAATGGTACCAAACGACAGGAAGGACATCCATCACCCCACGAAGACACCAAGGCTGCTTTGCACGGCCAACAATAACGGGCTTGGGCCGGTGCATGCTGTTAGCATTGGCACAACACAAAGCAGATATCCGTTGCTTGCAGAGCTTGCGGCCAGTATATGCTTCTCCATCTCCTCGGCTAGAGTGTTTGTCAGCAAAGAGTAATAGAATAAACCAGTTTCGTCGGCATTGTAGACTTGACCGAGAGTGAGGCCCTCCCTGTCAATCAAGTGCTTCACCTTGTGCCGAAACTCCTCTACTCCATCCTCTTTGGCGTCCAAAGCTTCACCATGGGCCTTACGGTTGGTAAGGCCATGTCATAACTTGAACGCGAAGAGCCAACCCTTAGATGCCTTGAAGCCTGGGGCGTCGTGAAGCCTTGCGAACTTCTAAGCAACAGCCTTCAGCTCTGTGTCACGCACCAGCACACCAGCAACACGTTGCTGTCGATACCAAATCAACGTGGGGCAGTTGACTTCAGCATACCTGGGAGTAAACATCATCTTCCTCTCCACGTTGCATTTGTTCTTCGACGAGGAGTCAGCCGTGTACTGCATGAGTTTGTCGCGGGATCTCTTGATATCAAACAAAGTAGATCGGGCCAGGTTGAACTCACGGAGGATGCGTGAGGTTGACCATCCCGCGTCCACCTTTGTCCAATACCTCCCTCTTCTTCTCCCGAGTCAAAACCACTCTCTTCCTCTTGTCAGGCAGTGGGGCCATCATCACACACACTAACAAGAGACAGGAGAGCAGCAGAACCTGTAGCAGGTAAGGCAGCACCACAAAAGCGAGCTCATGGGCAGCCATGATAACGAGCGTGCACTCACAACAGGAGACTGGCGGTAAGTGGGGAGGATGCAGGGGCGCTCTAGCGGACGGCGGCAGAACTATGCACCAAAACACAGCTGGTCCACGCCGCGTGCACCGAGTTCAAATTACAGTGGGAAAGGATCTTTTTTTTTTTTTTTTTTTTTTTTTTTTAAAGGAATATTGGATCCCGGGACCAAAATATCCGGTAAGTGGGGATATCTGGAAAGTGGGCGTCTGGATAGTACGGGGATTACTGTATATGTACATGTATATATATAGATAGATAGATAGATAGATAGATTGATATGTATGTACATATCAGCAGCCATTGTACGTTCAGTGCTGAACAAAGCCCTCCCTCAGCCTTCTCCTTGAATTCCTTGACTGAGCCAATCTCTGCCATGTTTTCCCTGCAAACTTCTCTGTCTCATCTCTCCACCTTCTGTCTGGCCATTTTCTGCTACATTTACTATCTCTTGGAATCCAGACAGTCAGCCTCTTGGTCCATCAGTTATCCCTTAATCATGCTACATGACCTGCCCACCTGCATTTCTGTTCTTTTATTACTATAATCCCTGTACTATCCAGACGCCCACTATCAGGACACGCCACTTACCGGACATTTTGGGCCTGGGCATTTGGAACCTCCAAATGGGGAAGAAAAAAAAAAACGTACTTTGAAATTGGCGAGCAGCGCCGACGAGCTGTGTTTACGCTCGCTGCTTGCTTCCCCCATCCTTCCCGGCCTCCCCAGTTACGACCTAACTACCATCCTGACTAGACGCTCATTCAATGGATGTCGCACATGCTTGTTTTTGTGAATAAACTGCAATACCTCGCCACTAGACCACATGGGATTTTACAGTGTTGTGCAGTGTTACAAAATTAGAATTCAGAGTGCAAAGATTAAGTACAGAGTGTAAACTGGCAGTTCAAACTGGTGTGGTGCAATCAAGAACAATATGTGCAGTGTTAAACAGTTATAACTCATAGTGGAAAGGATTAAATGCAGCACAACACTGGATTACTGTATGTGCTTCAAGAGCATTTTCACCACTGCCAGAGCCGTAGAGGAAGCGGGTTAACCTTTGTAATGAACAGCCACTGACATGTTGTAAGTACCCTATACACTGCTAAATATTTTTCATACTCCTAATTCCTCACTCTCTGGTTCCTTTTCATTTATTTCATACTTTCTGTCCCTTATATGTGTGAATAGGGTCTTAAATAGGTGCTATGCATGTCCGGTAGAGAGTTATGTAGATGGTTTTCTGAGTTAGTCTAGGTTAGGGTCCATAAGTACCAGTCCAGGAGGCAGGGGCCCACTGTCCGGACGGACCCACTTTCTGGACATGCCTTTGGCTCTGTTACATCAGATAGCAGAGGGATTATTGTGCATCCATAATGTCTTTGACTTTAGTATGCTCCCTGACCCAAGTTGATCTTTTCCTGTCTCTTAAAGATATTCCCAACACTGACCTTTCCATTGCCCTTTGAGAACAGAATAGTTGATCTTCCATCAATTTTGTCAGTTTCCAGGTCTCACAACTGTATGTCATAGGTGGAATTATACAGTACATTAGTTATATACTTTTCATTTCATACATATTGGGAAGCTACTTTTCATGATGTCTCTGTGTTTACCAAAAGTTTCCATTCAATTGTAATTTGTCTTTTTATTTCACTGTACATAAATACATACATGCTGTATATATATAAGAATCTTTTAAAATCCAATAGTTGACTCATGTGGCAACAAATGGCCTTACTGTACCTATTTTCATCACTTAGAAGCACTGGAAACCAGTGTCTGTATTGTGGGCAGTGGTATAAATCTATTGATTATCCACTTGGTAGCTAACACCTTGTATAGCTTACTCTTATAATCATCTGACAGTTTTTATTCAGCTTGGTTAAGACCATGCTGACAAAAGAATTTAGGAGCAGTCTTTATTAACCCTTTTAGTCAGAGAATGTTATCTTCATTTTATTCTCTGGTTCTTTCCATACAGCTTTACTTAGCTAAGAGAAACCTCCCTGACTGAAGGGAATAATAATGGAGTGAGCTGGCCTTGACGAAAGTAATATAAACTGTTGAGATGACTTTCCTACTGTAGATAGCATTCTTTACCTCAGCCTAGCAGTAAGCAATCAGTGGCCTCACCAAATTGCAGTCACTTCATTTCCATCCTTTCAAAGAATCCTAGATGTTACTGTACAGATTTAAAAAAATAATATCCATCCATCCATCATCCAATCCTATGCCACCCCATGAGGAGTGTAGGAGCCCGGAACTAGGCAGGTTGGTCCTGGCATTTAAGATGAGAGCACCCAGCCTCACTCATCTCTGAGTTGCATTACATGAGCAATAAACTCCAACCACCCTTTGGATAAAAACCTGCACAGACTCAATCCAATTGGAGTGCCATAATTACCCACTAAACCACCAGGTGCCATAATTTGGCTATATGGTTACCACCCAGCATGATAAATGATTTCCTGGTATACAGAAAACCATTTGGCCTGTCACTTAGTGCAGAGTCACCCATAGACAGAAGGAAGAGGAAAGAGTGAAGGAAAGAAAGACAGAAGATGGAGTGTAAGGTCACCTGTAAGCAGAAGGAAGGGGACAGAATGAAGGAAAGAACGTTTTTTTTTTTTTTTTTTTTTTTTTTTCCCCACCAGTCTCTGAAATATCTGGCATAATTCAGCCAAACACCCTGCCAGAGATTGTCAGTATCCCAAATCAGCTTTTCATTCAGCATTGAGCTATATATAGTAATATGTCATCCCTCTGTCCTAAAAGGTTTCCAACAATAATACCCTTGAATAAAAGAGTAAAATCAAACATAAAATACAATACAGTGTTGATACATTACATATAGTACGGTAATACAGTACATAATATAATCATACCTAGTGTTGGCATTATAGAGTAGCATGCAGCAAATGGTTTCCTGTTTACCAGGAAACCATTTACTACACTTGGTGGTAACCATATAACCAAATTTTGGCACCTGGTGGTTTAGTGGGTAATAACAGTGCTCCAGTCGGATTGAGCCAGTACAGGTTTATATCTAAGGGGTGGTTGGGGTTTATTGCTCACATACTGCCACTCGAGAATGAGCAAGGCTGGTCACTCTCATCTTAAATGCAGGACCAACTTGCCGAGCCCTGGGCTCCTACACTCCTCACGGGGCAACACTGGATTAGATAATGAATAAATGAATGCAGCCATCATGCAGAACTAGGGTACAGTAGTCAGAGCACTAGGACATGGAGCACTGAGGGGCCACAAGGGAAATCACAGCACTGCAGCAGTGAGCGAGGGACAAGGGGCCACAAGCTAAGTCACAGCACTGGCAGGTAGTCACCGTGTGAGTCACAAATGCACAAGACACAGATAGGTCTGCAATGTACGGTGTCCACTGGACAGAATGAGAGGGCGCCAGTTGGCTTGGCATGTTGGGTGGGCCGCCTCAATGCATTGTGATTGGCTGGGGTGTGTTGTGGGGTGTGCCTATGTGCTGATTGGGTCTTTTGTCTGAGCTGGATGATACATATTATTGCTGAAAAATGCATAATGCCACTGATTGCTTTCTGTTTCTGAGCCGGATTTTGTCAGATATTTTTTTTAACATAGCCAGGCCGAATGCGCCGGATAATGCGGTAGGCCTGAAATTGTGATGACACATAATTGAAAGTATACAATTCCTTTAGCTTGAGCACATGTAGACACATGTGCTCAATCAAAAGGAACTGTAAACTTCTAATTCATATTCATGAATTTGGATTGGTATGATGTTACCTTGTGGGAGTCATACTTTAATAATTATTTACATTCCATGTAAATTTTTTTTGTTTGAAAGGCATTGATCCATGCATGCTTTGGTCAGCCTTGTTCATCTGATGGACAATTTGTAAACTTAGAAGGCAGTATCCAGTGGTTTACTCTGTGATTCAGGCTTTTGCCAAAGGCATTAGTTACACAAGTTTTAGTGCCATTTCCAGAATGCTGATAATTATAAAAACCCGCTACAGTCATGCCCCACTATAAGATGAAGTTGCATCCAGTCATAACCCATCACATAACAATACATGTATCGTATAGCAAGGTCGATATAACATGCTTTCAGTGGTAATAGGAAGGGGGGCCTATTAAAAAAAAAAAAAAAAAGCTGCCACCGACCTTGAAGTATGTTCTAGGCCTGTTCAAATCATTACCATGGGTCCACCCCTGAGGCTGTGGGATGGTTGTAGGGCCTAGACAATCACTCAGGGTCCTCTGGAGGTGAAGAGAGATGGGGAGAGCAAAGCAGTGAGGCTGAGGGAGAGCAAAGCAGTGAGGCCGAGGGAGAGCAGTGTGGTGAGGCAGAGGGAGAGCGATGCGGTGAGGCGGAGGGAGAGCGATGCGGTGAGGCTGAGGGAGAGCGATGCGGTGAGGCTGAGGGAGAATGATGCGGTGAGGCGGAAGGAGAGCGATGAAGTGAGGGTGATGGACAGCCTTGTGGTGAGGCCAAAGGAGACCATGGCGTTGTGGCAGCTGGGGAACATAGGGGTGAGTTGGGCAGTGATAAAAACGTGATAGACATGATGGAGGCAGGTGAGACAGGACATCATTTGCACCCCACTCGTTAATGGCCTTGGCTCTTCCTTGGTACTAGTAGCAAGGGCGAAGAAGGGAGTGATGATGGTCTGCTGTACTTATTTTTTCTTTTTTTTAAGTTGCCAGGAGCTTCCTGTATAGTCACAAGTGTTGCTCTGTGCCGTACATTGCTGCACTACTTTTCTCCAGATTTGGGTCCTTGCCCTGGATGTACAAAAAGGCCTTGTCTGTCTTTGATAGGAACATCTTCGAGGTCTCGATGTCGAGAACACGAACGGACTCATCTTTCCTGCCATTCTTGCCACCTTCCTGTGCCTCTGCCACCCATTTCCTTAGCTCAGTGAGCTCCTAAGTTGAGAGTCACTCATTGTTGCCGTCCAGCACATCTTGAACATCTTTGACAACCACTTCAAACCCCACATGTTGTGAGAGGTTGAGAATTCATGCTGGATGTTCGCCACTACTAGGAATCCTGTGAAAGAGTGTACACACTCTTGCCATGCATTTCACCAAACAGCGTTCCTTATGTTTGGCTGCACGTCCTTCCATGCCACCATGATGTTGTCAGTGGCATTCATGATATATTTTTTCCAGAAATGTTTTACTGCATCAGTCTCCTCTGAGCCACTTGTCCACACCATTTGCTCCATTGTCTGGCAGAGGTAGTGGGCCTTGAGAGTAGTGATAATTGCTGGGTCCCTTGGCTGAAGCAATTGTACTTTGTTAGGAGGCGGTGCAGTTCTTCCTCCAATTTTGCGAGAATATGATCGACAAATACCCTTGCAAACTCAAAATTTGCAAAATTGAAACAATTAAATATATGAATTATAGGCAAATTGGTCGACATCACCCTAAGGTAAGCACTTTTTCCCACTCTTTCTCTCAACTCTACCTCTTAATTTTACGATGATAAGTGAAACAAACATGAACTGATGCACTCTACAGTAATATTAATAAGAAAACATCATAGGTAAGAAACATAAAAAAAAAAAAAAATGCATTTACACTGGTGTGAAGGCTGGCGTGGTGTACGGGACTGGTGGCGGGGCGAGGCTTGGGTACGGCTACTGTGGCCCCGCGGGGCCTATGTCATCACTATCACTGTCGACAGATATTTCCACATCTTGCTGTGTTTTTTCTGCCTCTCTCATGAATCCCTTGAAGTCAGAATCGTGAGGGTCAGTGGTTGGGAACAGGTGCAAACAAACGTGGCGGGGCAGCAGACCAGTGAACTAGGAGGCGCAGTACGCCCAGTGAACCATGACATCACTACTCCACGTGGCAAAGTAGTGCGGGAAGACTCTCCCACCACTCGACCTCGCAAAGTGTGTAATCGCTCGCAGATTTTATAAATGTTAAAAAATACACGACTTTTGAAACTATCTCGCGAAATTGGTAAATAGCAAAGTTAAAATTCACAAAGTTGAAGGACTGTACACCACTTTGATATTATCCACCCAATCCCCCATGCCATCAGGGTGGCTCAGGCATTGTCCAACCAAGAGGAAGGAACGGTTTAACAGACTGCTTTGGCTGAAATAGTCATGCGGGCAAAGGGGATGCGTATCCTGCCATCTAAGAGCGGCAGAATGAGGTCAGCCAAGCCATGGAGTTATTCTACCAAATAACCCTAAGGTTCTCCATCATGTACCCAGCCAGTGCCATGGGGTTCTCCCAGGTCTTGTGGGAGATGCATTTCCAAAACAGGCCTATCTCATCAAAGTTCAGGATCTGTTTTGGAGAGTATCCCCCTGCCTCTGATTGCCTTCAACTTGGCATGGAAGGTCTTAGCCGCCACTTGGTCTGCACTAGCAGCTTCCCGATGCATAGTCACCTGTCCAAGGCCAGCACAGGCCCTAAACTACTCAAACCAGCCTATACTGGCCTTGAACTCTTCCTTGGTAAGCATTTCTTTCTCATCCCTCAGTCTTCTACAGATCGAGAGCCTTAATACGAATAAAACTACAGTGCAGAGGCTGATTCGCTTTGTTAAGTTCATTAACCCACAGCATAAGGAGACACTCCATCTCCTCCATTATGGGTTTCCTAGTTTTAATCGCTGGTAGTCATTTAGCAGTCAAGGTAGGCACGTTGTGCACTGCTGCTAGGACAGCCTCAGAGTTCTTCATTATTGTAGAGACCATGGACTGGGGCAGCTTTATGGCCCCAGCGACGTTGCTCACCCCTTGCCCTTCCTTACGGTGCATAACATTGTCCAATTTCACATCAAGGGAAAACCTACACCTTAGCCTTTTAGCCATACCCTTGGCAGCATCAGTAGCAACACATTTCGCAGTGGGGGTAGCACTAGACATGATTTCTAAGTTACGAGTTTCAGTTATTTTATACACAAAAAGCTCTCGATTTATTATCACACATAGCACTATCCACTGGGCACCTGCACTGTTATTTGGTGATAGCAGTGGTGTATCGATGGTCTTGCACATGTGGGGAAGGTAGGTAACTCAGAGAATGTGAGGGAGACGATCACAGGTGCAGGACACGAGTGAGTGGACGAGTGAGCTGGGTCCTTTAAAGGGTTGGCGAAGGAGACTGCCTGCACAGAGGCCTGAGATAGGTGTTCAGTGCATGTAAACACTAGGCAGTCATCTTGGGTCAAACTTCTGAATGTTGGGTTGCATGTGTCACTTCGTCCACATGGGATTGTCATAAATGTCCATCACAGTTATCATATATGCAAAGTTTTGTATCATTATCGCGAAACTGGGTATAACTTTTTGCCCTTCATTCTATTGATTTATCACATGTTGGAAATTGTATAATGAGACCTGACTGTATAAAGCTAGAAAAAGAATTTAATGAGACATTTCACAAGGCTTGTAGCAGAGTAAGAAGCTATGATTAGACATCAACTTGTATGTGTACTTGTGCCATCATTCTGTGGCCAAGAGTGTATGTTGTGTGGCTGATTGCAAAGCCTATAGCTATATATACATCATTCATATGGTAGTATCTTCCATAGTTGATTCTAACTAGCCACCTACTGTGGTTTATAGAAGAAAATTATTTTTTGGTGGGAGAAATTCATATTTTTGTAGTTACCTGCTGTACCTGTACTATTGGTTAACTTTTTTTTAGTGAAATGAAGAAATGTTTCTGCCTCCTGTTCTACACTAAGTATGAAAACAGAGTTGTTAATTTAATATTGTATACATTACATGACATGCATACATACATACATATATATATATATATATATATATATATATATATATATATATATATATATATATATATATATATATATATATATGTATATATATATATATATATTATATATATGTAATGCTCAAGAATATTTTTCATGTTTTACTGCAATGCTTACAGAAAATGCATCTTTCATCGATGGAAGATACTTTCTTCAATTTAATCATGCATCATTCATATAGATTCGAACAGGAAGCGAGGTAGAGGAAGCAAATCAAGTAGCTCCAGCAGCAGCAGCAGCACCAGCAGCAGTAGCCGCAGTCACAGCCGCAGTAGTGTTAGTAGCAGGAGCAGCAGCAGTAGCACCACTAGCAGAAACAGTGACAGCTCCAGTTCTAGAGAGAGCAAAAAGAAGAAACATAAAAAAAGGAAGAAAGCAAGGAAGAGTGAGCGGAGAGAGAGAAAGGGAAGCAAGACTGAGAAACAACAAAAGAAGAATGTGGAGGAAAAGCCAAAACACAAGTCTCTGGATGTCCAAGTGTATGTCTTAATTTATATTGCTTAATTTCTTAATGTTCCTTTGTTAATAAAGAATTTCAGTTTAAAAGAATATTACAGTACATTCATACTTTGCAGTGATGAATGATTGTTCATATAAGTTCATAAATAATTTCTGAATGAATTTTATGAGTCATACCTAAAGTACTGTAGTAGTTTTCTAGCACAAACTTGTTCATTCATTGTGGTGTGATTGTTTTCCAAGTATATACAGTATGAGTGATAAAGGTATATTCTAATGAGGTTTATAGTATTGGTATCTAACAAAATATCAATCCATTTCAGCTCTAGACAATGGAATTGAGATTCGTGCCTGACTATTGAGGAACACCAGCCTAAGCATAATAAGGAGTGGAAGTCCATATAACAAATCTAACTTTCATACCATAAGGAAAGCTGGCCCACCAACTGCAGCAGCAAGCTGGAAATAATATAATGTTATTTTGACTTTCTCACAGAAGTATTGTTATTGTATGACATTACTGAATCATAGGTTTTAGGTATACGTATCACATTAATAAACTTATAATGCTCATTTTTATTCTACTGATCTGAACTGTTGATGATGATTTTGATTGGTAAAACATGGTGTAACCAAAACAATAAAGCTGTAAACTTGAGAACTGGAAGTACACATTAGTGTTGCTAATTGGACCTCATAGAGTTCGAGGTGTGTTTGGATTGCAGATATTGGAAAAAAAAAAATAAACTAAACTTGAGAGCTGGAAGTACATTTTAGTATTTGTATGTGGTCCTCATAGAGACTGAGGTGTGTTTGGATTGCAGTTATTTTTTTATATAAGAATGTATATATATATATATATATGTATATATATATATATATATCCATCCATCCATCCATCCATCATCCAGTCCTACATTGCCCCATGAGGAGCGTAGGAGCCCGGGGCTAAGCAGTTGGTCCCGGCATTTAAGATGAGAGTGAATATATACATATATATATATATCTATCTATCTATCTATCTAATATATATATATATATATATATATATATATATATATATATATATATATATATATATATATATATATATATATATTATATATATATACATAAAGCTTAGTGTGTAGTGATACTGTAATGTACTACAAATCAATATAAATTTTACATTGAATATGTAACCACATTGAACAGAAAAGATATATTCAGTAACGTGTATATATATGTACGTTTGATCAAAATTTTTACAATTTTCTCCATTCAAAATGTGTAATATCATCATAGAAGTAATGAGTTAAGATCGTGGATTATATTATGAATTATCGTAAATACTGGTAGTCAGATTTGGGTTACAGAATTGTACAGCCAGTACATAGCATACTGCACAAGATGTCACACTGACTTGGCTCCTTACCCAGCATATTTTTTGTATACAGTTTTGGTTGTTCAGTACCTCTTGCCCCCAAAAACAGAGGGATATTTTATTCTAATCCCTCTGTCTGTTTGTCAACAAGATTCTGGAACAGTTATTTGAAGAATCTTCATTAAAATTTTTCAGAATGTTGTTATTGACCCAGGATTGAAGTAATTAGAATGACAAAAGCACGTTGAGCTACATGTACTGTACTCAGTCGTACTTTCCATACATAAAGTGCTAGGTGTTGAAAATTGATTCTGGTGATATGGAGACTCGCATCTGTAGTGTTGAAAAAAAAATTAATAAAAAAATAAAAGAATTCCTTAATGTGGCAGAGGTGAGCACTCTGCTGAATATATTTTTAATTGTATAACTTTTTTCAGTAATATGACAGACAAAAGCATATTGTTGTGAATATTATTTTTCTCTGCAGGGAGGATGACCAATTGCCAGGGTTGAAGAGCTTGAATGAAAAATTGACAGCATACTACAAGAAAGTAAAAGAAAGTCAGAGAGAGCCACCTCCCACGTAAGTTCTCAGTTCCAAGACTTTGGCTTATACTGTAATTCCAGCACAATAATTCATTGCACAACTCACATTCTTTGTTTATGCATTTTTCACAATAAAAATAGTAATCAGCACAGAAACTCATCAAATAACACACCATAGGGCATTATTAAATAGGTTAGGATATGCAGTGAAAGATCAGGGTTGATGCTACGTGTGCTGGCATACATCTCAATGTAACACACATTTCTTTAAATTGCTTATGCACTTTTAACATTTAATGCATACAGCTACACCTTATCTCATTATTGGGTACATTTTTAATGTGTACTTATTTTCAGCCTTCAGTATAAGTTTTCTGGTATTTGAAAGTAGTTTATCTTTCTTGTTGAAAGTTAACTCTTACTTAAAGCAGTTTTCTTATATACTGTACAGTAGTAATATTTAGGAACACATCTGCAGTGTCAGGTGAGGAAGTGCCATCCATGATTATCAGTGTCATTGCACAGCTAACTTACCTAGGACCAAACCTTAACTGTCACTTTACAGTTGACTGTTTAATGTTATAAAACGAGATTTTACTGTTGTGCAGGTATCTCACTTAATGGGGGGTTACATTGCTGAAAGCTGTTAATTTTTGTTGATTTGATGTTTAACAAGTATAATGTATGGTGGATTCTTTAGGATATGTTGCAGGGGGTCCAAAAGGTTGACAATATTGGGGTACTTTTATCTGACACAAGTCCAAAACCAACTTCACCCTTTGGCTGCGACCTAGCATTTCTCGGTCATTCCCTAGGATGCGGCCTAAGTCCCCCCAGAATGAGAGTGCTAGTTATAACTTTGTTGCTACTTTTTTAATAGGAAACTACTGTGAAGTTTCCATTGCTTGCTGTAATGATGGTCAGAAATGCACCTTTCTGAAAGAAGATTTTCATTTTCTGAGAAAAAAATGCAAAAATAGTTAATTTTTGGTGTTGTCTTATTTTGCATCTGTAGTGACTTGCTTTGCTTACACTTTGCTAAAATACATTTCAGAAGCATGACCATGCCTGAGAACCAATGTACCTTTCATGAGAGTTCATATTTCAGTGTTCAATAAGCCCCATTATGAGGTATATGTCATTCAAAACACTAGCCATCTTGGGTAAAACAAACAAAACATGTTAATCAGTCTTTTTATTTTATTATTCAGGTTGTTATTGTTATTCAGGCTTAGCTACTCTTTTCTACAACAGATGGCAGAATATCCTAGGTTGGTGCACAGCTCAGATTTGAGGGAATGCAGTACAGAAAAGTTTTTTGTCGTTTGTGGACAGTCGTCACCTGACATGTCATGAAGAACGATTAATAGGGTGACCACAGTCACCTAATGTGACCAGAGGGTTAAGGAAAATTCATAGCTACCTAATGAAAACACACACACTACCACTATAAACCAGTAAATGAATATACAGTCATCCCTTAATTTTCATGGGGGCAACATTATATGAACATCAGTGTGAAACAACTTTGTCAATACACGTTACCAACCCCCAGCAGGCCCGCGGAGCACCTGCCAGGCTGTTAATTACACTCATCACAAAAAGTATTGCAACATTCTTTCCTCTGGGATTGGGATAAGGTTTTGAATGGTATTTTATATTTTCCTACCCCTGAAATTCACTAATTATTGTTTGACTGTACTTGGCTACTCTCCAAGATTCATTCTCACACTTTGCTTTCCAAAAGCCTTCCGTGCTCATGGAGTTCCAATCACGGAGGGTGCATGCGCTTTGTTTCCAGCCCAGTCCACTGCTTAAAAAAATAAATAAAAAATAAGATAGATTAAAATGTGTACCCCCTAGTTTTTTGCAGTCCTTGCTCAAGTTGCCTAGGAGGAGCATGTCATGTAAGGAAATGGTCAGAATCCTGACCTTACAAGAAGAAAAGGTCCCTGTCAAAGAAATTGCCAGACTGTACTGTATGTTCAACACTGCAGACTGAAAGCTGCAGTAAGTGTCCTGCCAGCTATTCATTTCCTGCCGTAATATCCATGCTCCGGTTGACCACATATGACTTCTAAGGCCAGAAACATTCTGAGGTGAGAAGTACTGAAGACTCCTAGCATTACAGCAACAGAATTACAAAGAACTCACTCCGATATCCTGGGAATGTAACGCACCGCATCATTCAACATAATCTCTGAAAAAGAAAATTAACTGGTTTGTTGCTATGATGCCAGAAAAAAAGCACAGGCTCATCTTGAATTTGCCCTCTTATATATATGTGAGGGAGTAGGCTGTAGCATTAGCCAATCAAGGTGGTATTCCCAAGGGGAATGGGAATGCTAGTACTGTATTGTAATAGGACAAGCTGAAGCTCTTGTTTCACTAGCCATGAGAATATCCTGACTATCCCTCTTTGCTGACCTTTTCAGTATGACACTGACATGGAAAGTAGGCCAGCTTACTCTTTCAAACACTTTTCTCAATGTCATGCACTACCCTACATGCAGTTTACATATCACATAATATACCCCCCTAGGTCACGGGGGTTGATGCCAGCAAGGACATGTGGCCAGAAGACTTTGCCCTTGCTACCTAGGGGAGGCATGATGTGGGCTCCGCCAGCATAGTTTTTGGGACAGGGATGAGATGGGGCTTGCATGTGTGCTAGAGGGTACAGGGCATTGCAGTTCCCAGGCTGCTGCGTCTGCCCAATACAGAGGGGCCCAAACCTGGGAGTATCCCCCGAGGAGGCTGTTTTATTAGTGGGTGTGTAATGGCGAGACAGTTACGCTTCCAAGACGCTCTTGAAGGTTGTCCTTGTAGCCATCCAGGCAGAGTGCCCTGAGGTCACTGCCACAGCCACTGGTCATGGCTGGTGGGCTATGGGTCCCAGTTCCCATGCCAGGACTTTGGACTGTGTAGATGGGTGAGGCCTGTGGTCTGTCTCTCCCCCTGTTTAATTTTAATGACATGGCAAAAAATTGGAAAAAGTGGAAGTCCGATGATACTAAACCATCCAAGGGGATCAGAGTATTTATCTATCTATCTATTGCCAGACGCCTCAATCCCGTTTGGGGTGGCCACAAATAAATCGCCTCCAAGACGCCCTGTCCCCCACCATTTCACTGCCCTGCTCCCAACTCACACCTCCCTCTCTCATATACCTCTCCACCCCATCCCTTCATCTCGTCCTTGGCCTCTCCCTCCCTCTTCCCCCCTCCACCTCACTCACATACACTTTTTTCGTCAGTCTTTCACCCTCCATCCTCTCCACATGGCCAAACCACCTCAGTGTGTTCCTCATAACGCTTCCTATCACATCCACATCCACACCACAACGCTTCTTTATATCCTCATTCGTCAGCCTGTCTCTCCATGTGACTCCACAGGCTCCTCTTAAATAACTCATTTCCACTACTCTCACTCTTGACTTGTGTCCTTCCAACAACGTCCAAGCTTCGCTTCCATACGTTAGAGTTGGTATCACAATACTGTCATGTAGTAACTTTTTCACTTCCATGCTCACTTCCCTGTTTCTTATCACTGCTTTCAAAGAACCAGCAACCTTTCTTCCCTGCTGTACCCTTTCAAGCACTTCACCCTCCAAACCTCCATCCTTACTCATCACACTACCCAAGTACTTAAATGTACTCACATTTTCCAATTCCTCACCATCCAACCTCCCGGTACATTCACTGACTTCACCTCTCTCAAAGACCATCACTTTACTCTTCCCTACATTCACCTTTAGATTTCATTTCTTACACACTCTCCCAAACTCATCCACCAAGCCTTGCAGCTCCCCTTCGTCTTCACTCCACAACACAGTATCATCTGCAAACAACAGTACAGGGAGTCAATCCATGTACAGATTGAACAACCATGGAGACATGACACATCCCTGTTTCAACCCAACTTTCAAAGAGAAAAATTCACTTAGTTCACCATCCACACGCACTGCAGCCTTCGCACCATCGTACATACTCTTCACAGCATTCAGCAACTTCCCATCTACTCCATATATTCTTAACACTTTCCACAATCCTATCCACCCTGTCATATGCTTTCTCCAAATCCTTGAAAGCTGCATACAACTTCTTTCCCTTCTCTAGAAACTTTTCCACTAAAGATCTAAGAATGAATATCTGATCTGCACAACCTCTTCCCTTCCTAAAGCCTCCCTGTTCTTCTCCAACTAATTTCTCTGTTCTTTCTCTAACTCTGTCAATAAGTATCCTACCATACACTTTTCCCATTATACTAAGAAGACCAATGCCCCTATGATTACCACACACTTCTTTTTCCCCTTTTCCTTTGTACAAGGGAATAATTATACCTGACTTCCAATCCTTCGGCACTCTACCTTCCTCCCAGGCCAATCTGCACATCTTCCACATCCATTCTACTACTATCTCTCCCCCATGCTTCAGCATTTCACCACACACTCCATCAATTCCTGTGGCTTTCCCCGATTTAACTTTCTTCATTGGTTCCACAACTTCTTTCCTACTGATTTCTTCCTATCTTCTCACCTCCCTCCTTCTCCCAGCCATTCCCCAGCCACTTATACTCGCATTACTTCCATCCTCTATGTTCAACAATTCCTTAAAGTGTTCTCTCCATCTGCTCCCTTTTTCTCCCTTCTCCACTAGTAATCTACCATTTTTATCTTTCACTCCCCTGCTAACTTCACTTCCACCCTGTCTTACTCTTTTCACCTCTTTCCAGAACATTTTCTTACAGTCCCTCCACTTTACACTCAAATTCCCTCCAAATTCCTCATCCACTCTCTTCTTACTCTCTCTTACTAATCTTTTCACCTCTCTCTTTCTTTCTGCATATAACTCTCTCTTCCGCCTCTCAACTTCTTCCATGCCCCTATTTCTCATCCATTCATTGTATGCTTTCTTCTTTTGTGCCACAGCCTGTCTCACCTCTTCAGTCCACCACGCTGTTCCTTGCACCCCCCTCCGTCTTCTCTTCCTTCCACACACTACATCACATGCTGCGCATATTTCTTCTGTAAATATCCTATACACACCTTCCACGTCTCCCATCTGCTCCAATTCATATTTGCCCAATCGTTCCTCCACTTCTCTCTTATACTCTGCCTTTTTCTCATCCTCTTGTAACCTTTCCACTCTCCTTGCAACTACTCCTTCCTCTCGTCTTTCCCTTCTTCTATTCCTCCATCTTACTTGAATCCTAATTCTGGTCACCACCAAGTAGTGGTCAGAAAGTCCACTCCCCCAACCTCTATAAGCTCTTACATCCATTACACATCTTCGCATCCTTTCATCCACACACACATAATCAATCATTGCCTTCCTTTCATTCAGTTCACCACCCACCCTTCTCATCACTTGCCATGTATACCTGTGGATCATTTTATGCCTGAAGAGGGTATTGGCTATCACCAACCCCCTCCCAGCACAAATGTCCACTAACGCAATCCCATTCTCATATATCTCAGCAGGCACACCCTACTCACCAACTATTCCATCCACCTTCACATTCCCAACTTTACCATTCATATCACCGATCAAAAACACTCTCTCATTCCATCCAAACTTTTCCATGCACACTTCTACATTTGTTCAGAACTCTTCTCTCACTCTTCTAGCACGATCTTGCGTTGGTGCATACACACACACAATCGCCCACATTTGTATTCCAACTTTCAACTTTACCCACACAATCCTTGACCCAACTGATCCATACTGTCTTATGCTCTTCTTCCATCTTTTACTCACAACTATACATACTCCTTCCTTTGCCCTCTTATTCTCACCTACTCCTGCACATATACCCCATCCATACTCCCATTCTCTCACACTTTCTCCTCTCCATTTTGTTTCAGTTATTCCACATACATCCACTTTCGCATCCTCAAGCACCTGGACAATCTCTTTTTCTTTCATCTCATCATTCGCTCCCCTTACATTCCACGTTCCGATAACCATGTCCTTTGTCCGGTCCTGGGTCGTCATCGTTTGGTCAGTCCTTGTCCGAGGCTTATTGTTTGTTTTTTTAGTTAGTTGTTTTCAGAGTAGCCTCTTGGAATGTGGGTAGTTTGAAGAGTAGAGCATGGGAAGTGGTTAAGGCAACAAGTTGGAGGTGGGTGGATGTTGGTTGTGTACAGGATATTAGATGTAGAGGAGGCTCAGTGAGAATGATTGCCGGGAGGGATTGTCAGTATAAGGTATTTTGACAGGGAAGGGCAGATGGATATGGTGGTATGGGTGTGCTGGTTAAGGAATTGGTGGAATATGTTATGAATGTAATGAGAGTGAATGAAAGGATTATAATAGTTAAAATTTTCTTCTGTAGGCTCACATATTCATTTTTATTGGCGTATGCTCCACAGGCTGGCTTGGATGATGTGGAAAAAGATTGATTCTGAGATGACTTAATACATCTGGTAAGTTGTATGGGGGATGATGAGATTGTAATTTAGGACAAGGACTTAAGTAGTCATGTAGACGAAGCAGCTCAGAAATATGAAGGGGTGCATGGGGAATGTGCATATGGTACAAATAATGAGGAAGAGAAGGATACTTGAGTTTGGGGAGGTAATGAACATGATTGTGTGCAACACATGTTAAGAAAAGTAAGAGTAGGTTGATTACATAAGAGTCTGGGGGAAACAGTAGCCAGATAGACTATTTCCTGGTCAGGAGGGCTGATAGGAGGTTGGTGAGGGATGTTAAAGTTGTAGGGAGCATTAAGTGTGTGCAGCAACACAAATTATTGATGTGTGACATTCTGCTTAAGGAGCGGGTGATAAAAAGGAGGACCTATGCACCTAGGAGGAAAATATGGAAGTTGAAAAGCCAAGCAGTAAGGGATGCCTCCTATATCGAGATAAATAGAGTGGTGGCTTAACAGGGAGCTGTTGACAGGGGTGTTAATGAATAAAACAGAGTTCTTAAGAACAAGCTCCTGAGAGTTACTAATTCAGTGTGTGGATGGACAAGGAGCCCCTGAAGACATAAAGTAACATGGTGGGGGGATGAGGGTGTAGAAGCTGCAGTTAAGGAGAAAGGAAGGCTTTTCCGGGAATGGGAAAGGGTTGGTAACAAAGAAGAATACTTCTGCTAAGCGTTGGGCTAGGAAAGCGGTATAAAGGGCAAAATCTGAGTCTCGGAGACTTGTACTGGATAATGTAGATGATCTTCAAAGGAAAAATATTTTTAAGATGCAAATCAAATGAAAGGGGGAAAACAGGGATATCATAGATGAATGATGAAGGAAAGTTAGTGGTAAACAGTGAGGATACGAAAGATGCCTGGAGAGAGCATGATAACTGGTTGCTGAATGAGGAGTTTGACTGGAACAGGGAACATTTGGAGTCAGCAGATCCAGTGTTTGGCCTTTGGCCTTTGATGCTGCTACTGTGGGCAGGGTAACAGGCAGGATGCTGGTGGGGAAGTTGGCAGGTGTGACTGAGTTGGCTACTGAAATGCTGAAGGCCTCAGAAGCTATAGGAGCAGGGTAGGTTACTGATTTGATATGATTATATATGAGTGTGTTGTCCCAAATGATTGGCTGAAGAGTGTGATTGTAAATGTGTATAAGGGGGAAAAGTGATCCATTGGTAAGAGGAAATAGAGAGGCATAAAACTTTTGGATCAGGTAATAAAGGTAATGGAGAGAATTCAAGAAGGTATGATTTGAGAAAGAGTGAATATTGATGAGATACAGTTTGGGTTTATGCCAGGCAAAGGGACCACTGATGTCCTATTAAGTGTTTGACAGCTTCAGGAAGAATATATAGGAAAGAAAAGGAATCTGTGCTTTGTTTTTATTGATTTACAAAAGGCCTTCGATAAAGTCCCCAGGGAGGTAATGAAGTGGGCAATGAGAAATCTTGGGATCGAGGAGTGGCTGGTTAGAGTTTGTGTGTGTGTGTGTGTGGGGGGGGGGGCATAGGCTTCACAGCCTGCTCCCAAGGTCCAGTAGTCTTCCTACATACCATACACCTTTACATGTCAGCACTTTGGTGCTAACACCCACCGTCCATATTGAATACATGCTAGGGTTGTCTCATACAGGATTGGTGTATTGGTATTAGTGGTGGGTATTTTTACATGTTGGCGGGTCTTGTAGATGAGTAAAGCCCGATTTAATGAAATTCAAATCTTTAAACTGTTCCCTGCCCCAGCCAGGATTTGAACCTGGGTCCGGTAGGACTGCAGGCCACCTCTCTTCCTATTGAGCCACCGCCTCCCCCGGTTATGGCTATGTACGTGGGTGCTCGCACCCAGGTAAGAATGAATTGAGATTTGGGTGATGAATTTTCCATAAATGCTGGTGTGCATCAGAGGTCAGTCTTGAGCCTTATTATCATGGTGCTTGAAGCCCTCTAACATGACTTCAGGAATGGACTCCAGTGGGAGATTTTGTATGCCAATGATTTGGTGTTGATTGCAGAGATTGAAAGGGAGACGGAGGAAAGATTTAGGAAGTGAAGAGATTGTATGGGCCACAAGGGCTTGAGAGTAAACAAGAGTGATGGTATCTAGAGTTGATTGTGGCACTGTCAAAGAAGAGTGGCAATATGCTATTTGCCACTAGGGCATAGGAAGTAGTTCCATCTTGTGCAGTGTTTGTGATAAGTGGGTGCATAAGAAAAGTAGCGATATTAGATGTAGACTGCAAGATAATATTGTACTGATTTCATGTGTGCAATGTGTGTCAAGTAGTCTCTTGAGCGTGTTGAAGAGTTTTGTTACTTGGAAGACATGTTGTGTGCTGGAGGTAGGACTGGAGCTAGCTCTGTGGCTAGAGTGAGGAGTGGTTGGAGGAAGCTCAGAGAGCTGTTGCCTCTCCTGATATTGAGATGGCTTTCCCTCCATGCTAAGGGATCTCTCTCTGTGCTAAGGGATCTTTGTATGTGGCATGTGTTTGAAGTGTAGTGCTGTATGGTAGTGAGACCTGGGCAGTACAGGAGGAGAACTTTCACAGGAACAAATGAACAGAAATGACAGTGGTTAGGTGGATGTGTAGTGTATCCTCGAATGTGATGCCTGGGGGGGCTAGGTTTATGATAGAAGAGGTAAGAGGAAAGGTGGGACTGGAGTGTATTGGTGTTGTGATGAGGAGAGATAGATTGAGATGGTATGGACATGTGGAGAGAATGGAGGGTGACAGTTGTGTTCAGAATGTGAGAAATGTTAACACTTGGGGTAGGGCTAAGAGAGGCAGACCAAAAAAAAGACCTGGGATGAGATCATTGACTGTGACCTCAGGGATAAGGGTCTGAGTAGGGAGGCTGCCAGATATCGAGCAGCATGGAGAGCTGCCATTAGGTGACCAAGGCCTATATATGCAAGCATGTTGGAGCCTTTATAAATGAAACAATATTGCCCTTGGACAGCAGAGCAGTGGGCACGTCATGTGGTGCGATGAGAGCTCATTCTAGTGTGCTAAAATTGCGTGGTGCTGGGTGAGGCGTCCACTCACTCGGCAGGTATGATCATGAGTACACCAGGAAAACTGTGAAACATCCAAATTATTTTATGATTTGTGGGCTTCTTTTAGTGGTATAATGGGGAGAAGTAGTTTGTATTTCCTCCCACAGAATGTTTAAAAGAACAGTGACTGATATTTGCAGGTGTTAGAACATTATTTGCATGTGGTTTATGACATTCATGGTTGTAACATCTTAATGCAGGATGGTGCACTGTATCATTGGTCCAAAAAAGTGCTCAGATGTTCAGCTGATAACAATATTTATTATATGAAATGGCTGTACAATATTTATGATATGTAATGGCTGGAAAACAACCTGGATCTGATTCCAGCTGAAAATGCTTGTTCATACAAGAACAGAAACTTAATTTGGAGGATACCTCATCTGTGCTGCACCTAACAAAAGCCATGAAGCAGATGTGGATGCAAGACTAAAGCATAGAATACTTTCAGAGTTTGTTTGATTCCATGCCGAATGGTCATACACAGTAAAGTCTGAACAATCAGATATTAACTAAGTGGTTAGCAATAACTTAAAATGTTTTTTTTTTTTTCCCACCATAAAATAATTGTTACAAAAAATGGAGTATTGCAATCATTTTTGGAGTGGGTGTAGTTTTAGGATTATCTAAGACATTGCAGTGCTGTACAGCACCAGTGAATGCCAGAATCTACTCATTTTGAATGTATTTTGAAATGGATTAGCAACATATTAGTCTACTTAGGTCAAGTGTAGGTAGAATACATTACAGTAAGTGTATTACATGTGCAATACACAAGAATAAAGCAAAATGTACGGAGGTCCAATACTCAAGTTTGCCTCCAGGGCTGTTGTGCAATAGGAGGATCCACCAGGCAGATGACTGCAGCAGCAATGATGATGACTGCTGTTACATAGATGATGATAGCCATGCAATTATTGATGATAGATGAATAATGAAACATAACTATGTTATGATGAGCATACATGGCCTCAGGCTCATTCTTGTTGTCACTCAAGGTGAATGCAAGTAGAGGCGAAGAGGTACAATTTGCACTTGAGGTGGGTCCATCTGCTACAGTTAGGGTAGATTAACTCCACTAGGGAGGAAGAAGCAACAGCAGGGTCAGGAGCATCAGAGATTTCCTTGACCCTCTCAGAAAATATGGCAGTTGGAAGGTGATTCTGTTTCCTCATCAGATCCTCCATAGTCGTTTTCATTCATTCATTCATAAAGTATCCAACATGCTTGCATGCATTGGCCTTGGTCACCTGATGGTGGATGATCATGTGGTATAACATAGCTGCATCACTGAAGGCAAACATTACAGCACACTCTTGTAATGTGATCGCTCTGTATGAGGTCTGTCCACAAAGAAACCAAACTTTTTAAACAGTGCACCAACTAGCTGGCTTAGCATGATCACAACAGGAGCGCTGTGCAGCAGTGACTTTGAGCTTTTGTCTAATGCTAGCCTCATCATGCCATATCACTCAGTTATCGAGGTACATATGCTTGAGTGAACGTGGATCACTGTGCTTGTGGTGATTTGTTGGAAGTTGAACAGTGAAGGATCTTGAAGAGTAATGTGTTTGTGTGAAATTCTGTTTCACACTAGGAAAAACTTTTATGGAAACTTTTCAGCTGTTGCAGCAGGCTTATGGGGAGGATTGTTTGAGCCGTATGCAATGTCACAATGAGTTACAACAGTTCAAATCTGGAAGAGCATCCACCAAAGACGATCCCAGATCTGGATGGCCTTCTTCGTCAAGAGACGATCATCACAGAGAAAGTGTGTGCTGTGATCTGTGGAACTTGTTGCCTGGCTGTCCGTGAAGTTTCCGAAGAAGCAGGCATTTGTAAAAGTTTGTGCCACACAGTTTTAACCAAAAAGCTGAAGATGCATCATGTTGCTGCAAAATTTGAGCCACTTCTGCTGATAGATGAGCAAAAAAAGAACCCTGTCACTCAGTCAGGAGCTGTTTGATTGTTCGAATGCTAATGAAAACTTTCTGAACAGAATCATACCAGGTAATGAAACATGGATGTACATTGATGTCGAAACAAAAAGGCAATCATTGCAGTGGGTTGGAACATCATCACCAGGATCAAAAAAAGCACATCAGTCACTCAAATGTGAAGGTGTTGTTTATTGTCTTTTTTTTATTGGAAGGGCGTTGGTCATCGTGAGTTTGTTCCACGTGGTGAAACAGTCAATGAAGAGTTTTTCTTGGACATCCTGAAGTGTTTGAAGGAGGCAGTGGGAAGGAAGAGGCCTGAGACATGGGCAAAAAAACCTGAATGCGGACCCCCACCCCACCCCGTGCAGTTGAAATCCACCCGGAAAGGTTGCCAGTTTCAAACAGTAAAAGAGATAGAAGAAAATTTGCCAAGTGCACTAAACACACATTCACTCAAATGTGTGTACCTCAATAACTAAGTGACATGGCGTGATGCAGCTAGTGTCAGACTAAAGCTCAAAGCTACTACTACACAGCTCTCCCATCGCAATCTTGTTGGTTTCTTTTTGGACATACCTTGCATATCAGATTTTTCTTTCATTATAATTGTCAGTCCATGATGCGTTAATCTTTCCAGATTATTTTAGTTTCATAAGTTTTTGAAAATAATATTGAAAATTACTGGCATGAGGAGGTCTGAATTCCATACTGTCTGTTCATCATTTGTTTCTTTATCGCTCCATCAGGAGCCTAGCTGTGTGGGAATTAATTACTTAATGCAGATATTAATAGTGAGACTGACAAGTTGCTCCTCTGTGACATTATGGAAGAACAAGATTCCAGCTGCCCCTTTGATTTACACCCATTTGAAATACCTTAATCCACTTGACAAGCATCCATATGTTGGTTAAATGGTTACCCCTGTACATTGTACAGTAAATGGTTTCCATAGTACTGTAAATGGTTTCCTGGATTAAAGAAATCCATTTGGCATGTCAACTTATGTATTGTCACCCTACATTAAGTGATTAGATGGTAAGTGCCCCCACTTGTTAAATGTTTTTTTTAGTAATCCCCCATTTACCTGACACTGCATTACCTGACATACTTCATTATACAACAAGCAAAAAATCTGGCCAAATTGTAGTAATACTGTTTCGGCCCTCCCCCTATTACCAACAGTGTGCATGGAAACCAAATTTTTCAAATTGCCAGGTGCTCCCTGCATCACCTCTGTGCCACTGATAAAGAGCAAAGGTCATTGGCTGCTCCTCCTGTCACAGATATGAATGATTTAGTAAAACCGAGAGAAATCCTGGTAGTCAGAGGGATGAAGGCACTAGATTCATTTGAGTCCTGGATAATATTCAAGCTAACACCAGATAATTTTACACAGCTGACAACAATCCTACCAGTTAACCGTGTGATCAGTTGTTCAGCTGCATTTCCTCTCTGTGTAATAAGGGATACCTGTATTCAGTATATTATTATGTATGTATGTGTGAATGTGTAATGTATTTTGTACTCTGCATTATAATTATATGGAGGTTGTTTCATCTGTACACTCCTGTTATGAGAAAATTATCAACTGTTGGACAAAGCTAGAGTACTATATCTTTCATATCTTGAAGATCTAGTGTGGAGTGTATGTAAAGCAGTCAGTCTGTGTATGAGGTAAAGGAACTGTGCATTAATGACGGTACATGTTACATTCTCCATTTTTGTTCATACATTATGATATATTTACTCTGGAATTACTTGCTGTATCTTAATCAGTGTTAATTCTGTTTACAGTGACAAGAAAAACAAGGACAAAGTGCCGCCTACGAAAGAAGGGTAAGGCTAAATCTTGTAATTATTGATGTATAGTACTACTATAGATTTGACTGTCATATATTTATATTATATATGGATGGATGGATGGATATATATATATCCGTCCATCCATCCATCATCCAATCCTACATTGCCCCATCCGGAGCGTAGGAGCCCGGGGCTAGGCAGTTGGTCCCAACATTTAAGATGAGAGTGACCAGCCTCACTCATCCCTGAGTGGCATTACATGAGCAATCAGCCCCAACCACCCCTTGGAAATAAACCTTCACCGGCTCAATCCGATTGGAGCGCAATAATTACCCACTAAACCACCAGGCGCCAAAATTTGGTATATATACAGTAATCCCTCCAATATCCGATATAATAGAGCCAAAGGCACATCTGGATAGTGATCCTGTCCAGATATTGGGCCCCAGCCTCCTGGACTTGTACTTATGGACCGTAACTCAGAAAAACACCTATACAACTCCCTTTGGACATGCATTGCACCTATTTAAGACCCAAATCACACCAATAAGGGACATAAAAGACTGAAATAAATGCAAAAGAACCATAAAATGAGGTTTTAGAGGTGAGTTTATACAATATTAAACATTCTGGGTACTTACAAGTCCCTGGCCCCTGGACTGGTTTGAACCGCCAGTTTGCAGTCCACAGTTAATCCTCTGCACTCTAAATTCTAATTTCTTAACACTGCACAACACTGTAAATTCCCGTGTGTTCTAGTGGCAAGGTATTGCAGTTTATTCACTGTTTATTCACAAAAAACAAGCACCTGTGGCTTGCACTGCTATAAGAATCTGCTCTCGATCGGAGTTTGGCTGTGACTGTTGATGATGGCGGGGTAACAGAGTTGCCAGATCGTGACGGCCACATTACCAATCTCCTCAACTTTCAGTACCAAATTTAACTGTTCATTACCAAATTTGTAAAGCTAGCATATATTCTTCACTAATTATATATACAAGTGGAAATACATGTAATCACTCTTCGTATAATTAACACCATGTTGATTATTTTCACGCTATGTAGGGTAGCAGATTAATCAGAGAGAGCAAACAATCCACCATCTCCATCCTGTGTATCCTCATACATGTGAAAAATCCATTTGGTAATGCATTATTCTGATTCATTACCAAACGAATTTTTCATTACCAAATTGGCCCACACTTGGTAATGAAAAATACCAAATGGCAACCCTGACAGGGGAGGGGGGAGGGGGGAGGGGGAGGAAGGAAGGGGTGAAGGGACCATGGTATAACAGCTGTTTGGTGCCACGCGGCAATTTCAAATTACGGGAGGGAAAAAAGTCAGATTTTTTTCGAATTTTTTGGAGTTTTTGGCCCATTTTGGGAATATTGGATCCCGAGACGATTATGTCCGGTTAGTGGGGATGTTCAGATATTGGGTGTTCGGATATTAGAGGGAATACTGTGTGTATATATATACCCCCTGGGGGTAGGGGGGTTTCAAGAATACTCCCTCAGTATCCCTGCTTGTTGTATGAGGCGACTAAAAAGGTTGGTGGTGGGTTAGTGCCCCACCCCGTGAAAAGAACTAATTAAACAAGCAAATAAAGCGCCTCGGACCAGGACGGACCATATGTTGATGACTAAGGAACGGACAAAGGACATTCTGAGGGTGGGGACATGGAATGTGAGAGGAGTGAATGATGAAGTGAAAGAGAGAGAGATTGTTCAGGTGCTTGAGGATGCAAGAGTGGATATACAGTAATCCCTCTACTTTCCGGACATCCCCACTTACCGGACATAATCATCTTGGGATCCAATATTCTCAAAATGGTCCAAAAAAAAAAAAAAAATCCTGCCTGTAATTTGAACTTGGCGCGCGCGGCGCGGGACAGCTTTGTTGTGGTGCATCATTCCTCCGACATCCGCTAGAGCACCCCTGCATCCTCCACACTTACCGCTTGTCTCTTGTCGTGAGTGAACACTCGTCATCATGGCTGCCCACATGCTAGCTTTTGTGGTGGTGCCTTACCTGCTGCAGGCACTCCTGCTGCTCTGGTGCCTCTCCTTCGTGTGTGTGATGATGGCCCCGCCGCCTGAGAAGAGGAAGAGAGTGGTATTGACTCTGGAGAAGAAGCGGGAGATGTTGGAGAAAGTAGATGAGGGATGGTCTTCGTCACGCATCCTCCATGAGTTCAACCTGGCCCGATCTACTTTGTTTGATATTAAGAGATCCCGAGACAAATTCATGCAGTACACGGCTGACTTCTCGTCGAAAAGCAAACGCAACGTGGAGAGGAAGATGATGTTTACTCCCAAGTTTACTGAAGTCGACCGTCCCACGTTGATTTGGTATCGACAGCGACATGCTGCTGGTGTGATGGTACGTGGTACGGAGCTGAAGGCTGCTGCTGAGAAGTTCGCAAGGCTTCACGACGCCCTAGACTTCAAGGCATCCGCGGGTTGGCTCTTTGCGTTTAAGTTACGGCATGGCCTTACCAACCGTAAGTCTCATGGCAAAGCTTTGGACACTAACGAGGATGGAGTAGAGGAGTTTCGGCACAAGGGGAAGGGCTTGATTGACAGGGAGGGCCTCACTCTCGGTGAAGTCTACAATGCTGACGAAACTGGTTTATTCTATTGCTCTTTGCCTATGAACACTCTAGCCGAGGAGACGGAGAAGCGTGTACCTGGCCGCAAGCTCTCCAAGCAACAGCTTTCTGCTTTGTGTTGTGCTAATGCTAACGACATGCACCGGCTTAAGCCTGATATTGTTGGTCGTGCAAAGCAGCCTCGGTGTCTTCCTGGGGTGATGGATGTCCTTCCTGTAGTCTGGTACCATTCCTTGAAGGCATGGTTCACAGCCCACATCTTCAAAGACTGGTTCCACCGCCATTTCGTCAAGGTCATACATTACCAGACGGAGAAACTGGGAATCCCACGCGACCAGGTAAAGGCCCTCCTTCTCCTCGACAATGCACCTGCCCACCTGTGCGACAAGGACTTGGTGACTGAGAATGGCCGCATTAAGTGCATGTTTCTGCCACCTAATACTACTGCTTTCATCCAACCAATGGACTAAGGAGTGATTGTGGCAACGAAGCGCCTATACCGACGGAAGTTCCTGGACGAGGTGATGGTTGTTCTCGAGGACGAGGTTGAGCACAGGGAGGGACGGGACACACGAGGCCAGCGGACTTTCGAAAACCTTCGCTGCTACAACATCAAGTCTTCCATTTACAACTGGGCCAGTGCATGGAAGGAAATCCCTGTCAAGACTCTAGAAAATGATTGGTCTCGTCTGCTTCTCGGAACGGATGTGGAGTACGATTTCCTAGGTTTCGACGTGGATGACTTCCATGCACATCTACATGCACACGGCAACAATGTTGATATGGATGAAGTGTGTGAGTGGTTGGATGACGACGAGGGCGATCCTGGGTATCAGACCCTGTCTGATATTGATATCGCATCTTCAGTTGCAGGTGTCAGTACCCAGCTTCAAGATTCCGACGAGGACGGCGATGATGATGCGGACTCCTCTCAGCACGACACAACTCCAGCCATCCCCAAGCTGAGCACACTACGGGAACACCTAGAGTTCGTTCTGGACTACCTGGAACACCTGGACTGCGACAGGGAAATGGGGCCCTTGGGACTTGTGGAGGAAGTGCATGCTTTCATGCAGCGCATCATAAATCGTCAGAATTGTCGTTCCTTGCGTCAATCAACAATTGACAGCTTTTTCAGGCCTGTGACCCCTGCTGTGCCCAGCCCTGGTTCCACTCTGTTGCCTCCCCAAGACAGGCCCTCATGCTCTGAGCCACAGCCCAGCACATCAGCCACGGTGGAGTCACCGCTCGACGTGAGTTTGCGTCTATCTTCCGAGTCGTCTGCAGTGGGTACGCCATCACCACGACCCAGCAACGCACCCCTAGGTCACCTGCCAGCAATACTCTCAGACTCTGACAGCGATTAAACAGCAAGAACTTCTCCACTAGACCACATGGGAATTTAGTGTTGTGCAGTGAAAGAAAAACAGTGCATACAGTATTGTTAAGAAATTAGAAATTTGAGTGAAAAGACAAAATTTTTGGACTAAATTTAACGTAAATAAACTTGTGATTTGTTTTGAAATTGGTTTTATGAGAGGAAAGACTTGAAGTGCAGAGTGCAACATTATTAAGTTACAATGGAGCATAAGAGACAAGAGTGCACAGTGTGAAGGGAATGTACTTTTGAGTGCGAATGACTAAGTCAAGTGCAAGACTTCATGAACAGTGTACTGCAAGTGGTTCAGGAAATCCTTCTTACTGTCAGAGTCTGAGAGGAGGCAGTTATTCATCGAGATGGCCATGGACTTGCTGTAAGTATGCAGAATGTTTCATACTGTACTGTACTGTATTTTCCATACTATACTTACCTCAAACACCTCATTTCACTCTTTTATGTCCCTTATTGGTGTGAATATGTAGTGTCTTAGGTGCTATGCATGTGCAGTAAGGAGGTGTTTTTCTGAGTTAGGCTAGGTTAGGTCCATAACTACCAGTCCAGGAGCCAGGGACTTGTAAGTACCCAGAATGTTTAATATTGTATAAACCTACCTCAAAAACCTCATTTTAAGGTTCTTTTGCATTTATTTCAGTCTTTTATGTCCCTTATTAGTGTGATTTGGGTCTTAAATAGGTGCTATGCATGTCCAGAGGGAGTTGTATAGGTGTTTTTCTGAGTTAGGGTCATAAGTACAAGTCCAGGAGGCTGGTGCCCACTATCTGGACAGGACCACTTTCCGGACATGCCATTGGCTCTATTACATCGGATAGTGGAGGGATTACTGTATGTGGACTGACTGAAACTAAATGGAAAGATGAAAGGGTGAGAGAGTGGGAATATGGTTTAGGTAAATGTGCAGGAGTTAATGAGAATGAGAGGGCAAGAGAGGGAGTATGTCTGATGATATGCAAGAATTGGAAGGAGAATATAAGAGAATATGGAACAGTGGGTGCAAGGATTGTATGGGTGAGGATGAAAGTAGGTATACAAGCGTGGGCAATTGTATGTGCGTATGCACCGACAGAGGACCAAGTGGCAAGAGTGAAAGATGAGTTTTGGGCGAGTGTAGAAGCATGTATGGACAAATTTGAGAGGAACGAGAGAATGCTTTTGATTGGAGACATAAATAGCAAAGTTGGGAATGTACGAGTGGATGGAGTGGTTGGTCAGTGGGGTGTGCCAGCTGAGGTAGATGGGAATGGTAGTGCTTTGGTGGACATCTGTGCTGGTAAGGGGTTGGCAGTAGCTAACACCTACTTTTGGCATAAGATGATCCACAGGTATACATGGAGAGTAATGAGGACGATGGATGGTGAACTTGTTAAACGAAAGGCAATGATAGACTATGTGTGTGTGGATGAGCGAATGAGAAGACAAGTGTTGGATGCAAGAGTGTGGAGAGGGTGGGGGAATGGAGTCTCAGACCATCACTTAGTGATGGCCAAGGTAAAGCTGTAAAAAAATGGTTGAAGAGACGAAGGGTAAGACAGGAGGAAACAGCTCCTGTGAGAAGAGTGGAGAAGTTGCAAGATAGTGAGAAAATGGCAGAGTATAGGAGCATAGTGGAAGAAAGATTGGACAGGTATGAGTTAGAGCAGATGGAAGGGGTGGAAGACGTATGTAAGATATTCACGGAAGAGATAGGCGCAGGGTGTGAGGTGGTTTGTGGAGTGAGGAGGAGATGCAAGGGACCTTCTAAGAGCTAAGCATATGTCCAGATGCAGAATTTCTTGAGCGTTCTTGTGGACTTTGCGGAATTTCGATACGACCGATAGTAGTTGAATAAATCACACGCACACACACAAAAGAAAACTTATGAGTCAGTGTCATCGCCACAGAGGAGGGTGGGGACTGAGGGAGAAGCTGGCAGGGCATGGAGGAGGGACGGGAGGGGGCAACAAGCAAGGCTGTGGGCAGGATTCTCCTTCTGTAAACAGGCGGATAGGCGCTTTTGCTGTAAATTTACTCGTGGCTTGCGGTCCGTTAGATGCCAAGTGGCCATGCGGAAACACAACTCAGCATGACCTGGGGACTTTCGACCTTTGGTGAAGAGGCAGACGGCTGCTGTCGCTGAACATGTACTCGTGGCTTGTGGTATGTGTTTGATGGAGATGGCAATTGGGAAAGACTTAGCCTCGTTGACCGTGTAATATTAGACATTCGGTGGGGAATGCACACGGACGTTTTGACACCACTTGCGGGTTACAGTTGTATTACTCGGGTGCTGGAGGTTTGTTGGGAGTGGTAGGATGAGTGTGCAACTGTGACCATTCAGTACAGGGCCGGACGGATGTTGTAGCTCTTGTTGTGGTTACAGACTATTTCACGCTCACGGCTCAAGCCCAACGGCCACAATACAGAATGTTTGAACATGTCGGCTGGCCGGTCGGTGTTCTTGGGGACTTCTATGTCCTGATAATAGCAAGTAAATTCAGATAATGGTTTAATTGAGCCACGGCCCAGCATCCAGGTAATGAACACATCCGGATGCTGAGTGTCCGGATAGATGAGGGACTACTGTATATAGTATATACAGTAATCCCTCCACTATTCAATGTAATAGAGCCAAAGACATGTCCAGAAAGTGGTCCTGTCCGGAAAGTGGGCCCCTGGCTCCTGGACTGGTACTTAAGGACCCTAACCCAGCCTAACTTTGAAAGCCACTGAAATAACTCCCTACCGGACATGTATAGCACCTATTTAAACCTATTTAAAACCCTATTCACACCAATAATGGACATAAAGCATGAAATAAATGAAAAGGAACCAAAGAATGAGGAATTAGAAGTGACTGTACCACAGCCAGGGTACTCACAGCACGTTTGTGGCTGCCTTCTCTAAAGGCTTTGGCAGTGGTGAAAATGCTCTTGAAGCACATACAGTAATCTAGTGTTGTGCTGTACTTACAGTAATTCTTTGCACTGTAAGTTATAATTGTTTAACACTGCACATTGCTAACTGCACCACGCCAGTTTCAACCGCCAATATGCACTCTATAGTTAATCCTTTGCACTCTGAATTCTAATTTCTTAACACTGCACAACACTGTATATTCCCATGTGGTCTAGTGGTGAGGTATTGCAGTTTATTCACTGTTTATTCACAAAAAACGAGCACGTGTGGCTTCCATTGCGATAAGCATCTACTCACGATCGAAGCTAGGCAGTAACTGTTGGTGGTGACGGGGAAACAGAGTTGCCAGATCGCAACGGCCGCTTTACCAAACTCCTCAATTTTCATTGCCAAATTTAACTTTTCACTACCTAATTCGTAAAGCTAGCATTTATTCTTTACTAATTATATATACAAGTGTAAATATATGTAATCACTCTCCTTATAATTAACAGTATGTTGATTATTTTCACGCTATCTAGGCTAGCAGATTAATCAGAGACAGCAGACAATCGACCATCTCCATCCTGTGTATCCTCATACATGTGAAAAATTTGTTTGGCAATGCATTATTCTGATTCATTACCAAACGAATTCTTCATTACCAATTTGGCCCACATTTGGTAATGAAAAATACCAAATGGCAACCCTGATAGGGGAGGGGGGAGGGGGGAGGATGGAAGGGGTTAAGGGGTCGTGGTGTAAACAGCTGTTCGGTGCCGTGCGGCAATTTCAAATTATGGGTGGGGGAAAATTGGATTTTGGGGGGACTTTTTATTTTTTTTGGCCATTTTTGAGTTCCAAAGGTCCAGGCCCACAATGTCCAGAAAGTGGGCATCTGGATAGTATAGGGATTACTGTATATAAATACAGTAAAACCTCGATATAATGGACTTCAGCGGACCGGAATTCGCTTTTATCAAGGAACTACTGGACTAAATTCCTATATATCGGAAAAAGTCCGATAAAGCCAGAAGCAGCCTGGACTGCCTGACCACTTCAGCTATGTTCACCACAATAAGGTAAATAAAAGACATTTTTATCAGTGTGCAGTACAGTATTGTTATATATAGTATGCCATTTGATTAATGTACTGAAGTTATAACACAGTACCAGTGGTGGGCAGCACAAACGAAGAAGGATCTTGCGCAATCCACAGTTCACTACTTTGTGCAAGCGCAAGTATGCAATCTGACAAATATTTAGCTTGCGTAAAGTCGCAAAGCGCAAGCGCAAACTATTTGCATATATTTGTGGGAATTACTGTAAAATATTGAGATATTTACATAAAATAGCATACTTTTATATATTATTATTTTCTGTTATTTGTAATTTGCGCAAGTGCGCAATCTAATATTTAGCTTGCGCAATGTCGCTAAGCGCTAGTGCAAACCATTTGCATATATTTGTGGGAATTACTGTAAAATATTGAGATAATTTAATTAAATCAGCATACTTACTTTTATTTATACAGTAGTTATTCTATCTATCTATCTATCTATTGCCAAACGCCTTAATCCCATAAGGGGTGGCCACTGGCCACAAACAAGCAACAAATCGCCTCCATGTCACCCTGTCCCCTGCCATTTCACTGCGCTGCTCCCAGCTCACACCCCCCTCTCTCATATACCTCTCCACTCCATCCCTCCATCTCATCCTTGGCCTCCCCCTCCCTCTCCCCCCCCTCCACCTCACTCAAATACACTCTCCTCATCAGTCTCTCACTCTCCATCCTCTCCATATGACCAAACCACCTGATCGTGTTTCTCCTAACGCTTCTTTTCACATCCACATCCACACCACAACGATCCTTCACTTCCTCATTTGTCATGTCCGTCTCTCCATGTATCTCCACATGCTCCTCTTAAATAACTCATTTCCTCTGCTCTCACTCTTGACTTGTGTCCCTCCAACCAAGCTTCACTTCCATACATTAGAGTTGGTATCACAATGCTGTCATATAATAACTTTTTCACTCGTGGAAGGTCAAACAGAGGATTGAGCAGGCTGCGAAGCAAAGGAACAGGGAAACAAAGGCTGTGATGTTACCAGTTATACTTTTAACTGCATTTTTGCAAGACATTTAATAATTCAATATAGATATACAATTGCATGTGTAATTCCTTACAAAAATCATTAAAATATATTATTTAGATCAAATATCCACGGCCTAATAAATTAGTTGGCTGTGGATGTTTGATTTAAATAATATGTTTTAATGATTTTTTTAAGGAATTGCATATGCTACTCTTAATAAATAATGTATTTTTAATTTATAATTTACTAATAATAATAATTTTAAAAATATTAAAATACACTTTCTCTGTTGAAGCATTTTAAGAAATGCTACTACCTTCCGTCCCTCCTGCCCCCCCCCCCCCAGCAAAGCAGAACCCGCACGACTCGCCCGAGCCTCCCCCATTCCTTGTCCAGACGTACGGGAAGCTTCCAAGATCACTTGTCCCTTGGATTGCACAGTGTGCAATCCAGAGGACAGGTGAGCAAGGCAGGTGCACAAGCGCAACTAAATTTGCATTTGAGCACCTGCCTTTTCATGTGCGCAAGCACAATATTGCGCTTGGTCTCACGCGGTGCGCAATTGTGCTTTGCGCAAGTGTTTGCACACCTGCCCAGCACTGCACAGTACAGTACCACAATGGTAGTCAAAACAGTTTAAAAACCATTCATGCTATCCGGACTAATGTCTGATATATTGGAGAAAGTCTGGATTAGCAGAGGGAAGTCCGGATGTCACCTTTATCAGAATTTCACATTTTTCGGAATGGTTTGGACCCTAGTTAGTCCATTATAGTGAGGTCTTACTGTATGTATATATTTGTGTGTGTGTGTGTGTGTAAAATGTATTTATTTTTTTTCATGTATGTTGTATTCACTTGGGAAAGAGTCACATAACATACATGTGATAAAGTGACAGAGTTTTATGAAGATTCTTATTTTTTTAGGCACTTTTTTTTTTTTTTTTTTTTTTTTTTTCCAGAATTTGCATAACGTTTTACATGATAAAATAGAACTCCAAACTATTTAATGGATATACATTATTGCTTTTATATGGTATATTAAATATATTATTAGGTGATGTTAACTGAAGTTTGTATGACATTCTCAGTCATTCACTTTCATTTGCAGAGACAGGAAAACCAAGGATAAAGTGCCAGCAGCAAAAGAGGGGTAAGCATAACCAATAAATTTCAGTCAGTCATACTTTGCTTTTATGCCTTAAGATAACAGTAAACAAGTGTCAGTACCATTCTTACAATAACGTTGTAGCTTCTTGTAGTGTGTTTTGTAGATCAGTTATACATATATTAGACTCGTGGACGAGCGGTTGTTATATGTGAGTAGTTTTGTAAGTAGATAATCTTCGTTCCCTTTTTTCATGCAATGATAGGAGAGGTAAAGATTAGTATGGGACTATTTTTATTTGTCTTGGAAATATTAACAAAGTCTCTCACACGAGTGAAGTATAAATTAGAGTCCCGTGAGCCTCCCTCCCTCCCTCCCTTCCTCCCTCCCTCCCTCCCTCCCTCCCTCCCTGCCAGTTCTATGGCCTGTCTCCCTCCTGATCTCAGAATCCTACATTCTGGTGTAGCAGGGGTCGTGTCACGTGTGTTGCACTGTTGTTGAAATGTTCTAGAAGCCTGTGTGTGTGTGTATGGTCACGAGGCACTGTTCGTGGGCCATTTTGCTGGTGAGAGGTCCTTTTGGACCCTAGGTTTGACATTGACCTAACCTCTAGACTATATATGTATGTTGCTAGCTATTATGTATTAAGTTATTTTAGAGTCCTGACACCATGATGAAGTAACAGCTAAAGTAGTAAATGTGTAAAGGCAGTGGAGAGTAGACTGGCACCAGGGGCGTACCTAGAGATTTGGGGGCCCGGGGGACTAGGTTCTTTTCAGGGCCCCCCCTGCAGGAGGGGGGCCTCGCAAAGAACCTAGCCCCCTAATTCTCAAAACTTGTCTAATATCTCAGCCGGGATTGTCAGAATGATAAATATATATATTTTTAATTATTAATTAAAAAGCTTATAAATTTTTAAGGCTTTTGGATGCCCCCCTGAACTGGGGGCCTGGGTGGCAGTTTCAAGCACCCCCCCCCCCCCAGGTATGCCACTGACTGGCACAAGGAAGAGAGGTGGCCAGCCCCATGAAGGCATTGATATGAAACAGTGGACAGTGTATTGAGGTTTCAGAAGGACTGCCCACTTTAATGTATGGGTATGAGACTGGCAGAGCATGTGTCTAAAGAGGAAGGACTATGAAAATGGGAGTGTTAAGGAATACACGTGGTTCACCTAGAATGGACAGACTAAGATGCGTAGTCCTTAGTGAAAGATGTGGATGAAATTTTGATAATAGGTTACAAAGGAGTGAGCTTAGTATGAACATGTAAAGGGAATGATTGTAGTTAGGTTGGTGATACAGGTATATTTTGTATGACTGAAGGTGGGAGGAGGCATAGTAGAAAGTGAAGGGATATGTTAAATGAGTGTGAAAAAAACAAGATACAGAAGTTGATGTACTTAACCAGTGAGTTTCATTACAACAAAATTGCACTGGGGTGATGTTCCAGGCTAGCATTCTTATGCATTAAATTGGCAGTAATCATTAACCCCTTCACTGTAAGGACATCTCATATTATATTCTTCCCACTTCATAAATTTTTTTAATTCACATAAGAAAGACTTTCTGAACTAGAGGATTTAGATATATGAGCCTTCATTAACATTTTCACTGCAGGAGATCTCCGTAGAATCACTGTATATCAAATTGTCTGTATGATAGCCAGAATGAAAGTAAGAAGGATATCCTGAAGTTGAAGGAGTTAATAGCTTTACAGTAACGTGACACCATGGGAAAGAGTTGTCATGAATCTAATTTGGTCATCCATCTTAAATATTTGCCATTCCTGCTTTATGGATTAACTCCTTGAAGCCACTGACATTTTTGCAATTAATTTTTGCTACGAACAGATTATTTTATTCATCTTAGACCTTTAGCTGTGAAGATGTTAATGAAGAGTATGTCTGACATCTCCATTTCAAAAAGTTTCTCCAAAGCTGAAGAAGATCATCAGGTGGTAGCAGTAATAAAATTAGAATGTGTCATTGGAGTCACGAGGTACAAGTCAAGAACACAGGTATCTCCAGACAAGTTAGTTCAACTGAGGATAGACTTTTCAGATGGAATGGGTCAGATATAGCCTTCATTAACCACTTCACTGCAGGATGTCTTCCCAAAGCTGCATAAAATTGTCTGGAAGTAGCAGGAAATTAGTGAAAAGTGTATCATCAGACTGAAAAATAACTGCAGTGGGAAGGGAGCGAACTTACGGAAATGCCTTTTGCTTATCGTTGCTAGTGCTGCAACAAATAGAGAACTTTGAGGTACATTTTGGGTTGTTTTATTTTGGTAGAGCTGTTAGTAAGTAATGATTGTGGCATTCATGCTACAGTTAAAATTCTAGTAGTCTCTCTCTCTCTCTCTTAGGAGTGGAGGGTTGCACTCCTGCCATCAGATGTTCTGACTACAATAGTCTAGCCTTAGGCCTGTATACTGTACTATGAAAAGGATAGTATAGAATTAGTAGTTACCATTTTATTTACTTTGGAATTAAAAAGCTAGACAGTCATGAGGCACTATTTAGTAATGCCATTTAACCATATTTATGAAGTACAGTCCATTCAGATCTTAAGAATTCAGAAGCATATTTTGTTGTTGTTGTTGTTGTAGTTGGGGTATAACTAACTGTCCTCAGGAATGTCATATATTGTCAGTGATAATGTTTTCCATAATTCCCATCCATGATTATTTTCAGATTGGCAGAGAAAGGTGATAGTGTTTCTGAGATGATGAAAGTTATGAAGAGCTATGAGCAAGGATTTCGACTAACTTCTAAGCTCAAGACAAAAGCAGCTAATGCTCCCAGTGTAAGAGGAGTTCATCCAGTTTTTCAGGAAAGTGATGAAGAAGACGTATTTGATCAGCCTGCATCATCCATCATTAAGCAGGATGTTTCCCCCACAGTAAGTAAAGATGCAACCAGTAGCACATCTGTTAGTTCTGAGATTAAAACTCTTCCAAAAGGTCATTCAAAATCACCAGCCAAGGAAAAGATAAGGTCACCTGTTCGGAGTGGCCACAGGTCACGCTCACGGTCATGCACACGATCACACTTGCGATCACATTCACGGTCTAGATCTAGAAGCAAGTCAAAATCTGGGGGGAAAGATAGCTTTAAGTCACACTCCCAGAACTATTCACGGTCACCATCAAAGAGTTATACAAAATCCAGAGACTCCAGAGATCGCTCACGAAGTAGATCTCCAAGATTTGGATATTATCAGTATTCACGCTCTGGGCCAAGAACACATATTCACTCAAGACATAGTAGGGAAAAGGACATTCCATATGATGGTGATCGATGGCGCAAGTCAAATGTCAGAGGGATGGCAAAGAAGGACTTTAACTACCGGCCCCAGGGACGTGGTCAGTTCAGTTGGAAGAGAGATCACAGAGATACTAGAAGAGGACACAGTAATGTAGATAGTCATGATTTGCCAGAGCCTCTTAGTGATCAGGAGCGAAAGGCAGTAATTGAGGCAGCTAGGCAAAGACTAGAAGCTCAAATCAAGTTTGGAACTGTAGACTGGGATGAACACTCACCTCATCCCAAACCACAGAATAGGTTTGAGTCATCCTATCCAAAAACTCCCAGTAGATCGGAATCATCACGTCCAAGAACACCAAGTAGATGGGATTCATCTCGTCCCAAGACTCCAAGCAGCTGGGAATCATCTCGTCCAAAAACTCCAAGTAGGTGGGATTCCTCTCATCCCAAAACTCCAAGTAGATGGGATTCATCCCATCTGAGAACTTCAAGTAGATGGGATACATCCCGCCCTAAAACCCCAAGCAGATGGGATGTATCTCATCCCAAAACCCCAAGTAGATGCAGTGCCACTGAACCTAAAACCCCAGGCAGATGGAGGTCAAACAGTTTAGAGCGCATTGAGAGCAGTGATGAGGACAGCCAACCTCACACTCACGGTAGACCATCACCAGACAGAGGTGCAAGATTTGGAAAATGGGATAGTGATGAGAAAGGTAAAATTAGAGGTTGTAAAATTGGTACATCACTATCAGAAATGGAAACATTTGTTGAGGCAGCCAAACAGAAAAAGTTAGAAGAAATGAAAGAAAGAAACAAAGAATTTCTTAAACCAAATGTTGACTAAGTTAAATGTTAAGATAAGTACTTTACAATATGCTGCAGTACAGTGCTCAGAAATCATTTAATATTCATCAGTAATGCATGAATGTCCAGTGTTCATACTCCTGCAGATGTGATATGCATACAGTACTCTTATTATTCGATTAATAAAGTACTTAGTGTTATTGTTTTTGTTTTCTTTTTATACTAAACAATAATTGTCACCTTTAGTGATAAAATAAAATAGATAAATTTGATACACAAACTTCATTCTGTGTATATAAGAGAGTATGGGGACTATACAGTATGTTGTGCCATGAATTATTCAGAGAGAAGAATTACTGATATGCCAACATAGTGCATGTGTTTATTAGTATGATACAACCATTTTAGCCCAACTTGGACCTTCTTCCGATTTAAATTTGACCAAACTTGTATCCTCACAATAAACAGAATTTCGGTACTGGTATGTGGGTTATAATTTTTTTATGTAAAGTTTATTGTGTAACACCCTATGTATCTGCATCATCATTATTCTAAAATTTTTATTTTTATTCCATGTAATAATTTTGAATTGTATGAAACTGAGTTATTTAGTTATGACAGAGGATCAAAAAGTTATCTACATTTAGTGACCTGCTGTATAACCTCTGAAATATGATATTGTATATTAACTGCAATGCATTATGCCGATGTAACAGTTTGTTAGTGTAAATATTGTGCTTACTTTATACATGGGTTATGTATTAGGGTGTCCATAGGTTTGGTGATTGTTCTAATGTATAACTAAATTCACTTAAACTCTGAACTAGTATTTTAATGGATTAGTGAGCATCAAATGGTGTCTGTGAGTTTATAAACTTGTAAGAAAGTACTGTAATAAAGTATGAAGTAAATTAATGTATTGTATGACTTGTTTATATCTGGTACAACTTGAAAGAAATGCATGATGAATAGGATGCAGTTGAATTTGACATGAATAAATACTTTACAGCAGTTTTATATTCATCCATCATCCAATCCTATGTTACCCCATGAGGAATGGAGGAGCCCAGGGCTAGGCAAATTGGTCCTGACATTTAAGGTGAGGGTGACCAGCCTCAATCATCCCTGAGTGGCATTATGTGAGCAGTAAACCTCGACCGTCCCTTGGATATAAACCTGCACTGGCTCAATCCGACTGGAACGCCTTAACTCTTATCCAATGGGGGTTTCCCGCCGTCACCCACTCCGCCTTGTGGGGAATTTCCAAGATTTTGAGAAGAATACCCTTACATCAAACCCTAATATTTGCCAAACTATAATAGCTAGAGAAAACAAAAACATAAGACTCACCAACTGTTCCTCTTTCCAGTGAGGGTATCCTGAATTCTCCAGGTGGTCCCATCGATGAGTAAGGATAAGTTGAAGACGACTGGTTTTACATGTTTGGCGGGCTAGTTCCGAGCACACGCCATTGGCTGTGACCTTGGACTCGCTGGCTAGCAGTGGCAGCACTGACCAGAGTGGTGATTGTAACACTGCCCAGGCATCCTTGGTTGGAATGTGTAAGGTTCCATTCATTTATCGACTTCTCCTTACTCACCATCCTAAGGATGAGTCATCACCTTGTCCATGTGGCTCCCCAAAGGGTTTTCCGCCTGTTTCATAGTGCCACTATGCCCTGTAGGTGTGTGGGAAAGAAAATCGCTCTTTTTTTTCTTTTTTTTTTTTTTTTTCTGTACTCACTTCTTGCATCAGTTATAATAATTTCCCTTTACTACAACACTCATACTTGCACTTGACACAATTACGGGTAATCGCACTTTGACAAGTAAATGCTGTGGCTGTTTCATGCAATATGCTTGAGTATGAGGTAATTACTTGCACTATAATTCAGACTGATTTTTACTAATCAGGGGCATCGTGAAATTCTTACAAATGTTATATACAACTTACATTATATGTACTTAACATCACAAATATGTTTATACTCACATATTCAGCACTATTTTCCTGAGTATTGAGTGAAAAAAATGTGGTTATAGCCAGCGAGGTAATTTTCTTTCTGGCCCGCTCACAATTGGTTTTCTTTCATGTAAAAGGGAGGCTAACTCAAGGTATTTCCAATAATAATTTCACCAATATCCAATAAACAGTAACACTTATTGCACTGCACTTGTAGAACTTATTATAAAACACTTATATCATAGCACTGACTAGAAATCACTTATAATATCCAACATTTCACTTTTTTATAAAAACACACACTTGTGCATACCTGTATACTCTTTACACTTTCCCACACACCTGTTCAGTAATCACACTTGGAGTGATACTCGCAAAAACATTTAGGGCACAGGGGGACCTTGCACTCTGCACATTGGTAGGCTGCCTCTTTTCGTGCTGGGGGACGGCATTTGGTCATGTTACAGACGAGGCACCGCCTGTATGCCTGCGGACCTGCTGTGGTACGGGCAGTCTCTACCAGCCTGTGCTGCCAGAAATACTCAGCACAGCTTAGCCCGTCTGCTGTAGCCGCTGTCCCCCACCTAGCACCTGGCACCTGTGCAGCTGAATGTTCTTCAAGGAGTTCACGTGCAAGCTCTCTCTCAAACTCTCGCAGAGAGAGAGAGGTTTCCTGATGACCTCCTTGAACAGTATGAAACTGTTCAGGACGACGATATCAAGAAGGTGTAAAAACGCCTTCTTGTACCACCTGCAGGACTTACGTAGGTAATCAACCTCACCAATTTGCATGTCCGATTTATCAACCAGCCGCATGTTGACACTATAATCGTTGACAGCATCTGGCTTCAACACGGGTTTCCTGGTCCTGTAGTCTGTTTTTCCAGTTTCCTCGAACACACCCTTATGTACTGCTGACAGCATGTTAACCCGTATCTTGTCATGCCAGAGAAGGGCTAATATGTTGCCACATTTCTTGGTAAGAAGGGCTCCTTTCTTAGTATTTGCTGGAAATACAGGTACAGGGAAATTCTTTCTGTTTGCTCTAACAGTTCCACAGGACCCAGTACCATGTTCAAGCAAATACTTGGTCAACACCAGGGCAGTGTAATAATTATCAGTATACAGAATGTGGTGCCTGTTAAAATACCTTTCCATCAGCAGTTTCATGACTGATGCCGAGAAACCGTGAGGATTGTCACTAGGTATATCAACATCTGTTGGCGAATAAACTACCACATCAAGCACATATCATCGCAGTTGCAAAGGACAAAGAATTTGAGGCCAAAGCGGTGATGTTTGGATGGCACATACTGAATAAGTGCCAGACTGCCCCTGAATAACATAGCGACTTGTCAATTACCACTTTCTGAAATGGACGAAAAACCCTGGAAAATGGCTCCTTGAGCATTGTTAGGATGGGTCTAATTTTTCACAACCTGTCATTTGGTGCAGGCCCATAATTTCTCTTGAAATGGAGGAACCTTAGGATGGCCAAGTACCTGTCACAAGCCATATACTTACCGAAGACAGGCATGCCCACAAGTTCATCTACCGACCAATAGTCATGGAGCACATGTTTTCTTACATGCGCCATCAACATGGTAAGGGCTAGCCACACAAACAACTCCCCCATCTCCACAGGCTGCCAGTCCCTCATGTGCGTGCTTTTGCTGGCAGCCACATCCAGCCACCGCCCACACATAGCCTGGAGGAAATTTACGTCTTTCACCAGGTATTGCATTACTTCATTCGTGAAGATTGCCCTGAATATACTGCTAATAGTCCAAGGCCTGGGGGAAGCTCATCCTCCTGAACACCTGCTCCTTCGTTGTCAAACACCGGCACAGATGGTTCAAATCCTGCTCCATCCTCCCAGACAAAGGTATCCACTTTACCCATACCTGGTAAAGTGGGCCATTTACCATGTGCAAGACATTTTTTCTGCGTGCGTGCACACCCACGGGCAGGGGGTGAGGGGGAAGGAGAGGGAGAGGTGTGGGAGGTGGGGGAGTAAGCGGGTGATGACTCACCTGACATGGGCCTTCCCTGGGGAGACGCTCAGTCCTGAGTAACACCACGTGGGGCCCATTTGGAAAATTCCCCTCCTGAAGGGTCCAGTTGTGGTGATTCTGCCCTTGAGGTGCTCGGCTGAGATGAAGGTAAATGTTCAAGGGTAAGACGTTGGCAAGCAGGCGGTGAGCATGATGGTGAAACTGCTCATTGGTGTTTATTTCACAGATGACCACCAACTTCACGCACACCTGCCCAGTGTGCTGGGTCATCTACCTCCTCCTCATCAGTAAACTTGTCACTGTCAAAGGCCGTGCCCTCCTTCTGCCAGAGTTTGAGAGCCTTTTCTGGCATCTGAGAGCAGATAGGCGTCAGAGGGCAAGAGAGGGCGCTAACATGATAGCTCCTTCTCTCCTTTTAGGATGTGCATTCACTAAGTGTCCATGTGGACACCGTGTCGTCCAAGGCACGACCGATGGCACTATCACTGAACCCTTTCCCTGGCACTAAGGGCGGAGGTCAATGAGGTTATTGGCCCTGTGCACAGTGGTATGGAATCGGATGATGACAAAGAAGAAGATATGGCTCCTCACACTACCAGTGCCATCTACAGACCAAGCCATGCATCTGTGGGGCACCTGGGGGTCCTATCTATCCTATTATAGGTGCCATAGAAAATGGTCGAGAGTTCAAAGGGTGGCAGGAAGGTGCTTGTGGTATATCCCATCAGCCGGTGGTGCTTTGTGCCTTGAATCACAACAGCTATACACTTCAGTCTCTTAGGGGTTAATTATCCACCACCAGGTGACATAGTTTGGTTAAATGGTTACCACCCTTCATAGTAAATGGTTTCCTGGTGTACAGGAAACCATTTGGCTTGTCACTTAGTGTAGAGACACCCATAGGCAGAAAGAATGGGAAAGAATGAAGAAAAGAAAGACTGAAGAGGGAGTGTAAAGTCACCCGTAGGCAGAAAGAGGTGGATAGAATGAAGGAAAGAAAGATAGAAGAGGAAGGAAGGATGAGAGGAAAGGGCAGATACCCAAAGCAGCATTACATCAAGTGAGTGGATAGTGAGTGCCCCCATCTACCACTAAACAGTTTTATAAAAAGTTTTTATCTGTATGTTAATGCAGGTATGAAGATTACAGTTTGTGTGTGGTAGGTAGGAATGTCCACCAACTACCAATCTGATGTAATGCTACCTACAAGTGTCTGTACTGGGTGACAAACCTGTCTGCTTGCTGTATATCAGGAAACTATAGTGCTAGGAAGGTTGATCATAGAACCAGCATTATACCCTTGGATTAGGGAGAGAAAGAATGCAGCCACTATATCATTCTTTTGAATAAGCCAAAGGGGAGAGGGTTATGACCAGAAATCTCTTTGCTGTCTCATATTCTACCTAAATATGGTACATGTGATCACAGATTGGGGTTTTGTGCTTGCCCATTGCCCAGTACTACCAGGCAGGGTTATATGACTGTGTAGAATGTGGTAGTTGTGAATGAAGAGTAACAGAGTAGATGTAGTTAAGGTATTTTAAGATGAAAAACGCAGTGCAGTGTGTTGTAGAAAACAGATTGTGGTAGCACTGTGCAAGGTAGGAGGAAAGGTGCAACAAGTATAAGATCTGGTATGGAGATGTGTGGTTGGATTAAAAAAGGAGTTGGTTTGGTGATGAATGACACAAGACAAAGAGAAAGTAAAGATTCTCATCTGTAAATATTTCAGGTGACAAACAACTGTACTTACTGAGGAAATGTCAGCAAAGAAAGAAACAGAAGCAGCCGGCCATGCTGCTTTGTGATGTATACGGCACACTGGTGCCCTAGGGCATAGGGAATAATATAGAGCATCTTCAGTATGTTACATTTTTAGAGATGTTGCTAAGTCCCATTTTTGTACATTCTTAGATGCTTTTTCCTACAGCTACAGTTTTTAACTATCACAGCCCCAGAACATACTCCTGGATACAGGGGTGGAACTGTAGAATGAGACTGAGCCCATTGGAGTCAGCTTGGGAACTGAGAGGACAACTTATCATTCCAAAAATGGATCTTCAACCAGTACCACATGCTATACTGAATGCTGTTAGGTGTACATGTCAGACTAATTACATATGAACATGAAGCATTTGTAGTAAAATCCACCTTGGCATGAAGAGGACTGTAAAGGTGTGAGCTTTATTCAAGATTCATAGACTGGCCTCAGCAGTATTGCAGAAAAGAAGGTACAGTAGGTTCGCAATATAGTAATGATTGTTGCCTAGCTAATTTTCTTCTTTGCCACTATAGATTAAACCCCTTTTTGTACTACATGGTTACCTACCCAGATTTTATTATATGATACAACGATGAGTCTGAGAAAAATAAACTGAATGATTAGGCATTGTTACTTTCATTTTTTAGAATGCCAGTTAGCTGACAGTCAAAGTTCTGCATGTTGATGTCAACCACTCACCTTAGCATCTCCTATACAACTTGTTCCATGCATTCTTGGCATGTATTGCCAGTGCTTTCACACAACCGTGAAGACATGCACAGACCACCTCCAGCACCAAAAAAATTCCTCATACATTCACTATTGAGGAAAGTGTATAGATTGTCAGTGAGCTGAGGAAATGAGGTTTGTCAGCTTAGACACCGCTGTGTCACTGGCTGTGAATGTGAAGTTTGGGTTAGAAAAGTCCTCTGCATATTCAGGTGACTTGTAATACACATCTTAGAAAGACCATATATGTAAAGGTGAGGAGAAACACTTGTGGAACAGACTGGGATGTGAAATTTGTGAAAAGTAAAGCACTGTGATAAAAAAAATGCTGAATGTAGAGAGAGAAAAATGTGGAGAGCAGTTATGGAAAAAAGTAAAATACACTGAAAAATAGCATTTGATTGTGAGTTTGAAATACAACAAACTCACAGTCATCCAGCATAATTCAAACAACCCCCACACTGGATATTGCACAGGTACCCCCAGTTAACTATCCTTTTGGTGTCGAACCGGTTAATTTGTTACTATCAGTCTCAACCCTCTATCCTAAAAACTTTCCTACAATATTACCCATGAGTAAAAGATTTAAAATTAAGCATACAATACAATATAGTATTGATATAGTACAGTAATACAGTACCTACTATATTGGAATATAATCATAATCATACTGTACTCACCTAATGTTGGCATCGATGGAGGGTAGAGCAGCACACCATGTAGTACAGTGCACTTAATTCCTAGTGGTCTAGTGGTGAATGGCTTCCACAAAGATTACTCCAGCTCCACCACCTCAAGCTCTACCGGTATCTTTGCCAAGGTGCTGGAGTAGGCACCAGAGAAGAAGTGGCAGAGGGTGTGAGGTGCAGATCTAGTGAGGTCTCTGACTGTGGCGAGAGCTCGGGTGGTGACACCACCCTTGAAGAGGCTGAAGGGTGAGATGATGATGCTGTGGCAGAGGTTCCTCACTGTGACACCAATGGTGCTGGGCCAGAGGTGGATGGCCAAGATGGTGCCTGGCTGGGATGAATGAGGCCAATGTGAGGAGGTAGAGGGCTGGGGTGACATAGGCTGCTACGACAGAGGACGATGCCAGAGGTCGAAGGCTGGGACAACAGAGGACGATGCCAGGAGGTCACAGGCTGAGATGACAGAGGACAATGCTAGGAGGTCGAAGGGTGGGACAACAGAGAACGATGCCAGGAGGTCAAAGGCTGGGACGATGAAGTGGTAGGCATCACTGGATAAATATGACATGACAGATTACTGCTTGGTGATCCTTCTCGACTGCAGCTTAACATTTTCATAGCCCTCTTGCAGGTAGGTGGCCATGGCATCAGTAAAGATGGCCTGCTGAATGGAAAGCTCGCAGTTGTCGAGAAGGATGTCCACTACATCACGGACTTGCCGGAGCCTTGGGATATCAGCCACTTCATTCTCAACATCCTCTTCCTCCTCTCCTACAGTCACGGACTCCATGCTTTCCTGGTCAGATATAGTCTGGTACCTGCGGTCTCTCTCATCTACTTCCAGCCACTTGTGGATGGTGTCCTCAGTTACCTGTTCTGCTGCTGCTTCCATCCACTGGATGAGTCCTGAGCTTCGAAGCCAGTGAAGTCAGCAATGGCCTCTTCACCCACGAGGAGCTTTTTCCAACCGTCCTTGGCAAAGTCAGTAATAGCCTCTTCGCCCTTGAGGAGCTTGTTCCAACCATACAGAGAGTTCCCTCAAAGCCTAGTCCCAGTTACAGATCGTAGACTTGAGGAAATACCATTTGAGGTTGGCTGAGGTTCTCTCTTCCCTGCTGTACTTGGGCTGCCTCCTCCTTGCCCTCAAAGATAACCGTCACGTCTTCCATAAACTTCTTCTGGTACAGCCGCTTCATCGCCTTGATAATGCCCTGGTCCATCAGTTGCATGATGGTGGTTGAATTAGGGGGCAAGTACATGACCCTAATGTGACCTCCAACTCCAATCAACTCTTTCACAGCAGGATGAGCAGGAGCGTTGTCAAGGAGCAGCTGAGCCTTCACTTAGTCGCGGGCAAGGCCAAGACTCTCTGTTGGATAATGAATAATCTCCTTTGCAAGATGATTGTAGAACCACTCATTGAATATCTTGGCTATAAACCAAGCCTTCAGCAAGTGGAAATAAATCACTGGGAGACTATTCATCAACTTCTGGCCATTATGCATGCTCCACTCTAACGCGTTTCAGACAGCAAACCTGTTGCATTAGCACAACACACACTGTTTGCTCACCTTATGACCAGGTATCGACTTCTTGACGGCCAAGGTATTAGCCAGGACAGACCTGAAGAAGAGACCAGTTTCATCAGCATTATAAATCTGATTGAGACAAGCCTTTTTCATCAATCAGGTTTTTAAGCTTTTTGCAAAACTCAACTACTCCATTGGTGTCTGCATCCAAAGCTTCACTGTAAATGCTCTTGTTAGAAAGCCCATGTCAAAGTTTGAACCGAGTCAGCCAGCCTTCACAGGCCTTGAAATCTGCAATTCCCTGTTGCTCAGCGAACTTGGTGGCTGCAGCCTTCAACTGAACAAGATGCACAATGACGCCATTGTCACGCTATTGTCCAAACCACTTCAGGCAGGCCTGATTGAGTTCGCCAAAGTGTGGCTTGGCCATCATTTTGTGTTTTTTCCATTGAATGGTCATGCCATGTTCATCCTGGAAGAACATCTTGATGGAGTGTTTGTTCTTCAGCAGATCCTGCCATGGCACATCATAGTCCTATATCAACCTTGTGATGGTCCAGCCTTGCTCCATCTTCTCCATGGAGAAAACCACACAACACCTCTTAGCAGGTGGTGGAAGAGCCATGGGGATAATAACTAGGACCATGCACAAGGCCAACAGGACCTGCAGCAGCCAGGGCACCACCACAAAAGCCACAAACTCAGCCAGTATGCAGAACTAGGGTAGGGTTGTCAGAGCACTATGGCACAGAGCACTTAGGGACCACAAAGTTTGTCACAGCATTACAACAACGAGTGGGGCACCTGGGACCACAGGCAAAGTCACAGCATTCGGGAGTAAGTAGCACGTTGACCACAATTCACCATGCACATTTACATCCTTATTACAGTGCTGTATACATGTACTAGTCAGAGTACTATGGCACAGAGTACTGAGGGGCCACATGGTTTGTCACAGCACCACAGCAACGTGTGAGACGTGTGGCCACAGGCAAAGTCACAGCACTGGGGGGAAGTAGGCACCATGTGAGTCGTAAAATCACAGTGCACATACATCCTTGCTATAATAAATCAGAGCACTAGGGCACGAATCACTGAGAGATCACAAGGTTTGTAACAGCACAGTAACAAGTGAGGCATGGGAGGGCACGGACTAAGTAACAGCACTAGGGTTTAGCCACTGTGTGGGTCACAAGAGCTGGGCATACAGATACTTCCTCGCTATATGGTGTCCTTGGGAGTGAATGAGACAGTGATGATAGGCTCACTACATTGGATGGGCCAGTCCTGCAGGGCACTGTGACTGGCTGGTGCATTGGTGAGTTTTCCCAAGTGCTGATTGGATCCCACGTCTGAGCCAGATGATACTCCTTGCCACTGGAAAATGCACAGGGTCGTGGATTGCATCCCATTTCAGCGCCGGATATTGCCAAATTTCACTGGATACTGTTTTAATCCTATGAGGTTTCAGTCCCGGTCAAATTAGTCTCTCAGATTCACCCCCTTTCACGCTGACCGCGTTTTCGCATAGCAATATTTTTTTTGATCGGTTGGTGTAAATTTACTTTTCATGATAGGATGTTGATTTCGGTGTCATTTTAAAGCTGAATAGAGTAATCCCTCATTTATCCGGACATAACAGAGCCAAAGGCATGTCTGGGTAGTGGCAACATCCGGATAATGAACACTATTCCCCTACCATACCCAGACCCTACCTATACCCAACATTCCTACCTATACTTAACCTATTTGTACGGTGCCTGTGCTTAACCCGTCACGTCCCGAGCCATTTCGCACCTCTGACACCCCCCAATCCCGAGGTATTTTCAAAAAATTTTTTTTTGGCTAAAACCTCCGCTTTTGGTGAGAAACATCGAAAATTCATAGAGAAATCGCTCACCTGGGGTTTAAAATACTCGATCCAGGTACCAGTACCTCCTTACCTGACTGGGTTTTCTAACAGGCTGGCAGTAAAGAAAACGAGTTCTATGGGAGGGTAACTATTTCACACCACTCATAAACGGTATTTATTTATTTATTTGGTACGAATTTATATGTAGTACAAGATTCAAACAGTAATATAGGCATTATAAGCATTGTTTCACTCACTAACTCATCACCATACCTGACCTTTTGCCACATTACCTGATCATTATTTCTGACTGTTTCTTCCTCTAATGCTATGTAAACTTTGTCCTCCACATTGTCATCGATTGGGGAATCACTCTGGCTCTGAATGTCTTTACTGGCCAGGTCACTGGTAACAGGTGAATTGCCGAGACAATGGCGTGAGGGGGGGAGGGGGGAGGTTATGCGGTGTAAGGCATTGTCCCTGCTTGGCATCTTGAAGAGGAATAGAGGAAGGTGTCCCGTGTATACGTACGAAAAATCACGCGCAAAAATTGAAAATTGTGCAAATTAGGGACTTTGAAATTGCACGACGTACCAGTACGTCGCCGGGACTGGCAAATGCAAAATGTTGCAACGTACCCATACGTCAACGGGACGGGGCGGGTTAATTTGGCTGTGCTTTCCAGTCATTCAGGCATATTTAGACATCAAAACACACAAAAGAATATCCAAAGTAATGCTAAACACCAAGAAAACCATGCAGAAAAAAACCTGAAAAACAATAAACTATCTATCTGTTGCCAGACGCCATAATCCCGTAAACGCCCTATCTAAACACTACTGTATGTACAGTACCTCTCATTATTTTGACTTTTTTCTGGTCATTCTGCCATATTTTGACAAAAAATACATAGGGATGTCCAAAATAATTTTCAACACCAAGAAAATCATAAAAAACAAAAAAAATTACCTATACACCACTGTATATACAGTACCCTTTCTAATTTTGGCACTGTTTTCAGGTCAGTCTGACATATTAAGACATCAAAACACACACAGGAATATCCAGTGCTAAACACCAAGAAAATCATGGAAAAAAAAAAAAAATTGAAACCAAAAAACACCCAACCTATAAACTACTGTATGTCCAGTACCCCTCCTAATTTTGGCACTGTTCTCAGGTCAATCTGCCATATTTAGACATCAAAACAAAGGAATATCGAAAGTAACGCTAAACATTAAATGGCGCTTGATGCATCTCCACATTGGACCTGCAGTCTGGCTACTGGCAGTTCCCCATTCAACCTGAACATTGTAAAAAAACAAAAGAAGGCCTTCTTGACCAGCAGCAGACGACTGTATGAATTCAGTGTCCTAATCTTCAGCCTTTGCAGTGGACCGGCCACCTCCCAACTAATGGGTTCAGTACTTCAGTCCTACGAGGGACTTGCCCCAGATCCCAACGAGATCTGGGCCATTGCAGAGATCAACACCCCTGCCGACATCAAAGGAGTCTGGGCCTTCCTCGGTGTAGCCTCCTGCTACAGACATTTCATCAAAAATTTTGCCACCATCACTAAATCACTAAGCTACATTACAAAAAAATGTGAGGCCTTCCACAGGACTACCTCCAGACTCGATGCTTTTGAGATGTTCAAACACCACCTCACCACAATGCCAATAATCGCATTCCGTGACTACACACAACCCTTCAGGCCGTACGCCAATGTCTCGCTGGTCGAATAGGTGCTGTTCTCATACAAGTTAGGGAAGGGAAGGAGCACAACATAGTGTGCACCAGCTGGACCTTGAACCCATCGGAAGCCAACTGCGCAGCAACGAAGCGCAAATACCTCGGCGTGATCTGGGCATTAAAGCACTTCCGATCATACATCTTGGGGACTCCACCCACAGTAATCACGGACCACCAGTCCTTGCAATGATTGCGGAGGTCCCGCACGACTGACACCCTCTTAGTGCGGTGATGGGAAACCTTAGAGGAGTTTGACTTCAACATATCATACTGCTCTGGCAAACTCCACACCAGCGCAGACCCCTTGTTGAGGCTTCCCCTTAAGTCGCTTACTGAACTACAGAATACGGGGAACAGCCTCCCGATAACACCCTCTTGCGGCAATGGGAAACTAAACTAAAACTGGTGTGGATGCCTCTCAACATCTTCAGCAAGTTAGAGCGAGTAGGGGACCACCTCTACACCCCTTTTGGTCTCATCATCATCAACCCCACGGACGTTGAGGACGTCATGGCCCATCTACACCACGGGAATGGTATCCACCTCAGACAACAGAAGCTACTCCAAACGTTCAGGGATGTCTGCTGGACACCACACCCATCAGCCGTCGCCAGATGGTACTGTAATTGAAGCCTGCCTGGCCTGCACCCTATGGGGAAAGACATTTCCCGGACCCTGAGACCCACTAGACACCTTACAGTTATCAAACCTGTTGGTGGTAGACATCATGGTCCCTCTCTCAGCGGCCTCATTTGTCATTACCTTTGTGGATACATGCTCAGAATTTCTAGCTGCCTGCCCCGCCAAGTTCCATTCCACTACAGCAGTCGCTGAAGTTCTTGTCATTGATGTGTTCCCATACATCGGCCTGCCGCAGGTTCCCCATTTGGACAATGCTCCAGAATTCTTGGGGCAAGCTTGGAAGCTGTTCGGGTACCGGATCTCTGTGAAAGAAGTCACCGTAGCTTCACTAACCCACTCCGAACCAGGCTGGTCGCCCTTGACACCAAGGACTGGCCTTCCCAATTGAAAATCATACAGTGGGACATGAACATCTGCCCCAGAACAGATAGTTTCACGCCCCAAGAACAAGCCTTTGGTGAACCCCCACTTCTAATCCCCTTCCGACACTTGGCCCAGCCGCTGCCCTCCAGCCCCCGCTCCATAGACCCCGTCTCGCATCTCAAGAACCGGCTCTGTCACATGTAACACTGCCAAGACCTGGAAAGACGAGATCCCGAACCCGTGTCAAGTTGGCCAGCAAGTCATGGTTGCTAGATTGCCCCTGGACCACAAACTCCAGAAAAAAACTTATAGGACCCTTCGAAATTACATGCGTGCTAAACCGTTATCTGATCGTCACTAATTTTCACGGTGGAGCCAGGATCTACCGCAGCAGGCATGTCCGATGGTACAACCCCCTCCCGAACAACCAAACCAACACTGAGACCAGGGAAATGAAAACCCCCTTTGTCGTTAAAGCAGATCGCCAACCAACCCTTCGTCTGTTACTCTTAGGCCTATTATCCAGACATTCCCACACACTCTTAATTTCTCACCCCTTCCCTCGCCATCTCAACCCACCATCAGCCAGTCCCCCTCTTCCCCCCAAACCTCATCTTCCTCATCGCTACCCAGCCCTGCGACCTCACCATCGCCTGACTCGCATCCTTCCTCCATCTCATCACCAACCAGCTCTCCTGTGTCACGAACCCCCAGCCCACCACAGTCATCTACATCGTCACCACCCAGATCATCAGCCCCGTGCTCCCCGCCACCAGCCCCCAATCAGCTGACATCTTCCACTCAACTTCATCCCCTTCCCAACTCACAATTACTCCACCCCACAGTGTACTTTCAACCGGATGTTCTCACTCATGTCTCATCTGCAATATCACCTCACCCGCATCCCCACCATCTCCACAACCCTCCCTGACTCCTTCCACAGCACCCTGCAGCATTAACTCAGCCACCAGCTCCACATCCTCCTTCTCACACCCGGTTACTAGGAGGAGTCGTATCCTGGTCTTTACTAGATCAGGCTGGCAATCACCATCACCAAATATAGTCCCTCAGTACCATCAAACCATCTCAACCACCCCTTGCACCTCCTCCAACCTCGACTACCAACCCTACTTCACACATCATCACCAACCAGCAATGTCCCAAAATCAATTCCCTCACAAACACAAAATCCTACCCATCCAGCCACACTCCTGCCTCCACCCCTCCCAACAGTACTGTTGCATCCACATCAACCTACTTCAAGCCTGCCCCAGGGTCAAAGGCTACCATCTGCCTTCCTTCCAGTCTTGCAACCACCACCGTCGCCACCATCTCCTCTATCCAACCACACCCAACCGAAGTCAGAATGTTCATCCGCTACGCATTTTGGATCTTACAAGCTGGATGACAATTGAGGATCCAGAAACCACACCAGTTACCCTCACTCCAGCTCCCTGATCTTTGTCAGGCTCCCCACCAGGGAACCCGACAAATGGTCAGTGTCCTGGTACTGCCTCCTCGAAGACATCAAACCAACTTCCGTCACTGGCCAAGTACAAGTATTCCACCTCCTGCCATGGAGACGTGGCTTAAAAGATGACGGGAGTGACAAAATACCTGGGACAACGAGGACAATGAGATGTACCTCAGTCCCCATTCCAACTGTGACCACAGAAATTCAGCGCGCCGCCAGGAGCCACCACCGGATAGCCACAGTATGTCAGAACCAGAAGGACACAAGAAGCCAATGCACACAGCTCCCGGAAGACCCTCTAGCCTGGAGTTGCCACCCAACCACCACCGCAACCCGAGCCACCAATACCCCTGACAACGAGAGTTCGTGCATCCAGTGCCTGCTCTAAGTGACACAACCGAGTTTGCTAGAAGCAGCTTTGCGATGCAGAAGGATCCTACAGTGTCTGCTAGGAGCTTGCTAGAGGCAGCTTGGCAATGCAGGAGTTCCTGAACCCTCCCATATCTGCTAGAGGTAAGACAACCAAGCTTGCTAGAGGCAGCTTGGCAATGCTAGAGGCGGTGTGGCAGTGCAGAAAGATACCCCCAAGTCTGCTAGAGGCAGCCCACCCAAGCTTGCTAGAGGCAGCTTGGCAACACAAAAAGAGTTCCTGTACCCTTGTGTGTCTGCTAGAGGCATCACAAGCTTGGCAATGCAAAAAGAGTTCCTGTACCCTCCCGTGTCTGCTAGAGGCGGCTTGCCAACACAGAAGGAGTTACTGACCTCGTCCTCAATCCGCGAACTCACTGAGACTAGTCTGGGGACCTGAGGGCCACAACACTCCCCTGAATGAGGCCGACTACCCCACCTTGTCACCACTACTGGAGTGGATCCCCTCCCCTCACACTCTTAAATAATGTCCTCCCACCCCTGGAAAAGGAATCCTGGGACTAACAGACTAGCCTTGCCATCCCAACTATCCTGGGTCCCTTCTAACTTCCCCACTAGACCCACTCAGGGCACACACCTCACTCACCTCTATCCCCAGACTTAGAGAAAGAGCCAGGCATCAGGTCTCCCTTTTTCAAAGCCAGAGTCTTGGCCTATCTCCCCCTCAGACCTACCTTAATTTATTCACACACATCACAACACCCTTTACAGACGTAATGTTGAATCCCAGTCCCAGTCCCAGGGTGTACCCCTGTGATGATCACCCATATTCCACCAGGGATGCCTTTCAAGACCCTCCCCCCCCTCCCAAACCCCATTTCCCATGATTGACCATTTGTTACTCTGCCCCTCTTGTATCAAGGGTGTGTACAGGATCAACCATAAAATTATTGTAAAGCCATCTCTAGTTTATGTGTGTTGAATCTTGCTTTGTGTGTCTCCCGGTTTAGAAGAGCTCCAGCAGACCAGGATTGCCTTAACATAACAGGGTAATTACAATGTGAGCAGATGGGCTGAGGGTCATGGCTCATCAAATGACTATGAGTTAGGTCGTTATGACACAAGCGAAGACGAGCAAGGATGGTCTCCTTTCGATGATTGGGGTGGGCTGATGTGTGCCAGGGAAGAACAGAGGATTTAACACTATGAAGTTTGTTGTGAACCTGTTGGTTCCACAAGAATTGCCAATGATCATGAAAGAGATGAGTTGGAAGAGAAAGCAAAGGCAGGAATGGGGCGGAAAGAGAACCTAACGTAGAAAGTGGCTGTGTGCACCAATGACTCAGAGTAAGGAGTGCATGCTCAGAGCTTGGTCCCTACTTGGGTTATTGGCCAGACTTCTAGACTGTAGGTTCCACCAGCAGGGTTCATTATTTTTTAACGGTCGTGATGCGCCTTTTCATTTCCACTTATAATATTGGAAATTGTCTCAAGTTCCTCCCTCCCCTGGTCCTTTTGATGTTTTGGCCCTGACAATGACCCTGGCATCTCTTCATGCTACTCCAACTCTTGCAATTGTTTCTCACCTTACGCTGACCTCTACTGTTTTGTCAGGTTTACATGCACCAGCCTCCATCTCACAATCCTTCATGTCAAAGCCTGCAACCGTCTGTTCATCATCTAAAATGACACTCAGATTTTGTCCTGTATCCTTCCTTTCTAGCCCTATGCTTGGCAGCTGTTACCACCCTTTTCCATTCCCGGAAAAGACAACTCCAGCTTCTATGCTACCTTATGTCTTGGTGGGCCCCTTATCCATCTACACACTGAATTAGTAACTCTCAGGAGATTGTTCTTGAGAGCTCTGTACTGTTCATTAGCACATTTGTCAACAGCTCCCTCTTCAGCCACCTCTACTGATCTCGTAACCCTTACTGCTTAAAAATACAATGCTGATGATGAGGCCACAATCTGAAGCAAATAAAACTACACAAACAGCAAGGCATTTATTCATTTAAGCATTCTATCAAAGAAGCTAAGCTGACAGGACCGCTGTATGTGACTTGCACAAGGCACTTTCCAATGTATAAAAATATTTGATTTAACTGTTTTAGTAAAAAAGTGGAAATATAACAATATCAAACTACCTTAACTTCATAATACAGTAATATACGTCAATCATAAACACTGACAACTGTATAATCTAAGTCAATAATGGAGACTAGATATTCTAATGCTTAGGTTAAAGTATATTCATCTAAACTAAATTATAAAATGCAAACCACAAGTTTCCAAGATGTTTATCATTATAAAAGAAAACTGGGCAGAAACAACATTACATTTCCTAAACAGTTACTGAGAACTTGGGAAAACATTATCAGTTACTCCAAAAATACAATTTATAGCTGTTACTAGTGTCAACACAAACTACTGTAGTTGTTAATAATTGTTTATAATTTTAAAATATCTTTATACAACCTGTCGTTACATTGTACAGTTATACAAAATCAAGCAATGGTTGTGTTCATTTTTTTTTTTACTGATTACTTACAGGAATAACGAAGAAACTGGGTCTGAATTAATTCACTGTATTCATCCCTGTTTATTTAAATATTGCTGTCTAAAACAACCTTAAATGGCTAATCAAATACACTCTCTTAAAAAAAAAAAAAAAAAAAAAAAAAAAAAAAAAGTATCTATTACACCATCCTTTAACAACAAACAGAAGCTTAATTTGAGATCAACAGTTCTGCCCTTGTTTAAAGATTTGATTAATTTTGCAACTGAGCTGCCCTGTGAAACATTCAAATATTGCATACATAAACCAAACCTAAGATGCACCATAAGCTTTACCCAAATATTAGTAACTTCCATCTTTGGCAGCCGCAGCGTAACTTCGGCGTAACTTCATGCACAGAAACAACTGACTGAGCAGTTATGTACTCTGCTTCACCACTGGGTACAAATCTTCACCTTAAGAACCTACTGAAATTTCCAAGTCTTATATGCTAATGAAAGACACTCCCTTGTTCATGTCTTTGTCCAGTCCAACCTCTCCTAGTTCAGAGGATGAGGTGGGCAACACTGATCCTGCTTTCCACATCAGGCCTCAGTGCTCTCATAATTATTTCAGTTCATATCCTCACACTGGTTTGAAACATGAATTCCCTGGAACCTCTGACAATATGGAAGCTGCTGCCCTAAGATAAAAACAGGACAGGGTTTCATATATGGGAGATTGAATCTGAGACTTTCTTTTTTGTGTGTGGAGGGTACCCTATGAGTATTGCTGTATGAGTTATATATCTCACGGAGTGTTTGCTCTACATGATATAAAGTCAGCAAGACAAGTACACTTACTCTCACTGTATATTACATTCTGAATCATAATACAAAGCCAAAACACTGGATAGTACTGTATATTCTATTTCATAAAAAATAAATAAACTAGGTTACAATCCAAAACTTGTAGTTACTGATGGCTACCAAGCCACACAAAATATAAGGAGACCAATGCTCAGGTTCAGATTCATCATGAGTACAAGTAAAAATGCCTATTTTGCTGGCTTTACTTCTCAGATTCATGGACTCACTTCAGACAATTAATTTTGTTACATACTTTCAGTAGTCTTGATGAGAAAGCTCTGATACTTGCCACAGATTAATTTAATTAACTCAAGATGCTTATTATGAATGCTGCCTTGATCACTGAAACATGACTAAAAACTGAAACTTCTTTTCCAAAACTCATATTACTGAGAACTTAATCCAGCTCCACCAGAGTATATTAACCAGTATCGAAAATCCTGACCACCTACTTACATATTTTAAGCTATGAATATTTGTAAACTGCATGTTTTCTCTATTCCATTACATAACTACAGTAATCCAATCTCTGATCATGTAACATTAAATATTAACTACCTTCTTACCATATTGTATACAGTAAAACCTTGATTTAGTGGATAACAATTCAGTGGATTTGGGATTTAGTGGACAGGTTCTGAAAAACTAAATAAAATATTCATCTGTTTGGTCAAAGATTTCAAAGAGCAATTCTCCCTTCTCCACAGTGCCAAGGCTCTCTCTTAAAATTACTTGTGGCATTGTTATTCTTATTATTATTTCCCCCCCCCTTACTGTTCATAAATCCCTCTCCACCATATGGACAGGAAGGACACTGGACAATCCCATCTTGTTTGCATTCGCGACTGATTCGGATGATGTAAACAGATTTACACTTCCATTTAGGCAATAATAATAATAATACTCATAACAACAATAAAAATTACAACAATGAATTATTGTCTTAGGGGTTTCTTTTGTTCTGTTTATTATCATGACTGCATATGTGTTTACGAGAGGTACTTTGGTGGGGTTTTGAGAATGAGTGGGTATGGAGGGGTTATTTTGCAAACAATGGCAATCACAGACAGAGTTTTACCATTACTGGTCTGCTAAATCAAGGTTTTACTGTAGTGATCAAGCTACTTATGGAGACATTACAAGCGTGCAAAAACCCTACCCTGTGCAGGCAATATTACTACAGTACCACTAAACTCTTATCAGCTCCAAATAGTAACTACACTGGTAACAATGCAACCTTTACTCAGTGCAACTGATATCAGTCACAGGAAAGGACTGGAAACTTCAAGCTATGAAGCACATAACTGCATTCCATTCAAACAATATTTCTGTATGGTAAGGGTTTATAACAGAAGCTTAGAAAAATATGCATGATCATATTTTGTTTCTTCTAATTCCGTAACTACATCCAGATCTAAGGACAAAACTTTCAGAAGACTCTGATACAATATCATTTAGCATAACAAAAGACTGAAGCTTCACAGTATGCCTTCAGAATACTGCCACACTACTAAAATGCAGGTGCAAATAATTACTTTCAAACTGCCTTTCCTAGCAGGCATCAGTAATATGTAATATAACTGCTGCATAACAAGTACCATACTAATAACTGAGGTTCCCAGTACCAAGTCAGTACAAGTACCATAAAGAAGGAAAAAAAAAAAAAGCTACTTTTACATCAATGACCTTTTTCCCCACTTATCATCCACTCACTCGATGTACTGCTGCTTTGGTTGTCTGCTCTTTCCTGTCTTCCATCCTTCCTCTTCTGTCTTTCTTTCCTACACTCTCTCCCTTTCTTCTGCCTACGAGTGACTTTATATACTCTTCTGTCTTTCTTTCCTTCACTCTTTCCTCTTCCTTCTGCCTATGGGTAACTCTACACTGAGTGATGAGCAAAATGGTTTCCTGTACACCACGAAACCATTTACTAAGCTGGGTGGCAACCATATAACCAAATTATGGCGCCTGGTGGTTTAGTGGGTAATTAGGGTGCTCAAGTTGGATTGAGCCTATGTAGGATTATATCCAAGGGGTGATTGGGGTTTGTTGCTTGCTTGGAGCCACTCAAGGATGATTGAGGCTGGTCACTCTCATCTTAAATGTTAGGGCCAACTTGCCTGGCCCCAGGTTCCTATGCTCCTCATGGGGCGACATAAGACTGGATGATTAAAAAAGAAAAAGAAAAAAAAAAAAAAAGAGGGGGGAGAGGGTGTACACCATGTAGCAGATCACATCTTTAAGATTACTAAAAACTATAAATAAAAATAAATAAAACTAAGAATAATTCTGACTGCAGCAGCTTAAATGACTGTCATGAACACTTTCATAAAATCAAAATATACAGGCAGAAATAATGTATTCATCATGCAAGCAAAGTACAGGTATATTACTAAATATATCTATATCTATCTATCTATATATATATACTGTACATACAGTAAATCCTCATTTTTCGTGGCTTGGATGTTCTGCCAAAACCTCGCAAACCGTGAAACGTCGAACTGTGAAGTCAAGAATCAATGGGAAAAATAGCAGAGCGTTCCGGTGGGACATGTACCTACCCTATCAGAAACACCAAACAGGCCCTACCCAAAATTAAATGAAGAGTGTTTGCTACTACTAAAAAAACATAACACAATAAACATGTGCCTGAAAAGACATTAAATCTGTTGTAAAGAGATAAAACACCAAATATCCTTGCCAGAATTAAAGTGAAGACAGGCTTGAGTGGCAAGTGAAGGTGTGCTGAGAGTGGATGGGCTAGTTTGCAATGTCACTAACCAAGGAAAAGCTGCCACTTTTCACCAGATTATTTAATTTTTGACATCAAAGTACGTCAACTAAACCCCAGTCATTTTATGTGCCCTCTTTGTCACTAAAAGGAAGGGAGAAATTATAACGGCATTATTTTACTCACTGCTACAAGGAAGAGAGGCTGTAATATAGTCAAACAGAATCAAAAACTGGTGGGCTGAGTCTACCACCTCTGTACTGCGATGGTTATTATTCTTTCCTTCCTTAAATATTGATACACTTTATTTTACATCCATTTCAGGTATCTGTCCATCAAAACAAAAATAAATAGTGTTACGAGAAATGTGTAACAATTCTTTGTTAAGAAATAGTAGCATGACGCTGAAGATCGTGTTACAATCACAAACAATAATAAACTCTCGTGTGTCTACTGCCCAGCTGGACCTGCTGTGTATTCACGACACGGCTGAAGATCATATGTTACGATCATAAACAATAACAAACTTACATGTGTCTACTGCCCTGCTGTATAAAGAGCATGGAAAACTGTTGTATAGAAAAATGGACAGTGCCTAGACGCATCGTCTGCTGAGTGTCGGCTGCTGGCTGAGAGCATCGAATTGTGGTGAAATTTGCGAATTGTGAGACAACTCGGAAACTTTTTTCTTACGCAAAAAACGAGGCGTCGAAGTAAAATGCGTCCAAATACGAGGACTTACTCTACACACACACACATATACAGTATATATATATATGCTCCTTTTATTTCTTCTGTGGTTATTTTGCATACATGTCTTTATGGTGAAGTGAAGTTTCGGCATATACTGTGTGTGTGTGTGGAGAGGATGGAGGGTCAAAGACTGACGAAGAGAGTGTATGTGAGGTGGAGGGGGAAAGAGGGAGGGGGAGGCCGAGGATGAGATGGAGAGATGGGGTGGAGAGGTATATGAGAGAGGGGGGTGTGAGTTGGGAGCAGGGGAGTGAAATGGCGGGGGACAGGGCGACTTGGAGGCGATTTGTTTGTGGCCACCCCAAACGGGATTGAGGCATCTGGCAATAGATAGATAGATATATATATATACAGGTAAGCCCTTAATTCACGCGAACTTTTTTCATGCGATTTCAGTTATCCACGAATTTTTTGTAAAATAATTAAAACAAAATTATAGTATTCAAATAAATAATTTTAATATACAAGAGAAATAAATAAAATATAAAAATGCCTACCTTCTGCCCGTGTGCATACATATATATGTGTGTGTGTGTGTGTGTGTGTGTGGGAGGTCGGTCTACCACGCACCACACAGTCAGTTTGAATCCGACGGTCGAACCATGCATGACTTGCGAATCGTTATTTGTGGCTTATTTTTCTGCCTTCCAGTGATTGCTTGCCTTGTCTGTCAACATGGGGCATAAGCGTAGTGCTAGTGATGCATGTGGTAACACACCAAAACTGACTTGTAAAGTGATGTTGCTGACAGAGAAAGTTAAAGTGTTGGACAAACTTCAGGGAGGAATGTCGGCGACAATTCTCCGTCAGGACGATTCTCCGTCATTTATTTACATACCAGTTTATTTAGCAAGTACAGTACACTAGTTTTTTACTTATATGAGTTATAAAATCCCCCTGAAAATTAGTTATTAAAGTATTAATTAATCAATAATAAGTATATTTATAGAACGACAGGGAATCGTCCATGTTTTGATGGTGAATTGACTTCATGGTGAATTGTCTCTGAACCGTGTGTTTGGGGTGAGTCAACTGTTCTTACAATAAAGAAGGCAGAACGTAGCATACGGGAGGCAGTGAGGGCTAGTGCACCAGACTGTGCTAAAGTGTCTCCACCTACGCCTGTTAACTGGCTCGGAACCGTATGTTTTGGGTGAATGAGTCAACTGTTTGGACAATAAAGAAGGCAGAATGTAGCATATGGGAGGCAGTGAGGGCTTGTGCACCAGACTGAGAAGTGTCCCCACCTACACCTGTGCTTGTCAGGTTTCAGTGTTAAATTTCTTACATTTTTGTTGTTTTTCATACTTTATGCTAGTTTATAAGGTGTATGTAGTGCATAAACAGTATTATTCAGATGTAATATACTTAGTAGACATGTGTAATTATGTGCACACAAGGGCAGAACGTATACGCGAAGGGTCTGGGAATGTAACCCTCGCGTGAATTAAGGGCTTACCTGTATACAGTATATATATATATATATATATATATATATATATATATATATATATATACATATATATATATATATATATATATATATATATATATATATATATATATACAGTATATGCACTCAATCCTCGTAAATCACAGCAATTTGGGTCTGGACCACTGCCATGATTTACGAATTCCGTGATTTATGGATAATAACTCTTATGTGAGAAATTAATTTGGGTCTGGACTTTGGCCAACCCACCCCCACAGCACCCTACCTACACCTATCTAGGCACCATCAAACACAAACATACAAATTTAGGAATATTCAGTGCATGTATTTAGGGATCTCACCTTCATCCTATGACGAAATTGCTTAAGTGAATGGAGTGGGGTGGTGTTGGGGAAGAACTTAGAACCTCTCAGCACTTGTTCTTCCCAAACTCTTTTGCCAGCTTTGAAAACTTCTCTCCCCTCTCAACTCAACACGAAGAATGAACTCCAAACGTTGACTGTACAACAACTGTGGCAGCTTCTTGACGCCATACTGCTTAAAGCGTTTCATTGGTGGGTTGGGAGGGGCCATGGCGGGTAGGAGGCGGGGGGAAGTTGTACAAAAAAGGCAGGTAACTCTCATACCCCACGGCGACGGTCTGTAGTGTGCGGACTGGCGGGACAAGAGCAACAACAACATGGCGGCATTAGTATGCACATTTGCCACCAGGGACGCGTGGTGGTTGGTTGTTGGATCGCGATTTTCAGTTTGAATGCCGCGGTTTACGGTTCTCCTCGGAAAAGGCCCACTTGGGTGCCTATTTCCGCGATTTTCGTGACTTAACAGTGATTTAAGATTGCCGGCAGTCTGACGGCCACCTAGCCGTGATTTACGAATCCGTGATTTATGAACACACAATTTACGAGGATTGAGTGTATGTATATATATATATATACAGTATATATCCATCCATCCACTCATCCAATCCTATGTTGCCCATGAAAAGCATAGGAACCCAGGGTTAGGCAAGTTGGTCCTGACATTTAAGATGAGAATGACCACCCTCATTCATCCCTGAGTGATATTATGTGAGCAATAAACCCCAACCATCCCTTGGATATAAACCTACACAGGCTCAATCTGACTGGAGCACCATAATTACGCACTAAACCACCAGGTGCCATAATTTGGCTATATAGTTACCGCTCACCATAGTAAATGACTGCCTGGTGTACAGGAAACCATTTGGCTTGTCTGTGTAGAGTTACCCACTACGCAGAAGGAAGAGGAAAGAATGACGGAAAGAGAGACCGAGGAGGAAGGATAGAAAGATGGAAGCATACAATATATATATATATAAAGGTTCAATAATAGGGTTTCTTTACGTTACAGCAAACAAAAATACATTTTCCTTCTTATTCAATTCGTAAAACATTTGTTTTTTAGTAACATCTGCTAAAGCTGGCTTTAGCTTAGTATATGACAATCCACTATGGGCCTTCATCTTAAAAGCCATGAATTCAAAAGTGAATCACATCAGTTCTGCAGAGCTGAGTGAATAAGCCCTCCCTCGTGAGCACAGGGTCCATCTGGCCAGACTGAGATGTAGGCATCATCCAGCCCTCTTGAATTATCACAAGATGCTGGATGACTCCGTCGCTGATGCCTGTCGAGGCTGCAACACAGCACCCCATACTATTAAGCACATTATGGATGACTGCATTGCACACAATCGCCTGCACCAACAACACAATATACACTCCTGGAGAGCTCTGTGGGAAAGCCCAGTTTTGGCCGTGTCCTTCCTTGGGAACTCAGGGCTGTTCAGCCGGACTGCCTTGGAAAGAACTATTACTACAACAAACTCTATTGAGCTGAAGTCATTCACAGTCATTAAATGTTAAATTCAGTAAATAATAAAAATAAAATGGTCAGTGTCATTAAGAGATAAAGATCTGTTTATCCTGTAAGTTTGTTGCAACTTATTCTTCCCCAGTCTCATCACAACCATCTGTTACTGTTCTTTACAAACCCACTTATGAACTACCTCAAGAAAATAAAGTAAAATAAAAATAAATAAATATATCACCAGTTATGAGGAAAATATGAGGAAAGGGTCACTCTCTCTGACAAATAAACAAGTGAAAATGGAGGAATCTTCATAAACAATGTGAGGCCACATCCCACTTGGAGGATGGCTGCTGTTTTTTTCCCCCCTGCCCTGGGACTTTGCATGTGGGATGACTCTCACTTCCTCACTGGCTAACTAAACAGTCATGTTAAGTTTATCGAGACCAGATCTGGTGGATTTTACTCTTCAAAATTGTGTTTTGTCCTGTGAATTTGCATAATCACTTTCTCCAGGGATTTTTCTGTCACGTCACATTCTAACTGTGTTGTGTTGTAAACATGATTCATTTTATGCAACTAAACTGTATGCACAATCAATAATTTAACATCATACCTCTATATAATTACACTGCACGATCCCTGCAGTCAAACTGTATGCACAAATAATAATTTAACATCATACCTCTTTATAAAATTACACTGCACGATCCCTGTAGTCAATGTAAAATTATCACTATTACTATTATCATCAATGCATACAGAACAAAGACTGTTAGCCATGGTGATGCTTGTTCCAGTCTGCCATCAATATGTCAGCTATAATGAGCAATATTCACAAGAACAAAAGTGAAAAGCAAATGTAGTAGACTCTGAGTATTGTAGCTTATTTCAAATCATGCTTCACCCTTACTTTTAAGCTGCTGGTTTATTGGAATAAATGACTTTCAACCCTCTTTACACATTCTTCCTATCCTAAAACAAATTTGTAGAACAATTTCAAGTTTTAGGTCACTGGCACTTGTCCTGTTCTGGCACTGGCTACCTCATGTTATCAAAATGGATTTTATTTTCTAAATAAAAATTTACCATGGATAATATGATATTTCCAACTTAATACTAAATTGTCATCTGTTAAACAATAACCATCACAAGTTGTCTTTGACATAAATATATAAGTGTAAACCATCAACAATACAAACAGAAGACTGTTCTGCATTCAATGTACCAGTACCTAAAAAAAAATTAAGTAATAATGTCCATTCTCAAACTTTGCTCTTAAAAGTAAGATTAATACATTAAATCTACCTTACTGTTAAATGTCAGCTTATCCATCCTCTGATAACAATAAAATAAATGAATACCAGCACTTCTCTGCATCCAAAGCCTCATGCTTCAATAATTCAATCAACTGGACCCCTGTAATAAACCTTTCAGAAGTCCATATACTGTAACTTCCAAACTAACCTTGGAATAGTAAATTGCTTAAAATGGAAGCTGGATCTAAATCTACATAAATGCATACCACAAAGAAAAATCACACTAGAGGTGAAGTCTTGAGCACCCATTATAAACTACTCTTAATCTACTCTTAAATTATGTGCAGAAGCAACACCCTCACTGGAAGAGAGAGTACAAAGATAAAAGGCATGATCATTTTTCTCCATACAATAATTACTAAATCAATGGTTGCATGAAGGCTAAACACTGACACCCCAAATTCAGAAGTCAGCGCAAATTATGAAGAATAAAGAATGCACTTTTAAACAACCTGAGGAACCTTTTAATGAGAGAAAGGCGCAGAAGCTTAAATGGCTGCTCACTGGAAGTTTTCTTTAAAAATTCTCTAGAACTTTAAAACTGATATAAGGTACTGTTAACGTAACTTGATCCAATTAATTTTGTAACACTGAAAGTACAGTACAACTATAACAATAACAAAATAACATTAGTAACATAAACTTTAAGAACTACAGAAGTGAGACAACCAGGCCACAGGTTTTTGGAGTGAACAAAATGGTTAGCATAAATCATCAACCCTCCCTCCAGCTCTGCTTTTGTTTACATTAACAGAAAAATGAAGGAAAAAGGTTGGCACTGGTCTCTGACTTCTGTGATGTTTGAGGGAAAAAAAAAAAAAAAAAAAAAAATCTTAATTTGCTACTTAACCCATAAGCTGCAACGTACCTCAAAAGAGGCTGTGACTGTTACTGCGTCATAATACCCCAGCAGAGACTTGCTGTATTTTCCGTGCTTTTCTCCTTGGTGCTATTTATAGCTAAAAAAAAAAAAAAAGATACATCTGGAACTTTGCGTACCTTTATTTCAGACTGCCCTCTTTCATCCAATACCCATATGATTTTTTGATTACAGTAAAAGTCCTCTCATTTGGAGTCTCAGGGACCAAGCAGGTGCCGAAAGAACAGAAACTGCCGAATGACCGGGAAAACTTACCAAAAAGTTTCTAGAAATCATGGTTGGTCACCCCAATTCAATCACTGTGTCTAGCAAGTATTAATTAAGCACTAAATATTAAACAAGCAACTTTTATATAATGTATTTAACGATACAATAGACATGAAATTATCTAAACCTAGGTGTATTTACATATGTACACCATAAAATAGCACAACAACGTTTCCAAACTTTCGAAAGGTCCCAGTCACAAGGCCAGACACTTACGAGTCATGATGGCTGACTGCACATGCAGTGTTGGCAAGCAGAAATCTTCAAAAGTGCTAAGCTCCACTTTAAAATGTGATAAGCTATTGGTGAACTGTTCAAATATTCGCACTAAATTGGACATCAAAATGCACTATGGTAGGACAAATCTAAACTGGCGGCTAGGGTGGGGAACGAATCTCTGTACAGTGTTGCCACGTTTTCCATACGCGTGATCCCCCCCCCCCCTCTCTCCTGGGGGAGATGTGCATCACCCTGGGGAATTTTGTTTCTTTTATTTGTGACTTATAAACTTATGCTTTCATTTCTTTATTTTTTTATTATATCTAATTATATTTTAAAATATTTATTATTTTTTACATTTGTCGGCAGATGACCTCGCTGGTGCAGCGCCATGATTTGTTTTCATTCAATCACTCTCTACCTCCTCCTTTCTCTCCCTTCCTCCATCTCTCCCTCAACACCTCCCCTGGCCTGCCTTCCCCTCCCCCTTCTCTCTCTCTCTCTCTCTCTCTCATCAATGGTGTTTTAGGGTACATTTTGGTTATTTTCTTTTACATTATACTGTACATATTGTAAATTTGACTTTATTTCCACACCACCCAGGAGGTAAGGACACAAAGAAAAGTGACACGAGGAGGTTCTGGCCGGGTTAGTCTGGGTCTGTGTGAGTGTTGTCGCTCACGAGGGTTTAATATATATATATATATTTTTTACTAAGAAATTGACATATTTTTACTTATATTCCTGCACATTATCTTATAATCATAATTGTGACATTAGTACCCACCCCAGAAATACAGTAAAAGCCAATAAAAGTGACTACATTTTTTTTTTAGCAACACTGTAAAATATTTATGCCACGTTTCTGCATTGCCGTATAAATATTTTATGCATAATAAGTTTACTGTTCTTTCAAATATTACAATACACACGTTAACATTGTATTCATATGTGTTTATCATATTTGTGATGCCATTTACATATATAACAGCCGTTTCACATTGCGGGTTTGGGAAACACAGCAATACTGTACAGAGGGTCACACCACACCCTAGCCGCCAGTTTAGATTTGTACCACCATAGATACAGAAGAAATTCTAATATTTAATGGCACTAAATTATAATGAAAAGCATTAAATTATTATTAACTCTTTGAGATTCCGATGACTATTTCGATCGTCATTTGAAATCCAACCTCAGAGATTCAGATGACGCATTTAATCGTCATTTCAAGAAATTTTTGTAAAATATTCACCATAAATCGCATTTACGCATAATACCAAAGAGACTCGAGCATAATGTCACAGAATGGTTGCTCTATGTGTGGCGGTACTGCACAGCTGAGTCTGACTCATGGCTTTGTTTCTTTATAACTTTATTCTTGGTGAATATTTTTGTACAGCAAGGTATAAAATTATTGGTTTTTGCCTAACTTCAATTCATCACTTTGACTTTTTAATTTCTCTGTTTTCCTTTTATTAACATACTACGATAAAGTACAACTATTCAGCTTCAAAATAACACCACAACCAACATTCTATCATAGAAAGTGTATTAACACTGACTGATCAAAGAAAAACATCGCAAAGCGAATATGCGGCCGAGACTAAAATAAAATTGTACATCTCTTTCCTTTTGCTTTACTGCACAATGAAATGCCAAAATTACCATAATTTATATATCATTGTAAAGGTAATTTATTGTATTTTTGCATGGTTTAAACCAAACTTACATAGCTTTACTCATTATTTTTTGTCAAATATTTTTCTACGGCAAGGTATAAAATTTATGTTTTTCGCCTAACTTAAACTCATCATTTTGACATTTTATTTCCTTTGTTCTCCTTTCTCTAACATACTACGATAAAGTACAACTATTCAGCTTTAAAATGACACCAAAACCAACATTCTATCATGAAAAGTGTATTGACACAGAGTGATCAAAGTAAAATACTGGGCAGCGAAAATGTGGGTCAGCGTGAGTGGCTGACTCTGGCACAGATGAAATCTGCCAGGCCCAAAAACCTCAAAGGGTTAAGCACTAGATCTAGTGCCAACTGCACCATATTGACAACCACAGGCGCACAGGTACCAGCGACAAGCTGGCAACCCCTTCATGGGTGCCGATCGCCTCAGCATATGTGCCGGAAGAGCAGAGATGGGACTATTTATGAAAAACATCAGAAGACCAGAAGTAGTGTAAGACCAGATGCCAAATGAGAGAACTTTTACTGTATACAGTATATATATATACTGTATATATATATATATATATATATATATATATACAGGTTATCCCTTAATTCACGCGAACTTTTTTCACGCGATTTCGGTTATCCACAAATTTTTTGTACAATAATTAAAACAAAATTATAGTATTCAAATAAGTAATTTCAAGATACAAGAGAAATAAATAAAATATAAAACATGCCTACCCGCTGCCCGTGTGCACACATATATGTATGTGTGTGTGTGTATGTGTGTGTGGGAGCCAGGGAGATCGGTCTACCACACACCACACAGTCAGTTTGAATCCGACGGTCGAACCATGCATGACTTGCAAATTGTTATTTGTGGCTTATTTTTCTGCCTTCCAGTAATTGCTTGCCTTGTCTGTCAACATGGGGCATAAGCGTAGTGCTAGTGATGCATGTGGTAACACACCAAAACTGACTTGTAAAGTGATGTTGCTGACAGAGAAAGTTAAAGTGTTGGACAAACTTCAGGGAGGAATGTCGGCGACAATTCTCCGTCAGGACGATTCTCCGTCATTTATTTACATACCAGTTTATTTAGCAAGTACAGTACACTAGTTTTTTACTTATATGAGTTATAAAATCTCCCTGAAAATTAGTTATTAAAGTATTAATTAATCAATAATAAGTATATTAATAGAATGACAGGGAATTGTCCATGTTTTGACGGTGAACTGACGATGGTGAATTGTCTCAGAACCGTATGTTTGGGGTGAGTCAACTGTTCATACAATAAAGAAGGAGAACATAGCATACGGGAGACTGAGGGCTAGTGCACCAGACTGTGCTAAAGTGTCTCCACCTACGCCTGTGAATTGTCTTGTAACCGCATGTTTGGGGTGAATGAGTCAACTGTTCATACAATAAAGAAGGCAGAATGTAGCATACGGGAGGCAGTGAGGGCTAGTGCACCAGACTGCTGAAGTGTCTCCACCTACGCCTGTGCTTGTCAGGTTTCAGTTTTAAATTTGTTACATTTTTGTTGTTTTTAATACTTAATGCTAGTTTATAAGGTGTATGTAGTGCATAAACAGTATTATTCAGATTTAATATACGTATAGACATGTGTAATTATGTGCACACAAGGGCAGAACATATACGCGAATTTACCACATACGCGAAGGGTCTGGGAATCTAACCCTCGCGTGAATTAAGGGCTTACCTGTATATATATATATATATATATATATATACAGTAATCCATATACTATCTGGACGCCCACTTTCTAGACATTGTGGACCTGGACCTTCAGATCCCCCCAAAAAAATCCCCCCCAAAAAACTGATTTTTTCCCTCCCGTAATTTGAAATTGCCGCGCAGCACCGAACAACTGTTTACACAATGGCCCCTTCACCCCTTCCTTCCTCCCCCCTCCCCCCTCCCCTGTCAGGGTTGCCATTTGGTATTTTTCATTACCAAATGTGGGCCAATTTGGTAATGAAAAATTCATTTGGTAATGAATCAGAATAATGCATTACCAAATGGATTTTTCACATGTATGAGGATACACAGGATGGAGATGGTGCATTGTCTGCTCTCTCTGATTAATTTGCTAGCCTACATAGCGTGAAAATAATCAACATGCTGTTAATTATAAGGAGTGTGATTACATGTATTTCCACTTGTATATATAAGTAGTGAAGAATAAATGCTAGCTTTACAAATATGGTAATGAAGAGTTAAATCTGATAATGAAAATTGAGGAGTTTGGTAATGTGGCTGTTGCGATCTGGCAGCTCTGTTTCCCCGTCACCAACACTCCAACAGTTACTGCTTAACTTCGATCGTGAGTGGATGCCACATGTGCTAATTTTTATGTGAATAAACAGTGAATAAACTGCAATACCTCGCCAGTAGACCACACAGGAATTTACAGTGTTGTGCAGTGTTAAGAAATTAGAACTGAGCGTGCAAAGGATTAACTGTGGAGTGCAAACTGGCGGTTGACACTGGTGTGGTGCAATTAACAATGTGCAGTGTTAAACAATAATAACTCACAGTGCAAAGAATTACTGTAAGTGTAGCACAACACTGGATTACTGTATGTGCTTCAAGAGCATTTACACCACTGCCAAAGCCTTAAGTTGGCGGCCACAGACGTGCTGTAAGTACCCTGGCTGTGGTACAGTCACTTCTATTTCCTCATTCTTTGGTTCCTTTTTCATTTATTTCATGCTTTATGTCCATTATTAGTGTGAATAGGGTCTTAAATAAGTTTAAATAGGAGCTATACATGTCCGGTAGGGAGTTATTTAGATAGCTTTCAAAGTTAGGCTGGGTTAGGGTCCTTAAGTACCAGTCCAGCAGGCAGGTGCCCACTTTCCAGACAGGACCACTTTCCGGACATGCCTTTGGCTCTGTTACATCGGATAGTGGAGTAATTACTGTATATATATTTACATCGGACAGTGGAGGGATTACTATATATGTATATATATATACAGTATATATATATGTGTGTGTGTGTGTGTGTGTGTGTGTGTGTGTGTGTGTATGTATTTTTTTTTTTATAAAAGAACAGAGGAAGGAAAAACAAATGAGTAAAAAAAAAAATAATCCATACGCCAGATTACTGGTGTCCTCTGTTCATAATTATCTGTAACAGTTAGACTTGAAGAGTTGTGGCTTGAAATTTGGAGGGAAACAACTCTGGGAAAGTTCCAGAGAGATGCATTTCGGGGAATGAAAGAATTCTGATAGGCAGAAGTTCTGCAATATGGCTGAGTGACATTCCAATCATGAGCGCTACCAGATGCCCGTGTAGCATGAGGGAAGGCATGGAGAGGTGGCACCATGGATGCAACTTCGTCTGAGCATTTGCCAAAAAAAATCTGAAAAATAATACAAGGGAGGCAACATTCCTTCTTACTTGCAGGGGAGGTAGTTTATATGTAATGGCAGGGTTGTTAATGATTCTAACAGCTTTGTTCTGAATTTTGTCTAGTTGTCTTAATGCAACCTCTTCACAACCATTCCACAAGGGTGAACAATATTCAAGCTGAGAGTGCACATAACTCTTATAAATTATAGCTAACTGCTTATTGGCGAAGAAGTTACGGACTCTGTACAATAATCCAAGTTTCTCTGAGGTGGTTTTAGCAAGTGATCTGACATGAGAGTTCCAGCTGAGGGCACTGTTAAGTGAGACGCCAAAAATTTCAATATTTTTGGAGGGGAATATTAGTAACACTGAAGGTAATGTACGAATCTGGCAATATCTGTCTATTAGTAAACTGTATATATTTAGTTTTACTAGCATTAAAAGAGACAAGGTTATTTTGTCCCCATTCACTGATTGTACATAGATCTTGATTTATGGAGATGGCTGTACTGAGTTGAGAGGTGGAGACATTAGACTTTGTCAATGGATGTCTGAGTGTGAATAAACTATGTAGTGTTGAATCATCTGCATATGAGTGAATGGGATTGTGGGTGACAGATAAGAGATCACCAATATGAACCAGAAATAGGGTTCGCGCCAGAACTGATCCCTGTGGCACACCGGCGTTAATTGAGTGGAAATTGGAATATACATCATCTACTTTTACTCTTATTTTCCTGTCACTAAGATATGAAGAAATCAAAGGAACAAATGTATATGTATGTATGTATGTATATTTCAGTCATTCATCATCCAATCCTATGTTGCATAGGAGCCCGGGGCTAGGCAAGTTGGTCCTGATACTTAATATGAGAGTGACCAGCCTCACTCATCCCGGAGTGGCATTACGTGAGCAATAAACCTCAACCATCCTTAAATATAAACCTTCACCGGCTCAATCCGATTGGAGCGCCTTAATTACCCACTACTCCGCCAGGTGCCAAAATTTGATTATATGGTTACCACCCAGCATAGTAAATGGTTTCCTGGTGTACAGGAAACCATTTGGCTTGTCACTCAGTGCAGAGTCACCTACAGGCAGAAGGAAGAGGAAAGAATGTAGGAAGTTGAAACAGAAGAGGGAGTGTAAAGTCATCCGTAGGCAGAAGGACGAGGAAAGAATGAAGGAAAGGAATACAGAAGAGGATGGAAGGAAAGAAGGATGGAAGAGAGGAAAGGGCAGACACCCGGTAGCAGCACTACATCGAGTGAGTGGATGGTGAGTGCCTCCACCTACCACATATTTTATATATACAGTATACATACATATATGGTATACAGTATACATACATACATATACAGGGGTGTGTGTGTATATATATATATATATATATATATATATATATATATATATCTCTCTCTCTCTCTATATATATATATATATATATATATATATATATAAATAAGTACCCTCGCGTCCAACATGGTAATATTGTCATGCATGGGTCCCGTGTTGGACCAAAAACGTGTTGGACAAACAACAGAGCTTAGGGGGAAAAATGAATTATGTCAGCAACCCTGGGAAAAGTCACCCTAAATACCTACCATATACCTATACATATATTGGTACTACTGTAATTATAATAAATGATACTGTACTATGAATGATAACTAACCTTTTAGGATAATGTTGGTGGGCTTGCTGGGAATGGAAGGTGATATCCGAGACTAGGTAGTCCTACTGGGTCCCTGGAGGATGGCTTCTGGCGTCACTAGCGGGTAATGGCTGCTGCTCCTCCTCAACCTCCCTCATAAATCCTTTGAAATTCCTCTCCCCTTTATTCTGCCTCTCGATGAATTCTAGCTTGGTGGCCTGAGGGAGGTGCTGCCGCTTCTTGGGGTTCTCAGAAGGCTTCCTAGGCATCGTGAGCAGGGTAAAATGCAGTAGCAAGAGCAGAAAATGCAGTGAGAAAAAAGCACCGTCCAATGCGAATTATGCAACTCAGTGGCGCTGTGGCAGGAGAAATTTAAACAATACATCACGTGAGAGCAGAAGCGTTTTTCATTGGGCGACATCACGATCTTGTTACGATAGTGGGCGGGGGAGGCTACTTGATTGGAAGTTTTGATTGGCTGTCAGCGTCACGGGAACGTCCAGTATGACCGTGTTGGACCAGGGGTGATCGTGCTAGAGGCGAACTCGGCGGATTTCGCACACTTCTCAGAGCTCCGTCAGTGTTATGCTTACGCACCCGTTTTACAGTACTTAAATCATATTAAATCGTACTAATTTTTTGCTCTCCGTGCTGGACAAACGTGTGTTGGACGCGAGGGTACTGTGTGTATATATATATATATATATATATATACACACACAGTGGATTCTCATATTTCGATGAGGATGTGTACCAAAAAAACACATCGAAATTCAAAACATTGAAATTTAAACTGAACTTTCTTATGGGAAAAATTAGTTTGGGTCTTGGGCCTCCCAACTTCACTATATAAAATCATGATTTTTTGCCCACACTCCCTGTAAACTTTGTGAACTATAAATGTGGTTACATAACTGTAGTTCTGCATTGTATTGCCATACTGTACTGTAGTTCAGAATACAGCAAAATTTGTTACAGTTTGTCAGTATCCTGTCACAGTTTTTATTACAGTAGTTACAGTACAGCACACTGTAAAGTGCTAACCTTGGGTTATGGAATACTATCACTTGGCTGGCTGGTGTTGGTGATGTGTGGCAGGGGTGGACTACTTAGTTGAAGTAGCCTCCTCTGTAGAGGTATCCAACCCAAATTCCTCGAAATGAAAATCATCCTTGAGTATCTGGATATCTGCTGTGTCAACATCTTCCTCCTCACCCTCTTGGATGGTTATATCTTGCAACCCCTAGTAATTGGCCTGAAGAAGGTGATGATCTTTGACTGTTTCTGCTTATGAAGCCCATGACAGCATTGAAATTCGCAATTTTACATCGAAAAAAGAGGTAGGGAGACCACTCCAAAATGCATCTAAATTCGAATAATCGAATTCTAAACTGTCGAAATTTGAGAATCCACTGTATATGGGTGGTAGGTGGGGGTGCTCATCATCCACTCACTCGATGGAATGCTGCTTTGGGTGTCTGTCCTTTCCTCTCTTCCTTCCTTCCTCTTCTTTCTTTCCTTCATTCTTTCCTGATCTTTCTGCCTATGGGTGACTTACACTCTCTCTTCTGTATTTCATTCCTTCACTCTTTCCTCTTCCTGCCTATGGGTGACTTTACACTAAGTGACAGGCCAAATGGTTTCCTGTACACCAGGAAACCATTTACTATGCTGGGTGGTAACCATATAACCAAATTATGGTGCCTGGTGGTTTAGTGGGTAATTATGGTGCTCCAATTGGATTGAGCCTGTTTTGGTTTATATCCAATGGGTGGTTGGGGTTTATTGCTCATGTAATGCCACTCAACGATGTGTGAGGCTGCTCACTCTCATCTTAAATGTCAGGACTAACTTGCCTAGGCCCGGGCTTCTACACTCCTAATGGGGCAGCATACGACTGGATGATGAATGGATGGATGCATCTATATATATATATATATAAAACATACTGTATATTGGTGACACATCTTAACCCCTCACCCACAGGCCGTCACTACCGTGACGCTCGTTACATAAGTGCAATACCGCGGGGTGTCACTTCTGTGATCCAGGGATTTTTTAAATTGCCCGGGCTTTCAAGTGCGGTCTTGTGTCATCTATCAGTACTGCCAATGTGTATTTATAGGCAGCGCTGCTAATACTGCTAGTACTCGCATCCAGTGTTACAAATTTAGCAATTTTTCTGTTTGCCTCATCTCCCCACCTCCCTTCCTTATCCCTCTCCCATCTAGCTACAGCCAGGCTGCACAACACAACTCCCAGCCAGTTTTTTCCATTCGCTTTCTCCAATGAAATGTGCCCTATGCCCTATTCTCATACTAAAAAATATAAAAAAAGAAAAAGGGAAAAGGCTAATTAATACTGCCACTGGCCATGAAGTACCTAATTTATCACCTGGCAACATCCCACATGCACTTGGTCGCTAATTTTCCCTGTTCATTATCCACTGAAATCTCCCATATGACCTATAATCATACTAAAAAATATATATACTGTATAAAAAAAGGGGAAAAGGCTAAGTGATACTTCCACTGACCTGGAAGTAGCTAATTTATCGTATATTGTTTAGCTTTCCAGCTATCCCTGCGGGAGGGGCATGGCACAGTCCAGCCATCCCCGCAGGTAAGAGGTTATACGATTTCAACTTATGCTATTTTGACTATATGTGATTTAAAATACTGTACTGTACAAATATTTAATATTTAATTCAAAGTGTGGACGCAAGCTAAAAAGCCAAATACTGTGCCATTTCTAGGTTTGTGCACACACACACACACACACACACACACACGCACAGAAAAGTACAGCTACAGTAGAGTATAAAAAAAAATTTATTTGATAGAATCTGCTACAACAGACATGTATTTGTAGGACTGTGGAAATATAGTGGTCTCCTGAAACCAACCAACCACACATGCAGCCGCCTTGCAGCAGACTGGCTCACAGACCTCCGGAATTTAGAAATTATCTTTGTACGCGTGTTAAAAGCTGAACATACCACTCAATCAAGTATTTTACAACATATTCACAGCAAAATACTGCTCAACAGTCATGAATAGCAAATGTCTTAGTGTTTTATAACAGAATGAAAAGCTTATGCATTATGACATCCAGCTGATTGTGGTGGACTGCCACATCGTCATGATGTATGATGTGGTGCAACGGGTGGCTAAGGTAACCACGCAAGTGCCCTGCCTGCCAGGCAAAGACAGTGTTGTTCACAAACATTACTGCAATTTATGAATTATGTTTTATTTCCATGTAAGTACCAAAAATTACTGTGTCAGAATCTGTTTAAACCAAAATTTTCAATAATCATCAGCAATGAAAACATTTTGATAAATTACACATAAAATTGTACTATGGTGACAACAGGTGGTTGGTAGCGCACTGTGTGGTAATCAAGTTGTGCACTCATTCTTTCAACAAGGTATGGTTAGGCCATGTCTGATGAAGAGTTCACTTACCTCTCTGCAATTTATGAAATAACAGTACTGTACTCACATATCACTCCACATGATCAATGCTGTACATACTATTTATAAAAAGATTTTTGTCCGAGTTTTTTTTTTTTTTCCACCACGTCCACTGCCAAATCCCAAACAAACTTCGGCCCCTTAATTCAAAAAGCTTCATGAATTAATGTACTGTAGTCTACTGTTCTATTAACCCCTTAACCGCAGGGCATCACTTTCGTGACGCTTGGGAGCAAGGGATCATACCGCGGGGCGTCACTTTTGTGATTCCGTGATATTTTGAATTCACCCGGCTTTCAAGTTGTGGCTTGTATCATCTATCAGTACTGCCAATGTCCAACACTAGTCAGCACTCCTAATCTCATCTGTACTCCCATCCACTGTTGACAATTTAGCCATTTCTCCCCGTTCTTGACTCCTCTCCCTACCTCCCCTCCATTACCCTCTCCTCTCACCTGCCCGGCCGTGCTACGCTAAGTAAAACTTCCCTGGAATTTTCCACTGATTTCATCCATTAAAATAAGCCCTATGCCCTATTCTTATACCAAATAATATATACAAAAAAGAAATAAGGTAAGTGATAGTGCCATACACCTGGAATTCGCTAATTATCATCTGACAACATCTCATGTGACTTGTTCACTAATTTTCGCTGTTTATTTCCCCTTGAAATATGCCATATAATCTATTCTCGTAATAAAAATAAATATAAGAAAGGAAGGGAGAAGCCTAAGTGATATTTACATTCACCTGGAACTAGATTTCCTGCCAATCATTTCATAGCGTATATATTAGCAGCTGTCACCACGCTGACATTGGCAGCATGCACTCCCCCTAGGCGGCTAGGCCACCACACTGTATTCAGTTTACTGTTGTCTTTCAAGGTGAAACCACGTCAGATTCGTGCCTGTCCAATTCCGCCGCTTTTTTGCCCCATGCAAAGGGTCCTGTGACCTCTAGCCCCAACTAAACCTCGTGTGGAAAGAGGTAAAGGGCTAAGTGACTGCTGTGGAACGTCAACTGGCTAATTTGTCAATGAAAATGATAGACAGTGACCACGATCTTTCTGGTGAGTAAAACAGTGCAAGTGGAAATGTAAATAATGTGTAAACAGCAAGTGAAAGCAATGAATGTAAATATAAGTGAACAGTGGAAAATAGTTTTATAAGTTACTGCAAGTGACAGTGCATAACACAGTGTAAATAAAACAGAAATGTAAATAATGTAAATAAAATTGAGAATGTAAATAGAAATGTAAATGAGTAGTAATATAAGAATATAAGTATATATCCTAGGAGTAATGAAAGTGAAAGTTTCACTCTAGCATGTATGAATACTATGAGTTATGAAAGTGGAAGTGAAGGTGACAGATTCACTCTCAACGCTAGCATACAGGACGAGAAAGTGAATGCTACGTATTTTACTGAAAGAGAAATTGAATGCCTACAGTGACAATAAACTACTATTACTGAAGGAAACTTATGAATAAAGACTGTAGATATATAAAAGTGTTATATAGTAACAGAAATATAAAGTGTGAGGGTTATTATGAATAATAAATGACAGAACACCAGCGGGGAACGAGCACAAGTGGGAAGCTCTTACGTGCTCGTAATTTTCATTGCTTTCACAGTGTTTTTTTTTATGGAGCATGGATTCCAAACTATTTGAAAATCACAGAATAGTGTTTCTAGTGATAATATCAGGCTGCGGTAATCATATTACGGGGTGTCGGGAAGTGTAAAGTGGAGACTTTGTTACCCAACTTCAGAAGTCTCCACAAGTCCTACGGTACTCGACGAAGCTCAACAAACATCCCAGGGAAAGCTGAAGGTATGTGCCATATGCATACGTAATTTTAATATTCTAGGACTAACTAATTTTTGGCAAATATTTTTAGAGAGTCTGTCGGAGTGTGAATATGCCCGCGAGACACGCAAGTCAAGCAAAAACAACCCCGCGGTTTATGGGTTAATAAATATTTTAAGTTTAGGAATGTTTTAGTGGGTGTTAAAAAAATAAAAAGGTGTTTTGGCTATACATGAGACCATGCGAAAGTAACCCTTTTGTGTGTGTGTGTGTGTGTGTGTGTGTATTTACCTATTTGTAGTATACAGGAATTGAGCAATGCTCGTGTTGTCCTATCTCCATATCCACATTTATCAAGTCTACCTTTACACACATGAATGTTTTTCTCATGCACCACCTTTTCATCTAAGTCGTTCCAAATACTTATGTAATTACCTAATATACTTAATTGTGATATACACGGAATGTGCTATGCTCATGGGTTTCCGTTGCTGTTTATCAATAAGTCAAATTTAGCTTTAAACTTGTTTAACTTTTTAGACTGGACGATCTCTTTGTCCAGGCTATTCCATAAGTCTATACTTTTGTAAGGAAAGCTATATTTCTTGACATCCTTCAAGCAGCTTGACTTTTTCAATTTCATTCCGTGTCCTCTTGTTGCTCTCTTATCCCATAAAAACAGATCTTATTTGTCAATTTTATCTACTCCCACCATGGTCCTGAGCACTGCAATCATTGTGTGTGTGTGTGTGTGTGTGTGTGTGTGTTTTACCTAGTTGTATTTACCTAGTCGTGATATACAGGAAATGAGCTATGCTCATGGGGTCCCGTCTCTTTTTCTTGTTAAGTCAAATTTTGCTTTGAACTCGGTTAAGTTTTTAGACTGGATGATCACTTTGTCCAGGCTGCTCCAAGGGTCTATGCATCTATATGGAAAGCTATATATCTTGATATTCTTCAAACAACTTGGCTTTTTCAGTTTCATTCCATGTCCTCTTGTTACTCTCTCATACAAACAGATCATTTTTATCAATTCTATCTATTCCCATCATGGCCCTGAACACTGCAATCATGTCTCCCCTCTTTCTCCTTTCCTCTAAGGAAGGCAAATCCAGTTTTTCCAGCCTCTCTCTGTATGACAGGTCTGTCAGACTGGGGACCATCTTGGTTGCTGTTCTTTGTATTCTCTCAATCTTATTTATGTCTTTCTTCTTGTCTGGGGACCACACTACTGCCGCATATTCCAACCTGGGGTGGATCATAGCCACTATCAATTTTTTCATCATTTCTTCATCCATGTAATGGAATGCCACTCATATGTTAGTCAAGAGATTGTACGTCTCTCTAACTATCTTGTTAATGTGTTTTTCTGGTGACAAACTATCCTGGGCCAGCACTTCCAATTCTTTCTCTTCTCTCGCTTTATTGACTGGTTCATTACTCATCATATAATTCAGTGATGGTCTCTTGATACACTTACCCATTTCCAATACCTTACATTTTTTTGCATTAAATTTCATTTCCCACATCTGGCTCCAACCAGGTCTTCCTGCAGCATTTTACAGTCTTCCTTGACTTCTACTCTCCTCAAGATCTTCGCATCATCAGCAAACAGACTTGCGTAACTGTTCACTCCATCTACCATATCATTTATATAAATCTGGAACATTACTGGTGCTAACACTGAGCCCTGTGGGACTCCACTTGTTACTTCCCTCCATCCAGACATCTTGTCCTTTATTACTGTCCTCATTTGTCTGTCTCTAAAAAAGTCACACATCCACTCCAGGACATTTCCCTTCAGTCCTCCTATGTGTTCCAATTTCCACATTAGTCGCTTGTGGGGTACTTTGTCAAAGGCTTTCTCCAGGTCTAGATACACACAATCCACCCAGCTGTCTCTCTCCTGTAACACGTCAATCACTCTTGAGTAAAAGCTCAACATGTTGGAAACACATGATCTTCCACTTCTGAATCCAAACTGGCTCTCAGCCAATATGTTCGTCTCCCCCAGATATTTTATCCATCTGTCTTTCAGGATTCTCTCGAATAATTTTGCAACTACGCTGGTCAGGGACACTGGTCTATAATTCAGGGGTTCTTCCTTGTGTCCTCCCTTATAAATTGGTACCACATTGGACCTCTTCCATTCCTGAGGCACTTTCCCTTCTTCCAGAGAACACACAATTAAATCGTGAATCTTATCTGCCAGTTATTCTCTGCACTCTTTCAGTATCCAGGTAGAGATTCCATCTGGTCCTGGGACTTTCCTTCCATCGTGAGTTTCCAGTATTTTATACACTTCCTGCACTTCCACTTTAATGTCTTTTATCACTACATTTCTAGTCACACCCTCCCCCTCCACAAAGTCCCTTTCTTTAGTGAAAACCGATTGGAAACATTTGTTCATTATTTCAGCTTGCATTGCCGTGTCTTTATAGACCTCTCCTTCTACTTTCAGTTGGGTGATTCCCTCCTTTTGTTTCAGTTTGCCATTAACAATCTATAAAATAATTTGGGTTCTTCCCTATATTTGTCAATTATACCTTTTTCAAAGTTTCTCTCTTCCTCTCTGTGTATTCTTGTATATTCCAGTTCTTTTATATTCTTCCTTTGATTTATTATTACCTCTCTTTCTCCATTTGTTCCAAGCCAAGTCCCTTTCTTTCTTTGCTATCATGCACTTTCTGTTAAACCAGTCCTTTTTCCTGTTTTCTTTCCTACTTACTCTTAGAACATGTTTCTCCACTCCCAAATTATAGATATCTAGAAAGATATCCCACTTCCTCTGCATCTCTCGTTTCTCTGAATTTTCTCCAATCCACATTTTCGAAAAATTTCCTCAATTCTGTAAAGTTTGCTTTCCCCATAGTTGTATCTTCCCTGTCTATAAAACTCATCTCTTGGCACCACGTTAGGTTTATCATCTGGAACTCAATGTCCACATGATCACTTTTTCCTATAGGACACTGATATTTTAAATTTTCAACTACATCAGGTTCTTTAGTTAGTAGTAAATCTAATCTTGCTGGCGTGTCATCTCCTCTGAATCTAGTCTCCTCTTTGACCCACTGGGTCATTACATTACTCATTGCAATATTTAACAATATAGTGCCCCATAAATCTTCATTGCTTCCCGAGTCCCATTCCTCCCAGTTCACCTCTTTACAGTTGAAATCTCCCATCATAATTATGTTACTGCTTTTCTCAATCACTTTCTTTAGATAACCATATCTGACAACATCTCCTGATATTCATTGTCCTTCCATGCCCTTGTCGTAGGAGGAACGTACACCACTGCGATGTCTCTCTTGCCATTCTCTCCGGTTTCTAGTTTCATATTTATCGCTTCGGCCTTACCCTTTCCCAGTTCCACATTTTCCACACTGATGTTGTTCTTCACTGCTATCATCACTCCTCTTCCCGTTTTTTTCTTTTCTGTCTCTCCTCCACAATTTGTATTTGCCATCTCCCATATGGATGTCTATATCCTTTCTTAACTTGGTCTCTTATAAAGCACATGATATCTGGTTCATGAATTCTCAATTAATCGTTGATTTCTAACCTTGCTGATATTAAACCATCAACATTAGTATATGCCACTTTCCAACTTTTTTCACTGTTCTTTATTTCCTCTTCTCTCCCTCTCTCTGTCGGTACCACTTCCTCAATTTCTGATCCATATCTCTCCAATAAAACACTGTCTTCTCTTCCTCCGTTCTCTGGTCATTTTTTGCCTTGGCTTCCTTTAATAGCTCCTTTATCTTAGCTCTTTCTTCCTCATTTGCGTCTCTCCTTATCCAAACATTTTTCAGCTCTTCCTTTTCTGATAATTTCCATGTTCTGTTTATAATTTCATTTACTAATGCCTGAGACTTAAACTTTACTTTAAATGGCCTCGCCCCTCCCTCCTCGTACTTTCCTAGCCTAAACACTTCTTCAATCTCTTCTTGAGCTTCATTGTTACCCTCCATAACTACTGATAATATCTCTTTTGCCTTATTCAGTTCTTCTCTTTCCCTTTCTGACCTTACTGTCAGGCAATTATCACGCATTTTTTCAGCTGCTACATCCCTAACTAAAGATTCTCTACTTCTTAGTACCCTAACCACTTCCTCTTCCACCTTTTCCCTGCCTTGTTGTACTATAATCTCCTTCAAAATTTATATTTCCTTCCTCCTGGATTTTCTTCCACCCCTTGTGCTGCTCCTTGATTTCCTTAATATGTTCATCATGCATCCTTGACTTTGATTCATGCTCATCTACTTTACTTTTCATCCTGTCCCTTTCTACTTCCAACCTCTTATTTTCCTTCTTGAGCTGTTTTATTTCATTAGATGCAGATTCATTACTCAATTTTAATTCCGTAACTTGCCTTTCTTGGTCAGCACTGCGTGAACAGATGTTATCAAACCTGTTCTTAAGTATCTTAATCTCTTTATCCTGTTCTAAGGTCCATTCCTATAACTCTTTAATTATTAACCATACCTTCCTTAATTCCTGGACATTCCTCTCTGCCATTTTCCCCATTCCTGCAACTCGTTAGATTCAATTTAACACTTACTTCGCCCTTATCCTCGTCAGTAAAGCCCTCAAATTCTCCGCCATCGAGTGTAAACAAAGAGCTACCTCCTTCCGCCATAATGCAACCTACAAAAACGTTACACTTTCACTGTATTTTATACTCGTTGGACCAAAATCTGCATTTTTTTCACTGCTACCAGACGGGACCACCATTCACGTATTCATTTTCATAATCACAATAGGGTGGGTTCCTTTTCACCACTGGTTCAGTGATTAATTCCCCATGATCCACAAAGAGCTCCGTGTGTGTGTGTGTGTGTTCTTACCTAATTGTATCTTTACAGGAATGAGTCAAGCTTGTACTGTCCAGTGTCTTAAACCATATTTATCGTACATATCCTTAAATTTATGAATTGTTTTGGCACACACTATTTCATTCGGTAGTGCATTCCACTGATCAATTGCTCTATTTGGGAAACTAAATTTCCTTACGTCTTTATCACCTCTCTTTTTATGCAGTTTTTTGCAGTGTCTTCTTGCTGATGCTTCCCCATAAGTTAAGTAATCTATCTATCTATCTATCTATTGCCAGACGCCTCAATCCCGTTTGGGGTGGCCACAAACAAATCACCTCCATGTCGCCCTGTCCCCTGCCATTTCACTGCCCTGCTCCCAAATCACCCCCCCCCCTCTCATATACCTCTCCACCCCATCCCTCCATCTCATCCTCGGCCTCACCCTCCCTCTTCCCCCCTCCACCTCACTCACATACACTCTCTTCGTCAGTCTCACCCTCCATCCTCTCCACATGGCCAAACCACCTCAGTGTGTTCCTCATAACGCTTCCTATCACATCCACATCCACACCACAACGCTCCTTTATATCCTCATTCATCAGCCTGTCTCTCCATGTGACTCCACAGGCTCCTCTTAAATAACTCATTTCCACTGCTCACACTCTTGACTTGTGTCCTTCCAACAACGTCCAAGCTTCACTTCCATCCGTTAGAGTTGGTATCACAATACTGTCATGTAGTAACTTTTTCATTTCCATGCTCACTTCTCTGTTTCTTATCACTGCTTTCAAAGAACCAGCAACCTTTTTTCCCTGCTGTACCCTTTCAAGCACTTCACCCTCCAAACTTCCATCCTTACTCATCACAGTACCCATGTACTCACATTTTCCAATTCCTCACCATCCAACCTCGTTGTATATTCACTGACTTCACCTCTCTCAAAGACCATCACTTTACTCTTCCCTACATTTGTTAAGTAATCATTTATGTCAATTTTCTCCTTCCCTGATATGCATTTATATAGCATAATCATGTCACCTCTTTTCCTTCTCTCCTGTAGTGTTGGTAGATTCAGTTTATTTAGTCTTTCTTCGTAGCTTAGATCCCTTAAGCTTGGTACCCATCTTGTAGCGGCCCTTTGAACTTTTTCAATCTTGTCTATGTGTTTTTTGAGATAAGGACTCCAGACTATTGATGCATACTTCAGGGTTGGTCTGATGAATGATATTATTATCTTTCTTAATATGTCTTCATTTATGTATGTAAACGTTATTCTCATATTGGCAAGCAGTGTATCCATGTTCCGTACCTTCTCATTGATGTGGTCAGCCAGAGATAGTCTGTTATCGATAATCACACCTAGGTCCTTCTCTCTTTCTGATGTGTGTAGGGTTTTATTTCCTAACATATAATCCCAATTAGGTGTTTTTCCACTTTTACCAAACTTGATTACATGACACTTGTCCACATTGAATTCCATTTGTCATGTATTACTCCATTCATGAAGTTTATTTAATTCTTCTTGTAGCTCTTTACAAGAGTCTGTGTCAGTTATTCTCCTTTGTATTTTTGCATCATCTGCAAACATATTTAGATAGCTTTCATTTCCAGTGTTACTGTCTATATCATTTATATACACTAAAAACATGATAGGTTCTTTGCACTGAGCCCTGTGGTACTCCACTAGTCACTTTTTTCCATGATGAGTAATTTCCCCTTAGTACTGTTCTCATTTTTCTTTTCATGAGAAAATCTTGCATCCAACAATACAGTTTGCCTCGAATTCCCCCTTGATGGTACAGTTTCCATAAAAGTCTTTGGTGTGGTACTGTGTCAAATGCTTCCTTGAAATCTAAATAGATACTGTCCACCCATCCTTCTCTTTCCTGTAATGTGTCTGTTACTCTGTCAGAGTAACTCAACAGATTAGTAACACATGATTTTCCTTTTCTGAAACCAAATTGTCTTTCTGTTATCATACTGTGTTCTTCTAGGTGATTTACCCAAGCTTTTCTTATAAAATTTTCCAGTACCTTGCTTACAACAGTGGTTAGTGATACTGGTCGGTAGTTAAGTGGATTTTGTCTGTTCCCTTTCTTGAATAAGGGAACAATGTTTGCTTTCTTCCAAATATCAGGTAGTTTACCTTGACTCAAGGATTTCTTGAAAATTAAAAATAATGGTTTACTTAACTCCTTTGCACATTCACGTAGCACCCAATGTGAAATTTCATCAGGACCATTTGCTTTTCCTTTGTCTAATTTACTTAGCTCCTCCTGTATTTCTTTTTCTGATGTTTGTATATCTGGTAGTATGTGTGGCATGCATGTTCCACATAATCCCTCTCAAATTTTTTTTCCTCTGTAAAAACTGGTTGGAAATTCTACCATTACTTTCCCTTCAGATGTATTTATCTCTACTGCAATCAGTTCTACTTGTGAGGGTATATCTAATTCTATTTCTTTGACTTTTAGAATTTTCTTAGTTAATATTATAATTCCTCCTCCTTTTTTTAAGTTCCTATCTCTTCTCCATACATTATATTCCTCTAAGTTTAGGATGTCATTCGATATCCTTGGTGTTAATTTTGTTTCAGTTAAGCATATTATATGTGGTTCATAATCATTCATCTCAAATAATTTAGATACCATTCCATCCACACTTGAGTACATCAACTTAATCATCTTGTTTAAATACTTATCATGATTTAGTTCTACTACCTTCCTCCTTTTTATTCCCTCCTGTTTATGTACCACTTTCATACCTGCAATCCCATTACTTTGTACAAAAAATGTATTCTTCTCTTCCTCTGATCTTCCCTCATTTTTTATTTTTGCTTCCTCCCTCTTCTCTTTCAGTAATTCCAGTTCCTCTTGTGTTAGGCATCTTTTTATCCATATATTTTTGAATTCCTCTTTTTCCATAAGGTTCTTTGCATTTTTTAGTATCTCCTCCATGGTGTTTACACTCTGGAAGGTTACCTTTAGGGGTCTTGACTTGCTTTTCTCGTATTTCCCTAACCTTTTGTGTTCCTCTGTGTCTTTACTACAGATTTCCTCTGATACTTCTTTCAATATGCCCATTACATTTGCCATCTCCTTTTTATCTCTTGAGATCTTGTTTTTTACTTCTTCCTCTTCAATACCAGTGATTACTATAGATTTGTTAATATCTACTGAATCTCTGACTAACTTAGGATTGTTTTGGATTATTCTTTTCACTTCCTTTTTAATGCTTTTTTCTTCCACCCTTGTTTCCAAGTCTTTCTTTACTTTCACCATTTCAGCATAAGTGGTTTCCACATCATTTTTGTAGCTTTGCACAGCTTCATTCACCTGTGTTATTTTCTCCTCAATATCACTGCTCTGATCTATCAGACTGCTTACTTGCCTAATTGTGTGTGTGTGTGTGTGTGTGTATAATTCACAGGATCAGTCAAGATCACTTGATGGTCTTGACTGTCAGCTTTTACCCTCCCAGAAGGGAGCTGAGAACTCATATAGTCTGATCTAAGGGCAAGGCTATGACCTTCACACATGCACACACCCATCCCCTTGCTCAAAGGGGACAGTAACCACCCACTGTCACTAAAACTTTTTCACAACATGGGCGAGGAGCGAACTCCTGTCTCCCAGATGGCAAGTGAGAATGCTACCACTGAGCTAGGGTGCGGGGTGGGTGGGTGGGTGTGGATGAGGGTGTTTAACCCGCCCCATCCCGACCACTTTTCCACCACTGACTCCCCCCAATCCCAACCATTTTTATGAAAATTTTTTTTTGGCCCAAACCTCCACTTTTGGTGAGAAACATCGAAAAATCATAAAGAAATCGCACACCTGAGGTTTAAAATACTCAATACAGGTAGGAGTATCTCCTCACCTTACTGTGTTTTCTATCAGGCTGGCTCCAAAGAAAACGAGTTTTATGGGAGTTTAACCATTCCACACCACTCTTAAATGGTATTTATTTATTTATTTACTTGGTACGAATTTATATGTATTACGAGAGAATATTGGTTTTCACACAGTAATATAGGCAATATAAGCATTGTTTCACTCATGAAACACATCAACATACCTGACATTTTTTGGCGACAATACCTGATCATCATTTTTTACTGTTTCTTCCTCTAATGCTATGTAAAGTTTGTCCTCCACATTGTCATCGATTGGGGAATCACTCTGGCCCTGAATTTCGTACTGTGGCATGACATGGCTTTACTGGACAAGGTCACTGGTAACAGGTGAATTGCTGAGACAATGGCATGCAGAGGGGGGGGGGGAGGTCAAGATGGGTAAGGCATTGTCCCTGCCTGGCATCTTGTAGAGGAAGGTGTCCCGTATACACGTACCAAAAATCACTCGCGAAAATTGAAAATTGTGCAAATTAGGGACCTTGAAATTGATTCGCGTTTATGAACGTCAACGGGATTGGCAGTGACAAAACGTGTGGACGTTAATTCACGTCAACGGGACGCAGCGGGTTAATGCACGTAAGTAAAGACAGTTGATTTCTTTAAGCTGCAGTTTATGGGTTAATTTAAAAAAATAAAATAAAATGAAATCTTACTTTCTAAGCCAGATGGTGAAAAAAAAAAAAAAAAATCATGCACATCTCCAACACAGTATATCCACTGATAAGACTGAGGCTGGAAATCATCTAAGCAGCCCTTTTTTCCTGCATAATGATGCTTTAGGGTTAAAGATCTAAAAATAATATCACTTTCCTCTCCTTTGTCATATGTTGTTTTAAAAAAGTTAATACAATATAAGCCATTGATTCTCCTCATATTCACTTCTATCGTGATATTCTTCTTCGGCAATTACCTCCCATATACTGTATTGGTATAAAGCTGAACTACATTACTGGATATAAAATATATGACTGGAAAACACAAATTCTACATTGCAACCTCCCAGTTTCACATATTCTATTTCAATACAAGAAAGATAGGGTTAATGGATCTTCACAATCTAAATTCTTGAAGCTGACTTGCAGTAAATGGATTTGAAGTTTGTGGTATAGAGGGCTTAATGTACCTGAATGATCTACATCATTCTGGAAACATAGTGCATACTGTACATAATATTAATAACTAATTGCACCAAAGCTATTGCTCAAGTAATCAATATCAAATTCTACCTGAAATTATATAAAAAAAATAATAATAATAAATAAAAAATAAGGTTAAATCCTTCCATAATCCAAACACAAGCATGAGGCAGGAATGTCGGTATTAGAGTACAAACTCTCATGTCCAGAATGCCTGGGTCCAAAGGTTTTATAGCAAATGAAAAATTGTGAATGGTATAAACAAAGATTACTATTAGAAAACACTCTAAGAATAGGTTACTGTACCATTAACAGTAAATACAATGAAGATATATTACCATAGCAATTCCTCATCTGCTCTCATGAAAAAAAAAAAAAAAAAAAAAAAAAAAAAAAAGAGGGAGACTTCAATCATGCACTAACTGCATGAGTGATATCAACAACATCTATTGCATGAAAATATTTTGGAAAGCAGAGGGTTTTGGAAATCAGATTTCCAGATGTGGGAGCTTGTACTGTACAGGAGTGGATGGTAATTTCTGCTTGTTCACTCTGACCAGATATCCTACGAGTCAGCTGTCACATGCAAGGTTTGAGGAAACTTTTAAAAGTGAGCAGAGAGTGCTATAATACTAAAGTTAACCGATTGCACTGGGTCCAGGGATAAGGCGCTGATTACGGATTACGATGCTGGTGCAACTGCTGCAGCAGCTGCTGCTTGTAACCTGGCAACCAGCTCAGGCTCCAGATTTTCAATTAACGAGTTGAACTGCTCTGGGAAGTCCCGGCTTGCACTCCCAACCAACTCCTGAATTAGCTGGTTAGTTTCTGTAACATAAAAATAAAAAAAAATTCATTTGCTAAAACTACTGTTACATAAATATGAACCTTTCAGCAAAATGTATATTAACTCAAAATGCTGTTTGAGTTTATGACAGTGAAAATGTTGATTAAAAATATATACACCTTGTAATGATGATGATTAAAAATATGCACCTTGTAATGACTGAAATGAGGAAGAGAAAGACAGGTTTTGGGACGGACTAGCTGATGTGATAGCACAGATACCTGGAGTCACAGTGTGTTTATGACTGGAGACCTGAATAACAGACTTGACACTGGCCCTGTAAATAATGTTATGAAGTAATAGGCTGACATGGAGTGCCAGAGGAGAAATGTAATGGATGGCAATTGAAGGATATGTCAGGGAGTTTATACATCATTAATTCACACATCAAGCACACAGAAGCACATAAATATACTGTATAAGGTAATGAGATAATGGAGCATGCTGAAAGGACACTAATTGATTATAGGCTTATAGAGAAAATATGCATAAGAGTTGCTGACACATGGGCAGTGAATGGACAATGCAGAGGATTATCTGATAACATGATTAAGGTATGCAAGGTAAAACGAGTATGGTGGATACAGGGAGAAGCTCAAAAACATATGCAGAGACATATAAATACAAGCTACAGGTAGTAGAGTTAGGGTCAATGAATTGGGAGCAAAGGGATTTAGGAAATGTGGAGTACATATGGGCAGTATTAGTTACAACTGCTAAAGCTGTGAGCAGTGTTGCTAGTATCAACTTGTACAAACGGTACAGTGGTGGAATGAGGAAGCTGAAAGTGTTTAGTAAGAAAAGACAGAGAAGTGACTAGAGTGGCTGCAAGAACGAAGTATAAAGGAAAGACAGCTGGGGTATGTGGCTGCAAGAACGAAGTATAAAGGAAAGACAGCTGGGGTATACAGGGAATCCTCGATACACCAAATTGTACACTGATCCCTTAGTTACTGCATGTAATTGGTACCGAACATGGAATGTTACAGAATTGTGCAAAGCCAAATACAAAGAACCTATGGGATATATCCCAATCAGTACCAGGCACCCCAGGTGCAAGCATAAATCATTCCCTTTACGATAATATAGACCCAATAAATACATACATACTGTACTGTTATTATGAGTACCAGAAACACACACAGCATAGTTACATTAATAAAATGTGATGAAATGAGCACAACAAGGAAGAAACATACCACAGACATGAGATGGGCTTGAGGTACGGGGTTCCAAGGCAAGGGGGTGGAGAATTGGCGGTCTCCACCACCAGCTATTAACTTTTCAAATAGGGTCTCATCTTTGAATTCTTCAAAGTCATCAGAAACCACAGACAATGCATCATCAATGTCTGCAGAAACTAGTTCAGGTATGCAAAATGATGTTTATGAGCTGAAAAATGCACTATAATGGCAGAAGTGCAGATTTTCATCCTGCAGTGGTACCGAAAACTGCTATAACCAAGTGATCACCATATAAGGGCCTACCCCAAAATTTGAAAGCAGGGCGGAAACCTCTTGTCACACAGTGTGTGGGTGCTAGGTAGCACCAGATGCACCCTTTGTCTGACAGTGCGTCAAGTGGCACTGTGCAGGCTGAATGCATTTGCAGCATATGTTTTTTCATAAATGAGTTCCTTCTACCTGTGAGTGACTCTATGTGGAGTGACAAGCCAAATGGTTTTCTGTACACCAGGAAACCATTTACTACGCTGGATGGTAACCATTTAGCCAAATAATGGTGGCTAGGTGTTTAGTGGGTAATTACGGCACTCCAATCGGACTGAGCCGGTGAAGGTTTATATCCAAGGGGTGGTTCGGGTTTACTGCTCACATAATGCCACTCAAGGATGAGTGAGGCTGGTCACTCTCAACTTAATGTCAGGACCAACTTGCCTAGCCCTGGTTTGTGAATTTTGTGATCTCAAAAATGGAGGAGGTGAAACAGCAATGTACTGTGCACCAAGTTTTGTGTGAAACTCACAAAAAACACAGTAGAAATTCATAATATGTTAAAACAAGCATTTAGTGACAATGCCTTGGGTGTTACACAGACCTATTACTGGTTTAAGCATTTTAACAATGGACAACAGTGGTAGGTGGTGGCGATCATCATCCACTCACTTGATGTAGTGCTGCCTACTTCTTCCTTAGCCTTTATCATTCTTTTTCTGTGCCTGCCCTCCTCTCTTCCTATTTCTCCCATCTTTCCTGTCACTACTTATTGCTTTTCTTTCCGTTACAGGTGGCTTTACACTGAGTGACAATCCAAATGGTTTCCTGTAAGCCAAGAAACCATTTACAACGCTGGGTGGTAACCATATAACCAAACCATACGTGCTCCCTATGTGTCAAGTGGGTTGGTGGGGGGTTAGTGCCCCTCTCCCTGTAAAACAAACAACTCAGAGTCAAAGGGCCACCCCATACGGGATTATGGTGTCTGGCAATAGATAGACAGATAGATAGACAAACATCAACAGATGATGATGGACATTCTAGTCGCCTTTCCACCAGTTCAACACCTGATAATGTGGCCAAAGTTCATGCAACCATCCTCTACATTCACAGGAGGACCGTCCACGACATCTGAGACATTGTTAGCCTACTGTATGGTTTGTCTGGTAATGTGAGGTGAAAATGTGGTGCACAAACAAATGGGTGCTTCACCTTGACAATGCACCTGCTCACACAGCCACTGTTGTTCAGCAGTTTTAGGCATTAAAAAACATGCAAGTTGTCCCGCACCCACTGTATTCACCAGACTTGGCCCGTGATTTTTTCCTGTTTCCGAAAATGAAAATCCAGCTGAAGAGGACTAAGATTTGACACCACTGAGGAGATCCTGGAGAAAATCGCAGGTCATGAACAAGCGGTGCTCAAAGACTTCCAGAATGCATTCCGATCATGGGAGAAGTGCTGGGATTGAGGTCTGCATGCCCAAAGTGACTACCGTACTGTGAAGGGTGCGGTGGTGATCAGGACTTGATGCAAGTTTTTTTTCCTTCTTAAGTCAAATTTTGAAAACTTTTGGGTACCACCGTGCATATTGTCTCCTTCATAAAGAAACTGCCTAAGTAATTTTTTCTACTTTTCGGGAAATCGAGAAAAACCTGTCTCATTTTCTTAACTTTTAAATATCGTAGGCATAAACTTCAGGCACATTTTATACCACTCATACCCTAGACCTGGCAAAGGCAGCCATACCAATAGGTGCGCCATGTGATGAAGAATTGACTTAGGCAAAAATCCAGAAATCGCCGAAAAATGACTTAAGCAATTTCTTTATGAGGGTGTCGATATGTTGAACCTCTCCTGTAAAAGAGGTTTCCAGCATTTCTTTTACTCTGGAGTAAATGCTGTTTAGCATTAAACTGTCTCTCATTGGGCCTTCCCTCAGTCAGACTAATGCATAACTGGCCTACCCAATCTGACCTGCACCCTAAACAAGTAATCATTACTGAACTTCTCAATTTGCATTCCAGGCATTAAGTCTGTCTTCTCTGTTTTTCCTCATGTTATGATATAAACATGCCACTTGTGGGCTCAGTATACAATTTTATACAGTGCAATGTCCAAAATTCAAAGTGCTCATGTCCTTGAGCTACTCAAACTTTTGAAATATAGTAATCACTCTAATATCCGGACGCCAAATATCTGAACATCCCCACTAACCAGACATAATCGTCCCGGGATCCAATACCCCCCCCCCCCCAAAAAAATCCCGCCCGTAATTTGAACTTGCCGCACGCGGCGCGGGAGAGCATTGTTATGGCGCGTCATTCCTCCAACGTCTGATAGAGCGCCGCTGCATCCTCCCCACTTTCCGCCTGTCTCTCACCGCGAGTGCACGCTCGTTGTTATGGCTGCCCACGTGATCGCTTTTGTGGTGGTGCCTTACCTGCTGCAGGCTCTCCTGCTGCTCTCAGGCCTCCTCTTAGTGTGTGTGATGATGGCCCCGCCACCTGAGAAAAGGAAGAGAGTGGTTTGACTCTGGAGAAGAAACGGGAGATATTGGAGAAAGTAGATGCGGGGTGGCCACCACCAAACGGGATTGAGGCGTCTGGCAATAGATAGATAGATAGATAGATAGATGCGGGGTGGTCTTCTTCCTGCATTCTCCGCGAGTTTAACCTGGCCCGGTCTACTTTGTTCGATATTAAGAGATCCAGAGACAAACTCATGCAGTACACGGCTGACTTCTCATCGAGAAGCAAACGCAACGTGGAGAAGAAGGTGATGTTTACCCTTGCAGAAATCGACCGATCCACGTTGATTTGGTATCGACAAAAACGTGCTGCTGGTGTGATGGTACGTGGAACGGAGCTGAAAGCTGCTGTTGAGAAGTTTGCCAGGCTTCACGACGTCCTAGACTTCAAGGCATCCAGGGGTTGGCTCTTCGCGTTCAAGTTACGGCATGGCCTTACCAACCGTAAAGCTCATGGTGAAGCTTTGGACGCTAACGAGGATGGAGTTGACGAGTTTCGGCACAAGGTGAAGGGCTTGATCGACAGGGAGGGCCTCACTCTCGGTCAAGTCTACAACACAGACGAAACTGGTCTATTCTATCGCTCGCTGCCAATGAACACTCTAGCCGAGGAGACGGAGAAGCGTGTACCTGGCCGCAAGCTCTCCAAGGAACGGATATCTGCTTTGTGTTGTGCCAATGCTAATGGCATGCACCAGCTTAAGCCCATTGTTGTTGGCCGTGCAAAGCAGCCTTGGTGTCTTCGTGGGGTGATGGATGTCCTTCCTGTCGTCTGGTACCATTCTTTGAAGGCATGGTTTACAGCCCAGATCTTCAAAGACTGGTTCCAACGCCACTTCGTCAAGGAGGTCATCAATTACCAGACGAAGACACTGGGAATCCCACGCGACCAGATAAAGGCCCTCCTTCTCGACAATGCACCTGCCCACCCGTGCGACAAGGACTTAGTGGCTGAGAATGGCCGGATTAGGTGCATGTTTCTGCCACCTAATACGACTGCTCTCATCCAACCAATGGACTAAGGAGTGATCGTGGCAACAAAGCGCCTATACTGCCGGAAGTTCCTGGACGAGGTGATGGTTGTTCTCGAGGACGAGGACGAGCGTAGGGAGGGACGGGACACGCGAGGCCAGCGGACTTTGGAAAACCTTCGTCGCTACAACATCAAGTCTGCAATCTACAACTGGGCCAGTGCATGGAAGGAAGTCCCTGTCAAGACTCTAGAAAATGTTGGTCTTGTCTGCTTCTCGGAACGGATGTGGAGAACGATTTTCTAGGGTTTGACGTGGATGACTTCCATGCACGGCTACGTACGCACAGCGACGACGTTGATGTGGACGATATGCGTGAGTGGTTGGATGACGACAAGGGCGATCCTGGGTATCAGACATTGTCTGATATCGAGATCGCATCTTCAGTTGCAGGTGTCAGTACCGAGCTTGAAGATTCCGACGAGGACGGCGACGATGATACAGACTCCTCTCAGCATGACGCTACTCCAGCCATCCCCAAGCTGAGCGCACTCCGGGAACACCTAGAGTTCGTTCTTGACTACCTGGAACACCCGGACCGCAACAGGGAGATGGGGCCCTTGGGACTTGTGGAGGAAATGCGTGCTTTCAAGCAGCGCATCATCAATCGTCAGAATCGTCAGTCCTTGCATCAATCAACGATTGACAGTTTTTTCAGGCCCGTGACCCCCGCTGTGCCCGGCCCTGGCTCCACTCCGTTGCCTCCCCAAGACAGGCCCTCATGCTCCGAGCCACAGCCCAGCACATCAGCCACGGTGGAGTCACCGCTCGACATGAGTTTGCGGCTGTCTTCAGAGTCGTCTGCACTGGGTACGCCATCACCACGACCCAGCGACGCACCCCTAGGTCACCTGCCAGTGATACTCTCAGACTCTGACAGTGATTAAACAGCAAGAACTTCTCCACTAGACCACACGGGAATTTACAGTGTTGTGCAGTGAAAAAAACAGTGTGTTGTGTTAAGGATTTACAGTTGTGAGTGAAAAGACTAATTTGGAACAAAATTTAATGTAAATAGACTTGTTTGTTTTTGCTTTAGAAAATGGTTAGAAGAGTGGGAAAAGTTAAAGTGCAGAGTGCAACACTTAGTACGTTACAATGGAGCATAAGTTAAGACGAGTGCGCACTGTGAAGAGAACGGATTTCTGAGTGCAACTGACTAAGTTCAGTGCAAGACTTCATGAACAGTGTACTGCAAGTGCTTCAGGAAATCCTTCTTACTGTCAGAGTCCGAGAGGAGGTGGTTATTCATCGAGATGGCCATGGACTTGCTGTAAGTAGGCAGAATGTTTCATACTGTACTTTTTTCCATACTATACTTACCTCAAACACCTCATTTCACTCTTTAATGTCCTTTATTGGTGTGAATAGGGTGTTAGAAGCTATGCATGTGCAGTAGGAAGGTGTTTTTCTGAGTCAGGCTAGGTTAGGGTCCATAAGTACCAGTCCAGGAGCCAGTAACCAGAATGTTTAATATTGTATGAATCTACCTCTAAACCCTCATTTTATGCTTCTTTTGCATTTATTTCAGTCATTTATGTGCCTTATTGGTGTGATTTGGGTCTTAAATAGGTGCTATGCATGTCCACAGGGTGTTGTATAGGTGTTTCTCTGAGTTAGGGTCCATAAGTACAAGTCCATAAGCTGGGGCCCAATATCCGGACAGGATCACTATCCAGACCTGCCTATGGCCCTATTACGTCGGATATTGGAGGGATTACTGTACTTAGACGCACTCACATTTCCCATTTCCTCCTCATCCAACCTCACTGTACATTCACTGACTTCACCTCTCTCAAAGATCATAACTTTACTCTTCCCTACATTCACCTTTAGATTCCATTTCTTACATACCCTCCCAAACTCACCCACCAAGCCTTGCAGCTCCCCTTCGTCTTCATTTAACTGCAAACAACAGTACAGGGAGTTTCCAAACACTGCCCTTTCTCATTAGGGCTGCTCCAACATCCACTGCCCTACCTTATATCTCTTTTATAACCCCGTCCATATACAGACTGAACAACCATGGAGACATGACACATCCCTGTTTCAATCCAACCTTCAAATAGAAAAATTCACTCAGTTCACTATCCACACACACTGCAGCCTTAGCACCCTCATACATACTCTTCACGGCATTCAACAACTTCCCATCTACTCCATATATTCTTAATACTTTCCACAATCCTTGTCTATCAACCCTCTCATATGCTTTCTCCAAATCCATGAAGGCTACATAACTTCTTTCCCTTCTCTAGAAACTTTTCCACTAAAGATCTAAGAATGAATATCTGATCTACACAACCTCTTTCCTTCCTAAAACCTCCCTGTTCTTCTCCAACTAATTCCTGTTATTTCCCTAACTCTGTCAATAAGTATCCTACCATATACTTTTCCTATTACACTAAGAAGACCAATGCCCCTATGATTACCACACACTTCTTTTTCCCCTTTTCCTTTGTACAGGGGAATAATTATACCTGACTTCCAGACTCTACCTTCCTCCCAGGCCAATCTACACATCTTCCACATCCATTCTACTACTATCTCTCCCCCATGCTTCAGCATTACACCACACACTCCATCAATTCCATTTTAACTTACTTCATCGCTTCCACAACTACCATCCTACTGATTTCATCCTCTCCTCTCACAGCCCTCCGTCTCCCAGCCATTCCCCAGCAACTTATACTCGCATTAGTTTCTTTCTCATAAATGAATCATTTTTATGCATTCTGCTGTAATTTTTTACCAATTCTAACATAAATACATACTTCCTATTTAAAAAAAACAACAGCTTAGAATTGGTTTGCAAAGTGTCAGGTTAATTAAACAAAACAAACATTTAAAATTCAGATGCTATAAGCGCTCATGCAGCACCTTCTCGTCCAATCTAGTGACTGTCAAGGCATTCAAACTCCTGAACTGGGTTTCGCTCAGACTGGCAGTCCAGATTTTTTATAGTAAAGATGACTGACACTCAGGAACATCTGATGATTGAACGTCGCTGTTGGACGGCCTAAACTCTGGGTTTTTATAGTACGGTCCTTAGTGGGTAATTAAGGTGCTCCAACCGGATTGAGCCTGTGCAGGTTTATATCCAAGGGATGATTGGGGTTTATTGCTCATGTAATGCCACTCAGGGATGAGTGAGGCTGGTCACTCTAACCTTAAACGTCAGGAGCCCCATGCTCCTGCACTCCTCATGGGGTAATACTGAGTTAGATGATGATGATGATGATGATGAATACAGTAATCCCTCATTTATCCGGACGTGCAGTATCCACACCTGTTCACCATCTGGATACTGGACCTTTGCTCTATTAAACCACTATCTGAATTTACTTGCTATTATCCAGATGTAAAAGTAAACGAGAAATTTGGCTGGCCAGCCGACACATTCAAACATTCAGTATCGTGGCCACTGGGATCTAGACATGTACAGGAAATAGGCTGTAACCCACAAACTGAGCTAAAACATCCATTTGGCCCTGTACTGAATGGTCGAAGTCGCACACTGGTACGATCATTCCCTACGAACCTCCACCACTGGAGTGATACCAACCGTACCCACAAGCGGTGTCAAAATGTATGTATGCGTCTCCACCGAATGTCTAATATTGCGTCGCTACTGAGATTAGCCTTTCCCAACTGCCACCGCACATCTAACAGAGACAGCAAGTCGCAAGTCAGGTGGAAGCGCCCGCACCTGGCATCCAAAGTCACCCGGTCAGCGGGAGTTGTGTTTCCCAACAGCTAAGCACATGTAGGGCAGACCACAGGCCACAAGTAAGGTGAAAGTGCCTGTCCACCTTGTGACAGAAGGGTGAAAATCCTGCCCACAGCCTCGCTTCTCCTCCCCTTCCATCCCTCCTCCATACCTTCCCATGATCCCTGACTTGCAAGGCAGGCCTCCCAGCTTCCCCCCACTCCCTCAGTCCTTCTCCTTTGTGCTGAAAGCACTGACCCATGACTTTTTAAAGTTTTTGGCAATTTATTGGTTGTATCAAAATTCCACGAAATCCACGAGAAAGCTCACGAAATTCTACATCTAGACATATGCTTAACTCTTGCAAGGTACAGGCAAAATTATGCACTAGCATGGTGGGAAGTTATATGAAGGTAAATTTTACTCTTGAATACCATTTATTCTCACTGCAGTTTTGTTATTTTACTTGTCAGGTATATTAGCTTATCTTATAGTATAAACACCATTGAAGATGATGGTATACCATTTATACCAATATAACCAATTTCCAGTGGCATATCTGGCCATGGAATTTTATGGTGTGTGCCACGGGAGCAGCTATCACTCGTGTCACAAAGATAACTGATTTTCCAACCGTCTTCAGGTTTTTTGTGGATATTTGTTGTTTATGCATTATTTTCTTGGTGTTTAGCATTAATATGGATATTCCTATGCATGTTTTGATGTCTCAATATAGCAGAATGCCTACAAAACACTGCCTAAATTTGGAGGGGTACTATACACATAGGTACAGTCAAGTCGCATAATTTGCATATCTGTAAGCCACGGATTTGTAATCCACAGTACTCTGCCCAAACAGTCCCTATTTTATTTACTCCACGGAAAATTCTTGAAAAACGCAGTTCCTAGGTTCCAAAGTGGCTCATTTCCAAGGAGATTTATAATATCCGGGCACCCAAGATGTATCCCGTGGCTGCTAGCCATTCACAGACAACCTTGACCCAGCAGCCAATCACAGCCCAGCCCTGATGGCAAGTGGGCACACTACAGCTGCCATGTTTTGTTTACTTCCTGTCCCGCCAACCACCAACTACATGTGTTCCCCCATGAGTTCTGAGCGCTACCTGCCCCCCCCCCCCTCTTTTGTCAAGGTTACCTCTCCCTGGGCTCTATTATGGACAGCCCCAACTTCCCAAGGTGACAGTTGACCCAGCTGGGGTTCAAGAAGAAGGCTCCTCTCAGTTATCCGCAGCATTTGGACATTATTTGTCGAGTGGAGAAAAGAGTTAAGTTTGCACACTTGGCCAGGGAGTATCGCTAGTTAGGTGTAAGTAGGGTGCTGCAGAGGGGTTCCATGAGGGTCCAGACTAAATATCCTTTTCTCCCATTGGTTCTTAACTTTCTAAAACGCAGAATTCGTAATCCACGGGTAGGTACCAATCTCTAATTGCCGCGGATTGGGCAACTTGACTATAGTTTTTTTAAAGCAGTGATAAGAAACAGGGAAGTGAGCACGGAAGTGAAAAAGTTACATGACAGTATTGTGATACCAATTCTAACGTATGGAAGTGAAGCTTGGACGTTGTTGGAAAGACACAAGTCAAGAAGAGCAGTGGAAATGAGTTATTTAAGAGGAGCCTGTGGAGTCACATGGAGAGACAGGCTGACGAATGAGGATATAAAGAAGCGTTGTGGTGTGGATGTGGATGTGATAGGATGCGTTATGAGGAACACACCGAGGTGGTTTGGCCATGTGGAGAGGATGGAGGGTGAAAGACTGACAAAGAGAGTGTATGTGAGTGAGGTGGAGGGGGGAAGGGGGAGGGGGAGGCCGAGGATGAGAAGGAGGGATGGGGTGGAGAGGAATATGAGAGACGAGGGTGTGAGCTGGGAGCACGGCAGTGAAATGGCGGGGGACAGGGCGACGTGGAGGTGTTTTGATTGTAGCCACCCCAAACGGGATTGAGGCATCTGGCAATAGATCGATAGACAGATAGATAGATAGACTATAGTTTTTTTTTTTCCATGGTTTTCTTGGTGATTAGCATTAATCTGATTATTTTTGTATGTTTTGCTGTCAAAATACCTCAGACTAACCTGAAAACAGTGCCAAAATTAGGAGGGGTACTGTACATACAGTAGTGTATAGGAAGTGTGCTTTTAGGTTTTCAATGCTTTTTTTGCATGGTTTTCTTGGTGTTTAAAATTATTTTGGATATTTGTATCTGCATTTGCATGTCTAAATATGGCAGAAAGACCAGGTCTAAATATGGCAGAATGACTGGAAAACACTGCCATATTAGGAGAGCTACTGTAAGTAAGTTGTGTGTGTGTGTGTGTGTGTGTGTGTGTTAAAAATTATTTTTGATATTCCTATGTGCATTTTGATGTCTAAATATGCCTGAATGACTGGAAAACACTGTCAAAGTAAGCAGACGTACTGTACAAATAGATTAGGTATTTAGGGTCTGGGTACAGTAGGGGGGATATTGTTCATTATCAGGACATTGCCACTACCCAGGCATGCCTTTGGCTCTATTATGTAAGATAACCGAGGGATTATTGTATGTTTTTTTAATTTATTATTTTTAAGGTTGGTCATTATGAGGGAGGTCCTCTGATACACATAAAGGGGATAAGACCAGGTGACATATACCTAAACTTAGCAATTCCTGTTGATGGTGTGATGACTACCAAAATAAGTTATGAAGAGCAAACAAGTTGTTTGCAAAATTCAACATTCCCAAAGGTAGGAGAGTATATGCTGTGGTGCTGGTGTATAACATTAATGATCTGTCCCAGAACTGGTCAAAGGCCAGTAAGACAACCACCACAATCACCCAATTCGAGCCTTAGAAATTTTAGCTCTGCTATTACATGCTAGCAGCCACAATATTTTGATCATAAGCAAGCAAATGGTGGGTGCACCCACTTACCAAGGCACAGTACTAAACATACTTACCAGGGTTGGTCAAAGGTCACTGAGACATCCACCACAATTACTTAATTCAAGACTTGGAGACATTAGCTTTTCTATCACATTCTAGAAGACAAACTAATCTGAACATTAAAATAACAACTTACTCTGATCTGCCTGCTTGGTAGTGTAAACAAGGGCAGCCAGACGAAGGACAGGGATCAGGTTCTGTGCCAGCATGGGGTGCTGGCCACGGTACAGCACCAGGAAGCACTCAAACACAGTTGAGTTCTCCTCAAAGTCTTCCCTCAACGGCAGGCACCCCAGCACCACTGGGAACACCTGTTCTCAAAATTATTACTTGCTTCAGTACAATTAATTATTTCACCTTTTTTTTCTTACTACTAGCAGGCATTTTTTGTTTTTCTGGCTAAAGGTTGTGGATTTATGTTTTCAGTGGGTTAGAAACAACTTCCATTAGCTCATTCACTTCAACAAAGCTTTTTATTTATTCTTCTCAGACACAGACATCTTCATTCAACTTTTATGTGATTCCTTAAGACGATACAGTAATGAACAAAAACATCATCTGTTAACCAAGAATCCATCCATCCATCCATCATCCAATCCTATGTTGCCCTATAAGAAGCGTAGGAGCCCGGGGCTAGGCAAGTTGGTCCTAACATTTCAACACATCAAATTGGCCAGAAGGTTACATTTTTTTGGTCAACAGACTCTAGACAATCAATAAACAGAACCTACAAAAAATAACAATACAGAAATAAATTTTAAGCTGGTCATTAATTTTCTCATCACAAGTGTCAGGGATGTTAGTCCACATATGCAAACTTGCCTGGTCAAGTGGTGGTAAGAGTGGGAGGGAAGGGCAAAGGGGGGCAAGGAAGTAAGGAAGAAAGGGGGTTGAGTTGAAGAGAGGGAAGAGGACAGTATGAAAGGGGAGAAAATGGGAGTGGATGAAGGATGTAAAAAGGAGAATAGGATGAAAAGGAAAGAAGCAGACTAGTGAGGTAAAGGAAGGGAGACTCAAATGCATCACAGTACTACTGCCTTTGCACTAGACTTCCTCAACAGGTACACTAGACAGACAGACTGGCAATGACAACAGTAAAGGGGAAGGAATATTGGGGAGGTGAGCCCAACTGCAGAAGAGTGGGAGGGTGAGGGGAAAGGAATAAGGGTGGTGAAGGGAAAGGAAGAAGGAAGTGAAGGGGGAGTGAAGGGAGAGGATGAAGGGAGTGAAGGGAGAGGAAGAAGGGAATGAAGGGAGAGGAAGAAGGGAGTGAAGGGAGAGGAAGAAGGGAGTGAAGGGAGACGAAAAAGGAGGGGGTGAAGGGAGAAGGGAGTGAGGGAAGGGGTGAGAAAAAGGGGATAGGGGAAGAGGAGAGGAAGAAGGGGGATGGAGGAGGGGAAGAAGGGGGTGAAAGGAGGGAGAGATGGGGAAGAGGGGTGGGGAAGGGGAAGAGGGGAGGAGAAGGAGGGGAAGAGGGAGGGAAAGAAGAGGGTGAGGGGGGAGGGAAAGAAGAGGGTGAGGGGGGAGGGAAAGAAGAGGGTGAGGGGAGAGGAAGAAGGGGGTGAGGGGAGAGGAACAAGGAAAGCAAACAACAATAGACCTTATGGTCCTTTCAAGGCTGCTTGTTACAGAGTAGACTATGACTACGAGATCTAATTCTACATGTTGAAAGATAAGGCCTGTAAAGCAAGAAGGCTCCCCTTGCTTCCACACCCTCCAGTTAAAACAGGCAGGAAAAGGTGAGAAAAACCACCATGCAGCATAGAAAAGCTGACATGGAAATTTCATAAGAACGACTGAAAAGTAGGTTACACTCTATAATACATTATAAGCTACCAGCCTGAATAACTTGAAAGTGAAAATAGTAGAGTAAAATGAATAATCAAATAAATAACTAAGGCACGACATTATGGACGGGTAAATTTGGTTAATGGAGCGTCTGTAGAAACTGTGTGGAAAATGCACAGTGTTGATGTTCAGGGGTGGTGTGGCAGCCTTGCCTGGAGCTTTTCAGGTAGGCAGCAGTCAGGTCCAAACTCCATTCACTCCATTGAGGCAAGGAACCTTCCCATGCAGGACAAGTACACATTACATCCTGAAGCAGTGACCCCTGGCACGTTAAAAAAAATCCTGATGGTGGTCACTTAACTAACTGGGACTCTCAGTGATCAACAGCCCATCATAGGCTGAGAGTAAGTGTACGATAGTGACTGTTAACTCAGGGCTATCTGTGCATATCCTAGTCTGTGCTTAAATTGTATGTCATTTAATAAACTGATCCAGGCTCTGGAGAGAGAGAGAGAGAGAGAGAGAGAGAGAGAAATTCACTCACACGATGTAGTGGTGCTCTTGGACGACTGCCCTGTCCTCTCTTCCTTCCTTCCTCTCGTCTTTCTTTCCTTCATTCTTTTCTCTTCCTCCTGTCTGTGGGCAACATGCCGAATGGTTTCCTGTACACCTAGAAATCATTTACTGTGCTGGGTGGTAACCATATAAGTTTAACCAAATTATGGCACCTGGTGGTATTGTGGGTAATTAAGGTGCTCCAATTGGATTGAGCCTGTGCAGGTTTATATCCAAGGGATGGGTGGGGTTTACTGCCCATGCAATGCCACTCTGAGATGAATGAGGCTGGTCACTCTTATTTTGAATGTCAGAACCAACTTGCCTAGCCCTGGGCTACAACACTCCTCATGGGGCAACCCAGGATTAGATGATGACAACGACAACAAGTGTTTTATTCAGAAGTAAACGTATTAGGCTGGGGGTCAGACGACACATACTTATCCAAGCGACCTTTAAAGGTCAGTACTGTATCACAATTTACTACATAAAAGGGCAATTTGTTCCATATATTTCCAACTCTTTTACAGAGGAAATGCTTAGCTTCATGCAACAGGAATCATTTGCCAATTATTTTATGCCCATTGCCTCCAGTACTGCATAATTCAAGTGATCAACAGTGAAGTATTTACTGACAGCCATGTTATCATGTCCTCTGAATTATCTTTGTAACCTCCATTTAGTTAGGGTAACGATACTCATGGCTTCTAAACATTCCTCGTATAGTTTATTTCTCAATCTAGGTATAATTTTTGTCATCCTTTGCTGTACTCTTTTAAGTTTCTCTATATCCTTTTTATAATACGGTGACCAAAACAGAACGCAATATCCTAAGTGTGGGCAAACTAAGGAATTATACAAAGTGGTAATGGGGGATTATGCACTACTTGATGTAGTGCTGCTCTCGGGTGTCTGCCCTTTCCTCTCCTCCATCCTTCTTTCCATCCATCCTCTTCTGTCTTTCTTTCCTTCATTCTTTCCTCTTTCTTCTGCCTGCGGGTGACTTTACAGTCTTGTGTCTTTCTTTCCTTCATTCTTTCCTCTTCCTTGTGCCTGTGGGTGACTCTACACTGAGTGACAAGCCAAATGGCTTCCTGTACACCAGGAAACCATTTACTACGCTGGGTGGTAACCATATAACCAAATTCTGGCGTCTGGTGGTTTAGTGGGTAATAACGGTGCTCCATTCGGATTGAGCCGGTGAAGGTTTATATCCAAGGGGTGTTTGGGGTTAATTGCTCATGTAATGCCACTCAGGGATGAGTGAGGCTGGTCACTCATTTTAAATGCCAGGACCAACTTGCCTAGCCCCGGGCTCCTACGCTCCTCATGGGGCAACGTAGGATTGGATGATGGATGGATGGATGGTAGTGGGGGAACCCATCATCCACACACTTAAGTGTCACAGTACTCTATTTTAGGGTAGCTCTACGCTGAGCGGCAAGCCAAATGACTACCTGTAAACCAGAAAAGCATTTACAACGCTGTGTGGTAACCTTATAATCAACCAATGCATGTTCCCTACGTGGCAGAAAGTGGGTTGGCGGAGGGTTAGTGCCCCTCCCCGGAAAACAATTAACTAAAAATATGTACAAGAAGCCTCAGACCAGGAATAACCAACAGGTCATGACTCAGGACCAAACAAAGGACATGGTGCAGACTGCGACATTGAATGTAAGGGGTGCGAATGATGAGGTGAGGGAGAGACTTTTCAGGCACTTGAGGATGCAAAAGTGGATATATGTGGGATAACTGACAAAATGGAGATGTGAGACTGTGAGAGAATGGGAATAGGGATGGGGTATATGCATCGGAGTAGGAGAGAATGAGAGGGCACAAGGAGTTTGTACTGTTGAGTGCAGAGACAGAAGGAGAATATAAAAGAGTATGGATCCGTCGGCTCAAGGATTGTGTGGGTAAGAATGAAAGTTGGACTACAAACGTGGGCGATTGTGTGTGTGTATACGTCAATGGAAAATCATGCAAGCAGAGTGAAAAAAGAGTTCTGGAAAAATGTGGATGTGTACATGGAAAAGTTTGAAATGAGTGACTTTTTTTTTTTTTTTTTAAATAATGAATGAAGGAAAAAGAAAGGAAAAAAAAAAAGTCCATGTGCCTAAAGGCATCCTCCATTCATAAAATATTTAAAACAACTGGATTTGAATTGAAGTGGATTAAATGTTTGTGGGAAACAACTCCCAAGGAAGTGAATTCCAGAGAGTAGTAGCTCTGGGGATAAAAGAATTTTGATAAGCAGAGGTTCTGCATTGCAGAGGAAACAGTGTGAGTTCATGGGCACTCCCAGCTGCCCGAGTATTTCGGGAGAAAACGTGAGGGGAAGGCACAACTGATGCCAGTTTGTCAGAGCACTTGCAGTAAAAATATTGATAAAATAATGTTAAAGAAGCAACATCTCTATGTACTGATAAAGGAGGAAGGTCCTGCGTAATGGCAGGATTATTGATTAATCTAATGGCTTTATTTTGAATTTTGTCCAACTGCCTCAATGCAACCGCTCAACATCCACTCCACAGTGGTGAACAGTATTCGATCTGAGAACGCACATTACTTTTGTATATTGTAGCCATCTGCTCATCAGTGAAGAACTCACGAACTCTGTACATAAGTCCCAGTTTTTTGGAAGCATTTTTAACAAGGGATTTAACATAAGCTGTCCAGCTTAGGTTGGGGTTTAGAGTAACACCTAGGATATCAATTGTAGTGGATATGGGAATATTGACATCATTTAAAACTATGTGAGAGTCCGAGGGATTCTTTCTGTTGGAGAAATTAATGTATCTAGTTTCCTGAGCATTAAATGAGACCAGATTTGTTTGTCCTCATTGATTAATTTTAGAAAGGTCCTGGGTCAGAGAAATTGCTGTGTTTATTTGGGAATTTATAAATATCAAATTGTGTAAAGGAGGTACTCAATGTGAATGAACTATGAAGGGTTGAGTCATCAGCATAAGAGTGTATTGGGTTGTAGGTGACACATAGGAGGTCATTTAAATGAAAGTGAAAGAGGGTTGGCGCCCAAACTGATCCCTGAGGTACGCCAGCATTTATGGAATGAAACTGAGAATAAATTCCATCTACCATGACCCATATTTTTCTATTATGAAGGTAAGAAGAAATAAGAGGAACCAGTGATGCAAGGCTATAGTGTGACATCTTAGACAATAAGGCCCGATGCGATACTCTGTCAAATGCTTTTGATATATCAAGTGCTATTGTGTGTGTTTCACCGTGTTGGTCTATTGTTTTGTTAATCTGATGGATAAGAAGGCAAAGAATGTCTACAGTTGAACATTCCTGTCTAAATCCAAACTGCCGATCATTGATTAATTTATTGATTTCTAGATGCTTGATTAGGTGTTTGTTAATTAGTGTCTCAAAAACTTTACCCAGAATGGTAGTTATTGCAATTGGTCTATAGTTTGATGGATCAGACGTTGTCCCCTTTTTAGGAAAAGGATGGATATTTGTTTCTTTCCAAAAGGCTGGAAAACTTGAGACTGTTTTTGATTGGAGATATGAATGGAAAAGTGGGGGCTATGAAGGTGGATGGAGATGGTGAGTGGGGTGTGCCTGCAGAAGTGGATGAGAATGGCAGTGCTCTAGTGGACATCTGTGTAGGGAGGGGGTTCGTGATAGCCAATACCCTCTTTAGACACAAAATGATCCACAGGTATACGAGGCAAGTGATAAGAAAGTAGGGTGGTGAACTGAATGACCAGAAGGCAATGACTGATTGTGTGTGTGTGGATGATAGAATGAAAAGATGTGTAATGAATGCAAGAGCAGATAGAGGCTGGGGGAGAGGACTTTTTAATCACCACTTGGTGGTGGTGAAAGTCAAGGTTCAAATGAAATGAAGGAGGAGGAGGAAAAGGGAAGGACACGAGGAAGTAGTCCATACAGGGAGGGCAGGAAGGTTGTAAGAGGATGGAAAAACAGCAGAATACAAGAAAAAAGTGGAGCAGTGACTAGGTAAATATGATTTGGAGCAGACAGGGGATGTGAAAAGTGTGTGCAAGACATTCACATATGAAATCTGTGCAGCATGTGAGGTGGTGTAAGGGGTGAAGAGAAGATGAAAGGGAATGCAAAGAACAGCATGGTGGAATGAAGAGGTGAGAAAGGCTGTGGAACAAAGAAAGCATAGACTGAGTGAATGAGAAACAGAGGCATGGAGGAAGTTGAGAGACAAAAGAGACAGTTATATGTAGATACAAAGAGAGAAGTGAAAAGATTAGTAAGAGAGAGAAAGAAGAGAGTGGATGAGGAATTTGGAAGGAATTTGAGTGTCAAGTGGAGGGAAAATATGAAAATGTTCCAGAAAGAGGTAAAGAGAGTTAGACAGGGTGATGAAGAAGTAAGTCAGGAAGTGAAAGATAAAAATGGTATATTGCTGGTGGAGAAGGAAGAAAAAGTAAGCAGATGGAGAAAACACTTTAAGGAATTGTTAACACAGAGAATGAATGTAATGCAAGTATATGTGGCTGGGGAATGGCTAGGAGGAGGAGGGAGGTAAGAAGAGGGGAAGGAATCAGTAGGATGGATGTAGTGGAAGCAATGAAGTCAAAGTGAAGCAAGCCCCAGGAATAGAAATGCTGAAGCATGGGGGAGAGATAGTAGTATAATGGATGTGGAGGATTTGCAAATTGGCCTGGGAGGAAGGTAGAGTCCCGGAGGATTGGAAATCAGATATAATTATTCCTCTGTACAAAGGAAAAGGAGAAAAAGAAGTGTGTGTTAATCACAGAGGCACTTGTTTTCTTACTGTAATGGGAAAAGTATACGGTAGGATATTTCTTGACCGAGTTAGGGAAATAACAGAATTAGTTGGAGAAAAACAGGGAGGTTTTGGGAAGGGAAGAGGTTGTGTAGATTAGATATTCATTCTTAGGTCTTTAGTGGAAAAGTTTCTAGATCAGGGGAAAGAAGTTGTATGCAGCCTTCATGGATTTGGAGAGAGCATATAACAGGGAGGACAGACAAAGAATGTGGAAAGTATCAGGGATACATGGAGTAAATAGGAAGTTGTTGAATGCTGTGAAGAGAATGTTTGGGGGGGACTAAGGTTGCAATGCATATAGATAGTAAACTGAGTGAATTCTTCTATCTGAATATTGGATTGAAACAGGGATGTGTCATCTCCCCATGGTTGCTCAATCTGTATAAGGATGGGGTTACAAAACGAGATACAAGGTAGGGCAGTGGATGTTGGAGTGACCCTTATAAGAGAGGGCAGTGTTTGGTAACTCCCTGTACTGTTGTTTTCAGATGATACTATACTGTTAAGTGCAGATGAAAGGGAACTGCTAGGCTTGGTGAATGAGTTTGGGAGTGTGCGTAAGAAACGGCATCTAAAGGTGAATGTAAGGAAGGGTAAACTTATGGTCTTTCCAAGAAATTAAGTCACTGAATGTACAGTGAAGCTGGATGAGGAGGAAATAGAAAATGTGAGTGCATTTAAGTACTTGGGTAGTGTGACGAGTAAGGATGGAAATTTAAAGGGTGAAGTGCTTGAAGGGGGTATGACAGGGAAGACAGGTTGTCCATTCTCTCAGAGCAGTGATAAGGAATGCCGGGGAAGAAAGGTTGTCCATTCTTTCAGAGCAGTGATAAGGAACAGGGAAGTGAGCATGGAAGTGAAAATGTTACTGCATGACAGTATTGTGATACCAACTCTAACGTATGGCAGTGAAGAATGGACCTTGTTGGAAGGACACAAGTCAAGAGTGAGAGCAGTGGAAATGAGTCATTTGAGAGGAGCATGTGGCATTACATGGAAAGACACAATGACAAATGAGGAAGTGATGGAGCTCTGTAATATGGATGTGGATGTGACAGAAAGCGTTTGCAAAAATACACTGAGGTGGTAAGTCATTTGAGAGGAGCATGTGGCATTACATGGAAAGACACACTGACAAATGAGGAAGTGATGGAGCTCTGTAATATGGATGTGGATGTGATAGAAAGCGTTTGCAAAAATACACTGAGGTGGTTTGGCCATGTGGATAGGATGGAGTGTGAGAAACTAATGAGGAGTGTGTATGCAAGTAAGGTGGAGGGGGGGGGAGGGGGAGGCCAAGGATGAGATGGAGGGATGAAGAGAGGGGGGGGGGGTGAGCTGGAAGCAAGGCAGTGAAGTGGCACTGGACAGGGAGTCATGGAGGCGATTTGTTTGTGGCCACCCCTTAAGGGATTGAGGTGTCTGGCAACAGTCAGAGCACAGATAGGATGATATTATCTGATTTATATTCAAATGCTCTACTATGAATCCAATCAATTTATTGGCTTTCTTCACAGCTTCTGTACATTATTTGCTGGTTTCAAATCGTTTGTTATTATAACTCCTACACCTATTTCATGGTCTACCCTATCAAGCTGGACATTATTCGTGTTATAACTATCTCTTACATTTTTACTGCCAATGTTCAGAACTTTATTAATACTGAAATCCATTCGCCATGCTTGGGCCCAGTTAAACATATGATTAAGATCTCTCCGAACTGCCTGCCTCTGCAGTGCTGTATCTGCTCTGTTATCTATTCTAGTATTGTCAGCAAATTCTGAAATCTTACAACATAATCTTTCATCAATATTTTCATTCATTCATTGCCAGACGCCATATATCCCAAATGGGGTGGCCAAGGGCTTAGAGTTAATTGTTTTGCAGGGAGGGGCACTAATCCTCCACCAACCCCACTTGACCCATAGGGAGAACGTTATGCCAACAGCATCTGGTGTTCCCAGGCAGTCATCCATCCAAGTACTAACCAGACCCAACGTTGCTTAACTTCGCTGATCGGACGGGAAGCGGTGTACTCAACGTGGTATGGCCATATATATATATATATATATATATATTGTATATATATATATATATATATATATATATATATATATATATACTATATATATATATATATATATATATATATATATATATATATATTATATATATATATAATACATATACAACATATATATACCATATATATATATATATATATATATATATATATATATATATATATATATATTGTATATATATATATATATATATATATATATATATATATTATATATATATATAATACATATACAACATATATATACCATATATATATATATATATATATATATATATATATTGTATATATATATATATATATATATATATATATATTATATATATATATAATACATATACAACATATATATACCATATATATATATATATATATATATATATATATATATAATATATATCAATCTGACATATTTAGCAGACGTGGGGTAATTGTAATCTGTAATCGTATTCGATTGTAATCGATTACAGACTTTTGTGTAATCGTAACCGTAATTGACTACAGTAGGTATGCATCATTTATGTATATTAAAAAAAGAACAGGACCTAACACTGAACCCTGCGGCACTCCACCTACAACGTTTATCCAGTCTGAGGGGAGGGGAAGAATGGTGGTGATGGGAGGGGAAGAATGGGGGGTGAGGGAAGGGGAAGAATGGGGGTAAGGGGTGGGGAAGAATGGAGTGTAAAGAGTGGGGAAGGGGGGAAGGGGTGGGAAAGAATGGGGGGTGAGGGGGGAAAGAATGAAGGGTGAGGCGAGGGGAAGAATGGGGGTGAGGGAAGGGGAAGAATGGGGGGTGAGGGGAGGGGAAGAATGGGGGGTGAGGGGAGGGGAAGAATGGGGGGTGAGGGGAAGGGAAGAATGGGGGGTGAGGGGAGGGGAAGAATGGGGGGTGAGGGGAAGGGAAGAATGGGGGGTGAGGGGAAGGGAAGAATGGGGGGTGAAGAGAGGGGAAGAATGGGGGGTGAAGGGAGGGGAAGAATGGGGGTGAGGGAGGGGAAGAATGGGGGGTGAGGGGAAGGGAAGAATAGGGGGTGAGGGGAAGGGAAGAATAGGGGGTGAGGGGAAGGGAAGAATGGGGGGTGAGGGGAAGGGAAGAATGGGGGGTGAGGGGAAGGGAAGAATGGGGGGTGAGGGGAAGGGAAGAATGGGGGTGAAGGGAGGTGAAGAATGGGGGTGAGGGAGGGGAAGAATGGGGGGGGAGGGGAAGGGAAGAATAGGGGGTGAGGGGAAGGGAAGAATAGGGGGTGAGGGGAAGGGAAGAAAAGGGGGTGAGGGGAAGGGAAGAATAGGGGGTGAGGGGAAGGGAAGAATAGGGGGTGAGGGGAAGGGAAGAATAGGGGGTGAGGGGAAGGGAAGAATAGGGGGTGAGGGGAACGGAAGAATGGAGGGTGAGGGAGGGGAAGAATGGGGGGTGAGGGGAAGGGAAGAATGGGGGGTGAGGGGAAGGGAAGAATGGGGGGTGAGGGGAAGGGAAGAATGGGGGGTGAGGGGAAGGGAAGAATGGGGGGTGAGGGGAAGGGAAGAATAGGGGGTGAGGGGAAGGGAAGAATAGGGGGTGAGGGGAAGGGAAGAATGGGGGGTGAGGGGAAGGGAAGAATAGGGGGTGAGGGGAGGGGATGAATGGGGGGTGAGGGGAGGGGATGAATAGGGGGTGAGGGGAAGGCAAGAATGGGGGGTGAGGGGAAGGGAAGAATAGGGGGTGAGGGGAAGGGAAGAATAGGGGGTAAGGGGAGGGGAAGAATGGGGGGTGAGGAGAGGTGATGGGAGGGGAAGAATGGGGGGTGAGGGGAGGGGAAGAATGGGAGGTGAGGGGAGAGGAAGAATGGGGGGTGAGGGGAGGGGAAGAATGGGGGGTGAGGGGAGGGGAAGAATGGGGGGTGAGGGGAGGGGAAGAATGGGGGGTGAGGGGAAGGGAAGAATGGGGGGTGAGGGGAAGGGAAGAATGGGGGTGAGGGGAGGGGAAGAATGGGGGGTGAGGGGAGGGGAAGAATGGGGGGTGAGGGGAGGGGAAGAATGGGGGGTGAGGGGAGGGGAAGAATGGGGGGTGAGGGGAGGGGAAGAATTGAGGGTGAGGGGAGAGGAAGAAGGAAGGTGTGAGGGGTGGAGATGAAGGGAGGTGAGGGGTGGGGAAAAAGGGAGGTGAGGGGTGGTGAAGAATGGGGAGTGATGGGTGGGGAAGAAGGGGGGTGATGGGTGAGGAAGAAGGGGGGTGAGGAGTGGGGAAGAAATGGAGTGAGGGGTGTCGAAGAAGGGAGGTGAGGGGTGGGGAAGATGGGAGGTGAGGGGCGGGGAAGACGGGGGAGCGAGGGGAGGGGAGAAAGGGAGGTGAGGGATGAGGAAGGGGGAGGGTTAGGGGAGAGGAAGAAAGAGGGGGAAGGGGAGAGGAAGAAAAGAGGATGAAGGGAGAGGAAGATGTTGGGATGAGGGGATAGGAAGATGTGGGGATGAGGGATGAGGGAAGAGGAAAAAAGGGGCAGAAGAGGGGGAAGAGGGGAGTGGAAGAGCAGGGGTGAGGAAGAACAAGCAAAGGGAATGGAAGAAGGGGTGGGGGGAGAGGATGAAGGGGGAGGTGAGGGGAACTGAAGATGGGGGGGTTAGGGGAATGCAAGAAGGGGAAGCTGAGGGAAGAGAGAGGTGACAGGAAAGGGAGAGGGGGAAGGTCAGGGGAGAGGTAGAAGGGGGAGGTGATGGGAGAGGATTTAGAATGCTAAGTGATAGGGAGGGAGGGAAGGGAGGGTGAGGTTCTAGAAAGGGAACTGAGGTAACAGGAGAAATGAGAGTTAAGAGAAAGAATGGGTGGTGTGAGGGAGAAAGGAACAGGAAGGGAAGAAAAAGAGGAAAGGGTACAAAACCTTCAGTGTTCTAAAGAGCAGTCCATACCTGCTCCATAGGTACATTGGCTGGATTGGCAGTGATAAGTCTGGCCACGGCACCACAGATGTTGTCCAGTGCTCGAGGGAAGGACTCCTTGCTTAATGCCTCTGATAGCGCTGAGAGGATGCTGTTATACTGGCCTAGGATGGCATCTCCACCTGGTATTAAGTCAAGTTATTATTATACAGTATTAAACTCCTTTACTCCTGGTAACACAAATTATTATTAAACTCCATCTCACCTGGTAACACACAAGGTATTATTGTATTTAATGCCATCTCACCTGGTAACACACAAGCTATTACAGCATTTACCTCCATGTCACCTGGGGAGATAATGGTTAGATGAGGAAGAAATTGGTCGGTTGCGGCTGTATACACAGCTGATGTGTGAGAAAGGGAGTCATGATAATTCTGACTGTACATTTCTTTCTAAATCATCAGCTCACCAATAAATGCTTCAGATTTATTTATTTACTTTATTTTTTCATGATTTTATAAAGAAAATATTGAACAATTTTAACAAAATGGAATTACCTTGTGCATTTTGAACTTCTTTATGACAATGCACTCACGTGTGTTATGTTTATGGGGTGTGTTTACAAGGAGTGAGTGGGTGAATAAAATCCAAGTGCCAGACAACAAAGATCATATGGTACTAATGTGTTTAAAGAGGAGGCAATGTTTCCATAGAAATTTCTTACTGTGGCCCCAGATATGAAATGTGAGTATTGGGTATAGTGCACTGATACAGTCTATGTAGTAAAGTATATATCAATTACAGTATACAGGAAAAATTGGTAACCAGAAAGGTATGTTCCCCAAACTTTCGGTTAACTGGGATTGTGCTGTATTTAACAAATAAAATCTGCTGTATGTTCATACACATATGGTACCTGTGACACATTAAATGGATCAAGTGAACAAAATATTTTATAAAGGTCTCTGATATTACACTTAAATTTATGATGTCCAGTGGAGTAAGTGGTATAAGTACATGGCATCCTGTGCACCTTTATTCGAATTCTAATAAGAATTATTGGGGGGGGGGGGGAATCACATACAAGATATCTTAGTTGTGTCGAATGAAATAAATTCAGAACCCAGTTGGGAATTAGAGGCTTCACCAAACCTGTTTCAGCAGTCTGCCACCAGGTGGTCTAACGTCTCCCAGCCTCGATTAAATATTTTTGCGGGTTTTAAAGACCTGTGAAATTATACCTAATATTAAGTTTATAATAATACTGCTATTTATAGGAATATTTTTTCCTATTCAATCAAGCGCATATATATATATATACCTGTAAAGAAAGACAAACTAAGCTTTCAGAGAATCTTAGCTTGGGGACTAAAATAGTGTGCTGTCTATTTACATATATTTAAATAACTCGTGTGCAGTTACTAAAAGGAGATTACCTTCAGGACTTCTGATGTGTGTGTTTTAGCATGCTTTAAAGTAGTAAGCAGTTCCTCTGAAAATAATGTACTGAACGATTGCTTAGTTGGTGAGTCAGCCATATTAATCCAAACAAACGGCAGTGCCGTACGACACTATAATCATAATAGAGTATGAGGAGTTAAAGTTTAATCTTACTAAACTGTGCAGTGGAGCCAGGGAAATATTTAAAAGAATTATTTGTGTTAGACTTTGGTTACTAAGATGATCAAGACGTCCAACAGGTCCGTATTGTTAGGAAAAGTCATACGTCAGGCAGGGCAGCATATCGAAAGGTGTTGCTAATTGTGCAGCTACACATCTATTTTCTTTTGTGGATACTAATGAATGACAAATATTTTAATCACTATTATCTTGGTTTATGGATGGTTCTAGTAAAATTGCCAAGGTTTTATCTCTATGTTATGCTTACAGAGATGAGTAAACTAACGAAAGCGGAATTTTCAAAATGACACTTATAACACATTATATATAATCAAAGGGTTCCCATATTGTAAATTCTTTGTAGCATATCATGCCATCTGGGTAATTTGATGAGTAAAATATGTTTTGAGGTGTTTTACTTTGTGTCAAAATTAAAAAGAAAATAAGCACTGGCTACTTTTCCAGTGCTTACCCAGCACCAGAGCTGGGCGACGGAAGCGAACCTAGTGGCATATTTCTGAAACAGGATCTGGTGAAGTCTCTAATTGAATATAGGAGGTGGTTTATCATTACATTCTTCTGACCAACCAGATTATTTACAACTGCAACCAGCTTTTATTCTTGCCATTACGTAAGACAATCTTACTTCGGTAATACTTTGTCATTTGGGCTATTACAGTATGAACAACAACTCTTCTCTCACAAACACATAATGCAATCAAGTTAGTCTGGTTCATTGCACACATCATTTGCATTCAGCTTTCCTATGTTGTCTACACAAAGAACTGATGAAAGGACCAAGCAACAGAGACTTTTCATGTGCAGGAACAATGATTGTCTTCCCTACTTCAGAATAATGACTGTCAAAGATAGACTTAAGCTCACTGATATACAGAATATATCTGCTCAGTCATCAGAAGAAAGATCAGAAGATTCAATGTCTTCACAACAAATCAGATCATGGTCAATATTTCTATAATTTCTGAAGCTACGAACCTTTTTAACCCATCCTGTCTGGGTGTCATGTATACATGTCCCCCCGGGACCGTCCGGGTGACACGTATACATGATCTAGTGCTTCACAGCGTTGTCTGAATATTCCGAGGGTTATTTCCACCACACACAGCCACTGGCAACCTTCCTGCATGCATTTGAGTCATTCTCCAGTTACATGCATTCCTCCGTAATGGACAGACCTACACAAAATGTTTTCCCTGTGTCTGGATCCTTGGCTGAGCGCCTGCAGCCGCTGACTTCAACACACACACATATACATATACACAGTATACACATATAGTAATACCTCGATATATGATCCCCCTAGATGAGATACCCCAGCTTTACGATGGGGGTAGAAATACCACCTTACTCCACCTAATGATGGCCAAACCCCAGTTTAACAGTGGGTTTCGATATTTTTTTCAATTCTGATGTCATTTTAGACTAAAATTGTGTTCAGGTTGATTTATAAACTGTTTTTAGACTTGGATCAATGCATTTTAGCCATAGATGGAGTGAACATTGTCATTTTGGAGTACAGACTTGTATTTCATGATTTTCAGATTTTATTTGTTGGTTTTAGTGAGTTATTTACAGCTGTTAGGCTTTGGTAAGCTTCCTTGGCAGCTGTTAGGCATTTAGACTGGATTTAAACTTTTTTGGGGCTCATTTGGGTGGGTTTGGGGCTTGGTTTGGAGGGAAACCCAAGACTGGTAAACGCTCCACATTACTTTACATGTTAAAAGTACCGTAAAACACCCTAACTTTGGACATTTTTTACGTGTTATAATGAATAACTCTGTGTAAAATGGTGCAATTTTATCCCTGTTGGTGTCATGTGGTAGCCAGGGACAGTACCTACTGAATCCATATAATTTTTTTTTTTTTTTTTTTTTTCTTTTTTTTTTTTAAGTGTCCGAAGCTAGGAACAAATTTCCTAACTTCGGACAGCTCTTCCAAACTTCAGACATCCATGTATTTGCCCTTAAAACATGAGAATGGTTAATAGCACCTACCTCTGGACACACTGTCCAAACATCGGACACTTAAGAAGTTTTTAAAAAATGTAAAAAAAAATATTGGTCACTCGTGGCCCGAGTTATACATATGTAAAGAGAAATATCCAAAAAATATCTTCTTTTTTGAGCTCATAAATTGAGATCACATTAAGATGCACCATATCACATTGTAGTGAGGTATTCTGGCCAAAAATATAACTAAGAACTCTTCAGAAACTTTTTCAGACGAAAAAATTATATAAAAATGCATTGCATTTATTCCAAACTGTAAGAGGAACTGCCCTCCTATTCCTAAACAAAACTTCACTTAATTATTAAGTAGCTACCTCACTGACTCAACAAATGCATACTGAAATAACAAAATATAATGTTAAACACTTCCTACTGGTTCTGATGACACCCACACACCCACTAACACGCACACAAATCAACAGACACACGCACACACAGGCACATGTTATGAAGGCACCATGAAACGTATTAACGAGCTACACACTTTGGTCTTATACACACACACACACACACACTCCCCTAAGTGGCCTGTGCTTGTAAAACACACACACACACACACACTTTCCTAATAGGCTTGTGTTTGTAAAACACACACACACACACACACACACACACACACACACACACACAAACACCTATAGTTTGTATTTTTCCAGTAATTTGTCTGTCCGAATTTAGGAATTTATTCTGTTAAATACAGGGATATTCATTAAAACAGTCATTGCAAGATTATGCAAGTATATATTTTAAAATAGTATACTGCCCAGTATGTACAACACTTTTCCACATATAATCATACTAATCACGTTCTTACAATTGAAACTGTTTGTTCTGCGTGAACAAAGTTTTGCAGGGTTAAAAATGTCATTTTTTTTTTCATTTGATTCATAAATTTTTTTCACCCACACATATTCAAGCTAGTTTGATAGGACTTATACATAATAATCTTTGAAGATTACCCTACCTACCCACATCATTATTTTTGCAAATATCGCACTCTCTTCCAATAAACATGAATTATTACATTTTTTTGTAAAATGTCTGAAGTTTGGGAGCTGTCCGAAGTTATGGTGTTTTACGGTACCCCGATATACGATACCCTGCCTAACGATGGGGCTTTACCTAACCAATTACATCATTAAACTTGGGTATTCCTGTATACAGACTGATCTACATAACACCCAGTGAAAAAGGCAACACAACCATTCACTGATCATTCAAGCATTCAAAATTATTCCTGAACCCATTTAAAAGACAACTCCATGCACACAATTTTCCCCCAGAACAGAGACAAGACTAAAAAAAAACCATGCTAGTCACGGCCAGGCCCTACCATGCTTTCCAAGGACCCCTAGGCCATAGATGGAGTTGGATCGGACCTCGTCATCTTCATTGCGGGCACCTTGCTGGAACAGCGGCAACAACTGTGGCACAAACTCACCACTGGCCGGTCCCAGCACTTCCACTGCCTCAGCCAGTGTACCCAGGCTAAATGACTGCTCAGCCACACTACAGCTCTTCTTCTGAACACATAAGCAAGACAGTACTTAGCATAATGGAACTTTGCTCTCAAGTCATAAGCAAAAATATAATCAGCAAAGTAAGTAAAGGATGGATTACAATTTCAGTCATGTAACTTGTGTAACTTCTACATTTATGTAAAACAAACTACACCGATGCACATTTTATCATCAACAATTATGAGTCATGACAAAAGGTTGCTGAGTGACATAAAATCAAGGACATTTATTAAATACTGGAAATAGTGTCCATAAATACCCAGCTCAACACAGAGGATAGACGATAAAAATATAAGTCTTACCGTTTTATTAACAAACAAAGGCAGGAGCTCTTTAAACTGCGTGGCAAACTCAGCCTGCGTCATGGCCTTGCCGAGACTGGGTACCACCTCACCAGCATATTCTATCAGCATCTCGTCATGTTCTGCCTCACCCTCATCTTCGCTTCCAGCCTCATCAGCCATGTCCTGACACATTGTCTGTGCACCAAGTTTTGCTATTATAACATCAATACAACTTATCACACATGTACATGAAGAATTGCATACAACAGACCCTCACTTTAGCATACCTCAGTAGACCAAATACAGCATTGGATTTAACAGGCACTATGGAGGCCCCCAGACAAACCATCGGACATACTGGATATCATCTGTTAAATGGGAAAAATCATGCAGATCTTCCAAACAGCTCTGGCCCTACTGAATGCTTTCTTTTGCACATTATCCATTACATGGGGCTAATGACACAGGCCTACCAGGTTGCTCATCATGCACAGGGTGACTCAGAACACAGTTACCAAAGTTGGAGACAGTTTTTCCCACCCACTTGAGCTACACTGGAGAGTACGAAGGATGTGATGGCGTGCAGAACTACTTTGGGGCTACTTTCGGCAGGCCTGGGCAGAACCAGAGTGGACACACTGTACTGCATGTGGTGGACTTCAGCCTTGCTGTGCATTTTGTTACATCAACACTTCTGCCTGCATGCCTCACCTCTCAAGTTTGGCAAGTGTTTTCACACAGTGACTGTGGAAAATGGCTTCTCAAAGGGAATCTCCAAGCATATTCTTTACTGAAAATGCAAAGAGGAGGAGCATAACAATTGTGGAGAAGATGGAAGTGATCAAGGTGAACGAAAAAGGCACAAGCAAGGGCAACTTCATCTGCAAGATGAGCCTTAAGAGCTCAACCTTGCATGACATCCTGAAGGCATGGGACAAAGCAAAGGAGATAATGAAGAAAACTGAAGGAGGAAGGGAATGCATGTGTTCAGGACCAGGATGCTGTCCAATGAGAAATTTGACAAAACAGTGTATAAGTGACACAAGCAGGAGTGAGCTGAGGGTGTCCCTGTGCATGGCCTGGACATCCAAAACACAGCACCAAGGCTTGCTACTCACCCTGAAGTCAAAGATTTAGAGTGTAGTGATGGTTAACTGTGGAGTTGCAGGAGGTGCCTTGGCACTGTTAATAACGCCATAACTGGAGAGATTTTCAGTACCGGTGTCAATGCTGTGGAGCTGTTCATCCAGCATCTTTGGAAGCTGACAGAGGAAGAGGGTCTTCATGAGTTCTAAATTAATACTGCTGATGAAACTAGGCTCTTTTGACATACTTTCCCTCAGAATACCTGGACTTCCAAAGATAACAGTGGCACTCCAGGGCATAAGACAATGAAGAAGCACCTCTCCATTCTGGCATGTGCCAATGTGGATGGCTCTCTCATCACCTACAACCAGTCATAGTAACAGCAAGCAACCCAGGACACCCAAGGATATTATGGGCATGCTTCCTGTGAAGTACCAAGAAAAGTCTGCCTGGTTTCCCCAGAATATCATTCAAGACCGGTTCCACCACAGATCTGACCCTTCTGTGGGTCTGAGCTAGAAAAAAAGGAATGGCATTTGTCCTGATGACATGAAGGCAGTGCTGCTGTTAGACAATGCACCAGCCCATCCTTCCCCCAACAAACTTTGCAGCAAGGATGGATGAATCAAGTCTTTGTTCCTGCTAGCCAACACCACTACTTACACCCTTGGCTGTGTAGAGCATTCTGGAAAAGCCAATCGATAGCCTGCATTGTACATTCTGGAAGAGTGGCATCAATTTTCCACAAAGTTTTGTTCGTTTTTTAGTATAGCACATGCATACGCACTCTGAGTGGTTATGGGGGGAGGAGTACTACCTGGGTAAAGTATTGGCTGCTGCAGTCTCAGTATGCATCTGGCCATCATGGAGTCAAGACCTACCTTCCAAACCCCTGAAAACCCTTGAAAACCCCCCAACCCCCACTCCCCAAATGGGCAGCATTCATGGCCAGACAACAAAAAGGTAACTGATTCCACCAGACACAACCAATTCTGAAGAAGAACAGCATCAGGAGAAGGAAAGGCCCAAAAAACAAAAGGTGAAACATGGTGCATCCAGCACTGCTACACACGTGACCTCTACCTCACAATCATGACCCCAAAGACGCCTCTCTAAGTACGTGACCCCGTCAATGTGGCAAACTTTGCTTTTCGAAGATAAAACTGACACCGAGAGCAAAGATGACCCAGATGACCTGTGGACAAGTGCTGAGGGCGAGGCCAGTGATGATGTTGCAGAAAAACATGCAACAGAGAGTGCCTGGGATGACAGTGATGTTGAGGTAGAAAGGGGAGAGCCGATGAAGGGATGGACGCAGTATGCCCACTCCCGCTCCCATGGTGACCAACAATGTTGCCAGGGCCTGGAGCGGTGGCATCTTTGTCATGGGTCTACCCCCCAGAGGTTGTTGAAGAGGAGGACAGCATGGGGGCCAAACCACCACAAACCCCCCCGGCCCCTCACAGAGCCCAAGTACCTGGGAGTGGCTTCAGTCGCCCGGGCAAGTACCACATCTCCCAACACAACACACACAACAACGCCGTTTTTTCTACACCGAGAAATGACTCCCCAACTGTCATTTCTTGATGACGTCTTCTAGCCGGGGATATTGAGAGCAATCCAGGACCCACCAACAAATACATATGTCCAACATGCTCCAAACCTATCACTTCAAGCCGACAGACAAAGGGTTCAGTTCAGTGCAATTCCTGCAAGAACTGGACCCATTACACCTGCACAACTCTTGCATCCAGAAAATATTACACAAACACCTGGAGCTGCTCCTTATGCTCCTTCCCCTCACCCACTAACCCCCCCACCAATCCTACTTCCTTCACACCTCCACAGCCAAACCCACTGATCCTTCCCACACCATCCAGTCCCCCAATTCCTCCCCTTCCAACCCATCCTAATCCACCTCAACCCATATCTCCATCACAACATCCCCCTACCCCTTCCCCTCCACCCACACCACCTCCCCCTCGTGCTGCAGCAGCCAACACACATAGCACCCACAACATAAACATCCTTCAGTTAACATAAATGGCATAAACATTAAAAAACAAGAACTCACACAATTCATCAAACAACAGAACATACATATTGCCATCTTACAAGAAACAAAACTACACAGAGCACAGAAAACACCGACATTTCATAACTTCACCACCATTTGACAAGACCAGGCCGACGGCGGTGGCGGTGGACTCATCACCCTGGTACACAAATCCATCAACTTTGTAGATACCAGTGCACACACAGTCACTTCTCCCGCCACATGACACCACAACAGAAATACAATCAATTAAAATACGCACTGGTAACAAATCACACATAACAATCGCTAACACATACGTTCCCACCCAGTCATCCCCCACAGTACCACACAATTACTCTCCACAGATACACCACATCACTAACATACCCAACATCATCCTGGGTGGTGATTTCAACGCCAAGTCGTCGACCTGGCATGCCAACAACCCTGACACAGACAGAGGGCTGGTACTACAATCCCAGACAGATCATCTTTTAATACTGAACAATCTAGACCAACATACCCATATCCCACACCAAGCCCTCTTCCTCCCATCATCCACAGATATCACCTTCTACTCCCCAAACCTCGCCCCCACTACATCCATGAGAGTGGTCAAAACCCTAGGTTCTGATCACCTCCCAAACATCATCACTACCAAAACCAGAATCACCCCAGCTGGCCACGAACACACATACACTAAATATAAGAGGGCCAACTGTGAGGCTTTTGTAACTGAAACAGAACATTTCGAAACACTAAACAGTACACCCATCACAAACATCAACACCACTGTGCATACTTTCAATACAGTTATACAAAATGCAGACAAAAGACACATCCCAAGAAGCAACAGAAAGAGAGACAACCCCAACTTCAAACCAGAAATTCAAGGCCTCATCAGACAACGGAACACACTGCGACACTCCCCAACACCCCATACACAAGACACCGTACAACAAGTACAAAAACTCAACACTCAGATAAACAATAAAATATCAGAGCAGCAAACACTAAACTGGAAAAATTACCTCCAAACACTTGACCTGAAAACAAACATCAGCAAACTCTACAAAACACTAAACAGCATTATACTTTCCAACAGCAACACTACACAATCACACACTGCCATCACAACAACAGACACCATACCCTCAAACAAACAACAAGCAAACACTCTCATCAATCACTTTTCACAAGTCAGCCATCTAAATCCCCATCCCGAAGACCAACGTATCATCCGATGTAAGAGACAGTTCCCCACAGACCCAGACTACGCACCTTTTCACTTACAACCAGACGAAGCACATCATTAACAGCCTAAAGCACTCATCTGCCTGTGGACCAGACAACATAGGCAACATTCACCTTAAACACCTTGGACCACAAGGCACTCACCAATATATCAAACTACAGCTACTCACATAACATAATATCCAACATCTAGAAGCATGGCATTATCATCACTATCCCTAAACCAAAGACCCCAAGTTACCCTCCTCACACCGCCCCATCACACTCCTCTGCACCCCATCTAAAGTCACTGAATGACTGGTACTGCAACTAGTCACACCTCACATTCCCCATGCCCAATCACAACATGGCTTTAGGTTACTACACTCCACAAACACCCTTCTCACAGACCTTACACAGAGAGATTTTGATGGCATGAATTCACCTAGGCCACCACACAGAACACTCCTAATCACACTGGACGTCAGCAAAGCTTTTGAGGCCGTCCCCTGTTACAACCTCACAAACAAAATACTCAACACAAACATGCACAATAACACAAAAACATGGCTAGCAAACTACTTAGCAGGCAGATGTGAACATGTAACATTTGCCGGTCAGTCTTCTAACATCAGAAACTTCACGAACGGCATCCCCCAAGGATCTGTTTTGTCCCCTACACTCTTTAACCTACACATGCACGACATACCCACCCCCAACACACCACAGATACACATAGCTTCCTATGCAGATGATATAACACTTACATGTACACACCAAAATGCAAACACAGCTGCACATATCATCCAACCTTACCTCAACACACTACACGAATGGTTCACCACAAACAGGCTCAAAATAGCCCCAGCCAAATCTACAGTGACCCTTCTCACAAACTGGACAGCGGAACACAGTCACATCCCACACCTCACCATAAACAACACTCCCCTACCACACACACACACACACCCAAAATCCTTGGTGTAACATACATTACATCAATGTCTTTTAAACAACACATCACAAACATTAAAAATAAAATAACACCAAGACTCAATGCCTTGCGGTCACTTGCCCATACAACATTCGGACATGACAAAGAAACCACCACCACAGTATACAAACAATACAGATGTTCAGTGATGACTTATGCAAGCCCTGCCTGGGCTCCTAACCTCACCAAAACACACTACAACACTCTACAGACCATACAGAACAAGGCCCTAAAAATAATCACAGGCTGCACAGCTACTACACCCACAGACCACCTACATCAAGAAACCAAAGTCCTCAAAGTCAAGGATCACCAAGACATGAGAGGCACCCAGTTTCTTGCTGCAGCCTCTTCAAACCCACAACATCCACTATATTACATGGCAGCATATCCACCCACACCAAGGAACATCAAAACAACACCCAGCACACGATACCATACACAAATACTGTCATCTCTCCCCCCTTGCCCACCTCAGACCAGCTTCCAGAAGCATATCCACACTCAGATCACTCGCCGCTCCATTGTCACTTACAGATAACGCACAGCTGCATGCACAGCCTCCTGACATCCACCCTTCTGACTCTATCCTATCTCGTTCGTGAGGACAGGGTCCACCTGGCCAGGCTGAGATGTGGGCACCATCCAGCCCTCTTAAGCTACCAGAAGAGGCTGGATGACTCCGTTGCTGATGCCTGTCCAGGATGCAACACAGCACCCCATACTATTAAGCACATTACAGAAGACTGCATTACACACAATCACCTGCACCAACAACACAACATACACTGTTTGAGAGCTCTGTGGGAAAGCCCTGTCTCAGCCATGGCCTTCCTAAGTGACTCGGGGCTGTTCGGCCAGACTGCCCAGGGAACAACTACTACTACTACTACTACGATGTTGCCACTTCCAGCACCACACCAGGTTAATACAAAAAATTTTCTTTATCTGTGGTTAAATCAGATACTTCCATAAAGTTTGTAATGACTGCCCATGTGTAAACAGACACTACTGGTACCTGTTCATTCACATAAATGCTAGGCAAAAATATGTGGGGCAAACCAAACCAAAGTGGCTAAAAGCATTATTTTACATTCTGAATTACTTTTTATATAAGTGAATTAGTTATTATTTCTATGAAGATACGTGAAGTCAAGTGGCACATTGCTGAGTTAGCGAAGTGTTAGAGGTATCAATAATATGTAGCAAGGCAATGAAATGAATAATAAATGCTATTATTTCAATAAGGTTTATAAAAATAAGTACTAATAAATGTCTCTCATGAAGTTTAATAAAGCTTGTAATGACTGTCCATGTGTAAACAGACGCTACTGGCATCTGTTCACTCATGTAAATGCTAAGTAAAAAAACATGATCAAATCAAACCAGAGTGGGTAAACGTGTAATTTTATAGTACATTCTAAATTATCGTTTATGAATTACTGATTACTTCTGCAAATATGAGTGAAGTCAAGTGGTACACTGCTGAGTTCAGTTGCAATAATGTGTAGCAAGGCAATGAAATGAATAATAAATGCCATTATATCAATAAGGTTTATGAAAATAAGCACTAATAAAAGTCTTTCATGAAGTAATGTAAGTGAATTAGTGATTACAGGTAAGCCCTTAATTCACGTGAGGGTTAGGTTCCCAGACCCTTCGCGTATGTGGTAAATTCGCGTATATATTCTGCCCTTGTGTGCACATAATTACGCATGTCTATTAAGTATATTACATCTGAATAATACTGTTTATGCACAACATACACCTTATAAACTAGCATAAAGTATGAAAAACAACAAAAATGTAAGAAATTTAACACTGAAACCTGACAAGCACAGGAGTAGGTGGAGACACTTCAGCAGCCTGGTGCACAAGCCCTCACTGCCTCCCATATGCTACATTCTGCCTTCTTTATTGTATGAACAGTTGACTCATTCACCCCAAACATGCAGTTCCAAGACAATTCATAGGTTCCAAGACAATTCACAGGTGTAGGTGGAGACACTTTAGCAGTCCGGAGCACTAGCCCTCAGTCTCCCGTATGCTACGTTCTCCTCCTTTATTGTATGAACAGTTGACTCACCCCAAACATACGGTTCTGAGACATTTCACCATCAAGTCAGTTCTCCGTCAAAACATGGACAATTCCCCATCATTCTATTAATATACTTATCATTGATTAATTAATACTTTAATAACTAATTTTCAGGGGGATTTTATAACTCATATAAGTAAAAAACTAGTGTACTGTACTTGCTAAATAAACTGGTATGTAAATAAATGACGGGGAATCGTCCTGACGGAGAATTGTCGACGACATTCCTCCCTGAAGTTTGTCCAACACTTTAACTTTTTCTGTCAGCAACATCACTTTACTAGTCCGTTTTGGTGTGTTACCACATGCATCACTAGCACTATGCTTAGGCCCCATGTTGGCAGACAAGGCAAGCAATCACTGGAAAGCAGAAAAATAAGCCACAAGTAACGATTGGTCAGTCATGCATGGTTCCACCGACGGATTCAAACTGACTGTGGTGCGTGGTAGACCGACCTCCCACACACACACACACACACATATGTATGCACACGGGCAGCAGGTAGGCATTTTTATATTTTATTTATTTCTCTTGTATATTAAAAGTATTTATTTGAATACTATAATTTTATGTTTTAATTATTGTACGAAAAATTCGTGGATAACCGAAATCGCGTGAAAAATGTTCGCATGAATTAAGGGCTTACCTGTATTTCTACCAACTTAAGTGAAGTCATGCGGTACATTGCTGAGTTTGCGAAGTGTTTTAGCAGTTGCGAAATAGTGTAGCAAGGCAATGACATGAATAATAAATGGCATTATATCAATAAGTTTTGAAATATAAGTGGTAATAAAAGTCTTTGAAGTTTTATATAGCTTGTAATGATTTTCCTCACATCGCTACTGTTTCGCTACCCTCTCAAGGTAAACTATGTGGAATAATGCAATAAAATCATATGAGACTGACTACTGTTTTTTTTTTTTTTTTTTTTTTTTTTTTTTTTTTTTGTAAGAAAAAATCTTGTGGTTTGTTAGTTAGAGTAGGCGATTTCCACTGCACTGAGCTATTTCCTGCGTCAGACAGGCAAAAAAAACATCTTGTCTTCTCTCAAAGCGCTTTCTGGGCAGGGGGTACCTACGGATATGCAGTTAATGCAAAAGATAGTAGAAAGACTGAAGTTTGTCTGACAAAAATTATAACTTTTAAAATTAAGGATAAGTTGGTTAAAACACAAGTTGAAAACACCATTTTTTCCCTATTTCTCCACACTGAGCCCATGTGTTGTCATCACAGCTGCCGCAGCCAAGGGGTTAATCCAGCCTATGGACCAGGGAGTAACAGAGAGTGCCAAGAGGCAATACAGAAACCTCTGCCTGCATCAGTACCTCACTAGGATGTAATGGACTAGACAACTATGAACACACCAGTGGCATAAAAAACCTGCAGAACTTCAAGAAATGTACAGTATAACACCATCAAGGATGCCATCTTCAACTGGGCACAGACATGAAAATGTCTCTTGCCATGCTCAAGAATGGACAGTACAAACTCCTCAGAATCCCCAAAATGATTTTGAAGTGTTTGAGCCAAGAAGAAGAAGAAGAAAGAGCAGCAGCAGCAGCCAGGCTAAGATCTCCCAGTTTTTCAAGCCTCTGCCCTCTCCTGCTGCCAGGAGGCTCCATACAGATAAAGACCACCAACGTGCCTATAGCATCAGCATCCTCAGTCATCCTCCACACATCTTCAGGATGCAACAGTACAGCTTCCAGGACCCAAACCCCCAGCACCTCTGGACTCTCTATATCAGTAGTGACACCAGAGCCACCAGAAGCCATCTTTGTCGAAAGTGACAATGAATGACAGTTGACTTAGTCTAGAGCATACGAGGAGAGTGAGAGTGTGAGCAGTGTACATCCACCTATTTAGGTAGACAGTAATATACCTACCTTTTTATCCCAACTTTTCCCTCTTCCCATCATGAATGTTGAGTTGTAACAACAGAATATAATGCAGTCCAGCCTCTTTATGCAACAAGGTTGCATCAAGTGAAGACCTATTGCATAATGAATTATCACATAACATGGTTGATATAACATGGGTTCAATGGGGCTGGGGAGGGTGCCCTCAACTGTAAAGCCTAAAGTGACCCAAAAAAGCCATTGCCACCCAACCGAAGTTTGTTCTATGCATGTATCACCAAGGGTCCCTCCCCCATGGGGTTGGGGCACAGTTGGATGGCTTGGACAATCACACCATACAAATAGACCCAATATCAATTCACTTAACATCACACACTGCACTGTTTGTTAAGTACTTGAACTGTTATTTGGCGACAGCAATGGTGTTTCAGTGACCATTCATATACAAAATAAATCAAATGGCAGACGATCACAGCCAATGCAAACACTGGGCAGCCATATTGTCTCAGTCAGTTGATTAGAGGCCTAATATGGGGTGGCTCTGCATGTAAGGTTGACACAATTTCCAAGTCACAAGTTTCAGTATTTCACAAGCAAAAAGGTATCACTTTACTTAATATTGCACACTGCACTATCTGTTAAGCACTTTCAGTTATTTGGCAATAATAATGGTGTTTCTATGGCCTCTCATGAACAAAATAAAACGAAAGGCTGACGATCACAGTGAATGTAAACACTGAGCAGCCATCTTGCCTCAGTCAGCTGATTAGAGGCCCAGTATGGGGAGGCTCTATATAGGCTGACACAATTTCCAAATCACAAGTTTCAGTATGTATTTCAAATACAAAAAGGTATCACTTCACTTAATATTGCACTCTGCAAAATTTGTTAAGCACTTGCACTGTTACCTGGCAATAACAATGGGCCGTACTATAAAAACTAAATGCCAGTACTGCCAAATGTGAGCATCTGACATTACTGCATTTCGTACCATAAATAAATTTGCTGTTCACACCAGACATTCGTCTGCTGGTTATGGCGTAAAATAGTGGAATGTGATAGGAGTATAAACGCCACAGGAAACACCCCTTCCGTGTAACAAACTTAAATACTCATAAATATGATGAAGGTTTTTCCATTAATAAACACTGAATAACTCGGGAATAGAATTTTCCTTAATGGGCTGAAATATACGAGATATCCAGAGCTGTTCAGAAAATTTTACAAGACAAAGCATTTCTGTAGCGAATACAAGCAAACAAAACTTTCCATGTGGTTGGATAGCAGCATGGTGCACAGTAAAAGGATTTATAACAATAAATTGTGCTCTGAATTTAATTTCAGAGTGCCTGTGGAATTTCTCAACAAGTTTTTGACATTGCAGCAATATCAGAGTTTGTGTTAGCCAGCTCAGTGTTGTAGTTATCACATTTGAGGGGAAGCATATAAGTTTCTGCCTCAGTCTAGTCGAATATGTGACATTTGGCACTGGAAAGTGAATAAATAAATGATTTTTTTTCTGATAATGGGGTGCTTTGTCAAGTACATCACATGCAGTTCAAGTGTATACAGAAGTTGATTCATGCAGCAGCAGCAATGGATGCTAAAATAATGATAGACACAGTAAAATAATGAAAGTACAACTCCCTCCCCCCCCTGCACCATATTTGATGCTAAATAAATATTTAAGTTATAAGCAGACTATATATACAATATTATATTACATAGCAGAAATTACAGATATCAGAGTTAGGTTAGTGCTGGTAAATGGTTGGTTAGGGGTGTATTTTTCACCAGCTTCAGTGCTCCTTTACACTTTTGTTAGAGAATGGGTTTTAAAAAATCAAGTTTTTCTATCTATCTATCTATTGCCAGACGCCACAATCCCGTAAGGAGTGGCCATTTGACTTTGAGTTATTTATTTTATGGGGAGGGGCACTAATCCTCCACCAACCCACTTGTTGACACGTAGGGAGCACGTATGGTTTGGTTATATGGTTACCACCCAGCGTAGTAAATGGTTTCTTGGCTCACAGGAAACCATTTGGCTTGTCACTCAATGTAAAGCCACCTGTAATGGAAAGAAAAGCAGTAAGAAGTGACAGGAAAGATGAGAGAAATATGAAGAGAGGAGGGCAGACACAGAAACAGAATGATAAAGGCTAAGGAAGAAGTAGGCAGCTCTACATCAAGTGAGTGGATGATGGTCGCCACCACCTACCACAAAAGTTTTTCAATAGTACTAAAAAATAAATGAAATCACGTAAATTCTTTATTGAAATATGTAATTCGTTTTTGCACCAAAATAATGAGTTTATTTAATTAACAAAATTAGGTAAAGTTACCTGATAAGAGTGAGTTGGTTGGTTAGGATGATGACTGATATATTTACCTACTTCAATCAAACACTCAGTTTTGAGCATAGGTCTTTTGACATGAACACAAAATTTGTTAACAAAACAATGCAGATTACTTCAAATCCTGAGGCATCTTTATCCCAAGAGATTTTCTTACCTGTAAATACTGTAACTGCAGGCCCCAGGAAATGGCCTGTATCATGCATATGTAGTACAAAAAATGGTTTTAGATGAAAAATGACAGTTATTGTAATGGAGTACATGGGTTTAGGAAAAGCAGGGAATATTGGTTTGGGTGAAAGGGTTATATAAAAGCATGAAGAAGCAGTTAAGCAGTGCCTGTGACAAAAAGGAAATAATGAGAGAAGTATTTAGTGAAGCAGAGCAACTTCAAGAATATGAATAGTTGGGGAGAAAGCTGGGAAAACAGAACTGTAAGCTGTCTGAAAATGTATAAAACAGACCTGGATATATAGAAGTGGAATGATTTCTGGGAAAAGAGGTTAGATTGATCTGGCAGACTGGGATAGAAGAAGAAAACTGTACTGTATCAAGTACAGCAACTTAAATCGCAGCACACTGTTTGAAGGGAAAGGTAATAATCAAGAATGTGAATACAAGTGGAGTATAAGTATTGAGCTAGAATGGGAATTTACTTGTAGTAACCAAGACAGGAAGCTGGCAATAATATGGAGAAGAAACTACAGCTAAATACATAGAAACTGAAAGTACAACTGTGACAGTACACACATCTGATAACCTGTATTTTCCAACATGTTCTGCTGGTTATGGCTGGATGACAGGTGTAGAAAGAAATTGCTGGGAAAAAAATGAAGGAGTGTTTGTGCATCTCTCATGTGATGGTCCTGAAATGAATGTCACCATTCAACCAGTTTGTACAGAAGCTAAGCAGCCTGCATGCTTAAAATAATTCTGTAATAACTATGTATTTACATCATGCAGTACAAATTTAAGAACACATGATGTACTGGTACATGAGAAGAGGTGTACATATCTGGATATATATACTGCAGTGTACCTGACTGGTGAGCTGGCAGGAAAATATCACGGAAGTCTATGAAGTATACTATAATACATTCACTTTGCTCGGATAAATTCCAATCTAAATACTGTATCTTTAATCATCATTTCCTGCAAATAATGGCAAAGGAGGGTAAATTATACAACATGCCCAGCCTATACAGGATATCGGTCCTGTAACTTGCTCATAAATGCATCCATTTTATGGATTCTACTGTAATTTTTTACCAATTCTAGCTCATAAATACATATTTCTTACATAAAAACAACAGCATAGGATGGGTTTATGAAGTGTCTGGTCTATTAAACAAAAGAAACATTTAAAATTCGCGTGCTGTTAGTGCTCATGCAGCACATTCTCGCCCAATCTAGTGACTGTCGGGGCATTCAAACTCCCGAGCTGGGCTTTGCCAAGACTGACAGTCCAGCTTTTTTATAATAAGGTTGACAGACGCTCAGGAACGTCTGACGACTGAATGTCGCCGTTGGACCGCCTGAACTCTGGGTTTTTATAGTACGGCCCAATGTTGTTTCAGTGGCCTTTCATGCAAGAATATAGAAAGAAAGGCAGATCACTGCCAAAGTCAACACCAGGCAGCCGTTTTGGCTTGCATGAGTCACAACATTCACACAAGATTCTCGGAGACGGCCATCAAAAATATCATTCTAGGTAAATCACAACTGACTTTTTAACATTATTGTAAGGCATGGTATAACTTTTCATTTAACACTGTAGTGATTTATCACATAATGAGATATCGTGTAACAGGCCTAGACTGTAGAATTGTACTAGTCAAGAAGTTCCTGTAATGGAACTAGTCAAGGTCTTGTAGAGGAAGAAGAGGATGCAATGTCAGTTGTGCAAACACTGGACTTCGCAGGGTTTTTGGCTGAAGTGACTGAGTTAGAGGCTCGTGAGGAAGGTGCTACAGAGGAGTCTAGTTAGTTATGTTGAGGAAAGTGTTGGTGCAGTGGGTAGTGCAACAGCTTGTGTGGCTGGGGCACTCTAAGTGTGTTGCCACGCCACAGAACCCCTGCTATTTAAGTCAATCATGCCTGTCGTCTACTGGTTTTAAGATAACTGTTATTTTAGCTATATCTGTAGAATAGCGCTGTGAACCGGCTGAAAATGGGAAAGCAGCTGGGGTTGATGAGGTGTACAAGGTGTGTCAGAAAAGTTCCAGGACTGAGTGTGCTGTGTGAGCTATGAGTGGGAGAGGGATTAGCAAGTTGCGTCACCGTGTGACGTAATATCCAGGGAGTATATGACTGTGATCTCAGTTCTCTGCAGCCATTGATCTTTTTTTCACATGCTTTTGTATAAATGTCCTGTTTCAGGTCGTCAAGCGATGAGCACAGAGCAACAAACCAACCTGAAGTTTCTGGTCCGGTTGGGGAAAACTCCGCTGCAGCAAGTGTACGGAGATGAGACGATGTCACACACACGTGTTTTTGAGTGGTACAAGAGGTTCAAAGAGGGATGTGGAAGACGACCCCAGGAGTGGAAGGCCTTCAACGAGCAGGACTGATGCCAACGTTGAGCGTGTCAGGCAGATTGTGCATGGCGATCGTCGGTTGACTGTTCGACTGATTGCAAATGAGCTGGGCATGAACCGGGACAGCGTCTGGAAGATTATCACTGAAGATTTGGGTATGCGGAAAGTCTGCGCAAAGATGATGCCAAAGCTGCTGAATGATGACCAGAAGGATCGGCGCATGCAGGTGTGTCAGGACATCCTTGAACGTCTTGAAACCGAACCAGACTTGCTAGGGAGTCATCACCGGTGATGAGTCATGGATCTTCGAGTATGACCCGGAGACCAAACGCCAGAGCCTTCAGTGGAAGAGTCTGATGTCGCCAAGGCCGAAGAAAGCAAGACAGTTGAAGTCCAAAGTCAAAGTCATGTTGATTGCATTCTTCGATGTGAGGGGCATCGTCCACACCGAGTTCTTGCCACAGGGCCAGACGATTAACCAGCACGCCTACAAAGAGATCCTGCAGTGTTAGCTTTGTACAGTGCGCGAGAAGAGGCGAGAGTTGTGGCAGGACAACTCGTGGCTGCTTCAACATGACAACGTGCCTGCTCACAGTGCCCTGAGCATCCGACAGTTCCTGGCCGAGAGGAACATCGCCGTGCTGGAGCAACCTCCCTACTCACCCGACCTGGCTCCGTGTGATTTTTTCCTCTTCCCCAAGCTCAAGAGGGTCATCAAGGGGACCCATTTTGAAGATGTGGAAGACATCAAGATGGCCGTGATGACAGAGCTGCGGAGGATCCCGGAAGAATCCTTCCAGGAGTGCATGAAGGCGTGGCAGAGAAGGATGGGAAAGTGCATTAGACTCCAGGGGGATTACTTCGAAGGGGACAACTCATAGTTTGTAGTTTGGATTTTAAATATATCTTTTTTGACATCAGTCCTGGAACTTTTCTGACACACCTCATATGCATAGGCGATTAAGTGTAGTGGAGAGGGCAGAATGTAGTGCTTGTTGGAGATATGTAAGAAGGCTTGGATGAGGGAAACTGTGCCAGCAGAGTGGAAAAAGGCTGTGGTTATACCACTGTACAAAAATAAAGGTGAGCGAAGTGAGTGCAAGAATTATTGTGGCATAAGTTTACTGAGTGTGGCAGGAAAGGTATATGGAAGAACTATTCTAGAGAAAGGAAGACAGATATCAGAAGCCCTAGTGAGTGATGAACAGGGTGGCTTTAGGAGTGGCAGAGGATGTGTGGATCAAATATTTGCAGTAAGATAGATGGTGGAGAAGGCTTGTGAAAGGACTATATATATATAAGGTGTTTATGGCATTCATGGATCTGGAAAAAGCATACGACAAAGGAGACAGAAAAGGATTGTGGAAGGTTTTGCGCATGTACGGTGTAGATGGTAAGCTGTTAGGTGCCGTCAAGAGTTTTTATGATGGTAGTGAAGCATGTACAAGGGTTAATGGGTATCTAAATGAATGGTTCACGATCAGTGTGGGCATGCGACAAGGTTGTGTAATGTCCCCATGGTTGTTCAATATATACTGTATATGGATGGGGTGATGGGAGAAGTAAAAACAAGAGTAATGAAGAGGGGGATGGCATTGGTAATGAATGGTGATGGATGGCATATCTCAAATTTGTTGCAAGCTGATGACGCAGTACTACCTGTACTTGCAAATACCGGACAAGAACTTGGTAGACTAGTGCAGAGTTCTGCTGATGTCTGTCGGCATCGTGCCTTGAAAGTAAATGTAGAAAAAAGTAAAGTGATGGTTATTGAGAGAGAGGGTGACTCCCAGTGCTATGTTAGAGTGAATGGAGAGAGACTGGAAACGGCAAGAGTTCAAATACCTGAGTATGGTGATAGAAAACGGAGGAAAATATGCAAAAGATGTGGAAAGTAGAGTGACATAAGGTAGGAAAGTAGTTGGTGCAATGAAGGTTTCAGTGTTGCAGCTGCACAAGACTTACATGAAGGAGTTTAAGTGCCAACTTTAACATATGGATGTAAGACTATGGTATGGCATGAAAATGAAAAGTCAGAGTGATAGCAGCTGAGATGGGACTGCTGAGGAATGTATGTGGAGTACAGAGAGTGGATAGGATATGAAATAATATGATTCTTGAAAGATGCAGAGTGAGGAAGTATGCGGACATCATAATCGAAGAGAGTATACTGAGACGGTGTGATCATGTGGAGAGAATGGATGACAATAGAATGGTGAAAAAGTTACATCTGAGCAAATTTGAAAGAGGGAGGAGGCAAGGTAGGTCAAGGAAAAGTTGGAGGGATATGGTGGATGAGTGTGTGAGGAAGAGAGGTTTAGAAGTCGGTGAGGCTAGAGGCCTAACAAGAGATCAAGCTATCTGGATGAATATCGTGAGGAGAAGCACATGATCAGGGATTTGGCACCCCTTTTTAATGTGACAGCATCCTTACTGACTCTTTTGGATACGTTTATGTGAAGCTATACAGTAGAACGTGATGAATGTTTTTGGCGTATCAGATAGAACCAGGATTCCGGGGGCTTGAATGGTGAGTGAATGGAATGCAAATTTGGGCTGTCTGGACAATGCTACCCCTCACCCTGCCCTAAGGTGGGAAAGGAGGTCCAGAAGATGATGATGATGATGATGATGATGTGGTATATGTCTTAAAAATTTTCCCTTTATTATGTCTCTTAGGTTAACAGAATATCTAGGTTTGAGGTGGTTCTGCCCATATGTTATTTTTTCCCATAAAATTAAGTACAGTATTCACAGTACTCGAGATCAAAGTGCTCGACGTCGTGGTCCCCCCCCCCATTCACTCGTGCACTGTACTAGAATATGCACTTTTACTCATTCATAATTCCAATATCTGCTTGAAATCCCACTTCAGGGGGATGGGGGGTGGGGAGGCATCAGATATACTGGATTATTAACTTAATCAAATTGGGCTTCCCACAAATTAGTCTGGTATGGTGAGGGTCTACTGTATGTATGTATGTGTATGCACATGCAATTAACTGCTAAGTGACAGCTGGGTAGCCTAGAGTATGCTACTGTTTGCAGCATTATTAGTATTATATTTATCATTATCCATCCATCACTCAATCTATGTCGCTCCATAAGGAGTGTAGGAACCCAGGGCTAGGCAAGTTGGTCCTGACATTTAAGATAAGAGTGACCAGCCTCACTAATTCCTAACTGGCATTATGTGAGCAATAAACCCCAACAACTTCTTGGATAAAAACCCACACAGGCTCAATCAGATTGGGGCACCTTAATTACCCACTAAACCAGCAGGTGCCATAATTTGGTTACATGGTTACCACCCAGTGTAGTAAATGGTTTCCTGGTGGACAGGAAACCATATGCCTTGTTACTCAGTGTAGAACCACCCATAGGCAGAAGGAATAAGGGAAAGAAAGACAGAAGAGGGAGTGTAAAGTCACCCACAGGCAGAAGAAAGATGAAAGAATGAAGGAAAGAAAGACAGAGGAGGAAAGATGGAAGAAAGGAAATGGCAGATACTGTTATCATCACCTCAGTAAAACCTCGATTTAACATACTGTACCTCGAAAGACCGGATATTGGATTTAATGTACAATATGAAGCAACCGAACGTCTGTTGTTTACAACAAAAAATCGCAATGAAATGGGTTGCAACAGGTTGCAATATATGTGTTTCATGAAGAAGTGATGTGACAAGGATGTGAAGAAAAAACTACAAAAGGGCAAAATTACGAGCCAAGTTAGATTAAAATGGGTACATTTTTTGTTTCAATAAAATATGTTTTAATTTAATTTCAAACGTGCTTAAAATCCCACCTTGGGGAAGAGGGGGAGTGGGGGGTGGATATAACAAATTTTTGGCTTTGTCAGACCAGGCTCCCCCCCCCCCCATTAGTCCATCATAGGGAGGATTTACAGTATCATTTTTAGAGTGATAGGCTGATTATCCAGGCAATATGGTGTGAAGGGGTGCCCGAATAGTACAAAATCATGATTAACCTTGTGGAAACAAAACAAAATACAATACTATTAAATTGATTTATTTACCAGTAAATGTAAGCTTTACTTTATGCAGCAGAAAGACCTTACCAATTCAATTCATATTCCTCCAGTTTGTTTTCTGAATTCTTCTATGGTAAGTTACCTTTTCCTGCTGAAAAATTTCCTCCGTTATTATCATCAAGTTCCTTGACCTGTACCTACGACTGTTTGTTTCCGGCACAATGGAAGAAACTTACTCAACGTACTCAAAGGTGGATTTCATTTCCCAATTTCCTAACTGGATGTTCTGTTACGTTAGGTTAAATTATTTGGTACAGTTAAGCCAGGTTAGTTTAAGTTTAGTTAAACACTCAGGTTAGGACAGTCCCTTCCGCCATTATGCCGATGAATCCAACAAGAACTGTAACAGCAGAACGGCTAAAAACAATGGGGAAACAGATTTAACAAGAAATATTTATTTACCACCCTAGAAATAGTTAGAAAACTATAACAAACTAACAGGAAGAAGAAGAACTGATTTGATAAGGTGCTCCTACTGCTTAAAGTAAAGCATATGTTTAGCAAACGAGCAAACAAGAGAACCTCTCTGATGGAAGCTTCCATTCCTTATCAATCGCCTCACCAATCTCAATCCCCCCACTCTCATGAGCAAGTTGTGAGTGGGACGTGTGGGTAGGGGGTAGACTCACTCCCATTTACCCATGGCTCACTCGCTAGCAACCAGACACTCGCTGTTTAAACGGGACCTATTGTACAGACAATTTTATATATTACCATACCACTGTATCATTTGGTCAAGGCTCGGATATGACGAAATTCGAATATTCTGAACATGGATAATCGAGCTTTCACTGTACTATATTATTATTACTGTATTATTATTATTATCATCATTATTATTATTATTGGTAGTAGGTGGGGTGCTCACTTTCCACTCACTCAATGTAGCACTGTTCTCTGGTGCCAGCTCTTTCCCTTCTTCCTTCTTTCCTTCCTTCCTTCCTCTTATGTCGTTCTTTCTTTCATTCTTTCCTCTTCCTTCTGTCTACAGGTGACTCTCCACTAAGTGACAAGCCAAATAGTTTCCTGTGCACCAGGAAACCATTTACTATGCTGGGTGGTAACCATATACAGTAAACCCTTCATAAGTAGAACTTTCAGAAGACGGAATCTTCGGTAAGCCGTACTCAGGCCGAGACCACACATGTAAGTAGGTCGAGATGCGGAGGTAGGGGGACAAAGGTGGCGCCAGGCCGACATATGGCCGCCAGTCTGCTGCTTGCCTGATTTACTGGCTTTGAAGTCTCAGTTTATCTTGAAGTTATGCAAAAAGTCGGTGAGAAGAATACTAATGATGATGATGTCATCCAGTGGCTTGAAATGGATGCAGATGATCCTGGGTATGATCATCAAACAGAGGAAATTGCTGAATCCATGGCTAGAAACACAGATGAAGATGATGACGACGAGGAAGAGAACAATGATGTTGGACGCAAGAATCCATACAAATTATCCCAAGTTCGTGAAGCAATGGATGTTGCTATATCTTGACTGGATTATGTTGATGATGCAGAAGCACAAAATTTTTATACGCATGTAAGGGAGTTGCAAGGCTTGGTTATTCGTCGCCAGTATTCACAGCAGAAGCAGGTGAAGATTCATGACTTCTTTAAGTCTATGCCGAGGCGTCGGCCTATCCCTCCTCCTGATTCCAGCGGTGATTCTGCTTCCACAGCTCTTCAGATTGCCAGAACTTCAAGTAGTGTTGGCACAGACACCAAACAGTGTCTGTGTGTGTATTTATGAAAACTGTAATTTGACTAAATGAAAAAAAAAAAAATGTGAGTACGTGACTTAGTGTTAAGTGATTATGATTAAAGTTCAGTATTATTATTACTACAAGTGTTACATTGCAGCCTAGTATAGTGATTACATATATGCTTAATTCTTAATGTTCAGTGAAATAAATACTAGGTACTGTTTACAATGTTACGTTAAATTGTGAACTCCACCACCTCCGTCTCCAACATAAGCTGCCGACAGGTCTGCACTACCTCTAATGAAATGGAAATCAGATGCATTGAATTGTTTTATGTCTTTCTTTATTCATTTATACACTGTATATGCTCTTTTACTTTAGTGTTGAAAAGACAAGTAATAAGTACTGTCTTTGCAATTTGAGGGTGAAAATCCATCTCCAACACAAGCTGCCGACAGGTCCGTACTGCTTCTATGAATGATTGTCTACCAATTAAAGGTATATTAAATGCACTGAATTTTTTTTTTGTCATAACTTATTTATTTATATATGATTCTTTAACTTAGTGTTGAAAGGACAAGTAATAGGCACTGTCTTAGCAATTTTCGGGGGTGAAAATTCGGTAAGACAGAAAATTCGGTAATTCAAACCAGGGTCAAGCCCCATATAGTTCGACTTGTGAAGAGTTTACTGAAACCAAATTATGGCGCCTGGTGGTTTGGTGGGTAAGGAGCTTTAACCGGATCGAGACTGCCGGTTCATATCAAATGGGTGGTTGGGGTTTATTGCTCACATAATGCCACTCAGGGATGAGTGAGGGTGGTCACTTCTATCTTAAATGACAGGACCAACTTGCCTAGCCCCGGGTTCCTATGCTCCTCATGGGGCAACACAGATTTAGATGATGGCTGGATCATTATTAATATTATTACTCTATTATTATTATTGGCAACGTAGGATTGATGATGATGATGATTACTGACTATCAGATACGTTTATGTGAAGCTACAGAATGTGGTGAATGTTTTTGGTGTATCAGAAAGAGCCACGAATCCAGGGGCTTGAATAATGAGTGAATGGAAGCGTGGCCCATTGGATTGGACAAACTTAGGGTGTCTAGATGTGCTACTCCCAAGGGTGGTAAAGGAGGTCCAGATGATGATGATGATGATGATGATGAAGACTATTATTAATATTATTACAGTATTATCATCAGCACTATTATTATTATTACTGTACTACTTGTGGAGCACCTTGTGGTAGATGGGGGCAATCATCATCCACTCACCCAGTGTAGGGATGCCTTGTGGCCTCTACACTGAGCGACAAGTCAAATGGTTTCCTGTACCCTGGAAACCATTTACTATGCTGGGTAGTAACCATATAACTGGGGTTTTTGGCCAGGTTTAGTGTCCCCTAGATTCCCCCTATCTAAAATATCTTAATCATGGCAAATGTTTCGGAGAGCCGCAGAGGGTCCAGTACCTGCCCAGAGCCCCAACCAAATGGGCAGATTTGCATGGCCATGTGGAATGTGAGAGGTGTGAATGAGGAGAGCAAGATGGTGGAAGTGGTGAATGTGTTCAAGAGTGTGAGATATGCTATGATGGCACTGTGTGAAACAAAGATGTGAGGGTGTGAAGTGTGAAGTGGAGGACCGAGAGGGTGTAAAGTGTGTAAGGTCAGGCATGAATAAATGAGGAAGATGCAATGAAGGAGCTGCTTTGTTGATAAATGAAGTGTGGCAGAGTGGAATGAGAGATTACAAATGTGTCAGCTCAAGATGTATGTATGTCAAGTTCAAGTCTGAGAAGATGAAAGTGGTGGTGATTGTACTGTATGCACCATGTGATGACAGGAGTGAGAGAGAGAAAGACAGGTTTTGGGATGAGCTGGATGAAGCAGTGCGTGAAATGCCCAGGAGCCATAAAGCGATTGTAATGGGTGATACGAATGGAAAATTAGGCACTGGTCCTGAGGATAACATAATGGGTTGTAATGGTATACCAGGAGAAAATGATAATGGGAAGCGACTGAAGGATATGTGTCAGGAAAGGATGTTATGCATTTGTTACTCGTATTTCAAACACAAAGATGCACATAAATATACATGGTATAAAGGGAATGGGGATTGTGTTGAAATGAGCCTGATTGATTACATGCTCAGAGAGAGGTCGATGCTGGGAATGGCTGCTGATACAAGGGCCATGACAGGACGCTGTTGAGGTCTGTCAAATCATGTGATTGTTGTATGGAAGATCAGGCTGAGAAGAGTGAAGTGGACCAGGAGAGAGAGGAGCAGTCAGGGAGAAAGACTGAAAGTTGAGAAGCTGAGGATCACAGAAATGGCAGATGAATACAGGACCAAAACAGGGGAGGAGTTAGAGTCAGTGAACTGAACTGAAATAGATCTGAACAGCCTGTGGATTGCATATAGGGACTGCTTAGTTAGGAATGTCAAAGCGGTGGGATGAGGAGGTTAACAGAGCAGTGGAGGAAAAGAGAAAGAAGTGGCCTGAGTGGTTACAGGACAGGGGTTAAACTGAAATAAGAACTGAATAGACTGAGAACAAGAGGCACATAAAGAGATTAGTGGAGAGGGAAAAGGAGGAGGTAAATGATGCTCTAGGAAGAAAAATGAATGCAAATTGTTCTGAAAATAGGAAGTAATTCTGGAAACAGGTGCAGAAATGTAGACATGACCACAGAAAGATATGTAAAAGTGCGAAGGAAGAAAGCGATGGATTATTTAAACTATGGGGATGAAGTAAGGACCAGATGGAAAGAATATTTTGAAAGCCTGTTGAATGGGAATAAAGAAAGCAGAGCCGCTGTGAACATGATTGGTTTTGGGGGTGTGTAGAGAAGGAATGCAATGCCAGGAAATGTGACACTTGCACAGGTGAAGAACACTGTGAAGCGACTGAAAAACAGGAAAGCAGCTGCGGTTGATGAGGTGTATGCAGAAATGATTAATATGGTGGAAAGAGTGGAATGAAGTGCTTGTTGGAGATATGCAAGAAGGCTTGGATGAGTGAAACTATCCCACCAGAGAGGAAAAAGGCTGTGACTGTACCACTGTACAAAAATAAAGGTGACCGAAATGATTGCAAGAATTATCGTGGCATAAGTTTATTGAGTGTGGTAGGGAAGGGACATATAAGAATTATTATAGAGAAAGTACGAGAGATATCAGATGTCCTAGTGAGTGATGAACAGGGTGGCTTTAGGAGTGGCAGAGGGTATGTGGATCAAATATTTACAATAAGACAGATAGTGGAGAAAGCTTGTGAGAAGGACTATAAGGTGTTTATGGCATTCATGGAGTTGGAAGAAACATGACAATGTTGAAAGAAAAGGACTGTGGAAGATTTTGTGCATGTACGATGTAGATGGTAAGCTGCTGGGTGCCGTCAGGAGTTGTTAGGATGGTAGTGAGGCATGTGTAAGGGTAAATGGGCATCAAAGTGAGTGGTTCACAATCAAATAAAGGCTTGAGTGCTGCAGCTATGCAAGGCTTACATGAAGGAGTGTTAGTGCCATTTTTAACATATGGATGTGAGACTATGGTGTGGCATGAAAATTAAAAGTCACGAGTCATAGCAGTGGAGATGGGACTGCTGAGGAATGTATGTGGAGTACAGAGAGTAGACAGGATATGAAATACCTGTAATGTGATTCGTGAAAAATGCAGTGCGAGGAAGTCTGTGGACACCAGAATTGAAGAGAGTGTACTGAGATGGAATGGTCATGTGGAGTGAATGGATAATGACACAGTGGTGAAAAAGGTATATCTGACTGAATTTGAAAGAGAAAGGAGGCAAGGTAGTCCAAGGAGAAGGTGGAGGTATATGATGAATGTGTGAGGAAGAGAGGTCTGGAGGTCAATGAGGCTAGGGAACTGACAAGAGATCGAGCTGGCTGGATGAATGTTGTGAGAAGTGCATGTGCAGGGATTTGGCACCCCATTTTAACGTGGCAGCGTTTGGATTGATTCTATGGCATACGTTTATGTGAACCTACAGAATGTGATAAATGTTTTTGGTGTATCAGATAGAGCCAGGGTTCCGGTGGCTTGAATAATGAGTGAAAGAAGAGTGGCCCATTGAATTGGCCAAACCTGAGCTGTTTGGACACTGCTACTCCTCATCCTGCCCTAGGATGGGAAAGGAGGTCCTGATGATGATGATGATTATAAAGCCATATACAATGACAATGAAATAAACTACATTCAGCAACAAACTCTACAGATTTTTATTTTCAAAACAAAACCAAGTGTGACCTTCTTCTGCATGACATCCTTGACACAGTTTGTGATGGCCTCAAGGTGTCCCTGATGAGCCAGTACTGGCACTCCCACCTCCTTCAGCACCTCTGCATAAGCCTCCAGGCAACCCATTACTACGGACCGTTCCTCATCTGTCCGAATCAGCTCCGACAGTTTGGGGATCAACACCTGGATCCATTTCTTGAATCCTGTCATTTGCAAAAATACAACACTGTCATTAATGTACATCTATATGGATTAACTGAAGGAGCAAAACAGAGATCATTAACTGAGATGTAACAACAATCTGGTAAAAAAAACAAAAAAACGCCTGTTTTAACAAAAAACTAGTTACTTTGCAGATAAGCCTAAATTCTGTCAAGAGTTGACTTAGCTTTCAGTCTACCAGTGCAAACAGAAATAAACACTCAAAGACTGATTTCTCAATTCACAAAGATTATCTATCTATATACCTGGGCTACTTCCCTCAAAGAAAGGGAGGTAGCTGAGAGAGGATGACACACTCCCAATTTACTCATCCACTCAAACACATTCATTCACATCTTAGCCCCAATGGGAGAAGGGACAGATCCTCACCGCACCACACAGCACAAGGGTCAACTGCGCAGTGCAATCAGCGACATCCGCAGCAGGGCCCGACAGCAGAGCTGGTTTACCCCTGCCACATCATAATGGACCCATCCCCTTACCTGCACCTGACCTGATCAGCTGATCAGACTAAATGTGGAGGAATGTCCCCTCAGGGCTGCGTCATCATTTATTCAATCACAATTTCTCTCCAATCATTCCTATCATGCGCAGCCACTCTTCCTTGCTCAACAAACATCCTTCTCGCATCCAATGCTCTCTTCTCACTGTCCATCCATCCTGTTCATGGTCTTCCTCTCAGCCTTACACCTCTCACATCCGATCCAGTTATCTTTTTCACCAATCACTCATCATCCACTCTCCATATGCCCAAACCATTGCAATATACCCTGCTCAATTTGATCAGCCATCTCCCACACAACTCCAGCTCTCCTTCGCACTTCATCATTTCTCACTAGATCCATACGCGTCACTCCACACGTACTCCTCGGACACCTCATCTCCATTACATTCAAACTTTTCCTCTCGGCTACACCCATATTCCATGTTTCAGCCCCATATTACAAGGTCGGTACCACAATACCATCACACAGCCTTCTCTTTACATCCATTCTGAGTGAACAACACAGCTAAACACTTTTTTCATTCCTCCCAGCACCTTTCCTTCTTCATTCATTTTAAACTTTACTTCTACATCTATTCTTCCATCCACAGCAACTTGTGACCCTAAATACTTAAAACACTCTACCTCCATAAGCAACTCACCATTCAAAACTATAAATTATCCACACTACTACCATCTACCAACCTCAAATACTTCATCACTTTACTCTTATTCTCATTTTACTCTCAATTCCCTCCTTTCACACACCCTTCTAAACTCCTCTACCAACTGTCTCAATCTCCTCTCTGAATCAGCCACGAGTCCAGTAATATCCACAAACAGCAGCTGATTCAGATTCCACTCTCTACCATCAGCATTCACCAGACTCAAACCTCCACCTGACACTCTTGCATTCACCTCTCTTACAACACCATCCACAGAAATATTAAACAGCCAAGGCAACATCACACATCCCTGCCACAGCCCCACTCCCACGGGAAACCACTCACTCACAGCATTTCCCACTCTTACGCACACTCTGACAAATAAGGATGTGAAGGAGCGTTGTGGTGTGGATGTGATAGGAAGTGTTAGGAGAAACACACTGAGGTGGTTTGGCCATGTGGAGAGGATGGAGAGTGAGAGACTGATGAGGAGAGTGTATTTGAGTGAGGTGGAGGGGGAGAGAGGAAAGGGGAGGCCAAGGATGAGCTGGAGGGATGGAGTGGAGAGGTATAGGACAGATGAGAGGGAGGTGTGAGCTGGGAGCAGGGCAGTGAAATGGCAGGGGACAGGGTGATATGGAGGCAATTTGTTTGTGGCCACCCCTTACGGGAATAAGGTGTCTGGCAATAGATAGACAGATAGACACATGCTCTACTATTTTCACCCCTTTTAGCAACCTACCATCAAGTCCATACAATCTTAAATCAGTCCACAAAGCCTCCCTACAAGTTTTATCATACGCTTTCTCTAAATCCATGAACACCTAAAACACATCCTTACCTTTCAGTAAATACTTTTCACACACCTGTCTCATAGCAAACACCTGATCCATGCATCCCCTCCCCTTCCTAAAGCCACACTGCTCATCACCAATCACTCCCTCTGTACCCACTCTCTCTTAATTAACACTCTACCATACACCTTACCTACAACACTCAACAGATTTATACCCCTAAAGCTAGTACATTCATACTTGTCACCCTTACCTTTATACAACAAGTCACACAAGGACTTGCCCAGTCACACCCTACCTCTCACAAAACAAACATTTATGCAATCTTACTAACAACTCAACAATAGTCGCTCCACCACTTTTCAGGCATTCCACAGCACAGCCATCCATACCTGCAGCTTTCCATATTTTCATCACCTTTACTGCCTCTTGCACTTCTTCCATCGTGATCTAAGAATCATGCAACTCTCCCACCTCATTCATTCCTTGCAACCTGCCATCTGCCACAGTCTCAGGCTCCCTTTCCTCCTCTACATTTAACGATCTTTGAAAATACTCTGCCCATCTCATCCTTACTGCATCCATCCTAGTACATCCTTCCATTCCCTGCTTTTACTAGCTCTTCTTTCCCAGACTCTCCTTTTTGCACCCTTTTCACCTCCTTCCAAAGCATTTTCTTATTCTGTTGAAAATTCTTAGTCAACTGCTTACCCCACCTCTCATCTGCTGCCACTTTTGCATCATGCATAGCCCTTCTCACCCTATTCCTCTTTTCCTTATACCTCTCATATGACACCTCATCCTTCCTCTGCAGCCACACTTCATATGCACGTCTCTTCTCAGCCACAGCCATACTTCCTCGCACCACCATTTACTTCCCTTTCTTACACTACCACCCACTCGTCTCTCACCACACACCTCTTGTGCGTGCCCCACCACAGCACTCTTAAGCAACTGTCATTCCTCCTCCACACTGCCATTTTCTTGATATTTCACTGCATTCCACTCATCTTTCAATTTCTCCTGATACTCTATCATTTTCTCCCTTTTATCCAACTCATTCACTTTCAAAACCTCCCTGTCACACTTAACTCTCCTAGCTCTCACCCATCTCTTACCTACTCTCAACTTTCCCTCCACCAGATAGTGGTCAAAAATACCTCCACCCTCCACTCTCAAAACTCTAACATCCAACAATCTTCCTCTTACATTCCTGGACACAACCACATAGTCCACCACTGCTCTATCAACAACCCTTCCACCCTCCTGTCTCACCCACGTATACTGTACTTATAAATATCTTTCTTCTCAAACAAGGCACATCCAATCACCATCTCTCACTCAACACACATCCCTATCATGCATTCCCCATTTTCATTTCTTCCAGGCACACAATGCATACCAATTACACCTTCAACTGCTACATTTCCCATTCTACCATTCAGATCTCCCATCATTATCACATTCACATTCACTCCAAAACTCTACAGATACTCATCAACATCTTTTGCATCCCTTTCGCTACCAAGCCCATGTGCACTCACAAATACCCACAACTCACATTCAGATTTTGCTTTCACCCACATCAGTCTCGATGACACCACCTTCCATTCAATCACACACTGCTGTACTTTTGGACATGAACGACTACTGTAGTATCACTCTTGCAGCTTCATATTGTTTATAACAAAAAAGTCATTCCAGTGGATACAATGCTCATAGGAAAGTCTCAAAACATCCACTACATAATATAGATATCAAAGTGCTTTTTGTCTGACTGGCACCTATCATATCCAAGGTTACCATCTTAGGATTTTCTTACATGTTTCAATACAGTGACAACCACCATCAGCAATTTAAAAATGACTTGAGAGCAAACTATTTTGGCCTAATATACAACACCCCATGAACAATGCATGTAAAGTGTACACGGTATGTATTGTAGTTTTGCTATTATATTAACCACATCAATGATATATGAATGTAGTTGTGCATGGATTATGTCACTGAGAATGGTATATCATGATAAAACATCATGGAGGTGGCGATCAGTAGGCATATTCATTAATTTTTGACAGACTATTACCTCAGACAGTTCTTGATTTCCATATACAGTAATGCGAAGAATGTGTTGACTATGAAACTGCATCAGTGTGGATAATTTGAGCACCGAATGAGCAGTCTTCATATTCAATGTGGGTTCGGGTTCTCTCGTAACACTTCTTAGATAGTTATATACAGGTATTTGCACTTTACACATCAACATCCTCGTTTACCATTTTTATGAAAACAATGTTGATATTCAAACTCTCTAAGTAACGTAAAAGGCAGGGCTAACAAGCAAAACAAATTGCTTTGTCAGCAGTGTTACAAAGCCTCTGATGCCATCATGAATACAGACCTAGGGCTCAGCAGATCAGGGATACCAACCAGGCACATTAACTCAAGAGTTTATTCTCAGATCTCTCATCCGGTGTATCAAATTATATCATGCTGAGAGAGTGCCAATAATTATTTTAGTGGGTGTACATAGTATGACTGTGCTACAGATTTTCACTCTTATATAGCAGACTGATGAAGAGTACTGAACAGAAATACTGAGAGGTGAGTATATAAATACAAACCCACCTGGTTAAAACTCAGTAGAGAAGCAGGCAGATAGACAGAAGTAATTTGTAGTGTGTATATTTATGACACTGGTACAGATTTTCACAATTCTATTTATATAGTAAAAATTAAACTATTCACTGATGAACAGTACTGAATGGAGATATTGGAAGACGAGTGTACATTTGAGTGATTGTGACTGTATCAAGCTGAGACTTTAGTGGGTGCTGGTTAGGAGTCAATTTTTTCCTCAGACTTCTATCTATTGCCAGATGCCTTACTCCTGTAAGGGGTGGCCAAAAACAAATCGTCTCCATGTCACCCTGTCTCCTGCCATTTCATTGCCCTGCTCCCAGCTCACACACCCCTCTCTCATATATCTTTCCACTCTGTCTCATCCTTGGCCTCCCCCTCCCTCTCCTCCCTCCAACTAACTCACATACACTCTCCTCATCAGTCTCTCACTTTCCATCCTCTCCACATGGCCAAACCACCTCAATGTGTTTCTCCTATAGTCTGACAAATCTAAACATAGGGTTTGGGTGGAGTCACCCCCTCCCTGCACTGTTGCCATGTTTCCTAACCCTACGATGTATAACGCCTGTGGTTTGTGTAGTAGGAATGATACATAAACATAACTCATACTAATATAACTGTAATGAAAGTGCGGACATGTATCAAGGAAGAATAAAACTATTCTGCATACTATATTATACGATAATAGAGAAACGTGGCATAAAAATTTGGCAGTGTTGCTCTAAAAATATTCTAATTATTATTTACTTCCCCAACACTTCTAACATTGCTAATTAATTTAGCAAGTATAATTGCAAGAAAATTTGAAGGGATAAAAGTGGGAAGAGGCGATCCTTTCATAATTAAAATAAATATATCAAAAAGCTCTGGGGTGGCAGCACTCACGCGACACGTGTTTGTGTGTACGCTATGGGAGGTCACCAACCCCCTACAGGATTTAGGCCTATTGGGGAAACCTCTATAAAAAAAACGCGCCGTGACTTTTACCTCAAGGGTGGTGCGGAAATAAAGTCAAAATTATAATCCATACATAAAAATGGAAGTAAAAAACCATGGATGACACAAAATCGAGAGAGAGAGAGAGAGAGAGAGAGAGAGAAATAATAATAATAAAACTTTATTTCCACTAAACAGTGGGTATTCTTATACATTATACAGTAGTACAGCATACAGTATGAAAGTTCTATACACAATATAATACAAGTTGATACATATGGTGGAGAATAGTGACAGAGAGGTAAATGGTTTAAAAGGTGTGGGGACACTTAGGTTAAAAATAGATCAATTAAGGGATTTAGGAACGAAGGCAGTGGGAAGGATTAAGACAGATGGGATTGTAAGATTAGGGAGTTTGAGCAATAGGGTAGAATGTATGCTCTCAATAAAAGTATGGCAATTATCAACGGCTAATTATTATACAGGTGTTGATGGTGGGGGTCTATATTTATAGGAGGTGTTGGTGGTGGAGGTATAGCGGGTGTTGTTGATGGGGGTGTTGTTGGGGGTAGGGGTATAGGGGGCGCTGGTGGCAGGGGTATAGGGGGTATTAGAAAAACGGAGATCACAAGAGGGAAACAGTGTCAAGGTCATCGCTGATGGAGAGGTCAGCTCGGAAACGTGGCAACAGTGTAGGGAGGGGGTGACTCCACCAAAACCCTACGTTTAGATTTGTCAGACTATAACACTTCCCATCACATCCACATCCACACCACAATGCTCCTTCACTTCCTCAATTGTCAGTCACTTGTCAGTCTGTCTCACCATGTGACTCCACATGCTCCTCTCAAATAACTCATTTCCACTGCACTCACTCTTGCCTCTGCCCTTCAAACAACGTCCAAGCTTCAGATCCATACGTTGAAGTTGGTATCACAATAATGTCATGTAGTAACATTTTCATTTCCATGCTCACTTCCCTGTTTCTTATCACTGCCTTCAAGGAAACAGCAACCTTTCTTTCTTGTTGTACCCTTTCAAGCACTTCACCCTCTAAACTTCCATCCTTTCTCATCACACTACCCAAGTACTGTACTTAAACACACTCAGAGTTTCCATTTCCTCCTCATCCAACCTCACTGTACATTCACTGACTTCACTTCTCTCGAAGACCATAACTTTACTCTTCCCTTCAATCACGTGTAGATTTCATTTCTTACTCACACTCCCAAACTCATCCACCATGCCTTGCAGCTTCCCTTTGTCTTCACTTAACAACACAGTATCATCTGCAAACAACAGTACAGAGAGTTTCCAAACACTGCCCTCTCTCACTAGGGCTGCTCCAACATCCACTGCCCTACCTTTCTTTTATAACCCCATCTATATACAGACTGAACAACCATGGAGACAAGACACACCCACTTCAATCCAACCTTCAAATAGAAAAATTCACATAGTTCACTATCCACATGTGCTGCAGCCTTAGCACCCTCATACATACTCTTCATGGAATTCAACAACTTCCCATCCACTCTATATATTCTTAAAACTTTCCACAATCCTTGTCTATCTACTCTGTCATATGCTTTCTCCAAATCCATGAAGACTGCATACAACTTTTTTCCCTTCTCTAGAAACTTCTCCACTAAAGATCTGAGAATGAATATCTGATCTACACAAATTCTTCCCTTCCTAAAGCCTCCCTGTTCTTCTCCAACTAATTCCTCTGTTATTTCCCTAACTCTGTTAATAAGTATCCTACCATATGCTTTTCCTATTACACTAAGAAGACTATGATTACCACACATTTCTTTTTCCCTTTTTCCTTTGCACGGGGGAATAATTATACCTGACTTCCAATCCTACGGGACTCTACCCTCCTCCCAGGTCAATCTGCACATCTTCCACATCCATTCTGCTACTATATCTTCCCCATGCTTCAGGATTTCACCACACACTCCACCCATTCCTGGGTCTTTCCCCAGTTTGACTTTCTTCATTGTTTCCACAACTTCCATCCTACTGATTTCTTCCTCTCTTATCACATCCCTCCAACTCCCAGCCATTCCCCAGCCACTTATACTTGCATTACAGTACTTTCATTCTCTACGTTCAACAATGCCTCAAAGTGTTCTCTCCATCTGCTCACTTTTTCTCCCTTCTCCAGTAGTAATCTACCATTTTTATCTTTCACTCCCTAACTAACTTCTTTGGCACCCCGTCCTGAGACTTGCTCTACCAAAATTAGGGTGCGTCTAACACGGTGCGAGCATCTTATATGCTGATGAATACTGGTAACCTAACATGTCTCTGAGTTCCTGGTACTTACCATAACATTATATATATATGTATATTTAGTGGTCTAATTTGTCATAAAAGGGGAAACTGAGGTTGCGCCTGTGGTATCTGGGACCAATTAAGATCAATCCCATAGTGCTGTGTATTCATTATTGTGTAATTTTGTTACCACACGCCATGTTCAGTACCAATTTGTGCAATAATCAAGGCTCAATGTAGTGCTGCTTTGGCTGTCTGCCCTTTCCCCTCTTCCTTCCTTCCTCTTCTTTCTTTCCTTCATTCTTTCCTTTTCCTTCTGCTTTCAGGCAACTTTACACTCCCTCTTGTCTTTCTTTCCTTCTTTCTTTCCTCTTCCTTCTGCCTATGGGTGACTCTACACTGAGTGACAAGCCAAATGGTTTCCTGTACACTGGTAAACCATTTACTATGCTAGGTGGTAACCATATAACTAAATTATGGGACCTGGTGGTTCAGTGGGTAATTAAGGCGCTCCAATCGGACTAAGCCTGAGCAGGTTTATATCAAAGGGATGGTTGGGGTTTATTGCTTACATAATGCCACTCACGGATGAGTGAAGCTGGTCACTCTTATCTTAAATGTGAGGACCAACTTGCCTAGCTCTGGGCTCCTACGCTCCTCATGGGGCAGCATAGGATTGGATGATCGATTGATGGATCAAGGGATGACTGTATACCATCATCCTCTTCCTGCAGTTAGTTCATTACATGTAGGGTTTACTACACTGTACTGCACTCCACAAGAAAGGCCTCAAGTGTGATATGTGCTCACCTTCATTAGCTTCAGGGGCAGAGATCTTGGCTAAACTGATGACAAACTGTGCCATAGCTCCCACTGCAGCCTGCCGCACATCCTCGTTGGGATAGTTCACCATCTTATACACTTCCTCCCCACTCTTGTCCATGTATGGCAAAAAGGCCTCTCTGGAGTAGAAAGTACACGATATCATGGAAAGTATCAACACAGCATGGTTATAATGAAGCTTCATAACTACAGTACTGTTACCACCATCTGACATTTTTCTAAATACAGTACTGTACAGTATAAAATTTTTCATTAGAAACTTTGCTACAGCCTTAACCCTTGCTGAGCTACAGACCTCATATGAAGCACAATGAAGGCCTGCACGGGCCCAGCAGCAAGTCTTATATTGATTCGTTTCATTTGTAAAGGCTCAAACATGCTTGCATTCATCGGACTTGGTCACCTAATGGTGACTCTCCACGCTGCTTGATCTCTGGCAGCCTCCTTATTCAGTCCTTTAACTCTGAGGTCACACCATATGACCTTGTACCAAGTCTCTTTTCCTCTCATAATCCTACCCTCAACTTCCACACTTCTCACCTTCTGTACCCAATTGTCATCCTCCATCCTCTACACATGCCCAAAGCCTCCCAATCTACCCCTCCTCGTCGCAACACCAATATACTCCAGTCCCATCCTTCCTCTCAACTCTTCATTGTAAACTTAGTTCCTCCATGCCTAACACTGAAGGACACTACACATCCATCTAATCACTGGCCCTTCTGTACGTATGAGTTTTATTCTCATCCTTTACCAACCGGGTTTCACTGCCATACAGCATTACACTCCTACCACATGCCACACACAAAATTCCCTTAGCACAGACAGAGAGCCCTCTCAACTCAGGAGAGGCAACAGCTCCCTGAACTACCTCCAACCACTCCCTACCCTAGCCACAGAGTGAGCTCCAGCCCCACCTCCAGCATATAATACGTCCCCCAAACAACAAAGCTCTTCCACACATTCAAGAGCCTCACCGGCAAATCAGTCCTTTCACCCATGACACACCACACAGAAAATACGCATTATCATGCAGTCTATCTTTAGAAACACGATATCTCTTGCACACCCATTTATCACAAATACTGCACAAGACTGAGTTACCCCCAACACCCTTGTGGTAAACCACACATGGCCACTCGCTCTCTGCTTTTACAGTACTGCCACCAACCCTGGTTCTCATCATTTTTTTTTATCCACATTTATTCTCAAACCCTTGTGCCCCATTCCATCTCTCCACTTCCGAAATCTTTCCTCTGTCTCCCTTTCATTCTCTGTAACCAACACAAAGCCATTAGCATACAATATCTCCCATGGGTGCCCATTTCTGAAGTCATGTGTGAGAGCTTCAAGCACCATGACAAACAATAAGGGGCTGATAAATGGTATACAGATACTAAAACATGGATACATGAAAACCATGGTTGGTGAACCTGTTGCAGAAAATGGATTACTACAATACAAATCCCTGAAAAAGGAATTAATGATAACTTACCCACAATGCAATGCCAACTCCCTGAGTGCCACACATGTGTCCTCTTTCTCTTCCAAGAAGGCATTCTCCACCGAGTATCCTGCTACATCATCATCATCACCATCCTCATTGCCAAGGAGGTCCACCTCACCCTCATCTTCTTCTTCAGATTCACTCAGACCTTCAATTGTTGTCGGCAAACCTGCATCATCATCCTTGAAGTGTGTCTGTATCAAAGTAACAAACAGCAAATCATCAAACTGACCCAATTTCCAAAAATTACAAATAGCGTGCAACATGATTATCATTACCCCATCATTTTCTTTTCACTTACGGATACAGTGAGGTAGGGCCCAAAAAGCAAGGGCGGGGGGGATCAGAAACTGACAAAAAGGCTGCCCAATGAAATGGGACACATACTCATTTCTCTTCATTCAAGCCCCTGGAATCCAAAATCAACCTAAAACGAACACAACCAAGCAAGGGAATTAATAGGAAGGCTGCCAGGCCCAGAGTTCAAGCACTGTGGATAACAACTATTAGGTGACCAAGTCTAAAGCATGTAAGCATTTGGAGCCTCTATAAACAAAATGAACAAATAATACAACAAGAACAAAGATGCTTCATACAACCTATATGCTAGGCTCAGAAAGACATTTATCACTTCAATGGAAAATATGCAGAGGTCCAACACTTCATACATTCCTCTGTACAAAGTTTTTTCAAACCAGCTCAACCCACTCAGCAGTTACTTCAACAAACAAGGGATGAGGCTATGGCACACAATGTTTGACTTGGCTCGTATCTCTGACTGGGGTAAAAGTAAATTTTGTTGTTTTTAATGCATCAAAAACTATGTTCTTACACCTAACAACCCATCAAAATCTTCCACAGGAATACCCACTGATGTTTAATTATATCCAGCTCAATCCTGCATCATCCTTAAACATACCGGGGGTTTCATTCTCTTGGGATTTATCTCGGAAAGATTATATTAAATCTCTTGTAAAATTTGCTTCCAAGAGATTAAGTGTGCTAAGCCAACTCCGTACCTTCTTTACCCCCACACAGTTGTTGACTTTATACACGGGCTTTATTCACCTGTGTTGAGTACAACTTTCACGTGTGGGGAGGCTCCCCACATACAGCTCTTCTCAATAAGGTGGAGTCAGGCTTTTAGTCTCATTAACTCTCCTCCTCTTACTGGCTCCCTTCAACCCCTGTCTCTTCACTGCACTGTTGCATCTTTATCTCTTTTCTATCACTATTGTACTTAAATGGTAACTGCTTCTCTAAACTGTCTGCTTGCATCCCTCCACCTCTACGACAGGTGCGTAGCATTCGTCTAACAACAAACTCTCATCCCATTTCTGTCCAGCTCTCTAATGCAAAAGTTATCCATTACTTCCAGTCCTTCATTTATGCAACAGGTCAACTCTGTACCTGTCTCCCTCTGTCTGTATTTCCTGCTTCCAATGATCTCCAGTCTCTCAAATGCATTGTGTCCAGGCATCTCAAAATTAATGAAGCTTGAATTTGGCTCTCTTTTTGTTGTCTTTATTTTTTTTCTTACAAGGAATGATTTGTGGGTTCCTGGCCTTTGGTTCCTTCCTCCTTATTATTATTATTAAAAAAAAAAAAAAAAAAAAAAAAAAAAAAAAAAAAAAAAAGCAAGCCTCATCACCCTCCATACCTCACTTTTACACATTTAATATTTCTATTCACTTTCTTCTTGGTCTATCATGCCTCATCTCATCTTAAACTCGCTCACATATATTCTATTTATTACTCTATTCATACCCATTCTCTCAATACGACCATACTGTCTATGCACTCTATAACTCTCATATCCACACACTTCCTTAATCTGCATCTTTCACTTGCTACATTATTGTTTATCCTATCCACTCTCTACACACATTCCTCAGTAACTACATATCCACTGCTCATACTCTTAACTTTTCATTTTCATGCCACACCAGTCTCACATTTTTATGTTAATATAGTAAACCCATTAACTGTGATATATGGCCAAAGCCGTTCCTAGGTGCCTTGCAACTTCCAGCTCCAGTGTCAGGTTAAAATTCTAAGTTCTGTTCATTGTTTTGGGGTAGACTGTTGACAAATTACTTAAAATATGTGGAAGCATCTGGAGCTTTTTCAGCCACTCACACCCCACCCATGCACACTTCATTAGTCAGTGGTACGATAGAAGGTCACAGTCTGGCCCAGTAGTTTAAAAATTCACCACAGCTACATCAAGGTAGATACCATGCTGATTTTGTGCTGCATACCAATTATACATGCACTCTTTTATGTATTACTCAAAAAAAATAAAAAATAAAAAAATAAAAAAAAATAAAAAGGAATATTCCTGGTAGTTGCATTTTTGTTTATTTTCCCCAATTCTATCTACCTATCTATCTATCTATAGCTGGACACCCAAATCCCACAAATGGTGGCCACAGACAAAACACCTCCAAGTCACTGTCACCCACCATTCGACTGCCCTCCCCCCAGCTCACTCTTCCCTCCCTCATATACCTCTTAACTCCATCCCTCGAACTCATCCCTGGTCTTCCCCTCCCTCCACTTCGCCTACATACACCCTCTTAGTCAGTCTTTCATTCTCCATTCTCTCCAAATGTCCAAACCACCTCAGTTTATTTATCCTAATTATCTCAATCACATCCAAATCCACCCCACAATGTTCTTTCACTTCTTCATTCGTCAACCTGTCCCTCCACGTCACTCCATATGCTCCTCTCAGGTAACTCATTTCTAACCCTCTCGCTCCTGACTTGTTCCCCTCTAGCAAGGTCCACACCTTGCTTCCATATGTCAGGGTAGGGATCACAATACTATCATGCAGTGATTTCTTCACATCCATACTCACCTCCCAATTTCTCATAATCGCTTTCAGTGAACCAACTTCCTTCCCTGCTGTACCCTTTCACGCACTTCACCCCCCAAAGTTCCATCCTTACTGATCACACTACCCAGGTACAGTGGGCTCACACAGTGCGCGATTCGCCTTATGCACAAGTGACCAAAAATCATAACCAAAAACCCTTTAATGCGCAAGTTTACCGCACAGAATGCGAGGCAGAGGCAAGGAGTGGCTCAAAAATGCCATTTTCTACTAGTGCGCGACCACCCCTCACAGAGCGCGTCACGTGTCGTCATGTTGATGCGCAGCTCAAGGAAGAGGTGAAGGCACAGGAAGTGAGCAACCTAAGAACGGAGGAACTTCTGGTTGGTATCGACAAACTCTTCCGTTTCTACACAGACAGGCACAGGGAAGAAATAAACAGGAGAAGACAGACGCTCATAACAAGCTACACACAGCGGGGTCAAGTTGGTGAAATAGCGGAACCATCGACATCGTCTGCTCCTGATCCTGTTGAGGATGAAGAGGATGCAATGTCAGAAGTGTCAGCATTGGACTTTGAAGGGTTTATGGTCGAAGTGAGTGACTTGGATGCTTCTGGGGAAGGTGATCAAGAGGAGTCTGCGGAGGGAAGTGCTGGTGCGGTAGGGAGTGTGGCGCTGTAAGTGTTGCCGCGCCTCGGAACCCCTGTTATTTAAGGTCATCAGGCCTGTTGTCTACTGTTGTTAAGGTGACTACCCATATTTTTGTTATTGTAGCTATAGCTTTAGTACAATGTCTGAAACATATGACCTTTATTATGTCTCTAAGGGCCAAAAAATCTCCAGGTATGAAGGGGTACCGCCCATATGTAATTATTCCCGTAAGATTATGTATTCCTAGTACGCGAATTCCCAGTGCACAAGCTCGTGCACCGCCCAATCTCTCGCGCACTATGCGAGCCCACTGTACTTGAATGCACTCACATTCTCCATATCCTCACCATCCAACCTCACAGTGGATTCTGACTTCATTCCTCCCAAACACCATAACTTTACTTTTGTTTACATTAACTTTCAGATTCCTCTTCTTACACACTGTTCCAAATTCATTCACCAAACCTTGCAACTCCCATTCATCTTCACTCAACAATACTGTATCATCAGCAAACAGCAACACCAGAATCTTCCACACTTCACCCTCATTCAGTAGAGCCACCCCCACATCCACTGCCTTACCTTGCAACCCCTTTACAACCCCATCCATGAACATATTACACAGCCATGGAGACATCATCACATCCCTGTTTCAGTCTCACATTTAGATCAAAGAACTCACTCAGCTCACCATCCACACGCACTGTAGCCCTAGCTCCCGCGTACATACTCTTCACAACACTCAATAATTTCCCATCCACTCCATATATTCTTAACCCCTCCGTGGCCGTGGGTCCGGAATTTTACGTGCACCCCTGGCCGACGACAGGGCCATTTTCTGAATTTTCGAAAATTGATTTTTTTCCCTTGCCATATTGAAGAGGAAGTTCCGACACACCTGGCAGTGCAAAATTCAGCGTCCTAGGCCATCTTGTGGCATGCAATGGTCTCACAATAACTTTGTAGAAACTTGTAGTGAAGTTTTGTGGATTAGTTATATATATATTAGACTTGTGGACGAGAGGTTGTTATACGTGAGTAGCTTTGTAAGTAGATAATCTTGGTTCCCTTTTGTCATGCAATGACAGGAGAGGTAAAGAATGGTACAGGACTATTTTTATTTGTCTTGGAAATATTAACAAAGTCTCTCACACAGAGTGAAGTATAAAGTAGAGTCCCTCGAGCTACCTCCTTGTCTCGCTCTCTCTCTCTCTCTCTCTCTTTTCCCTCTCGCCCATGTTGCTAGGCTCGTTCTCCCTACTACCTGCCGGTTCTATGGCCTGTCTCCTTCTGAGCTCTGCTTCCTAAATTCTGGTGTAGCAGGGGTCGTGTCACGTGTGTTACGCTGTTGTTGGAATGTTCTAGAAGCCTGTGTGTGAGTATGTGTGTATGTCTGTGTATGGTCACGAGGCGCTGTCATGTGCCTATCAAGCATTGGAGTGTGTAAGCATGTTTAGCACTGCTCGATTCTCGCAGACACAATACCTTCTCATCATCTGACTTGCTGCGTCTATCTGTCTGTCTATCTATCTATCTATCTATCTATTATGATTTGTAATTATAATATGGAGTCCTGACACTGCTCGGCCACGTACTGGAGGTCCTCCGACAACAATTATTATTGATATATGCTAATCTATTAGTACATAATACTGATTATAATATTGTATACATATAATATTCATGTTAATATTGTACTGATCCAGTAATATTACATTTTAAACAAGTTGTATACATATTTGAATAAATGCAATGGTTGTTGTATGACATTTTGTAAGGTGTGTATGTATAACAGACATACGCATATAATTGTGCAATGGTAATACTGCTAGGTTATTACATTACATATTGAGTTATCCCTTTAGTAATGTCTAATATTTCACCTACCTTGTATGATGATTCTGGTAATACAGAATTGTGGTAAAATTGTATCTATCTATCTATCTATCTATCTATAGCCCGACGCCCTAATCCCGCAAAGGGTGGCCACAGACAAAACGCCTCCAAGTCACTCTGTCACCCACCATTTGACTCCCCTCCCCCCAACTCACCCCCCCCTCCCTCATATACCTCTCAACTCCATCCCTCCACCTCATCCTCGGTCTACCCCTCCCTCTCCCTCCCTCCACCTCACCTACATACACCCTCTTAGTCAGTCTTTCATTCTCCATTCTCTCCACATGTCCAAACCACCTCAGTGTATTTCTCCTAATCTTTTCAACCACATCCACATCTACCCCACAACGTTCCTTCACTTCTTCATTCGTCAACCTGTCCCTCCACGTCACTCCACATGCTCCTCTCAAGTAACTCATTTCCACTGCTCTCACTCTTGACTTGTTCCCCTCTTGCAAGGTCCACGCCTCGCTTCCATACGTCAGGGTAGGGATCACAATACCATCAAGCAGTGACTTCTTAACTTCCATACTCACCTCCCTATTTCTCATCACTGCTTTCAGTGTACCAACAACCTTTCTTCCCTGCTGTACCCTTTCACGTACTTCATCCCCCAGAGTTCCATCCTTACTCATCACACTACCCAAGTACTTGAATGCACTCACATTCTCCATATCCTCACCATCCAACCTCACTGCACACTCTGTGACTTCATTCCTCTCAAACACCATAACTTTACTTTTGTTTACATTAACTTTCAGATTCCTCCTCCTACACACTGTCCCAAATTCATTCACCAAAATTGTATGATTTTATATAATATAGTAGTAACATTGTGGTAATGCATAATTGTGTTGGCCTTATAACTGTAGTTACATTTTGTTAATGCAACTGTTACATAATTGTGTTGGCCTTATAATTGTAGTTACATTTTATTAATGCAACTGTTACATAATTGTGTTAGTCATATAACTGTAGTTACATTTTGTTAATGCAACTGTTACATAATTGTGTTGGCCTTATAACTGTAGTTAAAGTTACATAAAAGTTACATCCTGTTAATGCAACTATTACATAATTGTGTTGGCCCTATAACTGTAGTTACATTTTGTTAATGCAACTGTTACATAATTGTGTTGGCCTTATAATTGTAGCTGAAGTTACATAAAAGTTACATCTTGTTAATGCAACTGTTACATAATTGTTACATATTGTTTGTAGTTACATATCATTTCTAGTTCCATAATTGTAATAATTGCAGTCCTGACACTGAACCCGGTCATGCTGCGGTCGATGATAGTGATGATGTGACATGCCACTGGCTCGTGGAGACAACAATTTGCTTTTTGTTTCACTTATAGAAGGAGTTTATGTGGTGATGTGCCATGCCACTTGCTTGTGGAGACAACAATTTGCTTTTTAGTTTACTTATTGAAGGAGTTTATGTGATGATATGCCATGCCACTTGCTTGTGGAGACAACAATTTGCTTTTTGTTTCACTTATAGAAGGAGTTTATGTGGTATTTTGGCATTTGTAGTAATACTTACGCTTATTTTCATTTGTTTGTTATGTGATCTTACTGGTTTTTTTTTTTTTTTTTTTTTTTTTTTTTTTTTGTATGTATTGATTTTCTGTAGTTTGTTTTCCTTCGTTTGTCTACACTTTTTCGGTGTTGTTCAAGGTTGCATAATTGCTGGCTAATTCCCTTGGGACCCTTTTTTAACCCGTCACGTCTCGAGGTTTTCCGCACCTCCGACATCCCCCAGTCCCGAGGTATTTTCGAAAATTTTTTTTTTGGCTAAAACCTTCGCTTTTGGTGAGAAACATCGAAAATTCATAGAGAAATCGCTCACCTGAGGTTTAAAATACCCAATCCAGGTAGGAGTTCCTCCTTACCTGACTGGGTTTTCTAACATGCTGGCACCAAAGAAAACGAGTTCTATGGGAGGGTAACTATTTTATCCACTCATAAACGGTATTTATTTATTTACTTGGTACGAATATATATGTAGTATGAGAGTATATCGGTTTTCAAGCAGTAATAAAGGCATTATAAACACTGTTTCACTCACTAATTAATCACCATACCTGACCTTTTTTTGCCACATTACCTGATCATTATTTCTGGCTGTTTCTTCTTCTAATGCTATGTAAACATTGTCCTCCACATTGTCATCGATTGGGGAATCACTCTGGCCCTGAATATCTTTAATAGCCAGGTCACTGGTAACAGGTCCATTGCAGAGACAATGGCGTGAGGGGGGGAGGGGGGAGGTTATGCAGTGTAAGGCATTGTCCCTGCTTGGCATCTTGTAGAGGAATAGAAGAAGGTGTCCCGTGTATACATATGAAAAATCACGCGTGAAAATTGAAAATTGTGCAAATTAGGGACCTTGCAATTGCACGACGTACTGGTACGTCGCCAGGACTGGCAAATGCAAATCGTTGCAACGTACCCATACGTCGACGGGACGGGGCGGGTTAAGGTTTAGTTTATATTGCACCAATATTACTGAATATGATATTATATAGCCCCATATTTTGTTATTTTACATAAAAATTATATATACACTATATACACTGACTTGTTCTTCACTTGTACCTATCGTGGGCAATATATGTGTCAGCACTGTGTGGAAATCTTTGTCTTCACGATTGTGTTGATGATGTTCATTCTTGCTAACGTCATTTGTGTTGGCCATTTTTTTTTTTTTTTTTTTTTTAACTTAATTTGTCTGTTTCCACTAGGTAGCTTTAATTAATAAATGTTTAATACAGTTCATTTAATCGCTCACTGAGTAACTGTGATGGTATATTTTCTTTAGTCCTTTGTAGATGTAATAATGCATAGCTGTATGTATGAAACACGTATTTTATGTAGGTATAAATGGTAACAATCGTTGGTAGTAAATAAATGCTATAATAAATGAATGAATATATACAGTGTAGAATATTTACTGTTCGTTCAAGTATTTAATGACTGAATTATGATGATAACTGAAGTAGGTATATGAATTTAAGTTGTAACTATACAGCATGTTTTATATGTTTGTGCATAAGTTTTTTGTCTATCACTGAGTATTGTATAAATGAAGTAACTATGTAACTCACTAATTTTTACCGTGGTGGAAATGGTGTGAGTGGTGTTGCACGTGGTGATAGCGTTGTTCTTCACGGGTTGATTGACGTGTTGTGGGGTGTCAGACACACGGCTTGGCGTTGTCTCAGCACACGTATGGTGACGTCGACTTCCCACATTGGTAGCTGTGGTGAGTAAATGAGTAGCGATGAGTAACTTGAGTGAAGATGAGTGAGTAAGATGAGTTGTGAATATGGACTTGGTATTTGCTTCGTCGTCTTGACCTCTTCACTCCTGCATCAGCGGTGGAGGTTGGGTGGAGGTAGCAGAGAGAGGAGGGTGAGGTCTGGTGGTTGTGAGTTGTGAGTCGTGTCTCATTCTTCGTTTGTTTGTTTTGTTTTTCTTTCTCGATGCATTCGCGGTCCTTTTTTCTTGTGATTTACTCATTGTGGGATGAAGACTGCCGCTTCTTGTAGGCGCGTGTAGAAGATTATACAAACGATTCGTAGAGTTGTTACTTGTAGCTGATTGTAGATGGTTATAGTTCGTTGGTTCGTCGTAGAAACTTCAAGACTGTTTGTATCAGTACATTGTTAAACTATTGGCAAGACGTCGTGTGATCACTTCTACATCAGCGTGATGATCGTGGAGACGGAGGGGGGGTTGGAGAGAATACTGTCAGGAGCTGGTTGTGAGAGGTATTTTTTGTTTTCAATCTTGATATTTTGTAGGAATACACTGATGTGTAAAATTATTCCAAAAATAAGATTCTAAGATGGCGTCTGTTTGTCTGTCTTCGGCACAGCACATGATGGAGTTCATCTGTCTTCGGAACACCACAAGATGGTGTCCATCTCTTCAGCACCAATGAGTGCTGTAAGCATCATTTAACCATTGTGGCAATTGTTAACCACCATAAAAATAATAACATAAATATGAAAAACAACTTTGAGATTAAGAGGTTTAAGGTTTTGTTGCAACTTATATTAACTAGTCACGTCCCGAGGTTTTCTGCACCTATGACATCCCCCAGTCCCGAGCCTTTTTGGAAAAAAATTTTTTTTGCTAAAACTTCCGCTTAGGTCAAGAAACGAAGGAAAATCACAAAGAAAGTGGTTCCCGCGGTCTATAAGTGGTCCGTACAGGTACGGTTCCCCCCGGCAGGTATGGTGTTCTGTAATGGGTTGGATATGCGTTTACGTTTTCTATGGTAAGGAATAATGGGAGAAACAACACACAACACCTCTATATTTATTGAATTTGAACTAATAAATAACAGTAACAATATAATGGATTTCAGACACATATGTATGAAAAATAAGCATTGTACCATCGCGCGAGCATAGCGAGTTCGGTCCGAGTCGTAACATGCTATATGCTAAGTGTCTGGTATGAGTCAACCTATCATTTTTTCTACTTGTATACTTCTGTTTCAATGACATTTTACCAATTGTTTTACCAATTACAACTGTTTGTAAGTGTTTTCAGATGTTTTCATTCATTATGATGACATGCAGCATAAGTATAGCGCACATCAGCTTAGTAAGCGCACTCGCTATGACTCGTATTTCAACATACCAAATTGTTTTATCACTTTCCAATTATTTTCCCCTTTACATAGAACCTTTCCTCCACCACTGTAAAGGTTTTCAATTATTTTCATTCATTACAAGGGCATTTAGCGATATGCTAGCGCATATTCACGTAGCAACCATGATCTCAAACACTCGTGTTTCATCATCTACTTTATTTATTCACTCCGCTTATAATTTCCCACTTACATTACACACGTTTACACCCCTATAATGCACTGTACATACTTACTGCCATTATTTATTCAAGTGAGCGTGAGAAAATCACATGAAAATACCCTCGCAAGGAATGTTTTGACAAACATAATACTCACACACTTATATACTAATTCACTCACACACTTATATACTAATTATTCACTTTATCACTTGCTGACTTTTATTTTGACTAATACGTGCCTTATTCATTCAACTGAGCGTCAGGAAATTGCATCTCTATACACACGCTATGAATATTTGACTTAGAATATATATCAGCACTTACAATAATTTGAACTTATATTATACCCGTAAGAATTTCCAATAATAATAATTATATAATTACGGGCCGTATTTATTGCACTGAGCGACAGAATATCGCATCATAAAACCCTCGCTATGTAAGTTTCAACTTAGGGCAGATTTATATACTTACTTACAATGTTTTCACTTATGTTCTACCCGTATGCACTTTATACTAATATTTGGAGATCAACATGACTGATAATTTCACTGAGCGTCTGTCTGTCGCATTTACCTCATAATTTCTGCGTCCTTTCGCATTCACACCATACTAAAATTGCATCAACGTGTGATATTCACTAAAACATGGGTGAATACAGAGACCCACGTCACACTGCACGCACTCATAGCAGGTGTCCTTCCTCTGTGTCGTGAGTCTCACCTGGGAATTACTGCACACGTGACACCTGCGTTGGGGCCTAGGTCTGTTTGGCTGGGGAGGGATAGGAGTGGGGAAATGGCGGCCGGATATTCTCTGGGGAGTTTGGGCAATATGGGCAGTGCGGGTGTGATGTTGGGGCCTTTCAACAGCATACTTTGTAAAGATTTCTCGTGTGAGCTCCCTCACAAACCCTTCAAAGGTTTCCTGAACTCCTGTGGTCATGGCGTGAAGGTGGTGGCAATTCAGAGCAGTGATATCTAGCAAGTGAAAGAACAGTTTTTTATACCACTTCATCGTGGTCCTGGCACACTCTACCGTCGATATCATGGAGTCTGACAGGTCCACGAGGCGCATGTTTATATTGTAATCCATAACACACTCAGGTTTCCAAACATGACGCCTGTTCTCGCTACGGTAATCAAAGGAATCAGTACGGTGCATCAAGGGGCGGTGAACCGTGGACAAGAGGCTTACTTCTCTGTTGTGGTTCCACATTGTTGCAAGGATGTTGTTGGCTTTGAAGAAGACAACCTTATTCCTTGCAAGTTTCCGCCCTCCTTGGCCATGTGACGCCGGTTCACCTTTACGGTTCCACAGACTCCCGTTTCATGCGTGTGAAGATAACGAGCGAGAAGAGGGCTAGTGTACCAATTGTCGAGGTAGAGAACGTGACCATGATGAAGGTAGTCTTCTATCATCGTCTTTACCACTGCTCCCAACAGTCCAATACTTCGATCTTCTATTATGTCTGTCTGTGCACCGGTGTACAAGACTATGTCTTGCACGTATCCAGTCCTACAGTCGCACATAACAAAGATCTTGAACCCAAAACGGTGCCTTTTGCTGGGTATATACTGTCTGAATGAAATATTGACTCTCCACAACACGAGACTCTCGTCTATGACGAGGTCTCTATAGGGATAGAATGAGGAACGAAAGGTTTGCCTGAGGTGATCAAAGACCAACCTAATTCACCTCATTTTATCAGTGATGTTTCCATTTGCAGGGTCATGAGCATCATAGAAATGGAGGCGACTTAGAATTTGTTGAAACCGATTACGGCTCATCACTTGACCAAATATTGGGGTAAACATAACAGGGTCCCTAGTCCAGTAAGCAGGAATTCTATTCTTTCTTATAATACCCATCAAAAGGACCAGGGCAAAAAATAAGAACATTTTTGGAAGGGAGACAGGGTAATCATAGATGATAAAATGCCTACTCCTTGTTCCCAATCTTTCACTCTCTAGGCGCTGGGCGCTTGCAAACAGGTTGGTTTGGTATACAATCTGATCAACAAATGCCTCACTGAAAAACAGGTGGAAAAAATCCAACCTGGTGGAATTACGGTGAATTCCTGGAGCAATGAAGCCAGATCGCCCCTGCTCAGTGAAGGGGTGAATGAGGGGAGAAAAATCACTCCCATCCTCACAATCCCACGACACAAATCCCTCGTCCCCATCATCCCCCATCACCGCCTTCGTCTGGGTGGGGAGGAGATCCTGGTTGGGGAGGTGGGGGAGAAGGAGTGCGGAGGGCTTCCCCACTGTCATTCCTCTTCCCTCTGCCTTTACCCTTTCCCTTTCCCTTACCCTTACGGCCTTGAGGAACATTAGGGGGCTGTGGGGATGAAATAGGGGAATATTGGGGAGCAGAAGACGTGCTGGGGAGTGGTTCCTCCCCACCTTCCCCCTCCATGACAACACCACGTGCTTTCTCACGCACCCTAGCTCGACCACGTGTTAGGGGATATTGGGGAGCATAAGACGTGCTGGGAAGTGGTTCCTCCCCACCTTCCCCTTCCATTACAACACCACGTGCTCTCTCACGCACCCTAGCTCGACCACGTGTTAGGGGATATTGAGGAGCATAAGCCGTGCTTTGGAGTGGTTCCTCCCCACCTTCCCCCTCCCTCACAACCCCACGTGATAAGGAACGCACCCGCACTGGCCCACGTGATCCACTATGCCGCCTCACACTACGTAGGGAGAGCAATGACTCACTCACGTCACTCTCACTTTCCCTAATCCTCCCTGGACTTTCCCTTTCACTCCCCACTCCCTCCACTTGACTTCCTAGCTCCCCAAACAAAATGCTAGGCCCATACCTGCTCATACGACGTGGTGTGCGCTCTGGGCCACGATGTGTTATTACCTCACGTCCATACCACGTGGCAGCACGTCCCACGGCTCCGTCATCGTCCTCATCCTCATCCTCGTCCTCGTATTCTGGTTCCAAATCAAGCTGGGGATAGGGATAGGATATTGCACGTGCCTTCTTTGCCTCCTGCCCCTCTCTAGCAGCACGGTAAGTCACGTACTGCCGCTTCCTGGGAGATGGAACTTCCTCGTCACTGCTGGTGGTTTCTTCCTCCTCTGGCTGCACATAATCCTTGTCCATATCCTCGTCGTCCAGTGGGGAATCACTGTCGCCAGTAAAGGTGTCCAGGGCGACTTGAATTTTGCTGTCTGAGAGACCTCTCTTAGCCATGTCTGAGCAGGACCGTGGCTACCAGGTGAGTGGACGAGTGGTGGGCTAGCGCGGGTCGCGCGGGGTCGCCGAGTGTCCCCGCCTGGTGGCAGGTAGGGGAAGGTCATGCGAGGGTACGTACCGCAAATCAAGCGCGAATTTTGAAAAATGTGGAAATTATGCACATTGCAATTGCATGACGTACCGGTACGTCACCGGAACTGGCAAATGCAAATCGTTGCAACGTACCCATACGTCGACGGGACGGCGTGGGTTAAAGAACACATTTACCTCAGAAGTCTACAGTTGGGGGCAAGATGAGTGGCTGGCCGAGGATTCAATGAGGCATGTGTACCCAGTAACAGACTAACCCATCGACACATGAAGACGCGATTCACATTCTTTGGGTTTGTCCTGGTCAAAACACGAAGATGTGAATTGCGTTATAAAGAAGAAAAATACAGTATTCATCAAAAAATAAGTTTGCGGCCGATCTGCGTCAAATTTTAATGCATTCTAGCAGGACAGTCTAGTGGCCAAAGTAACCACTTAGCAACCCCGGTGGTCCTGGTATGGGGCAGAACAAGTCGGTATTCCATTCTCTCATCACCAGCCAGACGGAAGAGTAGTCCTCCGTCCCTCATCCCTTTAAACTTCCTCCACTTTCCCCAACCCACCCAAGGCAGAACCCATGATTGAAATATCATTATTGTATAGTGTTTATGAATATATATTGTGTCTATGGAACATAAATATAGTGTTCGTAAAGCACGGGCTCGTTATCAGCCATTAGGCCTTGGCAGGAGTCGTGTTTGCTATAGCAGGGTTTGTTACTCTGCATAACCCTGCCCCAAACGATGAGAGTACTGTATTTTACCTATATAGTGAAGCAAGTGATTAAACTGTGATAGATACAGTGCCTGGCACTATTGTGATACTGATATAATGATACTGATATAAAGTGTATGGTTTAGTGTGAAATATACATTTGCAAAGAAATATATTATGTGCATTGCCTGAGTTACCGCAAACGGCGGAAGAATGAGAGGTGTCAAATATGCCACACAGCCACATACTTGAATGAAATATAGTGCACCGTTCTCAGACAGTGATAGATTATGTATGGTTTTGTGTGAAATGCTGTATATCCATACAGTAAGTCCTCAATATACGAAAGGAATAGGGACCAAAAAAACTTTTGTAATTCGAAATTTTGTATATTGGAACGATTCTCCCCACTGAAATATAGATATAAATGGGGGGATGTGTCCCAGGACCCCCTCGGACCCCCAACCAAACTTTACCCCCCTTATTAAGAAGTCAGCAATACCTGTATACAATTGCAGAGAAGGAGGTGGCCATATTCTTGTACATCTCCTTTCTCTTCGTCACAGTTCCAATGGTGGAAACAGCAAGGCCTAATGCACGCCCAATCTCCAAGATTCCCTGCCTCTCCTCATGGGGTCTTATAATTTTCAATTTCCTTTCCAGAATTAGAGTCCGATGCTGCTGCTTCTTTGCAGCGGGCTCCCGCAATGCTGGAGATGATGCAGGGCACTTGGGAGGCATAGAGAAACAATACGAAAAGGTGAAGGGCTGCGAAAATATCCTCACGTACAGCGAGGCTGTGAGGAGAGGAGGGACATGGACTCTACTGAGAAGCACGCAAAAATATGTTTACCAGAGAGGGGTTAGTTCGTTTTCTCTCGGCAAGCGAGTGTGGTGTTATGCAACACGCCCATTTTGAATTTTTCATACAGTATTCCATTAACCTCTTCATAGCTGCCGACCTTGAACAACACTTCACTGTTTCGGTGTCAATGACGTTGAGTTAGGGCATTATAAAAAAACTGCGAACAATTACAGGAAGGAAACGAAGGTCACTGGTGTGTGTACATGACCCTACTCTACCATCCCATCAGTCAGGTGTTCTCTTCACTCCAGATGTATTTGCCGATGTTTACATGCTTATGTTAACATGCGCCCTAATTATGAGTAAGTTTCCTTCAGCAAGAGAACATAATTTACCACCCTCAAAATAGTCAGAAAAATAGTCTGACAAACTAGAGGAATATGAACTGAATCGGCAAGGTCTTCAGGCTGTATGCTTACACAAAATATTATGGGTTTTACAATTTTAAGAGACGATATGGAACAAAAATGTTTGCTAATCAGAAAAAAAATTACTCTCTCGTCCCATATGTTCTTGTAGGTTAGCATTCAGTTCCACCTTCATCATTCGGTATCACTCTTCCCAATATATTTCGGACCGACTGAGCACGGTTATTTCTGCTCCTTAGAGTTAGTGTACATTTACTGCTCATTCTTTTGTTTGTTCCTGTGTGTATGTGTGAAAGAGAGAGGACTGATACAAACAATAATGTATTCCATTATCGCCTTCACAGCTGCTGGCCCTGAACAACGCCTTACTGTACTGGTGTCAGTGACGCTGAGTTAGGGTGAGCTATAAAAAACTGCGAGCAATTATGGGAAGGGGATGAGGGTCACTGGTGTGTTTACACGACCCTACTCTACCACCTCAAGCAGTCTAGCGTTCACAGTTCACTTCGTCCCAGATGTTTTCGCCGATGTTTACATGCTGATGTAACACGCATCCTAATTTTATTAATTCTTACACAAATCATAGCAAATCACAGGATGGGTTGGGGGGGGGGAGCCAGGTGTGCCAGACGAGTCTTTTCACATATGTAAGAAAGAGAAATTCATTTTAGAACTTTGAAAAAATGGTCCCAAGGCTGACCACGGGTGCACACAAATATCTGAACCCACAGCCATTGAGGGGGCTAAACATACGCTTTACTTTAAGCAGTAAAAGCTCCATACCAAATCAGTTCTTCCTGATAGTCTGTTATATTTTTCAGATTACTGTATTTCTGGGTTGGTAAATACAGTAAATGTTTCTTATTGAATATGTTTCCCCATCATGTTTAGCTGTTCTGATGTGAAAACTCTTGTTTATTTCATTAACATAATGGAGGAAAGGACTGTTCTTCCCTAAGTGTTTAACTAAACCTGGCCTAACCGAGCTTATCTGTACCTAATAATTTTACCCTAACCTAACATCCAGTTGGGAAATTGGGAAACGATATCCACCTTTGAGCACACTGAGTTTCTTCCACTGCACTGGAAATGATCGTAGGGGAAAGTGACGATAATAAAGGGGAGAAATTTTTCAGCAAGAAAAAGTAATTTGCCAAAGTGAAAGTTGTCAGAAACTTACTGAAACAAGTTGGAGGATTATGAATTGAACTGGTAAGGTCTTTCTGCTGCTTCAAGTGTACAATGAAAGAATGAAAGACACCAGTATCTTCCCAAAGTCTGACGAATATAGCGTCGAAAAATCGAACCATCTGAAACACGCACTAGTAGAAACAGGGTTTTCATTGTATTTCGCCTGGTGTAAATTTTCTTCAGACTGAACTGGGAAGATAGTTGTGTCTTTCAGTGTACATTTACCGGTAAATAAATCAATCTAACAGTACTTGTGTTTTGTATCCGCCAGATTAATCGTGACTTCAGACTATTCAGGAACCTCTTCACATCATATAGTCTGGATAATCGGGCTATCTCTGGATTTCCTTTCATATCGAGTATTGATTTTCATATCATCGAGACAGATATTTTCGTACTGTGGAATTTGTCCTGTATTAATCGATTTCGTACCATCGAAAATTTGTACTTCAGGTTTTCGTATTCTGAGGACTCACCGTATTGTGCACCGAGTGTGCACAGAGAAATATACAGTATTATGTGCACTGCCTGAGTAAGTGCTAACATAGCAGAAAAATGAGAGGTGTCACATACATCACACAGCCACAAACCTTGAATGAAATGTATCGAACCATTCTCAGACAGTGACAGATTACGTATGGTTTTGTGTGCAATATATGTATATAGTGCGTGAGTGTTCGTAGGGAAATATATCAAATCATTTTCACAGTGCTAGTCTCATATAAAAGGTGCTGCATGACAGTGAATGAAATGTAGTTTTCTGAGACTTACTCAGAAGCTATAAAGTGCATGAAAAATCTGAAAACACCATGAGAAAGCCCATTAAGTTCTACATACGCTGATGAAATAAAGACATAACATCTGCGAGAAAACTTCTTCGCTAGCGCGCCATGAACAAAAAACTTTCCTGTTGGTAAGTACTTTTAGTTTTTGGCTATTTTCTAGAAAACTAAAAATCATATAAAAAAAGCCGCTAACTCTATTAGAAAGCTGATGAGATCCTCTTTCTAGTTGTTGTTGTTGTTGTTGTTGTTTTTGTTTTTTGTTTTTAAATCATCCAATCCGGTCTTGCCCCATGAGAAGCGTAGAAGCCCGGGCCTAGGCAAGTTGGTCCTGACATTTAAGATGAGACTGACCAGACCCACTCATCCATGAGTGGCATTACGTGAGCAATAAACACCAACCACCCCTTGAATATAAACCTTCACTTGCTCAATTCAATTGGAGCGCCATAATTACCCACTAAACCACCAGGTGCCAAATTCTTGTTATATGGTTACCTCCCAGCATAGTAAATGGTTTCCTGGTGTACATGAAACCATTTGGCTTGTCACTCAGTGTAGAGTCACCCACAGGCAGAAGGAAGAGGAAAGAATGAAGGAAAGAAAGACAAAAGAGGGAGTGTAAAGTCACATGTAGGGAGAAGGACGCAGAAAGAATGAAGGAATGAAAAACAGAAGAGGATGGAAGGAAAGAAGGATCAAGGAGAGGTAAGGGCAGACACCCGAGAGTAGCACTACATCGAGTGAGTGGATGGCGTGCGCCCCCACTTACCACATTTTAAACATGTAATAACACTTAGAGGTATGAGGGAAAACATTTGAGCTAAGATGTTGGGAAGTGAGATTGAGTTCCTGAATGTTTATTCACACTGGCCTAATGTACTCTAATCGTACTTCTCTGTATTATTTTGCTTATCGGCTAAAACAAATATTGGTGAATAAGATGATGTAGTTTTTATGGCAATATATATATGTTTGGGTGGTGAAAATACAGCGAGAATACATGTTTTCATAGGCGTGCAGGGGGGGAGGCTGGTGGAGAGGGGGGGATGGAATAAAATCGTGATACAGAAAACTTGCCGAAACTTACCATGCATGAAAAGGGTTAATATTCTCCCTTACTGTACCTTAGTCACCACCCTCAATTAACCTAACCAAGCCTATCTGTATTTCTGGTTCTTACCATAATATTATGTACTGTATTATGTGGGTCTAAACTGTCGTAAAAAGGAAAATTTGGGTTTGAGCCTAAGGTGCCTTGGAAAAATTAGGAAAAATCCATAGGTTCTGTGCATTCATTATCATGCGCCAATTTAGGTACCAATTATACGCGATAACCAAGGGATCACTGTATGTATGTATAAACAACAACTTACCACTACTCCGTCAGTGCTCCTGAGGGACATCATCATTCGCTCCATAATTTTGGGAAGGTGGGCAGCCATATCTCCCTTCATGACAGACGCCAAGGAGGCAAACAGGAGGTAGCAGGTCTTGCGTACATCTGGGTCATCCTTACGTTCCATCAGTCCCAGTCCAAGTGTCACACAGTCAGGTGCATACACCAGGAAATTCTCTACTCCCATGCAACGTGCCAACTGACCAAGAGTGTCTGCAATTGCAATAATAGCACATCAACAAACTTCAGTTCTATTAAGAAAAGATAAATACACAATTTAAGTTAGTAGTGTCTGTGGGTATAGACATCAACAAACTCCAGTCAGAGTGAAAGTCTTGCACTAATCATGGCCCCAAGAAATTTCTGAGGCCATTGTATGATGTAATGCCATCAAAGGCTAAACTGGTCACATCCCCTTAAAAGTAATATACTTCAGCAGGCAGTTCCCCACCCTTGAGTCTTTACACTTTGAGAAGAGGGTTATAGGGTAATGCCTGTTACCAATTGAGGTGCTAGGAGTGAGAAGGAGGCTTGGTGCCAGTCAGGGCCAAATCCATTTTGTAACTGATATTACTATTTTGTCCCTTTATCAAAATGTGAAAATTTGATAGGATCTCACTGAGTTAGTGAGTCCCAAACTGCCTCTTGCCATTATATACTTAAGTGTGCCACAAAAATTTACTGAAGATGTGTATCTGTGCACTCAAACTGCTGTAAATTCTCATTTCTCCCTATCAACTTTTGACTGATTATAAATGACTGTCACTCTATAAATGTAAGAAATCTCATATTGGATTGATGGGCCATCTTTGCAAAAAACTAAGTACTGGAAACCTTGCATCAAACTGCTGAACATAATATACCGTAATTATGCTATGTTTCAAGCATTCTTCACATGGATCAGTGAGAGATACATGTACACTGGTACAAATACACTGCTAATAGTTGAAGAAATGAGTGTGTCCTTTTTATGAAGAAAAACCCCCCTACCCCACTGGGGGTAGGGGGTTTTTTCAAGAATACTCCCCCAGTATCCCTGCTTGTCGTAAAAGGTGACTAAAAGGGTTGGCGGAGGGTTAGTGCCCCTCCCCGGAAAACAACTAACTAAAAAAACAAACAATAAGCCTCGGACAAGCGGCCGTATTACAAGTCAGACCCGATCGTCATCGGACCCGAAGGCGATCGTTATCGTGATTGTTGATCGGGATAGTGAAAGTGGTATTACAAGTCATCCCGACGCACATCAAAACACGCGCTCTCCCGACGATCCCTTGTGGTGTACCAACCTATGCAAGCTAATACTGAATAAAGTGAATAAAAACGATTGGAAGGAGTGTTATTTGCCTTCATATTGATGTATACTTTTGAACAGACTTATAAACTTCATTATTAATCCCAATAATGTGTTTTTATGTAGCAGAACGTTGTTATAACAGCGACGGCATCATGTGTACAGTTGGCAATGTGGGTCACCATAGAAACGCCAAGATGGGAGGTGATAAAGCAGTTCCGCTGTCGGCTGCTGAAAGAATACAGCTATTGAAATTGATAAAGGAAAAGTCGAAATAGTCTAGGGCAGGTCGACAGGAGCTGCTGCCCTGGAGAAGAAGAAGAAGGCATGGGAAGACGTGACATCAGCGTTTAATGCCTCAATCTCGACCAGAACCCAAGATATCCTGATGGAGCTTTGAGCACGTCAAAAAGTAAGGGCTTCTTTAGTGTATCTGCATGATAATGAGCTCTTGTTGTTAGGAAGTGTTTTACAGGTAGTTATCGTTCCTATCATCATATTACAGAAGTAACTTTAGTATTTGTTGGAAGTGTGATTATAACGTTTGAGTAGCCTAGGCCTACCAGGATTTTTTGCTCAGGCTACACCATGATTATTGCATTAGAGCAAGGTCAGTGAGTACCCCAACACGTCTTTATATTTATGGCAAAATTAATAAGTGACAGTTAAATTTTCGAAGGATTGTCAATGGTTGTGTAGCTGAAATTGGAAAATTATCCAGATTTAAATCATTTTTCACAAATGTTGTTGCTTCACAAAACTTGAAATCTTTTGCAAGACACCTTCTTTGTAATCAATTTTAATGTTTATATGTGACCCAGATTTGTATGATGGGACACATCCAATCATACAGTTTTCAATCCATTTGTTAGACAAAGTTTATTCTGTAGAAGTCCAGTTTCTTGCCACTAATTATTACATCAAATCTTATGTGTGTTTTGGGTTTCTTACATTATATACTTTTTCTGTGTCATTACCAGTGCAAATAGGTTGGGCTAGGTTAGGTTAGATTAGGTTAGGAAAGATTATGTTGGTTAGGTTAGGGTTATGCCATACTGTCATCTTTAACCCCACATTTTTCCCTATCTTCATAGCCCTTCCCACTAGTGGGGGGCGTGTTTTAAGACTGTTGGAAAATTGGAAATTATACACTCATTTCCTACGGTCCTCGGTTCATTATAAATCGGCTTCATATTAAGGGGGAAAAAAAAAAAAAGGTAGTTGGTAAAAATGATAGCTGCAATAAACTGGACCTTTACCATTTATTCTGTATTGTATGATTAGTCTGGTTCATAATTTGGCATAATCATCAGTTGCAACACTCTCTTTCCAGAGTTAAACAAGAAAAGGACTTCTAGAAGAAAATCACACCTATGGGTGTTGGCCCTCCTCCAGAGCCAACACAGCCCAGTAAGGAAGTGGCTTCAGCTGCATCACTGATGACTCATATGAGCTCACGATGGTTGACAGTGTAGATATATTGGTCATTCACTCAGTGGACGTCGCTGGGGAACCTATGTCTAATGTCACCATCAGTAAGTCTCAGATTTTCAGTTGTGATTGGGTATTGGTACAAGTTAATGCTTTATTATTATAGTAAAGTCATTTTATATGTATGCACTCCCAGAATACTATTACACTTCTTAATAAAGTATTCACACTGTGGTTATAAATTAATGGTTGTTTTTAACCAGTATTGTATATAGTCATGTGCATTTTCATTCTTTGTTTTATAGTTATATTCCTATTTTTTGCCATGTAACTACTGTAATACGGCCATTGATAAAGTAGGCAACAGGAATTTCATAGTCCGTTTTTTGTCATTAACTTGCTACTATTTTTTGGAACAAAAGATACCTATGGAAACATAGGGCTATGCTAAAGTCAACTTGAGTGAAGCACCTTATTCCTGGAAATCCATAGCTAGTGAATGACAGATTGGCCTCCAGCGGCAACCACTTCGGCATCTTCAATATACAGTAATCACTCCAATATCCGGATCAATAGAGCCATCGGTAGGTTCGGATATTGGTTTTGTCCGGATATTGGGCCCCAGCTTATGGACTTGTACTTACGGACCCAAACACAGAGAAACACCTATACAACTCCCTCCGGACATGCATAGCACCTATTTAACACCCAAATCACACCAATAAGGCACATAAATGACTGAAATAAATGCAATAGACACATAAAATGTGGGTTTAGAAGTATGTTCATACATTAATAAACATTCTGGTACTTATGGACTCTAACCGAACCTAACCTAACTGAACCTAACCGAACTCTGAAAAACACATTCCTACTGCACATGCATGAGGTAAGTTTAGTATGGAAAGAAGTACAGTATGACACTTTCTGGTAAGTATAGTATGGGAAAAAATACAATATGAAACATTCTGGTAAATATAGTATGGAAAATAGTACAACATGAAACATTTTGGCTACTTACAGCAAGTCCCTGGCCACCTCGATGAATAACCGCCTCCTCTCGGACTCTGACAGTAAGAACGATTTCCTGAAGCACTTGCACTACACTCTTCCTGAAGTCTTGCACTGAACTTAGTCACTAACACACAGAAGTCCGTTCTTTTCACAGTGTTCACTTTAGTCCAAATAATGTTCCATTAAATTTAAGTGTTGCACATTAACTTTTCCCAAGTTTTTTAAGTTTCCAAAGCCAAAACAAAGAAGGTTAGTTACGTTAAATTTCTTTTCTACTTAGTCTTTTCTCCCAACTTGAAAACCTTAACACAACACACCGTTTTTTTCACTGCACAACACTCAAAATTCCCGTGTGGTCTAGTGGAGAAGTTCTTGCTGTTTATTCACTGTCAGAGCCCGAGAGTATCACTGGCAGGCGTCAAGGGGTGCATCGGTGGGTAGTGGTGATGGCGTACCGACTACAGAAGACTCTGAAGACAGCCGCAAACTCACGTCGGCGGTGACTCCACTGTAGCTGATGTGCTGGGCTGTGGCTCGGAGCATGAGGGCCTGTCTTGGGGAGGCAACGGAGTGGAACCAGGGCTTGGCACAGCGGGGTCACGGGCCTGAAAAAACTGTCAATCGTTGACTGACGCAAGGACCGACGATTCTGGCGATTGATGATGCGCTGCCGGAAAGCACGCACTTCCTCCCACGAGTCCCAAGGGCCCCATCTCCCTGTCGCAGTCCGGGTGTTCCAGGTAGTCTAGGACGAACTCTAGATGTTCCCGGAGTGCGCTCAGCTTGGGGATGGCTGGAGTAGTGTCCTGCTGGGCGGAGTCTGCATCATCATCGCCTTCGTCGTCGGAATCTTCAAGTTCGGGACTGACACCAGCAACCGAAGACGCGATCTCGATATCAGACAACGTCTGATACCCAGGATCGCCCTCGTCGTCGTCCAACCACTCACGAACATCGTCCACATCAACATCGTCGCCGTGCGTACGTGGCCGTGCATGGAAGTCATCCACGTCAAACCCTAGGAAATCGTACTCCACATCTGTTCCGAGAAGCAGACGAGACCAACCATTTTCAAGAGTTTTCACAGGGACTTCCTTCCATGCACTAGCCCAGTTGTACAGCGCAGACTTGATGTTGTAGCGGCGAAAGGTTTTCCAAAGTCCGCTTGCCTCGAGTGTCACGTCCTTCCCTGCGCTCGTCCTCGTCCTCGAGAACCACCATCACCTCGTCCAGGAACTTCCGACGGTACAGGCGCTTTGTTGCCACGATCACTCCTTGGTCCATTGGTTGAATGAGAGCAGTCGTATTAGGTGGCAGAAACATGCACCTAATACGGCCATTCTCAGCAACCAAGTCCTTGTCGCACGGGTGGGCAGGTGCATTGTCAAGGAGAAGGAGAGCCTTTACCTGGTCGCGAGGAATTCCCAGTGTCTTCGTCTGGTAATGTATGACCTCCTTGACGAAGTGATGGTGAAACCAGTCTTTGAAAATCACAGCTGTGAACCATGCTTTCAAAGAATGGTACCATACGACAGGAAGGACATCCATCACCCCACGAAGGCACCGAGGCTGCTTTGCACGGCCAACAATAACGGGCTTAAGCCGGTGCATGCCGTTAGCATTGGCACAACACAAAGCAGATATCCGTTCCTTAGAAAGCTTGCGGCCAGGTACACGCTTCTCCGTCTCATCGGCGAGAGTGTTCGTTGGCACCCGAGCGATAGAATAGGCCAGTTTCGTCAGCGTTATAGACTTGACCGAGAGTGAGGCCCTCCCTGTCGATCAAGCCTTTCACCTTGTGCCGAAACTCGTCCACTCCATCCTCGTTAGCGTCCAATGCTTCGCCATGTGCTTTACGGTTAGTAAGGCCATGTCGCAACGAACGCGAAGAGCCAACCCTCGGATGCCTTGAAGTCTAGGGCGTCGTGAAGCCTTGCAAACTTCTCAGCAGCAGCCTTCAGCTCCGTTCCACGTACCATCACACCAGCTGCACGTTGCTGTCGATACCAAATCAACGTGGAGCGGTCGATCTCTGCATACTTGGGAGTAAACATAACCTTCCTCTCCACGTTGCGTTTGCTTCTCGACGAGAAGTCAGCCGTGTACTGCATGAGCTTGTCTCGGGAACGCTTGATATCAAACAAAGTCGACCGGGCCAGGTTGAACTCGCGGAGAATGCACGAGAGGAAGACCAACCCGCATCAACCTTCTCCAATATCTCCCGTTTCTTCTCCAGAGTCAACACCACTCTCTTCCTTTTCTCAGGAGGCGGGGCCATCATCACACACACTAAGAGTAGGGCAGAGAGCAGCAGGAGGCCTTGCAGCAAGTACGGCACCACCACAAAAGCGAGCACGTGGGCAGCCATGACGAAGAGCGTAGGTCTTGTCGCGGTGAGAGACAGGCGGGAAGTGGGGAGGATGCAGCGGCGCTCTATCGGACGTCGGAGGAATGACGAACCAAAACAATGCTCTCACGCGGCGCGCGCGGCAAGTTCAAATTACGGACGGCAAAAAATCGATTTTTTTTTCCAATTTTTTTGGATTTTCGGACCATTTTGGGAATGTTTGATCCCAGGACGATAAGGTTCGGTTAGTGGGGATGTTCGGTTATTGGGCGTCCGGATATTAGAGGGATTACTGTATATATATATATATATATATATATATATATATGTATTCCTAAATGTTTGGCATTGTTGTTTTCTGAAAAATTTCCTGTTAAGTCAATATGCTTCAAAGTCAGGCATCATCTGAAATGTTATCACGGTGTACTGTTATTTGAATAGGCTTCAAACTCAGGCAACATCAGAAATGTGATCAGGGTGGAATATATGTTGAAGTTACCCGTCTCTTGCATTAATCCAACCTTCTATGGGGGATTAGAGTGGAGCAGAAGGATGTTTATATAACTGCTGCCAACCCAGATTACCCATAGAAATTAAAGCAAAACATGGCATAAGACAAATTTTTTTTTTTTTTTTTTAATCACACAGACTAGCAGTGATGAAGCTTTTCACTTTTATGCATATGGTATAATACTGTTTAAGGATAACTTATTTAGCACCATGTATAAATCATGTATTTCAGTGCTCACACTCTTGCACGCTATAAACATTTTGCATATATTGCTGTGTTACTGCTCTTGCACACACTTCCCGCAGCTTTTATCAAAAAGAAATTAGGCCACAGTAAGATGAACAACAATATATGAAATTTCTTTCCTTATATTGCAGGTGTAGCAGATGTCCAGCAGTCTTCCTCTTTTGCTCCTCCTTCATGCAGTTCTGTGAACTTACTGTCAAACATTCCTTCTACTTCATTTGTACCTCTTTTCACTCATCTCCCCCAGGCCCAGCTCGCATACAACACCATGAATACTCCTATTTCTAGTTCTAATTTCTGACAGCCTTCACTCTTTGCTTCCCTTTTATGCACTTCTTTGAACGTACTCTCTAACATACCTTCCACTTCACTTGTAGTGTACCTCCAATGAATCATCTCTCCGAACACTCATACAGCACCATTACAACCCGCGTTTTATATTCTCTTCACAGTAATCGCACAGCTGCTCTAACAGATACTTCCCATTCAACTCTGTATTTCCTCTAATAGCCCTTTTACTGGTCCCCCAACTACATCTTCCCCACCTTTGTTCACTTCCACTGCTCCACGGACAAGTGCCCAATAGTCCAGTGGGTCAAGGAGGCTAGCTGAAGAATATGCTTCCTGTAACCAAAGGCAGGAGCAGCACCATGAATTAATGACTGCCTTAATGAAGGAGGCTCATGAGGGGCAAAAAGAAAGAACACGAGGCAAAGATGTTAAAACATCAACAGAAAATGTCAATATTAGAAAAACAAAAGGAATTGCTGGACACAGGTTGAGAACATATGCTTGAATCATTCCATAAGTTGCATTCATTTTTAGAAAGTGCTACTGCAGCACATAATCCCATGAGTAATTCATATGAGTAATTATTTTCATTTCCCTTTTAAGGCCTTTTTTGGTGTGTGTAATTTATGGTTTCTTTTCAAAAAGAAGTTCATATCTATCTGAAGAGTACACGAGTATATTTCATTATATGAAAACTAGGTTTACTGCAGATTAAAAAGAACTGAGTTTTTATTGGGCTAAATATTATTTTTTTACTAGTATATTTTGATAGTTCAGCTATGCATGATTCCATTGAAGAATAGCTCTCATTTCCCAAATAACTTGTCTCAGGAATCAAGTGCCATGATAGTTGTAACTGTAGGGGTAGTCGCAACCCCAGGCTCATCTGAATGTGGACCTGGTGGACTGTAGGCTGAAGATGCTCTTCTACAGCAGTTCACCATCCTTGTTTTAGGGGATAGGGAGGGATTTATTGTTAAGTCCATAATCTGGACAAACAGTTGCCCCTGCAGGACCTACCCATGCAGTGAATGAATATGTTCCCTTAATGTATGGTTGTGCATGGGAATTGTCATCACAGGGATCAGTTGCCATTATCAATTTTCACAGTCTGTTTCTATATAACTGATTTACCAAAAGTCTGCATTGTAGTTTATGAGTGCATGTATGTGCATTATTTTCCTAACAGTATACACACAACATACCTAAGCATTTTATTTCCTCCTCACTGATTCTTTGCTTAATAGCTGTGTGTGGATGGGATTTTTTTTTTTTTCTATAAAAGTATTTTAATGTAATTTTTTTTACTTTGCTTTTGAATACTCTTGTCTCATGGTTCAACTGTCATTTTCCTTTTTTACATGTTGAAAATTATAGTAATGGTTTATAATGTACATTAGGTTATGCATGTATGTATCAGCATTGTGATATATTTTTTTCTTTAAATAAAGATCCTAGCTATTTTTGCATTCAATCTTTTTCTTCCTATGAAACTGTCAAATTGGGTGTCGATTGAGGTTACCTATGGCTAGTGGCCAAATGTTGAAAAATGATGTTTTTTGATTATCAGTATGATTACAGTCATACACATTATGTACAGGCCTAGGCCTATGTATATATATATATATATATATATATATATATATATATATATATATATATATATATATATATATATATATATATATATAATCATCATTAGCCATTTGAGTGTTCGCTGCAGGACTGGCCTAGGCCCATGTATATATATATATATATATATATATATATATATATACACATGTATATAAATGTGTGTGTGTGTGTTTGTGACAGGAAACAATATGACAAGTCCAGGCAACAATATGACTTAAATCATCAGTACAGGTCACAAATCTGCTAGGCTTAATTACTGTATGTAGCTACACTTTCAATAGAAGAACTGTTGGTAGTTCAAAATTTTGTCTACCAGTGGAGGAAACACATTTACATGGGAATTTGTGCATGTGGACTTAAAGCTTTTTGACCACTACTCTCAAACATGGATTTAGAGTAAAAGAAATTATCAATATTTACAAGTGCCATGTGCAAAGCAGTTTGCATTGAGCAGTCAAACTGACACATGTGCAAAACAGCTTTCAATGATCAGTCATACTGACATGAGATTACCATGTTTCAACATACAGTATCTTCCAAAAGAAACAGTCAGCAATATCTGCCCTACGTTGCTGACCTGCCTGGTTATTTTCTGTACTGATTTAGGATCCTCAAGAGCCAATGCACCAAATTTCTGTGGCTCATCAACAGGAAGGCATTTCATTATAGCTTTATTATGCAGAACTGCACAGGCTAAAATATATATACTGTGCGATTGCTAATTTGGTACGGACTGGCTTCGATAATACAGCAAACTAATATATATATTGTGCGATTCCTCATTTGGTACGGACTGGCTTCCATAATACAGCAAACCTTCTTTCTGAGATCCCCAAAGTACGCTCTTATTAAGTTTCTTGTTCGAGCATGGGAGGCATTGTAACGTTTTTCCGTATCAGTAGCAGGAGCCAAAAATGAAGTTAATAGAAAGGCAAGCATAGCTACTGTCACCTACAAGAAACCCTCTGTAATTACCTATCTCCAATATGGTAGTTAGTCTGCTTTTGGAAAGAAATCCTTGAATCATGTGCACTGCCTGCCCAATTCACTGCTAAACTGTAAATTTCATGTTAGCATCACAGACACCCATTACATTCATGAGAAAAAAAAAAAACTTCCTACACCTATACAGCATTTAAAGTAGTTTTATTTTTTCCTTCTGCTATGTGACAAATTTTGGCCCCTGGTTGATACTAGAGTAAGTGCCCACTACAATAATTAAATAGATGTTGGAGAGCTCATTCTTGGAGACAAGCGTATTTTCTAGCCTCACAGTTAATTCTTTAAGTGGTCCTGCTCTGCTTAGATTTCGTACTTGGCTAGTAATAGTAATATTTGGTTGCATGCTAGGGCAAAAAATCGAGAGCAGGGTAGCTGTACTTGGCTACCCATGATGTGAGCTTCATGATGGTATTAATATTGAAAGTGCACTGTCAGATGAAGTATTGCCATATAAAAATGATGCAGGTAAACAGTAGATGTTACAATATGCCTTCAAATTATGCTTAGAAGGTTGTCTTATTCAAATATGTACGCCATTCGGGTGGAGGAGTTGTTGTTATGGTCGTACATTTTCATGGGTATCCACATATTCTTCAAATATAATAAATACTTCTTCCCGATGGTTATTTGTTGATCCATTTGTTAATCATTATTTTTTCTAATAAATGTGATTGCAACAATTTCGTCTTGTTTACATAACAGATAAAAATAACACTACTTTTTTACATCGGGAAGTCACCTTCGGGAGGGGGGGGCCTCCCGACGATACGCACACTAAGGTTCCAACAATTCATCGGGAAAACGATGACTAGTAATACAACCACACCATAACCCTCCTTCCCGAAGGTGATCGGGTCTGACTTGTAATGTGGCCGAAGGACTGACCAAACGTTGACGACCAAGGACCGGACAAAGGACATTGCAATTGGAACTTGGAATGTAAGGGGAGCAAATGATGAGGTGAAAGAGAGAGAGATTGTCCAGGTGCTTGAGGATGCGAAAGTGGATGTATGTGGAATAACTGAAACAAAATGGAGAGGAGAAAGTGTGAGAGAATGGGAGTATGGATGGGGTATATGTGCAGGAGTAGGTGAGAATGAGAGGGCAAAGGAAAGAGTATGTATAGTTGTGAGTAAAAGATGGAAGAGGAGCATAAGACAGTATGGATCAGTTGGATCAAGGATTGTGTGGGTAAAGTTGAAAGTTGGAATACAAATGTGGGCGATTGTGTGTGTGTATGCGCCAACACAAGATCGTGCTAGAAGAGTGAGAGAAGAGTTCTGGACAAATGTAGAAGTGTGCATGGAAAAGTTTGGAAGGAATGAGAGAGTGTTTTTGATTGGTGATATGAATGGTAAAGTTGGGAATGTGAGGTGGATGGAATAGTTGGTGAGTGGGGTGTGCCTGCCGAGATAGATGAGAATGGGAGTGCGGTAGTGGACATTTGTGCTGGGAGGGGGTTGGTGATAGCCAATACCCTCTTCAGGCATAAAATGATCCACAGGTATACATGGCGAGTGATGAGAAGGGTGGGTGGTGAATTGAATGAAAGGAGGCAATGATTGATTATGTGTGTGTGGATGAAAGGATGCGAAGATGTATATTGGATGCAAGATTTTACAGAGGTTGGGGGAGTGGACTTTCTGACCACTACTTGGTGGTGGCCAGAATTAAAGTTCAAGTAAGATGGAGGAATAGAAGAAGGGAAAGACGAGAGGAAGAAGTAGTTGCAAGGAGAGTGGAAAGGTTACAAGAGGATGAGAAAAAGGCAGAGTATAAGAGAGAAGTGGAGGAACGATTGGGCAAATATGAATTGGAGCACATGGGGGATGTGGAAGGTGTGTGTAGAATATTTATGAAGAAATATGTGCAGCATGTGATGTGGTGTGTGGAAGGAAGAGAAGACGGAGAGGGGTGCAAGGAACAGCGTGGTGGACTGAAGAGGTGAAACAGGTAGTGGCACAAAAGAAGAAAGCATACAATGAATGGATGAGAAATAGGGGCGTGGAAGAGGTTGAGAGGCGGAAGAGAGAGTTATATGTAGAAAGAAAGAGAGAGGTAAAAAGATTAGTAAGAGAGAGTAAGAAGAGAGTGGATGAGGAATTTGGAAGGAATTTGAGTGTAAAGTGGAGGGACTGTAAGAAAATGTTCTGGAGAGAGGTGAAGAGAGTAAGACAGGGTGGAAGTGAAGTTAGCAGGGGAGTGAAAGATAAAAATGGTAGATAACTAGTGGAGAAGGGAGAAAAAGTGAGCAGATGGAGAGAACACTTTAAGGAATTGTTGAACGTGGAGGATGGAAGTAATGCGAGTATAAGTGGCTAGGGAATGGCTGGGAGAAGGAGGGAGGTGAGAAGACAGGAAGAAATCAGTAGGATAGAAGTTGTGGAAGCAATGAAGAAAGTTAAATCAGGGAAAGCCCCAGGCATTGATGGAGTGTGTGGTGAAATGCTGAAGCATGGGGGAGAGATAGTAGTAGAATGGATGTGGAAGATGTGCAGATTGGCCTGGGAGGAAGGTAGAGTCCCGGAGGATTGGAAGTCAGGTATAATTATTCCCTTGTACAAAGGAAAAGGGGAAAAAGAAGTGTGTGGTAATCATAGGGGCATTTGTCTTCTTAGTATAATAGGAAAAGTGTATGGTAGGATACTTATTGACAGAGTTAGAGAAAGAACAGAGAAATTAGTTGGAGAAGAACAGGGAGGCTTTAGGAAGGGAAGAGGTTGTGTAGATCAGATATTCATTCTCAGATCTTTAGTGGAAAAGTTTCTAGAGAAGGGAAAGAAGTTGTATGCGGCTTTCATGGATTTGGAGAAAGCATATGACAGGGTGGATAGACTAGGATTGTGGAAAGTGTTAAGAATATATGGAGTAGATGGGAAGTTGTTGAATGCTGTGAAGAGTATGTACGATGGTGCGAAGGCTGCAGTGCGTGTGGATGGTGAACTAAGTGAATTTTTCTCTTTGAAAGTTGGGTTGAAACAGGGATGTGTCATGTCTCCATGGTTGTTCAATCTGTATATGGATGGGGTAATAAAAGAGGTACAAGGTAGGGTAGTGGATGTTGGAGTGGCCCTGGTGAGAGAGGATAGTGTTTGGAAACTCCCTGTACTGTTGTTTGCAGATGATACTGTGTTGTTGAGTGAAGACGAAGGGGAGCTGCAAGGCTTGGTGGATGAGTTTGAGAGAGTGTGTAAGAAACGGAATCTAAAGGTGAATGTAGGGAAGAGTAAAGTGATGGTCTTTGAGAGAGGTGAAGTCAGTGAATGTACAGCGAGGTTGGATGGTGAATTGGAAAAGGTGAGTACGTTTAAGTACTTGGGTAGTGTGATGAGTAAGGATGGAGGTTTGGAGGGTGAAGTGCTTGAAAGGGTACAGCAGGGAAAAAAGGTTGCTGGTTCTTTGAAAGCAGTGATAAGAAACAGGGAAGTGAGCATGGAAGTGAAAAAGTTACTACATGATAGTATTGTGATACCAACTCTAACGTACGGAAGTGAAGCTTGGACGTTGTTGGAAGGACACAAGTCAAGAGTGAGAGCAGTGGAAAGGAGTTATTTAAGAGGAGCATGTGGAGTCACATGGAGAGACAGGCTAACGAATGAGGATATAAAGGAGTGTTGTGGTGTTGATGTGGATGTGGTAGGAAGCGTTATGAGGAACACACTGAGGTGGTTTGGCCATGTGGAGAGGATGGAGGGTGAAAGACTGACGAAGAGAGTGTATGTGAGTGAGGTGGAGGGGGAAAGAGGGAGGGGGAGGCCGAGGATAAGATGGAGAGATGGGGTGGAGAGGTATATGAGAGAGGGGGGTGTGAGTTGGGAGCAGGGGAGTGAAATGGCGGGGGACAAGGCGACTTGGAGGCGATTTGTTTGTGGCCACACCAAACGGGATTGAGGCGTCTGGCAATAGATAGATAGATAGATGTGAGATAACAGAAGTCCAAGTAAGTGATGAACAAGGTGACTTTAGGAGTGACACAAGATGTGTGGATCAAATACTTGCTGTGAGACAGATAGTGGAGAAGGCTTGTGAGAAGCAATAAGGTGTTCATGGCATTTATGGATTTGGAAAAAGCTTAGGATGAAGTAGGAAGAGGATTGTAGAAGGTTTTGCACATGTATGGTGTAGATGGTAAGCTGCTAGGTGCCGTCAAGAGTTTCTATGATGGTAGTGAGGCATATGTAAGGGTAAATGTGCATCAAAGTGACTGGTTCACAAGCAACATGGGCGCGCGACAAGGCTGTCCGATGTCCCCATAGTTGTTCAATATATATATATCCATATCCATATATATATATATATATATCTCTCTCTCTCTCTCTCATCTCATCTCATCTCATCAGCCGTTTGAGTGTCCACTGCAGGACCGGCCTATCCCGACAGAAGTGGGGACGATACAGCCAATGTATCTCTACCAAGTGGCTTAGGCTGTCTAGTAGAGATTGTATGTAGGGTGAAAAGTGCTTGTAAGTGTAACTGTTGTGTTGGAGTGGCTTTGGATGTGTGTGTGTAGTCTGTGAACCAAGCGTAATCGGCCCGTACAAGCCGACCAGGTGCAAGCATACTTTACAGTATACAACACTGGTTCATCCACAGCACCCCTTGTATCCGCCAATGCGGTACATGGCCTAAAGAATGCTCCCAAAATTTATTACCCTGGCGGGGCACGAACCTTTGTTCTTCAGTGTACGAAAACGCACACTTTACCACTGGACCACAGAGGGTCCATATACAGTGTATATATATATATATATATAAATATATATATATATATATATATATATATATATATAAATATATATATATATATATATATATACGGATGGGGTGATGAGAAAGTAAAAGCGTGATTAATGGAGAGAGGGATGGAGTTGGTAATGAATGGTTATGAACAGAATATTACAAATTTGTTGTATGCTGATGGACAGAAGAGGGCTCCCACCATCCGCTCACTTGATGTAGTGCTGCTTTGGGTGTCTGCCCTTTCCTCTCTTCCTTTCTTCCTCTTCCGTCTTTCTTTCCTTCATTCTTTCCTCTTCCTTCTGCGTATGGATGACTCTACACTGAGTGACAACCCAAGTGGTTTCCCGTTCACCAAGAAACCATTTACTGTACTATGCTCGGTGGCAATCATATAACCAAATTATGGCATTTGGTGGTTTAGTGGGTAATTAAGGTGCTCCAATTGGATTGAGCCTGTGTAGGTTATATCCATGGGATGGTTGGGGTTTATTGCTCATGTAGTCACTCAGGGATGAGTGGGGATAGTCACTCTCATCTTAAATGTCAGGACCAACTTGCCTAGCCCAGGGCTCCTACACTCCTCATGGGACAACACAGGACTTGATAATGGATGGATGGATGAATGTTGTATGCTGATGATGCTGTGCTACTTGCCATCCGAAGGATGGCTCTTTCGCTTTAAGCTTCACTGTAGACTAGTGCAGAGTTTTGTTGATGTCTGTGAGTGTCGTACCATGAGCGTAAATGTAAAAAAGAGTAAAGTGATGGTTATCGAGAGAGAAGGTGACTCCCAGTGTGATGTTACGGTGAATGGAGAGAGGCTGGCATTGGCATAAGTGTTCAAATACCTGAGTACAATGATAGAAAAGAAAGGAAAATAAGCAAAATTAGTGGAAAGTAGAGTGACACAAGGAAAGAACGTAGCTGGTGCTATGAAAGCCTTGATAAGAAACAGAGTCTTGAGTGTTGCAGCTGCACGAGGATTACATGATGGAGTATTAGTGCCAACTTTAACATATGGATGTAAGACTATGGTGTGGCATTGAAATGAAAAGTCAAGAGTGAGAACAGTGGAGATGGGACTGCTGAGGAATGTATGTGGAGTATAGGAGTGGATAGGATACAAAAAACGTGATTTGTAAAAGATGCTGAGTGAGGAAGTCTGGACACCAGAATTGAAGAGTTTACTAAGATGGTATGGTAACGTGGATAAAATGGAAAACAACAGAGTGGTCAAAAAGGCATATCTGAGTGAATCTGAATGAGGGAGGAGGCAAGGTAGGCAGAGGAGAAGGTCTTGGGATATGGTGAATGAGGGTGTGAGGAAGAGGGGTATGGTAGTCGGTGGGACTAGAGGATTGACAAGAGATCAAGCTGGGTGGATGAATCTTGTCAGAAGCACATGATCAAGGATTTGGCACCCCTTTTTAACATGACAGTGCTCGGATTGGCTCTATCGGATATGTTTATGTGAGATTTAGCATTCCTTTTTAACGTAACGGTGTCTGGATTGGACAGATACAATTACGTGAAGCTACAGAATGTGGTGAAAGTTTTTGGCGTATCAGATAGAGCCAGATTAGGGGGTTGAATGATGAGTGAATGGAAGCATGGCCAAGTGAACTGGGCAAACTTGGACTGGCTGGATGTTGCTACTCCTCACCCTGCCCTATGGTGGGAAAGGTCTGGATGATAATGGGAATGATATATATATACAGTAATCCCTCATTTATCTGGAGGTGTTCACTATCCGGATACTGGACCTTGGCTCTATTAAGCCATTACCCATGTTTACTTGCTATTTTCTGGAGATATTAGTCCCCGAGAACTTCAGCTGGTCAGCCGACATATTCAAACCTTTGGTATCATGGCCAATGGGCTCCAGCTGTGCATGAGAAATAGGCCGTAACCCACAATCTGGGCTAAAATGTCCGTCTGCCCCTGTGTTGAATGATCAAAGTTGCACGCTGGTCTCATCACTCCATACTAACCACCAGCACCAGAATTACACAGATCCTAACCCCAAAGCGGTGTCGAAATGTCGGTACGCATCCCCACTGAATGTCCTAAGTCACGCAGCCACCAGGATTAGTTTTTTCTAACTGCGAATGCATGTGTAACACAGACCGCAGGCCACAAGTTCAAGCTCGGTGACAGCGCATGTCTGCCCCTCTACTGAACATCCAATGTCACCCAGTCACCGGGAGTTGTGTTTCCCAATGACCACCGTAAGCGAAACACAGACCACCAGCCCGTCCACCTCTACATCGAATGGTGGGATTAGCCCTGCTTCTGGGATTAGTGCCTGTCCGCTTCCCTACTGAATGGTCAGAGTCGTCCCGCAGGATACATTAATCATACACTGACTGAGACAGTGATGTACTGGTCATCCACTGTTGTCGTTACACGATAATCCTTGCCTGGGAAAATGGAAGTGAAACATGTAGGCAGATGTCAATTTACCAGATTATGCTTCCTCTGTGCTCGGAGGCAAGAGTGGGGTGCGACATGGAAGCACTATTGCTTGCCATCCTACAAGCCTGCACCTCAGTTCCCGCCTTTGTCTTGGTTGTGAGTGGTCATGCTTACAAGCATGGCTGTGAATGCAGTTGTGTTTGTGGTGGTCCCCTACCTTCTTCAGGTTGTGACCCTCATCTACTGCATTCTCATATGTGTGATGATGGCCCCACCACCACCTGAGAAGCGAAAGTGAAAGGTTTTGACCCTTGAGAAGATGGGTGAAATACTGAGCAAGGCTGACGTGGACCGGACCACAAGACGCATACTGCAGGAATATGATCTAGCCCATTCAACACTGTTTGATATAAATAAAAGTTACAGGACAAACTTATGCACTATGGAGAGGACATCAGCAAAAGCACACATAGGTGTGACAGAGAGGTCATCTTGGTACGCAGTTATCGACCGGTTGACACTTGTGGTTTCACCAGCAATGTACTGCCGATGTGCCTATGCGTGGGACCGAGGTGAAGGCTGCTCATGAGATGTTTGCATGCCTGCACAACGTGCACAGCTTCAAGGCATCCGAAGGATGGCTCTTTCGCTTTAAGCTTCACTGTGGACTTACAAGCCTTAAGGCAAATGACGAGGCCTTGTACGCAGCAGTGGAGGATGTAGACCTGTTTCGCCAAAAAGTGCAGTGCCTGATCGAGGATGAGGGCCTTGCCCTTGGCTAAGTCAATAATGCTGATGAAACTAATCTATTCTACCACTCATTCCCCACCATCACCCCGGCAGAGGGGAAGGAGAAGACTGTGCCTGGTTGCAAGTTATCCAAACAATGTGTCTCTGTTTTGTGCTGTGCTAATCCTAACTGGACGCGCTGCCTCATACCCATTATTGTTGGGTGTGCAAAACAACCACATTGTCTCTGTGGGTTGATGGATAGCCTGCCTTTTGTGTGGTACCATTCTATGAAGGCCTGGTTTACCGCCAAGACCTTCAAGACTGACTCCAGAGACAATTCAGGGAGGTTATCCGTTATCAAACGGAGGTCCTTAGTATCGCTCGCAACAAGGTGAAGGCACTCCTGCTCCTTGACAATACCCCTGTGCATCTGTTTGAGAAAGATTTGGTTGCTGATGAAGGGCGCATTAGATGCGTGTTTCTGCCACCTAATATGACTGCTCTGATTCAACCAATGGACCAGGGTGTTATCATGGCTGCCAAGAGACTGTATCAGCAGAGACTCCTCAACGAGATGATGGTGGTGCTGGAGGATGAGGACAGGGCCAAGAACATATGTTGGGAGCAGGTCTTGCAGAATCTTCAGCATTACGGCCTGAAGTCTGCAGTGTTCAACTGGGCGCACTTGTGGAAGGAAGTCTCCGTCAAAACCTTCAAAAGCGGTTGGTCTCATCTCCTCCAGGGAATCTAAGCCAAACACGACTTTGTGGGGTTTGATGTGGATTGTTTCCACCGCCGTCTTCGCACAGCAGGAGAGCAGATGGACATTGATGACGTGAGGGATTAGCTGCATGACAATGGCAGCAACCCTGGTTAGCAGACGGTCTGATAAGGAGCTCACCACTGCTGCCTCTGTGGGCAGGAAAGAGGACAGCGACGCTGATGAGGATAAGGATGAGAACCCTGACTTGCAGCCTCCAGCAACTCCATCACTCCCTTGTCTCAGTGCCCTACATGCCACTCTGCAGGAGGCGCTGGAGTACACCAAGCACCCACACTGTGACAGGGAGCTGGTGCTGCTCAACCTGCCAATGGGGCAACAGGTAGTCAGGGGCGCTGTCATCCTCAGGCAGAATTACCAGCCCTATCATCAGACCAGGAACGACCCCTCTTCAAGCCTACCAACCTCAGTGAGTGCCAGCCCATTCTCACCACCACCATTCACCACCACGTCTCCCGCCTTTACCATCAGACCCTCAACTGAGCACACTGACAGCCATTGAGTCTCCGTTAGACATAAGATTTTTTTTTTTTTAATGTGAGGAAGAAGGAACCAAAGGCTGCGAGCTTGCAATTATTGATCCTTCCAAGACAAAAACAAACTACAAGAGAGAGCCAAATTCAAAATCCGATCATTTCGAGATGCCTGGACACACTGTTTGAAATACTGGAGGTCATAGGAAGCAGGAAATACAGACAGAGGGAGACAGTTCCAGAGTTGACCTGTTGCATAAATGAAGGACTGGGAGTACCGGTTAACTCTTCCATTAGAGAGCTGGACAGAAAAGGGATGAGAGTTTGCTGCTAGACGGGTGCTACGCGCCCGTCGTAGAGGTGTAGGAATGCATGCAGACAGTTCAGAGGATCAGTGACCATTGAAGTAGCGATAGGAAAGAGATTAAGATGCAACAGTGCGACAAAGAAACAAAGGTTGAAGGAAATCAGTAAGAGGAGAAGGGTTAATGAAACAAAAAGCCTTTGACTTCACCTTATTGAGAAAAGCTGTATGTGGGGAGCCTCCCCACACATGAGAGTTGTACTCCACACAGGGGCGGCTAAACCCCTGTATAGAGTCAACAACTGTGCAGCGGTAAAGAAGGAATGGAGTTGGCTTAGCACACCTAATTTCTTGGAAGCAGATTTTACAAGAGATGTAATATAATCTTTCCAAGATAAGTCCCGAGTAAATGAAACCCCAGGCATGTTCAAGGATGATGCAGGCTTGAGCTGCATATTATTAAACATTAGTGGGTATACCTGTGGAAGATTTTGTCGGGCTGATAGGTGTAAAAACTGAGTCTTTGATGCATTAAAAACAACCAGATTATTTTTACTCCAGTCGGAGATACAAGCCAAGTCAGACATTAGGTGTGCCATAGCCTCATCCCTTGTTTGATGAAGTAACTGCTGAGATGGACGTTGCGGGAACCGAATGGAAAGGTGAAAGGTGGAGTCATCAGCATATGAGTGGATAGGGTTAGATGTACAGCTTAGAAGGTCACTGATGAATAAAAGGAAGAGATTTAGTGATAGGACAGAGCCTTGAGGAATACCACTGTTGATAGATCTAGAAGAACGATGGCCGTCTACAACAGTGGCTATAGAACGACTAGAAAGGAAGCTAGAGATGAAGGCGCAAATAGAAGGATAGAAACTGTAAGAGGGCAGTTTGGAAATTAAAAATTCATGCCAGACTCGATTGAAAGCCTTTAATATGTCAAGTGCAATGGCAAAGTTTTCGCCAAAGTCCCAAAAGGAGGATGACCAGGAGTCTGATAGGTAGGTGAGAAGATCGCCTGTGGAGCGTCCCTGATGGAACCCATACTGATGATCAAAAAGATGGATGTGATAGGAAAGATTCTTTAAAATTTTTCTATTAAGAACTGACTCAAAAACTTTTGAGACACAGGATGCTAATGCAATTGGACGTTAGTTAGAGGGTTGGGAATGGTCACCCTTCTTTGGGACTGGCTGAATGAGAGCAAACTTCCAGCAACACGGAAAGGTACAAGTTGATAAACAAAGGCGAAAGAGTTTGCCTAGGCAGGGTGTAAGCACAGAAGCACAGTTCTTGAGAACAACAGGAGGGACTCCAACAGGCCAACATGCCTTATTAATACTGAGGCCTGTGATGGCAGAAAATACATCAGCTGAAGAAATTTTAATGTCAGCCATGAGAAAGTCAGAGAGGGGAAGTGATGGAGGAACATCACCGTAATCATCTAGGGTGGAATTGGAGGAAAAAGTCTGAGCGAAGAGATTTGCTTTATCAGTAGAAGAAATAGCTACAGAGCCATCAGAGTAGAAATGAGGAGGGAAGGATTTTGAAGTAAAGTTGTTAGAAAGTTTTTTGGCAAGGTGCCAGAAGGAGCAGGAAGACTGAGTTGGTGAGTTGAGAGCATTTAGTATGGATGAAATTATTTTCAGCAGAGCGAAGAACAGACTTAGCACGATTCCAGGCAGAAACGTACAAAAGATGTGATTCAGGGGTGGGTTGGCTCCAGTACCTCTTATAGGCCCTCTCCTTGTTGTGGACAGCATTAGAACAAGCGTGATTAAACCAAGGCTTTCTTGCATTAGTCAGAGGATATGAGAAAGGAATGTATGTTTCCATGCCCGAGAGAATAACCTCCGTAATGCGCAAGGCACATTCAAATGGCTCCTGGCCATGGAAGCAATAATCATTCCAGGGAAAATAAAAAAAATGGCTGACTTCAGAGTCTCCTGAGGTGGGTAGACCACCATCACCGCGTCGCACATCACCACTCATTGCTCAGCTCCAGCAGGTAGAAGAGGAGAAGGAGGAGTTCTTTGACTTTTGTTAATCCGTAGATTGCACAATTAACTTTTTTATCCCATCCTGTGGTGCGTAAAAAAAAAAAAAATAAAAAAAAAAAAAAAAAAAAATGCTTATTATAAACTTGAAGATGAACATCCAGGGCACCATCTGGGAAAAAAAAAAAACAAAAAAAAAAAAAAAAACCATCTCTGTGTAGTGCAATGCGTAAATATGCGTATGGATGTAGTGAAAAAAAAATATATATACAGTATATATATATATATATATATATATATGTATATATATATATATATATATAGTTTTTGTTTATTACATACTTGAAGATAAACATCCATGGCATCATCCAGTGAAAAAGAAAAAACTTCTCTCTCTCCATCTTTGCGCAGAGGCACGCGTAAGTTTGCAAAGGGGTGGAGTACTCAGCAGTGATACATGGCCACTGGAAGGTTAGCACAGTCTGAGCTGTGATTCACAACGCGACGCTACCCAAACTGAGCTGTGGCTCGCAATCCACGGGTTAAATGCGAAGGTTAGGTACTACAATACATGGGACAACTGTATATCTGTTGTAGCATGTGCGCAGGTTACGAAGTCTGTCTACCATGCACTGAGTGGCAAGTTCCCCAATTGAATGGTTTTGGGCAGGGAACTTTAGGCTATTCTCAGAGATTTCATGGTGTTTAAATATATTTTGGATATTCCCATGTGTGTTTTCATATTAAAATATGGCAGACTGACTTGAAAACAGTGCCAAAATCAGGAGCAGTATTGTACATATAGTAGTGTAAAGGTAGTTTGTTTCTTTTTTGGTTTTTATTTTTTCCCGGTGTTAAAAATTATTTTGGATATTCCCATGTGTGTTTTGATGTCAGAATAAAGCAGACTGACGTGAAAACAGTGCCAAAATAAGGAAAAGTACTGTACATAAAGTAGTGTACAGATAGGTTGTTTTTTGTTTTTCATTGAATTTTTTAAGGTTTTCTTGGTGTTTAAAATTATTTTGGATTTTCCTGGGTGTGTTTTGATGTCTAAATATGGCAAAATGACCAGAAAACAATGCCAAAATTAGGAGGGGTACCCCCTGGGGGTAGGGGGGTTTCAAGAATACTCCCCCAGTATCCCTGCTTGTCGTACGAGGCGACTAAAAGGGTTGGTGGTGGGTTAGTGCCCCACCCCGTAAAAAGAACTAACTAAAAAAGCAAATAAAGCGCCTCGGACCCGGACGGACCATACGTTGACGACTAAGGAACGGACAAAGGACATTCTGAGGGTAGGAACGTGGAATGTGAGAGGAGTGAATGATGAAGTGAAAGAGAGAGAGATTGTCCAGGTGCTTGAGGATGCAAAAGTGGATATATGTGGATTGACTGAAACTAAATGGAATGGTGAAAGGATGAGGGAATGGGAATACGGTGTAGGTATATGTGCGGGAGTCAGTGAGAATGAGAGGGCACGAGAGGGAGTATGTCTGATGATAAGCAAGAAGTGGATGGAGAATATAAGAGAGTATGGAACAGTGGGTGCAAGGATTGTATGGGTGAGGATGAAAGTAGGTATACAAGCATGGGCGATTGTATGTGTGTATGCTCCAACAGAGGATCGAGTGGCAAGAGTGAAAGATGAGTTTTGGGCGAGAATAGAAGCATGTATGGATAAGTTTGAGAGGAGCGAGAGAGTGCTGTTGATTGGAGACATGAATGGCAAAGTTGGGAATGTACGAGTGGATGGAGTGGTTGGTCAGTGGGGTGTGCCAGCTGAAGTAGATGGGAATGGTAGTGCTTTGGTGGACATCTGTGCTGGTAAGGGGTTGGCAATAGCCAACACCTACTTTCGTCATAAGATGATCCACCGGTATACATGGAGAGTAATGAAGAGGATGGATGGTGAACTTGTTGAACGAAAGGCAATGATAGACTACGTGTGTGTGGATGAGCGAATGAGAAGACAAGTGTTGGATGCAAGGGTGTGGAGAGGGTGGGGGAATGGAGCCTCGGACCATCACTTAGTGATGGCCAAGGTAGAGCCGCAAAGAAAGTGGTTGAGGAGACGAAGGGGAAGACAGGAGGAAGCAGCTCCTGTGAGAAGAGTGGAGACATTGCAAGATAGTGAGAAAAGGACAGAGTATAAGAGCATAGTGGAAGAAAGATTGGGAAGGTATGAGCTAGAGCAGATGGAAGGGGTGGAAGACGTATGTAAGATATTCACGGAAGAGATAAGCGCAGCGTGTGAGGCGGTTTGTGGAGTGAGGAGGAGATGCAAGGGTGTGCAAGGGACAGCATGGTGGAATGATGAGGTGAAACGAGCTGTGGAACAAAAGAAGAAGGCATATGGTGAATGGTTGGCGAGTAGAGGTAGGGGAGAATATGAGAGAGAGAAGAGAGAGGTATATGTGAGCAGGAGAAGGGAGGTTAAGAGACTGGTGAAGGAGAGTAAGAAGAAAGTGGATGAAAAGTTTGGGAGGAATCTGAGTGTGAAATGGAGGGAGTGTAAGAAATTGTTTTGGAAGGAGGTAAAGAAAGTAAGGCAGTGTGAAAGGGGAAATAGTAGGGAAGTGAAAGAGAGGAATAATAGATTGTTGGTGGAGAAGAGAGAGAAATTGAGGAGATGGAAGAAGCACTTTGAGGATTTGTTGAATGTAGAGAGTGAGAGCAGTGTGAGTATAAGTGGTTGGGGAATTGCTGGGAGAAGAAGAGATGAGAGGAGGGAGGAAGAGATCAGTAGGTTGGAAGTAGTGGAAGCGATGAAGAAGATTAAGCTGGGAAAGGCCCCAGGAATTGATGGAGTGTGTGGTGAAATGCTTAGGTATGGGGGTGAGATTGTTGTGGAGTGGATATGGAAGTTGTGTAGATTGGCTTGGGAAGAGGGAAGGGTTCCAGAGGACTGGAAATCAGGTATAATTGTTCCTCTGTACAAAGGAAAAGGGGAGAGAGAAGTATGTGGTAACCATAGGGGTATTTGCCTTCTTAGTGTGACTGGTAAAATATATGGTAGAATACTCATTGATAGGGTTAGGCATATGACAGAGGAGCTAGTTGGAGAAGAACAAGGGGGATTTAGGAAGGGAAAAGGGTGTGTAGATCAGATATTTGTTCTAAGATGTTTAGTGGAGAAGTATCTAGAGAAGGGAAGGAAAGTGTATGCTGCTTTCATGGACTTGGAGAAAGCTTATGACAGAATAGATAGGCAAGGTATGTGGAAGGTATTAAGAATATATGGAGTGGAGGGGAAATTGTTGAGTGCTGTGAAGAGTATGTACAAGGGAGCTAGGGCTACGGTGCGAGTGGATGGTGAGCTGAGTGAGTTCTTTGATCTCAATGTGGGACTGAAACAGGGGTGTGTGATGTCTCCATGGCTGTTTAATATATATATGGATGGGGTTGTAAAGGAGGTGCAAGGTAGGGCAGTGGATGTGGGGGTGGCCCTAATGAATGAGGGTGAGATTTGGAAGCTTCCAGTGTTGCTGTTTGCTGATGATACAGTATTGTTGAGTGAAGATGAATGGGAGTTGCAAGGTTTGGTGAATGAATTTGGGACAGTGTGTAGGAGGAGGAATCTGAAAGTTAATGTAAACAAAAGTAAAGTTATGGTGTTTGAGAGGAATGAAGTCACAGAGTGTGCAGTGAGGTTGGATGGTGAGGATATGGAGAATGTGAGTGCATTCAAGTACTTGGGTAGTGTGATGAGTAAGGATGGAACTTTGGGGGATGAAGTACGTGAAAGAGTACAGCAGGGAAGAAAGGCTGTTGGTACACTGAAAGCAGTAATGAGAAATAGGGAGGTGAGTATGGAAGTTAAGAAGTCACTGCATGATGGTATTGTGATCCCTACCCTGACGTATGGAAGCGAGGCGTGGACCTTGCAAGAGGGGAACAAGTCAAGAGTGAGAGCAGTGGAAATGAGTTACTTGAGAGGAGCATGTGGAGTGACGTGGAGGAACAGGTTGACGAATGAAGAAGTGAAGGAACGTTGTGGGGTAGATGTGGATGTGGTTGAAAAGATTAGGAGAAATACACTGAGGTGGTTTGGACATGTGGAGAGAATGGAGAATGAAAGACTGACTAAGAGGGTGTATGTAGGTGAGGTGGAGGGAGGGAGAGGGAGGGGTAGACCGAGGATGAGGTGGAGGGATGGAGTTGAGAGGTATATGAGGGAGGGGGGGGTGAGTTGGGGGGGGTGAGTTGGGGGGAGGGGAGTCAAATGGTGGGTGACAGAGTGACTTGGAGGTGTTTTGTCTGCGGCCACCCTTTGCGGGATTAGGGCGTCGGGCTATAGATAGATAGATAGACTGTACATACAGAACTGTATAGGTAGGGTGTTTTCGGGGTTTTAATGTTTTTATTTTTTTTTTCTTTGCGTGGTTTTCTTGGTGTTAAAAATTATTTTCAACATTCCTATGTGTGCTTCAATATCTAAATATGCCTGAATGACCAGAAAACACTGCCAAAGTAAGCAGAGGTACTGTACAACTAGGTTAGGTATAGGTTGGAGGTTGGGTATAGGTAGGGTCTGGGCAAAAGGGGGGATATTGTTCATTATCTGAACATTGCCACTACCCAGACATGTCTTTGGTTCTATTACATTGAATAATTGAGGGACTACTGTGTGTGTGTGTGTGTGTGTGTGTGTGTGTGTGTGTGTGTGTGTATTTATAAACAGTAAGCTCGCCCCGAACACGTTCTCACCAAATGCGCTCGCAATTATACGTGGTTAGTGCTGGGATACGTATAAGACAACATAAGATTAAAGAACTATGATGAAAACTATAAATTTACGCGAGAGGCCTTTGAAGAGCCAAATCCTCGAACCTCAGCGCAGCACGCACGGTTTGTATTGATCGCGTGATCATGTGATTCGCCGTACTGCTTTTCCACGGTACTGTATTTGTAAGTTAAATATTTACATTACCATTCTGGTAAGTTTATGTGCAAGTTAAAGTACTATTAAATAATGTTAAAGCAAGAAATAAAGTCTCATAACCAGTTTACCTGATAGGCGTTGGAATATTGCCTTTTTTATTTGTTCGTTAAAGATTTGCTGCACTGATTTGCCACAGTACTGTATTTGTAAGTTAAATATTTACTGATCTCGTATGTAAGTTAAAGTACTTAAATAAAGTCTATCTATCTATCTACTGCCAGACGCCATAATCCCGTACGGGGTGGCCATTTGACTCTGAGTTATTTGTTTTACGGGGAGGGGCACTAACCCTCCACCAACCCACTTGACACGTTAAAGTGTTAAATTAAGTGTTGTAACCAGTTAACCTGATGTGTATGAATACCCATGATCGGTGGGTTCTGAGACAATGCTCTGGGTTATGCAATTATAGGGGACGAAATGGAACAAAAATGTTTGCTAATCAGAAAAAACTACTCTTTCTACCCATATGTTCTCGTAGGTTAGCATTCAGTTCCACATTCTTCATTTGGTATCACTCTTCCCAATATATTTCGGACTGACTGAGCACAGTTATTTCTGCTCCTTAAAGTTTGTGTACATTTACTGCTCATTCTTTTGTTCACTGTTATGTGTATGTGTGAAAGAGAGAGGCCTGATACAAACAATGGCTTAAACTGAGTGACAAGCCAAATGATTTCCTGTACACCAGGAAACCATTTGCTATGCTGGGTGGTAACCAAATTTTGGTGCCTGGAGGTTTAGTGAATAATTAAGGCACTCCAATCGGATTAAGCCAGTGAAGGTTGGGGTTTATTGCTCACGTAATGCCACTCAGGGATGGGTGAGGCTGGTCACTCTCATTTTAAATGTCAGGACCAACTTGCCTGGGCCCAGGCTTCTACGCTCTTCATGGGGCAATGTAGGATTGGAAGATGAATGAAAAAATAGAATAAAAAAGAATACAGAAGTGATAAATATGAAATTAGAAACTGGACAGAATAACAAGCGAGATATGGCAGTACAGTAATCCCGCATTTTTTGCGGATTTTTTGTCTACGGTTTTGCCCTCTCGCGGATTTTCTTAGCATTAATAAGTTCAACTAAAATATCCTTGAATATAGAGAAAACAAAAAATTTGAAATTCCCGCAGCTTCCAATTGTAGCGCGGTAAACTCACGCCACCCTCTGTCCCTTTCCCACGGCCCCTCTGCCAGTGTTACCATATGTAGCATAATTTTATTCTTTTAGCATAATTTTGATCAAATTTTCGAGTCTGGAATATTTTTTAGCATAGAAGTTTTAGCATCATTCTAGCATAATTTAGAATGGAATGGAATATTTTTGGAATAATTTTATAAAAGCTACAAATGAGAGAGAGAGAGAGAGAGAGAGAGAGATAAGGTAAGATGATGTTTGAATAGTTGGTTACTTTCAGTTTGGGCTTGGTTGGGTTGGATTAGGTTAGGTTAGGTTAGGTTGGATTAGGTTAGGTTAGGTTAGGTTTTAGGTTAGGTTAGGTTAGGATAAGTTTGAGCTTTGTATTTTACCCATGAAACCTAGGTTTTTCCGATGGATTTTGGTATGATTCATTCGAGTTTCAGCTTCATTTCAGTCGGAAATGACCATTTTCTGTGTTTCCCCCCCTCTCTATAACCGCCGATTCCCCAAAACTCCCCCATTATTGCAGGGTGATGGGGGGGTCAATCTCAAAATCTGGTTATTTCCGACGGAAATGATGCTCAAAATCGAATGAATCACATCAAAATCCATCAGAAAAACGTAAGTTTCGTGGGAAAAAGCAGTATGGGCAGAAAACCGATATTTATCCTCTTACTGTATATAGGTTCATTTTAATATTTTCATAGTAAACAATACATAATTAATATGTAGCACGAATATGTACAGAACTTTATCATTTAGCTTCAAGTTAGCATAATTCATTTTATACTTGGAACAAATTTGCTCAATCTAGCATAATTTTTTCATTGCCCTAGCATAATTTCGTTGTTTGGGTATGGCAACACTGCTCTCTGCCCCGCATAATCCTCAGTCCACGCCTGACTGCCTCACGTGTATGTTGTTCTTGTAACTGCACTATGATATGAGCCTCTTGCCTTCCACTTGCTTTCCACATGGCCCCAGGACGTAAGCCAGCCTCACCAAAGGCTAATAATACAATAAGAAAGAACTCCAAAGTGACAAAACGATCAAGAAAAGTTATGACCTTAGCAGAGAAAATTGTGTTATTCGACAAGCTAAGAAACGACCGTGCGAGTGTGTGCTATCACCAGTTGATGCATCTTTTTATTTTGTACTGTTTTGTGAATAAATGTGTAGATAACTGTGTATTACAGTACGGTGTTTACGTTTTTCCTTCATAATGGAGTATGTGCTTTCAATCTTGTAAGAAGGTATTTCGGGATGAGTATGGAGGTTTCGGGACAATTCCCGCAGTCACAACAAACACAAAACAATTCGCCTTCATTAATGAAGATAGCTATGGGTGATGCTAGAATATAATTCAAAGGCAACTACAGCAAGGAAGAAACAAGTTAATTATTGACTAAAGGAGCAACTAATAAATAATATCCAGAACCTACGCTACTGAACATAAACTTTGCTGGATCCCCTTGAAATTTAGTTATTAAACTATTGATTAATTAATAAGTATATTGATAAAAGTATTGATTAGTATATTTATAGAATGGCGGGGAATCGTCCAGGGTGCGAATTGTTCTGAAGGGGAATCGTCTATGTTTTGACGGGGAATTGTCTGACGGCGAATTGTCTCGCAATCAGTATGGACATGGACTGTGTGATGGGCAGCATGGTGGACACAAGTGTAAGATTCAATTGTTAATAGAGTATTCGCGGAATTGACTTTTCGCGGGGGTTACAAGAACGTAACTACCGCGAAATATGCGGGATTACTGTACTGTATGTTCCCCCTAAGACAAGAGCATGGAGTGATGATGAATACAAGGAAATGCTGTCAGACATGGCATGTTATTTACAGAAACTGATTGAGAAAAGAAACAATATACTGTAATTTTAATGGGTGACTTCAATTGTAAAGAGGTGAACTGGGAGGAATGGGACTCAGGAGGCGGCGAGGATTCGTGGGGCACTATATTATTCAATATAGCGATGAACAATGTGATGACGCAATGGGTCAAAGAAGAGACAAGGTTCCGAGGTGAGGACACACCAGCAAGACTAGACTTACTGTTTACCAAAGAACTCGATGTAATAGAATCATTGAAATATCTCTGTCCTATTGGAAAAAGTGATCATGTGGTCATTGAGTTCCAGATGATATCAGGGAACGTGGAGCCAAGAGACGAGCTTTAAAGGCAGGGAAGGTACAACTTTGGGAGAGCAAACTTTACAGGATTGAGAAATTTTTTTGAAAATGCAGATTGGAGAAAATTCAGAGAAACAACAGAGATACAGAGGAAGTGGGATATTTTCCTAGACCTGTAGAATTCGGGAGAGGAAAAATTTGTTCCAAGGGTAATGGGGAAAGAAAACAGGAAAAAAGAGTGGTTAAATAAAAGGTGTATGATAGCAAAAAAAGAGAGAGACACGGTGTGGAACAATTGGAGAAAGAGAGGTAACAACAGAACAAAGAAAGAATATAAAAGAACTAGAAATGAATACACAAGAATACGCAGAGAAGAAAGGAATTTTGAAAAAGGTATAATAGACAAATGTAAGGATGAACCCAAACTGTTTTATAAATTTGTTAATGGCAACCTGAAACAAAAGGAAGGAATCACCAAACTGAAAGTAGAAGGAGAGGTCTATAAGGATGCGGCAATGCAAGCAGAAATAATGAACAAACGTTTCCAGTCAGTTTTCACTAATGAAAAGGAGTTTATGGAAGTGGAGGTAGTGACTAGAAATGTAGTGATAAAAGATATAAAAGTGGAAGTACAGGAAGTGTATAAACTATGAGAAACTCAAGATGTAAGGAAAGCCCCAGGACCAGATGGATCTCTAATTGGGTACTGAAAAAAAAAAAAAAAAAAAAAAAAAAAAAAAAGGCGTCAAATAGCATAGCCTCAGAGTCCCCACGGGGGGGAACCATAAATGCCCCCACCTTCAGCCCCTCTCCCGGTGACGACTCAAGGTGCCTGGAACCACTGTTTGACTCTCTTCTTCTTCATTTCTGCAACATTCGTGGCCTGTCCTAGAACTTTTGCTCTGTTGAGCACCACCTCTCCTTCTCTAAACCTCACCTTCTTTTCCTAACTGAGACTCAGCTGTCTGAGGCAACTGACAGCAAACCCTTTTCTGTATCCTCTAATTTTCTCTATACTCATTTCAAAGCCAAAGGTGGCTGTTGTGTATATATACGCAACAACTTATCTCGCTCTTGTGTTCCTGAACTCGATTCTTCTGAATTCTCTACACTCTGGCTTCGGCTTTCCTGTCATTCTCTGACTAAATACATCTGTGCTGTTTACTTATCTCCTAATTCTACTGACTATCAAAAATTCTTTGACTATCTTACTTCTACGATGGAACACATTCTATCCATTTCTCCTTTCTCTGAAATCTCCATTCTTGGAGATTTCGATGTTCACCACCACCTTTGGCTCTCCTCTCATTTCACTGATCCACCTGGTGAACAAGCCTACACCTTTTCTATCATTAATGACCTAGAGCAGCTTGTACAGCACCCTACCCGAATCCCTGACCGCCTTGGAGAGAGTTCCAACATACTTGACCTCTTCCTTACAAATAATCCTTCTGCTTAAACTGTTAATCTTTTCTCTCCGTTGGGCTCCTCCGATCACAACCTTCTCAACTTAACCTGTCCTATCGCTCCAGTGTGGCCTGTGGACCCTCCAAAAAAACGTCGTTTCTGGCACTTTGGAGCTGCAGATTGGGAGGCCCTCAGGCAGTACTTCTTTGATTTTCCCTGGAATGATTATTGCTTCCATGGCCGGGAGCCATCTGGGTATGCCTTGCGCATTACGGAGGTTATTCTCTCGGGCATGGAAGCATACATTCCTTTCTCACATCCTTTGACTAATGCACGAAAGCCCTGGTTTAATCACGCTTGTTCTAATGCTGTCTGCAACAAGGAGAGGGCCTACAAAAGGTACCGGAGCCAACCCACCCCTGAATCACATCTTTTATACATTTCTGCCTGGAATCGTGCTAAGTCTGTTCTTCGCTCTGCTAAAAATAATTTCATCTGTACAAAATGCTCTAAGCTCTCTAACTCGAAATCTTCTCGCTCCTTCTGGCACCTTACCAAAAACCTTTCTAACAACTTTACCTCATCATCCTTCCCTCCTCTTTTCTACTCTAATGGCTCTGTAGCTATTTCTTCTACTGATAAAGCAGATCTCTTCGCTCAGACTTTCTCCTCCAATTCCACCTTAGACGATTCCGGTGCTGTTCCTCCATCACTTCCCCTCTCTGACTTCCTCATGGCTAACATTAAAATTTCTTCAGCAGATCTATTTTCTGCTATTTCTGGCCTCAGTACTAATAAGGCATATGGGACTGATGGAGTCCCTCCTGTGCTTACAGTACACCCTGCCTAGGCAAACTCTTTCGCCTTTGTCTGTCAACTTGTACCCTTTCCTTCTTGCTGAAAGTTGCTCTCATTCAGCCGGTCCCAAAGAAGGGTGACCATTCCCAACCCTCTAACTATCGTTCAATTGCTTTAACATCCTGTATCTCAAAAGTTTTTGAGTCTTTTCTTAATAGAAAAATTTTAAAGCATCTTTCCTATCACAATCTTCTTTCTGATCGTCAGTATGGGTTCCGTCCGGGACGCTCCACAGGCGATCTTCTTACCTACCTTTCAGACTCCTGGTCATCCTCCTTTTGGGACTTTGGCGAAAACTTTGCCATTGCACTTGACATCTCAAAGGCTTTCAATCAAGTCTGGCATAAATCTTTAATTTCCAAACTGCCCTCTTACGGTTTCTATCATTCTATCAGTGCCATCATCTCTAGCTTCCTTTCTGGTCATTCTGTAGGAGCTGTTGTAGACGGCTATCGTTCTTCTCCTAGATCTATTAACAGTGGTGTTCCTCAGGGCTCTGTCCTATCACCAAATCTCTTCCTTTTATTCATCAATGACCTTCTAAGCTGTACATCTAACCCTATCCACTCATACGCTGATGACTCCACCCTTCACCTTTCCATTCGAGTCCCACAACGTCCATCTCAGCAGTTACTTCAACAGGCAAGGGATGAGGCTATGGCAGACCTAATGTCTGACTTGGCTCGTATCTCTGACTGGGGTAAAAATAATCTGGTTGTTTTTAATGCATCAAAGACTCAGCTTTTGCACCTATCAACCCGACAAAATCTTCCACAGGTATACCCAGTTAAGTTTAATAATACTCAACTTAATCCTGCATCATCGCTGAACATGCTTCGGGTTTCATTTGCTCGGGACTTGTCTTCGAAAGATCATATTACATCTCTTGTAAAATCTGCTTCCAAAAGATTGGATGTGCTAAGCCGACTCCGTTCCTTCTTTGCCGTTGCACAATTGTTGACTCTATATAGAGGTTTTATCCGCCCCTGTGTGGAGTACAACTCTCATGTGTGGGGAGGTTCCCCACATACAGCTCTTCTCAATAGGGTGGAGTCAAAGGCTTTTCGTTTCATTAACTCTCTCCCTCTTACTGACTCCCTTCAACCTCTGTCTCTTCGCCGCAATGTTGCAACTTTATCTCTTTTCTATCGCTACTTCAATGGTCACTGTTCCTCTGAACTGCCTGCATGCATTCCTCCACTTCTATGACGGGTGCGTTGCACCCGTCCAGCAGCAAACTCTCACCCTTTTTCTGTCCAACACTCTAATGCATGAGTTAACCGTTACTCCCAGTCCTTCATTTATGCAACAGGTCAACTCTGGAACTGTCTCCCTCTGTCTGTATTTCCTGCTTCCTAAGATCTCCAGTCTTTCAAACGCAGTGTGTCAAGGCATCTTGAAATGAATGGATCTTGAATTTGGCTCTCTCTTGTATTTTGTTTTTCTCTTGGAAGGAACAGTTTTGCGGGCTCATTGCCTTTGGTTCCTTCTTCCCCACATTAAAAAAAAAAAAAGAGAGAGAGAGAGAGAGAACAACTGGCAGATAAGATTGATAGTTTAATTGTGTGGGGAAAGTGCCTCAAGAAAGGAAGATGGCAAATGTGGTACCAATTTATAAGGGAAGAAACAAGGAAGAACCTCTGAATTATAGACCAGTGTCCCTAACCAGCTTGGTCGCAAAATTGTGTGAAAGAATTCTGAAAGAGAGATGGATAAAATATCTGGAAAAGATGAATATTTTGGCTGACAGTCAGTTTGGATTTAGAAGTGGAAGGTCATGTGTTTCCAACTTGTTCAGTTTTTACTCAAGAGCGATTGACGTGCTTCAGGAAAGAGGAGGTTGGGTGGATTGTGTGTATTTATATTTGGAAAAGGCCTTTGACAAGGTACCCCATAAGAGACTAATGTGGAAACTAGAGCATATAGGAGGACTGAAGGGGAACCTCCTAGAATGGATGAGAGACTTTTTGAGAGACAGACAAATGAGGACAGTAATAAAGGATAAGATGTCTGGATGGAGGGAAGTAACAAGTGGAGTCCCACAGGGCTCGGTGTTGGCGCCAGTAATGTTCCTGATTTACATAAATGATATGGTAGATGGAGTGAACAGTTATGCAAGTCTGTTTGCTGATGATGCAGAGATCATGAGGAAGGTAGAGGTTGAGAAGGATTGTAAAATGCTGCAGGAGGATCTGGATAGGATACACGAATGGAGCCGGATGTGGAAAATGAAATTCAATGCAAAGAAATGTAAAATATTGGAAATAGGAAAAAGTACCAAGAGGCCATCATTGAATTATTTGATGGGTAATGAACCAATCACAAAAGCAAGAGAGGAAAAAGATTTGGGTGTGCTGGTCCAGGACAGTTTGTCACCTGAAAAACATATTAACAAGACAGTTAGAGAGACTTATAAACTCCTGACTAATATAAGAATAGCTTTTCATTATATGGATGAGGAGATGATGAAAAAATTGATCGTGGCCATGATTCGCCCCAGGTTGAAATATGCAACAGTAGTGTGGTCCCCACACAAAAAGAAAGATATAAACAAGATTGAGAGAATACAAAGAACAGCAACCAAGACGGTCCCCAGTCTGGCAAATCTGTCGTACAGAGAGAGGCTGGAAAAGCTGGATTTGCCCTCCTTAGAAGAAAGGAGAAAGAGAGGCGACATGATTCCAGTGTTCAGGACCATGATGGGAGTAGATAACATTGACAGAGAAGATCTGTTTTTATGGGATAAGAGAGTAACAAGAGGACACAGGATGAAAATGAGGAAGCCAAGCTGCTTGAAGGATATCAAGAAATATAGTTTTCCTCATAGATGTATAGACCTGTGGAATAACCTGGACAAAGAGATCGTCCAGTCTAAAACCTTAAACGAGTTTAAAGCCAAATTTGACTTATTAAGAAACAGAGTTGTGGAAGTTGTGGAAGCAATGAAGAAAGTAAAAATCGGGGAAAGCCCTAGGAATTTATGGAGTGTGTGGTGAAATGCTGAAGCATGGGGGAGGGATAGTAGTAGAATGGATGTGGAAGATGAGCAGATTGGCCTGGGAGGAAGGTAGAGTCCCGGAGGATTGGAAGTCAGGTATAATTATTCCCTTGTACAAAGGAAAAGGGGAAAAAGTAGTGTGTGGTAATCATAGGGGCATTTGTCTTTTTAGTATAATAGGAAAAGTGTATGGTAGGATACTTATTGGCAAAGTTAGAGAAAGAACAGAGAAATTAGTTGGAGAAGAACAGGGAGGCTTTAGGAAGGGAAGAGGTTGTGTAGATCAGATATTCATTCTTAGATCTTTAGTGGAAAAGTTTCTAGAGAAGGGAAAGAAGTTGTATGCGGCTTTCATGGATTTGGAGAAAGCATATGACAGGATGGATAGACATGGATTGTGGAAAGTGTTAAGAATACATGGAGTAGATGGGAAGTTGTTGAATGCTGTGAAGAGTATATACGATGGTGCGAAGGCTGCAGTGCGTGTGGATGGTGAACTAAGTGAATTTTTCTCTTTGAAAGTTGGGTTGAAACAGAGATGTGTCATGTCTCCACGGTTGTTCAATCTATACATGGATGGGGTAATAAAAGAGGTACACGGTAGGGTTGGAGTGGCCCTGGTGAGAGAGGATAGTGTTTGGAAACTCCCTGTACTGTTGTTTGCAGATGATACTGTGTTGTTGAGTGAAGGGGAGCTGCAAGGCTTGGTGGATGAGTTTGGGAGTGTGTGTAACAAACGGAATCTAAAGGTGAATGTAGGGAAGAGTAAAGTGATGGTCTTTCAGAGAGGTGAAGTCAGTGAATGTACAGCGAGGTTGGATGGTGAGGAATTGGAAAAGGTGAGTACGTTTAAGTACTTGGGTAGTGTCATGAGTAAGGATGGAGGTTTGGAGGGTGAAGTGCTTGAAAGGGTACAGCAGGGAAGAAAGGTTGCTGGTTCTTTGAAAGCAGTGATAAGAAACAGGGAAGTAAGCATGGAAATGGAAAAGTTACTAAATGACAGTATTGTGATACCAACTCTAACGTACGGAAGTCAAGCTTGGACGTTGTTGGAAGGACACAAGTCAAGAGTGAGAGCAGTGGAAATGAGTTATTTAAGAGAAGCATGTGGAGTCACATGGAGAGACAGGCTGACGAATGGGGATATAAAGAAGAGTTGTTGTGTTAATGTGGATGTGATAGGAAGCGTTATGAGGAAGACACTGAGGTGGTTTAGCCATGTGCAGAGGATGGAGGGTGAAAGACTGACGAAGAGAGTATATGTGAGTGAGGTGGAGGGGGGAAGAGGGAGGGGGAGGCCGAGGATGAGATGGAGGGATGGGGTGGAGAGGTATATGAGAGAGGGGGGTGAGTTGGGAGCAGGGCAGTGAAATGGCGGGGGACAGGGCGACTTGGAGGCGATTTGTTTGTGGCCAAACTAAACGGGATTAAGGCGTCTGGCAATAGATAGATAGATAGATCTGGTCCAGGGGCTTTCCTTACATCTTGAGTTTCCAGTAATTTATACACTTCCTGTACTTCCACTTTTATATCTTCTATCGCTACATTTCTAGTCACTCCCGCTCCTTCCACAAACTCCTTTTCATTTGTGAAAACTGATTGGAAACATTTGTTCATTATTTCTGCTTGCATTGCTGCATCTTTATAGACCTCTCCTTCTACTTTCAGTTTGGTGATTCCTTCCTTTTGTTTCAATTTGCCATTGACAAATCTATAAAACAGTTTTGGTTCATCATTACATTTGTTTATTATATCTTTTTCAAAATTCCTTTCTTCCTCTCTACGTATTCTTGCTGGAGGAGGCCGTAGCATGGGCCAAACAGGGTAGTACTCCCGAGGGGAATGCGAATGCTGGTGATAGGGAGAGCTGGAGCTCCTGTTTCACTAGCTATCTAACCATCCCCCTTTGCTGATCTTTTCAGTGTGACAGTAACATGGAGAGTAGACCAGCATACTCTCCCAAACATTTCCTCTAACAATCTATGCACTACACCACATGCACTTTACATTTCACACGATGTATCCCACTACGTTACAGGGGTTGGCGCCAGCAAGGGCATGCGGCCAGAAAACTTTGCCCCCGCTACCTAGTGGCGGACTTCTGGGAGGAGACGTGGCGTGGGTTCCGCCGGCACAGATCGTGGGTCCAGGGCGAGATGGGGCTCGGGCCTGTGCTAGAGGGTACAGGGCATTGCGGTTCCCAGGCTGCCGCTTCCACCCAATAGAGAGGGGCCCGAACCTGGGAGTAGCACCCCAGGAGGCTGCCTTATCAGTGGGTGTATAATGGCGGGATAGTTGCAGTGCCAAGGCGCGCTTGGAGGGTGTCCCTGCAGCTGTCCTGGCAGGGTGCCCCAAGGCCACTACCACAGCCACTGGTAAGCTGGTGGGCTAGGGGTCCCAGATCCATTGCCTGGACCTGGGACTGTGCAGTGAGTGGGACCTGTGCTATGTCTGTCCCCCTTTATTAATACTGAAGATGACAAAACAAAATAAGTTTCAAAGCAAGCCTGAGGACAGTAAATCACCCATGGGGATAACGGTGGGTTCATGGAATGTGGGAAGTTTGAGGGGAAGAGCGGGGGAAGTCGTTGACGCATTCAGTAGGAGATGGGTGGATGTGGCGTGTTTGCAGGAAGTCCGGTACTGGGGTGGATCAATCAGAAAGACTGTTGGGAAGGACTGCTGCTATAAGTTGCTTTGGCAAGGGGGGGACAGACTGATATGGAAGTGTTGGTGTGATGGTTGCGGAGAAATGGGTGGAATATGTTATGAATGTTTTGAGAGTAAGCGATAGGATATTGGTAGTGAAAATTCTGTTGGGTAGAAAGATACCTGCGATTATATCGGCATATGCTCCACAGGCAGGATTGGATGAAGCAGAGAAAGATAGATTTTTTTGGGATGATTTAATACGTGTAGTGGGTGGTATGCGGGATGATGAGATAGTGATTTTGGCAGGGGACTTACATGGTCATGTAGGTGAAGCAGCACAAGGTTATGAAGGAGTGCATGGGGGATGTGTGTATGGTCTAGGGAATGCGGAAGGGGAAAGGATACACGAGTTTGGGGAGGCAATGGACATGAATGTGTGCAACACATATTTTAGGAAAAGAGAGAGTAGGTTAATTACGTATAAGTCTGGGGGAAATAGAAGTCAAATTGATTATTTTCTGGTTAGGAGGGCTAATAGGAGGTTAGTAAGGGATGTTAAAGTTATAGGAAGTGAGGAGTGTGTGCAGCAGCACAAACTATTGATTTGTGATATGGTGCTTAAAGAACAAGTGATGAAAAGGAGGACTTATGTATCTGGGAGGAAAATATGGAAGCTGAAAAATCAAGTAGTAAGGGATGCCTTCCATAGCGAGTTGAGGAGAGTGGTGGCTGAACAGGGAGCTGTAGACAGAGGCGTTAATGAACAGTACAGAGCCCTCAAGAACAATTTCTTGAGAGTTACTGATGTAACATGCAGTTGGACAAAAGGACCACCAAGACATAAAGTAACTTGGTGGTGGGATGAGGGTGTAGAAGCTGCAGTTAAGGAGAAAAGAAGGCTTTTCTGGGAATGGAAGAAGGGTGGTAGCAAAGAGGGATATTTGGCTGCCAAGAGTAGGGCTAGAAGAGAGGTATACAGGGCAAAGTCTGAGTCACAGAGACTATTACTTGATAACCTAAATCATGGGGAAAGGAAAAATATATTTAGGGTGGCAGGTCAGGTGAAGAGGGATAATCGGGATATCATAGGTGAGCAGTGTGTGAAGAATGATGAAGGAAGGGTAGTGGTGAACAGTGAGGATATTAAAGATGCATGGAGAGAGCATTATAACCGGTTATTGAATGAGGAGTTTGACTGGGACAGGGAAGGTTTGGAGCCAACAGATCCAGTGTCTGGCCCTTGGCCTTTGATTGATAATGCTACTATGAGTGAGGCAATAGGCAGGATGAGGGTGGGGAAGGCAGCAGGTGTGTCTGGGTTGACTGCCAAAATGTTGAAGGCCTCAGGAGATATAGGGGTGAGTTTAGTCACTGACCTGATAAACAGGATTATTTGTGTGTGTGTTGTCCCAGATGATTGACTGGAGAGTGTAACTGTAAATGTATATAAAGGGAAGGGTGATGCCCTGGAAAGAGGAAATTATATAGGTATAAAGCTTTTAGATCAGATAATGAAGGTAATGGAGAGAGTTTTAGAAGGTATGATTAGAGAAAGAGTGAATATTGATGACATGCAGTTTGGGTTTATGCCAGGTAGGGGGACCACTGATGCTATATTCATTGTTCGACAGCTTCAGGAAAAATATATTGGTAGGAGAAGGGATCTTTATTTTGTTTTTGTTGATTTGGAAAAGGCCTTTGACAAAGTCCCTAGAGAGGTGGTGAAGTGGGCAATGAGAAAGCTTGGCTTGGAGGAGTGGCTGGTTAGGGTGGTTATGGCCATGTATGTGGGTGCTCACACCCAGGTAAGAGTGAATGGAGATTTAAGTGATGAGTTTTCCATGAATGTTGGTGTGCATCAGGGGTCAGTCTTGAGTCCCATGTTGTTTATCATGGTACATGAAGCCCTTTCACGTGACTTTAGAAACAGACTCCCGTGGGAGTTGTTGTATGCTGATGATTTGGTGTTGATTGCAGAGAACGAAAGGGAGGCGGAGGAAAGGTTTAGGAAGTGGAGAGATGGTATGGGGCACAAGGGTTTAAGGGTTAATGCAGATAAAACAAAAGTGATGATATCTAGGGTTGGTGGCAGTACTGTCAAAGGCAAGAGAGAGTGGCCATGTGCAGTTTGCCACAAGGGTGTGAGAAGTAATTCCATCTTGTGCTGTGTGTGTGATAAATGGGTGTATAAGAGATGTACTGGTATCAGAGGTACACTGCGAGATAATGCTGATTTTGTGTGTACAGCATGTCGGGGTGAGCAGGTGGAGATTGTCAGACGTGAAAGGATTGAACTTGCTGGTGAATCTCTTGAGTGTGTGGAAGAGTTTTGTTATTTGGGAGACATGTTGTGTGCTGGAGGTGGGGCTGGAGCTAGCTCTGTGGCTAGGGTGAGAAGTGGTTGGAAGAAGTTCAGGGAACTCTTGCCTCTCCTGACATTGAGAGGACTCTCCCTACGTGCTAAGGGGTCTTTGTGTGCAGCATGTGTTAGGAGTGTAATGCTGTATGATAGTGAGACCTGGGCAGTGAAGGAGGAAGAATTCGCCGGCTCAGACGTACAGAAATGACAATGATTAGGTGGTTGTGCAGTGAGTCCCTGCGTCCAAGGCCTGGAGGGGCTGGGTTTACGATAGAGGAGTTGAGAGGTAGGATGGGACTGGAGTGTATTGGTGTTGTAATGAGGAGAGGTAGATTGAGATGGTTTGGACATGTGGAGAGGATGGGGGATGATAACTGGGTAAGGAAGGTGAGAAGTGTTAATTTTGGGCGCGGAGTTATGAGGGGCAGACCGAGAAAGACATGGGATGAGGTCATTAAGTGTGACCTCAGGGTTAAGGGACTGAACAGGGAGGCAGCAATGGATCGTGCAGCGTGGAAAGCCGCCATTAGGTGACCAAGGCCGACACATGCAAGCATGTTGGAGCCTTTAGAAACGAAACGACGAAACAGTTTATTTCTAGTTCTTTTATATTCCTCATTTGTTCTGTTGTTACCTCTCTTTCTCCAATTGTTCCACACCGTGTCTCTGTTTTTTTGCTATCATACACCTTCTATTAAACCACTCCTTTTTCCTCTGTGTGTGTGTGTGTGTGTGTGTGTGTGTGTGTGTGTATTTACCTATTTGTAGTATACAGGAATTGAGCAATGCTCGTGTTGTCCTGTCTCCATATCCACATTTATCAAGTCTACCTTTACACACATGAATGTTTTTCTCATGCACCACCTCTTTGTCTAAGTCATTCCAAATATTTAAGTATTTACCTAATATACCTAATTGTGATATACACGGAATGTACTAAGCTCGTGGGTTTCCGTCGCTGTTTCTCAGTAAGTCGAATTTAACTTTAAACTCGTTTAAGTTTTTAGACTGGACGATCTCTTTGTCCAGGCTATTCCACAAGTCTATACTTCTGTAAGGAAAGCTATATTTCTTGATATCCTTCAAGCAGCTTGACTTTTTCAATTTCATTCCATGTCCTCTTGTTGCTCTCTTATCCCATACAAACAGATCTTCTTTGTCAATTTTATCTACTCCCACCATGGTCCTGAACACCGCAATCATGTCTCCCCTCTTTCTCCTTTCCTCTAACGAAGGCAAATCCAGTTTTTCCAGCCTCTCTCTGTATGACAGGTCTGTCAGACTGGGGACCATCTTGGTTGCTGTTCTTTGTATTCTCTCAATCTTGTTTATATCTTTCTTTTTGTGTGGGGACCACACTACCGCTGCATATTCTAACCTGGGGCGGATCATGGCCACTATCAATTTTTTCATCATTTCCTCATCCATATAATGAAATGCTACTCTTATGTTAGTCAAGAGTTTATAAGTCTCTCCAACTATCTTGTTAATGTGCTTTTCTGGTGACAAACTATCTTGGACCAGCACTCCCAAATCTTTCTCTTCTCTCCTTTTTGTGATTAATTCATTACCCAAAATATAATTCAGTGATGGTCTCCTGGTACTTTTACCCATTTCCAATATTTTACATTTCTTTACATTAAATTTCATTTCCCACGTCCGGCTCCAATTGTGTATCCTATCCAAATCCTCCTGCAGTATTTTACAATCCTCCTCAACCTCCATCTTCCTCAAGATCTTTACATCATCAGCAAAAAGACTCGCATACCTGTTCACTCCATCTACCATATCATTTACGTAAATCAGGAACATTACTGGCGCCAACACTGAGCCTTGAGGGACTCCACTTGTTACTTCCCTCCATCCAGACATCTTTTCCTTTATTACTGTCCTCATTCGTCTGTCTCTCAAAAAGTCTCTCATCCATTCCAGAAGTTTCCCCTTTAGTCCTCCTATATATTCTAGTTTCCACATTAGTCTCTTATGAGGTACCTTGTCAAAGGCCTTCTCTAAGTCTAAGTACACACAATCCACCCAACCATCTCTCTCCTGTACCACATCAATCGCTCTTGAGTAAAAGCTCAACAAGTTTGAAACACATGACCTTCCACTTCTGAATCCAAACTGACATTCAGCCAAAATATTCATCTCTTCCAGATATTTTATCCATCTGTTTTTCAGGATTCTCTCACACAATTTTGCGACCATGCTGGTTAGAGACACTGGTCTATAATTCAGGGGTTCTTCCCTGTTTCCTCCCTTGTAAATTGGTACCACATTTGCCCTCTTCCATTCTTTTGGCACTTTCCCCTCTTCCAGTGAGCATACAATTAAGCTGTGAATTTTATCCGCCAGTTGTTCTCTGCATTCCTTCAGTACCCAATTAGAAATTCCATCAGGTCCTGACGCTTTCCTTACATCTTGAGTTTCCAGTAATTTATACACTTCCTGCACCTCCACTTTTATATCTTTCATCACCGGAACATTTCTAATCACTCCCTCCCCTTCCACAAGCTCCTTTTCTTTAGTGAAAACTGACTGGAAACGTTTGTTCATTATTTCTGCTTGCATTGCCGCATCCTTAAAGACCTCTCCATCTACTTTCAGCTTGGTGATTCCTTCCTTTTGTTTCAGTTTGCCATTAACAAATCTATAACACAGTTTGGGTTCATCCTTGCATTTGTCAATTATACCTTTTTCAAAATTCCTTTCTTCTTCCCTATGTATTCTTGTGTATTCGTTTCTTGTTCTTTTATATTCTTCCTTTGTTCTGTCGTTACCTCTCTTTCTCCAATTGTTCCACGCCTTATCTCTCTCTTTTTTGGCTATCATACACCTTCTATTGAACCACTCCTTTTTCCTGTTTTCTTGCCCTCTTATTCTTGGTACAAATTTTTCCACTCCCAAATTATAGAGGTCTAGAAAGATATCCCACTTCCTCTGTATCTCTCTTGTTTCTCTGAATTTTCTCCAATCCGCATTTTCAAAAAAGTTTCTCAATCCTGTAAAATTTGCTTTGCCAAAGTTGTATCTTCCCTGTCTATGAAGCTCGTCTCTTGGCTCGACGTTTCCTATTAACATCTGGAACTCAATGACCACGTGATCACTTTTTCCCAAAGGACAGAGATATTCCAATGATTCTATTACATCGGGTTCTTTGGTGAACAGTAAATCTAACCTTGCTGGTGTGTCCTCACCTCGAAACCGTGTCTCTTCTTTGACCCACTGCGTCATCACATTATTCATTATTATATTTAATAACATAGTACCCCACGAATCCTCGCCGCCTCCCGAGTTCCATTCCTCCCAGTTCACCTCTTTACAATTAAAGTCACCCACCAAAATTATATTATTGCTTTTCTCAATTATTTTTTGCAAGTAGCTAGCCATATCTGACAACATCTCATGGTATTCGTCATCCTTCCATGCTCTCGTCTTTGGGGGAACATACACTACCGCCATATCTCTCTTAACATTCTCTCCAGTTTCTAATTTCATATATATCACTTCAGCCCTGCCTTCTCCCATTTCCACAGTATCTACATTTATGTTGTTCTTCACTGCTATCATCACTCCTCCTCCCTTTTTTTCTTTTCTGTCTTTTCTCCACAGTTTGTATTTACCATCTCCCAAATGAACATCAATATCTTCTCTTAATTTGGTCTCTACAAAGCACATGACATCAGGTTCATGTTCTCTCAAGAAATCATTAATTTCGATCCTTGTCGATATGAAACCATCAACATTAGTATATATCACCTTCAAATTATTTTTGACATTATTAATACCCTCTTCTCTCCTACTCTCTGTCCGTACCACTTCCTCAACTTCTGATCTTTCACAACCATCCCCCCTAGTATCCTTCACTTCTATTTCCTTAAATACCATTTCCTTACTTTCATATCCAATACTCTCCAAAAAAAAGTATTACGTTCTTCCTCTGTCCTCTTATCATTTTTTTCCTTTACTTCTTCCTTTAATGATTTTAAAACTTCTCTTTCTTCTTCATTCAGATCTTTTCTTATTATAATATTTTCCATCCCCGCCTCTTTGCTTAATTTCCAGGTCACTTTAAGTATCTCATTTATTACACTTTCTGATGTAAACTTGACTCTCACTGGTCTTGTTTCCCCTTTCTTATAAGGCCCTATCCTCCTTACTTCCTCAATTTCTTTTACCCACTTGTCTCCTTCGGGGTCAATCTTGCCTAATATTCCTCTCACCATGTTCGTGTCTCTCTCGAGTCTTGCGAACCTAACCTTTTCTTCCTCTTCCCTGTTTCCAAATACTACCACACATCTGTTCCTTTCTACAGTTTCTCTCACTATTTTCTCTTTTTTCTTCAGTATTTTCACTACATTTTCTTCCATTTCTTTCTTGTTCATTTCCCTTTCTTCCTGGATGATCTCTCTTAAGCTGACCACTTCTTTCTGTTCTTCTTCTACGTGTGCCCACTTTGCCTTGTGTTCTTCTAATACGTTACTCACCTTTTCCGTTTTCTTAGTACTCTCTTCAAGTTTCCTCCTCAGTTCAACATTTTCCCTCTTCAAATTCTTAATCTCTTCATTGGCTGTTTCGTTGGACTGGATTAGACTCTGTATGGTGGTTTCCGTATTTCCTGACACATCCTTTATCACTAGATTCTCTACTTTTTTTTCAAGTTCACTAATCCTCATAATTAATGTTTTCACCAGGTCCATGACATTAGTATTAGCATCAAATCCTTGAAATTCCATTCCCTCATTGTTTACATTTTCGGCCATGTTTAACGTACCGGTAAAGTACCTAAACAGCTGTTACCGAATAAGCCACAAACATTCATGTATACTATTGCCAACAAATCTTTACATTTTTGGTAGTCTACCAACTTTCATTATTTTAAATTTAAAGAAAGACCCTAGGAGACAGGACAGACAAAATTCCTGAAACTACTCAAGATTAGGAGCGATGCCTGGGACGTCCTCTCTCTCCGGCTGTGTGTGTGTGTGTGTGTGTGTGCGTGTGCGTGTGTGTGTGTGTGTGTGAGAGAGAGAGAGAGAGAGATGCAACAAGTCAACACAACAATGAGGCTGTAGCAGGCAGGTATGGGGAATTGGGTTATGTGGGTGGGCTTGGGTCACGGAACCCTAGCAATGACCAACAAAAGCTGAATGCACAGAATGTAAACAAATGCTGCCACCAGGATGTCTAACACCTAAACACACCCACTGTTTCTCCTATGCAACTGAGTAATATTATGTGCTACTGAATAAGAAAGATACTGAATGTTAATGTTATTATTAAAAGATCATTATATTCTCTATCATTGTAAATCTACTGCATCAGTGTTGTGATGAAGAGAGGTAGATTGTGATGGTAGGGATATGAGGAGAGGATAGAGGAAGACAACTGGATGCTGAGGGTGAGGTGTGCACCTTGAGGGTGGAGATGCAAGAGGCAGACTGAAGAGTGAGGCTGTTGGAGACCGAGCAGAGTGGACAACCACCATTAGGTGGCCAAGGCCTATGATTCCAAACAAGCTGGAGTCTTTATAAACGATATAACAATTTTACCACACAGAAACAGTTCACTTTCCAGAAGAAAGTGAACTAATACATTCAATAAGGAAACTGGAGCAATATGTCTTACCTAATGACTGCACCTGAAGGCTCATTGTCTCATCAGCCTGGTCAACAGTTAGGTAGCCCTTCAACATCTCCACAATCTGCTGGAAGTACGGCGACATATGCTCTTTCGCTGCATTGGCTGCAATGGTATTTTCCGGTTCAGAGTTTTGCATTACTCATCACAAAGACGAATTGTTATTATTACAGTTCTACAAGGATATCAAGGACAATCACTGCAAATCACCCTATACTTATCATGAATACTACTGGCAAACACCTCCCAGCAGTAATTACATACTGGTTATAAAAGAACAAGAAATTCACTCTCGTCATCCTCCAGGTCTAAATGAAATATGCTGTCAAAATGCAAATCACAGAAGACTCCATCAAGTTTATCTCATCACATCTCTGTATTTATCAACTATATATACATCATATGAACCCTAAAAAATCATCATCCAGGAAAAGAAAAATTACAAAAAAGTTGTTAGATGACCACAGTTACATCTATTGGCAAAACATTTCAGCCTTCAATATTCTTTGTTCTAAATCACTGGCAAAACTGTTATGTTAGAAGCCCACAGTTACATCTATTAGCAAAACATATCAGCCTTCAATAGTATTTGCTCTAAATCACTGGCCAAACTATCAGTCTCTTCAGTATTATACATACTTAAAACATATGCTCACACATTATTCTACAATATTTTCAGCTCTGTCTCAAAGGCTACACTGTCCCCCCCCCCCCCATTTCTACATTATCATCATGATCCCAACCTCCTTTTCCACCTAAGGATATGGTAAGGAAAAACTAACTGAGGGAGAAACTATGAAAGGCCTCCACATTTATTTGGGTCATACACTCATTCAATCAATATTCATGTCATTTTTACTAGCAAATGATAAATGAATCAGAGGTGAATACGATGAGCATACCTGTGGCCCCAATAGCACTGATGGCCAGCTCCTTCATGTGCACCGAGGTTGGTGCAGCCAGAACTGCAAACAACCTTTCCATCAGCGCTGGTAAATGTGGCAACAACTCTGCCTCCAGGTTTTCGCAGAACACCTCCAGTGCATAAAACATACGATCTACACCTGGAGGATCACTACCTCCTTGGCCAACCACCACACAAGTCTGGTGAAGTAAGACAATCATTTTTAAACCAAGAACTGTGACCTACATCACTTGATGCCAAAAAAGGAGCTGCAGCCTACATCATTTTAGTCTAAAAACATTCATTTTTTCATTCATTCATCATCCAATTCTATGCTGCCCCATGAGGAGCATAGGAGCACGGGGCTAGGCAAGTTGGTCCTGACATTTAAGATGACAGTGACCAGCCTCACTCATCCCTGAGTGGCATTACGTGAGCAATAAACCCCAAACACTCCTTGGATATAAACCTTCACCGGCTCAATCCGATTGGAGCTCCATAATTACCCAATAAACCAGCAGGTGCCAAAATCTGGTTATATGGTTACCACCCAACATAGTAAATGGTTTCCTGGTTTACAGGAAAATATTTGGCTTGTCACTCAGTGTAGAGTCACCCACAGGCAGAAGGAAGAAGAAAGAATGAAGGAAAGAAATACAGAAGAGGATGGAAGGAAAGAAGGATGGAGGAGAGGAAAGGGCAGACACCCGAGAGCAGCACTACATCGAGTGAGTGGATGATGGGCAAATAAAAATAAATACAGAATAAAACAAGTGAATGAAGCGTTGTTATGCAATACAAAGTCCCCTACTGGATGATAACCATACATATGACGGCACCCAACGTTGTTTGAGCCCCAGGTGTGACCCTGACCTTGGGAATTGATGGCTGGTTGTTGCACATGACACACTGTCATGGTAAGGGGAACAAATGTGTGAAATTATATCAAAATCTGTCCATGCATGTGAAAGTTACAAAGTGGACACAAATGTAGGTATGGCTATTAAATATGAAAGCACCCAACCCTGTTTGAGCCCCAACTGAGACTTTCACCTTGGGAATAAATTGCTGGTTGTTGCGCACGACACCGTCATGATAAGGGGAGCAATTACGTTAAGTTACATAAGAACCTGTCCATCCATGTGGAAGCTACAGAGAAAACACAAAAATGGAGACGTACAAATATAACCACGTAAACCTGACCAGTTAACCAGTAGGGGACTAATAAAATTATCCACACTTTACTTTGGTGGGAATGGGTGACTGATGACTTGAAACAGATCATGTGGTAGTATCTGAATGCTTGGAGTAATTGCAATTGTAATTTGACTGCAATGTAATTACAGTAATTACACATTTTGGGGGCAACTGTAATTAGGTTTATTTACCTGTAATTGTAACTGAGTTTTATATTCATAAAGTAATTGTATTTCTAATGGCAACTGTTTAACCCACTGCCTGCTGGCCGATTTTTCACCAATGACACACCCTCAGTCCTGGCAGATTTCCGAAAAAAAAAAAATTATTCAAACCTCCACTTTTTATGAGAAACATTAGAAAATACCAAAAAAAAAGTGCTCACCTGAGCTTATAAGTGAGTTATACAGGTGTCTCTTCAAACACCTGGTACCGTCTTCTCTGGAGCCATGCTGCTGCTGTCACGTTGTCTATGGTAGCGGTAACTATTGCAAACCACTCAGAATAGGTAGATATTTGTTAATTTGGTATGAATTTATGTGTAGTACGAGAATATATTGGCTTTCACACAATAATATAGGCAATATATGCGTCGTTTCCCTCACAGAACACATCAACAAACCACATCTTCCTTGGCAACGTTACCTCCTCATCACTTCTGCTCGTTTCTTCTTCCGATGCCACAGAAAATTTGTCCTCCACATCGTCATCGATTGGGGAATCACTCTCGCCTTGAATTTCGTCATCGGAGAAACTGTGTCTTTACTGGCCAGGTAACTGCTAACAGGTGAGCTGCTATAATGGCACGTGGGGTCAAGCAGTGTTGCCACCTGGTGGCGGGTAGAGTAAAGTCTCCCACATATGCCTACCAAAAATCACCCGCAAACCTTGAAAAATGTGCAAATGACGGACCTCGCAACTGCAGAACATATCGGTACATTGTCAGGCCTCAGAGTGAAAAAAAGTTGAAATGTACCCATACATCGATGGTATGCGGTGGGTTAAACCATAATTAATATTACATCATACAAATACTAAAGTGATATACTGGAGAGAGAGAGAGAGAGAGAGAGAGAGAGAGAGAGAGAGGCAACAATACTCAACATCACTGATGATGGCAATGAAACAAAATAAGGGTTTCCACCTAGCATTGGTAACTTACACAAAACTACTCTCACTATAGCTTTGTGGCTGAAACTAAAACATTAGGCTACTGTATTTTGCAAACCGTACAATGTATTATGCATAAAAACACCATGGAAACATCATGACTGATAAATGGTGTGGCAACTCATATTGGCATGATGATGTCATAAACTCAGGGGTCTTTGGATGACTGGCATTGTCAGGCTTGAATTTAAAATTTCTTTCTCTCTCTCTCTCTCTTTCCTGATATCTAATATACTACTGTGCTTCACATGCTACTTGTTACTTTCCCAGATTGGATTACCATTTTTGATTAACATTCCATCCATCCATCATCCAATCTTACGTTGCCCCATGAGATGCGTAAGTGCCCGGGGCTAGGCAAGTTGGTCCTGAGATTTAAGATGAGAGTGACCAGCCTCACTCATCCCTGAGTGGCCTTATGTGAGCAATAACCCCAACCATCCCTTGGATATAAACCTTCACCAGCTAAATCCGATTGGAGTGCTGCAGTTACACACTAAACCACCAGGCACCATAATCTGGTCATATGTTTACCACCCAGCATAGTAAATGGTTTCCTGGTGAACAGGAAACCATTTGGCTTGTCACTCAGTGTAGAGTCACCCATAGGCAGAAGGAACAGGAAAGAATGAAGGAAGGAAAGACAAAATGAAGAGTGTAAAGTCATCTGTAGGCAGAAGGACGAGGAAATCATGAAGTAAAGAAAGACAGAAGAGGAAGGAAGGATATTCGCTTGTTAATATTAATTACAGCTACACAGTATAACAATAGAAACCAGAAACATGGCAAGTTTCCTATTATCCGAGTTCTCATAATTAATGACAGCCAATCAGCTGTAAGAATGGAAACCCAGGTAGGCTCCAATTGCACAGTTCACAAGAATTCACTGGCGTGGAATGGGTGATGGTCTGTTGTAATGGTAAATAACTTCCCATGAAAACATGGCAAGATAGTTATATGCCTGCATGACTCACCAGATCAGGTATTATAGCCTTTTACCTTGACATTTGCTAATACTGATAGTGTTGATGGTGGAGATGGTGAGTGGTGTTGGTTGGTCGTGAATAACACACCATGATAACTCATCAATATGGTTAACTTGTTGCAAATCTTTTCTATTTCGATGTATCAGAAAGCCTAAAATGAACATTTAACATAAGCTAGTAAGCATGGTAGGTGCATAAGTTACCAGCATTCATCTTCCTCTCACTTCTCCCAGCAAATGCAGCATCACCCCCCCACCCAAAGTGACTGCCCAAAGTGGGGTGCGTTTTACATGCTGTCAAATATATCCCCCGTTATCATAATCATGTATTTTTTTGACACACTTCTCCCAGAATTTCAAGTCTTGAAACACTCGTTCTGATTACCATATCTTGCAGCATTTAAAATGCACTTTTTTGGTCTCAAATTATTTTGAAATATCCCTATGCATCTTTGGGGCAAGAGGTGACAACTACAATACTCGTCAGAAGTATTCAGCGTTGTCCGCCAGGCGCGCAATACTTATGGCCCAAAAAGAATCACCCATTTTGGGGGGTAAGAATTGAGCCACAAGTTTGAGCTCCGAGCATGATGTCACGGTAGCCTGAGGCCTTCCGACGCGCTGGTTGGTTCCCGCCTCAGTCGCCCAAGGGCTGCCTGAGAGAGAGGAACTCCGCCGAGTGTCCCTCTCAAATTGCGCCATTTTTTACCGAGTGTCCCGCAGTGTTTTGGCTTTCAAAACTTTGTTATGGCACCTACCCGTGAACTATCGAGTGAAATCATATCCCAGATCATTGCTCTAAAGGAGGCAGGCCACCAGACAAAGGAAATTAGTGAATTGGTTGGTGTGGCACGATCGACAGTGCGTCGTTGGTGTGCGCGGTTTCGGGAGGAAAACAGTGGTGCAGTTCCCACAAAGAAACCGAGGTCTGGTAGGCCTAGGAAAACTTCCCCAAGGTCTGTTAATGTTTTAAAACGTGCAGTGGAGTTTAATCCTCGTGTGAGTGCAAGGAAAATTAAGGAGAGCAACCCGGAAGTGTTTGGAGAGGTGTCAGTGAGAACAGTGTCTCGTAGGGTGCATGAGCTTGGTTACACAAGTCACAGGCCTGTGAAAAAGCCTCTTCTCACCAAGAGCCAGAGAATTCGTAGGCTTGCCTTTGCTAATAAATATCTAACCTGGGGTGAGGAGCAATGGTTGTCAGTGTTGTGGTCTGATGAGGCAACGTTTAGTGTTACCTGTAACAGAGGAGCACGTGTGTATCGACGCAAAGGTAGTGACCCACTTGACTCAAGGTATGTAGAAAGCACAGTTAAACATCCTGATTCACTCATGGTATGGGGTTGTTTCTCAGGGAAGGGTTTGGGGAAGCTTGTTGTACTTCCCAAGAACCTCAGAGTGAATCAGGATGTTTACCTGGAGCTTCTGTGTGATCATTTACCAGACTCCTTCGAGCTAACAGGTGCACGAGTGTTTCAGCAGGACGGTGCACCTGCTCACAAGGCCAAATCGGTCACCAATTGGCTTCGTGACTGCGAGGTATCATTCATGACAGACTGGCCAGGAAATAGCCCAGACCTCAACCCGATTGAAAACCTCTGGTATCTCGTAAAGAAGTCTCTCCAAGGGAAAGACGTGAGCTCTCTGCCTAAGTTGGAAGCCGCCATTCGTGACTCCTGGGACAAAATACCCCTCCAGCACCTCAGGAGCCTCGCCCTTTCACTTCCAAGACGTCTCAGGTCCATGAAGAAACGTAAATGCTACCCTACGAAGCACTAAAGGTAAATAAAATGCATTATTTATATGTTTTATCAATGTTGAAAGGTTTGTTTCTCAGGAGGGACGCAGGGCGCTCCATACTTCTGACGAGCACTGTAGGCAAGGGTCAGCTTGGCTCGATTATGAAGAAACCCTTATACAAATAAGCTCACTGCTTGGCTTTTTTTTTTTTTCTTCTTTGTTAAATAAATAATGTTGATTTAGTGTAAAAAATAATATGCACTTGAGTATATACCCCGCAGATTTTTGTGCGTACAACATTCAGATTTGGAGAAGGCCTTCAACAACATACCCCATATGCGACTACTGTAGAAATTGGAGCATATAGGAGGACTGAAGGGAAACCTCCTGGAATGGAAGAGAGACTTTCTGAGAGAGACAAATGAGGACAGTCATAAAGGACAGGACATCTGAATGGAGGGAAGTAACAAGTGGAGTCCCATAGGAATTGGTGTCAGTGCCAGTAATGTTCCTGATTTATGTAAAATGGTAGTTGGAATGAAGTTATGCAAGTCTTTGCTGATGATGCAAAGACATTGAGGAAAGTAGAAGTTGAGGAAGACTGTAAAATGCTGCAGGAGGATCTGGATGGGATACATGACTGGAGGCAGATGTGGGAAATGAAATTCCAACACAAAAAAAATGTAAAATATTGGAAATGGGTAAAAGTACCAAGAGGCCACTACAGTACTCCAGCATTTTTTGGGGATTTTTTGTCTACGGTTTTGCCCTCGCGCGGATTTTCTTAGCATTAATAAGTTCAACTAAAATATCCTTGAATATACAGAAAACAAAAAATTTGAAATTCCCGCAGCTTCCAATTGTAGCGCGGTAAACTCACGCCACCCTCTGTAGTCTGTCCCTTTCCCGCGGCCCCTCTGCCAGTGTTACCATATCTAGCATAATTTTATTCTTTTAGCATAATTTTGATCAAATATTCGAGTCTGGAATATTTTTTAGCATATTAGAAGTTTTAGAATCATTCTAGCATAATATAGAATGGAATGGAATATTTTTGGAATAATTTTATAAAAGCTACAAATCAGAGAGAGAGAGAGAGAGAGAGAGAGAGAGGGAGAGATGAATAAGGTAAGAAGATGTTTGAATAGTTGGTTACTTTCAGTTTGGGCCTGGTTGGGTTGGATTAGGTTAGGTTAGGTTAGGTTAGGTTAGGTTGGATTAGGTTAGGTTAGGTTTTAGGTTAGGTTCGGTTTGGTTCAGTTAGGTTAGGTTAGGATAAGTTTGAGCTTTGTACTTTACCCATGAAACCTAGGTTTTTCCGATGGATTTTGGTATGATTCATTCGATTTTCAGCTTCATTTCAGTCGGAAATGACCATTTTCTGTGTTTCCCCCCCTCCCTATAACCTCCGATTCCCCAAAGATCCCCCATTATTGCAGGGGGATGGGGGGGGGTCATATCTCAAAATCTGGTTATTTCTGAAGGAAATGATGCTCAAAATCGAATGAATCACATCAAAATTCATCAGAAAAACGTAAGTTTCGTGGGAAAAAGCAGTATGGGCAGAAAACCGATATTTATCCTCTTACTGTATGTAGGTTCATTTTAATATTTTCATAGTAAACAATACATAATTGATATGTTGCACGAATATATATAGAATTTTATCATTTAGCTTCAAGTTAGCATAATTCATTTTTTACTTGGAACAAATTTGCTCAATCTAGCATAATTTTTTCATTGCCCTAGCATAATTTCGTTGTTTGGATATGGTAACACTGCTCTCTGCCCCGCATTCATCACTCCACGCCTGACTGCCTCACGTGTCTGTTGTACTTGTAACCGCAGTATGATACGAGCCTCTTGCCTCCCACTTGCTTTCCACATGGCCCCAGGACGTAAGCCAGCCTCACCAAAGGCTAATAATACAATTAGTAAGAACTCCAAAGTGACAAAACGATCAAGAAAAGTTATGACCTTAGCAGAGAAAATTGTGTTACTGGACAAGCTAAGAAACGACCGTGGGAGTGTTTGCTATCACCAGTTAATGCATCTTTTTATTTTGTACTGTTTTGTGAATAAATGTGTAGATAATTGTGTATTACAGTACGGTGTTTACGTTTTTCCTTCATAATGGAGTATGTGCTTTCAATCTTGTAAGAAGGTATTTCGGGATGAGTATGGAGGTTTCGGGACAATTCGCAGTCACAAGAAACACAAAACAATTCGCCCTCATTAATGAAGATAGCTATGGGTGACGCTAGAATATAATTCAAAGGCAACTACAGCGAGGAAGAAACAAGTTAATTATTGACTAAAGGAGCAACTAATAAATAATATCCAGAACCTACGCTACTGAACATAGACTTTGCTGGATCCCCCTGAAATATAGTTATTAAAGTATTGATTAATTAATAAGTATATTGATAAAAGTATTGATTAGTATATTTATAGAATGGCGGGGAATCGTCCAGGGTGCGAATTGTTATGAAGGGGAATCGTCCATGTTTTGACGGGGAATTGTCTGACGGCGAATTGTCTCGCAATCAGTATGGACATGGACTGTGTGATGGGCAGCATGGTGGACACAAGTGTAAGATTCAATTGTTAATAGAGTATTCGCGGAATTGACTTTTCGCGGGGGTTACAAGAACGTAACTACCGCGAAATATGCGGGATTACTGTACTGAATTATTTGATGGATAATGAACCAATCACAAAAGTGAGAGAAGAGAAAGATTTGTGAGTGCTGGTCCAGGATAGTTTGTCGCCTGAAAAACACGAGTGCTGGTCCAGGATAGTTTATCACCTGAAAAACACATTACGGTAACAAGACAGTTAGAGAGACGTATAAACTCTTGACCAACATAAGAGTAGCATTTCATTACATGGATGAGGAGATGATGAAAAAATTGATAGTGGCTATGATCCACCCCAGGTTAGAATATGCAGCAGTAGTGTGGTCCCCACACAAAAAGAAAGCTATAAAAAAGATTGAGAGAATACAAAGAACAGCAACCACGATGGTCACCAGTCTGGTGGATCTGTCATACAGAGAGAGACTGGAAAAGCTGGATTTGCCTTTCTTAGAGGAAAGGAGTGAGAGGGGCGACATGCCTGCAGTGATCAGGGCCATGATGGGAGTAGACAAAGTTCACAGAGAAGATCTGTTTGTATGGGATACGATAGTAACAAGAGGACACAGAATGAAACTGAAGATGCCAAGCTGCTCAAGGGATATCATGAACTATATTTTTCCTTTTAGATGCATAGACCTGTAGAACAGGTCGGACAAAGAGATTGTCCAATCTAAAAACTTTAACGAGTTTAAAGCAAAATTTGACACTGAGAAACAAAGATGGGACCCCACGAGTGTAGCTCATTTCCTGTATTTCACAACTAGGTAAATACACAAAGTACTCACAGTTTGTTTATAACTGGCTATGTAGCAATTAAGCAGAGCAGCAGTTCTGCTGCATAGTACACTGCAGCCTCGTTACGTGATGGGGTTGCACCAAGTGAAAACCTGCCACATAATGAGGTCGATATAACATGGTTTCAATGGGGTTAGGGAGGGTGACATCGACTGAGAAGCCTAAAATGACCTAAAAAAATCTCTGCCACCCACCTTAAGTTTGTTTTATGCAGGTACGGGTAATCACCAAGGGTCCCCCGCCCCCCAGGATGGGGGACAGTTGGTTGGCCTGGACAGCCACTCCACAGAAAAGATAAACAGTAGTATCACTTTACTTAATATCACACACTGCACTATTTATTAAGTACTTGTGCTGTTATTTGGAAATAACAATAATGTTTCAGTGGCATTTCATGCTCAAAATAATACAAACAGCAACGATCACTGCCAATGTAAACAGTGGGTAAGCATCTTTGCTCAGTCAGCTATGTAGAGGCCTACAACGAGGATGATGGTTATGTAAGTTTGGCTCAATTTCCAAGTAATTTCACACACAGAAAGTATCACTTCACTTAACCCCTCAATATCGGGCTATAGACTGTATACTGTGGTCATCCTCTCAGTATGGACAATTTGCCATAAATTGTTTGTTTTCAAACCTTAATATCTTGTAAAATATAGCACTTTGAGGAACAAGTTAAAGACCATATTACTCACTAACTCTTCTTGCACATGGACATATTCCCAGGTCTGTAGGCCACTGCACCAATGAGTAATGATGTGAGGAAGAGAACTAATTTTTGGCACGAGAGTAGAATGCGTTTGTGCGTCTGCCCACGACACCAACAATGCCTTTGCTCTCAAAGTGATAACTTCTCCATTACATGATAAACTAGGCACAGTGGCGTCCAAGGCATGCCCTAAGGCCTTCCTAGTATCCTTGGAAATAGGCTTGGAAAGGTGGATGAGGCAAGAGTCCATGTGAGGTGGGAACAGAATCGAACGAGACGTGGAAAGAAAACATCTTACACCTAGCACAAAGAGACGAATGAGGTACGGTTAGCTCAGCACGCTGGAGTCTCTCCCTAGCTTTTGGCAATGAGTTAAAGTGGCGACCACTTCAAACTGTGCCAGGAAAACAAGTGCAATTCCTACTGACACCCGGCAGCCTCAAGCCACATTTTTGGTGTCGGTCTATAGCGACACCCAGCCGTTACGGGTTAATATTGCACAAAGAAAAACGTTTCCACAGCCAAACTGGCCCACGGAAATTGGTTATATATATGTATATGGGTACATATATTCTTTAAAAAAAAAAAAAAAAAAAAAAAAATAAAATAATGGTCCATGTGCCTAAAGGCATCCTCCATTCACAAAAGCAGAGGTTCTGTATTGCAAGAGAGAATGTGTGAATTCAAGGGAGCTCCCAGTTGCATGAGTATTTCGGGAGAAAATGTGAAGGGGAGGCACAATTTAAGCAAGTTCGTCACAGCATTTAAGGTACAAATATGGTAAAATAATGCTAAAGAAGCAACATATCTACGTACTGATAATGGAGGAAGGTCTTGTGCAATACAAGGCTTATTGATTAATCTAATGGCTTTATTTTGAATTTTGTCCAACTGCCTCAATGGAATCGCTCCACACCCACTTCATAGTGGCAAAACAGTATTCGATCCGAGAACGCACATGACTTCTGTAAATTGTGGCCAACTGCTCGTCAGTGAAGAAATCACGAACTCTGTACAGAAGTCCCAATTTTTAAGATGCATTTTTAGCATGGGATTTAACATAAGATGTCCAGCTTAGACTGGTGTTTAATGTGACACCTATGATACCAATTGTAGTGGATATGGGAATCCTGACATCATTTAAAATTAAATGGGAGTCTGAGGGATTCTTTCTATTGGAGATATCAATGTACTTAGTTTTCTGAGCATTACATGAGACCAGATTTGTTTGTCCCCATTGACTGATTTTAGAAAGGTCATGGTTCAGACAAACTCCTGTGTCTATCTGGGAATTTATAATATCAGATTATGTAAAGGAGGCACTAAATGTGAAAGAACTATGAAGGGTCGAGCCATCAATGTATTGGGTTGTGAGTGATGGATAGGAGGTCATTTATATGAATGAGAAAGAGGGTTGGGGCCAAAAAGTGATCCCTGAGGTATGCCAGCATTTATGGAGTGAAATTGACCAGTATTTTTCTATTATGTAAGGAAGAAGAAATTAGAGGAACCAGTGATGGAAGGACATAGTGTGACATCTTAGACTATATGGCCCGGAGCCATACTCAGTCAAATGTTTATGAAATATCAAGTGCTATTGTGTGTGTTTCACCATGCTGGTACATTGTTTTATTAATCTGATGGGTAAGAAGGCAAAGAATGTCTATAGTTGAACGTTCTTGTCTAATTCTATACTGCCGATCATTAATTTGCTTGACTATGTGTCTGTTTATTAGTGTCTCAAAAACTTTACGGAGAACAGAGATTGGTCTATAGTTTGATGGATCAGAAGTGGTCCCCTTTTTAGGAAAAGGATGGATATTTGCTTCTTTCCAAGAGGCTGGAAAACTTAAGGTACAGATGCATAAGCGGAAAAACTTTTGCCAATACAGAAGCCAACACTGAGGAGCAATTTTTAAGTACTATTGAATGAATTTCATCTGGACCAGTAGCTTTGTCTACTGATTCTGTGATACAGATTGTATGTATCTTGCGTCAATCTTGAAAGGCGGTATCTGAGGGGAATCAAATTCAAGTGCAAGAATATTGTGATTTTCTGTATTTAGGGTTGAATTTGTTGAAAAAATATCAACAAGAAGGTTGACTTTTCCACGTGGGTGACTTACTAGATCTCCATTAGCGGACTCTAATGGTGGAATGGAAGAGGTAATAGTGAAGTTAGATTTGAATGAATTAAGGGTAGACCAGAATATTTTATCATTTGGGTTGTTTAGTAGTTTGTTAGCTTGTCTGTGAAGAAAGTCTGATTTACAAAGACTGATAATAGTTTTGGCATGGTTTCTGATATTTCTATACTAGTTAACGGCTTCTTTAGTTTTGGTCCTTGTATAAGTGTAAGAGGCGATTGTTGTATGTTCTGTTACTTTAGCACAATTATTGTGGTCAAACCATTTAGGTGAATTACACCTTTTTCTGTAACTATGATGGGGAATGAATCCTTCCATGCCAACTTTAATGAAATCCTGTATGTGACCCAATGTGGAATTTGCATCTTGGGAGAAAGTGGAGGTCCAAGGAACATCCATAAAAAATTTTTGGAGACCCTCCCAGTCCGCCTTGTCGTAGTGCCATTTAGTCACCACGACAGATTCAGAGCAGGAGGGTGTGGTAGGTGTTGAACTGGTGGGTTGTATCAGACAATGATCCAAGGATCCGAGGGGGGACTTCACTTCGACATTATAATTATCTGAATTGGTTGTTAGAAACAAGTCCAATAGGTGGGGATTTTGATCGGGGTTGTCTGGTACACGATAAGGTTGATTACCTAACTGGGTGAGATTAAATGAGTCTGCAAATAACTCACATTCAAGACCAGAGTCATCAGTTCTGGCTGAATAAGTGAGCCATTCAACATTCTATCTATCTATCTATCTATTGCCAGACGCCTCAATCCCGTTTGGGGTGGCCACAAACAAATCGCCTCCAAGTCGCCCTGTCCCCCGCCATTTCACTACCCTGCTCCCAACTCACACCCCCCTCTCTCATATACCTCTCCACCCCATCCCTCCATCTCATCCTCGGTCTCCCCCTCCCTCTTCCACCCTCCACCTCACTCATATACACTCTCTTCGTCAGTCTTTCACCCTCCATCCTCTCCACATGGCCAAACCACCTCAGTGTGTTCCTCACAACGCTTCCTATCACATCCACATCAACACCACAACGCTCCTTTATATCCTCATTCGTCAGCCTGTCTCTCCACGTGACTCCACAAGCTCCTCTTAAATAACTCATTTCCACTGCTCTCACTCTTGACTTGTGTCCTTCCAACAACGTCCAAGCTTCACTTCCGTACGTTAGAGTTGGTATCACAATACTGTCATGTAGTAACTTTTTTACTTCCATGCTCACTTCCCTGTTTCTTATCACTGCTTTCAAGGAACCAGCAACCTTTCTTCCCTGCTGTACCCTTTCAAGCACTTCACCCTCCAAACCTCCATCCTTACTCATCACACTACCCAAATACTTAAACGTACTCACATTTTCCAATTCCTCACCATCCAACCTCGCTATACATTCACTGACTTCACCTCTCTCAAAGACCATCACTTTACTCTTCCCTACATTCACCTTTAGGTTCCGTTTCTTACACACTCTCTCAAACTCATCCACCAAGCCTTGCAGCTCCCCTTCATCTTCACTCAACAACACAGTATCATCTGCAAACAACAGTACAGGGAGTTTCCAAACACTATCCTCTCTCACCAGGGCCACTCCAACATCCACTACCCTACCTTGTACCTCTTTTATTACCCCATCCATGTACAGATTGAACAACCATGGAGACATGACACATCCCTGTTTCAAACCAACTTTCAAAGAGAAAAATTCACTTAGTTCACCATCCACACGCACTGCAGTCTTAGCACCATCATACATACTCTTCACAGCATTCAACAACTTCCCATCTACTCCATATATTCTTAACACTTTCCACAATCCTTGTCTATCCACCCTGTCATATGCTTTCTCCAAATCCATGAAAGCCGCATACAACTTCTTTCCCTTCTCTAGAAACTTTTCCACTAAAGATCTAAGAATGAATATCTGATCTACACAACCTCTTCCCTTCCTAAAGCCTCCCTGTTCTTCTCCAACTAATTTCTCTGTTCTTTCTCTAACTCTGTCTATAAGTATCCTACCATACACTTTTCCTATTATACTAAGAAGACAAATGCCCCTATGATTACCACTCACTTCTTTTTCCCTTTTTCCTTTGTACAAGGGAATAATTATACCTGACTTCCAATCCTCCGGGACTCTACCTTCCTCCCAGGCCAATCTGCACATCTTCCACATCCATTCTACTACTATCTCTCCCCCATGCTTCAGCATCTCACCACACACTCCATCAATTCCTGGGGCTTTCCCCGATTTAACTTTCTTCATTGCTTCCACAACCTCTATCCTACTGATTTCTACCTGTCTTCTCACCTCCCTCCTTCTCCCAGCCATTCCCCAGCCACTTATACTCGCATTACTTCCATCCTCTACGTTCAACAATTCCTTAAAGTGTTCTCTCCATCTGCTCACTTTTTCTCCCTTCTCCACTAGTAATCTACCATGTTTATCTTTCACTCCCCTGCTAACTTCACTTCCACCCTGTCTTACTCTTTTCACTTCAATACTGATGCAGTATTGATGATGAGGACAGTTGTTAAGACAGAGAGTCAAATAAACAGGGCTCTGGAGGGGCATTAGGGGAACGATAAACACAACAGGAATAATTAATTTTATCAACAGAATTTAGTTTGTATATGGAATAGTCAAAATAAGGACAATTAAATTTAGTAATCTCCTCCGGGGCAAATTCTGATTAGCAAGGCAACATACACCTCATTTGGGTCTGAAATTTTGAATCAAGATATAACCAGGAAAATTAAAGGGTTTTGACTGTTCTGCAGAGTTTTCGGGTGAGGTAACGAGAGTGCAAATTCAGTCAAAGTAAAAATGCAAACGGTTGGCTGCTGGATTACAGAAATTACTTGAAAGGTGGCTAGAGTTAGCAGTGTCCAAAGGATTTTAAGAGTTTGGAGGACATTTTTTTGAGGAAACAATTTCTACAGGCTTCTGATAAGGGGTTGAGTATATTTCTGGGGGAGAGATCTTTTAAGAATCTCAACAAAATGGTTGAAGTAACTGATATATTGAAGCACACAGTGGACTAACTCACAAACCTTACCCACAGAGTTCGTCTGCATACTTTGGATAACTGTGAAACTTCCAATGTTCCTACACCCACCGCTAGAACTCAAGTATCCTGTTTCATATGCCAGAAATCAGGACATAAAGTGAAGGACTGCTACTCTTGATGTAATATACAAGTTCTGCAATTCAAGAAGGAGCCACCAGCTGCATCAACGAGCTGAGGTGACCAGCGCCAGGGTAGTCAGATTTGCATTCATCGAAGAAAGCCACAGTCTTTGCTGCAGTCGACTCTACAGAATTCATGGATGAGCAGGGGTGGATTGTAAAGGACGGCAAAGGTTTAAAGGTTGTGTCTGGTCGATCACAGGCTGATGAGAGGTGCACATTGAATACTGGATTAGGAACGGTTAAACGAACAACAATGGAGGTTATGAGAGATTCAGGGTGTACTACTGTTCCAGTGTAGAAATCATTGGTGCCTGAAAAGAATTTACTGGGAAATATATGCATGTGATAATGGCTAATTTCGAGGTGTATTCTTACCCTGAGGCAAAAATGTATGTGGACACTCCATATTATGTGGGAAATACAGTAGCAGCGTGCTTAGACAACCCACTGCATGATCTTCTCATTAGAGAAAATGCCTGGAGCCACTCTTGGAGAAAAACATGATATAGTAGTTCCTGCAGTGAACTGTGCCGTGGAAACTAGAGGCCAGGCTATCAGAGAAAAAGATTACCTAAACTAAAGGTGATTGAAGTGACTAACCTGCTGAAAAAGATGACTCTGAAACAAGCTCAGGAAGAAGACATTTCATTAGAAGGGCTACAGAGATATGCGGAGGAAGGAACAATATTCAAAACAGGGAAGAGAAAGTGTCCAGATATGTACAGAAAAGGGGAGTATTGTACAGAGTAGTAAATGGAAATGTTAACCAACAGCATCCCGACGATGTATGGGTAAGTCACAACTTTTTATCGCACTCAATCTTAACGACGTACCAGTACGTTCTTCATCTGTGAGGTCCGTCAGTTGCACATTTTTCAAGTTTCGCATGTTATTTTTGGTAGGAATATGTGGGAGACCTTCCTCTACCAACCCCCAGGCAGTGACACTGTCTGACCTTGCGTGACCCCCGCATGCCATTGTCTTAGCAACTCACCTGTTAGCAAGTGTGCTTGCGATATATGACGCTCACTATAATAGTCTATCTATCTATCTATCTATTGCCAGACGCCATAATCCCATAAGGGGTGGCCATTATGAGTTATTTGTTTTACAAAGGCCTGTAAATATGTGATAACAGTTGTATAAGGTGGAAAATGGTTTAATGTTTGTGGAAAAGTATAATGTAAGTTGAAAAACAGAATGTTAGTTGAAATAACAGTCATAATGGGTCAACTGTGCAAGAATTTGGCAATTTTGATGTGTTCGGTGAGTGAAACAACATTTATATCGACTATATTAATGTGTAAAAACCAATATATCTTGTACTACATACAAATTCATACCAAATGAACAAATATCTACCTATTCCGAGTGGTTTGCAATAGTTACCCCTACCATAGAAAACATGACAACAGCAGCACACGCCTAGAGAAGATAGTACCAGATGCTCAGAGGAGACCTGTATAGCGCACCTATAAGCTCAGGTAAGCACTTATTTTGGTATTTTCCAATGTTTCTCATAAAAAGCAGAGGTTTGAGCCAAAAACAAACTTAAAAATCTGGTGGATGGGGGGGTGGGGCATTGGTGAGAAAGCAGCCGGGACAAGGAGGGTTAAGGAGGAGTTGGTTGTTCCGGTATACTGTCATTCTGCTATACATGAACTGGCTCACTCGGGTATCATGGGAGGTCATTTAGGTATTGGGAAAACTCATGACAGAGTGACTGACAAGTTCTGGCCAGGAATTTCGAGGGATGTGAAAAGGCACTGCAGGTTGTGTGATGTGTGCCAATGCAACATAGATAAGGGACAAGTAGGTAGGGCCAGGCTGGGCAAAATGCCACTTATTGGTGAACCCTTTGCTCATGTGGCAGTAGACCTCATAGGACCCATTGACCTTCACCCTTCTAACAGCTCACGGCATATCTTGACATTGTGGATTTTGCAACCAGGTATCCAAAGGCAATGGCATTAACCTGTATTGCACTGGGGAGGGGGGGTTGATACCCCTCTATGCTGGCCGATTTTGGATTTTTTTTTTTTTTTTTTCCTGGCTGAATGGGCTTAACAGATCAACATAAGATCCCTGACACTCATAAAAGTAACCACTACAGCCAGAAAGTAGGCTGAATCAAGTCAGTCTGATGCCATTCGATCTCTGAAATCTTCAAGGTTACTGACAGACAAGAGTGGCTGTGAGCCTATGGTGACTCACTCGCCTCCCGCGCTCCTAAATCAGTGTTGTATGCGTAGCAGAAAAATTTCTCAAGCTAGCAAGATATGATATTACCTTTCATTTTACTTCGGTTGCTTGCAATGACCTCTCAATGCTGCAGGACGTAGATCTACATCCCTAGCGTGGAGCAGGTCAAGGAACATCGATACCAGTAATGTGGCCAAAGGTCTGGTCGGTATATTCAGCCGAATAGGTATCCCAAGGAAAGTACTGCCAGACAGAGGGACCCAGTTCACCTCCAAAATGATGAGGGAAGTATTTAAACTCCACTCCATACAACCATTCACTTCAACTCCCTATCACACAATGCGCAATGGACTTGTTGAAAAATTCAATGGAAAATTTAAGAAGAGGCTGAGGAGAATGTGCAGTGAACAGCCATGGGAAAAGCACAGCTATATTAATCCACTACTTTCTGCCTACTAAGAAGTATCTCAGAAGAGCACAAAGTTCTCTCCGTTCGAACTAGTCTACAGACATACAATACGAGGACCTTTATCCTTACTGCATGATCTTTGGGAGGAGAGAGTTACTGAGCCAGAGATGAGGTCAGTGTATGAGTATGTGATCAACCTATGGGAAAGGTTGGAAAAAACCTGCAAGATGGCATTAACTGAATTACAGTATGCACTGGAGACGGCGAAACACTACTATGATATCAAAACTAGGGACAGATGCCTGAAGGTAGGGGATGATGTTTTGCTGTTATCGCCCAACAACAGTAACAAGTTACTCCTACAGTGGAAAGGACCATACAAAGGGGTGGAATGTTCCAACAAGTTGAACTATATCACTGATGTGAATGGAATCCATAGGACATTCCATATTAACATGTTTAAAAGCAGCGGCAGGTAGGGGCATTCACCATCCACTCACTCAATGTAGCACTGCTCTGGGTGTCTGCCCTTTCCTCTCTTCCTTCCTCTTCTGTCTTTCCTTCCTTCAATCTTTCCTCCTCCTCCTCCTGCCTATGGGTGACATTGCACTCCCTCTTGTCTTTCTTTCTTTCTTTTTTTCCTCTCCCTTTTGCTTATGGGTGACTCTACACTGAGTGACAAGCGAAATACTTTCCTGTACACCAGGAATCCATTTACTACGGTGGGTGGTAAAAACATGACCAAAATTATGGTGCCTGGTGGTTTAGTGAGTAATTAAGATGCTCCAATTGGACTGAGCCTGTGCAGGGTTATATCCAAGGGGTGGTTGGGGTTTATTACTCATGTAATGCCATTCAGGGATGAGTGGGAATGGTCACTTTCATCCTAAATGTCAGGACCAACTTGCCTAACCCCAGGCTCCTACATTCCTCATGGGGCAACACAGGATTGGATGATGGATAGATGGATGATAAAGATACTTTCAGAGAACACCCGAACTCCCGCAGCAGGCAGCTGTTTCTGTGTTGGAGTGTGAGGATGACAAACAGGGGGACGTCAATGTGTTGCCAAGTACCTGCCAGAAGGAGAGTTGCTGTGATGCTACAGTCAATACGGAGCTAAACGCAAGGAGGTAAACTACTGTGAAAGAAATTTTGCAGTTGTATTCAAAAGTGCTTATGGACATCACGGGTAAAACCAGTGTTGTTCAGCATAACATTAACTTGCTGCGTCCAGAGATTGTACCTTACAACTTATAGTGAAGTACAGGAGGAATTTAAGACTATCTAAGCTCTGGAATAATAAAACCATCAGAATCTCCCTATTCATCACCTATGCTAGTGATGCCAAAAAAGGATGGGAGCTATATACTGTATTGTGTCTGGATTTTAGAAAACTGAATAACCTAATCAGGTTTGATGCTGAGGCTAAGAGCGACCCTGAAAGGATCTTTGCCTGGGTAAGGAACAGTAATATTTTTCGAAAATAGACTTAACCAAGTGATACTGGCAGATTCCTCTTGATGAGTACAGCAAGCAATACACAGCCTTCAGCACTCACCACACTCCCCTTTGGAACAAAGACTGTGCCTGCGGTATTCAATCATTTAATGAGAAAAATCTTACGTGATATCGCTCATGTTGAGACTTTTTTAGATGATATCTATGTACACACAACCACATGGGAAGAACACTGCGCGGTGTCACAGGATGTGTTCTGTACATTGCGCCACACTAATCTGACGGCACGGCCCACAAAGTGCGAGCTTGATAAGGAGACTGTAGAGTACCTAGGGCACATTATTAAAACCAATGCCAGGAAAGATTAACCCCTTGTTTACCACGGCCGGACCACAACGTAAACATTGTGATCCCCTGCCGTACCGCATCTCACCCCACCCCTCAAGCCTTGTGAGGGATGGTCTTATTATTATCCCTGCACCAATACTATTTAATGTATGTTCAATATTTGAGCATTTCCAATTATATATACCCCACTATATAGATTCCATATAAAAAATGTAGGTAAAACAATGCATTTTATGAGTTACAAGTAATTATAGTAAAATGTTCAAAGTCGGTCACTGGGTAAATATATATGACTGAAAAATACATTATGGACAGAGTACTGTTCTGTTCATTTACCCTATGAATGGTGCTGAGTTGCTCCAAATAATAATCTTCCTAGCGAGATCAGAACAGACGGCAGTGGTAGCACACTCCCAGCCCAGTGCAGCCAAGTCAAACACAAACAATAGAGTAAGTGTGAAAATTGGCAAGAACAGATTGAACTGAACTGAGGATGATCAGACATGAGAGAGTGAATGTTCTGAGTGTGTATAACAATGAACATGAGTGCAGTGGGGGGGGGGGGAATCATGGGCATGGTGGGGGAGTTACAGGTAAGAGTGCGGGTAAGGGGAGGGAAAGAAAGGAAGAGGTGTGTGCTGGTTACTGGGTGTAGTAGTCCTGGAAATGTTCAGCTGAACATACTCCAGACTCATCTTTGCAGGCAGGACAGTACTTCCTTGTCCACTTGGTTTTTCCCTCAGCACTGCAAACTCTGCACCTACATTGTGGTCATTTCTTTTTTTCTGTACTTGGGATATGAAGCAGGCGATGAGCTAATGATGCCTCTGCCTGTGGCATTCTTGGCTGTGGTGAGTGCTTTTTGCTTTTTCCTGGTCCGTTTCTCTTCTTTAGGCATAAGTAATGCAACATAACCTATACTGTATTCCTGCAGTATTTCATGAACCAGCATTATTATGAAATTTCTCACATTTATACTTTCTGGACACTGATCCAGGTTATGGTAGATAACCCTAGCACTGAGCACCATTCTTGATATCATATATATTCCTAATTTCTTGAACCAGGCCATAGATTTTCGTGTTGGATTATACGGTTCATGCAGTTAATCCACCATGTCTACTGCTCCCATCTGTTCATTGTAATGCTGTATTGGTAGGGGTTTCTTTATCATTTCCATAGCTCCACCTCTGAGATGACACATCTTTTCCACAAAACCAGCTTCATACTTTGTGGTTATAGCATGAACCACCCTACGGTCAGAGTATTTTACAAGAACATTGTCCTTTCTTGCAAAAACTGTCTGTTTCTGGTCAAGTTGTTGGCTTGTGACATTTTGAGGCACCCCTCTGTTAGCAAGAATGGTTCCTGTTGTCAATGTGTTTTTCTCAAGCAAATATTCTGCCAACTTGATAGAGGAATACCAATTATCAAGCATGACATGCCTCCCTTCATTCAGTAATGACAACATCAGGTAGACTGGGACACGCTCAGACTTGCTGCGCTGAGCAAGGTTACCCTCCGCCCTCATTTCGTCAAACATGGTTCGAGTATACAGGCAGAAATTCCATGTGTAGCCTTGAGCACATGATGCACTTGGGCACAAAGCAAACAATTTCAAACCAAATCTCTTCCTCTTGGTTTTTATGTATTGCCTGAAAAAAATCTCCCAATTCCAGACATAGGAACTCATGGCATAGCATCATCAGGGTGTGAGAAGCGAAGAAATCGTAATATTTGCAAGTATCTGTTACGACTTATCACAGCTTCTGTGAAGGCAGGTGGACCTTGACACAAGACTTTTTGAGACCAGTAATCAGTCTCCTAGGTAGGTGGGTGAGGCCCATGAGTAACTGCAAAGCTACCAACACATACAGATCTTCCTCTGTCACATCTACCCATTTTCTGGCCATAAATCTTCATGGGTTACTTGTAGGATTATCACGAAAAAAATACGAAGCACAAGTGTTGGTCCACAGATGCACTGGTGTAACATCATCAACACCAAAAAAATGTCTGAAGCAATCAAGAGTAGTCATTGGATGATTTTCATGGTGAGCAATAAATTCAGAATGCACATCAGTAAATTTCTGACTCACCTGAGGAAGATCATCTGGTCTTTTATCTGCAAATGGGTCATATAAGAGAGTGGAATGTGTGGCTGTGTGGGCAGGAGACGGGGGGAGGGCAGAGATATCACTACGCTGGTCATCACCACAGCTGCTGGCAGACAACGTATCATCACTTCCCTCACTACTTATATCACTTAATTCTTCCATATCAGGGTCATAATCTGAGTCATACTCATCCTGAGAACCTTCTAATAACCCTTCACTATCTGTGTCAAGCTCATATTCTTCGTCACTACTGTCTGGCAAGGAAGACGCCATTGTTTCCTGGGGCGACAAAGTAGCGCATGCACTCCAGCAGGACAGGGACACACTGGGGCCAGGCTTTGAAATCTTTCTTGGGAAGCTGGAGGTACTTATTTCATAATGACCTACGAATAATATGACTGGCCCTACTGTGAGTGTGAAAAATCAATGCAGCATATTATTGGCTGGAAAATGTGATGTGGTATGACGTTTCATGACATCACAGTGGCAGGATAATACGTGACTAGCAGTCTGTTTATGTTTCTTGAGACTGTTACCACCACGTGGTCTTCAATAAACGTCGATCCCACACTCAAGCCTTCCCTGAACACATCCTTTGACTTGCATGGTACGGGTGAATCATGGGAATATTTTGCGGTACCGCACAGTCAGATTTTTGTGTGGTGCTCACGTACCACAAAACATTACCGTGGTCATCAAGGGGTTAATTCCATACTGGAAGCATCTCCACCTAACACTAAAACAGAAGTCCGTTCTTTCCTAGGCTTATCAGGATATTACCGCAGGTTTATTCCTAACTATGCTACAATTGCAGCCCCATGAACACAACTCACTAAGAAGACTGCCATGAACAAAGTAAAGTGGCAGAAGAAGCATCAAGAAGCATTTGTTAAACTTAAAGGAGAACTCAATAAAGAACCTATACTTTAACTAGTGGACTGTACTAATCCATTTATTCTTCGTACAGATGCATCTGACACAGGATTGGGAGCAGTTCTTCTCCAAGAGCATATTGGAGTGAAGTGGCCCATGTGCTGTGCCAGTAGGAAGTGGTCACAAGCAGAGCTGAGATACTCCGGAGTAGAGAAGGAGTTGCTGGCAGTCGTCTAGTCAACAGGAAGTTTTATCAGTATCTCTGTAGAAGAGAGTTTATACTAGAGCCAGACCTTTGCCCTCTTGCATATTTGGATACTGTTAAGGATTTAAACAGACGTCTGATGAAATGGTCTCTTAAACTCCAGGAATTTACCTTTACAATAAACTACATCAAGGGAACTGATAATGTTGGTGCAGATTTTTCAAGTCACAGTAGTTAACTGAAAAAAGTTGGGAGGCACTATTAGGAAACCAAATTGCCTATTAATCAACAAGGTGTAATAAGCAAGGAGCAATAAGCTAAGGCATATGTTAGGAAACAAAAATTCCTATTAACTCTGAGATTCGAGACACTGATGAAACGTTGTTCAAAGCAGCTCTGTCTCCTCAAAATGGTGATCCGGAGGTATGGTCGGGACCTGGTATGAGACAAAGGGAGACGAGCACCAACCACAATTGGAGTGAGACTAGCAGCATAGATCACCATGCCTTCAACTGCACCTCCCAGCCAGCCTTCCACTAAGGTTGACCCCAGTGTTGGAGGACTGGGAACCAGTGGATGAAGCTTATGGAGGGGGGGAGAGGCATGGATTGTGCTGTGGCACCTGGTGTGTGTGGGTGTGCTCGCTGGTGCTGAAGGGCAGAGAGCTGCCATGGGGGTCGTAGTGTGCAGAGCCCCGAGGAATTAGTGTGTGGCACTCCGGGGACTGTGTGTAGCCTGAGGACGGAGCCCTGAGGATTAAAGTGTTTGCCGAGGAGTCGTGTATTGTCTATAGGGTATTGTGTATTTTGGATACTGTGACACTGATGTTTGTTAATATGTAAATACAGTGAGCCTGCACAGTATGCGTGATCACAGTGCGCGAATCGCACAGTACACAACTGACCAAAAATCATAACCATAAAACTCTGAATATGCGAGTTTAGCCCACAATACACAAGGCAGAGGCAAGAAGTGACCCAAAACTGCTATTTTCCCTGACTATGCCCCCCCACCCCCCAGACACACCCATCATGATGTTAAAGGCTCGTGGGGAAGGTGCTCAAGAGAAGTCTACAGTAAGATCTCGCCAATAACGACTTCGACAATAACGGTAAGTTAGAATAGACACCCAGTTTCTAAAATAACGTTTGGATTCACTTGAATAACAGTTGTTTTGGAAATGCCAAGTTGTTATACTGTAAGTATGTCCATAACAAGATGAGGGATGAAACGAACAAGAAGAGATGAAGGAAACTGCCGAAAAATGTGAGCAGTAGTGAGGAGGAGATGGAGGATCCTCCCCTCACCACCTCCCCTGACTCACCCACTGCCATCCCTTCCACCACCACGGCCCCACCTTACTTACCAGCCGCCTCCTCCTTCACTTCCACAGCCCCACCTGACTCACCTACTCCACCTGGCATACCTGCAACCCCCACCATAATGACTACTGCTACATTTCTTCATCAACGCCTAGAATAATACAACACTGGCAACCGTTAAACACGTGGTGGTTTGGCCGGTGTGGCAGGAGCACTCTAAGTGTGTTGCTGCGCCTCAGAACCCCTGCTATTTAAGTCTACCAGGCCCGTCGTCTACTGTTTTTAAGGTGACTGACCATATTTTTGTTATTTTAGCTGCATCTGCAGTATATATCTTAAAAATTTTCCCTTTATCATATTCTAAGGTTAAAGAAAATCAAGGTCTGAGGGGTCCCGCCCATATGTTATTATTCCCATAAGATTATGTATTCACAGTACGCGAAATCACAGTGCGCGAGGTCATGGACTGTCCATCCATTCACACACTGGGAGCGCCGACTATTCATTCATATAGTGTATATCCCATTGGAGCCCAGTGTCCTGAATATAGGACGGAACTGGGAATTTTCAAAGGTTAATAAAGTAGGGAACCCCCGGGTAGGGACCTATGAGCTTCACGACTATGAGCCAACAGGCGGAGGGCGGTACGCTTAATACCCTGCCAGTGCAATTACTCGCCCAGGAACTCTGGGATCCAATGGGTTAATGACCGGCAAACCTGTCAGTTTCTTTAACCCATTGGAGCCCAGCGCCCTGAATACAGGACAGAACTGGGAACTTTCAAAGGTTAATAAAGTAGGGAACCCCAGGGTACGGACCTATGAGCTTCGCGACTATGAGCTGATATGCGGAGGGCGGTACGCTTAATACCCTGCCAGTGCAATGCCTCGCCCAGGAACTCTGGGATCCAATGGGATATAAGTTGCTTGACACTCTATTGCCCTACTGGTAGCAAGGCTGCATTCCCAAGAACCCTACAGTGTATGTAAAGAGATAGCCTGATTATCCAGGCTATATGGTGTGAAGGAGTGCCCAAATAGTCCGAAATCATGATTAATCCAGTGGAAACAAAACTTAAGTACTGTTAGACTACTTTATTTACCAGTAAATGTACACTATTAACAGCAGAAAGACCTTACCAATTGAATTCATCTTCCTCCAGTTTGTTTCTTTATTTTTCTGACTATTTTCAGTTTGGTAAATTACTTTTTCTTACTGAAAAATTTGCTCCCTGCTGTTATTGTCATGTTCCTTAAGCTGTGCAGTGCTCCCTTAACATCCACAGGGGTTGGGTAACAAGACACCTGCGTATGTTAAAAATCCGCGGATATCTGTTGCCCCCCTTAAACACACCCCTGGACCCCCCTTAACCCTTTGGCTGCGGCGGCTGTGATGACAACGAACTGACTGTGCTCATTGCAGAGAAATAGGACAAAAATTGTGTGTTTTCAACTCGTGTTTTAACCCACTTATCATTAATCTTGCAAGCTAAAATTTCTGTCAAATGCCAATCTTTCTACTATGGATTGCAACAAACTGCATGTCCGCAGGCACTTCAAGCATGGAGAACAATTTGAGAGAATACAAGGTGTGCTTTGACCGACACATGGAGATGGAAATTTCCACCAAACCACAAGACTTTTTCCTTACAAAATAGGGTTACAGCCATGTTACCTCATCACAATAATTGCAACAATAATAAAAATAAAACACTTCTTGCCTGTCTCCTACGATTCTGTTATGATATTCCAGTGTTTACATCTGACTTTAGCAAAACAATGATGATGTGAGGGAAATTATTACAAACTTTATCAAACTTCATGAATGACTTTTATTATCACTTACTTTTATAAAGCTTATTGATATAATGCCATAGTCATGTCTTAGCATTGCTGCACAGTTTGCAACTGCAAAAATGTTCGCTAGCTAATGCACCCAGCATTATGACTTCTCTCATTACTGCAAAAATATCACAAAATCAATTGTATTTAATCAAAGTAATTCACAATACAGTGAGTCCTCAAAATACGAAAACCCGAAGTACAAATTTTCGATGGTATGAAATTGATTAATATATGACAAATTCCACAGTACGGAAACATGTCTCGATGATACGAAAATCAATACTCGATACGAAAGGAAATACAGAGATAGCCCGATTATCCACAGTATATGATGTGAAGAAGTGCCTGAATACTGTAGTCTAAAATCATGATCAGGCGGAAACAAAACAAGTACTGTTAGACTGATTTATTTACCGGTAAATGTACAATGAAAAACACGACTACCTTCCCAGTTCAGTCTGAAGAAAATTTACACCAGGCGAAATACAAAGAAAATCCTGTTTCTACTATAGTCTCACCAATCTAAAACCAAGGTTTGGGTGGGGTCTGGCGCTGGGTGCAGCCATGCCATACTTCCTAAACGAGCGATGAGTAGATTCTGTTATATATGTAATAGGCATCACAGATAGGTACACACATACTAATACAATATAAACGTAAGTATTCTAGCATATCAAAGGAAGGTAAACTTGTAATGCATATGGCTCTTGTACATCAATAAAGAAACGTGGCATACATATTTTACAGTGTTGCTGAAAAAAATGTAGTTACTTTTACCGACTTTCACGGTAGTTCTAAGCTGGGTAAGTAATGTAACAATTACATTTATAATATAATTTGAAGGAATCAGTAGAACATACGCTATTTTCTTAATAGAAATAAATAAGTTAAAACACTCACGAGCGGCAACATCCAGGCCCATACTGGGAATTGATCCATTGGAGGGAGATTTAAGCTTCTGTCACGTGCTTCCACTGTTCACTTTCTGTTATATATATAACTTAAATTATATTAATGACTTAAATTAGTTTGACTTTACACACACACACGCACATACACAAACACACACACACACACACACACACACACACACACACACACACACAGAAGTGGGTGAAGTCATGTCAGGCCAGGTGGAGAGATGTGAGCGGACGAACTCTAACGGTGTCAGGTCAGCCACTAGCCAATCAGAGTATAGGAAACAAGGCAGCGCTGTACACCGGGAAATCCCCGGCTGGACTCCACCCAAACCTTGGTTTTAGATTGGTGAGACTATAGTGCATATTTCAAATGGTTCGATTTTTCCACCCTATATTCGTCAGACTTTGGGATGATACCTGTGTCTTTCATTGTATACTTGAAGCAGCAGAAAGACCTTACCAATTCAATTCATAATCCTCCAGCTTGTTTCTGTAATTTTCTGACAACTTTCAGTTTGGCAAATGACTTTTTCTTGCTGAAAAATTTCCTCCCCTTTATTATCGTCACTTTCCCCTACGATCACTTCCAGCGCAGTGGAAGAAACTCAGTGTGCTCAAAGGTGGATATTGTTTCCCAATTCCCTAACCGGAGGTTAGGTTAGGTTAAAATTATTAGGTACAGATAAGCTCGGTTAGGCCAGGTTTAGTTAAACACTTAGGGAAGAACAGTCCTTTCCACCATTAACAAAATAAACAAGAGTTGTCACACCAGAACAGCTAAAAATGACAGGGAAACAGATTTAATAAGAAACATTTACTGTATTTACCAACCCAGAAATACAGTAATCTGAAAAATATAACAGACTATCAGGAAGAACTGATTTGGCATAGAGCTTTTACTGCTTAAAGTAAAGTGTATGATTAGCCCTCTCAATGGCTGTGGGTTCAGAAATTTGCGTGCTCCTGTGGTCGGCCTTGGGACCATTTTTTCAAAGTTCTAAAATGAATTTCTCTTTCTTACATATGTGAAAAGACTCGTCTGGCACACCTGGCTCCCCCCCCCCAACCCATCCTGTGATTTGCTATGATTTGTGTAAAAATTAATAAAATTAGGATGCATGTTACATCAGCATGCATACATCGGCCGAAAACATCTGGGACGAAGTGAACTGTGAACGCTAGACTGCTTGAGGTGGTAGAGTTGGGTCGTGTAAACACACCAGTGACCCTCATTCCCTTCCCATAATTGCTCGCAGTATTTTATAGCTCACCCTAACTCAATGTCACTGACACCAGTACAGTAAGGCGTTGTTCAGGACCAGCAGCTGTGAAGGCGATAATGGAATACCTTATTGTTTGTATCAGTCCTCTCTCTTTCACACATACACACAGGAACAAACAAAAGAATGAGCAGTAAATGTACACTAACTCTAAGGAGCAGAAATAACTGTGCACAGTCGGTCCAAAATATATTGGGAAGAGTGATACCGAATGAGGAAGGTGGAACTGAATGCTAACCTACAAGAACATATGGGACGAGAGAGTAATTTTTTTTCTGATTAGCAAACATTTTTGTTCCATATCGTCTCTTAAAATTGTAAAACCCATAATCTTTTGTGTAAGCATACAGCCTAAAGACCTTACCAATTAAGTGCATATTCCTCTAGTTTGTCTGCCTATTTTTCTGACTCTTTCTATCTATCTATCTATTGCCAGACGCCTCAATCCCGTTTGGGGTGGCCACAAACAAATCGCCTCCAAGTCGCCCTGTCCCCCGCCATTTCACTCCCCTGCTCCCAACTCACACACCCCTCTCTCATATACCTCTCCACCCCATCTCTCCATCTCATCCTCGGCCTCCCCCTCCCTCTTTCCCCCTCCACCTCACTCACATACACTCTCTTCGTCAGTCTTTGACCCTCCATCCTCTCCACATGGCTAAACCACATCAGTGTGTTCCTCATAACGCTTCCTATCACATCCACATCAACACCACAAAGCTCCTTTATATCCTCATTCGTCAGCCTGTCTCTCCATGTGACTCCACAGGCTCCTCTTAAATAACTCATTTCCACGGCTCTCACTCTTGACTTGTGTCCTTCCAACAATGTCCAAGCTTCACTTCCGTACGTTAGAGTTGGTATCACAATACTGTCATGTAGTAACTTTTTCACTTCCATGCTCACTTCCCTGTTTCTTATCACTGCTTTCAAAGAACCAGCAACCTTTCTTCCCTGCTGTACCCTTTCAAGCACTTCACCCTCCAAACCTCCATCCTTACTCATCACACTACCCAAGTACTTAAACGTACTCACATTTTCCAATTCCTCACCATCCAACCTTGCTGTACATTCACTGACTTCACCTCTCTCAAAGACCATCACTTTACTCTTCCCTACATTCACCTTTAGATTCCGTTTCTTACACACTCTCCCAAACTCATCCACCAAGCCTTGCAGCTCCCCTTCGTCTTCACTCAACAACACGGTATCATCTGCAAACAACAGTACAGGGAGTTTCCAAACACTATCCTCTCTCACCAGGGCCACTCCAACATCCACTACCCTACCCTGTACCTCTTTTATTACCCCATCCATGTACAGATTGAACAACCATGGAGACATGACACATCCCTGTTTCAACCCAACTTTCAAAGAGAAAAATTCACTTAGTTCACCATCCACACGCACTGCAGCCTTCGCACCATCGTACATACTCTTCACGGCATTCAACAACTTCCCATCTATTCCATATATTCTTAACACTTTCCACAATCCTTGTCTATCCACCCTGTCATATGCTTTCTCCAAATCCATGAAAGCCGCATACAACTTCTTTCCCTTCTCTAGAAACTTTTCCACTAAAGATCTGACAATGAATATCTGATCTACACAACCTCTTCCCTTCCTAAAGCCTCCCTGTTCTTCTCCAACTAATTTCTCTGTTCTTTCTCTAACTCTGTCAATAAGTATCCTACCATATACTTTTCCTATTATACTAAGAAGACAAATGCCCCTATGATTACCACACACTTCTTTTTCCCCTTTTCCTTTGTACAAGGGAATAATTATACCTGACTTCCAATCCTCCGGGACTCTACCTTCCTCCCAGGCCAATCTGCACATCTTCCACATCCATTCTACTACTATCTCTCCCCCATGCTTCAGCATTTCACCACACACTCCATCAATTCCTGGGGCTTTCCCTGATTTCCCTGATTCCCTGATTTCCCTGACTTTTTTCAGGGTGGTAAATTATGTTCTCTTGCTGAAAGAAACTTACTCAAAATTAGGGCACACGTAACATAAGCATGTAAACATCGGCGAATACATCTGGAGTGAAGAGAAAGCCTGACTGATGGGATGGTAGAGTAGGGTCATGTACACACATCAGTGACCTTCGTTCCCTTCCCGTAATTGTTCACAGTTTTTTATAATGCCCTAACTCAACATCATTGACACTGAAACAGTGAAGTGTTGTTCAAGGTCGGCAGCTATGAAGGGGTTAATGGAATACTGTATGAAAAATTCAAAATGGGCGCGGTGCATAGTGCCGCACTCGCTTGCCGAGAGAAAACGAACCCCACTCTGGTAAACAAATTTTCGCGTGCTTCTCAGTTGAGTCCATGTCCCTCTTTTCCTCACAGCCTCGCTGTATGTGAGAATATTTTCGCATCCCTTCACATTTTTGTATTGTTTCGCCATGCCTCCCAAGCACCCTGCATCATCTCCAGCATTGGGGGAGCCCACTGCAAAGAAGCAGCAGCACCGTACTCTAATTCTGGAAAGGAAACTGGAAATTATAAGACCCCACGACGAGGGGCAGGGAGTCTCGGAGATTGGGAATGCTTTAAGCCTTGCTGTTTCCACCATTGGGACTATGACGAAGAAAAAGGAGATGTACAGGAATATGGCCAACTCCTTCACTACAATTGTATACAGGTATTGCTTACTTCTTAACAGGAGGGGAAGAAGTTTAAGTGGGGGTCTGAGGGGGTCCTGGGGCACATCCCCCCATTTATATGTATACAGTAATCCTTCTAATATCCGAACGCCCAATATCCGAACATCCCCACTAACCAGACATAATCGTCCCGGGATCCAACACTCCCCAAATGGGCCAAAAACCGCAAAAAAAATCTGACTTTTTTCCCACCCGTAATTTGAAATTGCCGCATGGCACCGAACAGCTGTTACACTATGGTCCCTGCACCCCTTCCTTCCTCCCCCCTCCCCTATCAGGGTTGCCATTTGGTATTTTTCATTACCAAGTGTGGGCCAATTTGGTAATGAAAAATTCATTTGGTAATGAATCAGAATAATGCATAACCAAATGGATTTTTCACATGTATGAGGATACACAGGATGGAGATGGTGGATTGTTTGCTCTCTCTGATTAATCTGCTACCCTACATAGCGTGAAAATAATCAACATGGTGTTAATTATAAGGAGAGTGATTACATGTACTTCCACTTGTATATATAATTAGTGAAGAATAAATGCTAGCTTTACGAATTTGGTAATGAAAAGTTATATTTGACAATGAAAGTTGAAGAGATTGGTAATGTGGCCGTCACGATCTGGCAACTCTGTTACCCCGCCATCATCAACAGTCACAGCCAAACTCCGATCGAGAGCAGATGCTTATAGCAGTGCAAGCCACAGGTGCTTGTTTTTTGTGAATAAACAGTGAATAAACTGCAACACCTCGCCACTAGAACACACAGGAATTTACAGTGTTGTGCAGTGTTAAGAAATTAGAATTTAGAGTGCAGAGGATTAACTGTGGACTGCAAACTGGCGGTTCAAACCAGTCCAGGAGCAAGGGACTTGTAAGTACCCAGAATGTTTAATATTGTATAAACTCACCTCTAAAACCTCATTTTATGGTTCTTTTGCATTTATTTCAGTCTTTTATGTCCCTTATTGGTGTGATTTGGGTCTTAAATAGGTGCAATGCATGTCCAGAGGGAGTTGTATAGGTGTTTTTCTGAGTTAGGGTCCATTAGTACAAGTCCAGGAGGCTGGGACCCACTATCCGGACAGGATCACTATCCGGACATGCCTCTGGCTCTATTACATCAGATATTGGAGGGATTACTGTATTTCAAAGAGGAAAATCGTTCCGATATACGAAATTTCGAATTACGAAAGGTTTTTTTGGCACCTTTTCGTATTATTTCGCCATGCCTCCCAAGCACCCTGCATCATCTCCAGCATTGGGGGAGCCCACTGCAAAGAAGCAGCAGCACCGTACTCTAATTCTGGAAAGGAAACTGGAAGTTATAAGACCCCACGACGAGGGGCAGGGAGTCTCGGAGATTGGGAATGCTTTAAGCCTTGCTGTTTCCACCATTGGGACTATGACGAAGAAAAAGGAGATGTACAGGAATATGACCACCTCCTTCACTACAACTGTATACAGGTATTGCTTACTTCTTAAAAGGAGGGGAAGAAGTTTAAGTGGGGGTCTGAGGGGGTCCTGGGGCGCATCCCCCCATTTATATGTATACAGTAAGGTCCCGGGTTACGTCAATATCGACTTACGTCAATTCAAGGTTACGACAGTCGGTCCGTAAGAGGAAATTTTAAAATATAAGAAATTTTAAAATATAAGAAAATAAAGAAAAAATACGTAAAGTGCGGGTTTTAAAATGTTGCTGTGTACTGAGAGATGTCTCTGGAGTTTTCCTGCCTCATGCTTGACTACCAACAATCGCTCTCAGTCTCACTGCTACCACCGCCTGATACAGTGATACCATCATTTTCTTGTGTTTTTCGCCATCCTGATTCCATGATGCCTAAGAGACAGCTTCCTGGTGACCATAACGACTCCAAGAAACGCAAGACCATCACATTACGTGAAAAAGTCGATATTATTAAGCGTAATGAGAAAGGAGAAAAGGCATCAGCAATCGGGCGTGCGCTAGGGATGAGCCGTACTACCGTAGCTACAATCCTCAAAGACAAGGAACGTATCTTGACTCACGTTAAAGGTGCAACTCCCATGCAATCAACTGTGATTACCAAGCAAAGATCGGGACTGTTGATTGAGATGGAACGGATGCTAATGCTGTGGATTGAGGACAATAATCAACGGTGCATGCCTCTGAGTGAACAGTTAATCGGTGAAAAAGCACGCACACTGTACCAAGACCTTAAGAAAGAAAAAAGTGAGGAAAGTGAGACCAACGAGACATTTGTGGCATCAAAAGGTTGGTTTACTCGTTTCAGGGCTCGAGCAAACCTAACCAGCAGCAGAATTTTCGGAGAAGCAGCCAGTGCAGATGACGAAGCAGCAAAAACATTCGTTAAAGAGTTGGAGGAGTTGATTGAGAAGGAAGGCTACATTCCAGAACTTATTTTTAATGTTGATGAAACGGGACTAAACTGGAAACGAATGCCTAACAGAACCTATATTGCTAAAGAAGAAAAAACCATGCCAGGTCACAAAGCATCCAAAGAGCGCCTAACGCTACTTTTGGGGGGAAACTGTGCAGGCGATTTCAAGCTTAAACCGCTACTCGTGTACCACTCCGAAAATCCAAGAGCTCTTAAAGGGATCCTTAAAGCTTGCCTACCAGTTTATTGGAAAAGTAATTTAAAGGCTTGGGTGACTAGTGCAATTTTCATTGACTGGTTTTCAAAGTGTTTCGTGCCAGAGGTTGAACGGTATTGTGCTGTGAAGAATCTGCCATTCAAAACTCTACTCATTATTGATAATGCTCCTGGTCATCCTTCAAGCCTGACAGAGTTGCACCCTAATGGAAAAGTTGTGTTTATGCCACCAAACACAACATCAATCCTACAACCCATGGACCAAGGTGTAATAAGAGCATTCAAGGCTTACTACCTGAGAAAAACATTCAGACAGGCAATACGAGCAACAGAAAATGGTAAAGTAACACTCAAAGAATTCTGGAAAGATTTCAACATCTATAAGGCAGTTAAAAATATTGGAGAATGTTGGGCTGAAGTGACTGAAACAAATATGCACGGAGTGTGGAAAAAAGTGTGCCCTAACCTCGTAAATGACTTTAAAGGATTTGATGAAGACAGTATAAATGAAGTCAAGCGCAACTGTGTGAAAATTGGAAATGATTTAAATCTGGACATAGACGAGAGTGATGTACATGAACTTGTTGATTCACATGATCAAGAGCTGAGTAATGAAGACTTGCTATACCTAAGAAAACAAATGGAAAATGATGAAAAAAGTGATGAGGCAGAACCGCTAAGACAGTTTAAGATTAAGGAAATGGCAAATGCTTTCGACTTCCTAGAAAAAGCAATGGCTGCATTTGAAGATCAGGACCCAAATGCAGAGAGGTTTGCCAAAGTGTACAGGGGAATTGAGGATGCAGTGTCCTGTTATCGTCAAATCTATGACGAAAAGAAATATGCCGCCAAGCAGTCTTCAATTCACCAGTTTTTCAAGCGAACTGAACACCGAGCCACAACTTCAACACTAGTTGCTGCCTCATCCTCATCGTCAACCCTTGACTCCCTATCTTCAGCCCCTGACTCCCCTGCTTCAGCCCCGGACTCCCCTGCTTCAGCCCTGGACTCTCCTGCTCCGATCCCTGACCCCTGATGCAGTGCCTTCCACATCGCAACCCCAGTAACGAGTCAAGTTGATGTCAGAAGGTATGTAGTGACACATAGTATGCATCTTTTATTACAGTACCATACAGTAATCGGTCATTTTATCACTAATTTTGCTGTCCGGGTGAGAGAAAAAAAAAAAAAAACATCAAACTTGATGTTACAAATGCTTACATTATCGTGCTGGTAATGATGTTATTTCAATTTTATGGCAGTAATTTACAGTAAACTTTAATGTATGATGAAGTATGAAAAGTGCTTGAATATAGGAATAAAATGTGTGTTGGCAGTATGCACGTGTGTAAGGACGGGAGAGTGAGGGAGCGGCAGCCAGACTCAGTTGTGGGTAAGGCAGTTGTGGTGTAACTCTGCTGCCATGACGATGAGAAGTGCTGTTACCGCAGCGAGTGAGCTACTGTGACGAAGACTCTTAGCTAGTACAACTTATATTTTATTCAATAAATATCATCAGTTCAAAAGACTATGTTTCTTATACATACCTGTTATAAGATTATTACATGTACAGTATGCAATGTATGGCTGAAAAATCTGTAAGATGCTTTGCAGTAAGTATAATCATACGACGTACTGTATAAAACTCGAGTTACGTTCAAAATCGGCTTGCGTCATGTCTCAGGAACGGAACTCTGACGTAACCCGGGACCTTACTGTATTTCAAAAGGGAAAATCGTTCCGATATACGAAATTTCGAATTATGAAAGATTTTTTTGGTCCCTATCCCTTTCGTATATCAAGGACTCACTGTATACAGTAAAACCTCGATATAACGGACTTCAATAGACCGGAATTCGCTTTTATTGGACTCGAGGAGCTACTGGACTAAATTCCTATATACTGTATTGGAAAAAAATCTGATAAAGCCAGAAGCAGTCTGGACTGCCTGACCACTTCAGCTATGTTCACCACAATAAGGTAAGTGCATGACATGTTTATCAATGTACAGTACAGTATTATTATACATATTATACTATTTGATTAATGTAGTGAAATTTTAACAGAGTACAGTACCTCATTAGTAGTCGATACAGTTTAAAAACCGTTCATGGGATCCAGATTAATGTCTGATATATCAGAAAATGTCCGGATTAGCAGGGGGAAGTCCGGATGTTGCAATTACTGGAATTTCGCATTTTTCGGAATGGTTTGGGGCCCAATTAGTCCGTTATAATGAGGTCTTACTGTAATATAAAATAACACTTTTAGCCACTCTCATATGATTTCACTGTGATTTGGGTGTGTACTGCTTCGTATTATTTACGAGACAGAGGGGGGGAGGAGGGCAAGAAACCGGTTTAGACCAGCTCATCAAGGGGTACGAGAGAGAGAGAAAGAGAGAGAGAGAGAGAGAGAGAGAGAGAGAGGCAAACCGGTTTAGACCAGCTCATCGAGGGTGCATGAAAGAAAATAAATACTCCCAGCCCATCCTAACTTTTCCCCTGATGAATTAATGGCATTAATAAATGAAGTGGCCAAAAGGAAAAGTGTTATATTTGATACACTGGATAATGCCATCACTAAAACAGCCGTGAACTGTGCCTAGGGTAATGTTAAGCATGGAGGTGGAAATTTCCACCAAACCACAAGACTATTGCCATACAAAATGGGGTTACAGCCACGTTACCTCATCACAATAATTGCAATAATAAAATAAAACACATCTAACCAGTCTCCTATGATTTTGTTGCAATATTCCAGTGTTTACATTTGACTTTAGCAGAACAGTAACGACTTGAGGAAAATCATTACAAACTTTATCAAACTTCATGGATGACTTTTATTACCACTAAACTTTTATAAAGCTTAATGACATAATGTCATGAGTCATTTCATAGCATTGCTGCACAGTTTGCAACCGCAAAAATGTTCGCTAGCAAATGCGTTTAGCATTATGAATTTGCTGATTATTGCAAAAATGTCACTAAATCAATTGTATTTTATCAAAATAATTCACAACATAAAATAACACTTTCAGTCACTTGTATGATTTCAGTGCGATTTGGGTGTGTATTGCTTCGTATTATTTACGAGAGAGAGGGGGGGGGGGGGCACAAAACCGGTTCAGACCAGCTCATCAAGGGCTACAAGAGACGGGGGGGGGAAACCAGTTTAGACCAGCTCATCAAGGGTATATGAAAGAAAATAAATACTCCCAGCCCATTCTAACTTTTCCCCTGATGAATTAATGGCATTAATAAATGAAGTGGCCAAAAGGAAAAGTGTTATACAGTGGGCTCGCACAGTGCGCGTCACCGCACTGCACGATTCGCCTTGTGCACGAGTGACCAAAAATCATAACCAAAAACCCTTTAAAGGCGAGTTTATCGCACAGAACGCGAGGCAGAGGCAAGGAGTGGCTCAAAAATGCCATTTTCTACTAGTGCGCGACCACCCCTCACAGAGCGCGTCACGTGTCGTCATGTTGATGCGCAGAAATTCCCGGGCATTCTACTCCGCAGCTTGGGGTACAAGGGAGCGGGCGCGCCATAACAGTCCTGGCTCGTGCGCTGTGCGGATCCGCTCTCTACAGCTAACCTGTCATGTACAATGTGTGGTGTTTTTTGTGCTGCCTGTACTTTGCTGCAACATGGCTCCAACCCCAAGAGTAAAGAAACTTCTGACGCACATCACCAAGTTAAAGATAATTAAGATGAAGGAGGAGGGTCAAGGAAACACGACTATCGGGAGAACCCTGGGACTGGCTGAATCTACAGTGAGAACTGTGTGGAAGAACCGTGAAGCCATAAAGGCTGTAGTGAAGACGTACGGTGCCTCTGACCTAGATGGCCGTTCGCGGGTGGGAAATCGTGCTATGATATTAATGGAGCGCTATCTTGCCACCTTCATAATGCGGAAAGAAAAGGAAGGTGTTCCATTCAATGGAAGATTTATTCGGAACCAAGCCCAGCTCTTTTACAAGGCTGCAGCTCGAAGGTTAAAAGTGGAAAAACCGTTCAGGGCATCGGTTGGATGGCTGGACCATTTTCTCAAGCGCAAGGAACTCCGTTACGTGAAATTGTCTGGTGAACGTGCCTCTGCCGATGAGCTGGCCGAGAGAGACTATCCTGCAATATTTAAAACGATTATTGAAGAGGGACAGTACACCAAGGACCAGATCTACAATATCGATGAAACGTCCTTATATTACAAGGCCATGCCAAAATCAACTTACATTGCTAAAAGACAGAAACAAGCCCGTGGTCGCAAGCTCCAGAAGTGTAAGATGACGGTAATGTTCGCTGTAAACCTGTCTAGGAGCCACAAGATGAGACCAGTTGTTGTACACACAGCTTCACATCCAAGGTGCTACAAAAACCTCACGAACATGGATGCATGTGGCGTGTATTGGTATAAGTCCATAAATGGTTGGATGACCGGGAACATTATGGCAGACTGGTTAACGAGGCGGTGTGTCCCTGATGCGAGAGCCAAGTGTCGGGAACTGGGCATTCCATTTAAGATGCTCCTTGTGCTTGATAACGCACCAAGTCACCCTTCATACCTGGAAGATCTTCACAAGGATTGTCGTGTTGTGTTTCTGCCGCCCCGCACAACATCACTAATGCAGCCACTCGATCAAGAAGCCACTCGATCAAGAAGCCACTCGATCAAGAACTAATCACCACAGTGAAGCATTTCTACCATAAGGAAGTGTACGACTACCTACGCAGGAAGACTGACACACAAGAGGAGCTTCATGCCCTACAAGAAGATCACAACGAAGACCTTGATGAGGCATCTGCTCCCGTTCCATCTCCACCAGCACCTCTATCCCGACCTACCACAGATGCCATGACTGTTGAGGCATTTTGGCGTAACTTTACGGTGAAGGACGCAGTTGAATTTCTCCTTCAAGCCTGGCACCAGATTACACCTGCAACGGTGAACCATGCGTGGCGAATGCTTGTGCCTCACCTGTGCATCACCCAGGAGACGGCCATTCAACCACAGGCCTATGCTGAGGCAGCAACATTGACAGCAGCACAAGCTGTACCAGGTTTCGAGGACGTTACATTGGCGGACATACTAGAAGTGCACACTGCTACTGAGGAACAACCTCCCGAGGAAGTGTTGCAAAGGATAGACGAGGCTGACGCCGAGCCCGACGCCAGACAGAGTTAAGTTGAGCAGCCTAGTGTGATGGAAGGCAGGACTGAGCTGTGTATGTCAAACATTAGCTAGATCCTTGCTGCCGTGGATAAGCTCAAGGAAGAGGCGAAGGCACAGGAAGTGAGCAACCTAAGAACAGAGGAACTTCTGGTTGGTATCGACAAACTCTTCCGTTTCTACACAGACAGGCACAGGGAAGAAATAAACAGGAGAAGACAGACGCTCATAACAAGCTACACACAGCGGGCTCAAGTTGGAGAAATAGCGGAACCATCGACATCGTCTGCTCCTGTTCCTGTTGAGGATGAAGAGGATGCAATGTCAGAAGTGTCAGCATTCAACTTTGAAGAGTTTATGGCCGAAGTGAGTGACTTGGATGCTCCTGGGGAAGGTTATCAAGAGGAGTCTGTGGAGGGAAGTGTTGGTGTGATGGGGAGTGCGGCGCTGTAAGTGTTGCTGCGCCTCGGAACCCCTGTTATTTATGGTCATCAGGCCTGTTGTCTAATGTTGGTAAGGTGACTACCCATATTTTTGTTATTGTAGCTATAGCTTTAGTACAATGTCTGAAACATATGACCTTTATTATGTCTCTAAGGTCCAAAAAATCTCCAGGTATGAGGGGGTACCGCCCATATGTAATTATTCCCATACGATTATGTATTCCTAGTACGCGAATTCCCAGTGCGCGCGCGCGTGCACCGCCCAATCTCTCGTGTACTGTGCGAGCCCACTGTATTTGATTCACTGGATAATGCCATCACAAAAACAGCCATGAACTGTGCCTGGGATAACGTTACATTTGCAGTGAACAGTGTCAGCAGAGTTCAATGAGATAAAATGCTTTAGTGAATCCAGCCCGGGTACTGTATCCACCTGCGGATATTTAAAACCATTTATGTCATATCCATCCACAGATATTTAAAACTGATATGTTAAAAACGCAGATGTTAAGGGATGACTGTACTTACAATACCAGGACAATGGAAGAAACTCAACATACTCAAAGGCGAATTTTGATTCCCAATTTCCCAATGTGAGGTTATGATAAGTTAAATTACTGGGTACAGTTAAGCCAGATTTACTTAAACACTTAGGTTAGAAAAGTCCCTTCCACCACTACGTTAATGAATCAAACAACAGCTGTCACAGCAGAACAGCTTAAAACAACGGAGAAAGAGATTTAGCAAGAAACGTTCATTTACCAACTCAGAAATAATCAGAAAAATAAAACAGACTATCAGGAAGAACAGATTTGGTAAGGTGCTTTTACTACTTAAAGCAAAGCGTATGTTTTGCCCCCTCAATAGCCGTGAGTTCAGAAATTTGCGTGCTCCTGTGGCCGGCCTCGGGACCATTCTTTTCAGTTTTAAAATCAATTATATTTTCTTACAGATGTGAAAAGACTCATCTGGCGCACCTGGCCTCCCCCCCCCCCAACCCACCCTGTGATTTGCTATGATTCGTGAGAGAATTAATAAAATTAGGGCTCGTGTTACGTTACCACGTAAACATCAGCAAAAACATCTGACATTAAGTGAACGCCTGACTGCTTGGCATGGTAGAGTAGGATCGTGTAAACATACCAGTGACCTTCATTCCCTCCCCATAATTATTCGCCGTTTTTTTTATAGCTCGCCCTAACTCAATGTCACTGACGTCGGTACAGCGAAGCGTTGTTTGAGCCTGGCGGCTATGAAAGGGTTAATGGAATACATTATTGTTTGTATCAATGCTCTCTTTCACACATACACATAAGAACGAACAAAAGAATGAGCAGTAAATTCACACTTAACTTTAAGGAGCAGAAATAACTGCTCAGTCGGTCCGAAATGTGTTGGGAAGAGCGATATCGAACGAACAATGTGGAACTGAATGGTAACTTATGAGAACTTGTAGAATGAAAGTAATTTTTTTCTGATTAGCAAACACTTTTGTTCCATTTCGTCTCCTAAAATTGTCTATCTATCTATCTATTGCCAGATGCCTCAATCCCATTTGGGGTGGCCACAAACAAATCGCCTCCATGTCGCCCTGTCCCCCGCCATTTCACTGCCCTACTCCCAACTCACACCCTCTTCTCTCATAGACCTCTCCACCCCATCCCTCCATCTCATCCTCGGCCTCCCCTTCCCTCTTCCCCTCTCCACCTCACTCACATACACTCTCTTCGTCAGTCTTTCACCCTCCATCCTCTCCACATGGCCAAATCACCTCAGTGTGTTCCTCATAATGCTTCCTATCACATCCACATTCACACCACAATGCTCCTTTATATCCTCATTTGTCAGCCTGTCTCTCCATGTGACTCCACAGGCCCCTCTTAAATAACTCATTTCCACTGCTCTCACTCTTGACTTGTTTTCTTACAACAATGTCTAAGCTTCACTTCCATAAGTTAGAGTTGGTATCACAATACTGTCATGTAGTAACTTTTTCACTTCCATGCTCACTTCCCTGTTTCTTATTACTGTTTACAGAGAACCAGCAACCTTTCTTCCCTGCTGTACCCTATCAAGCACTTCACCCTCCAAACCTCCATCCTTACTCATCACACTACCCAAGTACTTAAACGTACTCACATTTTCCAATTCCTCACCATCCAACCTTGCTGTACATTCACTGACTTCACCTCTCTCAAAGACCATCACTTTACTCTTCCCTACATTCACCTTTAGATTCCGTTTCTTACACACTCTCCCAAACTCATCCACCAAGCCTTGCAGCTCCCCTTCGTCTTCACTCAACAACACAGTATCATCTGCAAACAAGAGTACAGGGAGTTTCCAAACACTATCCTCTCTCACCAGGGCCACTCCAACATCCACTACCCTACCTTGTACCTCTTTTATTACCCCATCCATGTACAGATTGAACAACTGTGGAGACATGACACATCCCTGTTTCAACTAAACCTTCCGAGAGAAAAATTCGCTCAGTTCACCATCCACGTGCACTGCAGCCTTAGCACCATCATACATACTCTTCACAGCGTTCAACAACTTCCCATCTACTCCATATATTCTTAATACTTTCCACAATCCTTGTCTATCCACCCTGTCATATGCTTTCTCTAAAATTGTGAAACTCATAAATTTTCGTCACAGCATACAGCCTAAAGACCTTACCAATTCATATTCCTCTAGTTTGTTTTCTGTATTTTTCTGACTGTTCTGGGGGTGGTAACTTATCTTTCCTTGCTGAAAATTTCCTCCCTTATTATCATCGCATTCCTTAAGCCGTATATACAGTAATCCCGCATTTTTTGCGGATTTTTTGTCTACGGTTTTGCCCTCTCACGGATTTTCTTAGCATTAATAAGTTCAACTAAAATATCCTTGAATATACAGAAAACAAAAAATTTGAAATTCCCGCAACTTCCAATTGTAGCGCGGTAAACTCACGCCACCCTCTGTCCCTTTCCCGCGGCCCCTCTGCCAGTGTTACCATATCTAGCATAATTTTATTCTTTTAGCATAATTTTGATAAAATTTTCGAGTCTGGAATATTTTTTAGCATATTAGAAGTTTTAGCATCATTCTAGCATAATTTAGAATGGAATGGAATATTTTTGGAATAATTTTATAAAAGCTACAAATCAGAGAGAGAGAGAGAGAGAGAGAGAAAGAGAGAGAGAGAGAGAGACGAATAAGGTAAGAAGATGTAAGGTTTGAATAGTTGGTTACTTTCAGTTTGGGCTTGGTTGGGTTGGATTAGGTTAGGTTAGGTTGGATTAGGTTAGGTTAGGTTAGGTTTTAGGTTAGGTTTGGTTTGGTTCGGTTAGGATAAGTTTGAGCTTTGTATTTTACCCATGAAACCTAGGTTTTTCCGATGGATTTTGGTATGATTCATTCGATTTTCAGCTTCATTTCAGTCGCAAATGACCATTTTCTGTGTTTCCCCCCCTCCCTATAACCCCCGATTCCCCAAAGATCCCCCATTGTTGCAGGGGGATGGGGGGGTCATATCTCAAAACCTGGTTATTTCCGACGGAAATGATGCTCAAAATTGGATGAATCACATCAAAATCCATCAGAAAAACGTAAGTTTCGTGGGAAAAAGCAGTATGGGCAGAAAACCGATATTTACCCTCTTACTGTATGTAGGTTCATTTTAATATTTTCATAGTAAACAGTACATAATTAATATGTAGCATGAATATGTATAGAATTTTATCATTTAGCTTCAAGTTAGCATAATTCATTTTTTACTTGGAACAAATTTGCTCAATCTAGCATAATTTTTTCACTGCCCTAGCATAATTTCGTTGTTTGGGTATGGCAACACTGCTCTCTGCCCCGCATTCCTCAGTCTACGTCTGACTGCCTCACGTGTATGGTGTTCTTGTAACCGCACTATGATACAAGCCTCTTGCCTCCCACTTGCTTTCCACATGGCCCCAGGACGTAAGCCAGCCTCACCAAAGGCTAATAATACAATTAGTAAGAACTCCAAAGTGACAAAACGATCAAGAAAAGTTATGACCTTAGCAGAGAAAATTGTGTTACTGGACAAGCTAAGAAGCGACCGTGCGAGTGTTTGCTATCACCAGTTAATGCATCTTTTCATTTTGTACTGTTTTGTGAATAAATGTGTATATAATTGTGTATTACAGTACGGTGTTTACGTTTTTCCTTCATAATGGAGTATGTGCTTTCAATCTTGTAAGAAGGTATTTCGGGATGAGTATGGAGGTTTCGGGACAATTCGCAGTCACAACAAACACAAGATAATTCGCCTTCATTAATGAAGATAGCTATGGGTGACGCTAGAATATAATTCAAAGGCGACTATAGCGAGGAAGAAACAAGTTAATTATTGACTAAAGGTGCAACTAATAAATAATATCCTGAACCTACGCTACTGAGCATAGACTTTGCTGGATCCCCCTGAAATATAGTTATTAAAGTATTGAATAATTAATAATAAGTATATTTATAAAAGTATTGATTAGTATATTTATAAAATAGCGGGGAATCGTCCAGGGTGCGAATTGTTCTGAAGGGGAATCGTCCATGTTTTGACAGGGAATTGTCTGACGGCGAATTGTCTCGCAATCAGTATGGACATGGACTGTGTGATGGGCAGCATGGTGGACACAAGTGCAAGATTCAATTGTTAATAGAGTATTCGCGAATTTAAATTTTCGCGGGGGTTACAAGAACGTAACTACTGCGAAATATGCGGAATTACTGTACAATTGTTTCTGGTATAATGGAAGAAACTTACTCAACGTACTCAAAGGTGGATTGCATTTCCCAATTTCTCAGCTTTAGCCCAGGTTAGGTTAGGTTAAATTATTAGGTAGTTATGCTAGGTTAGGTTATCAGGTGCATCACCAAACTCCACCCCACCACTCTCGTGATGAGTTGTGAGCACGTGTGAGTGGGGGGTAGACTCATGCTCGTTTACCGGTGGCTCGCTTCCCAGCAACCAGATGCTTGCTAATTAAACTGGAGCTATCATACAGATAATTTCATGTATTAAACTGCCGCTGAACCATTTGGTCACAGCCCGGATATACTGAAACCTGGATAATTGAGCTTTCACTGTACTGTACTGTAACAATACGATAGCCCCACAGAGACAGTTGTTTGCCTGTGGTTAACTGGTCTGCTCAGGCAGCCAGACCAAGGCTGAAAAACAACTTTTCAAACTCATGCCCTACCAAAGTCTTACATCCTCATGATAATGTGGAGTCAATCATGTTTTCATGCAAACCTTATGTGGCATTAACACTCAGACCTATGTTTCTTAATAAGACCTTTATGGCACCAGTCACCTCACTAGAGCCACTCTACCATCTACTTCCCATACACTTTTACCCTTCTTTTCTATTTCAACACCCTGGTACAGTACTTAAAACACATCCATAAATTCACATCTCTCCTCTCACCAGCACATCACAGTCACTTCCTCTCCTCTCACCAGCACATCACAGTCACTTCCTCTCCTCTCACCAGCACACCATAGTCATTTCCTCTCAATACCCACCACATTATGCCTATCTAAATTTACCTTCAAACTCCATAGTTCTTAAAATAACTCACCCTTCCATTCCTTGCCAAACAGCATGGTGGCATACCTGAGTAAGGTAGTTGAAGAGAACTGGAAGAAGCTCAGCGTGGTATTTGCTGATGTCTGGTTGCAGATGTTCAGCAAACTGGCCAAGAGCAAACAATGCACTATTTCTAATAAGCTGGAAAAAAAAAAAAAAAGTATCATTAGAACTCTTAACCTTCTTGGAACTTATATGTTATTTACCCATATGAACTATTTCTCATGCTGGAGGTTCTCTCACATATCAAATGCATTACAAAGTCTACCATTTTAAACCTGCATAACATGAAGTGCACTCATATGTGCATGACTTCTGTCATACTACCTTCACAACAACTGTTACTATTGTATTCCAAAACATTTTTAAAAATATTTTTACAATAATAAGGTTAAAAGCACGTATGCATTGTACAGTTGTTCCCCAGCTTATGAACTTCTGGCCAAGAGTTGGATTACAACTCAAAAACTCCTTAGGTCAAAATTCACTATAGTCGCGGCGCATGACTGAGGTTGTCAATATCGTACCCTGGCAACCTACCATTCAAAAGTGCATCCGATTTCGTATCGTATTATACAAGAATCATATTATTATGCACAAATATATTACCGTATTACGTAGCATGTTAGACGCTGCAGTGTGAAAGACGCACCCTAATTCTGGAAGGGAAGCTCTGAGAAAAAAAGTATGACGACTAAGACTACAGAAGGGTTGCTTGATATAAGTATTTTTCACTAAAATACACACTCACCTTTCAGAACCTCTGTTCAGTACTGTATATCTGTCTTTGGTTTCTTTATTTTTATGTAAAAGAAGGGTACAAGACATGAAAACAAACAACCCCTTCCTTAAGTAATGTTACTTCATTCCCTGACACTATCTTAACACATTAGTCTCTCTCTTCAGTACTGTACATATATGTTTGGTGTCTTTATTTTTATGTAAAAGAAGGGTACAAGACAAGAAAACAAACAAACAACCCCTTCCTCATAAAATGTTATCCATACCACGACGCCATCTTAACACTACCGGTTTGTTTATGAAATATGAAGTGTCGATTCCTTTAGTAAAGTAATTTGAGACGTGAGGTTCATCTCTATTAAAGTACACTACATATGTATCAGTATATAGAGATGAGTATTATTTTTCGTGAAGTGAACTTAAAAAACAAAACTCAATAAAACCAGTTCTTTCATTCACTTAAGAAAATAAAAAGGCCATTAAGTGAAGGAATACACTATATCTCCAAAACAAATGCCTGCGTGTGTGAACTTTAGAATCAAACAACACAACCATGTTTTCAAAAATCAATTACAAGGAATGTTTACACCTTTTTATGTATCCTAAAAGTACCAGAAGCCATCCTACCATGGGGTGATCGAATTTCCATATCGCTAGGAACTAAACTGCTAAATTGCTAAACCGCTAATAATGCTGTAATTTCGGGAAGCATTATTTAATGTTGCAACTTTTTCCCATTTTTCACTAACAGTAATATAAGACTGCTTCCTTCTATGATGCTCTTGTATCAAATGAAACAAAATATCAGTAAGAGATGCCAGCCTAACAAGAATTTTTGAATTTCCATAGACAGACGTCTGTTACAATGACTCAACAAAAGTCATGCTAGCCAACATCTCCAATATGATTCCCTTGCTAGTTAGTGATTGGATAGCAAGTGATCATTATTGCCCTTCTGAAGGTTAGCAAGGGGTTCAGAAGTGATCATGTTCTGAGAGTTGAGGGAATGCTAGGTGCTAAATTGCTAAACTGCTAATAAGCTGTAATTTCAGACAGTACTGTTTAATGTTGCAGTTGTTTTTCCCGTTTTTCAGTAACGGTAATATAAAACTGTTTCCTTCTATTATATTCTTGTCTCTAATGAAACACAATATCAGTAAGAGAAGCCAGCCAAACAAGGGTTATTGAATTTCCATATGAGACAGACGTCTGATACAATAACTCAACAAAAGTCAAGCTAGCCAACATCTCCAATAAGATTCCCTTGCTAGTCAGTGATTGGATAGCAAGTGAAGTGATCATTATTGCCTTTCTGAAGGTTAGCAAGGGGTTCAGAAGTGATCATGTTCCGAGAGTTGAGGGAATGCTAGGTGCTAAACTGCTAAAAAGCTGTAATTTCAGACAGTACTGTTTAATGTTGCAGTTGTTTTTCCTGTTTTTCAGTAACGGTAATATAAAACTGTTTCCTTCTGTTATATTCTTGTCTCTAATGAAGCAAAATATCAGCAAGAGAAGCCAGCCAAACAAGAGTTATTGAATTTCCATATGAGACGTCTGTTACAGTGACTAAAATGTCATGCTAGCCATCATCTCCAGTATGATTCTCTTACAAGCTACTGAATGGATGGCAAGCAAAAGTGATCATGACTACATTTCAGAAGGTTAGCAGGGAGTTCACCAGTAATCATGTTAGCCTGCTAAAGCACTGTGTATGCTAGATGCTAATTTGCTATACCGCTAAACCCCCGGACCGTCACATGGCCAGTTGTAAACAAACCCTAAATTTTTTCTTAAGCCTGGGTGTTTCTAATAACAAAATCTGAGTATATACACAAGTGAATGTAACTTTTTACAATAAATCAAAGGTGTTTATACTCTAAAAAAAATACTTGACTGCCAAACAGTGAGGTGATCCTCTGTATAGGTGATTCTGCTAAATGGAGCCACGGTAGTCTCGCCTCCAAGGACCCATGGGAATATTTGAAGATGATTTTGAGACAAAAAAGTGCGTCTTCCACTCCACGAAGTACGGTAATTGTGTGTTCTCTGGAAGAGGGGAAAGTGCCTCGAGAATGGAAGAGGACAAATGTGGTACCAATTTATAAGGGAGGAAACAGAGAAGAACCCCTGAATTATAGACCAATGTCCCTAACCAGCATGGGCGCAAAATTGTGTGAGAGAATTCTGAAAGATAGATGGATAAAATATCTGGAAGAGATGAATATTATGGCTGATAGTCAGTTTGGATTTAGAAGTGGAAGGTCATGTGTTCCCAACTTGTTGCGTTTTTACTCGAGCGATTGACGTGCTACAGCAGAGAGATGGTTGGGTGGATTGTGTGTTTTAGATTTGGAGAAGGCCTTTGACAAGGTACCTCATAAGAGACTAATGTGGAAACTAGAGCATATAGGAGGACTGAAGGAGAACCTCCTGGAATGGATGAGAGACTTTTAGTGCGACAGACAAATGAGGACAGTAATAAAGGATAGGATGTCTGGATGGAGGGAAGTAACAAGTGGAGTCCCACAGGGCTCGATGTTGGTGCCAGTAATGTTCCTGATTTATGTAAATGATATGGTAGAAGGAATGAACAGTTATGCAAGTCTATTTGTTGATGATGCAAAGATCTTGAGGAAGGTAGAGGTTGAGGAGGATTGTAAAATGCTGAAGGAGGATCTGGATAGGATAAACAAATGGAGCCGGATGTGGGAAATGAAATTTAAAGCAAAGAAATGTAAAATATTGGAAATGTGTAAAAGTACCAAGAGGCCATCACTGAATTATTTGATGGGTAATGAACCAATTACAAAAGCGAGAGAAGAGAAAGATTTGGGAGTGCTGGTCCAGGACAGTTTGTCACTTGAAAACACATCAACAAGGCAGTTAGAGAGACATATAAACTCCTGACTAATATAAGTGTAGCTTTTCATTATATGGATGAGGAGATGATGAAAAAATTGATAGAGGCCATGATTTGCCCCAGGTTAGAATATGTAGCTGTAGTGTGGTCCCCACACAAAATGAAAGATGTAAACAAGATTGAAAGAATACAAAGAACAGCAACCAAGATGGTACCCAGTCTGGCAGATGTCGTAAAGAGAGAGGTTGGAAAAGCTGGATTTGCCTTCCCTAGAAGGCAGGAGAAAGAGAGGAGACATGATTGCAGTGTTCAGAACCATGGTGGGAGTAGATAAAATTGACAAAGAAGATCTGTTTTTATGGGATAAAAGAGTAACAAGAGGACAAGGAATGAAACTGAGGAAGCCAAGCTGCTTGAAGGATATCAAGAAATATAGTTTTCCCTATAGATGTATAGACCTGTGGAATAGCTTGGACAAAGAGATCATCCAGTCAAAAAACTTAAACAAGTTTAAAGCTAAATTTGACTTACTGAGAAACAGAGACGGGACCCCATGAGCATAGCTCATTTCCTGTATATCACAATTAGGTAAATACAATTAGGTAAATACACACACACACACACACACACACACACACACACACACACACACACACACACACACAACCCCGTTATGTTACGACGCTTTATGCGCTCCGCACTAACTCACAGAGTGTCTCTGTAGATCCCTAGATACCAGTGATGGAAACATTTTGAATTGACTGTGGAAGTAACTGAGAAAAAACTGACATTTTGATATAATATTTATAATTAAACTTAACTAAAAGAACAAGAAATTTGATGAGAAATATCGTATCCACAGGAGCAGAAACTGATAATCAAGAATGGTTAATTGTGAAATTTTGAATTCTCAGACAAACTACACCAATAGCAATGCTAGCTCACAAAGTCGGTTGGGAGAAATACAAGAAAAAAGGGTCGTGTGGTTCACGATTGAGAGTAGAAGAACTGGGGTAAACATTGCTAATCCAGTCCCTCCAGTCTTTCTAGGGGTTACTATTCAGGTCATAACCCCAAGGCTGCTGAGAGCTCTGAGCTGCGTCATGCCCTGGTGTGGCTATTTTCCGTTAACATTCATTAAGAGCCTTCTGGGAGGTTTGTAGCAGTCTGTCGACTGGTCCTTCTCAGATGCTTGCAGCAGCCAAGGGGTTAAGCAGAAAAATAAGTGTAAACTTGTGCAGCCTGAACTAATTTTACATTTATTCTCATTTATTTCTTCATCTGGTTATTAAGGGCTTTCGTCACTACAATACTTTCGTGGATCAATTAACCACACTTAAGAAAGTCTGACTTCACTGGAAAAGACTCATGTTAACGCTTGACACCACCACCAACACTTCCATTTTTTTAGAAGCCACAGTTAGGGGTTAAATGTAAATAAAATGAGAAAAGAATTACACAAAATACATGGATCACCACCAATACAAACAATGAACACGTAAACAATCCAAGTGATCACAAAGTACACTCAACACTATCTGTGACTGCCCAGTAAACTAATCTGATGGGAACGGGAATTTCAAGTGCTGCCTCTAAATTTTTTCCACATTAGATGAGGTGCCGGACCAACCAATGCTGGAAAACCGGTGTTGCACCTGTGTATAATTTTATACCCCATGCTTGAAGTAAATCTAATCATTAACATAAAGCTCTAAGAACCTGCAAATAATGAATCCTGTGATACATGAATTCATGGTGTATGGATGCCCAATACACAGTGACCATACACACATAAAGGAACCCATTTAGTGCTTTAAACCTCTTTCCTGTCACTGCCTTACATATACAGTACTGTACTTTATCTCTTACAATATAGTAAGCATATCCGTAGTACTGTACTTTACGTCTATACTGGATTACACAAAGGTGTATTAACCCATTAACTGTGATGAGCAGCCACAGCTGTTCTGAGGTGCACTGCTATATAGAGCTGCAGCATTAGGTTGAAAATTTAATATTCTACATGCTGTTGATGTGTACTGTATGTATATATATCTATATCTATATCCATATCTATATCTATATCTATCTACCTATTTATCTATCTAACTATCTATCTAAGAAATCATAGTACAGTATATCACAATGTCTGTTCTTGAAATGCCATTCATTAATATGAAATCATGTTTCCCTTGTTTTTCAGGACCAGTTGGATGCATTTTGGCATGGAATCACTTAGATCTCTAAAGTAATCTAAGGACATTTCTTTGCACCAAACATTTGTCAGTTCAGTTTTGAGGTTGTCAAGATAGGGTGTCTACTTCTCTGCCATTATTTTCTTCTTTCCCCAGCAGTTTTTTATCGGATTTAGATCCGGACTATTGTCAGGCCAGTCAAGGACCGCAATCCGATTATCCTGAAGCCATTTTGTTACAGCCATACGACGTTGAGTACACCGCTTCCCGTCCGATCAGCAAAGTTAAGCAACGTTGGGTCTGGTTAGAACTTGGATGGGTGACCACCTGGGAACACCAGATGCTGTTGGCATCCCTATGTGTCAAGTGGGGTTGGTGGAGGATTAGTGTGCCTCCCTGTAAAACAATTAACTCTAAGCCCTTGGCCACCCCGTTTGGAATACATGGCGTCTGGCAATGAATGAATGAAAAAATTTTGTTACCTTTCTTGATTTGTGACATGGAGCTGAATCATGAATGAAAAAGTCGCACCCATGAATAGCAAAAAGGTCAACAAATGATCTTTCAGAATTTGAATGTACCAGCCACCATTCATCATCAAGTTCTTAGGAAGAAAGGAGAGGCCTCCCCTTCCCACTTCACCTGAGAAATACCCCCATACCATTACTGATTGTGGGTGGTTAACAGTCGGCACCGTGTAAGCAGGGTCATATCGACTATGGGAGGCAGGGCAACGAACCTTGGCAAAACGCACCTGCAACACTTGAAATGTGCTTTCAACGGAAAACATAACTCTTCTCCACTTATCCGATGTCCAGTGTGCATACTTCTTGGCAAACTGAATGTGCTGCTTCTTCATGCGGTCAGTGAGAAGCGGTTCCTTGGCTGTGGTGTGGCTTGGCAAACCCAGCTTCTTCTGCAAGCGGTGTTGGATAGTTGGATAGTCTTGTAAAAGCTGGGGATTTATTCTCCTCAATTCTGCTGCTGTCAGTTGAGGATTCTTGATTACTTCCCCCCTTCAGAAGCATATCTGTACCTCTGGAAGTCGTCCTCTTCTTTCCACCACCATGCTTGTGCTCTGGTACGACATCAGGTGACTGCAGCAAGAATCTTCCTGACGGTTGACTTTGCGCGTCCAGTACGTTCACAAATCGTGTTGATAGGGACATTATCCTGCCTCCATGCAATGATACAGACCCTCTCATCCCTTGAGCTGTACTTTCCAGGCATGACAACTCGACTCTAGGAAAATAACAGGGCAAACAGTAATGCATATGAAAAAAGAGGGGGGTACAAGCTTGGAGTGACGGGAACATATATCCCCAATCTCACTTCTGGGCAGCACTGACATGCTGAGTGTTTCATCACCTCCCTCCAACATCAGAGGAGTTGCCAGTTAATTCTTGCCCCCAAAATTCACTACCTTTCGGCTAAAACTGGCAGAAAATGGAGGTAAGGACGTAGGATTTTGTAAAACGTTCAATAAGTATTGTTTGTTGGGGAGCTGGGTGGTAGAATGAATGTCTCAGTGCCTGTCTATCTATAATTTTATTTATCTAGTTCTCTATATGATATTCACCTCGGCATTTACAGTGCAGAATTATGTTCTGCTATTTGATAATGGGGCTGCAACTGGGAGACAGCAGTGCTACAAAGGCAAAACAATGGATGTTTAAATGTTTTCACTAAATTCGGTATGTTTTGAGGTGAATGGCTGTTTTTAGTAAACTGTGAATAGTTAAGTATGTTTTGTTAATTTTTGCTGTTGTGAGGCAAGCGACACTGTCAGTGAGGGAGTGTTACTGAGAAGAGGGTAGAGACAGCTGTACGCCTCCCAGCAACCTCGCCATATTCAATTTCAGTTGTAAAACAATTTAATTTTCTTTTTGTTTAGTGTGCATATACAAGTGCTATATTTATTATTACAGTAAAAGTCCTAAGATTCGGCAGCTGATTATTCGGTAGATCTGACATTTCGGCAGTTTTGAGAAACAGTCCCATTTACAAAAATCTCTGATTGTTCGGCAGATGTCTGGAATCATCTCGGCCATCCAGGAAGTGTTATCTGTGACTTGTAGGCCTAATGTTTCACTACACTTCTATAAGTTCACAAGTTTCTATATTTTTCAGATACAGGTATAGTACTGTACTGATTACAATATTGCACAGTATCATACAGTACAGTAACCAGCTCCCCAAATTAGCGAGGGTTACGTTCCAAGCCCCCTCGCTAATTCTTGAAATTCGCTCATTCTTGACGCCTTCCTGAAAATGACATTTATCAGTAATTGCGTGGCCCATGAACCAATGATACAGTAATGCATTACCCATAAATAAATGTTGCCTTTTAAATAAGTTTCCCCATTGTTTTTAGCTGTATGGCTGTGACAGCTCTTGTATTTTGATTCCTCTGCATAATGGTGGAAAGGACTGTGGTAAGTGTTTAATTAAACCTAACCTAACCAAGTTAACTGTACCTAATAATTTAACCAATCCTAACCTAACCTAAAGTCGGAAAAATACATAAAATAAACTGGAGGAATATGAATTGGTAAGGTCTTTCTGATGAAAGTTAAACGTAATTTAACGTACATTCTTTTGTTCGTTTTTGTGTTTATGTGAGAGAGAGAGAGAGAGTATTGATGGAAACAGTAATATATTCTATTAACCCCTTAATAACCCCCGGCATTGAACAACCTTTTACTATACCGATGTCAGTGATGTCAAGTTAGTGAGAGCTAAAAAAAAAAAAAAAAAAAAAAAAAAAAAACAATTATGGGGAGGGAACGAAGGTCACTGGTATGTTTACACAACTCTACACTATGATTGCAAGCAGTCAGGCAGTCGCTTTATCTCAGATGTTTTCACCCATCTGGTAAATGCACGATAACTTTATCAATTCTTCCATGACTCATATCGAACCATAGCATGGGTTTAGGAGGCTAAATAACACATTGCTAGGAGTGCCAGACAATTATCTTCACATCTTTAAGAAAAATAAATTGGTTTCAGAAGAATGAAAGAAACTTACTCTATGTACTCAGAGAGAGATTAAATTTCTTCCATTTTCTTAAAGATGTGAAGATAATCGTCTAGCGCACCTAGCAGTGTGTTATTTAGATTCCTAAACCCATGCTACGATTTGCTATGATTCACGGGAGAATTGATAGAGTTACGGTGCATTTACCAAATGCGCGAAAACATCTGAGATAAAGCGACCATCTGACTGCTTGGAATCGTAGTAGAGTCGTGTACACATACCAGTGCCCTTCGTTCCCTTCCCATAATTGTTCAGTTTTTTTTTTTATAGCTCACACTAACTTGACATCACTGACATTGGTACTGTAAAGGGTTGTTCAGTGCCGGAGGTTATTTAGGGGTTAATGGACTACATTACTGTTTGCATCAATACTCTCCCTATCACACGTAAACAAAAACACGAACAAAAGAACGAGCTCTAAATGTCCGTTTAACTTTCATCAAAAAGATATTACCAATTCATATTCCTCCACTTTATTTTATGTAATTTTTGGACTGTTTTATTTTCTGTTTGGAAAAAGTACTGTATACAGTACTCACTCCAAACATATTTGTAATAATATAAGTAGTGATGACAGTGTTCACCAATACAAGTGATGAACTGAGCTGGCAGGTAATATTCGGTATCATTTCGGCCAACCAGGAAGTGTTATCTGACTTGTAGGCCTACTGTGTCAATACACTTGTATATGTTCACTAATTTATATATATATTTTCAGATGCAGGTATAGTGCTGTATTGATTACAGTGTTGTACAGTATACAGTACTCTCTCTAAACACAGTTGTAATACCATTAGTGGTGATGACAGTGTTCACCAATGTATTTAAGGTACTGAGTGGGTAGGTTTCTTTATTATTCGGCAAATCCAAAGGCCTTCTCTAAGTACACACAATCCACCCAACCATCTCTCTCCTGTACCACATCAATCGCTCTTGAGTAAAAGCTCAACAAGTTAGAAACACATGACCTTCCACTTCTGAATCCAAACTGACATTCAGCCAAAATATTCATCTCTTCCAGATATTTTATCTATCTGTCTTTCAGGATTCTCTCACTCAATTTTGCGACCATGCTGGTTAGAGACACTGGTCTATAATTCAGGGGTTCTTCCCTGTTTCCTCCCTTGTAAATTGGTACCACATTTGCCCTCTTCCATTCTTTTGGCATTTTCCCCTCTTCCAGTGAGCATACGATTAAGCTGTGAATTTTATCCGCCAGTTGTTCTCTGCATTCCTTCAGTACCCAATTAGAAATTCCATCAGGTCCTCGGGCTTTCCTTACATCTTGAGTTTCCAGTAATTTATACACTTCCTGTACCTCCACTTTTATATCTTTCATCACTGGAACATTTCTAATCACTCCCTCCCCTTCCACAAGCTCCTTTTCTTTAATGAAAACTGACTGGAAACGTTTGTTCATTATTTCTGCTTGCATTGCCGCATCCTTAACCCCTACACCGCGGGCTTGTTTACCAATGACTTGCGTGTGCCGCAGGGTTATTTGGGCTCCGACAGACTCTCAAAAAATATTTGCCAAAAATCAGTTATTAGTCCTAGAATAATAAAATTACATATGCTTATGGCACATACCTTCAGCTTTCTCCTGGAATGATTGTTGAGCCTTCGTCGGTTACCGTAGGACTTGTGGAGACCTCTGAAGTAGGGTAACGAAGTCTCCACTTTACACTTCCCGACAACCCGTAATATGATTACCACAGCCAGATACAAACACTATAAACACAATTCTACAATTTTCAAGTAGTTTGGGATCCATACTCAAAAAAAAAAACACTGTGAAAGCAATGGAAATTACGAGCGCGTCTGATCGTCGCACTGGCACTAGTTCGCTCTTGGTAGTCTGTCATTTATTATTCATAAAACCCCTCACACTTCATATTTCTATTACTATATAACACTTATATATATCTACAGTCTTTATCCATAAGTTTCCTTCAGTAGTATTAGTTTATTGTCACTGTAGGGATTCAATTTCTTTCAGTAAAATACGTAGCATTCACTTTCTCGTCCTGTATACTGGCATTGACAGTGAATGTCACTTTCATCTTCACTCTCATAACTCATAGCATTCAGACATGCTAGAGTGAAACTTTCACTTTCATTACTCCTAGGGTATATACTCGTATTCTTATAATACTACTCATTTACATTTCTATTTACGTTCTCTATTTTATTTACGTTATTTACATTTCTATTTTATTTACACTGTGTTGTGCACTGTCACTTGAAATAACTTATAAAACTATTTTCCATTGTTCACATATATTTACATTCATTACTTTCACTTGCTGTTTACACATTATTTACACATTATTTACAATTCCACTTGCACTGTTTTACTCAATAGAAAGATCGTAGTCACTCTTTTATCAATTGTCAGCCCTTTACCTCTTTCCACACGAGGTTTAGTAGGGGGTAAAGGTCACAGGGCCATTTGCATGGGGGTGAAAAAAGGCCTTGAAGTCAGCAAGAAGAAACATACGTACTCTCGCTTCGGATGATGAGAGTGAACTGATAACGGAGGACAAGCATGGAGGCCTGCTAGGGGTTATTCAGAGTTACCAATATTACTTCTTGAAACAGCTAAGTCTAGCACTGATATGATTGGCAGGAAATCTAGACAATACATTATAAATTTGGTAGTTCCAGGTGAATGTAAATATCACTTAGGCTTCTCCCTTCCCTCCTTACATGTATATTTATTACGAAAATAGATTAGAGGCCTACTTAGGAGATATATATTCAGAGCTACCAATGTTATATCTTGAAACAGCTTTGTCTAGCACTGATATGATTGGCAGGAAATCTAGACAATACATTATAAATTAGGTAGTTCCAGGTGAATGTAAATATCACTTAGGCTTCTCCCTTCCCTCCTTACATGTATATTTATTACGAAAATAGATTATACGGCATATTTCAAGGGGAAAAAAACAGCGAAAATTAGCGAACGAGTGCACGTGAGGTGTTGTCAGGTGATAATTAGCCAATTCCAGGTGTATGGCACTCTCACTTACCTTATTTCTTTCTTGTATATATTATTTGGTATAAGAATAGGACATAGCGCTTATTTCAATGGATGAAATCAGTGAAAAATTCCAGGGAAGATTTACTTAGCGTAGCACGGCCGGGCAGGCGAGAGGATAGGGTAATGGAGGGGGGGTAGGGAGGGGAGTCAAGAACGGGGAGAAATGGCTAAATTGTCAACAATGGATGGGAGTACAGATGAGATTAGGAGTGCTGACTAGTGTTGGACATTGGCAGTACTGATAGATGATACAAGCCCCCACTTGGAAGCCCGGGTGAATTCAAAATAACACAGAATCACAAAAGCGACGCCCCGCAGTATGATCCCTTGCTTCCAAGCGTCACGAAAGTGACGCCCCACGGTTAAGGGGTTAAAGACCTCTCCTTCTACTTTCAGTTTGGTGATTCCTTCCTTTTGTTTCAGTTTGCCATTAACAAATCTATAAAACAGTTTGGGTTCATCCTTGCATTTGTCAATTATACCTTTTTCAAAATTCCTTAAGCAACGTTGGGTCTGGTTAGTACTTGGATGGGTGACCGCCTGGGAACACTAGATGCTGTTGGCATAACGTTCTCCATACGTGTCAAGTGGGGCTGGTGGAGGATTAGTGCCCCTCCCTGTAAAACAATTAACTCTAAGCCGTTGGCCACCCCGTTTGGGATACATGGCGTCTGGCAATGAATGAATGAATGAAAATTCCTTTCTTCTTCTCTACGTATTCTTGTGTATTCATTTCTTGTTCTTTTATATTCTTCCTTTGTTCTGTCGTTACCTCTCTTTCTCCAATTGTTCCACGCCTTATCTCTCTCTTTTTTTTGTTATCATATACCTTCTATTAAACCACTCCTTTTTCCTGTTTTCTTTCCCTCTTACTCTTGGTACAACTTTTTCAACTCCCAAATTATAGAGGTCTAGAAAGATATCCCACTTCCTCTGTATCTCTCTTGTTTCTCTGAATTTTCTCCAATCCGCATTTTCAAAAAAGTTTCTCAATCCTGTAAAATTTGCTTTCCCAAAGTTGTAGCTTCCCTGTCTATGAAGCTCATCTCTTAGCTCGACGTTTCCTATTAACATCTGGAACTCAATGACCACGTGATCACTTTTTCCCAAAGGACAGAGATATTCCAATGATTCTATTACATCGGGTTCTTTGGTGAACAGTAAATCTAACCTTGCTGGTGTGTCCTCACCTCGAAACCGTGTCTCTTCTTTGACCCATTGCGTCATCACATTATTCATTTTTATATTTAATAACATAGTGCCCCACGAATCCTCGCCGCCTCCCGAGTACCATTCCTCCCAGTTCACCTCTTTACAATTAAAGTCACCCACCAAAATTATATTATTGCTTTTCTCAATTATTTTTGCAAATAGCTAGCCATATCTGACAACATCTCATGGTATTCGTCATCCTTCCATGCTCTCGTCTTTGGGGGAACATACACTACCGCCATATCTCTCTTAACATTCTCTCCAGTTTCTAATTTCATATATATCACTTCAGCCCTGCCTTCTCCCATTTCCACAGTATCTACATTTATGTTGTTCTTCACTGCTATCATCACTCCTCCTCCCTTTTTTTCTTTTCTGTCTTTTCTCCACAGTTTGTATTTACCATCTCCCAAATGAACATCAATTTCTTCTCTTAATTTGGTCTCTACAAAGCACATGACATCAGGTTCATGTTCTCTCAAGAAATCGTTAATTTCGATCCTTGTCGATATGAAACCATCAACATTAGTATATATCACCTTCAAATTATTTTTGACGTTTTTAATACCCTCTTCTCTCCTACTCTCTGTCCGTACCACTTCCTCAACTTCTGATCTTTCACAACCATCCCCCTTAGTTTCCTTCACTTCTATTTCCTTAAATACCATTTCCTTACTTTCATATCCAATACTCTCCAAAAAAAAGTATTACATTCTTCCTCTGTCCTCTTATCATTTTTTTTCTTTTCTTCCTTTAATGATTTTAAAACTTCTCTTTCTTCTTCATTCAGATCTTTTCTTATTATAATATTTTCCATCCCCGCCTCTTTGCTTAATTTCCAGGTCACTTTAAGTATCTCATTTATTACACTTTCTGATGTAAACTTGACTCTCATTGGTCTTGTTTCCCCTTTCTTATAAGGCCCTATCCTCCTTACTTCCTCAATTTCTTTTACCCTCTGTCTCCTTCAGGGTCAATCTTGCCTAATATTCCTCTCATCAGGTTCGTGTCTCTCTCGAGTCTTACGAACCTAACCTTTTCTTCCTCTTCCCTGTTTTCAAATACTACCACACATCTGCTCCTTTCTACAGTTTCTCTCACTATTTTCTCTTTTTTCTTCAGTATTTTCACTACATTTTCTTCCATTTCTTTCTTGTTCATTTCCCTTTCTTCCTGGATGATCTCTCTTAAACTGACCACTTCTTTCTGTTCTTCTTCTACGTGTGCCCACTTTGCCTTATGTTCTTCTAATACATTACTCACCTTCTCCGTTTTATTAGTACTCTCTTCTAGTTTCCTCCTCAGTTCAACATTTTCCCGCTTCAAATTCCTAATCTCTTCATTCACTGTTTCACTGGATTGGATTAGACTCTGTATGGTGGTTTCCATATTTACAGACACATCCTTTATCACTAGATTCTCTACTTTCTTTTCAAATTCACTAATCCTCATAATTAATGTTTTAACCAGGTCCATGACATTGGTATTTGCATCAAAACCTTGAAATTCTAGTCCCTCATTGTTTATATTTTCGGCCATGTTTGATGTTGGTTAAATACCAAAACAGCTGTTACCGAAAAAAACTACAAACATTCATGTACAGTCTAGCCAATAAATCTTTACATTTTTGGTAGTCTATTAACGTTCATTATTTTAAATTTAAAACAAGACCTTAGGAGACAGGACAGACAAAATTCCTGAAACTACTTAAGGTTAGCAGCGATGGCTGGGACGTCTGCTCTCTTCGGATGTTTCTCCGTGTGTGTGTGTGTGTGTGTGTGTGTGTGTGTGTGCTGTACGATACGTTCGGTGTCACTTGCCTGCTAGTGCGACGACGGCTTTGAATGTTTTCGTCTAACTTTCTCATACCAATAACATTACTCTAGAAGTTTTTTACGATGCTAGGGTCATGAGTGTGGGAAATTGCCAAGGGATGCATCGAATAGGGTTAAAGAGGTTGGATACAGCCTTTATAAACCCCAACATATGACAGGCTTTTTCTAAGTAAAATTGTCTGGTAGCAGCAAGAATAAGCTAAAAAGGAAATCATCCAGACTCAATGGGTTAAACTGAGCATACAGCACCTGGTTGTCAGTGGTGATCCCATGACAGATGCACTGGAGGAGGGGGTGGAGGTGTTTGTGCCGTAGTGTGTCCGCACATCCTTCTGCTACCATGGCCAGTGCTAGATAGGCTCCCTTCACCTATTCAAACAAAAGTGTCTATTATTATGACAAGGCAATGCAGTTTTTAATTTTTCCTTCATTATCAACAGTTAACACTATTCTGGGCTGATGACGCACTGATGTGTCATTTGTTAGCCAACTGATGCTGGGCCAATGACGTGACGGCGTGCTTTTTTTTTTTTTTTTTTTTTTTTTTTTTTTTTTAAATCATGGTTTAAACAAATGGCACAACAATTTGGTGAACATACCAGACATGAACATGTAAGTTGTTGGACACTCTCCCCTGAAAACACCCCTGACCTTAGAACGGGATAGAAAAGTTATGCAAGGCTGGCCCAGTACAGTGCTGAACATATGCTGATCTAAATTTCTAATACAATAATATGAACTTCAATACAGTAATCCTTCGATTATCTGACGTAACAGAGCCAAAGTAATGTCTGGGTAATGGCTCTATCCTGATAATGGACTTCTCCCCTGGCCCCCCTTTGTACAGTCAGTAAAATTCTGCATTACCCACTTTTCGAAGCATTGGTGGTCAACGAATAGTCATGAAGCAGCAGCCAAACTCCACTTGTCTGGTAACTGTGAGTGGAAGGGAGGGTGGTGGGGGTGGGAGGGTTTGGAGAGTTGCTAGTGTCACATTATCAATACATGCTTACTGTCAAAGGTGTGCTTCTTTGCATTCGTTTTGTAATGTTCGATAGGAATGATGGGTATGGAGACTGATCTTATAATTAGGACATCTCATATCATTCTGTCTAAAGGAAAACGAAAAACCTGTTAATCACTCACATAGATTTTTCATTATTATTTTTATACACTGCCTTAGACTCTTTAGTTCGAGATGAGCAATTATCAGAATAACACCGGAAATGTTTGCAGGCAAATGTTTACAGTGGGATGACAGAGGATACATAAACAAATTTATATATATAGATAGGAGGAGGCCGTAGCACGGGCCGAACAGGGTACTACTCCCGAGGGGAATGGGAATGCTGGTGATAGGGAGAGCTGGAGCTCCTGTTTCACTAGCTATCTAACCATCCCCCTTTGCTGACCTTTTCAGTGTGACAGGAACATGGAGAGTAGACCAGCATACTCTCCCAAACATTTCCTCTAACTATCTATGCACTACACCACATGCACTTTACATTTCACACAACGTATCCCACTACGTTACAGGGGTTGGCGCCAGCAAGGGCATGCGGCCAGAAAACTTTGCCCCCGCTACCTAGTGGCGGACTTCTGGAGGGAGGCGTGGCGGGGGTTCTGCCGGCATAGATCATGGGTCCAGGGCGAGATGGGGCTCGGGCCTGTGCTAGAGGGTACAGGGCTTTGCGGTTCCCAGGCTGCCGCTTCCACCCAATAGAGAGGGGCCCGAACCTGGGAGTACCACCCCAGGAGGCTGCCCTATCAGTGGGTGTATAATGGCGGGATAGTTGCAGTGCCAAGACGCGCTTGGAGGGTCCCTGCAGCTGTCCTGGTAGGGTGCCCCGAGGCCACTACCACAGCCACTGGTAAGCTGGTGGGCTAGGGGTCCCAGATCCATTGCCTGGACCTGGGATTGTGCAGTGAGTGGGACCTGTGTTGTGTCTGTCCCCATTTATTAATACTGAAGATGACAAAACAAAAAAGGCTTCAAAGCAAGCCTGAGGACAGTAATTCACCCATGGGGATAACGGTGGGTTCATGGAATCTGGGAAGTTTGAGGGGAAGAGCAGGGGAAGTCGCTGAGGCATTCAGTAGGAGGTGGGTGGATGTGGCGTGTTTGCAGGAAGTCCGATACAGGGGTGGATCAGCCAGAAAGATTGTTGGGAAGGACTGTTGCTATAAGTTGTTTTGGCAGGGGGGGACAGACGGATATGGAGGTGTTGGTGTGATGGCTGCGGAGAAATGGGTGGAATATGTTATGAATGTTTTGAGAGTAAGCGATAGGATACTGGTAGCGAAAATTCTGTTGGGAAGAAAGATAGCTGAGAATATATCAGCATTTGCTCCACAGGCAGGATTGGATGAATCAGAGAAAGATAGATTTTGGGATGATTTAATACATGTAGTGGGTGGTATGCGGGATGATGAGATAGTGATTTTGGGAGGGGACTTAAATGGTCATGTAGGTGAAGCGGCACAAGGTTATGAAGGAGTGCATGGGGGATGTGCATATGGTCTAAGGAATGCAGAAGGGGAAAGGATACTCGAGTTTGGGGAGGCAACAGACATGATTGTGTGCAACACATATTTTAGGAAAAGAGACAGTAGGTTAATTATGTATGAGTCTGGGGGAAATAGCAGTCAGATAGATTATTTTCTGGTTTGGAGGGCCGATAGGAGGTTAGTGAGGGATGTTAAAGTTATAGGAAGTGAGGAGTGTGTGCAGCAGCACAAACTATTGATTTGTGATATGGTGCTTAAAGAACAAGTGATGAAAAAGAGGACTTATGTACCTAGGAGGAAAATATGGAAGCTGAAAAACCAAGTAGTAAGGGATGCCTTCTATAGCGAGTTGAGGAGAGTAGTGGCTGAACAGGGAGCTGTAGACAGAAGCGTTAATGAACAGTACAGAGCCCTCAAGAACAATTTCTTGAGAGTTACTGATGTAACATGCGGCTGGACAAGAGGACCACCAAGACATAAAGTAACTTGGTGGTGGGATGAGGATGTAGAAGCTGCAATTAAGGAGAAAAGAAGGCTTTTCCGGGAATGGAAGAAGGGTGGTAGCAAAGAGGGATATTTGGTTGCCAAACATAGGGCTAGGAGAGAGGTATACAGGGCAAAGTCTGAGTCACAGAGACAATTACTTGATAACCTAAATCATGGAGAGAGGAAAAATATATTTAGGGTGGCAGGTCAGGTGAAGAGGGATAATCGGGATATCATAGGTGAGCAGTGTGTGAAGAATGATGAAGGAAGGGTAGTGGTGAACAGTGAGGATATTAAAGATGCATGGAGAGAGCATTATAACCGGTTGTTGAATGAGGAGTTTGACTGGGACAGGGAAGGTTTGGAGCCAGCAGATCCAGTGTCTGGCCCTTGGCCTTTGATACTGCTACTGTGAGTGAGGCAATAGGCAGGATGAGGGTGGGGAAGGCAGCAGATGTGTCTGGGTTGACTGCCGAAATGTTGAAGGCCTCAGGCGATATAGGGGTGAGTTTAGTCACTGACCTGATAAATAGGATTATTTATGAGTGTGTTGTCCCAGATGACTGGCTGAAGAGTGTAATGGTAAATGTGTATAAAGGGAAGGGTGATGCCCTGGAAAGAGGAAATCATAGAGGTATAAAGCTTTTAGATCAGATAATGAAGGTAATGGAGAGAGTTTTAGAAGGTATGATTACAGAAAGAGTGAATATTGATGAGATGCAGTTTGGGTTTATACGAGGTAGGGGGACCACTGATGCCATGTTCATCGTTCGACAGCTTTAGGAAAAATATATTGGTAGGAGACGGGATCTTTATTTTGTTTTTGTTGATTTGGAAAAGGCCTTTGACAGAGTCCCTAGAGAGGTGGTGAAGTGGACAATGAGAAAGCTTGGCTTGGAGGAGTGGCTGGTTAGGGTGGTTATGGCCATGTATGTGGGTGCTCACACCCAGGTGAGAGTGAATGGAGATTTGAGTGATGAGTTTTCCGTGAATGTTGGTGTGCATCAGGGGTCAGTCTTGAGTCCCATGTTGTTTATCATGGTACTTGAAGCCCTTTCACGTGACTTTAGAAACGGACTCCCGTGGGAGTTGTATGCTGATGATTTGGTGTTGATTGCAGAGAATGAAAGGAAGGCGGAGGAAAGGTTTAGGAAGTGGAGAGATGGTATGGGGCAAAAGGGTTTAAGGGTAAATGCAGATACAACAAAAGTGATGATATCTAGGGTTGGTGGCGGTACTGTCAAAGACGAGGGAGAGTGGCCATGTGCAGTTTCCCACAAGGGCGTGGGAAGTAATTCCATCTTGTGCGGTGTGTGTGATAAATGGGTGCATAAGAGATGTAGTGGTATCAGAGGTAGACTGCGAGATAATGCTGATTTTATGTGTACGGCGTGCCGGGGTGAGCAGGTAGAGATCGTCAGACGTGAAAGGATTGAACTTGCTGGTGAATCTCTTGAGTGTGTGGAAGAGTTTTGTTATTTGGGAGACATGTTGTGTGCTGGAGGTGGGGCTGGAGCTAGCTCTGTGGCTAGGGTGAGAAGTGCTTGGAAGAAGTTCAGGGAGCTCTTGCCTCTCCTGACATTGAGAGGGCTCTCCCTACATGCTAAGGGGTCTTTGTATGCAGCATGTGTTAGGAGTGTAATGCTGTATGGCAGTGAGACCTGGGCAGTGAAGGAGGAAGACATTTGCCGGCTCAGACGTACAGAAATGACAATGATTAGGTGGATGTGCAGTGCGTCCCTGCGTCCAAGGCCTGGAGGGGCTGGGTTTACAATGGAAGAGTTGAGAGGTAGGATGGGACTGGAGTGTATTGGTGTTGTGATGAGAAGAGGTAGATTGAAGTGGTTTGAACATGTGGAGAGGATGGGGGATGATAATTGGGTGAGGAAGGTGAGAAGTGTTAATATTGGGGGTGGGGTTATGAGGGGTAGACCGAGAAAGACATGGGATGAGGTCATTAAGTGTGACCTTAGGGTTAAGGGACTGAACAGGGAGGCTGCAATGGATCGTGCAGCGTGGAGAGCCGCCATTAGGTGACCAAGGCCGACACATGCAAGCATGTTGGAGCCTTTAAAAACGAAACGAGATAGATAGATAGATCTCTATCTATCTATCTATTGCCAGACGCCTCAATCCCGTTTGGGGTGGCCACAAACAAATCGCCTCCACATCGTCCTGTCCACCGCCATTTCACTCCCCTGCTCCCAGCTCACACCCCCCTCTCTCATATACCTCTCCACCCCATCCCTCCATCTCATCCTCGGCCTCCCCCTCCCTCTTTCCCCCTCCACCTCACTCACATACACTCTCTTCGTCAGTCTTTCACCCTCCATCCTCTCCACATGGCCAAACCACCTCAGTGTGTTCCTCATAATGCTTCCTATCACATCCACATCAGCACCACAACGCTCCTTTATACCCTCATTCGTCAGCCTGTCTCTCCATGTGACTCCACAGGCTCCTCTTAAATAACTCATTTCCACTGCTCTCACTCTTGACTTGTGTCCTTCCAACAACGTCCAAGCTTCACTTCCGTACGTTAGAGTTGGTATCACAATACTGTCATGTAGTAACTTTTTCACTTCCATGCTCACTTCCCTGTTTCTTATCACTGCTTTCAAGGAACCAGTAACCTTTCTTCCCTGCTGTACCCTTTCATGCACTTCACCCTCCAAACCTCCATCCTTACTCATCACACTACCCAAGTACTTAAACGTACTCACATTTTCCAATTCCTCACCATCCAACCTCGCTGTACATTCACTGACTTCACCTCTCTCAAAGACCATCACTTTAATCTTCCCTACATTCACCTTTAGATTCCGTTTCTTACACACTCTCCCAAACTCATCCACCAAGCCTTGCAGCTCTCCTTCGTCTTCACTCAACAACACAGTATCATCTGCAAACAACAGCACAGGGAGTTTCCAAACACTATCCTCTCTCACCATGGCCACTCCAACATCCACTACCCTACCTTGTACCTCTTTTATTACCCCATCCATGTACAGATTGAACAACCATGGAGACATGACACATCCCTGTTTCAACCCAACCTTCAAAGAGAAAAATTCACTTAGTTCACCATCCACACGCACTGCAGCCTACGCACCATCGTACATACTCTTCACAGCATTCAACAACTTCCCATCTACTCCATATATTCTTAACACTTTCCACAATCCTTGTCTATCCACCCTGTCATATGCTTTCTCCAAATCCATGAATGCCGCATACAACTTCTTTCCCTTCTCTAGAAACTTTTCCACTAAAGATCTGAGAATGAATATCTGATCTACACAACCTCTTCCCTTCCTAAAGCCTCCCTGTTCTTCTCCAACTAATTTCTCTGCTCTTTCTCTAACTCTGTCAATAAGTATCCTACCATACACTTTTCCTATTATACTAAGAAGACAAATGCCCCTATGATTACCACACACTTCTTTTTCCCCTTTTCCTTTGTACAAGGGAATAATTATACCTGACTTCCAATCCTCCGGGACTCTACCTTCCTCCCACGCCAATCTGCACATCTTCCACATCCATTCTACTACTATCTCTCCCCCATGCTTCAGCATTTCACCACACACTCTATCAATTCCTGGGGCTTTCCCCGATTTAACTTTCTTCATTGCTTCCACAACTTCTATCCTACTGATTTCTTCCTGTCTTCTCACCTCCCTCCTTCTCCCAGCCATTCCCCAGCCACTTATACTCGCATTACTTCCATCCTCTACGTTCAACAATTCCTTAAAGTGTTTTCTCCATCTGCTCACTTTTTCTCCCTTCTCCACTAGTAATCTACCATTTTTATCTTTCACTCCCCTGCTAACTTCACTTCCACCCTGTCTTACTCTTTTCACCTCTCTCCAGAACATTTTCTTACAGTCCCTCCACTTTACACTCAGATTTCTTCCAAATTCCTCATCCACTCTCTTCTTACTAATCTTTTCACCTCTCTCTTCCTTTCTACATATAACTCTCTCTTCCGCCTCTCAACCTCTTCCACGCCCCTATTTCTCATCCATTCATTGTATGCTTTCTTCTTTTGTGCCACAGCCTGTTTCACCTCTTCAGTCCACCACGCTGTTCCTTGCACCCCCCTCCGTCTTCTCTTCCTTCCACACACCACATCACATGCTGCACATATTTCTTCTGTAAATATTCTACACACACCTTCCACGTCTCCCATCTGCTCCAATTCATATTTGCCCAATCGTTCCTCCACTTCTCTCTTATACTCTGCCTTTTTCTCATCCTCCTGTAACCTTTCCACTCTCCTTGCAACTACTCCTTCCTCTCGTCTTTCCCTTCTTCTATTCCTCCAACTTTCTTGTACTTTAATTCTGGCCATCACCAAGTAGTGGTCAGAAAGTCCACTCCCCCAACCTCTATACACTCTTGCATCCATTACACATCTTCGCATCCTTTCATCCACACACACATAATCAATCATTGCCTTCCTTTCATTCAGTTCACCACCCACCCTTCTCATCACTCGCCATGTATACCTGTGAATCATTTTATGCCTGAAGGGGGTATTGGCTATCACCAACCCCCTCCCAGCACAAATGTCCACTAACGCACTCCCATTCTCATCTATCTCAGCAGGCACACCCCACTCACCAACTATTCCATCCATAGGTAGATAATGTATATAAATTTATCTATATATCTATATAGATAGAGAGATAGATAGATAGACAGATATATACAGTAGGTTCGCACAGTGCGCGTCATCACAGTGCGCGATTCGCATTGTGCGCGAGTGACCAAAAATCATAACCAAAAACCCTTGAATGCGCGAGTTAACCGCACAAAACGCGAGGCAGAGACAAGGAGTGGCTCAAAAATGCCATTTTCTATTAGTGCACAACCACCCCTCACGCAGCGCGTCACGTGTCATCTGCTCCTGTTCCTGTTGAGGATGAAGAGGATGCAATGTCAGAAGTGTCAGCATTGGACTTTGAAGGGTTTATGGCCGAAGTGAGTGACTTTGATGCTCCTGGGGAAGGTGCTCAAGAGGAGTCTGTGGAGGGAAGTGTTGGTGCGGTGGGAGGTGCAGTGGGGAGTGCAGCGCTGTAAGTGTTGCCATGCCTCGGAACCCCTGTTATTTTAGGTCATCAGGCCCGTTGCCTACTGTTGTTAAGGTGACTACCCATAGTTTTGTTATTGTAGCTATAGCTTTAGTACAATGTCTGAAAAATATGACCTTTATTATGTCTCTAAGGGCCAAAAAATGTCCAGGTATGAGGGGGTACCGCCCAAATGTAATTATTCCCATAAGATTATGTATTCCCAGTACGCGAATTCCCAGTGCGCGAGGTCGTGGACCGCCCAATCTCTCGCGCACTGTGCGAGCCTACTGTATATAGACTGACAGATAGATGGACATAGATAGATACAGACAGATAGACGGATGGGTAGATAATATTGTGCCTTTGTTTTTGAGTCAACACAAAATATAAATATACGTTATATCATTACGAATATCTTGTGGGGAAACGTCTCATGTTAAAGTTGAGAGGGAATGAAAGCATTCAAACCTCCGTCCGAAACCAGTAAACTTTCCTGACAACACTAACTCTACAGACATTTACATAATTTTTTCATAAAATGCTAGCATTATATTGTCATCTCTACAGTAGTTACTAACTCAAACACACCATCCAAGTCAAACATTGCAGACTTACACGAGATTCCCAATCTATCACTAAACCCTCCTGTGCCCCCAGTCCCCAACCTCCACCTCCTTCACACTCACAGTTACCAGACATATGAGGTCTGGCTGCCGCTTCACATTCGCCCGTCTCACACCAGTGCTTCGGGAGGTGGGTAATGTGGAACTTTCCCTGACTGTACATACCCTAACTTGAAAGCCAGTGAAAAGGGCCACTACAGTACATCATACAACACTTGTTCCTATTGTATGACACTACACTACCTGGTCAAGCAAACCTATAAATCATGGCCAAGCAATTACAGTGCTCTCTTAACATCCATGGGGGTTAGGTAACAGAGACACCCGCATAGTCATTTCTTGTTTTACGATGAGATTACATCAGGTCATACCTTATCGTATACCGATTTTATCATAAATCGGTGGATTGAAACCCATTATTAAAGGGGGATTACGTTAACTCAACTTCCCAAAGTCACCTAACCAAGACTGAACCATGACAACCCACCTTCATTCCTTCCTGTGTTGGTCCAAGTCGTCCCCCCCGAGGCTGGGGGACAGCCTGCGCTTACAGGCACTAATTGTCAGCCTCTGAGTCAGACAGGAACAGGTTAGGGGGAGAGGAATCCAGCCCATACCTGCACCAACCATAACACTGGGGCCTACACTGGCACTGACCTTACCACTGGGCACACAAATCCACAGTAATCCCTTAATTCACGCGAACTTTTCTCATGCGATTTCGATTATCCACAAAATTTTTGTACAACAATTAAAACATAAAATTATAATATTCAAATAAATAATTTTAATATTTGAGAGAAATAAATAAAATATAAAAATGCCTACCCGCTGCCAGTGAGCATACGTGTGTGTGTGTGTGTGTGTGTGTGTGTGGGAGGTCGGTCTACCATGCACCACACAGTCAGTTTGAATCCGACAGTTGAAACGTGTGTGACCGGCGAATCGTTATTTGTGGTTTATTTTTCTACCTTCCAGTGACTGCTTGCCTTGTTTGTCAACATGGGGCCTAAGTGTGGTGCTAGTGACGCATGTGGTAACACACCAAAGCAGGCTCGTAAAGTGATGTCGCTGACAGAGAAAGTTAAAGTGTTGGACAAACTTAGGGAAGGAATGTCTGCAACAATTCGTCGTCAGGACGATTCCCCATCATTTATTTACATACCAATTTATTTAGGAAAGTACAGTACACTAGTTTTTAACTTATATGAGTTATAAAATAACATACCCATCCCCTTTAGGGCTAAGATGTGAATGAATGTGTTTAAATGGATGAGTAAATGGAGAGTGTGTCGTCCTGTCTCGGCTACCTCCCTTTCCTTGGGGGAAGCAGCCTAGGTATATAGATATAGATAGATGGATAAAATCCCCCTGAAAATTAGTTATTAAAGTACTGTATTAATTAATCAATAGTAATTATATTTATAGAATGACGGGGAATCGTCCAGGGTGCGAATTGTCCTGACAGGGAATCGTCCATGTTTTGACAGTGAATTGACTTTACGGGGAATTGTCTCGGGACCGTATGTTTGGGGTGAATGAGTCAACTGTTCGCACAATAAAAAAGGCAAAACGTTGCATACGGGAGGCAGTGAAGGCTAGTGCACCAGCCTGTGCTAAATTGTCTCCACCTACGCCTGTGCTTGTCAGTTTTCAGTAAGTGTTAGGGATTACTGTCCTGTTGTACGATGTTTGGCTGAGAGGTGACGATAACAGGAGGGCACACATGAACTAAAGTTGAAAAGACAGAGCTTTGAAGGGGTAGCAGGACCATAACAATGCGCTGCACGCCAGGGCCGCCATCTTGCCTGAGACAAGCGACAGTCACCTTGCGTGTGCCTGGCGCTTCCTGATGGCAAAATCGTTATGGCGGGAAATTTATCGTAAATTGGATTTTGGGGTTGAACTTTTCTATTATCGTTGTGGCGAAATATTGTAAACCAAAACATCGTAAAACGAGCAATGACTACAGTGGAAGCTTGATTATCCAGGCTCGGATTATCCAGCTTTCGGTATATCCGGGCCGTGACCCAATGGTTCAGTGGTACAGTAATTCATAGAATTATCCGTACGATAGCTCCGGTTTAAACAGGAAGCATCCAGTTTCTAGGGAGAGAGGCATGGATAAACCAGAGAGTCTTGCTCACCCTGCCCCCACCCACACTTCCTGCTCACAACTCGATCACAAGGGTGGTAGGATGGAGTTTGGTGAGGCAACTGATAGTCCTGACGTAGCATAACCTTGCTTAACTACTTAATAATTTAACCTAATTTAACCTAACCTGGGCTCCAGTTGGGAAATTGGGAAACTAAATCCACTTTTGTGTATGATGAGTTTCTTCCATTATGCCCGAAGCAATCGTAGGTATGGCTTAAAGAACGTGATAAAAGAGAAAATCTTTCAGCAAGAGAAGGTAATTTACTACCCTCAAAATAGAAAAACACAGAAAACAAACTGGAGGAATATGAAGTGAACTGGTGAGGTCTTTAGGCTGTATGCTTAGACGAAAAGTAATGGGTTTCCTAGTTTTAGGGAACGAAAGGAAACAAGAATGTCTGCTAATCAGAAAAAAAATAAATAAATAAAAAAAATAAATAAATAAATAAATACTCATGTGTTCTCGTAAGTTAGCATTCAGTTCTGCCTTCTTCGTTAGGTATCGCGCCTCCCAACACATTTTGGACCAACAGAGCATTGTTATTTCTTCCTCTTACATTTACTGTTCACTCTTTTGTTCGTTCTTTAAGTGTACTGTATGTGTGAAAGAGAGTATTAATACAAACAATAATGCATTCCATTAACCCCATCATAGCTGTCAGCCTCGAACAATGCTTTACTGTACCGGTGTCAGGGATGCTGGGTTAGGGAGAGCTATAAAAAACTGCGAACAATTATGGGAAGGGAACGAAGATCACTGGTATGTTTTCACGACCCTCCTCTACCATCTCAAACAGTCAGGCGGCCTGCCACTTAATCTCAGATGTTTTCGCTGATATGTTTAAATGCTAATGTAACATGCACCCTAATTATGAGTTTCTTCCATTATGCCGGAAACAAACGTAGGTAAGGCTTATGGAACGTTATGATAATAAGAAAACAAACTAGAAAAATACAAAAACAAACTAGAGAATATGAATTGAATTGGTAAGGTTATTAGGCTGTATGCTTGGACGAAAATTTAGGAGTTTCACAATTATAGGGGACGAAATGGAACAATTATGTTTACTAATAAGAAAAAATACTTTCATCTCAAGTGTTCTCGTAAGGTGGCATTCAGTTCCACATTCTTTGTTCAATGTCGCTTCCCAACACATTTCGAACCGGCAGAGCATACAGTTATTTCTGCTCCTTACAGTTAAGTGTACATTTATTGCACATTCTTTTGTTCATTCATGTATGTGTGAAAGAGAGAGTATTGATACAAACAATAATGTATTCCATTAACCCCTTATGGCTGCTAGCCTTGAACAATGCTTTACTGTACCAGTGTCAGTAACGTTAAGTTAGGGAGAGCCATAAAAACTGTGAACAATTATGGGAAGGGAACCAAGGTCACTGGTATGTTTACAAAACTCTTCTCTACCATCCCAAACAGCTCGGCGGTCCTTTCATCCCAGATGTTTTCGCCGATATGTTTAAATGCTAAAGTAACATGCACCCTAACTTTATGTTTAAATTCTAATGTAACATGCCCCCTAATTTTCTTTCACGAATCATAACAAATCACAAAATGGGTTTAGGGAGGAGGGGAAAAAGCCAGGTGTACAAGACAAGTTTTTTCACATCTGTAAGAAAAAGAAACTGACTTTATAACTTTGAAAAAATGGTTTCAAGGTCTGCCACGGGAGCACACAAATTTCTGAACTCACGAACATTGAGTATTTGAGGGGGGTAAACATACGCTTTGCTGTAAGCAGTAAAAGCACCTTACCAAATCAGTTCATCCTGATAGTCTGTTATATTTTTCTTATTATTTCTGGGTTGTTAAATAAACATTTCTTGTTAAATCTTTCCCCGCTGTTTTTATCTGTTCTGGTGTGACGACTCTTTGATTCGTTAACGTAATGGCAGAAGACACTGTTCTAATCTAAGTGTTTAAACCTGGCCTAACCTAGCTTAACTGCCCCTAATAATGTAACCTAACCTAATCTTCAGTTAGGAAGTTGGGAAACAAAGTCCACATTTGAGTACGATGAGTTTCGTCCATTGTGCTGGAAACAATCGTAGGTACAGCTTTAGAACGAGACGATACTAACAGGGAGGAAATCTTTCAGTTAGAAAACGTGATTTACCGAACTGAATATAGTCTGAAAAAAACTGAAACAAGCTGGAGGAATATACATTGAACTGTAAAGGTCTTTCTGGTACTTAAGTGTACATTTACCGGTAAATAAATCAGTCTAACAGTACAGTACTTGTGTTTCCGCCGGATTAATCGTGCTTTCGGACTAATCAGGCACCCCTTAACACCATATAGCCCGGATAATCGGGCTATCTCTGTATATGTTAACCCCTTAGCCGTGGGGTGTAGCTTTTGTTACGCTCGGGAGCAAGGGATCATACCACAGGGCGTCACTTATGTGATTCTGTGTTATTTTGAATTCGCCCAGGCTTTCAAGTGGTGGCTTGTATCATCTATCAGTACTACCAGTGTCCAGCTATACTCAGTTCTGCTAATGTCACCTGTACTTCCATCCACTGTTGACAATTTAGCCATTTTTCTCCTGTCCTTGACTCCCCCCTTCCTTTATCCTCCCCTCCCACCTGACCAGCTGCGCCGCGCTACACAAATGCTGGACGGATTTTTCCACTCATTTTATCCATTGAAATGTGCCCTTTGCCCTTTTCTTATACAAAATATTATATAAAAGAAAGAGAAAAGGTAATTGATACTGCCATACATCTGGAATGGGCTAATTATCACCTAGCAACACCTCACGTGCACTCGTTCGCTAATCTTCCCTGTTTATTTCCCCTTGAAATATACTGTATGACCTGTCCTCATAATAAAAATATATGTAAGAAAGGAAGGGAGAAGCCTAAGTGATATTTACATTCACCTGGAACTACCTAATTTATTATGTATTGTCTAGATTTCCTGCCAATCATTTCATAGCGTATATATTAGCAGCTGTCACCACGCTTACATTGGCAGCCCTTCACTGCCCCTAAGCAACAGCATTCAGTTTACTGTCATCTTTCAAGGTGAAACCACGTCGGATTTGCGCCTGTCCAATTCCGCCGCTTTTTAGCCCCATGCAAAGGGCCCTGTGACCTCTACCCCTACTAAACCTCGTGTGGAAAGGGGTAAAAGGCTAAGTGGCTGCTGTGGAACGTGAACTGGCAAATTTATCAATGAAAATGATGGACAGTGACTACGATCTTTCTGGTGACTCTAAAACGTGCAAGTAGAAATGTAAATAATGTGTAAATGGCAAGTGAAAGCAATGAATGTAAATATAAATGAACAGTGGAAAATAGTTTTATAAGTTACTGCAAGTGACAGTGCATAACATAGTGTAAATAAAACAGAAATGTAAATAATGTAAAAAAAAATAGACATAATTAGAAATGTCAATGAGTTGTAATAAAAGAATATGAGTATATATACTAGGAGTAATGAAGGTGAAAGTTTCACTCTAGCATGTGTGAATACTGGGAAAATGAAAGTGAAAGTGACAGATTCGCTCTCTACGCTAGTATACAGGATGAGAAAGTGAATGCCTGGAGTGAAAATAAACTACTAGTACTGAAAGAAACTTATAGATAAATATTGTATATATAGATAAGTGTAATAAAGTACTAGGAATATAAAGTGTGTGTGTGTTTATAAATAATAAATGACAGCTCTGCCTCAGAATACCATCGGGGAACCAGCACGGGAGGAAACCTCGTATGCGCTCGTAATTTACATTGCTTTCACTTTTTTTTTTTTTTTTGAATATGGATTCCAAACTACTTGAAATTCATAGAATAGTGTTTGTAGTTATAATATCAGGCAGTGGTAACCATATTACGGGGTATCGGGAAGTGTATAGTGGAGACTTCGTTACCCAACTTCAGAAGTATCCACAAGTCCTACGGTAGACGACGAAGGCTCAACAAACATCCCAGGGGAAAGCTGAAGGTATGTGCCATACGCATATATAATTTTAATATTCTAGGGATAATAACTGATTTTTGGCAAATATTTTTAAAAAGTCAGTCGGAGCGCGAATATCCTCGCGGGACGGGCAAGGAGCGCAAAAACAACCCCACGGTGTAAGGGTTAAAAAAAAACGCGGATATCTGCTGCCCTCCCTTAAATCGCCCCTAGACCCCCCTTAACCCTTTGGCTGCAGCAGCTGTCATGACAATGTACTGACTATGCTCACTGCAGAGAAATAGGAAAAAAATTGTGTTTTCAACTTGTGTTTTAACCCACTTTTTGTTAATCGTGACAGCTAAAATTTTTGTCAGACAAATGTCAAACTTTCTACTATCGTCTACAACAAACTGCACGTCTGTAGGCACTCCAAGCACAGAGAACAACTTGAGAGAATACAAGGTGTGTTTTGTTTTCAACTCGTGTTTTAACCCACTTTTTGTTAATCCTGACAGCTAAAATTTTTGTCAGACAAATGTCAAACTTTCTACTATCGTCTACAACAAACTGCACGTCTGTAGGCACTCCAAGCACAGAGAACAACTTGAGAGAATACAAGGTGTGTTTTGTTTTCAACTCGTGTTTTAACCCACTTTTTGTTAATCCTGACAGCTAAAATTTTTGTCAGACAAATGTCAAACTTTCTACTATCGTCTACAACAAACTGCACGTCTGTAGGCACTCCAAGCACAGAGAACAACTTGAGAGAATACAAGGTGTGTTTTGTTTTCAACTCGTGTTTTAACCCACTTTTTGTTAATCTTGACAGCTAAAATTTTTGTCAGACAAATGTCAAACTTTCTACTATCGTCTACAACAAACTGCACGTCTGTAGGCACTCCAAGCACAGAGAACAACTTGAGAGAATACAACGTGTGTTTTTACTGTCTGATGCAAGAAATAGCCCAGGGAGGTGGAAAGTTCCACCATGCCACAAGATATTATCAATACAAAATGGGGTTACAGCCAAATTACCTCATCACAGTAATTGTAATAACAATAAAAATAAAACATTTCTGGCCAGTCTCCGATAATTTTGTTGCAATATTCCAGTGTTTATGTTAGACTTTAGCAAAACAATAACGATGTGAGGAAAATCATTACAAACTTTATCAAACTTCATGAATGACTTTTATTACCACTTACTTTTATAAAACTTATTGATATAATGTAATAAGTCATTTCATTGCATTGCTGCACAGTTTGCAACCGCAAAAATGTTTGCTAGCTAATGCACTTAGCATCATGACTTCTCTGATTATCGCAAAATTATCACTAAATCAATTAAATTATATCACAGTAATTCACAATATAAAATAACACTTTCAGCCACTCTGGTATGATTTCAGTACTATTTGAGTGCGTATTGCTTCATATTACTTATGAGGGAGAGAGGGGGGAGGGCAGCAAACCGGTTTAGACCAGCTCAAGAGAGAGAGAGAGAGAGAGAGAGAGAGAGAGAACGGCAAACCAGTTCAGATGAGCTCATTGAGAGTACATGGAAGAAAAAAAATGCTCCCAGCCTGCCCAAACTTTTCCCCTGATGAATTAATGGCATAAATAAATGAAGTTGCCAAAAGGAATAGTGTTATATTTGATACACTGGACACGTGTTCCCTACGTGACAGCAAGTGGGTTGGTGGAAGTTTAGTGCCCCTCCCCGGAAAACAACTAAAAATACGAACAAGAAGCCTCGGACAAGGACTGACCAAAAGATGATGACTAAGGACCAAACAAAGGACATGATACGGATCGCAACATGGAATGTACGGGGTGCAAATGATGAGGTGAAAAGAGAGAAATTGTCCAGGTGCTTGAGGGTGTGAAAGTGGATGTATGTGGATTAACTGAAACTAAACTGAGAGGTGAGAATATAAGAGAATGGGAGTATGGATGGGGTATATCTGAAGGAGTAGATGAGAATGAGAGGGCAAAAGAAGGAGTGTGTATTGTTGTGAGTAAAAGATGGAAGAAGAACATAAGAGAGTATGGATCAGTTGGCTCAAGGATTGTGTGGGTAAGACTGAAACTTGGACTACAAATGTGGGCGATTGTGTGCGAGTATGCACCAACGCAAGACTGTGCAGGCAGAGTGACAGAAGAGTTCTGGACAATTGTGGAAGTGTGCATGGAAAAGTTTGAAAGGAATGAGAGAGTGTTTTTGATTGGTGATATGAATGGTAAAGTAGGGAATGTGAAGGTGGATGGAGTAGTTGGTGAGTGGGGTGTGCCTACTGAGATAGATGAGAATGGCGTGCATTAGTGGACATTTGTGCCGGGAGAGGGTTGGTGACAGCTAATACCCTCTTCAGGCATAAGATGATCCACAGGTATACATGGCGAGTGATGAGAGGGGTGCATGGTTAATTGAATGGAAGGAAGGCAACGACTGATTATGTGTGTGTGGATGAAAGGATGCGAAGATGTGTAATAGATGCAAGAGCACATAGAGGTTGGTGGAGTGGACTTTCCGACCACCACTTGGTGGTGGTCAGAATCAAGGTCCAAGTAAAATGGAGAAATAGAAGAAGAGAAGGATGGGAGGACGGAAATGTAAGGTGAGTGGAAAGGTTACAAGAGGATGTGAAAAAGGTAGAATATAAGAGAGAAGTGGAGGAACGATTGGGTAAATACGAACTGGAGCAGATGGGGGACGTGGAAGGTGTGTGCAAGATATTCACAGAAGAAATATGTGCAGCATGTGATGTGGTGTGTGGGGTGAAGAGAAGACGGAGGGAGGTGGAAGGAACAGTGTGGTGGAATGAACAGGTGAGACAGGCTGTGGCACAAAAGAAGAAAGCATATAGTGAGTGTATATATATATATATATATATATATATATATATATATATATATATACAGTAATCCCTTTTAGATCAAATAATTCAGGTAATGGAGAGTGTTTTAGAAGGTATGATTACAGAAAGAGTGAATATTGATCAGATGCAGTTTGGGTTTAAGCCAGGTAGAGGGACCACTGATGACATATTCATTGTTCGACAGCTTCAGGAAAAATATATTGGTAGGAGAAGGGATCTTTATTTTGTTTTTGTTGATTTGGAAAAGGCCTTTGACAGAGTCCCTAAAGAGGTGGTGAAGTGGGCAATGAGAAAGCTTGGCTTGGAGGAGTGGCTGGTTAGGGTGGTTATGGCTATGTATGTGGGTGCTCACACCTAGGTAAGAGTGAATGGAGATTTGAGTGATGGGTTTTCCGTGAATGTTGGTGTGCATCAGGGGTCAGTTTTGAGTCCCATGTTGTTTATCATGGTACTTGAAGCCCTTTCACGTGACTTTAGAAATGGACTCCCGTGGGAGTTGTTGTATGCTGATGATTTGGTGTTGATTGCAGAAAACAAAAGGGAGGCGGAGGAAAGGTTTAGGAAGTGGAGAGATGGTATGGGGCACAAGGGCTTAGGGTAAATGCAGATAAAACAAAAGTGATGATATCTAGGGTTGGTGGCGGTACTGTCAAAGACGAGGGAGAGTGGCCATGTGCAGTTTGCCACAAGGGCGTGGGAAGTAATTCCATCTTGTGCGGTGTTTGTGATAAATGGGTGGATAAAGGATGTAGTGGTATCAGAGGTAGACTGCGAGATAATGCTGATTTTATGTGTACCGCGTGTCGGGGAGAGCAGGTGGAGATTGTCAGAATTGAACTTGCTGGTGAATCTCTTGAGTTTGTGGAAGAGTTTTGTTATTTGGGAGACATGTTGTGTGCTGGAGGTGGGGCTGGTGCTATCTCTGTGGCTAGGGTGAGAAGTGGTTGGAAGAAGTTCAGGGAGCTCTTGCCTCGCCTGACATTGAGAGGACTCTCCCTACGTGCTAAGGGGTCTTTGTATGCAGCATGTGTTAGGAGTGTAATGTTGTATGGTAGTGAGACCTGGGCAGTGATGGAGGAGGATATTCGACGGCTCAGACGTACAGAAATGACAATGATTAGGTGGATGTGCAGTGCGTCCATGAATCTAAGGTCTGGGGGGGCTGGGTTCACAATGGAAGAGTTGAAAGGTAGGATGGGACTGGAGTGTATTGGTGCTGTGATGAGGAGAGGTAGATTGAGATGGTTTGGACATGTGGAGAGGATGGGGGATGATAATTGGGTGAGGAAGGTGAGAAGTGTTAATATTGGGGGTGGGGTTAGGAGAAGTAGACTGAGAAACACATGGGACGAGGTCATTAAGTGTGACCTCAGGGTTAAGGGACTAAACAAGGAGGCTGCAATGGATCGTGCAGCATGGAGAGCCGCCACTAGGTGACCAAGGCCGATGCATGCAAGCATGTTGGAGCCTTTAAAAAACTAAACGAAAACAAAACGAAACGCCCACTATCTGGACTCCTCGCAACCTGGACATTTTGGGCCTGGGCCTTTGGACCCCCCCCCCCCCACCAAAAAAAAAAAAAAAAAAAAAAAAAAAAAGCATCTTTTTCAACTGTACTTTGAAATTGGCACGCAGCGCCGAACAGTTGTGTTTACACTTGCCCTTTGCTTCCCTCTCCCCAGTTACCACCTAATTACCATCCTGACTAGACGCTCATCGCAATGGATGCAGCACGTGCTCGTTTTTGTGAATAAACAGCGAATAAACCGCAACACCTCGCCACTAAACCACATGGGAATTTACAGTGTTGTGCAGCATTATGAAATTAGAATTCAGAGTGCAAAGATTAAGTACAGAGTGCAAACTGGCAGTTGAAACTGGCATGGTGCAACTAAGAACAGAATGTGCAGTGTTAAACAATTATAACTTGCAATGCAAAGGATTAAGTGCAGCACAACACTGGGTTACTGTACGTGCTTCAAGAGCATTTTCACCACTGCAAGAGCCTTAGAGGAGGCAGGTTAATCTTCGTAACGAATGGCCACGGATATGTTGTAAGTACCTTGTACACTGTTAAATATTTTCCCTACTCACTTCTAATTCCTCATTCTCTGGTTCCTTTTCCTTTACTTCATGCTTTCTGTCCCTTATTTGTGTGAACAGGGTCTTAAATAGGTACTATGCATGTCCGCTAGGAGTTATGAAGGTGGTTTTCTGAGTTAGGCTGGGTTAGGGTCCGTAAGTACCAGTCCAGGAGGCAGGGGCCCACTACCCGGACCGACCCACTTTCCGGATGTGCCTTTGGCTCTATTACATCAGATATTGGAGGGATTGCTGTGTGCTGCTTGCATTCCTCCACCTCTACAACGGGCACGTAGCACCCGTCTGGCAGCAAACTCTCATCCCTTTTCTGTCCAACTCTCTAATGCAAGAGTTAACTGTTACTCCCAGTCTTTCACTTATGCAACAGGTCAGCTCTGGAACTGTCTCCCTCTATCTGTATTTCCTGCTGCCTATGATCTCCAGTCTTTCAAACGCAGTGTGTCCAGGCATCTCAAAATGATCAGATCTTGAATTTGGCTCTCTATTGTATTTTGTTTTTCTCTTGGAGGGAACTGTTACTGCGGGCTCATGGCCTTTGGTTCCTTCTTCCTCGCATAAAAAAAATATATATACAAATATAGATATATATATATATATATATATATACAGTAAACCCTCTCTAATTCAAACCCAAATAATTCGGAAATCAGTTAATTCAAATATTTTTTTGACCCTCAAACAAATAATTTTAATCCATCCATCCATCCATCCATCATCCAATCCTGCATTCCCCCACGAGGAGCATAGGAGCCCGGGGCTAGGCAGTTGGTCCCGACATTTAAGATGAGAGTAACCAGCCTCACTCATCCCTGAGTGGCATTATATGAGCAATCAACCCCAACCATCCCTTGGATATAAACCTTCACCGGCTCAATCCGATTGGAGTGCAATAATTACCCACTAAACCACCAGGTGCCAAAATTTGGTTATATGGTTACCACCCAGCATTGTAAATGGTTTCCTGGTGCACAGGAAACTATTTGGCTTGTCACTTAGTGTTGAGTCACCCACAGGCTGAAGGAAGTGGAAAGAATGAAGGAAAGAAAGACAGAAGAGGGAGTGTAAAGTCACTCGTAGGCAGAAGTACAAGGAAAGAATGAAGGAAAGAAAGACAGAAGAGAATGGAAGGAAAGAAGGATGGAGAGGAAAGGGCAGACACCTGAGAGCAGCACTACATCGAGTGAGTGGATGGTGAGTGCCCCCACCAACCACAAATAATTTATGATAGAAATTCGAGACAAGTCCATAAAGGGTTCCAGTGATAAGTAGATGTGAACAGTTTTTGTAGTGATAAGTGTAGTAATAAATGTAATTTTTCAGAACTGTACAGTACCTTTGGTACAGCTGTGTGTACTGTACTCTGCTACTGTGTTGCAAGACTTCATTATCAAGGTCTGACACTTTTATTTATTGTATTGAGCACTCATTGAGTATAAAGTAATAATATACTGTACTGTTCAATGTTTTTGTGAAAAAAACATGTTTTAGTGAGTGTGGGTGTGATTTGGGGATAGAGTCAAGCATGTGCTCCAATAATTTGGATTTTTGGAAAATTCGACATAAGGTTCCCACCAATTAATCCGAATTATAGAGGGTTTACTGTAATATATATATACATATATATATATATATATATATATATACAGTATATAAAGGTGTGGATTAATGCAAAAAACTGCTCGGGATTTCCTTTTGTTGAAATAAAATTATCCAGCACTGTGGAAAATAAATAAGTGTCACTGAACAAGTGAAAGGGTTATAAGTACCTGGGGTGGGTTGCCACTCTTGAGTGCTGGTTCCACAAGACCCATCAGACAAGGGAGGAGCTTGTCTGGGGGCAGATGGAGTGCACAAGCATCCAATGTCTGGGCTGCTGCATGAACAGGACTCCCTCCTTCTCCTTCTTCACCTCCAAAAAATCCAAGACAATTTTCATCCTCACTCTCACTGCAGGCAACAGCGAACATTGCCGACACCAGAGGAACAACAAGTTTGTTCTTGAGTATATACTAGAATAGAAAGTTTCAGTTCATTAGCAAAATTAAAACAAATCAATGAAAATACTGCACAGGATCTTGTTTTAACAAAGAAATTAAAGTATGTCCTGATTAAAGCTATACAGTAACTTGTAAATAACTTTGTCGGTGTAAAACAGTACAGTAAGTGACTGGTGATGCTGACCTTCTTCTTGAGCCTGGTGATGTAACCAAGGAAGGTGATTGCCTTGACCCTGACAGCATCCCCAAGGTTTTTGTCACCGCTAATGTCCAGACACAGTTGGATAACTGGACGCAGGTGAGGCACCAGCAAGGCAACCTGTATAACAAATACCCTTTACCATCCCTACACATTTTTTACCAAGGGCATTATACTGTTGAAGAACAAAATCTTTATCTATTAGTACAACTAAATTTCATGGGCAAAAAGTTTAAGGCAGTGTCATACCGGGCACTTTCTCTCTAAAATTCTGAAGAATCACCACTACTAATGGCTGGTATCCCACAAGCAGCAAGCTTTGAAGCTCCCTTAGATGTCAAAAAAAAAAAAAAAAAAAAAAAAAAAAAAAAAGTTACTGCAATTACAATGAAGAACTACATTTACGAAACAAACAAGGCTATTCCTACTTCTTACCTCAAACTAACCAGAAAAAGAAAAAAAAAGATGTAAAAGGCAAAAACAATACAAACAATATAAAAAATGCTTAGTAAGCACAACTATGCCACACCCAAACCTGAAATTTGACTCTGACCTTTAATCAATCTGCACTAAAACTGCATCATTGATTAAAAAATACACGCAATTTAAGTGTCTAGTTTGATCAAAACTGAATCAGGTATTAATAAACCAAAATGTTAATATACATATAAGGAGGAGGCGGTAGTACTACTGCTACCAACACCAAATCATCAGCATACAACATCTCCCATGAAAGTCCATTTCTTAAGTCATGTGAGAGGGCTTCAAGTACCATGATAAACAACAAGGGGCTCAAAACTAACCCCTGATGCACACCAACATTCATGAAAAACTCATCACCCTAAACTCCATTCACCCTTACTTGGGTGTGAGCACCCACATACATGGCTATAACCATCCTAACCAGCCACTCCTCGATCCCAAACTTTCTCATTGCCCAAGTCACCGACTCCTTAGGAACTGTCAAAGGCCTTCTCCATATCAACAAAAACAAAGTACAGTTCCCTTTTCTTTCCTATTATTTTTCCTGAAGCTAGCAATGAATATGGCATCAGTGGTCCCATTGCCTGGCATAAACCCAAACAGCATTTCATCAATATTCACTATTCCTCAAATCATACCTTCTACAACTCTCTCCAATACCTTTATTATCTGGTCTAAAAGCTTTATATCTCTATAATTTCCTCTTTCCAAGGCATCATCCTTCCCCTTGTACACATTTACAGTTACACTCTTCAGCCAATCATCTGGGACAACACACTCATACATAATCGTATTTATCAAGTCAGTGACTAACCCACTCCTATTTCTCCTGAGGCTTTCAATATTTCAGCAGTCAACCCAGACACACCTGCTGCCTTCCCCACCTGCATCCTACCTATTGCCCTGCTCATAGTCACTGCATCAATCAAAGGCCAAGGGTCACACTGGATCTGCTAGCTCCAAACCTTCCCTGTCCCAGTCAAACTCTTCATTCAATAACCATCCACGTGCTGAATCAGTAACTCTCAAGTTTGCTCTTGAGGGCTCTGTATTATTCAGTAACACTTCTGTCAATGTCTCACTGTTCAGCCACCACTCTCCTCATCTCACTATGAAAGGCATCCCTTACTGCTTGGTTTTTCAACTTCCCTGTTTTCCTCCTAGGTGCATAGGTCCTCGTTTTCATCACACGCTCCTTAAGCGCCATGTCACATCAATAACTTGTGTTGCTGCACACACTCCTCGCTCCCTATAACTTAACATCCCTCACTAACCTTCTATCAGCCTCCCTGACCAAGAAAAGTTCTATCTGGCTGCTACTTCCCCCAGACTTGTAAGTAATCAACCAACTCTCTCTCTTCCTAAAATGTGTGTTGCACACAATCGTGTTCATTGCCTCCCCAAACTTAAATATCCTTTCCCCTCATTCCCCATTCCCTGCACCATATTCACAACCCCCATGTACTCCTCCATATCCTTGAGCTGCTTTACCTACATGACCATTCAAGTCCCTCCCAAAACTACAATCTCATAATCCCCCATACCACTAACTAAAAGTATTAAGTCATCCTGGAATCTATCCTTCTAAACCTCATTCAAGCCTGCCTGTGGAGAATACGCCAATATAAATGAAAACATTACCCAACCAAACAAAAAATTTCACTACTACTGTCCATACACTTACTCACAGTACGTTAATGACATATTCCACCTATTTCTCCTTAACCCCATAAACGCAGATCATCGCGTTTGCGACGCTTGCCAAAAAGGACATAACGGCGGAGCGTCGCGTTTGCGATTCGAGTTAATTTTGAATAAAGGCGGGCAAGGATGTTCCAGCTGGTATTGTCTATCAGGACCACCACCCTTTAGCTACAATTAGCATACTTTACCTTTATACTACTGACCTCCATTGTTGCCAAGTATCGCATTTTTCCCCCCTCTCCCCTCCCACCACAGTCCGGCCAGCCTGGCTGTGATACATGGCAGCGCTTTGACTGCTCAGAACTGTAAATCTGCGCTCTCCTCTCACAAGCAGTTTATGCTAATAGGAAACGGTTGTTTCCCCAGTTGTAACACTAGCTTTTTTTCGCACGGTTTGCCCCTGTTTAGCGTCAGTTTACCGCAGGCTTTCAAAGTGACATTATGGCAAGTCTAGCTCTTCCGAGTCAGTGCGAGCGGCCGACAGGAACGAGAATAAAGTGACGGGCATAAGGCAGAACAAAAAGCGCGCCGCGGTGACCTTTTGGGAAGTAATATGATTGAAAATAATGTAGTATACATGTTTTTAGCAGTGAAAATGGAAATGTTTGTTGAGTGACAGGAAGTTCGCCACCGCGCCGCGTGTCGGCCATACGCTCCGTTGATTTTAGCCTTATTTTCAGTGCTTATTGTACAAATACGGATTCCAAACTACCTGTGCGTTGTAGTATAAAGTTTACTGTGACAGAAAGAGGCTGTGGTAGAGGGGAAACTGGGTTGCTGGAGGTGTGAAAGTGAAGATTTGGTTACCCAACTTTGCAAGTCTGCACAAGTCCTTGGGTAGTCCACGAAGGCTCAACACCTGTCTCTGGAGAAAGCTGAATATAAGTACTATCTGCCATACCAAGTATAATGTTCTAGGGTTAATCTCTGATTTTTGGCTAATATTTTCCTACAGGTACTCAGACCGCAATACAACCCCGCCACCCAGGGGGGGTTGGCTGTTCATGTCCGCGCATTAGGGGTTAACCAACATACTCACATCATCATATCCATCTGCCCTACCCTGTCAAAATAACTTGTAATGACAATCCCTCACGGCAGTCATTCTGGCTGATCCACCCCTATATCTGACTTCTTGCACGCATCCAACATCCACACACCTCCTACTCAATGCCTCAACTACTTCCCCTGCTCTACCCTTCAAGACTTCCCACATTCCATGATGCCACTCTGATCCCCTTGGACGATTTAGTTTCCTCAGGTGTGTTTTGATTCCCTTCCTTTTTTTCATAATCAGTAAAAATGATGGGGAGAGACAGACCACAGGCCCCACCCACCCACACAGTCCCAAGTCTAGGCATGAGATCAGGGACCCTAAGCCCACCAGCTGTGACCTGTGGCTGTGGCCTCAGTGCACGCATCCACGACAGCCGGCACTGTAACTGTCCCGCCATTATACACCACTGATAGGGTAGCCTCCTGGGGCGCTACTCTCAGGTTCGGGCCTCTCTCTATTGGGCGGAAGCGGCAGCCTGGGAACTACAACTCCCTGTACCTCTAGCACAGATCCGAGCCCCATTCCATCCCCGTCCCAAAATCTATGTTAGTGGAGCCCTGATCATGCCTTCCCTCAAAAGGTCCACCAGTAGGTAGTGGGGACAAAGTTTTCTGGACATATGCCCTTACTAGAGTCAATGTAAGGCACATGCAGGGTAGTGCATAAGAAAGTTAGAGGAAAGTGTTGGGAAAAGTATGCTGGTCTAGTCTCCATGTTAGTGCCATAGTGAAAAGCTCAGCAAAGGGGATGGGCAAATATTCTGGTAGCTAGTGAAACACAAGCTCCATCTCTCCCTATCATCAGCATTCCCATTCCCCTTGGAAATACCACCCTGATTGGCTGGTGCTACAGCCTACTCTAACCTCTATTTCAGTTATTACTGAAGAAATCAAATGCTCTTACAGTTGCTTCTTCTTCTACATCATCATCATTCTATTTTTTCCCACCTGCAGGTGGGATGAGGTAGGGTCCAGAAAGTAAGGAGGGGGGGAGAGGAATGTAAAATGAAATGTCAAACATTCATTCAGTCACCATTCAGGTCCAAACAATCTAGCGAAAACTCATAGGCACAATTTCCACACGTAGCTTTATAGCTAAAAGCAAAAGCACTTACTCCTCTGTACATTATTCAACCAACCAGCTAAATCTCTCGTCTGTACTTTAGTCTCATCAAACTCTATACTTCCCTTTCTCACACATTTGTTAACCACATTCCTGGACAACCAAATTCCTCCCACCTTTAAACTCACACATTTATTAACTATATCCATCCACCTTCCAGGCCAAACACACTTCTTCCAACCTTTAAACTCACTCACACATTTATTAACCAAATCCATCCACCTTCTTGGACAACCACCCTTCCTCCCACCTTTAAACTTACTCATACAGTACATTCATTAACCACATCCATTCCCCACCTTGGCCAATCCCACTTCTGCCAACCTTTCTCTTCACTGGCACATTCTATTTTCATGTACTTGTTTATATCCAATACTTCTTATGGCCATTATGTACCATTAAAGCCAGCTCTCTTCAGACTCCCATAATTCACATCCTTCATGAACCACACTGTTTCTTATCCTATCCACTCTCTGAACTAACCACATGTTTTTCAACAACCCTGTCTCCACTTATATTATTAACGTAACTAGCTGCTTCCTAAAATTTTGAAACATACCGGTACTCTAGCATTTAGTTATTGTTTTTTGTAACAATTTTACATAACAGGTTTCACCCTGTTACGATACAGAGAAGTGTATGTGCATTATCGCTGACCAAAATGTTCTGGATACTCTGCCATCACTTCATAGGCTGATTGTAAATAAAATACAGCAAGTGGATGGTATCCATTAATTTTTTCTACACAACAAAGAACTGAAAGTACAAGTGGTTTTCAGGACTTGTGGTAGCTTCTCAAACCAAAGCCTATAACCACCAAGAACAAGAATAAACTGAACATATCCAGTTCACTGGGGTGCCTACCATCCCTCTCAATATAGCGGTAACTGAAAGTAACTACTACATAGTGGCACGCCAAACAACCTCTTACACAGCAAGAACTATTTGCTATGGTTGAGAACCATATAAACAAACTCTGTGTGTGTGTGTGTGTGTGTGTGTGTGTGTGTGTGTGTGTGTGTGTGTGTGTATTTACCTATTTGTAGTATACAGGAACTAAGCAATGCCCGTATTGTCCTGTCTCCATATCCACATTTATCAAGTCTACCTTTACACACATGAATGTTTTTCTCATGCACCACCTCTTTGTCTAAGTTGTTCCAAATATTTAAGAATATACCTAATTGTGATATACATGGAATGTACTATGCTCGTGGGTTTCCGTCGCTGTTTCTCAATAAGTCGAATTTAACTTTAAACTCGTTTAAGTTTTTAGACTGGACGATCTCTTTGTCCAGGCTATTCCATAAGTCTATACTTCTGTAAGGAAAGCTGTTCTGGTGTCAACATTTTTTTCCATATGAAGTTGTAGTATCACACATTTTACATAATAATTTTTAAAGCTGTTTAGTCATAATTAACAGTGTGTAATGAAGTGTGAATGATGAACAACCAAATATCATTTCGCTATTAGCTGTGGTATAGGAAGAAGGTGGATGGCAGACCACAAGGGGCCACCCTGTTTCAATTATAAAATGAAGGTTAGGAGAAGTGAAAAGATATCTGAATAAGTGCATAAGTGTAAAGTCCTGGGGAACCATTTATTATGTTGGTATATGTGAATGTACTTAATACCATTTTATAGAGGTGTATAATGTGCTAGTAGAGTTGTCATTTATCTCTACTTTTTGCATAAGCCCAGAGTATATGTAATGCTCGGCACCTCACTTTTTAGCTGACCTAAGCACCGCACCCTTGTCCGGCTCGGTGAGTGTACAGCGTCAGAGAGATCGCTTTACAGTTATAAAGGGAGGTGGTGTCGCTCCTACATATCTCTCGGGTCGCAGTTATATTATTCTGTACCCAATAAAGAGAGATTTAATCTGCTCATTTCTGTCACCCTACGCTACCACTTAATAACAGACCAGCTTCCACCTTCTCGTGGCAGAGGACCTTTGGTGGGAAGTGTCGGGCAGTGACGGCGAGTGGCTGATGTACTACAGACAGTGTCATCGATCCAACACGGTGGTCTAGTTATACTATACAGCAGAACACTTAATATGTAGTTAACTGCTACTCCATAACGGCTACATTAAATTGGTGGCCAGCAGTGCGACGATACATTTTATTGGTGCTAGCGGTGGCACGATATATGGTGCTAGCCGTGTACCGATACATTAAATTGGTGGCCAGCAGTGCGACGATACATTTTATTGGTGCTAGTGGTGGCACGATATATAGTGCTAGCCGTGTACCGATATATTAAATTGGTGCTCAGTGCTGGGATACGATACGTGCTAAAGGGATTTATGCTGTGAACCAGTAACCCTTGCAATCGCTCGTTCCTGAAGGTGAAACAGAAAATCTTACTCTACTATTGTAAGGGGACTAATTACTAGTGAGTTAAGTGGAGCAGATAAACTGGAGTGGTGAATATTAATTCCTCCCATTATTCTGCCAGTGCGAGATTCCTATCTTAAGCACAAACTGGCAGTTATCTCGCCCTGTGGTGTGCGAGATATCTCCATCTTCAAACGCAAACTGGCAAGAATCTCGCTCTCGTGTGTGAGAGGCGAGATAAGGAGAGTTCAAGCCAGTGCGGTGAGGAGTGGATCAACTAGCGAGCGACTTCTGGCAACTCCAGAGGCGCGGATGGCCGCGAGCCGAGGGAGAGCGAGAGGGGGCGTATGTGGTGCCACGATCGTATGTGGTGCGTCGAGTGGCGTCACTGCCTGGCGTGTTGCTAACTCCCACAGCGAGCGGGTGCTGCGTATGGTTGAAGGAGTCTGGTGGAGTGTGGAACGTGGAATGTGGATCATCATTCTGGACTTTCATATCTAGGTAGCGTCCATGCATTAAATCCACACACACACACACTTGAATCAACACAAGTTAGTTAGTTGATGAGTGGAAATAAAGGTTTCTCAGAATTCCCTTGAAATAAATATACTTTCTGTGTATTGTATATGTGTTCCATTCTCTGTCACTTACCATAACTATCCTTTTTATGTCAGTTTATCTTCCTGTAACTGGGAGGGGAATGTTACTGACAAGGTTAGATGGACACAGTGAAGTGGGGACGTAGAATAAGGGAAATAGGGATTAGCCAATCCCACTAGACTCAGAATTTTATGAGTGGGTTGATACATCAAATAAAAGTGCTCAGACATATTAAATGAGTGAAGGACATATTGAGGATCAAGGTGATGAGGATATTTCTGAAGGACAGGATGAGGATTTGAACATTTTACATTTGCGTTCTGGTCATACTTATTCAACAGTCCCAGAGCAATCAGTTAGATCCAAAATGGCCACTAGTCTTGCTAATGAGGGTAATCCTAGTGAGGAGACTGTGAAAGCTGAGACTACAACAGTACCTCTGGTCACTCAGGATATGCAAAATCCAGTCATTAATGATAGTACTACAACCACTCACATACCTGTGTATACTTCAGATATTTTTAGTACACCACAAGGTTCTGGACAGAATTTATTTTCTGTTCTTTCTTCAAATGCATGGGGTATAAACACAGATGGTATTGGCATGCAAACCCAGAATCCTAATCAATGGGGCATGAATACTAATATTGGCATGCAAATCCAGGCTCCTTGTCTAAATACCTGGGGCATGACTAACAATATGGGCGTGCAAGGTCAGACTAACCCTAATCCTTTGGGGCAGATACCTGTACCTAATCTGGCTACTGATATAGTACAGCAGCATCTTAACTGTACTGAAAGTCAGGCTTTGGCGAAGGCAGGCATATGCTATGCAGAAGCTAACAAAGCCTTGCAAACTTCAGGCTGGAGAGATACAGCTACTAGTTCTCGACAGCAAAGAACCAAGGCTGTTAAGCCAGAGGTGAAAAGATGGTGTGTCATACATGGGCATTGTCCTCATGAAGCGGACTGTTGCCACTTTGTCATTGAAAAGAGGAAGAAACTAGGGAACCCAGCTAGTTCGGGGGAAACTCAGGGCCGCGCGCAAAAGTAATTAAAATAGTACAATCCACCGATGCGTGTGTGGCAGCTATTACTAAAGTGGACTTATTATCTATTCCTTGGATCATAGGGAAGGGCCAAGTGTCCCTGATCGTGGATACAGGGGCATGTACAAACATTATTTCTAGTAAAGCGCTGGAAAGACTTAAAGGTGAATTGCCTCTAACAAACTGGACATTATCACCACCTGATGTAATGTTGACAGGTGTGACAGGGAGTAGAATGAAGATTGTAAGCCAGGTGCCGTTGACATTGAGGGCAGATAAACGATCTCAGTTACGTGCTACGTTTTATGTGGTTGAGGATTTTCCTCTGCCAGCTGATGGGCTGATAGGCTTTGAGACCATGGAGGAGTATGATATAGTAATACACCCTCAAAGACATTCCATTTCCTTTAACGGGAAAGAGTTTGTAGGCCTTAATCCCTCAGCAACACGAACTGGAACTGGCATCCAATCAGGAGCCGTCCAACCAGTTGTGACCCCGACAAGTGAAGCGTCAAGGGAGTCCCCGGATGCACACGAAGCGGAGGGTATGGACTGGAAGAAAGTCAGGGCTATAGTGAGTGGTAATCACCACTTACCCAGTCAAACTGTCTGTAAAATTCCTGTCCGAGTACCTGACGTCTCGGTGGGAACTGATGTAGCATGCTTAACTGAGACTGTAAAACATAAGGCATTGTCGCTGGAATCGACTCTGACTAGCATTGGCCAAGACCAGAAGACGCCCCTCTTCATCGCAAATATGAGTGGTGGCGCAGTTAAGCTCAGAGATGGTTGTTATATAGGCGACTTGATGTGCTATGGTGCCCCTATAAAGGAAGTCGACGACGTGCCAGTGATCTCTCCTGTAGTTACATCTCAAGCAACGACTCAGTCGGAACCCGTACGTCTGGCTAAGGAAAAAACAGCTGGAGCAATACGTGAAGGTCACGGATAATGTAGACCATAAAACACGACTCCTAGCCCTCCTTAGAGAATTTTCCGACGTAGTAGCACTTCCAGGAGAAGCGCTGGGTAGGACGGATAGGGTGAAGCATCATACTGGTTTGTGCCCCGGTACAAATCCAGTTTATGTGCCTGCATACCGTCTACCGCACAGCCAAAGGAAAGCAGTGGAATGCACCACTCTTTCTAGTGCCTAAGAAGGACGGTGGTGTGAGACCTGTTGTGGATTTTCAGCAAGTGAACAAGGTAACAGTACCGGATCGTTACCCGATTCCGCATCTGCGACTTACTTCAATCATTAGGTAAGGGAAATACTGTGTTTACTTGTCTGGATCTAGCGTCAGGGTATTGGCAGGTGGAGCTGACCGAAGAGTCGCGTCCCATTACTGCTTTTAGCACTCACCGTGGGCACTTTATTTCTCCGGATGCCTTTTGGACTGAGTAATGCTCCTTTAACATTTCAGTGGATGATAAACCAATTGTTTGGCGAGATGTTAGGGCAAGACGTCTTAGCGTATCTAGATGACCTATTTTCCTACACCACAGAACAAGGATCAGATAAGATTGTTCCTAGGCCTCACTGGCTTTTATAGGAGTTTTGTCCACAGGTATGCCATCATAGCATCACCTTTAACGACGCTACTTAAGAAGGACGCTGCATGGAAATGGAGACCCTCGGAAGAGAAAAGCTTCAACGAGCTCAAACAAGCCATGTCAGAAACACCCGTATTAGCGTTTCCTGATTATACTCAACCTTTCTATCTGTGCACGGACGCCTCAGGTCTGGGTCTGGGAGCGGTGTTACAGCAGAAGGATGAGCAAGGAAAGACACATACCATAGTGTATGCTAGTAGGGCATTAAGACCCCCAGAGAAGAACTATTCGACGATACATTTGGAGACATTAGCAGTCGTGTGGGCGTTAGGACATTTCCGGGATATTATTTTTGGCTACCGGATAATTGTTTAACTGACCATGCACCCATACGCGACTTGTTTTAAAGGAAAAAACTTGCACGGTAAGGTTGCGCGTTGGTTGGCAAGGTAATGGAGTTTGATCCAGAGGTCAGATATTGACCAGGCCGTCAAAATGTTGTGGCCGACGCGTTGAGTAGAAACATTGCTGCTACCATAGCCGAGGATGTTGCTCTTGCTGAGTATTCCTCAGACACGGTAAAAGCGGAACAACGTAATGATGCGATGTGGTCACAAGTCATCTATGCCTTGGAGTCTGGCGACGAGACTTGTCTACCTGAACTCCCAGTACCAATGACTCACTTCCATCTTCAACAGGGTCTTTTGTACAAGCAACCCCCAGGGAAGGACACTGCATATCAGTTGGTTGTTCCTGCTACCTTACAGCAAGCCGTGCTATAGTTAGTTCATGACGTACCTCAAGCGGGTCATCCCGGTCGCGATAGATGCATACGTGAGGCGAGAAAGAAATACTATTGGCCGACCATGAGGAAGGACATAGAAGCCCACGTCAGTCAATGTGTCAAATGCGCGGAAATACGAGGAACGAGGGGACTTCCGACTCCCATCTTAGAGTATCCTCTACCGGAAAAATCTTGGGATACAGTCTCCATTGATCTCTTAGCGTTGCCGAGAAGTCGTCAAGGTTCAAGTTATGTACTGGTGGCAGTGGACCATTTCTCACGATTCACTGTTTTAGCACCTTTACAGACGAAAACTTCAGAGGAGGTGGCGCACGCTTTTGTAACTTCAGTGATTTGTCCATACTCTACACCTAAGGTATTGCTCAGCGATAATGGCAGTGAATTTCGTAACCAGGTTTTACAGAAATCTGTCGTATGTATGGAGTAAAGCAAGTTTTTGTAACGCCTTACAGTCCTAAGAGCAATGGCCTGGTGGAGAGAACAAACAGGAAGATACTGGAAGTCTTGAGACCAGTAATAACCTCAAATCAGGAGGATAACTGGGAAGACTGGTTACCACGTAGCGGCGACCATCAACTCCTCAGAAAATTCATCAACTGGGAAGTCTCCTCATTATATCCTTTATGGAGAAGAGAAAGTGTTACCCTATGATTTGTTGGCTGGACCTCCTACTCCAGTAGACAACGAAGAAGACTACGCAACGGTACAGTTGTTGAAATTCCAATTTATACACAGTGAAGTACGGAAAAGATTAAAAGCCTTAAGAGCGGAGATGATGGCGAAACAACACAAAGGTAGTCAAGAAAAGACGTTACAGGCAGGCCAGAAGGTCATAATCCACAACCCTGAGAGAATTTCCAAGCTCAGACCTAAGTTCCGCGGACCATATACCGTTGTGGAACGAGTACGTGGAAATACTTATAGAATAAAGGATGAAGCTAATGGAACTCAGGAGGCAGTATATGCTGATAGGATCAAACTAGTAAGTCAAGAGCTAGGCCTCTCGTCTGATGTGTTGTGCCCTCTGTCTTCGTCGCAGTCTATGTCGTCATCCGTACCTGTCCCTAACCAAGAGTATCGCAGCAAGCTACGATCCCACAACAAAAGTGATTAAGGGAGTATCTACTCTTGCAGAAAAAAATGTGGCTGTGGCTCAAACTCCTCGTGCGTTGCTTGGGGTGGACCTATGGAAAGACATCGGACATGGACACGACTGCGTTAATGCCAGGAGCACTGAAGAGCCCACTTGGAGAAGTCGTGGTAGTGGAAGATGCAGTATGCGTCTACTATCCAATGGAAGGCTGTCTCCAAACGCCAGATATTGTCAAGGAGGTCTCCAAAGGCTTGTCGAATCTCAGACAGCAACTATTGGAAGTGGGAAAGATGTTTAATCGAAACCCACGATTGACAAACTCTGACACTGAAGCTTTGTTGAGCTTCAGACTAGGCATATAGACAGGCTCACCGACAGGCTCACTAACTTGCATGTAGCTTTACCTAACGTACACTCTGATCTTTCCAAGCATGTCCATGCACGTACTAAGAGAGGACGTGGATAACTCTTTGGTATGGCATTAGATAAGGATGTAGTGCAATTGGGTAGACAGATGCATGACTTGACACTGGCCGCTAAAGCCAATAATAGATTAATCATGCATGTGTATAAACAGTTAGATGAGTTCACTAACAAAGCTAACGAGATAATTAGGATTACCAACCATCTAGTAGAGCTTGTGAACAACATCTAAATTAATCTACTAACCCTAGCTAACTTGGTGTTATTCACTGAGTACTTACATGCTCTCGACGAGTCAACCACTGCTTTGGAGAAGCATGCAGCCAATATGGTGGACGGCTTAATCGATGCAAGTTTGAACAGGGTTAATGCTTTATTGCTGCCTACTAATATATTAACAAATGCACTTGATATAGCGATGTGGAAGCATGGACTTATGCCACTCTTTGATCTGAGTCAACTGGAATATTATTACCAACTGTTAGAGGCCCAGTTGACCCATGAAGGCATCCTAATACTGGTACCTATGAGGAATGCTGTAACATACCAGGCATGGCGGTTCATTTCCTTCCCTTTTGCTACTGCTAATAATACACTTGTTGTTAATGAAGAGGGTCCAGAGGTGCTAGTTGTCTCAGATGACAAGAAATATGTAGCAGAAATGACTGTGGATGAATTTGAGAAGCGTAAGGCCTCATTTCTTGATCTCCATGTATGTCCTGCTTTGCATTTTGTCTTCGTATCATTAAAGGTAGAGGAGCGTAAGAGGGCCTTGTTGAACACAAATACTTCCTCTGCTCTGCAACGTTGCACTTTCCAACCCATTCAATTGAAGTCAGTTTTCCATGCTCATATTCATGCGAAACAGTACTTTTACTTTCCTGAGACAGAGGATGTAACTGTGATTTGTGCCTCACAGAATCAATTCCTTACAGTAAAGGGGTACTATATTGCACCTGATTTTTGTGAGTTACACAGTAAAGAGATAGCAGTTCTGCCTAGCAAGCATCATCTAGCTTTGACAGTGAACTTCTCATCCCAGTTACGACCCTTTTTACCTTCATTCAATGTTACTTCTTGAATGTGAACAGGCTGTCTCATGTATGAAAGGAGCTTACCTTCCCCTCCCACCTGAACAGGACTGATTTGGAGCCTTATGTACTGTCCTATCTTCCTTCATACCTTTCTCGTTCCTATTTTGGTCCTGGCGTTGGTCTTCTACTTATTGTGGTCTTGTCCTGTGTTTGTGGTTTAGGCTAGTATTTTAGGCGCCAATTAGGGAACCCACTGATACCATGTGTCTGTACTCGCGGATTGCAAGTGGATGTCCCTGAATAGTTAGCTACCCTACACTCTGGTTAGGCTACACGGTAGTTAGGACAACAATGTCGACGGGGACGTCTATGGTGTGGCCGAGCGATGTTCTGGTGTCAACATTTTTTTCCATATGAAGTTGTAGTATCACACATTTTACATAATAATTTTTAAAGCTGTTTAGTCATAATTAACAGTGTGTAATGAAGTGTGAATGATGAACAACCAAATATCATTTCGCTATTAGCTGTGGTATAGGAAGAAGGTGGATGGCAGACCACAAGGGGCCACCCTGTTTCAATTATAAAATGAAGGTTAGGAGAAGTGAAAAGATATCTGAATAAGTGCATAAGTGTAAAGTCCAGGGGAACCATTTATTATGTTGGTATATGTGAATGTACTTAATACCATTTTATAGAGGTGTATAATGTGCTAGTAGAGTTGTCATTTATCTCTACTTTTTGCATAAGCCCAGAGTATATGTAATGCTCGGCACCTCACTTTTTAGCTGACCTAAGCACCGCACCCTTGTCCGGCTCGGTGAGTGTACAGCGTCAGAGAGATCGCTTTACAGTTATAAAGGGAGGTGGTGTCGCTCCTACATATCTCTCGGGTCGCAGTTATATTATTCTGTACCCAATAAAGAGAGATTTAATCTGCTCATTTCTGTCACCCTACGCTACCACTTAATAACAGACCAGCTTCCACCTTCTCGTGGCAGAGGACCTTTGGTGGGAAGTGTCGGGCAGTGACGGCGAGTGGCTGATGTACTACAGACAGTGTCGTCGATCCAACACGGTGGTCTAGTTATACTATACAGCAGAACACTTAATATGTAGTTAACTGCTACTCCATAACGGCTACATTAAATTGGTGGCCAGCAGTGCGACGATACATTTTATTGGTGCTAGCGGTGGCACGATATATAGTGCTAGCCGTGTACCGATACAAAGCTATATTTCTTGATATCCTTCAAGCAGCTTGACTTTTTCAATTTCATTCCATGTCCTCTTGTTGCTCTCTTATCCCATACAAACAGATCTTCTTTGTCAATTTTATCTACTCCCACCATGGTCCTGAACACCGCAATCATGTCTCCCCTCTTTCTCCTTTCCTCTAACGAAGGCAAATCCAGTTTTTCCAGCCTCTCTCTGTATGACAGGTCTGTCAGACTGGGGACCATCTTGGTTGCTGTTCTTTGTATTCTCTCAATCTTGTTTATATCTTTCTTTTTGTGTGGGGACCACACTACCGCTGCATAGTGTGTGTGTGTGTGTGTGTGTGTGTGTGTGTGTGTATGTGTGTGTGTGTGTGTGTGTGTGTGTGTGTGTGTGTGTGCATTTCTTACCTCACACTCAGCCAACACATCAAATAACTCCATGCCTTCAGCAGCCTGGTCCTCATCTCGGGTCAGCAGTGCTTTGATGGCCTCCAGAACCTTCGGCAGCAGTGTCTGGAACTCACTCTGTGCCAAAGTCAACATATCAGACACACACATAACGAGTTCATGCTCCTATGGGGTGGGGGAGTGGGAGGGGATAGATTTTATCATATGCAGTACTCTGCTGTACAGCTCCAGACAGATGAAACGGCTACACCCCATCCACCAGCGACTTGGTTTGGGTCTCAGTGGTTCTGGTAACAGTTGCAGGTGGAGGGAGGGGGGATGTGGGAGGGTGCGGAGGGGAGAAATGTGGGAGGAGTTATATAGGGGGTAGTGTGGGAGGGTGAAGAAGCAGCACAGTCTGGCTGGTGGGAGGGGGAGACGAATGGTTGGGTAGCGGAGACGAGAGTCTGCTGGAGGGTAAGACAGGTGAGTGTGATTAGATGAAAAGAAATTACAAAAAATGAATTATTATAATATCTGCTGCATATATTGCATTTTATCTACTAAATAAAAACACCGTCTATTATTCACCTCCGTATTTGGGTATCCTATTCATTATTATTATCCTTTGGATATTAGGCAATAAATAAAGATATTGGACGGTCTTTCGGACCCGAACCAATTTTTTCATAACTTTTTTCTTCAGCTATTTCCGTATTCCTATTATCCCTCGTGCTTGAAGTCCCCCTTTTTATCACTTTCTCCTACGCCCTACATTTTTTTTTAGGCATAAAGCAGTTTAACTTTCTCTTTAAATAACCATATTTGTCAACAAATATTCCTTTCATTAATCTATTTAATTACCTGTTTTCTTTCAATATGCATTTGTCTAATAATGGGTGTTACACCTTAATTGGCGCCGCTATTTGACGTTTTGAATAAATTTGGTCTAAATTTACGCATATATTGCAGTCTCTCTCAAGTAGGCTGGCAACCTCACACATCCTCCCCCCTGCTTTCTCCTTCTCTCGCTACCCGTTCCCTCCTTTCCTTTTGTAGTACAGTAATCACTCCAATATCCGGATCAATAGAGCCATCGGTAGGTTCGGATATTGGTTTTGTCCGGATATTGGGCCCCAGCTTATGGACTTGTACTTACGGACCCTAACACAGAGAAACACCTATACAACTCCCTCCGGACATGCATAGCACCTATTTAACACCCAAATCACACCAATAAGGCACATAAATGACTGAAATAAATGCAATAGACACATAAAATGTGGGTTTAGAAGTATGTTCATACATTAATAAACATTCTGGTACTTATGGACTCTAACCGAACCTAACCTAACCGAACCTAACCGAACTCTGAAAAACACATTCCTACTGCACATGCATGAGGTAAGTTTAGTATGGAAAGAAGTACAGTATGACACTTTCAGGTAAGTATAGTATGGGAAAAAATACAATATGAAACATTCTGGTAAATATAGTATGGAAAATAGTACAACATGAAACATTTTGGCTACTTACAGCAAGTCCCTGGCCACCTCGATGAATAACCGCCTCCTCTCGGACTCTGACAGTAAGAACGATTTCCTGAAGCACTTGCACTACACTCTTCCTGAAGTCTTGCACTGAACTTAGTCACTAACACACAGAAGTCCGTTCTTTTCACAGTGTTCACTTTAGTCCAAATAATGTTCCATTAAATTTAAGTGTTGCACATTAACTTTTCCCAAGTTTTTTAAGTTTCCAAAGCCAAAACAAAGAAGGTTAGTTACGTTAAATTTCTTTTCTACTTAGTCTTTTCTCCCAACTTGAAAACCTTAACACAACACACCGTTTTTTCACTGCACAACACTCAAAATTCCCGTGTGGTCTAGTGGAGAAGTTCTTGCTGTTTATTCACTGTCAGAGCCCGAGAGTATCACTGGCAGGCGTCCAAGGGGTGCATCGGTGGGTAGTGGTGATGGCGTACCGACTACAGAAGACTCTGAAGACAGCCGCAAACTCATGTCGAGCGGTGACTCCACTGTAGCTGATGTGCTGGGCTGTGGCTCGGAGCATGAGGGCCTGTCTTGGGGAGGCAACGGAGTGGAACCAGGGCTTGGCACAGCGGGGGTCACGGGCCTGAAAAAACTGTCAATCGTTGACTGACGCAAGGACCGACGATTCTGGCGATTGATGATGCGCTGCCGGAAAGCACGCACTTCCTCCACGAGTCCCAAGGGCCCCATCTCCCTGTTGCAGTCCGGGTGTTCCAGGTAGTCTAGGACGAACTCTAGATGTTCCCGGAGTGCACTCAGCTTGGGGATGGCTGGAGTAGTGTCCTGCTGGGCGGAGTCTGCATCATCATCGCCTTCGTCGTCGGAATCTTCAAGTTCGGGACTGACACCAGCAACCGAAGACGCGATCTCGATATCAGACAACGTCTGATACCCAGGATCGCCCTCGTCGTCGTCCAACCACTCACGAACATCGTCCACATCAACATCGTCGCCGTGCGTACGTAGCCGTGCATGGAAGTCATCCACGTCAAACCCTAGGAAATCGTACTCCACATCTGTTCCGAGAAGCAGACGAGACCAACCATTTTCAAGAGTTTTCACAGGGACTTCCTTCCATGCACTAGCCCAGTTGTACAGCGCAGACTTGATGTTGTAGCGGCGAAGGTTTTCCAAAGTCCGCTTGCCTCGAGTGTCACGTCCTTCCCTGCGCTCGTCCTCGTCCTCGAGAACCACCATCACCTCGTCCAGGAACTTCCGACGGTACAGGCGCTTTGTTGCCACGATCACTCCTTGGTCCATTGGTTGAATGAGAGCAGTCGTATTAGGTGGCAGAAACATGCACCTAATACGGCCATTCTCAGCAACCAAGTCCTTGTCGCACGGGTGGGCAGGTGCATTGTCGAGGAGAAGGAGAGCCTTTACCTGGTCGCGAGGAATTCCCAGTGTCTTCGTCTGGTAATGTATGACCTCCTTGACGAAGTGATGGTGAAACCAGTCTTTGAAAATCACAGCTGTGAACCATGCTTTCAAAGAATGGTACCATACGACAGGAAGGACATCCATCACCCCACGAAGGCACCGAGGCTGCTTTGCACGGCCAACAATAACGGGCTTAAGCCGGTGCATGCCGTTAGCATTGGCACAACACAAAGCAGATATCCGTTCCTTAGAAAGCTTGCGGCCAGGTACACGCTTCTCCGTCTCATCGGCGAGAGTGTTCATTGGCACCGAGCGATAGAATAGGCCAGTTTCGTCAGCGTTATAGACTTGACCGAGAGTGAGGCCCTCCCTGTCGATCAAGCCTTTCACCTTGTGCCGAAACTCGTCCACTCCATCCTCGTTAGCGTCCAATGCTTCGCCATGTGCTTTACGGTTAGTAAGGCCATGTCGCAACTTGAACGCGAAGAGCCAACCCTCGGATGCCTTGAAGTCTAGGGCGTCGTGAAGCCTTGCAAACTTCTCAGCAGCAGCCTTCAGCTCCGTTCCACGTACCATCACACCAGCTGCACGTTGCTGTCGATACCAAATCAACGTGGAGCGGTCGATCTCTGCATACTTGGGAGTAAACATAACCTTCCTCTCCACGTTGCGTTTGCTTCTCGACGAGAAGTCAGCCGTGTACTGCATGAGCTTGTCTCGGGAACGCTTGATATCAAACAAAGTCGACCGGGCCAGGTTGAACTCGCGGAGAATGCGAGAGGAAGACCAACCCGCATCAACCTTCTCCAATATCTCCCGTTTCTTCTCCAGAGTCAACACCACTCTCTTCCTTTTCTCAGGAGGCGGGGCCATCATCACACACACTAAGAGTAGGGCAGAGAGCAGCAGGAGGCCTTGCAGCAAGTACGGCACCACCACAAAAGCGAGCACGTGGGCAGCCATGACGAAGAGCGTAGGTCTTGTCGCGGTGAGAGACAGGCAGGAAGTGGGGAGGATGCAGCGGCGCTCTATCGGACGTCGGAGGAATGACGAACCAAAACAATGCTCTCACGCGGCGCGCGCGGCAAGTTCAAATTACGGACGGCAAAAAATCGATTTTTTTTCCAAATTTTTTGGATTTTCGGACCATTTTGGGAATGTTTGATCCCAGGACGATAAGGTTCGGTTAGTGGGGATGTTCGGTTATTGGGCGTCCGGATATTAGAGGGATTACTGTACTGTTTATCTATTCTTTCTCATATTTTTAACCTCATTCCTTCTTACAAACTTTTAGTGCCATAGGAAATTCTTCCTTATCACCTACAGTCCTACTACATGAAAGTGGAAAAAACTGCCATCGGGAAAAGAATAACTGGAAATTTATGGCGAAGGTTACGATATTAGTTATTTATAATGAAAGTGTTGGCAGATACGCATTCTTGACGTGATTATCACAGCCACAGCATTTCGCCTTCATAAAACAGAAGGACTATAGGTTTCATGCATTACCTCCTTACGTCCAGCATTACTGTGCAGAACGCCATGTATAACACATTAAGGACCACAAGGACAGTACTGGTAGTCATCGTGATTCTCATGAATCTCTCCATAGGCTATTGAAAACAGCGCTTTATGCTCAACTTCAGAATTATGTTCTCATCATGGCAATGATAGGCAAAGATAATAAAAACAATATATACAACCAAATTATCATTTATTATACAACAAAGCTCAAACTGCCTCCGTGCTGCAGTCTCAAGGGTGTAACCAGCTCACACAATCACATGTAACCTGAAGAAATTAAATACATGATCCTATATATATATACTGTATATATATATATATATATATATAACCATGAACAACACTGATCTAAAATTTATTGTGTTGGGTAAAGCAGAGGACACTAACTAGCATGGCAACCTACCACACGGAAACCACCATGTTGCACTACACGCCACAGAAACCGATGCACAGACCATGATATCAGCGAAAAGACTATGAGAAGAGTATTGCACGAAGCAGGGTTGCATCACAGGACCCTAGCAAACGTTATGTTGACAAGCCAGAGGATTTTTGGAAGTGTGTCACTGAAGGCGCAACTGCTGGAGAAGGAATAATACTCGGTGAGTATTATTTCTGAGGTTTTCGCTTGTATAAACTAAACTATTCAGTCATACATGACCATAAAAATATATTAATAATTACTGCAGGGGGACAACCAGTTTCGTTACAACGTCAGTCCATACAGAGAAAATTACTTTGGGTATATAGGGTTACTCGATGTTAAATTCATAAGTGTAGAGCCTGTATGATTATATATATATATATATATATATATATATATGATCAGTTTTTTTTTTTTTCGGGTAGCACGGAGGCAGTTTGAGCTTTGTTGTATAAGAAATGATAATTTGGTTGTATATATTGTTTTTATTATCTTTACCTATCATTGCCATGATGAGAACATACTTCTGAAGTCAAGCATAAAGCACTGTTTTCAATAGCCTATGGAGAGATTCATGAGACTCACGATGACTACCAGTACTGTCCTTGTGGTCCTTAATGTGTTATACATGGCGTTCTGCACAGTAATGCTGGACGTAAGGAGGTAATGCATGAAACCTATAGTCCTTCTGTTTTATGAAGGCGAAATGCTGTGGCTGCGATAATCACGTCAAGAATGCGTATCTGCCAACACTTTCATTATAAATAACTAATATCGTAACCTTCGCCATAAATTTCCAGTTATTCTTTTCCCGATGGCAGTTTTTTCCACTTTCATGTAGTAGGACTGTAGGTGATAAGGGAGAATTTCCTATGGTACTAAAAGTTTGTAAGAAGGAATGAGGTTAAAAATATGAGAAAGAATAGATAAACAGTACTACAAAAGGAAAGGAGGGAACGGGTAGCGAGAGAAGGAGAAAGCAGGGGGGAGGATGTGTGAGGTTGCCAGCCTACTTGAGAGAGACTGCAATATATGCGTAAATTTAGACCAAATTTATTCAAAACGTCAAATAGCGGCGCCAATTAAGGTGTAACACCCATTATTAGACAAATGCATATTGAAAGAAAACAGGTAATTAAATAGATTAATGAAAGGAATATTTGTTGACAAATATGGTTATTTAAAGAGAAAGTTAAACTGCTTTATGCCTAAAAAAAAATGTAGGGCGTAGGAAAAAGTGATAAAAAGGGGGACTTCAAGCACGAGGGATAATAGGAATACGGAAATAGCTGAAGAAAAAAGTTATGAAAAAATTGGTTCGGGTCCGAAAGACCGTCCAATATCTTTATTTATTGCCTAATATCCAAAGGATAATAATAATGAGTAGGATACCCAAATACGGTGGTGAATAATAGACGGTGTTCTTATTTAGTAGATAAAATGCAATATATGCAGCAGATATTATAATAATTCATTTTTTGTAATTTCTTTTCATCTAATCACACTCACCTGTCTTACCCTCCAGCAGACTCTCGTCTCCGCTACCCAACCATTCGTCTCCCCCTCCCACCAGCCAGACTGTGTTGCTTCTTCACCCTCCCACACTACCCCCTATATAACTCCGCCCACATTTCTCCCCTCCGCACCCTCCCACATCCCCCCTCCCTCCACCTGCAACTGTTACCAGAACCACTGAGACCCAAACCAAGTCGCTGGTGGATGGGGTGTAGCCGTTTCATCTGTCCGGAGCTGTACTTTGGCATTCCCTTATTCAGAGAATTTTCTCATTCTCTCTCTATGTAACACAACATTATTCTTCCTGCTCCTCTCTATGCACTTCTAAGTTTGTATTCTAAGGTGTTTGCTAAACTCCAGGCTTCTGATTCAGAAGTGAGGAGAGAAAGGACAAATTGATTATACAACTATCTCTTTTGATATTAAGACAGTTGCATATCTTTCATGTACTTACCATGCGATGGCAGGACTGAAACCAATGCAGTCTATTTCCAAATGATATGGCTGCTGCTGCTTTTAGAAAGCTCAAAATGAGTAAAAGTTTCGACACACTACCAGCTTAGTACTTTGCAACACCTTAGCTGGGCTACCTTCCAAAGAAGATAACCAGATACCCAAGCTGCCTTTTTCCAACTGAGGTGACATAAATGGTGGCAGTGTTACCCTGTGTCTATCCTGGGTAGTGTTATTTCTCTGGATTTTGCTTTTGTTTCCTTTATTTTCAATCATGCACCTTTGGATGACTCTACACAGTTGTAACAGGCCAAATAGTTTCCTGTAAACCTGGAATTGATTTATGGTACTACCCTGGGTGGTAATCTGGTGGTTTAGTGGGTTAAGGTGATCCAACTAGACCGAACCTGTAAGGGCTAGTATCCGAGGGATAGTTGGAGTTTTTTGCTCACATGATGCCACATGGGGACAAGCAAAGCTAGTCACCCTTACCTTGAAAGTTGGGACTAAGTAACCTAGCTCAGAATTCCTTTGCACTTGATGGGGGGGAGGGGGGGAACAGGATAACGGATGGTTAGATAAGTAAATCACAAACAAGCGTATTCAAGACCCATGCTGTATCACTTCACAAAAAAAAAAAAACTTGTTACAAGGAACAAGTTGACATACTCATGAACCACTATGCAAACATACAAGTAAGTCACCTGGCACCAACACACAGGGTTTGAAAAACAGTCTTCTCCACACAGGCAGTCCTTTCCCCTCGAACACAATGTAACCCCTTTCACTCCAGAACTGATACATCTGAAAATACTGTATCAGTTTTCCAAAAGAATTTTCTAGTACAATTCTATCTATCTATCTTAATGCCAAATGCCTTAATCCAGTATGAGGTGGCCACAAACAAATCACCTCCGTGTCGCCCTGCCCCCTGGCATTTCATTGCCCTGCTCCCAGCTCACACACCCCTCTCTCATATACCTCTCCACTCCATCCCTCCATCTCATCCTTGGCCTCCCCCTCCCTCTCCACCCCTCCACCTCACTCACATACACTCTCCTCATCAGTCTCTCACTCTCCATCCTCTCCACATGTCCCAACCACCTCAGTGTGTTTCTCCTAACGCTTCCTATCACATCCATACCCACACCACAATGCTCCTTCACTTCCTCATTTGTCAGTCTGTCTCTCCATGTGACTCCACATGCTCCTTTCAAATAACTCATTTTCACTCCTCTCACTCTAGACTTCTGTCCCTCCAACAAGGTCCAAGCTTCACTTCCATACAATTGTTAAAGAGAAATTTTTGCTGCCTCAAAAAAATCACGTTTAAATTTCTGCAGTTGCTGCCATGTTTACAAAGCGCAGTGGTACTTACTAGTCACACTGACGTTGTTTAGCCAAGCTGGTGCACTAGACTGGGGCAAAGCATTTCTTATTCCTTAGAAAAGCTCATGAGCTAGCAGGGAACATTCACAAACGTAAGCTAGCTTGTGAGCTCGAATAATAAACGAGTCATTCGTCACCGTGCTAGCTCACGAACTCAGTTAGCTGGCCTTACTTGACCCATGTCACTCACGTAAGTGATTTCATCATTTTCTGTTAAGCCACTGTGGACAAAATTGCCATTTTTCAATGCTAAACTTGCACACTTAAATTCTGAAAATGTCTTCAAAGAAGCATAGCAGTGATGATAGCAACTGCAGTAATAGGAAAAGAAAACAGAGTGTTATATACTACATCAAAGAAATGTGGAAATTCTAAAGAAGCTATACAGAAATGTTGCAGAAAGCAAGCTATGAAACAAGTATGGGACTGGAACAATTGTGTATGACCTGAGAAATGTGAAAAATATTGAAATTTAATGCAGCAAGTGAAAATACTGGATCTACAACAAATGGGAAAAATTAAATGAACCTTAATGTGCCACTGTTGATGAAGTACTATAAGATGATTTAAACACCATAGCATGATGGAACTGCTATGTCCAAACCTTTCCTAATTGTGATAGCCAAGGAATTCCACTACAAGTTACTGTAATATCAGTCTTGCGAATATTCCACTGGCTAGCAGAACAGACATAAATGCCATGGAATAAAGTGTGAGAAGGCTTGTGGGATAAAAATGCCTCCTGACAAGGATGCTGCACAAAAATTTTTGCACAAATCATTGGCCAGTGAAAATCTCAGCCCTAAGCTGAACAAAGAATATCTCTTCAACCTCTAACATCAGCATATCAAAGTGAACAATATCTTGAGATCCATTAACTTAAAATCACTAAACACAAATCTCAGCAAGTCTGGCAGTCCTCAAACTGGCTTAGCTGATCTCAACTACAACAGGTAGCTGTCGTATCAACACAATGGCAACCAGTGAAATACCGATATGCTCTTTCATAACTTGATGATCCTGTACTGTACTGCATAATGTAGTCGAGAGAACTGCTTCTATAATTGTTCTTCACACACAGGATAATTTATACATGTCTACTTGGGCAGTAGGATGCTGGGGGTGAAAAATGGTAACGTAAATTAGGCCTACAACATTCTGTCTATCTATCTATTGCCAGATGCCTTAATCCCGTATAGGGTGGCCACAGACAAATCGCCTCCATGTCACCCTGTCCCCCGCCATTTCACTGCCCTGCTCCCAACTCACACCCCCCTCTCTCATATACCTCTCCACTCCATCCTTCCATCTCATCCTCGGCCTCCCCTTCCCTCTCCCCCCCTCCACCTCACTCACATACTCTCTCCTCATCAGTCTCTCACCCTCCATCCTCTCCACATGGCCAAACCACTACAGTGTGTTCCTCTTAACACTTCCTATCACATCCACATCCACAATATTAATGACAAAAATAATAATAATAATAATCAGTATCATCCGGACCTCCTTTCCCACCCTTGGGCAGGGTGAGAAGTAGCAACGTCCCAACAGCCAATGTTTGCCCAAGTCAATGGGCCACACTTCTATTCACTCATCATTCAAGTTCTCAAAATCCTAGCTCCACTAGGGGAAAAAAAGAAAAATGTTCTGTAGCTTCACAAATACCTATATGATACAGCCAATCCAAACGTTGTCACGTTAAAAAGGGATGCCAAATCCCCTGGCTTTGTGCTTCTCCGCACAAAATTCATCCAACCAGCTCAGACTCTTTGTCAGTCCCCTAGCCTCACCAACTTCCATACCTCTCTTCCTCACATACTCATCCACCATATCCCTCCACCTTCTTGGCTTACCTTGCTTCCTCCCTCCTTCGAATTCACTCTGATATACCTTTTTCATCACTCTATTGTCATCCATTCTCTCCACATGACCAAACCAACTCAGGACACTCTCATCGATTCTGGTGTCCATAGACATCCTCATTCCACATCTTGCACGTATCACATTATTCCATATCCTATCCACTCTGTACCCCACATACATTCCTCAGCAGTCCCATCTCCACTGCTCTTACTCATGATTTTTCATTTTCATGCCACACCATAGTCTCACATCCATATGTTAAAGTTGGCACTGAAACTCCTTCATGTAAGCCTTGAGCAGCTGCAACATATGAAGCCTCACTTTCTTATCAAGGCCTTCATAGCATCAGCCACTTTCTTTCCTTACGCCACTTCACCTTCCACTTTTTTGCACATTTTCCTCTCTTTTCTATCACTGTACCCAGGTATTTGAACTCTCTCACCAATTCCAGTCTTTCTCCATTCACTGTAACATCACACTGGAAGTCACCTCTCTCAATAACCATCACTACTCTTTTCTACATTTACTCTCAAGACACGATGCTAACAGACATCTACAAAACTCTGCACTAGTCTACCAAGCTCTTGTCTGGTATTTGCAAGTAGCACTGCATCATCAGGATACAACAAGTTTGAGATATTCCATCCATCACCATGCACTACCAACGACTAACACTGCATCATCAGCATACAACAAATCTGAGATACTCCATCCATCACCAACGACATCCCTATCTCCATTACTCGTGTTTTTACTTCTCTCATCACCCCATCCATATATATACTGTATACTGAACAACCATGGGGACATCAAACAACCTTGTCACATGCCCACACTGATTGTGAACCATTCACTATAAAGCCCATTTACACTTACACATGCCTTACTACCATTATAAAAACTCTTATCGGTACCTAGCAGCTTACCAGCTACACTTTACATGCACAAAACCTTCAACAATCCTTCACTGTCCACTTGTCGTATGCTTTTTCCAGATCCATAAATGCCAGAAACACCTTATTTTCCAGATCCATAAATGCCAGAAACACCTTATTTTCCTTCTCACATGTCTTTTCTACTATCTACCTCACTGCAAAATATTTGGTCCACATATCCTGTGCCACTCCTCAAGCCACCCTGTTCATTACTCACTAAAAATAATAACAATAATAAGTAATCCCTCGATTATCCGGACATCTATTATCCGAACAATCTATTATCCAGACGCTATGATCTGGCTGGTCAGAACCATTATTCCTAAATTTTTCCAATTTATTCGGACAAAACGCTTGCATCCGGGTGGAAATTATTGCCAAGCGAACATTTTCGCCCGGCAGGATCATTTATTTTTTCATGTCACTGCAGTGGTGATTGCTTGTTTGTGGTTGATGGATCTGCTTGACCATGGTAACTGCTTGGCTGTGGTTTATAGGTCTGCTTGACCAATAGCGTAAAACACCAGAAATAAGAGTTGTACAATGTACTGCAGTGGCCTTTTACAATGGTTTTCAAAGTTAGGGTATGTACGAAATGGGACCAGAGGAGAAATCCAAGATCCAGACGGATCCACTATCCAGACATGCCTTTGGCTCTATTACATCGGATGATCAAGGGATTACTGTAATAACAAGTGCATTCAGCACTGCCATGCAATACAAGGTCCAATACCGGATGATAACCTTACACATGTAATTGACCTTAGGAGTGGATTGCTGTTTGTTCCATGTGACACACCATCATGGCATGGGGAACAATTGTGTGAAGTTATATAAAAGTCTGTCCAGGCATGTAGAAGTTACAGAGCAGACACAAAATTGAAGATGACCTTGTTTGAACCCCATGAGTGACCCTGACCTTGGGAATAGATGGCTGATTGCTGCATGCAACACAGTCATGGTATGGGGAACAACTGAATGAAGTTATATCAAAATCTGTTCATGCATGTGGAAGTTATACAGCCATGGTCCAACATCCAGATAATAAGTACATCTGGATAAATGAGGGACCATGGTAATAATACAAGATAATAAACTGTAGTATGAATATGGTGACTGTTGAAGGGAATGGCAAGGGACAAATGGGTATCTATTCATATGGCTATGGGAAAAAAAAAAAAAAAAAAAAAAAGCTTCCTGATCCCAACCATTTCAAAATTTGTGAAGTGCATTGTACTGTATTATCAAGAAAACAAAGAACTCTACAAGTACAGAACTTGATGGCATCAGCAACTTACATCTGAAATATTTAGGACCATGCAGCATCCAGGCCCAACAAACATCAGCAACTACTCACACTGTAGCATTCTCAACCAGTGGAAAGACAGAACTCTCTACCTATTGCCAGATACCTTAATCACACAAGGGGTGGCCACAAACAAAATTCCTCCATCATGACGAGTCCCCCGCCATTTCACTGCCTTGCTCCCAGTTCAACCCCTCCCTCTCTCCTATACCTCTCCACTCCATCTCTCCACCTCATCCTTGGCCTCCCCCTCCCTTTCCCCTCCTCCACCTCAATCACATACGCTCTCCTCATTCGTCTCTCGCTCTCCATCCTCTACACATGGCCAAACCACCTCAATGTATTTTTCCTAACGCTTTCTATCACATCCATATCCACACCACAAATGTCCTTCCTTTCCTTCATCTGTCAATCTGTCTCTCCATCTAATTCCAAATGCTCCTTTCAAATAACTAATTTCCACTGCTCTCACACTTGACTTGTGTCCTTCCAACAAGGTCCAAACTTCACTTTCATTAGTTAAGTGTTGGTACCACAATACTGTCATGTAGCAACTTTTTTACTTACATCCTCACTTCCCTGTTTCTTATCACTGCTTTCAAAGAACGAGCAGCAACCTTTCTTCCTTGTTGTACCTTTTCAAGCACTTCACCCTCCAACCTTCCATCCTTACTCATCACACTACCCAAGTACTTAAACACACTCACATATTCCATTTCCTCATCCTCCAAAATCACTGTACATCCAATGACTTCATTACTCTCCAAGACCATAACTTTACTCTTCCCTACATTCACCTTTATATCTCATTTCTTACACACACTTCTAAACTCATTCACCAAGCCTTACATTCCCCTCTGTCTTCACTCAACAATACACTATCATCTGGAAACAACAGTACAGGAAGTTTCCAAACGTTGCCCTCTTTTAAAGCTGCTCCAACATGCACTGCCCTGCCTTGTAACTCTTCTATAACTCCATCCATATACAGATGGAACAACCATGGGGACATGACACATCCCTGTTTCAATCCAATATTCAAACATAAAAATTAACTCAATTCGCAATCCACATGCACTGCAGCCTTGGCGCCTTCATACATGCTTTTCATGGCATTCACCAACTTCCCATTTACTCCATACTCTCTTAACCCCTTCGTTACCACATCCCCCCCCCCCTCCCCCGCTCACCTACCCCCCTGCCAAACCGAATTTCCCCCAGGCGTGGCTCTTTCGTGAGGTAGTATTTATTTTATCATTACATCGTTTCTATTTGCTTTATATTATTTATTTTTGTATTGGGAAGTAGATACTGACCACGAGATGTGTTTATGACATGTTAAAATAATGTCTATCTATCTATCTATAGCCTGACGCCCCAATCCCGCAAAGGGTGGCTGCAGACAAAACGCCTCCAAGTCACTCTGTCACCCACCATTTGACTCCCCTCCCCCCAACTCACCCCCCCCTCCCTCATATACCTCTCAACTCCATCCCTCCACCTCATCCTCGGTCTACCCCTCCCTCTCCCTCCCTCCACCTCACCTACATACACCCTCTTAGTCAGTCTTTCATTCTCCATTCTCTCCACATGTCCAAACCACCTCAGTGTATTTCTCCTAATCTTTTCAACCACATCCACATCTACCCCACAACGTTCCTTCACTTCTTCATTCGTCAACCTGTCCCTCCACGTCACTCCACATGCTCCTCTCAAGTAACTCATTTCCACTGCTCTCACTCTTGACTTGTTCCCCTCTTGCAAGGTCCACGCCTCGCTTCCATACGTCAGGGTAGGGATCACAATACCATCATGCAGTGACTTCTTAACTTCCATACTCACCTCCCTATTTCTCATCACTGCTTTCAGTGTACCAACAACCTTTCTTCCCTGCTGTACCCTTTCACGTACTTCATCCCCCAAAGTTCCAAATATATAGGGTACAATGACCTACACAACATATCTGAGTCATTTTCATAAAACTATGCCCCATGGCAAGGGCATATGGCAGGGGAGTGCAGCATCAGTAACAAAATTGCCATATGTCATCACACATGGGATCACAAAGCACCCAAACCAAGGAAAAGGAAGCCCAATAGGCCCCTATTATGATCGTGAGTACCCTAGTACTCACGATCGTATTTGGTTCCGCTGCCGACATTTCATTTTGAGTACGGGGGTACACATTTCGGAAATTCGGTAAAGAAGGGGTTAATATTTTCCACATTACTTGTCTATCCACCCTGTCATATGCTTTCTCCAAATCCATGAATGCCGCATACAACTTCTTTCCCTTCTCTAGAAACTTTTCCACTAAAGATCTGAGAATGAATATCTGATCTACACAACCTCTTCCCTTCCTAAAGCCTCCCTGTTCTTCTCCAACTAATTTCTCTGCTCTTTCTCTAACTCTGTCAATAAGTATCCTACCATACACTTTTCCTATTACACTAAGAACACAAATGCCCTTATGATTACCACACATTTCTTTTTTCCTTTTTCCATTGTACAAGAGTATAATTATGCCTGACTTCCAATCCTAAGGGAGTACCTTCTTCATTATTCTCTGGACCAGTTACTGCACTTTGGAAAGTGAAGGGGTAATGGGATGAAGGGGGGGCCATGATTCCTACCAGAATCACAAAATGCCTGAATTCATGTAGACTCAATACGATGCTCCCCAAAATTCATTATAAATCCTTGATTTCATTCAAATGATTCAATAACATTAATATAAGATACTTACTGCTTATATTTTTGGTAAATATCACATTCTTTTAGTACAAGTATTGACAACCCCCATTATCCAAATGACCAATATCCAAATTTTAGCTCATTTGCACTGTTTTGCATCATACTGTACCTCAAGATTCAAATCAATACAGGTATTTTCATTTACACAAAATTTTAATATGAAATTCCGTACAAAACTGATCCTTTCGACACAGTGACAGACCCTTTCAGCAGTGTACGGTTGCTAATTCCAAGCCACAAATCCAGTCACCGGTTGCACAACGCACAATCCTGGTGTGCGAACTCACATAACAAGGAAGACAAAATCTGAGACCAAAATATGGTCACAATGCAAATATGACGCACACAATGCGGGTGGAGGAAGATGGCCATGATTTTTTTAAAACCATACTATATTGCAACAATAGAGATCATGTGGCCAGAGGCCCAAAATTATGGTTTAAACCGTCATAACGCGGAAAAATAAGATCATAATGCAGTGGGAACAGATATAACGTGGCCAGTGATAGTCATGGTGTAGGATGATTCAGCCAATGACATGTGGCTGTCATGTGTCTGTCTATCTATCTATCTATTGCCAGACATCTCAATCCCGTTCGGAGTGGCCACAAACAAATCGCCTCCACTTTCCTCTGTCCCCTGCCATTTCACTGCCCCGCTCCCAACTCACACCCCCCTCTCTCATATACCTCTCCACCCCATCCCTCCATCTCATTCTCAGCCTCCCCCTCCCTCTTCCCCCCTCCACCTCACTCACATACACTCTCTTCGTCAGTCTTTCACCCTCCATCCTCTCCACATGGCCAAACTACCTCAGTGTATTCCTCCTAACGCTTACTATCACATCCACATCCACACCGCAACGCTCCTTTATATCCTCATTTGTCAACCTGTCTCTCCATGTGACTCCACAGGCTCCTCTTAAATAACTCATTTCCACTGCTCTCACTCTTGACTTGTGTCCTTCCAGCAACGTCCAAGCTTCACTACCATACGTTAGAGCTGATATCATAATACTGTCATGTAGTAACTTTTTCACTTCCATGCTCACTTCCCTGCTTCTTATCACTGCTTTCAAGAAACCAGCAACCTTTCTTCTCTACTGTACCCTTTCAAGCACTTCACCCTCCAAACCTCCATCCTTACTCATCACACTACCCAAGTACTTAAACGTACTCAAATTTTCCAATTCCTCACCATCCAACCTCACTGTACATTCACTGACTTCACCTCTCTCAAAGACCATCACTTTACTCTTCCCTACATTCACCTTTAGATGCCATTTCTTACACACTCTCCCAAACTCATCCACCAAGCCTTGCAGCTCTCCTTCGTCTTCACTCAACAACACAGTATCAACTGCAAACAACAGTACAGGGAGTTTCCAAACACTACCCTCTCTCACCAGGGCAACTCCAACATCCACTACCCTACCTTGTACCTCTTTTATTACCCCATCCATGTACAGATTGAACAACCATGGAGACATGACACATCCCTGTTTCAACCCAACCTTCAAAGAGAAAAATTCAATCAGTTCACCATCCACACGCACTGCAACCTTAGGACCATCATACATACTCTTCACAGCGTTCAACAACTTCCTATCTACTCCATATATTCTTAATACTTTCCACAATCCTTGTCTATCCACCCTGTCATATGCTTTCTCCAAATCCATGAAAGACGCATTCAACTTCTTTCCCTTCTCTAGAAACTTTTCCACTAAAGATCTAAGAATGAATATCTGATCTACACAACCTCTTCCCTTCCTAAAGCCTCCCTGTTCTTCTCCAACTAATTCCTCTGTTCTTTCTCTAACTCTGTCAATAAGTATCCTACCATACACTTTTCCTATTATACTAAGAAGACAGATGCCCCTATGATTACCACACACTTCTTTTTCCCCTTTTCCTTTGTACAAGGGAATAATTATACCTGACTTCCAATCATCCGGGACTCTACCTTCTTCCTAGGCCAATCTGCACATTTTCCACATCCATTCTACTACTATCTCTCCCCCATACTTCAGCATTTCACCACACATTCCATCAATTCCTGGGGCTTTCCGCAATTTAACTTTCTTTATTGCTTCCACAACTTCTATCCTACTGATTTCTCCCTGTCTTCTCACCTCCCTCCATCTCCCAGCCATTCCCCAGCCGCTTATACTCGCATTACTTCCATCCTCTATGTTCAACAATTCCTTAAAGTGTTCTCTCCATCTGCTCACTTTTTCTCCCTTCTCCAATAGTAACCTACCATTTTTATCTTTCACTCCCCTGCTAACTTCACTTCCACCCTGTCTTACTCTTTTCACCTCTTTCCAGAACATTTTCTTACAGTCCCTCCACTTTACACTCAAGTTCCTTCCAAATTCCTCATCCGCTCTCTTCTTACTCTCTTACTAATCTTTTCACCTCTCTCTTTCTTTCTACATATAATTCTCTCTTCCGCCTCTCAACTTCTTCCACGCCCCTATTTCTCATCCATTCATTGTATGCTTTCTTCTTTTGTGCCACAGCCTGTCTCACCTCTTCATTCCACCACACTGTTCCTTGCAGACCCCTCTGTCTTCTCTTCATCCCACACATCACATAACGTGCTGCACATATTTCTTCTGTAAATATCCTGCACACACCTTCTACGTCCCCCATCTGCTCCAATGCATATTTGCCCAATCGTCCCTCCACTTCTCTCATATACTCTGCCTTTTTCGCATCCTCTTGTAACCTTTCCGCTCTTCTTAAAAATACTCCTTCTTCCCGTCCTTCCCTTCATCTATTTTTCCATTCTAAATGGACCTTGATTCTGGCCACCACCAAGTAGTGGTCAGAAAGTCCACTCCCCCAACCTCTATAAGCTCTTGCATCCATTACACATTTTTGCATCCTTTCATCCACACACACATAATCAATCATTGCCTTCCTTTCATTCAGTTCACCAACCAGCCTTCTCATCACTCGCCACATATACCTGTGGATCATTTTGTGCCTGAAGAGGATATTGGCTATCACCAACCCCCTCCCAGCACAAATGTCCACTAACACACTGCCATTCTCATCTACTTCAGCAGGTACACCCCACTCACCAACTATTCCATCCACCTTCACATTCCCTACTTTACCATTCATATCACCAATCAAAAACACTCATTCCTTTCAAATTTTTCCATGCATACTTCCACATCTGTTCAGAACTCTTCTCTCACTCTGCTTGCATGATCTTGGGCTGGCGCATACACACACACAATCGCCCACATTTGTATTCCAACTTTCAATCTTACCCACACAATCCTTGACCCAACTGATCCATACTCTCTTATGCTCTTCTTCCATCTTTTACTCACAACTACAGTATACATACTCCTTCTTTTGCCCTCTCATTCTCACCTACTCCTGCACATATACCCCATCCATACTCCCATTCTCTCACACTCTCACCTCTCCATTCTGACTGGAATGCCTTAATTACCCACTAAACCATCAGGTACCACAATTTGGTTATATGGTTACCACCCACCACAGTAAATGGTTTCCTGGTGTACAGGAAACCATTTGGCTTATCACTCAGTGTACAGTCACCCATAGACAGAATGAAGAGGAAAGACTGAAGGAAAAGAAAGACAGAAGAGGAATGAATGAGTGAGGAGAGAAAAGGGCAGGAACCCAAGAGCAGCACTACATCGAGTGAGTGAATGGTAAGCGCCCCCATCTACCATCCATCCATCATCCAATCCTGTGAATGGTGAGCACCCCCATCTACCATCCATCCATCATCCAATCCTATGTTTCCCCAAGAGGAGTTTAGAAGCCCAGGCTAGGCAAGTTGGCCTTGACATTTAAGATGAGAGTGACCAGCCTCACTCATCCCTGAGTGGCAATATGCACCATACCCCAACCACCCCTTGGAGATAAATCTGCATATGCTCAATCCAATTGGAGCACCTAAATTACCCAATAAATCACCAGGTGCCATAATTTAGTTTTATGGTTACCACCCAGCACAGCAAATGGTTTCCTGGTGTACAGGAAACCATTTGGCTTGTCACTCATTGTAGAGCCACCCATAGGCAGAAGGAAGAGGAAAGAGTGAAGGAAAGAAAGACAGAAGAGGGAGTGTAAAGTCACCCGTGGGCAAAAGGAAGAGGAAAGAATGAATGACAGACAGAAGAGGAAGGGAGGGGGGAAAGGGCAGATACCCAAAGCAGCACTACATCGAGTGAGTGGATGGTGAGCGTCCCCTCCTACCACTGTAAAAAAATAAGTCCTGTTATCTTAACTATTTTGATTACAAAAGGGATGAAAACAAAGTGTACCCAATGTTAACCCTTGGTAAAAATGATAAATTGAATGACATATTGCTTTTATACCTATCTGGCAGTAACCTTTAGTGCATGTTTTACACCACCTCTGATGATTGGAGAATCGAGTAAAAAAAGATTTTTAAAAATCCCTTCTATTCAGATGGTGGCTGAGAACCAAACTTACATAACCTAACGATTAAATAAAAACATGAACATATATTATTGTATGGAAGAGGTGGTCAGAGTTATGCCCCAGTCACACTGCAGGTAAGACTTGTTGCAAACCTGAAAATCGCGAAACCAGCCTCCGACCACGGAGGTCTCCGAGCAGCTGTGTCACTGATTGGCTACTGGTGGTCGTCCAGTGTCTGTCCAGCGTTCATCTAGTGGGTGGCCGAACGGCAACCATGGCCAGGTACACACAGGTCAAGACACCGACGGGTGGCCGGCCGGTCGTCAGCAGGCCGCTGACAAACGATAGCCGGTCTGTGTCCTGTCACAGTTTAGACCGCAACCTCATGTAGCGGTCTAGGCTGCCACTAGACCGACACCAGCCGCAGATTGGCCGGCGGCTGGTCTCGGTCCAGCCCACCGCCTGTCACTCGACCAATCACCAGCTGGATGGCGGCCGGACTTCAACCACCACCCCGGACAGGAGGCCTGTGGATAGCAACTGCCACAGTCTAGCCGTCGCCTTGACGGAGTGCGGACAGCCGCTGCACAAAGTGGGCGGCGACCAGCCTCCATCCGGATGGCAACCACCGCTTAAAAAACAGGTGTCGCCAACCAGTTGCAGTCCGTAAGCCGGCCAGATGCAGTTCAGCCACCCACCGGGTGGCTTCCATGCCACAACATAGGTGGTCGCGGGGAGGTTTTTCGTGCAGCACGAAAAACCTCGCGACGAGTTTTTGGTCGCCCTGGTGGCCTGCGGATAGACCGAGACATATGAAGACCAGTTGTAAACCTCACCAAAACCACCCAAGACTTGCAGGTCACGGGTGGTTTGCGATAAGTCGTACCTGCAGTGTGACTGGGGCCTAAAGCAACAGAGAGAGTGAGAGAGAGAGAGAGAGAGAGAGAAATAATAATAATAATAATAATAATAATAATAATAATAATAATAACAGGTGATGTTACAATGAATGGAGAGAGACTGCAATTGGTGAGAGAGTTGGGTACAGTGATAAAACAGAGAGGAAAATGTGCAAAAGAAGTGGAAAGTAGAGTGACAGAAGGAAGGAAAGTAGCTGGTGCTATGAAGGCCATGATAAGAAACAGAGATTTGAGTGTTGCAGCTGCACAAGGCTTACATGAAGGAGTGTTAGGGCCAACATTAACATATGGATGTAAGACTATGATGTGGCATGAAAAAGAGAAGTCATGAGTGAGGGCAATGGAGATGGGACTGCTGAGGAATGTATGTGGAGTACAAAGAGAGGATAGGACGTGAAATAATGTTATTCGTAAAAGATGTGGAGTGAGGAGGTCTGTGGGCACCATTATCGAAGACAGTGCAGAGAATGGATAACACAGAGTGGTGGAAAAGGTATATCTGAGTGAATCTGAAGGAGGAAGGAAGTGAGGTTGGCCAAGGAGCAGGTGGAAGGATATGGTGGATAAGTGTGTGAGGAAGAGAGGTACAGAAGTTCATGAAGCTAGGGGACTGACGAGAGAACGAGCTGGCTGGATGAATGTTCTGAGAAGTGCATGATCAGGGATTTGGCACTTCTTTTTAACATGACAGCATCTGGACAGACTCTATTGGATACATTTATGTGAAGCTACAGAATGTGGTGAATGTTTTTGGCATATCGGATAAAGCCAGGATTCAGGGGGCTTGAATGATGAGTTAATGGAAGTATGGCCCTTTGGACTGGGCAAACTTGGGCTGTCTAGAAGCTGCTACTCATCACCCTGCCCTACAGTGGGAATGGAGGTCCGAATGATGATATATATATACATATACAGGTATATATAGATATAACTACCTGCTGCCTACAACAGGTATTTATTTTCAGCATCAGATTGTGCATTAAAAATTATCAATGACAAAATGAGCTAGGCAAATTCAGCATTTGTTTGCTGATACTCTATCAGAAAACACTTCTACAAACACTGACCATGTTATCCTGATCCACCAAGGGAGCAAAGTTGGTGAGTGCCTGGATGGTATGAAAGGCCGGGGGTGAGGAGGGGTCATCTAGGGTGGCTGAGAAGAGGTGCAGTAGATGGCCCAGGTGAGGCAGTAACTGGTCACCGGCAACACCACTCACCACACTCACCACATATACCCCTAGCTGTAAAACATATCAACACTTAGTACTGGTACTTCATAAAGACATCATACGACTAAAATCCATGCCGAAAACTTGGGTGAGTACGTTCCAGAAGCAGGATAACAAGAGTATGAATGCCATCAAGCACCCAGTGAAACGAATGATACAGCACAACTCAAGGTCTTTATGGATGTAATGAGTGTGAGAAAAAAATAATCCTGTATCATTAATACTAAATATAAAGCTGTACATCCATCCATCATCCAATCCTATGTCGCCCCATAGAGGAGTGTAAGAACCCAGGGAAAGGGAAGTTGGTCCTGACAATTAAGATAAGAGTGACCAGCCTCATTCATCCCTGCATGGCACTGCATAGCAATAACCTACCACCCCTTGGATATAAACCTACACAGGCTCATTCTGACTGGAACACCTTAACCCCTAATGACCTATGCCACACAATCATGCTTTTGTGTAATTTGACACGCCAGCCTATCCCGCACAATCAATAAAGACACACAAAAAACTGGGGGAGGGTAACTCCGCCCCTTTGGTGACATATATGGGATCAGACCAATGAGAGCTAGAATGTCTGGGGTGGTATGGCATGTTTGGCCCCCTAAGGTGGGGGAGAAGGAACCTTCCCCCACCACCATCACTTTACCTCCCTCAGCCCCATCGCATCATCTCCACCTTGTCCCCTCCCAACCAACCATACCCCAACATACCCCCTACAGTGGTGTGTGCATAGCAACCCTTCTCCCCTTTCCCTCCTCCCCCCCTCCAGCCACACAAACTCCACCTCCACTTTTCGCCTGGCTTGTTTTGTTGCTATGGGTGTATACCAGACTGACATTTCATGCCTAGGGAACACTTCACACTGACATTAGTTATGTATATATAATTATTTACCATAAATGTCTTTCTTTCCTTCATTCTTTCCTCTTCCTTCAGCCTGTGGGTGACTCTACACTGAGTGACAAGCCAAATGGTTTCCTGTACACCAGGAAAGCATTTACTATGCTGGGTGGTAACCATATAACCAGATTTTGGCACCTGGAGGTTTTAGAGGGTAATTATTGTGCTCCAATTGGATTGAGCCGGTGAAGGTTTATATCCAAGGGGGGGTTGGGGTTGATTGCTCATGTAATACCACTCAGGGATGAGTGAGGCTGGTCACTCTCATCTTAAATGTCGGGACCAACTGCCTAGCCCCGGGCTCCTACGCTCCTCATGGGGCAATGTAGGATTGGATGATGGATGGATGGATGAAATAATGCATTTTCTGTACATTAACTGTTTTCGACCATGGGGGATTGGTAACTTTTTTGCATCTTTGACGGGTGATTGTGCGATAACTATTTGGTCAATCTGGCTGAAACATACATTTTCAGGTGTGTAAATTCAGTCTCCTGAAATGTGGAAGAAAATTTTTTACCTTGGTGAAAGTCGAAAAATCGACTCTGTTTTGCGGCTGGAGGGACAGACCTGCTGAGCAAATTGCGTACTTTAGGGGTTAATTACGGACTAGACCACCAGGCGCCATAATCTGGTTACATGGTAACTACCCAGAGTAGTAAATGGTTTCCTGGTGTACACCTGGCAACAAAACCAGGGTCACCAGCATCAATTGTTGCTAGACTGTTTTGTTTCTGTTATAAAGGTTCCAACAGGCTTGTATGCATTTGCCTTGGTCACCTAATGGTGGCTCTCCATGCTGCTGAATCTCTGACAGCCTCCCTATTCAGTCCCTTATCCCTGAGGTCACATTTATGACCTTGTCCTGCTTCTTTTTTGGTTCACCTCTTGCAACCCTACCCCCAACGTTCACACTTTTCATTTTCAACACCCAACTGTAATCCCCCATCCTCTCCACATGCCCAAACCATCTCAATCTACCTCCCCACATAACAACACCGATACACTCCAGTCCCATCTGTCCTCACAATTCTTCTAACGTAAACCTAGCTCCCCCAGGCCTCGCATTCAAGGAATCACTGCACATCCATGTAATCACTGCCATTTCTATACATTTGTGCCAGTGAATGTGTTTTTCTTTTACTGTCCAGGTCTCACTACCATACAGCATTACACTTATAACACATGCCACATACAAAGACCTCCTAGCGTGGAGGGAAAGCCCTCTCAATGTCAGGAGAGGCAACAGCTCCCTCAACTTCTTTCAACCACTGTTCACTTTAGCCATAGCGCAAGCTCCAGGCACCACATCCACCTCCAGTGCATAACATGTCTCCCAGGTAAAAAAAAAAAAAAAAAAACTTCCACAAACAGTCACACTTGAGAGACTAACCAGCAAGATCAATCCTATCACGCCTGACTATCTCCATATACTTTCCCCTACACACGCCACACATGAAATCAGCATTATCTCACAGTCTACCTCTAAAACCATTACATCTCTTATGCACCCACTTATTACAAACACTGCACAAGATGTCATTACTTCCCACGCCCCTGTGGCAAACCACACATGGCCACTTTCCCTCTTCTTTGACAGTACTGCCACCGACCCTAGAGGCCATCACCTTTGTTTTATCTGCAATTGCTCTCAAGCCCTTGCACTCTATACAATCTCTCTACCTAAATCCTCTGCCTCCCTTTCATTCTCGGCAATCAACACCAAATCACTGGCATACAACATCTCCCACGGAAGTCCATTTCTGATGAAGGAAAGACAATGGTGAAGTGAGGATAGAAAAGACATCTAGAGAAAACATTATAATTGGTTTCTGAATGAAGCATTTGACTGGAACAGGGAAGGTTTGGAGCCTGCAGATCCAGTGTTTGGTCCCTGGTCTTTGATTGATACTGCTACTGTGAGCAGGGCAATAGGCAGGATGCTGTCGGGGAATGCAGCACGTGTGTCTGGATTGGCTGCAGAAATGCTGAAGCCCAAGGAGCTATATGAATGGGTTTAGTTATTGATTTGATATATACAATTAGACATGAGTGTGTTGTCCCACATGACTGGCTGAGGAGAATGATATAAATGTGTACATGGGGAAGGGTGATGCCCTAAAAGGGGGAAATTACAGAGGCCTAAAACTTTTGGACCAAATAATGAAGGTAATGAACAGAGTTCTAGAAGGTACAACTGGGGAAAGAGTGAATACACTAAAACCTCATTACTACAGACTAAATGGGGCCCAAGAAATTCCAAAAAGAGTGAAACTCCGTTAAAAGCGACATATGGACTTTCCCTTGCTGAGCCAGACTTTTTCTAATACATCAGACATTAGTCATGATTGCACCAATGGTTTTTCACCGGCGTCACCAACTGTTTTCAATTATCACTGCAGTACTGTACTGTATTATACATTCGCTACAATAATCAAATGGTAAAATATACACACAGTAGTGTCTCCATACAACACGAGACAAGTTATGCAGCACATCGCACAAAATCAGTTTCATGTTAAATGTGACACATTTACAAGTAAAATAGGGTGTTATGTTCTGGGAGCCCCATATTTTTTGTCATAAATATATTTAAGGACAGGTTATTACAAATTGGGGCGTGGAAGAAGTTGAGAGGAGGAAGAGAGAGTTATATGTAGTATGGAAGAGAGAGATGAAAAGATTAGTAAGAGAGAGGAAGAAGAGAGTGGAAGAGGAATTTGAAAGGAATCTAAGTGTAAAGTGGAGGGACTGTAAGAAAATGTTCTGGAAACAGGTGAAGTGAGTAAGACAGGGTGACAGTGAAGTTAGCATGGGAGTGAAAGATAAAAATGGTAGATTACTGGTGGAGAAGGGAGAAAAAGTGAGCAGATGGAGAGAACACTTTATGGAATTGTTGAACATAGAGGATGAAAGTAATGCGAGTATAAGTGGCTGGGGAATGGCTGGGAGAAGGAGGGAGGTGAGAAGACAGGATGAAATCAGTAGGATAGAAGTTGTGGATGCAATGATGAAAGTCAAATTGGGGAAAGTCCTAGGAATTGATGGAGTGTGTGGTGAAATGCTGATGCATGGGGGAGAGATGGTAGTAGAATGGATGTGGACGATGTGCAGATTGGCCTAGGAAGAAGGTAGAGTCCCAGAGGATTGGAAGTCAGGTATAATTATTCCCTTGTACAAAGGAAAAGGGGAAAAAGAAGTGTGTGGTAAAAATAGGGGCATTTGTCTTCTTAGTGTAACAGGAAAAGTGTATGGTAGGATACGTATTGACAGAGTTAAGGAAAGAACAGAGGAATTAGTTGGAGAGAGGCCTTAGGAAGGGAAGAGGTTGTGTAGATCAGATATTCATTCTCAGATCTTGAGTGGAAAAGTTTCTTGAGAAGAGAAAGAAGTTGTATGCGGCTTTCATGGATTTGGAGAAAGCATATGACAGGGTGGATAGACAAGGATTGTGAAAAACATTAAGAATATATGGAGTAGATGGGAAGTTCTTGAATGCTATGAAGAGTATGTATGATGGTGGTAAGGATGCAGTGCATGTGGATGGTGAACTGAGTGAATTTTTCTTTTTGAAGGTTGGGTTGAAACAGGGATGTGTCATGTCTTTCTAGCTTGGTGGCCTGAGGGAGGTGCCACCGCTTCTTGGGGTTCTCTGAAGGCTTCCTAGGCATTGTGAGCAGGGTAAAATGCAGTAACAAGGGCAGAAAATGCAGCAAGAAAAAAGCACCGTCCAATGCGAATTATGCAACTGAGTGGTGCTGTGGCGGAAGAAATTTAAACAAAACATCAAGTGAGAGCAGAAGCTTTATTGGGCGACATCACGATCACCTCACGATAGTGGGCGGGGAAGGCTACTTGATCGGCAGTTTTGATTCGCTGTCAGCGTCATGGGAAAGTCCAGTATGACCGTGTTGGACCGTGGGCGATCGTGCTAGATGCAAACTCTGCGGATTTCGCCTACTTCTCAGAGCTCCGTCCGTGTTATGCTAATGCACCCGTGTTACAGTAATTAAACAAAATCATCCCTACGTGTCAAGTGGGGTTGGTGGAGGATTAGTGCCCCTCCCTGTAAAACAATTAACTCTAAGCCCTTGGCCACCCCGTTTGGGATACATGGCGTCTGGCAATGAATGAATGAATGAATGAAAAATCTTACTAATTATTGCTCTCCGTGATGGACACAAATCGTGTTGGACAAACGCGTGTTGGACGCGAGGGTACTGTATATATACAGTAATCCCTCCAATATCCAACATAATAGGGCCATAGGCAGGTCCGGATAGTGGTCCTGTCCGGATATTGGGCCCCAGCTTATGGACTTGTACTTTTGGACTCTAACTCAGAGAAACACCTATACAACTCCCTCTGGACATGCATAGCACCTATTTAAGACCCAAATCACACCAATAAGGGACATAAAAAACTGAAATAAATGCAAAGGAACCACAAAATGAGGTTTTAGAGGTGAGTTTATACAATATTAAACATTATGGGAACTTACAAGTCCCTGGCTCCTGGACTGGTTTGAACCGCCAGTTTGCAGTCCACAATTAATCCTCTGCACTCTAAATTCTAATTTCTTAACACTGCACAACACTGTAAATTCCTGTGTGTTCTAGTGGCGAGGTATTGCAGTTTATTCACTCTTTATTCACAAAAACAAGCACCTGTGGCTTGCACTGTTACGAGTATCTGCTCTCAATTGGAGTTAAGCTGTGACTGTTGATGATGGTGGGGTAACAGAGTTGCCAGATCGCAACGGCCACATTACCGATCTCCTCAACTTTCATTACCAAATTCGTAAAGCTAGCATTTATTCTTCACTAATTATATATACAAGTGGAAATACATGTAATCACTCTCCTTATAATTAACAGCATGTTGATTATTTTCACGCTATGTAGGGTAGCAGATTAATCAGAGAGAGCAAACAATCCATCATTTCCATCCTGTGTATCCTCATACATGTGAAAAATCCATTTGGTAATGCATTATTCTGATTCATTACCAAACAAATTTTTCATTACCAAATTGGCCCACACTTGGTAATGAAAAATACCAAATGGCAACCCTGACAGGGGAGGGGGGAGGGGGGAGGAAGGAGGAAGGAAGGGGTGAAGGGACCATGGTGTAAAAGCTGTTCGGCGCCAGGCCGCAATTTCAAATTACGGGTGGCAAAAAAGTCAGGTTTTTTTCAATTTTTTTTGCGGTTTTTGGCCCATTTTGGGAATATTGGATCCCAGGATGATTATGTCCGGTTAGTGGGGATGTTTGGATATTGGACGTTCGGATATTAGAGGGATTACTTATATATCCCCCCTGGGGGTAGGGGGGTTTTCAAGAATACTCCCCCAGTATCCCTGATTGTCGTAAAAGGCGACTAAAAGGGTTGGCGGAGGGTTAGTGCCCCTCCCCGGAAAACAACTAACTAAAAAAACGAACAAGAAGCCTCGGACAAGGACTGACCAAACGTTGACGACCCAGGACCGGACAAAGGACTTGGTAATGTGTACATGGAATGTAAGAGGAGCGAATGATGAGGTGAAAGAGAGAGAGAGTGTCCAGGTGCTTGAGGATGCGAAAGTGGATGTATGTGGAATAACTGAAACAAAATGGAGAGGAGAAAGTGTGAGAGAATGGGAGTATGGATGGGGTATATGTGCAGGAGTAGATGCGAATGAGAGGGCAAAGGAAGGAGTGTGTATAGTTGTGAGTAAAAGATGGAGGAAGAGCATAAGACAGTATGGATCAGTTGGGTCAAGGATTGTGTGGGGAAAGTTGGAATACAAATGTGGGCGATTGTGTGTGTGTGTATGCGCCAACGCAAGATCGTGCTAGAAGAGTGAGAGAAGAGTTCTGGACAAATGTGGAAGTGTGCATGGAAAAGTTTGGAAGGAGTGAGAGAGTGTTTTTGATTGGTGATATGAATGGTAAAGTTGGTAATGTGAAGGTGGATGGAATAGTTGGTGAGTGGGGTGTGCCTGCTGAGACAGATGAGAATGGGAGTGCGTTAGTGGACATTTGTGCTGGGAGGGGGTTGGTAATAGCCAATACCCTCTTCAGGCATAAAATGATCCACAGGTATACATGGCGAGTGATGAGAAGGGTGGGTGGTGAACTGAATGAAAGGAAGGCAATGATTGATTATGTGTGTGTGGATGAAAGGATGCGAAGATGTGTAAAGGATGCAAGAGTGTATAGAGGTTGGGGGAGTGGACTTTCTGACCACTACTTGGTGGTGGCCAGAATTAGGTTGCAAGTAAGATGGAGGAATAGAAGAAGGGAAAGACGAGAGGAAGGAGTAGTTGCAAGGAGAGTGGAAAGGTTACAAGAGGATGAGAAAAAGGCAGAGTATAAGAGAGAAGTGGAGGAACGATTGGGCAAACATGAATTGGAGCAGATGGGAGACGTGGAAGGTGTGTGTAAGATATTTACAGAAGAAATATGTGCAGCATGTGATGTGGTGTGTGGAAGGAAGAGAAGACGGAGGGGGGTGCAAGGAACAGCGTGGTGGACTGAAGAGGTGAAACAGGCTGTGGCACAAAAGAAGAAAGCATACAATGAATGGATGAGAAATAGGGGCGTGGAAGAAGTTGAGAGGCGGAAGAGAGAGTTATATGTGGAAAGGAAGAGAGAGGTGAAAAGATTAGTAAGAGAGAGTAAGAAGAGAGTGGATGAGGAATTTGGAAGGAATTTGAGTGTAAAGTGGAGGGACTGTAAGAAAATGTTCTGGAGAGAAGTGAAAAGAGTAAGACAGGGTGGAAGTGAAGTTAGCAGGGGACTGAAAGATAAAAATGGTAGATTACTAGTGGAGAAGGGAGAAAAAGTGAGCAGATGGAGAGAACACTTTAAGGAATTGTTGAACATAGAGGATGGAAGTAATGCGAGTAAAAGTGGCTGGGGAATGGCTGGGAGAAGGAGGGAGGTGAGAAGACAGGAAGAAATCAGTAGGATAGAAGTTGTGGAAGCAATGAAGAAAGTTAAATCGGGGAAAGCCCCAGGAATTGATGGAGTGTGTGGTGAAATGCTGAAGCATGGGGGAGAGATAGTAGTAGAATGGATGTGGAAAATGTGCAGATTGGCCTGGGAGGAAGGTAGAGTCCCAGAGGATTGGAAGTCAGGTATAATTATTCCCTTGTACAAAGGAAAAGGGGAAAAAGAAGTGTGTGGTAATCATAGGGGCATTTGTCTACTTAGTATAATAGGAAAAGTGTATGGTAGGATACTTATAGACAGAGTTAGAGAAAGAACAGAGAAATTAGTTGGAGAAGAACAAGGAGGCTTTAGGAAGGGAAGAGGTTGTGTAGATCAGATATTCATTCTTAGATCTTTAGTAGAAAAGTTTCTAGAGAAGGGAAAGAAGTTGTATGCGGCTTTCATGGATTTGGAGAAAGCATATGACAGGGTGGATAGACAAGGATTGTGGAAAGTGTTAAGAATATATGGAGTAGATGGGAAGTTGTTGAATGCTGTGAAGAGTATGTACGATGGTGCGAAGGCTGCAGTGCGTGTGGATGGTGAACTAAGTGAATATTTCTCTTTGAAAGTTGGTTTGAAACAGGGATGTGTCATGTCTCCATGGTTGTTCAATCTGTACATGGATGGGGTAATAAAAGAGGTACAAGGTAGGGTAGTGGATGTTGGAGTGGCCCTGGTGAGAGAGGATAGTGTTTGGAAACTCCCTGTACTGTTGTTTGCAGATGATACTGTGTTGTTGAGTGAAGACGAAGGGGAGCTGCAAGGCTTGGTGGATGAGTTTGAGAGAGTGTGTAAGAAACGGAACCTAAAGGTGAATGTAGGGAAGAGTAAAGTGATGGTCTTTGAGAGAGGTGAAGTCAGTGAATGTACAGCGAGGTTGGATGGTGAGGAATTGGAAAATGTGAGTACGTTTAAGTATTTGGGTAGTGTGATGAGTAAGGATGGAGGTTTGGAGGGTGAAGTGCTTGAAAGGGTACAGCAGGGAAGAAAGGTTGCTGGTTCCTTAAAAGCAGTGATAAGAAACAGGGAAGTGAGCATGGAAGTAAAAAAGTTACTACATGACAGTATTGTGATACCAACTCTAACGTACGGAAGTGAAGCTTGGACATTGTTGGAAGGACACAAGTCAAGAGTGAGAGCAGTGGAAATGAGTTATTTAAGAGGAGCCTGTGGAGTCACGTGGAGAGACAGGCTGACGAATAAGGATATAAAGGAGCGTTGTGGTGTGGATGAGATAGGAAGCGTTGTGAGGAACATACTGAGGTGGTTTGGCCATGTGGAGAGGATGGAGGGTGAAAGATTGACGAAGAGAGTGTATGTGAGTGAGGTGGAGGGTGGAAGAGGGAGGGGGAGACCGAGGATGAGATGGAGGGATGGGGTGGAGAGGTATATGAGAGAGGGGGGTGTGAGTTGGGAGCAGGGCAGTGAAATGGCGGGGGACAGGGCAACTTGGAGGCGATTTGTTTGTGGCCACCCCAAACGGGATTGAGGCGTCTGGCAATAGATAGATAGATAGACTTATATATCTGTATATATATATATGTGAGTAATTATTGCGCTCCAATTGGATTGAGCCGGTGAAGGTTTATATCCAAGGGGGGGTTGGGGTTGATTGCTCATGTAATGCCACTCAGGGATGAGTGAGGCTGGTCACTCTCATCTTTAATGTTGGGACCAACTGCTTAGCCCTGGGCTCCTACGCTCCTCATGGGGCAATGTAGGATTGGATGATGGATGGATGGATGGATATATATATATATATATATATATACAGTATATATATATATTTGGGGGCGAAAAATCTGTACGAAAACCGAGTTGTACGAGTAGAGAGGCATACAAATTCCAAGGTTCCACTGTATATACATATATATATATATATATATATATATATATATATATATATATATATAAGCACAGTAACCTCTCAACTAACGTGTTTAAACAGCGCGTTTTTGTTTTAACACGAGCAAGTATTTAAGGAGATATGTTTAACTAACAAGGGTTTCTCGATTTAATGTGACTTTACACGTACGTGATGTTTTCAAATTAGCTGTGCGCGCCTTGGTCAGTCCCAAGCAGATAGACCGTCTCGGGGACAGTTTAATTTGTTCAGTTGAAAAAAATATGTATATATTGTATCTGTTTCATTATGGTAAATTAAGTCATTACATATCAGGACACCAGAGCGAGGACGGGGAGCGGTGGGAGGTGAGGGAGCGAGTGAGGAGGGACAGCAGCAGACGATGAGTGATGTGTAGATGAAGTGATGCTGTGTGTTGTTACTGTTTGTGACATACTTACCGTAATGAAAATGTTGCCTTTACTGTATTGTTTCTATGCCCTACTAATGCATTAATAATGTTGAGGAACTTTCACAATGCCGTGAAAGAAGCAAAATTAAAAGAAAATCCATGTAAAAGACATAAACAGTACCGTATGTATTAGGGGAGAAGTAAACAATGCTTCAGCCCAACTAGGGCTCAAATGTTGTTTACTTCTCCCTAAATATACTATTTTTGTTTTTTTACGTGGATTTTCTTTCAAATTAATATTGTTGCTTTTAAGGTTAGAGCAGCATAACTTCCCAAATGGGTAGACTTTCCCAGAGTCCAGGAACGTAACCCCCAATATTACCATTGCTTCTTATGGGAAAATTGTTTAACCCCTACACCGCGGGCATGTTTACCAATGTTTTGCGTGTACCGCGGGGTTATTTGGGCTCCGACAAACTCTCAAAAAATATTTGCCAAAAATCAGTTATTAGTCCTAGAATATTAAAATTACATATGCTTATGGCACATACTTTCAGCTTTCTCCTGGAATGTTTGTTGAGCCTACCATAGGACATGTGGAGACCTCTGAAGTTGGGTAACGAAGTCTCCACTTTACACTTCCCGACAACCCGTAATATGATTACCACAGCAAGATATTAACACTATAAACACTACTCTATGATTTTCAAGTAGTTTGGGATCCATACTCCAAAAAAAAAAAAAAAAAAAAACTGTGAAAGCAATGGAAATTACGAGCGCGTCTGACTGTCGCACTTGCGCTAGTTCGCTCTTTGTACTCTGTCATTTATTATTCATAAAACCCCTCACACTTTATATTTCTATTACTATATAACACTTATATATATCTACAGTCTTTATCCATAAGTTTCCTTCAGTAGTATTAGTTTATTGTCACTGTAGGGATTCAATTTCTTTCAGTAAAATACGTAGCATTCACTTTCTCGTCCTGTATACTAGCATTGAGAGTGAATGTCACTTTCAATTTCCCTCTTATAACTCATAGTATTCAGACATGCTAGAGTGAAACATTCACTTTCATTACTCCTAGGGTATATACTCGTATTCTTATAATACTACTCATTTACATTTCTATTTACGTTCTCTATTTTATTTACGTTATTTACATTTCTATTTTATTTACACTGTGTTATGCACTGTCACTTGAAGTAACTTATAAAACTATTTTCCACTGTTCACATATATTTACATTCATTACTTTCACTTGCTGTTTACACATTATTTACAATTCCACTTGCACTGTTTTACTCAATAGAAAGATCGTAGTTACTCTTTTATCAATTGTCAGCCCTTTACCTCTTACTACACGAGGTTTAGTAGGGGGTAAAGGTCACAAGGCCCTCTGCATGGGGGTGAAAAGGCCCTGAAGCTAGCAAGAGCGAACAGACGTACCCCCACACTGGAAGATGAGAGTGGACTGATAAGGGTGGGCCGGGTGGAGGCCTACCTAGGGAAATCAGTACTGCCAACGTTTAGCCTCCTGACACAGCTATTTATAGCACTGAAATGATTGGCAGGAAATGTAGTTCCAGGTGAATGTAAATATCACTTAGGCTTCTCCCTTCCCTCCTTATATGTATATTTATTACGAAAATAGATTGTACGGCATATTTCAAGAGGAAATAAACAGCGAGAATTAGCGAACGAGTGCACGCGAAGTGTTGTCAGGTGATAATAAGCCAATTCCAGGTGTATGGCACTCTCACTTACCTTATTTCTTTCTTGTATATATTATTTGGTATAAGAATAGGGCATAGGGCTTATTTCAATGGATGAAATCAGTGAAAAATTCCAGGGAAGATTTACTTAGCGTAGCACGGCCAGGCAGGCGAGAGGATAGGGTAATGGAGGGGGGGTAGGGAGGTGAGTCAAGAACGGGGAGAAATGGCTAAATTGTCAACAATGGATGGGAGTACAGATGAGATTAGGAGTGCTGACTAGTGTTGGACATTGGCAGTACTGATAGATGATACAAGCCCCCACTTGGAAGCCCGGGTGAATTCAAAATAACACAGAATCACAAAAGCGCCCCCCCCCCCCGCGGTATGATCCCTTGCTCCCAAGCGTCACGAAAGTGACGCCCCATGGTTAAGGGGTTAAATAACGCATTTTTACATAACACGACCTCTCCAAGAAAATAACCCTTGCGTTATTTGAGAAGTTACTGTACACACACACACACACACACACACACACACACATATATATATATGCGTATGCATATATGTATACAGCTACCGCAAATTGACTTAGGACCTCCCCCACAAGATATTAAAAAACAAAGAAATCATAGTATATCACAATGTTCATAAAATGCCGATCATTAATATGAAACCATGTTTCCCTTGTTTTTCAGGACCAGTTGGATGGGTTTCGGCATGGAATCACTTAGATCTCAAAAGTAATCTATGGATATTTCTTTGCACCAAACTTTTGTCAGTTCAGTCTTGAGGTTGTCCAGATCAGGTGTCTTCTTCTCTGTCATGATTTGCTTCATCTTTGTCCAGCAGTTTTCTATCTGATTTAGATCCGGACTGTTGCCAGACCAGTCGAGGACCTCAATTCAATTATCCTGAAGCCATTTTGTCACCTTTCTTGACTTGTGACATGGAGCTGAATCGTGCATGAACCCATGAATAGCAAAAAAGTTTAACGAATGATCTTTCAGAACTTGAATATACCAGCCACCATTCATCATCAAGTCCTTAGGAAGACAGTAGAGGCCTCCCCCTTCCCATTTCATCTGAGAAACACCCCCATACCATTACTGGTCCTGGGTGCTTAACAGTCGGCACCGTGTAAGCAGGGTCATATCGACTACGGCTGGCAGGGCGACAAACCTTGGCAGGACGCATCTGGAACACTTGAAATGTGCTTTCATCGAAAAACATATCTTTTCTCCCCTCATCCGATGTCCAGTGTGCTTCTTGGCAAACTGAATGCGCTGCTTCTTCACGCGGTCAGTGAGAAGCAGTTTCTTGGCTGTGGTGCAGCTTGGCAAACCCAGCTCCTCCTGCAAGCAGTGTTGCATAGTTCGAATTGAGACGTCTTGTAACAGCTGGGGATGCATTCTCTTCAATTTTGCTGCTGTCAGTCAAGGATTCTTGATTATTTCCCTCTTCAGAAGCACATCTGTACCTCTGGAAGTCGTCCTCTTCTTTCCACCGCCATGCTTGTGCTCTGGTACAACATTAGGTGGCAGGCCACGCACTGCAGCAAGAATCTTCATGACAGTTGATTTTATGCGTCTAGTACGTTCACAAATCGTGTTGAAAGGGACATTATCCTGCCTCCAAGCAATGATATGGACCCTCTCATCCCCTGAGCAGTACTTTCCAAGCATGACAACTTGACTCTAGGAAAATAACAGGGCAAACAGTAATGCATATGAAAACGGGGGAGGTGCAAGCTCGGAGCGACAGGAACACATATAGTACTCCCACTCTCGCTCCTGGGCAAGCACTGATGTGCTATGTTTCACCACCTCCCATCAACACCAGAGGAGTTGCCAGTTACTTCTTGCCCCCAAATTTCACTTGGTAGAGGTGGAAACACAAAGTAAAGAGAAACAACTCTCCCATAGCAATTCTGTGCGTAGGTTCTAAGTGAATTTGCAGTGGGTGTATATATATATATATATATATATATATATATATATATATATATATATATATATATATCCATCCATCCACCATCCAATCCTATGCTGTCCCATGAGGGGCATAGAGCCCGGGGCTAGGCAAGTTAGTCCTGACATTTAAGATGAGAGTGACCAGCCTCACTCATCCCTGAGTCGCATTACGTGCGCAATAAACTTCAACCACCCCTTGGATATAAACCTACACAGGATCAATCCGATTGGAGCACCTTGAACACCCATCAAACCACCAAGCGTCACAATATGGTTATATGGTTACCACCCAACATAGTAAATGGTTTTCTGATGTACAGGGAACCATTTGGCTTATCACTAAGTGTAGAGCCACCCACAGGCAGAAGGAAGAGAAAAGAATGAAGGGAAGATATATATATACATATAGTAGAACCTTGATTATTCGTGAGCCATGGGGAATTCAAAATGCCGGTAAAATGATTTTCCAGATTATCGATTAATACCTATTTCCCGTTGTCTTACACCATACACTATAGAAGTAACGTGACTTATAAATACAGTAATAATACCACATACAAAATAATTAATGTAATAATACATAAAATAAATGTAATGTGTATACGTACAGCATACAATGTACAATAATACAGTACTGTAATGCATAATGTGTACTCACCCATGTCTCAGAACCCTGCAGTGAGCTGAAGCATCAACAGGTCATGGGTGAGTACACATTACACATTACAGTAATCCCTCTACTATCTGACATAACAGAGACAAAGGCATGTCTGGAAAGTGGTCCCATCCAGATAGTGGCCCCCAGCCTCCTGAACTTGTACTTAACGACCTTAACCCAGCCTAACTTTGAAAACCACCTAAATAACTCCCTACTGGACATGCATAGCACATATTTAAACCTATTTAAGACCCTATTCACACCAATAATGGACATAGAGCATAAAATAAATGAAAAGGAACCAAAGAATGAGGAATTAGAAGTGCCTGTACCTCAGCCAGGGTACTTACAGCACGTCTGTGGCCACCTTCTCTAAGGCTTTGGCAGTGGTGAAAATGCTCTTGAAGCACATACAGTAATCCAGTGTTGTGCTGCACTTAATTCTTTGCACTGTGTTATAATTGTTTAACACTGCTCATTGTTCTTAACTGCACCACACCAGTTTCAACCGCTAATTTGCACTCTACAGTTAATCCTTTGCACTCTAAATTCTAATTTCTTAACACTGCACAACACTGTAAATTCCCGTGTGGTCTACTGATGAGGTATTACAGTTTATTCACTATTTATTCACAAAAAATGAGCACGTGTGGCATCCACTGTGATAGAAGTTTGGCAGTAACTGTTGGTGAGGGGGAAACAGAGTTGCCAGATTGCAATGGCCACATTACCAAACTCTTCAATTTTTATTACCAAATTTAACTTTTCATTACCAAATTCGTCAAGCTAGCATTTACTCTTCACTAATTATATATACAAGCGTAAATACATGTAATAACTCTCCTTATAATTAACAGCAAGCTGATTATTTTCAAGCTATGTAGGCTAGCAGATTAATCAGAGAAAGCAAACAATCCACCATCCCCATCCTGTGTATCCTCATACATGTGAAAAATCCGTTTGGTAATGCACTATTCTGATTCATTACAAATGAATTTTTCATTACCCAATTGGCCCACATTTGGTAACACACACACACACACACAAAAGGCAACTCTGACAGGGGAGTGGAGAGGAAGGAAGGGGTGAAGAGGCTGTGGTGTAAACAGCTGTTCGGAGCCGCGCGGCAATTTCAAATTGCGAGTGGGGAAAAATTTGGATTTGGGGAGGATTTCCCCCCCCCCAAAGGTCCAGGCCCACAATGTCTCGTAAGTGGGGTGTCTGGAGAGTGGGCGTCCAGATAGTACAGGGATTACTATACTGCAGTGGTTTCCAACCTGTGGGGCACGTCCCCCTAGGGGGGCACGAAGGGCTGCCTGGCGTGGGGCGAAGGCTTGATAAAGAGGGTAATTATATTTCAAAACTATGAATTATGATGGAATTCAATCATTTCTAAATACTGAGAAAATATTTCAGATCTGAATAAGAAATCTAGTTATCTGAATATATAAACAATCTCAAGGATTAAAAATCTATGATATTTATTGACATGTGCCAACCATGCCAGTAAAATACAGTATTTGAGGATGGTGGGTGCAGGGAACGTGCATTCAGTGACGGGGGACGAGAATTAGAAAAGGCTGGAAACCACTGCATTACAGTATCATTGTACACTGTATGCTAAACATATACATTACATTAATTTTATGTATTATTACATTAATTATTATGTATGTGGTATTATTTCTGTATATGCAAGTCACTCTACTTCTATAGTGTACGGTGTAAGACAGTTCCGAGACAATTCCCCGTCAAGTCAATTTGCCATCAGACAATTCCCCGTCAAAACATGGACGATTCCCCATCAGGACAATTCGCACCCTGGACGATTCCCCGTCATCAGTAATCCACCTCCCAACCTACCCAAAAGCCACTCAACCTCTACTACAATAATTTTACTAAATGTCTAATACAAATGCATAACGTATAATAAACTTCTGTTTACTGATCTAGTACTGTAAAAATTAAATGTTAATCACTGCTAAAATTATTGTATCCTTCAACTATGCTACGTACATTATTTTTTCTTTTTTTAAATTTTCCTTACCATCACATCATCCACATCAGATTCAGATTCAGAGGGAGGGCTGGGTGGGAGTGGCCGAGTTGTGGGTGATGCAGGCTTATCGACGTGAGCGAATAGGCTGGCTGGAGGTCGAACAGATCTGATGGGGGTGACTGGTGGAGCAGACGTTTTAGCTGGAGTTCTTGTTGGTGCGGACACTAATGCATCAATATCTGGGAACCCCGCACGTGAACAGGAGGATACGAGTGAAATGTCTGCTGTTTTTGCACGTTTACCCCTCTTGAAAAAGTCCCTGATGTCTGACTGTTTGATTGCTACATGATGGCAATTTTGGAAGTCATCATAATGGCCACAAAAATGAAGCAGTTCATTAGCCGTGTAGGCTGGATATCTCTCCATGAATCAGATGATCTTTCAAAATGATTCATCAGCATCTTTCCATGAGACGAACATACTCCTTCCTCCGCTTCCTCATCGCCTGAATCCACCTCTTCCACATCTTTCTTTTCAGGCAAAAGAACACTGTCAATGATTTCCTGGTCTGACAGAACTGAAATTCCACCAAATATAACAGAAAATTGCGACATAACAGTGGTGTACTGTATTGCGGTGTTTACACTGTTAACCCTCAAAACAATGGCGGGGACTGCGGTGATGCGCTCTGGCAACAATGGAATGAAAACATTCGGGCAGGATGGTAGGCGATGATTTGAAATGCCGGTATGGTCCTGAAGTTTCCCCGGTTGATTGACTTTGGAATTTTTCTATAAATTGTCTGGTTTAACGCCAACTAGGGTTGATTGGCTCCCGGATAATTGAGGTTCTATTGTATATATATGCATCTCCAGCAGGCTAGTTACCCCATGCTTCCAGCGACACTCCTGTCAGCGGTGAAACATATTTACTTCACATTTTTATGCTAAGAATAAGAATGCCACTTTTATCATAACATAAGATAATCACTTTCATACAGAAACATTATTAAGTGTTTAACAAAACTACTAAAGCTAGTGTAGTACCTGTCTTTCTTGGATGTTCTGAGACTGAACCATCTGCTGAATGAACTGCAGGAGAGCAGGCCAATTTCCTGAGCTGAGTTCATGCCTTGCTATGACCCCCACAAATTGCGCAATGGCATTGCGCACGCTGCTCTCTGGTTCACGCATCAGAGCTTGTAGCACTCCTTCTTTGATCCTGAAAGGACAATACAGTATACAATGCACAATATTCATCCCTATTTTATAATTCACTTCTTAACTCTGGCACAATGGTATCTTTCTAAATTTCACTCTTACAATCACCTAAGATCTTGCTGATGCACCTTTTATGCCATTTAAATCCCTCTTGTGGGGCTAAAGCCTTGTCAATATTTAGCAAACTTTGCTGAAGCATGTAGCACTTTACAACCAGATGTCCTTCCTGATGTCAACTAATCACTTTTGGGCGGAAATACATGTAGAACCTTTCACTCAATATCATGCACTCTAACCCCTACAACATCCTGGAGTGTGGTCAAAACTCTTGGATCTGGTCACCTCCCAATCATCATCACTACCAAAACCAGAATCACCTCAGCTGGCCACAGACACACATACACTTATTATAAGAGAGCCAACTGGGAGGCCTTCGCAACTGAAACAGAACATTTTGAAACATTAAACAGTACACCCATCACAAACATCAACACTGCTGTGCACACTTTCAATACAATTATACAAAACACAGACAAAAGACACATCCCTAGAGGCAACAGAAAGAGATACAACCAGAAATTAAAGGCCTCATCAGACATCAGGACACACTACGATACTCCCCAAAACCCCATACACAGGAGACCGTACAACAAATACGAGAACTCAACACTCAAATAAACAATAAAATATCAGAACAGCAAATACTAAACTGATTTGTTGAACTCAACACTCAAACAAACAATAAAATATCAGAACAGCAAACACTAAACTGATCTGTTGAACTCAACACTCAAATAAACAATAAAATATCAGAACAGCAAACACTAAACTGGAAAAATTATCTCCAGACACTTGGCCACAAAACACACATCAGCAAACTTTACAAAACACTAAACAGCATCACACTTTCCAACAGCAAAATGACACAATAAGAAGCTGCCATCACAACAACAAGACACCATACCTTCAAACAACAAGCAAATTCTCTCAGCAATTACTCTTCACACGTCAGCGATCTAAACCCCCATCACAACGACCGACGTATCATCTGACATAAGAGATAGTTCCCCACAGACCCAGACTAAGCACCTTTCACTTACAACCAGACGAAGCACATCATCATCAACCTTAAGCACTCATCTGCCTATGGACCAGACAACATAAGCAACATTCACCTTAAACACCTTGGACCACAAGGCATACAAGCACTCACCAACATATCAAACTACAGCTACTCACACAACACAATACCCAACATCTGGAAGCATGGAATTATCATCACTATCCCTAAACCCAACAAAGACCCCACATTACCTTCCACCCATCACACGACTCTGCACCCCATCTAAAGTGACTAAACGACTGGTTCTACAATTAGTTACACCTCACACCCCCCCTAGCCCCATCACAACATGGCTTTAGGCCACTGCACTCCACAAACACCTTTCTTACAGACCTTACACACAGAGTTTTTGAAGGCAGGAATTCAGCTAGGCCACCACACAGAATACTCCTAGTCACACTAGACATTAGCAAAGCTTTTGATGCCATCCCCCACCACAACCTCACAAACAAAGTATTCAGCACAAACTTGCACAATAACACAAAAAGATGCCTGGCAAACTACTTAGCAGGCGGATGTGCACATGTAACATTTGCCGGTCAGTTCTCGAACATCGGAAACTTCACAAATGGCGTCCCCCAAGGATCTGTTTTTGTCCCCTACACTCTTTAACCTATACATGCACGACATACCCACACCCTACACACCACAGATACACATAGCTTCCTATGCAGATCATACAACACTCACATGTACACACCAAAATGCAAACACAGCTGCACACATCCTCCAACCTTACCTCAACACACTACACGAATGGTTCACCACAAACAGGCTCAAAATAGCCCCAGCCAAATCTACAGTGACCCTTCTCACAAACTGGACAGCAGAACACAGTCACATTCCATACCTCACCATAAACAACACTCCCCTACCACACACACACACACCCAAAATCCTTGGTGTAACATACAATACATCAATGTCTTTTAAACAACACATCACAAACATTAAAAATAAAATAACACCAAGACTCAATGCTCTGAGGTCACTTGCTCACACAACATTTGGACACAACAAAGAAACCACCATCATAGAATACAAACAAATATATGTTCAGTGATGAATTATGCAAGCCCTGTTTGGGCTCCTAACCTCACTACAACACTCTACTGACCATACAGAACAAGGCCCTAAAAATAGTCACAGGCTCCACAGCTACTACACCCACAGACCACCTACACCAAGAAACCAAAGCCCTCAAAGTCAAGGATCACCTAGACATGAGACGCACCCAAATTCTCGCTGTAGCCTCCATAAACCCACAACATCCACTACACTACATGGCAACACACCCCCACACACACCAAGGAACATCAAAACGACACCCAGCACACGATATCATACACAAATACTGTCATCTCTTCCTCCTCAAACAAGCTACCAGAAGCATATCCATACTCAAAACACTCGCTGCTCCATTCAGTCACTTAAAGACAACACACAGCTGCATGCACAGCCTCCTGATATCCACCCCTCCGAATCCTATCTCCCTTGTGAGGAGAGGGTTCACCTGGCCTGGCTGAGATGTGGGCATCATCCAGCCCTCTTAAGTTACCAGAAGAGGCTGGATGACTCCGTCACTGATGCATGTCCAGACTGTAACAGCACCCCATACTATTAAGCACATTATGGAAGACTGCATTGCACACAATCACCTATGCCAACAACACAACATGCACTTCTTGAGAGCTCTGTGGGAAAGCTCCGTCTCGGCCATGGCCTTCTTTAGGGACTCAGGGCTGTTCAGCCAGACTGCCAAGGGAACAACTACTATTCCTACTACCCAATGGACTACAGTAGTCACAACATGGAAAAGAGCTTTTGATATGACAGAGTTAGAAAATTTGCCATTAGCTCTTTCACTGCATTTCTTAGTTACAATTAACTGCATGGTGGCACCAAAAATAAAAATAAAAGGCATCATACTAAAAAATCAGGAATCTTATCATTCCTTATATCAACAAAACAATCACCACCACCACCTTCAATCAGAAAAAAAATAAATAAATAAAAAAATAAAAAAAATACAACCCACAATCATCACTTGGTTGTTAAGTTCCATGAACAAGTATGAATGAACTAAATTTAGGATAAACAGTATACATCTATGTTCAACAAGGTAAGCTGTCTGCCGTGAAGGTCAGAACGTTGGATTCAGTGCTGCTCCAAAAGTATCTGATACGATTTGACTCACTTAACTGACTCAAACTAAGTTGTCTTGACCTACAACCTACCATAAACTCTCATTTATCAATCATCACAATATCCAGCCCAATGCATTTTGCTCAGCTCTATTAAATGAATATCTGGTGAAATTCATCAATATCCAATGCTGAAATGGGAAGCAATCAGTGGTACTATGAATTTTCTGGCTATAATGTTTATCATCCAGCTCAGACACAGGACCCAATTGGTGTGTGGGTAGACCCCTCAACACAGCAACACATGCCACCAATCACAATGCACTGTGGGAGCAGCCCACCAGAATCCCCCCCCCCACCTCACTCATTCCTGTAGTGCTATGAATTCCCTTGTGGGTCTCAGTTTCTGGCTTTTACGGCAGTGCCAACAACAGATGAGTTTAACTATAATTACTGTACAGGCAAACCCTGGTTTAACGATCCAATTTGTTCATTATAAACCCATCGCTAGGTGGGGTATATTAAACTGAGGCTGATTTAACATGTAAAGTATTGGGATGCATTTCTGAGCCTTGGGTTCCCTTCCCCCTCAATCAAGTCCTAAACCCACCCAAAAGAGTAAAAAAAAAAGTTTAAGGCAAATCTAAATGGCCTAACAGCTGTAACAGAAGGTAACCTATACCTAAAATCAGTGCCTGCCTCACTTGTACCCAATCAAGGTCTCTGAAGAATGAGATCTCGGACTCTTATTCAAACTCGGTAGAGAAGGAGCAGCATTGTACAGTACCCTCGCGTCCAAGACGATAATATTGTCACCTGAGAGTCCCGTCTAGGACGAAAAACATCTTGGACCAACACAAGACCTTAGGGAAAAAATTAACAGACACAAAATCTTCGAAAAGTGCCCCCAAAACAACAACCTAGACCTATTTTGGCACCAAAACAAATTTCCTCACCTTGAAAGTGTGTGTTTCTGAGCTTATCTCCAGCTTAGTAGCTCAATTATTTCTACCTTATTATCCTGAGGTAGATAGCGGCACTTCACGGGGTTAGCAGATGGTTTTCTAGGCCTGGTTAGGTAAGGAGAGGCAATAACCTAGGAACAAACGCTGAGTGCAACACACAGTTGTTGTGTCCACGATGCTCTGGTTAGAGACAAAAGTAAGCCCAGCCCCGTTTGCTCATCACGTGCCCAGATGCCAATATTTTATTGGACAACATCTCAACCATGTCACTCTCCCGGATGCGGGAACCGCGATGGACTGGGTGAGACTGTCATAGCTGTATTCTCCTTGGATCTGGGCCGTTATGAACCGCTGGTTCCGTATTGGATGTATGCAACCGTATTACAGCAATATTTTGGATTATTACTTGTGATCTCCTTCTTGGACAAACCAGTCTTGGACGTGAGGGTACTGTATACAATCATCAGACAGTCCCGGGAATATTAAATAAACATCTGTTATGCATGATATGTACAGTACATTAATAATGTATGAATGACAGAGAATTGTCGCAGGTGTGAACTGTTGTGACGGAGAGTCACGGATGTTTTGATGGGGAAATCTCTTGAATGGGAATGCAATTGATGATGCGATCGGGAGAGCCTTTTTAACTGCCCTTCTTCATGTCGTTTTAGCTATTGTTCTGGTTGCTGAGCTCCTTTATTTTTTTCTCTCTTATTTTCCAACATTTATTTAGAAATTCCTTTGTATTTTAAAAGCATTTTCCTTTGAAGAGCCCAAATGTAAACACATGATTTATCGATATCACAGTTTTCATCAATACGTGAAACATTAACTCTTTCAGATTTCTGTAATTATTAATATTTACTGAAAATTATCATCATGTATTCCATGATAGGTTTGATGTTCAATGGTCAATCATCATCATCATCATCATCCAGACCTACTTTCCCACCCTAGGGCAGGGTGAGGAGTAGCAATAACCAGACAGCCTAAATCTGCCCAATCCAACAGGCCATGCTTTCATTCATTCACCATTCAAGTCTCCAGAAACCTGGCTCCATCTGATATGCCAAAAACATTCACCACGTACTGTACCTTCACATAACTGCATCTGATAGAGTCAATCCGGATGCTGTCACGTTAACCCCTTAACCCCGCCATCGGGGCTCAGCCACTTACCCTCCCTGCCTAGGATAATCAGCAATTTTTGCCCCGTTTTCAAATATTTGGAAAAAAAAATAAAAATAAATAAATAAATAAATAACCTAAAGTCAAAAACTAAATGGGAGATAAAAGTACAAACCTTTGGCTATGCAACAACATTATCAACAGACCAGTAGGTGGGCAATCAACAATGGGGGGTGGAGGGGAAAACAAGTGACCAAAATCCACTTTTCGTCACTTCCCCGCCTGCCTGGACGTACCGTGCTCCTCATAACTTCTTGCTTATTCCTTGTTTACAGTGAATTAAGAGAAACAAGCAAAAATATCTCCCTTTTTATTATGGCCATAGGTAATACAGTAATCTCTTTAATATCCGGACGTCCAGCATCGGTACTCCCAAATGATGGGACATTTTGGGCCCCGGCCTTCGGAACCCCCTTCCCCCCCCAAATTTATTCACCCATAATTTGAACTTAGCGTATGGCGTGGACTAGCTGTGTTTTGCCGCATACTTCTGCCAACGTCCAGTAGGGCGACGTTGCCTCCTCCCTATTTCCCGCCTACCCATCGTTGTTGTGAGAGCACACTCCTCACCATGGCCACCAACGTGCTCGCTTTTGTGGTGATGCCTTACTTTCTGCAGGCCCTGCTGTTTCTCTGCTACCTCTTCCTCGTGTTTGTGATGATGGTCCCGCCTCTAGAGAAGAGGAAACGAGTGGTTCTGACTCTGGAGAAGAAAAGGGAGATAGCAGAGAAGGTGGATGTGGGATGGTTGACGTCGTGCATCCTCCGTGAATCTAACCTGGCCCACTCTACCTTGTTTGATATTAAGAAATCCCAGGACAAGCTCACCCAGTAAATGATCAACTTCACATCGAAGACCAAACGCAATGTGGAAAGGAAAGCTATGTACACTCCCCGGTTTGCAGAAATCGACCGCTCCACACTGATTTGGTACTGACAACAACATGCTGCTGGTGTGCTGGTGCGTGGTATGAAGCTGAAGGCTGCTGCTGAGAAGTTCACAAAGTTACACGACACCCCAGACTTGAAGGCATCCGAGGGCTGGCTCTTCACTTTCAAGTTACAGCATGGCCATACCAACCCTAAGGCCTATGGCGAAGATCTGGACACCAATGAGCAGGGAGTAGTGGAGTTTTGCCAGAAGGTGAAGGGCTTGATCAAAAGGGAGGGCCTCACTCTCGGTCAAGTCTACAACGCTGACGAAACTGGTCTATTCTATCACTTGATGCCAACGAACACTCTAGCCAAGGAGACGGAGAAGTGTGTACCTGGATGCAAGCTCGCGAAGCGACAGATATCTGAGTTGTATTGTGCCAATGCTAACGGCAAGCACCAGCTCAAGCCCGTTATTGTTGGCCATGCAAAGCAGCCTTGGTGTCTTAGTGGGGTGATGGATGTCCTTCCTGTCGTGTGGTACCATTCTGTGAGGGCTTGGTTCACAGCCAAAATCTTCAAAGACTGGTTTCACCAGCACATCGTCAAGGAAGTCATCCATTACCAGACGATGACACTTGGAATCCCGCACGACCAAGTAAAGGCCCTCCTTCTTCTGGACAATGCACCTGCACATCCGTCCGATAAGGAAGTGGTGGCTGAGAATGGCTGCATTAGGTGCATGTTTTTGCCACCTAATACGACTGCTCTCATCCAACCAATGGACCTTGGAGCGATCGTGGCAAAGAAGAGGCTGTACCGTTGGAAGGTCCTAGACAAGGTGATGGTTGTTCTCGAGGACGAGGACAAGGACGAGCGCAGGGAGGGACAGGACACGCGAGGCCAGCAAACTGTAAAAAACATTTGCCACTACAGCAATCTACAACTAGGCCAGTGCGTGGAGGAAAGTCTCTGTCAAGACTCTGGAAAGTGGTTGGTCTTGTCTGCTTCTTGGAGACGACGTGGTGCACAACTTTCTAGATTTTGACCTGGATGACTTCCATGCACGTCTTTGTGCGGCTCACGATGACGTTGATATGGACAAAGTGCGTGAGTAGTTGGAGGACGACAAGGGCGATCCTGGGTATCAGATCAAGTCTGATATCGAGATCACATCTTCAGTTGCCGGTACAAGTACCCAGCTTGAAGATTCCGACAAGGACAGTACGATGATGTGGACTCCACTCAGCGTGCCAGTACTCCAGCCATCCCCAAGCTGAGCGCACTCCGGAAGCATGTCGAGCTCATTCTTGACTACCTAGAACACCCGGACTGCGACAGGAAGATGGGGCCCTTGGGACTTGAGGAGGAAGTGCGCATTTTCAAGTAGCGCATCATCAACCACCAGAATCGCCGTTCCTTACATCATTCAACCATTGACAGTTTCTTCGGGCCTGTGACCCCTGCCGTGCCCAGACCTGGCTCCACACCGCTGCCTCCCCAAGACAGGCCTTCCACCTCCAAGCCACAGCCCAGCACATCTACCACGGTGGAGTCACCACTGGATGTGAGTTTGCACCTATCTTCAGAGTCGTCTACAGTGGGTAGTCCATCAACACGTCCCAGCGATGTGCCCCTCAGCCACCTGCATCACCAACTTTCAGACTCTGACAGTGAATAAACAGCAAAAACTCGCCACTAGACCAAACGGGAATTTACATTGTTGTGCAGCATAAGGAACAGAATGTAGTGTTAAGAAATTAGAATTCAGAGTGCAAAATTTTAAGTGCAAAGTTTCTAGTGAAGAGCAAATAAGAAAAGAATGTGCAGTGTTAAGAAATTAGAATTCAGAGTGCAAAGACTTAAGTGCAGAGTGCAACACTGATGAGTTTCATGTACAGCACCAGTGAGAAAAGAATGCACAGTGCTAAGAAATTAGAATTCAGAGTGCAAAGAATTAAGTGCAGTGCAACACAACACTGGATTACTGTAGGTGGTTCAAGTGCACCTTATTACTGTCAGAGTCTGAGAGGAGGCGGGTTATTCATCGTGAAGCCACGGATTTGTTGTAAGTACCCTGAATATTGCTAAATATTTTCCATACTCACCTGTAAATCCTCCTTCTCTGCTTCCTTTTCATTTATTTCATGCTTTCTATCCCTTATTTGTGTGAACAGGGTCTTAAAGAGGTGCTATGCATGTCCAGTAGGAAACTATGTAGGTGGTTTTCTGAGTTAGGCTGGGTTAGGATCCATAAACAACAGGGTCCCAGTATCCGGACGATCCCACTTTTCGGACATGCCTTTGGCTGTATTACATCAGATATTGGAGAGATTACTGTACATGGCTTACAGAAACCATGTTCTATTTATTTTTTTTCATTTTCTTACGTCGTACAGCACAAATCTTTTTAACAATATTTTCATATTAATATTACAGCCAATGTATCTCTACCAAGTGGCTTAGGCTGTCTGGTAGAGATTGTATGTAGAGTGAGAAGTGCTTGTAAGTGTAACTGTAGTGTTGGAGTGGCTTTGGATGGGTGTGTAGTCTGTGAACCAAGTGTAATCGGCCCGAGCAAGCCAACTGGGTGCAAGCATACTTTACAGTAAGCGACACTGGTTCAACCATAGCACCCCTTGTGTCCGCCAATGCAGTACGTGGCCTGGTGAACACTCCCAAAGTTTATTACCCTGGCGGGGCGTGAACCCTGGTCCACCTATATATATATATATATATATATATACATATACAATAGAACCTCTCATTCGGACTATATGGGGGAAAGGGTTGTCCGAATTAGCAGATTGTCCGGACCATCAGGGTAATCTCTAGTTCATACCAAAAACTATCTACATATGGTATGTTTGTTAATTATTAACACATGTGGCATTTTTAGAATTTTTCTTTTATTCTCACCAGAGTCACTGTTTGTAAAATCAAATTTTAAAGCAAACTGTCTAATTTTATCTTTGTTTTTCTTGATGTCCGACACAGTTTGTTTGGTGATACCAAACTCGTTCACGAGTTTTCCTGGAGGAACACCAGCCTCTAGTTTATCCAGTATTTTCACTGTATCTGCAATACTTAGTGTTACATGGTTCCTTTTAACACCTTTATTCATTGCAGAAGCTACACTTGCAATAAGGGGCATGGTAAGGAGGATTAACTTTTGAAATACAGCGTAAAAATATAAATGGTTGGTGAACTAGTTGATGGAACGAATGCTAACGTGTGTTTAAACAGGCGCCCATGTTGCGACCTAGCATGATCCGAGACTAAACAAATGACGATCGCTTTCCGCGACGATACTGAAAATGATTTTAAAATTACTTTCAACATACTTTTGGAGCTTATTATTTTTTAATTTTGTCCGAATTAACAGAAATCAGGATTAAAGGGGTCCGGACCAAAGAGGTTCTACTGTGTATATATATATATATATATATATATATATATATATCCATCCATCCATCATCCAATCCTACACTGCCCCATGAGGAGAGTAGGAGCCCGGGGCTAGGCAGTTGGTCCCAACATTTAAAATGAAAGTGACCAGCCTCACTCATCCTTGAGTGGTATTACAGTAATCCCTCCAATATCCAACGTAATAGAACCATAGGCAGGTCCGGATAGTGGTCCTGTCCGGATATTGGGCCCCAGCTTATGGACTTGTACTTATGGACCCTAACTCTGAAAAACACCTATACAACTCCCTCTGGACATGCATTGCACTTATTTAAGACCCAAATCACACCAATAAGGTACATAAAAGACTGAAATAAATGCAAAAGAACCATAAAATGAGGTTTTAGAGGTGAGTTTATACAATATTAAACATTCTGGGTACTTACAAGTCCCTTGCTCCTGGACTGGTTTGAACCGCCAGTTTGCAGTCCACAATTAATCCTCTGCACTCTAAATTCTAATTTCTTAACACTGCACAACACTGTAAATTCCTGTGTGTTCTAGTGGCAAGGTATTGCAGTTTATTCACTGTTTATTCACAAAAAACAAGCACCTGTGGCTTGCACTGTTATGAGTATCTGCTCTCCATGGGAGTTAAGCTGTGACTGTTGATGATGGTGGGGTAACAGAGTTGCCAGATCGCAACAGCCACATTACCAATCTCCTCAACTTTCATTGTCAAATATAACTTTTCATTACCAAATTCGTAAAGCTAGCATATATTCTTCACTAATTATATATACAAGTGGAAATACATGTAATCACTCTCCTTATAACTAACACCATGTTGATTATTTTCACACTATGTAGGGTAGCAGATTAATCAGAGAGAGCAAACAATCCACCATCTCCATCCTGTGTATCCTCATACATGTGAAAAATCCATTTGGTAATGCATTATTCTGATTCATTACCAAACGAATTTTTCATTACCAAATTGGCCCACACTTGGTAATGAAAAATACCAAATGGCAACCTGACAGGGGAGGGGGGAGGGGGAGGAAGGAAGGGGTGAAGGGACCATGGTGTAACAGCTGTTCGGCGCCAGGCGGGAATTTCAAATTATGGGAGGGAAAAAAAGTCAGATTTTTTTCAAATTTTTTGCGGTTTTTGGCCCATTTTGGGAATATTGGATCCCAGGAGGATTATGGCCGGTTAGTGGGGATGTTCGGATATTGGGCGTTCGGATATTAGAGGGATTACTGTACGTGAGCAATAAACCCCAACCATCTCTTGGATATAAACGTTCACCGGCTCAACCTGACTGGAGCGCAATAATTACCCACTGAAATCACCAGGCGCCATATATATATATATATATATATATATACAGTAATCCCTCTAATATCCAAATGCCCAGTATCCAAACATCCCCACTAACCGGACATAATCGTCCCGGGATCCAATATTCCCAAAATGGGCCAAAAACCGCAAAAAATTCAAAAAAAATCTGACTTTTTTCCCACCCATAATTTGAAATTGCCGCCTGGCGCCGAACAGCTGTTACACCATGGTCCCTTCACCCCTTCCTTCCCCCCCCTCCCCCCTCCCCTGTCAGGGTCGCCATTTGGTATTTTTCATTACCAAGTGCAGGCCAATTTGGTAATGAAAAATTCGTTTGGTAATGAATCAGAATAATGCATTACCAAATGGATTTTTCACATGTATGAGGATACACAGGATGGAGATGGTGGATTGTTTGCTCTCTCTAATTAATCTGCTACCCTACATAGCGTGAAAATAATCAACATGGTTTTAATTATAAGGAGAGTGATTACATGTATTTCCACTTGTATATATAATTAGTGAAGAATAAATGCTAGCTTTACGAATTTGGTAATGAAAAGTTAAATTTGGTAATGAAAGTTGAGGAGATTGGTAATGTGGCCGTTGCGATCTGGCAACTCTGTTACCTCGCCATCATCAACAGTCACAGCCAAACTCCGATCGAGAGCAGATGCTCATAGCAGTGCAAGCCACAGGTGCTTGTTTTTTGTGAATAAACAGTGAATAAACTGCAATACCTCGCCACTAGAACACAGGGAATTTACAGTGTTGTGCAGTGTTAAGAAATTAGAATTTAGAGTGCAGACGATTAACTGTGGACTGCAAACTGGCAGTTCAAACCAGTCCAGGAGCCAGGGACTGCAAACTGGCGGTTCAAACCAGTCCAGGAGCCAGGGACTTGTAAGTACCCATAATGTTTAATATTGTATAAACTCACCTCTAAAACCTCATTTTGTGGTTCCTTTGCATTTATTTCAGTTTTTTATGTCCCTTATTGGTGTGATTTGGGTCTTAAATAGGTGCTATGCATGTCCAGAGGGAGTTGTATAGGTGTTTCTCTGAGTTAGGGTCAATAAGTACAAGTCCATAAGCTGGGGCCCAATATCCGGACAGGACCACTATCCGGACCTGCCTATGGACCTATTATGTCGGATATTGGAGTGGGTGGTGATGTAAGAAATGGAAGTGAATGATTGTGCAAGGAAGTAAGTATGCCTGTGGCTGAGAAGAGACATACATATGAAGTGTGGCTGCAGAGAAAGGACGAGGTGTCATATGAGAGGTATAAGGAAAAGAGGAATAGGGCGAGAAGCGCTGTGCGTGATGCTAAAGTGGCAGCAGACGAGAGGTGGGGTAGGAGGTTGACTGAGAATTTTCAACAGAATAAGAAAATGTTTTGGATGGAGGTGAAAAGGGTCAGAAAGGGAAAGTCTGGGAAGGAAGAGAGAGTAAAAGCAGAGCATGGAAGGATGTTAACTGAGATGGATGGAGTAAGGAAGAGCTGGGCAGAGTATTTTTAAAGATTGTTAAATGTAGAGTTGTGGTAGGTGGGGGCACTCACCATCCACTCACACGATGTAGTGCTGCTCTCGGGTGTCTGCCCTTTCCTCTCCTCCATCCTTCTTACCTTCCATCCTCTTCTGGTTTTCTTCCCTTCATTCTTTCCTTGTACTTCTGCCCATGGGTGACTTTACACTCCCTCTTCTGTCTGTCTTTCCTTCATTCTTTCCTCTTCCTTCTGTCGGTGGGTGACCCTACACTAAGTGACAAACCAAATAGTTTCCTGTACACCAGGAAACCATTTACTATGCTACATTTACTACCAACTTTTGGCACCTGGTGGTTTAGTGGGTAATTACAGTGCTCCAATTGGACCGAGTCCGTGAAGGTTTATATCCATGGAATGGTTGGGGTTCATTATTCATGTAATGCCACTCAGGGATCAGTGAGGCTGGTCACTCTCATCTTAAATGTCAGGACCAACTTGCCCAGTCTCTGGCTCCTTCGTTCCTCATGGGGTAATGTAGGATTGGACGATGAATGAATGAATGATAAATGTAGAGTAGAAAAGGAGGGTGAGATTGTGGCAGATGGAAGGGAGCAAGGAATAAATGTGCTGGGAGAGCTGAATGATTCTTTGAGCACGATGGAAGAAGTGTAGGAGGCAGTAAAGGAGATGAAAACACGGAAAGCTGCAGGTATGGATGGGTGCGCTGTGGAATGCCTGAAAGGTGGCAAAGTGACTATTGTTGAGTGGTTAGTAAGGTTGTTGAATGTGTGTTTTGTGAGAGTTATGGTGCCAACTGACCGGGCAAGTGCTTATTTGGCCCCACTGTATAGAGATAAGGGTGATAAGTATGAATATACTAGTTTAAGGGTATAAGTCTGTTGAGTGTTGTAGGTAAGGTGTATGGTAGAGTGTTAATTACAAGAGTCAGAGAGGGTACAGAGGAAGTGGCTGGTGATGAGCAATGTGGCTTTAGAAGAAGAAGGGGATGTGTGGATCAGGTGTTTGCTGTGAGACAGGTGAGTGAAAAGTATTTAGCGAAAGGTAAAGATGTGTTTTTGGTGTTCATGGATTTAAAGAAAGCGTATGGTGCAGGATGCACCCGACAGGCTTGCTGCTAAAGACTGGGCTTCACAGCACTACCTTGACAAGTTACCGCCACCACCCGAGGGCCAAAGTCTCACCAGAGGCGGCAGGAGTGCACAGGTGCACTGCCATATCTGCGCCACCACAGAAAGGTGGCCATGGCAGCAGAAGTTGACTATCTGGCAGAGCCACTCGTTCCAGGTTCCTCTCTGCCCCCCCCTGCTTCCCCGAGAATCATTCCATTGCAAAGTACTGATTGTGTGGACGAGTGCAGTGTATATAACATACAGTACGTAGTGTAGTGTTACGAAGTAAGATATAGAAGTGTAAGATAATGGTATTGTGTAAAGTACATTATGTTTTGTAAGTGACTTCTGTACAAAGACTGTGTTCCCCAGACAATGAGTTATCTATATTGACTTCTGACCTGCTAGGGGAGGACAGAGATGAGTAAAAGTTCGCCTGCACTGACTTCTTTCATCGCATCATGCACCTGAGGTAAGTAATTATTCTCCTCTGTATTTATTTCTTGGATGCCAACCCCCTTCTATTTTCTTACATGATTATTACAGTCTTTTTGCCCTAGACAGTGGTAATGATTGCAGATTCTATGTAATGTATGTGAACAGGCATAGGGTATGGAAAATGATGTTTTACAAGGCAATTGTGTGATATGCCGATTATATTGTATTTTGACCGTGTGAAGTTAGCCCCAACAAACATTTAGCCCTTTCCACCCTACCCTGCCAGCCTTGCCAGTATCAATGTATGTTCCTGTATTGCTATCCACGTCCTTTTTACCTGTTTATGACTCTTAACTACCCACAATCATTGCAGAATCACGCAGAAAGCAATATAATCGTACATAGGACATGAGTATGATATCGCACTCAGTTACCGCGTGATACTCTGAGTTTATCTTATTCTGACTGTGTGAAGTGTTGGAAAACATACAGCTTTACCTTTTTCCTTTACCCAGGCAGAAAATATCACACTTTGCCATCCTCACAACAGACAGACAGCAACATACATTGCATAAATAATAAGGTAAAATGATAAAGGAAGGTGAACGTGTTATTACGGAACACATACATTTCCCTCCAACTGTAAACATATTTATTTCTTTCTCTCTCTATTCATAATAATTAGACTTATTTGAAGTTTTGAAACTGCATTACAATTCTATATTTAGCCATGTACGTGGTATGGAGCGTCCATCTGCGACTCCACTCCCCTCTTCCTAATCAGATCTGACCAGGTGCTAATCCAACCGACCCTCCACTTTCATCCCCTGTAGGAAAGCCTAGCCTCAGGGGACAGGCAATTTTCTCATTTAGGACTGAAAATTCAACCCTTTCACTCCCTTTTTCAAGCATGGGCACATCGTTAACGTAAAAAATAACTCGAAACTACCATAAACATATCTTATATCAAATAAGTGAAAAAATATTCATAATAATTTTTTGTCCAGCCATTCCTAACATATTATGTACTAAGTCATTCAATATCATCATAACTCATATATGCATGACATTTCAGCACCATACGCATTGTTTTGAGGGGTAAAAAAAAAAAAAATAATAACACCTGTAAAGTTGCACTGCAGCAGCACCTCTTGGTGGCAATATCAGTTGCTGATATTTCTGCAACTTTTGCACTCCATTGCAAGCCACAGAATGGGTCTAGAAAGCTGGGATTTGCATTGTTAGGTACGTCTGAACTTTCTCTTCAATATAGCAAGGAAAAAAAAATCAATTTTCGATCAACATCTAACACTTGGAACATAATAAACTGAAATGTAGCACTTGGAAATAAGAAACTAAAATGTAACTCTCTGAATATAATATTAAGTCACACCTCTGTCAGAGTACAGTGCACCCCCACATAATGCGAGTTTATGGGTGGCAGAAACCCTCACATTCTATGATTTCACATTGTGTGAACCAAAGAACTTATGGAAAAAATGTATATGGTGGACAGCCCAACTAGGGCTTGGTCTTCGGGTCCCCTTCCAGCCTGCTCTACCCTGCTAATACTTTGTCCAACAGTACTATTTGTTGGACCAACAAATAAAACAACAAAAAGAACATTATGTACCTTTATTTATGTGACTTCTGGGCTTGTTAACAAGGGAGGGAGTGGGTATCCAAGGCTTGGGGCGTCTACTCTTGCCCCACGGGGCAGGGCCCCCATTGTCACTTTCACTGCCACTGCTGAGGTCTCCTGGAGATGCCATAAAGCCTTCACAGTCGACAGCTCAAATCACAACGAGTAGGTGGGTACTGCTACGGTGCTAAAATGGACCACAGGATGAAAGGTACAACATGTGTTCTCACAGTAATATGGAGGAGAAGTGTCTGTTTACCTAAGAACGTTGGTAGAAGGCATGCATATAGCTGGCCAGTCGCCTGCCATTTTGAATCTGGCTCATTGCCAGCCACCTGTCTTCGTGTGACTGGCTCGTGCTGTCCAGCCCAACACTCGTAATAATGGAGGGAAGTCCATTTTTGTCTGGGAATAATACAGCCGATTTGCATGTTGGGAAGTTTGATTTGCAGATTTCGCATCTGATAAAAATAAGCATTTTCTGGGTTGACCTCACACTGTAGGTGATTCGCATCATGCGATTTCACATTGTGTGGGAGTCCACTGTACAACTTACCAGAAATTCCACCTTCTGCAGAGTCAACTTATCAAGGTTTTACTGTAACATGTTTCAGTCACAGGTGGAGTAAACACTGTCATTTTGGGGTACAGTTTACTATGTCTGATTTTTTTCCAGATTTATTTAAGTCAAAGACGAGGGAGAGTAGCCGTGAGCAGTTTGCCACAAGGGCGTGGGAAGTAATTCTATCTTATGCGGTGTTTGTGATAAATGGGTGCACAAGAGATGTAATGGTATCAGAGGTAGGCTGCAAGATAATGCTGATTTTATGTGTATGGCGTGTCGGGGTGAGCAGGTGAAGAAAGTCAGGCGTTAAAGGATTGAACTTGCTGGTGAATCTCTTGTGTGTGTGGAAGAGTTTTGTTATTTGAGAGACATGTTGTGTGCTGGAGGTGGGGCTGGAGCTAGCTCTGTGGCTAGGGTGAGAAGTGGTTGGAAGAAGTTCAGGGAGCTCTTGTCTCTTCTGACATTGAAAGGGCTCTCCCTACGTGCTAAGGGGTCTTTGTATGCAGCATGTGTTAGGAGTGTAATGCTGTATGGTAGTCGGACTTGGGCAGTAAAGGAGGAGGATATTCGCCGGCTCAGATGTACAAAAATGACAATGATTAGGTGGACGTGTATTGCGTCCCTGCATGCAAGGTCTGGGGGGGGGGGGGCTGGGTTCACGATGAAAGAGTTGAGAGGTAGGATGGGACTGGAGTGTATTAGTGTTGTGATGAGGAGAGGTAGATTGAGATGGTTTGGACATATAGAGAGAATGGGGGATGATAATTGGGTGAGGATGGTGAGAAGTGTTAATATTGAGGGTGGGGTTATGAAGGGTTGACCTAGAAAGACATGGGATGAGGTCATTAAGTGTGACCTCAGGGTTAAGGGACTGAACAGGGAGGCTGCACTGGATCGTGCAGCGTGGAAAGCCACCATTAGGTGACCAAGGCCGACGCATGCAAGCATGTAGGAGCCTTTAAAAACAAGACGATTTTCAGATCTTTGGGGGGTGGTTAACACGAGCTATAGACTACTTTTAGGCTTAGCTGAACTAAGCTTTGCTGAACCAAACGACACCTCACCGCCAGGATTTCGGAGCATCGTGGAAGGTCACACAGAATGGGTCTTCCTTTATCGAAACCCAGCTATTCAGCGATCCGTGAACACTCCGAAGCCTCAGGCCACACAATGTATATAAGTGATTTCTCCATTCTCCACACTTCCCGAGACGACACATCAAGACGAGTAGCAGATACTCTCCTCACCCACCTCCACAAGCCAAACATGGGTGTCTGTGACTCCTCCATCTCACTACTCTGCATTTTTTAAAAGCATAATTTTAACTTTTTCAAACCATTATGAACATTTTAAATTTTTAACAGTTAACCACGTTTTTAACAATAAAACACTACCTGACTGCTGACCTACACGTTAAATGGTAAAGCATATCCTTTCCATAGTTTTCTTTTTTTTTTTTAATTGTGAATTTAATTGTATGTTAATTGACTGACAAATCTAAATATCTTTTATTTTTTATTCTCCATGGTAAATCTAAGATATTAATTTTTTAGGGTGATGATGGCTAGAGTAAAGCCAAAACGTTCCTGATAAATAAACAAGATGTTCATCCCAGTGCTGGTATTCATCTTCTGTATATATATATATATATATATATATACAGTAACCCCTCCAATATCCGGATCAATAGAGCCATAGGCAGGTCCGGATAGTGGTCCTGTCCGGATATTGGGCCCCAGCTTATGGACTAGTACTTACGGACCCTAACTCTGAAAAACACCTATACAACTCCCTCTGGACATGCATAGCACCTATTTAAGACCCAAATCACACCAATAAGGGACATAAAAGACTGAAATAAATGCAAAAGAACCATAAAATGAGGTTTTAGAGGTGAGTTTATACAATATTAAACATTCTTGGTACTTACAAGTCCCTTGGTCTTGGACTGGTTTGAACCGCCAGTTTGCAGTCCACAGTTAATCCTCTGCACTCTAAATTCTAATTTCTTAACACTGCACAACACTGTAAATTCCTGTGTGTTCTAGTGGCAAGGTATTGCAGTTTATTCACTGTTTATTCACCAAAAACAAGCACCTGTGGCTTGCACTGTTATGAGTATCTGCTCTCCATCGGAGTTAAGCTGTGACTGTTGATGTTGGTGGGGTAACAGAGTTGCCAGATCGCAACAGCCACATTACCAATCTCCTCAACTTTCATTGTCAAATATAACTTTTCATTACCAAATTCGTAAAGCTAGCATATATTCTTCACTAATTATATATACAAGTGGAAATACATGTAATCACTCTCCTTATAACTAACACCATGTTGATTATTTTCACACTATGTAGGGTAGCAGATTAATCAGAGAGAGCAAACAATCCACCATCTCCATCCTGTGTATCCTCATACATGTGAAAAATCCATTTGGTAATGCATTATTCTAATGCATTACCAAACGAATTTTTCATTACCAAATTGGCCCACACTTGGTAATGAAAAATACCAAATGGCAACCTGACAGGGGAGGGGGGAGGGGGAGGAAGGAAGGGGTGAAGGGACCATGGTGTAACAGCTGTTTGGCGCCAGGCGGGAATTTCAAATTATGGGAGGGAAAAAAAGTCAGATTTTTTTCGAATTTTTTGCAGTTTTTGGCCCATTTTGGGAATATTGGATCCCAGGAGGATTATGTCCGGTTAGTGGGGATGTTCGGATATTGGGCGTTCGGATATTAGAGGGATTACTGTATATATATATATATATATATATATAAAGAATATAACCATGCTTTCAGACTCTTAGTCTACCTTAGCTTGGAGACTAAAACAGTGTGTTGTCTATTTACATACAGTATACAGTTAAACCTCAATATAATGGACTTCAATTGACCAGAATTCACCTTTACTGGAATCGAGGAGCTACTGAACTAAATTCCTAAATATCGGAAAAAGTCCGATAAAGCCACGAGCAGTCCGGACTGCCTGACCACTTCAGCTATATACACCACAATAAGGTAAATAACAGACATGTTTTTCAGTGTACAGTACGGTACAGTCCATCACCCTAGTACGCGCCTATACTGTACAGGTGGCCAAGGACGGCACGTACTAGGAATTTGCGCACTCTGACTACATAAACTTATGGAAAAAATTACATATGGGCAGAACCCCCCCTTCATGCGCAACCCTTGAGACTCCTTCGAGGCCTAAGTATTGTTCAGTACAGGGGAACTATCTAAGACATATTACCTAAAATAAAGTAAACCAACACGATTATGGCTTTACTGAGTCAACAAGGATATGGCTTAACTATAATAACAAGAATATGGCTGCTCACCTTAAACCAAGAGGACAACGGGTGAATTGTCTCCTGCACCACTTGGTTTTGGGACAACTCAGCATCAAGTCAATTCGCCGTCATTAATGACGACAGAAATGGGTGACGCTCGAATAATTCAAAGGTGACTACAGCAAAGAAGAAACAAGTTAATTAAACCACCAGTGATGGAGAGTGGAGATTTGCTATGAGCCATTTCCTGGGGAGGATCAAGAGGATGATGCAATGTCAGAGGTGTCAGAAATAGACTTTGAAGAGTTTAGGAACGAAATGAGTGCATTAGCTAGTGAAAGTGTCGAAAGTGCTGGTGACGAGAGTGGTGAGGAAGGTGGTGTGTCGAGTGGTGCAGGAGAGAATTCGCCATCCAGTCAATTCGCCATCAGACAATTCCCCATCAAAATACGGATGATTTCCCATCAGGACAAATTCGCACCCTGGACAATTCCCCATCATTCTATAAATACCGTATACTTATTATTAAATAATCAATACTTTAATAAATAATATCCAAAGCCTATGCTACTGAACACTGACTTTTATGGATCCCCCTGAAATACAGATATTAAAGTATTGATTAATTAATAACAGGTATACTGATGGGGAATCGTCCATGTTTTGATGGGGAATTGTCTGACGGAGAATTGTTTCTGAACCCTAGCGTGCAACTCCTGCACCACACGACTCACCACCTTCCTCACTACTCTAGTCACCAGCACTTTAGACACTTTCAATAGCTAATGCACTCATTCCGTTTGTAAACCCTTCAAAGTCTATTTCTCACACCTCAGACATCGCATCATCCTCTTGATCCTCCCCAGGAAATGGCTCATTGACAAGCCTCCACTCTTCATCACTGCTGGCTGGCGCTTCTTGGGTGGCAATGTCGTGTGCTCAGGGTAAACCCCGGATTTGGGCCACTCTTCATTGCCGTCTCGCCTGTTCAATTCGCATCACTATTAATATATATACACATACAGTAGTGCACCAACTTTCGCTACAGCAGGATTCGCGGAATCCACTTTCGCGGCATGCACCAAATATTCCCTAACTTCCACTTTCGCTTGAAAAAAATCGATTTTTGTGCACAAATTTTGGGTTTGGGACAATATTTTGGACTTTGAATTTCCTGCACCGCCCGCCCGCAACCCACCGCCATCTTGAATGACGTCATGTCAACACTCTGTCCACCCATTCCCGCCATTGTGTACGAGCGTGCTAGCTCCATTGTGTTGGATTCTCACGGTTCAATGGCCTCTACTATACCTGGTAGTGTGGGGAAAGGGCCTGGTGGTGTGGGGGGAGAGCCTGGTGGTGTGGGGGGAGGGCCGGGAGGCAGTGGTGGTGATAAATAGTGGCTGGGACATTCAAAGTCGGGAGGAAAGGCCAAGGCTAACAGAAAGTATCGTGTTGGAGTGAAGAAACGGCAGTATAATAATGAAATGTGGTATGTTTCTCCTCATATAATGTGTACTGTACAGTTTTTATTGTTTGTATCTCACAATGCAATGTACAATAGTGATATGATGTACTGTATTGCAAGTGAAAATGAAAATCTGATGTTACTTTAGGATAACTGGGAACCAATTAGCCTTTTTGCCATTAAGACAATGCCCCAACTTTCGCTAATTCCACTTACGCGCATTATTTTTGGACCCAATTAGGCGCGAAAATTGGTGCCCCACTGTACACACACACACACACACACACACACACACACACACACACACAATCCTCGCATACAATGAGGATTGCGTACTCTGAACTTGCGTACTAGGGGGATGGACTGTATTATTATACATATTATACCATCTGATTAATGTAGTGAAGTTATAACAGTACAGTACCGCATTGGTAGTCAAAAGTTTAAAAACCGTTCATGCTATCCGGACTAATGTCTGATATATCAGGTTAGCACGGGGAAGTCTGAATGTCACTTTTATCGGAATTTCGCATTTTTTGGAATGGCTTGGGCCCCAATTTGTTTGTTATAGTGAGGTCTTACTGTATCTGAATAAATCGTGTGCAGTTAGTAAAGGGAGATTACCTTCAGGACTTCTGATGTGTGTGTTTTATCATGCTCTAAAGAAGTAAGCTGTTTCACTGAAAATTATGTATGTAACAAATGCTTAGTTGGTGAATCGGCCATATTAAACAAAACAAAACGGCAAAGCAGGACGACAGTTTAACCAAAGCCAAGTGTAGGGAGGAGTTGGGTGTAGCACACATACTAAACTGTGGAATGGATTCCGGGACACATTTAAAAGAATGGACTGTTCCAGAATTAAAGGAGTTTCTCAAAGAAAGAGGTGTACCATATTCAGGGTACAACAAGGAAAAGCTTAAACAGATGGTGAAAAATGCCTCGCAAAATCCGGAATTAGTTCAAGTAACAGAACCCACAGACAGGGAATTGAACTGAAATATTTATTATTGGAAAAGGTACAGGGTGCTAATACAACCAATTCTTGTAGGTGAACAGTTCTGGGTCAGGATGGGATTAAGATGGTCCATTTTCAACCCACTCTGGAAAATGTCTCAAACAGATTGCATGGTTTCTTGTGGCCCTCCACCTGAGTTGTTGCCTGCACCTGTCTTCCCACAGCTTTCTTCACCTTGGTTCCCTTTATTGAGATGGGAATCTTGCCCATCCCTTCACATCAGCCATATAAGCATGGCTTTTGGCACTTTTCATAGAGCCTGATTTGCAATCAGCAACTGCACACACAAATTTCATCATGTTAGGCTGCTAAGATCATCCAGACGTCCAACAGGTATTGTTTTGAAAAGTCATATGTCAGGCAGGGCAGCATATCGAATGGTGCTGCCAAATCAGCAGCTTTGTTAGACTGTTGTGGATACTAATGAATGACAAATATTTTAACCCACCGCGTGCCAGTACCGTTTTAAAACGGTCTGACATAATTCCACGGCCAATGCCAGTGCCGTTTTGAAACGGTTTAAAATAAAAAAATTCACTGTGACCGCATTTTTCAAGACTCGTGGGTAAAAATTGGCAGGCAGGTATGGTAACTGTTCCTCTACCATCCCTCAGGCTGTCAAGGCCATACACTCACTCGTCCCCCCCTCACGCTCGCTCTGCCTCACTCTATCTGCGTGCCTCACCCAGTGCTGTATACTGTGAAGGCATTTTGTAAATATTTTCATGTAAATGTAAGTGTAAATATTTTCTTTTAAGTGTAAGGACTATAGTGAAGTCAAGTTTTAAATACCTTCATGTAAGAGCTAGGACTGTACATAATGAAGTCAGGTCATACCTATCCCCAAGTAAGTGTAAAATAATGCATTCACAGTGAGAAAGGCACGCAAATTGTGATAGATGCTGAAGTAATAAGTAATCAGGAAAGTGTACTGAACATTGCTATACCCTCCCAGCATAAACACCTGAGTATACCTTACATAGAAAATGGCTTTCTTTCACGTACGTGGTGAGTGTGAGAGAGCAACTATACCTGTACACAAGTATACAGGACTCAATAAAACCCAATTCCGAGCCTTGGTGAACATTTTAATGGCGAAATTCGTTGTTTCCACATCAAAATCTATCATTTTGGGAAAAAAAAAAAAAAATGCCCAGCACTGGGGCGACCCATAGGGCTAAAAATAGCTAGCACATGGTGGGTTAATAACTGTTATCTTGCATTATGGATAGTTCTAGTCTAATTGCCTAGGTTTTGTCTCTCCGTTATGCTTACAGAGATGAGTAAACCGACAGAAGCCGAGTTTACAAAATGACTCTTACATATCATCAAAAGGCTCCCATACTGTAATTTCTTTGTAGTACATCATGCCAACTCAGTAATTTGATGAGAAATATGTTTTACGGTGTTTACTTTGTGTCAAAATAAAAAAGAAATTAAGTTCTGGCTACTTTTTCAATGCCTACCCCGCATCAAAGCTGGGCGACGGAGGCAAACCTAGTGGCAGATTTCTGAAAGAGGATCTGGTGAAGTGTCTAATTACCCATTAAACCACCAGGTGCCATAATCTGGTTACATGGTTACCACCCACCATAGTAAATTGTTTCATGGTGTACATGAAACCATGTGACACCATGAAACCATTTGGCTTGTCAGTCAGTGTAGAGTCACCCACAGGAAGAAGGAAGAGGAAAGAATGAAGGAAAGAAAGACAGAAGAGGGATTGTAAAGTCTCCTGCAGGCAGAAGGAAGGGGGAAAGAGAAATTTCTTTCTTAAACTGTCCACATGCACTAGTATGTGACCTAACACACTGCACCCTCCAAAAATCTCCTCCTTCACACCCTTTCACCAGCACGGCTTACTGTACCATGCATTCTTGAACACATGCACCACTTTCACTCTCTTACATAGTATACCTCATTCATACCCCCTATATTCCAAGAGGCCACACAAACCTTATTTTTGGTGCAGGACATGAATCTAACACTCTGTGCACTGTCAGTGAGTAAGAATAGGGTGGTGGGGGAACACTCATCACTGCTATATTCTCTCTCTCTCTCTCTCTTTTTTTTTTTTTACTGTCAGACCTGCAGGAATACAGAAGGAAATATTCTTTCCCCCCTATCCAAAGGATTGGTTATAAGGTCAATAGTAAGTGTAGTAAATGATATCCTAGGTTTCAGGAAACCTTTCAGCTTGTCACTCAATGTAGCATCCATGCATGTAGCACTCCCACCTACATACAGTATTTTACCCTCCCTAGTCTTTCCCACAGTCTTACCCATTTTTTACTTCCGTCTCAAGTTTGGTCCAATGCCGTATCTTGCCAAGTCGCTTCCTGAGAATGACAGCAGCATACTGCCTCACCTGCGGTGCGCTGGATGTGCCCATCACCTGGCATAGTTCACTCACCACACCTGGCCTCTTGAGCACCTCACCCAGTTCTTTAGTGCCCTGGGAACAAAACAGGATACAGTACAAAGCTAATAATCAGCTCTATTTCACACCAGTGGTGAAGACCCATCAATCAAATGTCATCATTATTATTACATTCTTCCAACCTCAAGACATTTTTATTTACCAAAAAAGGACTGAATCAGCTTACAGAGTTGAATATTGCCTTGACTAACCCTCTAAACTATTCAAAATCCTTCCTAGCTGAATATAATAGTCTGGTGGTTTGAACCAAAAAAATATACTGTATACAATAATCCTCTATTATCCGACGTACTGGTAACAGAGCCAAAGGGATGTCCAAGTACTGGCAATGTCAGGATATTGAACAATATCCCCCCTACTATACCCAGACCCTACCTATACCCAACCTCCAAAGTATACCTGTCCTATTTGTACAGTACCTCTGCTTGCTTTGGCAGCATTTTCTGGTCATTCAGGCATATCTAGAAATCAAAACACACACAGAAAAATCCAAAGTACTGCAAAAAAAAAAAAAAAAAAAAAAAAAAAAAAACTATATAGTACTAAATATACAGCACTCCTCCTAATTTTGGCACTGTTTTCAGGTCAGTCTGCCATATTTAGACATTATAACACACACAACAATATCCAAAGTAATGCTAAACACCAGGCAACAATGCATAAACAAACATCCACAGAAAACCTCAGGACGGTTGGCAAACTGGTTATCTGACACCAGTCATAACTGCTCCCAGGCCACACAAAAAATTCCACAGCCAAATATCCCACTGGACATTGGTTAAATTGGTATAAATGGTATACAGTAAACCCTCTATAATTTGGATTAACTGGGGAGAACCCTATGTCAAATTATCCAAAAATCTGAATTATTGGAGCTCATGCTTGCCTCTATCCCCAAATCACACATGCTCTCTAAAACATGGCTTTTTCACAAAAACATTAAAAAGTATAGTATATTATTACTTTATACTCAAAGAGTGCACAATACAATAAATAAAATTGTGTCAAACCTTGATAAAAAGTCTTGCAACACAGTAGCAGAGTACAGTACACTTAACTGTACCGAAGGTAATATACAGTTCTGAAAAATTACATTTATTACTACACTTATCACTACAAAAACTGTTCACATCCACTTATCACTGGAACCCGTTTCGGACTTGTCTCGCTTAATTCGAATTTCTATCCGAATTAAAATTATTTGTCTGGTGGTCAAAAAAGATCCAAATTAACCAATTTCCGAATTATTCGGGTTTGAATTTCAGAGGATTTACTGTACCATCATCTTCACTGGTGTTTATACTATAAGATAATAAAAACACAGAAAACTGATTAGTAAAAGTACACATGAGCCTCAATTTTCCGGACTCAACGGGGAGGGGACCAGTCCGGGAACCCCAAAAGTCCGGCCCCACATACCACTCCCCGGACTATTACCATACTTTGTTCAAATTCTCCAATATTGTCCGGCAATTATTACAACATTCTAGAGCACTCTGGAATGCAGGCTACCTATACCAACATAACTAACACACAGTACATAAAATAACAACACTGGCACAATAACAATAACTGACACAATAGCAGTATTTTGCTACCTACAACCCTAACAATCATTGTTTAGAAAGTTGTTAACGAGAATGTGGAAGGTATGATACAAGGTCAGAAAGCTGAGGAAAATGAGGAAAATGAACAAGAAATAGAACAACACAAGGTGGGCCAACCACTCATCAGCTGACCGAGATACAAACACGCAATCATCGAATGTGATCTCGATCTTGGACCGAATCGGCAATTTTAATTGGTAAATATATTAATCTTTATCACCATACAGGTTTGCACACCTAATTATTTGAAATTCAGTAAAAAATTTGTGCTTAATTTAATTATTAATAGAAAATCAGAATTCAGAGCGAAAATTTGTTAGTTAGCAGAAGTGTTTTGTCTCTAGCCTAACAACTCGCCCTGACAGACTTTTGTTTTGTATAAATATCGATTTACAATGCAGATAAAGTCCTACTGTCGATGGTACAGAGGCTACCAAAGCCTGGAGGTATGTAGCATTGCCTCTTTTATAATGCATAGGACCTGGCCAATGGGAACTACATGATCAGGTGGTGAGAGGCATGATCTGGCCCCCTTCCTAGGTGTGGGGAGCCCCCCTCCCTCACCAGGCCCTCGCTTCATCTCCCACTGCTCCATTAGATCCTGATTCTGAGTCCCCTCCCACCCAGACTACTCCCTCATATCCTCTCTAGACCATATTGGCTGTGTGTGGCAGACATATTTCCTCCCTTCCCCTTCCCCTCCTGATGCCCTCCCACACTCCCTCCATCTCCTTATTCCCCCTTATATCTCAAGGACATCCCATTTTCTTTCACAGTGAGGAGTGACTTTTTAAATTAAGTCTTGACAGTCGATTGTGCACTGACCATTAGACATACTATGAAATATACATTTTCTAGTGTGTGAAATCAAACTTTTCAAATCTGTAAGACCAAAATTTACTTTGGTGCAATTTTTTTCTCTCTATACACAAGGGGTACCATAAACTGGGGTGAATTTGGGCCATTTTTTTTGTTTTTTTGTGCCATGTAATCTAGTTTTTAATTCACTCCAAGATCTTAGGTACTGTATGAGGGGCTGGTCCACTAGGGTATCGAATCATAGCAGTAAAAAATTTAAAATGTTTCATATATAATTATAGCAAATATAGTAATGGGTGTCCGAATTTGTACTAAAACTTTGGTGACCGGACACGCTGTATAAATTCGTACAAAAATTGAAAATGAATGCATATGACTACCCTGGGTTCCCAGTTTAGTCTCGGCCGTATGTGGGGCCATTTCGGACGTTCTGAGGCTTTTAAAAGAATGTTCTTCCAGTACAAAAATAATGCCACTCCCTGACAAAATAAGCTAATGACTATATTGAGATAAGAACAGAACAGCAATTTTATTTTTTCCCTTGGTTTAAATAAAACATATTAGAACACATGTAGATAATATATATCTAGCTACAAACCTTAGTACTAAATATACTTAACAATCATTTCTTGACTAATAATTTCGTTTTCGGACGACTAATGGAAAATTAGTTTACCCGCCACGTCCTGTCGACGTATGGGTACGTTGCAACATTTTGCATTTGCCAGTCCCGGCGACGTACCGGTACGTCACACAATTGCAAGGTGCATAATTTGCACAATTTTCAAATTTCGCGCTTGATTTTTGGTACGTATGGTCGCTCGACCTTCCCCTACCTGCCACCAGGCGGGGACACTCGGCGACCCCGCACGACCCGTGCTCACCCACGGCTCGGTCACTCACCTGTTAGCAATGGTCCTGCTCAGACATGGCGAAGAGAGGTCTCTCAGAGGATGAAATTCAAGCCACCCTGGATGCCTTTACAGGTGACAGTGATTCCCCACTGGACGATGAAGTTGTTGCTAGAGGAGGAGGATACCACTAGCAGTGATGAGGAAGTCCCGTCCCCCAGGAAGCGGCAGTACATGACTTACCGTGCTGCTAGAGAGGGGCAGCCGGCCAAAAAACAACGTGGAACATCCTCTGCTCAGCCCCAATGTGATGTGGAACCCGAATTTGATGACGAGGACGAGGACAGAGCCGTGGGACGTGCTGCCACGTGGTGTGGACGTGAGGTAATAACTCATAGTGGCCCCGAGCGCACACCACATCGGACGAGCAGGTATGGGCCTAGTCTTTTGTTTGAGGAGGTAGGAAGTGACATGGAGGGAGTGGGGAGTGAAAGGGAAAGTGCAGGGAGGAGTACGGAAAGGGAAAGTGCAGGGAGTGAGTCATTGCTCTCCCTAGGTGGTGTGAGGTGGCAGGGTGTATCACGTGGGTGAGTGAGGGTGCGTCCTGAATCACGTGGGGTTGTGATGGAGGGGGAAGGTGGGGAGGGACCACTCTCCAGCATGTCTTATGCTCCCCAATATTCCCAAACACGTGGGCGAGTGAGGGTGCGTGAAAAATCACGTAGTGTTGTGATGGAGGGGGAAGGTGGGGAGGAACCACTCCCCAGCACGACTTATGCTCCCCAATATTCGCGAACTTCATCCCCACAGCCCCCTAATGTTCCTCAAGGCCGTAAGGGTAAGGGAAAGGGTAAAGGCCGAGGGAAGAGGAGTGTGAGTGGGGAAGCCCTCCGCACTCCTTCTCCCCAACCAGCATCTCCTCCCTACCCAGACAAAGCCGCTGATGGGGATGAGGGATTTGTGGGATGGAATTGGGAGGATGGGAGTGATTTTTCTCCCCTCATTCACCCCTTCACTGAGCAGGGGTGCGCTGGATGTATTGCTTCCGGAATTCACCCTAACTCTACCAGGATGGATTTTTTCCACCTGTTTTTTAGTGAAGCTTTCATGGAGCAGATAGTTGACCAAACCAACCGTTTTGCAAGCAGCCAGTGCCGTGAGAGTGAAAGATTGGGAACAATGAGCAGGCATTCTGTCATATATGATTACCCTGTCTCCCTTTCAGAAATGTTTTTATTTTTTGCCCTGGTCCTTTTGATGGGTATTATACGAAAGAACAGAATTCTGGCCTACTGGACAAGGGACCCTGTTATGCTGACACCAATATTTGGCCAAGTCATGAGCCGTACTCGCTTCCAACAAATTCTAAGTCGCCTCCACTTTTATGATGCTGATGCTCCTGCAAATGCAAACGACACAGATAAGATGAGACGAATTAGGTTGGTCTTTGATCACCTGAGGCAAACCTTTCGTTCGTCATTTTATCCCTATAGAGACCTCGTCATAGACGAGAGTCTCGTGTTGTGGAGAGGCAATATTTCATTTAGGCAGTACATACCCAGCAAAAGGCACCGTTTTGGGTTCAAGATCTTTGTTATGTGTGACTGCAGGACTGGTTATGTGCGAGACATAGTCTTGTACACCAGTGCACAGACAGACATAATAGAAGATCGGAGTATTGGACTGTCGGGAGCAGTGGTAAAGACAATGATAGAAGACTACCTTCAATGTGGTCATGTCCTCTACCTGGACAATTGGTACACTAGCCCTCTTCTCGCTCGTTATCTACACATGCATGAAACGGGAATCTGTGGTACCGTGAAGGTGAACCAGCGTCACATGGTCAAGGTAGGGCGGAAACTTGACAGGAATGAGGTTGTCTTCTTCAAAGCCAACAATATACTTGCAACTGTGTGGAACCATAATAGAGATGCAAGCCTCTTGTCCACGGTTCACCGCCCCTTGATGCACCGTACTGATTCCGTGGATTACCGGAGCGAGAACAGGCGTCACATATGGAAACCTGAGTGTGTCCTGGATTATAACATAAACATGCGCCTGGTGGACCAGTCAAACTCCAAGATATCAACGGTAGAGTGTGCCAGGACCACGATGAAGTGGTATAAGAAACTGTTCTTTCACTTGCTAGATATCACTGCTCTGAATTGCCACCACCTGCACGCCATGACAACAGGAGTTCAGGAAACCTTTGAAGGGTTTGTGAGGAAGCTCACAAAAGAGATGTTTGCACGGTATGCTGTTGAAAGGCCCCAACATTGCACCCGCACTGCCCCTATTGCCCAAACTCCTCTGAGAATATCCAGCCACCATTTCCCCACTCCTATCCCTCCCCAGCCAAATAGACCTAGGCCCCAACGCAGGTGTCACGTGTGTAGCAATTCCCGGGTGAGACTCACCACAGAGGAAGGACATCCGCTATGAGTGCATCGAGTGTGACGTGGGTCTCTCTATTCACCCATGTTTCAGCGAGTATCACACCTTGATGTAGTTCTAATATGGTGTGAATGCGATAGGACGCTGTAACTCTGAAATAAATGCGACAAACAGACGCTCAGTGTAATTATAAATCCTGTTGATCTGAAAATATTAGTATAAAGTGCATACGGGTATAACATAAGTGCAAAAATAGTATGTAAGCGTATAAATATGATCTAAGTGGAAACATACCTAGCAAGGATATTTTGATGCGATATTCTGTCGCTCAGTGGAATAAATAAGGCCTGTAAATATGTAAATATTATATATGGGAAATGCAAACAGGTATAAATTCAAAGTATTGTAAGTGCTGAAATATATTCTGAAAGTATTGTAAGTGCTGAAATATATTCTAAGTCAAACTATTCCTAGCAAGTGTATAAGATGCGATTTCCTGACACTCAGTGGAATGAATAAGGCCCGTAATTATGAAAATAGGAGTCAACAAGTGGGAAAGTGTGTAATATAAGTGAAAAATTTGTATGTAAGTGTTTGAGTATTTTGTCGAAACATTCATTGTGAGGGTATTTTCGTGTGATATTCTGATGCTCACTAAAATAAATAATGCCAGTAACTATGTATAGTGCAGTATAGCGGTGTGTAATGTAAGTGGGAAAGTATAATTGGAGTGAAAAAATAAATTAGAAGATGAAACATGAGTGTTTGAGATTGTGCTTGCTACGTGAATATGCGCTAGCATTTCGCTAAATGCCCTCTTAATGAATGTAAATAATTGAAAACATTTACAATGGTGGAGGAAAGGTTCTATGTAAAGAAAAAAATAATAGGAAAGTGATAAAACAATTGGGTATGTTGAAATACAAGTCATAGCGAGTGCGCTTAGTAAGCAGATGCGCGCTACACTTATGCTGCATGTCATCGTAATGAATGAAAACAGCTGAAAACATTTACAAACAGTAAAAATTGGTAAAATGTCACTGAAACAGAATTTTATAAGTAGAAAAAATGATATATTGACTGATACAAGAAACTTAGCACATAGCATGTTACCACTTGGACCCAACTTGCTATGCTCGCGCGAAGGTACAATGCTTATTTTTCATATATATGTGTTTGAAATTCATTTTATCGTTACTCTTATTGTTTATTAGTTCAAATTCAATAAATGTAGAGGTGTTGTTTGTTGTTTCTCCCAATATTTCCTACCATAGAAAACGTTCTCCCTACGTGTCAAGTGGGGTTCGTGGAGGATTAGTGCCCCTTCCTGTAAAACAATTAACTCTAAGCCCTTGGCCACCCCGTTTGGGATACATGGCGTCTGGCAATGAATGAATAGAAAACGTGAGTGCCTCACACGTCGATGATAGAATACGATATCTGGCGCAGGGGACCTCACCTGTTCCGACCACTTATGGACCACGGTAAGCCCTTTCTTGGTGATTTTCCTTTGTTTCTCAACAAAAGCGGAAGTTTTAGCAAAAAAAAAAAAAAAAAAAAAAAAAAACTCGGGATTGGGGGGTCTCGGAGATGCGAAAAACCTCGGGATGTGACGGGTTAAAGGTGATATTTAACATGATTATTTGGCTTTACCAATTTTTTGTTTGCCTTTTTCACTACGATAAGGACCTTGATCTCCACCAGTTCTTTTCTTAAATGTTTGAGTCATTGGGTGGCCTTGCTTAAACAAGTAGTATCATAAACTCACAAGAGTATACCTGTAAATGACACATATGAACCCAGTTACACACAGGATCCACATCTGACAAATTATAGGCAATTGTACGTTGTAAAAAGTGTTATTTTTTCGTTCATACTCCCCCTGTCCAAATTCACCCCAATGTCCGAGCTGACTCCAATTTGCATTAAAATTTTAAAAATTTCATTAAATGCCCAGTTAAGAGATTAATTGAGAAGATAACGCCAATTACTTACTTTGCACTTTGACACTACGTATGAAAGTACATCTGGGCACCGAAGATTTTCCTGCATCTGTTCATTAACATTTCTGCCAAAGAAAGTTTGCCAATGTTACGAATTTTATCCTTTTTACATATATTTGCTTTTTAGTATATATTTGGTATGTGTCACGTGATATATTAAATATCTTTATACACAAAAGTACAGTAAAAAATTACAAACAACTGGGTGCAAACAGATGTCTAATATGTTTATTCATTAATTATTAATTAAAGTAAATAACTTTTTACTGCAATAATATCCGAATTCGCCCCGAGTTCGAATTCTTCCCAGTTTACGGTAATAATTTTTAATTCTGACGTTCTCTGATGGTTCATACTGTGGTAACTGTAAGTCATACGAGAGTGAAACACACATTTTCAGGTGCATAAGTTCAAGCTCCTGAAACCTTTAAATTTTTTTCCTTGGTGAAAGTTCAAAAATCGGACCCTTTTTGCAATCTGGGGATGGAGGGCTGGGAGATCTGCAGTCTTCAGGGGTTAACTGATGAATCACCTTCATACCAGAAAATGCACTTCTATACACCTTTATAAAATCTCTGAATCAGCAATGCAACAAAATATCAGCAGTCATTTACTATCTTACTTCTATGATGGAATACATTCTATCCATTTCTCCTTTCTCTCAAATCTCCATTCTAAGAGATTTCAACGTTCACCACCACCTCTGGCACTCCTCTCCTTTCACTGATCCACCCGGTGAACAAGCCTTTATCTTTTCTATCCTTAATGACCTACAGCAGCTTGTACAGCACCCTACCCGTATCCCTGACCACCTTGGAGAGAGCTACAACATACTTGATCACTTTCTTACAACTAATCCTTCTGCTTATACTGTTAATCTTTCCTCTCCGTTGGGCTCCTCCGATCACGACCTTATTACCTTAACCTGTCCTATCGATCCGGTACGGCCTGTGGACCCTCCAAAGAAATGGAGATTGTAGCACTTTGGAGCAGCGGATTGAGAGGCCGACAGGCAGTACTTGTTTGATTTTCCTTGGAATGATTATTGCTTCCATGGCCGGGAGCCATCTGACTGTGCCTTGCACAGGGTTATTCTCTCGGGCATGGAAGCATACATTCCCTTCTCATATCCTTTGACTAATGCAAGAAAGCCTTGGTTTAACCCCTTTACCGCGGGGCGCCACTTTCGTGACACTCAGGAGCAAGGGATCATACCGCGGGGCGTCACATTTGTGATTCTGTTATTTTGAATTCGTCCGGGCTTTCAAGTAGTGGCTTGTATCATCTATCAGTACTACCAGTGTCCAGCTATACTCAGTTCTGCTAATGTCACCTGTACTCCCATCCACTGTTGACAGTTTAGCCATTTTTCTCCTGTCCTTGACTCCCCCCCTCCTTACCTCCCCTCCATTACCCTCTCCTCCCACCTGACCAGCTGAGCTGCGCTACACAAATGCTGGATGGATTTTTCCACTCATTTTATCCATTGAAATGTGCCCTTTGCCCTTTTCTTATACAAAATAATATATAAAAAAAAGAGAAAAGGTAATTGATACTGGCATACATCTGGAATGAGCTAACTATCACCTGGCAACACCTCACGTGCACTCGTTCGCTAATTTTCCCTGTTTATTTCCCCTTGAAATATGCCGTATGACCTGTTCTCATAATAAAAATATATATAAGAAAGGAAGGGAGAAGCCTAAGTGATATTTACATTCACCTGGAACTACCTAATTTATTATGCATTGTCTAGATTTCCTGCCAACCATTTCATAACGTATATATTAGCGGCTGTCACCAAGCTGACACTGGCAGCCCTTCACTGGCCCTGGGCAACAGCATTCAGTTTCCTGTCGTCTTTCAAGGTGAAACCACGTCGGATTCGCGCCTGTCCAATTCTGCCACTTTTTAGCCCCATGCAAAGGGCCCTGTGACCTCTACCCCTACTAAGCCTCGTGTGGAAAGGGGTAAAGGGCTAAGTGACTGCTGTGGAACGTGAACTGGCTAATTTATCAATGATAATGATGGACAGTGACTATGATCTTTCTGATGACTCTAAAACAGTGCAAGTGGAAATGTAAATAGTGTAAATGAGGCTACCAGAAACACAGTGGTCTATGTGCCAAAATAAAAAGAAAGAGAAAAATACGATCAAAGTTTTCCGACCTTCAGAATGCAATAGCTCAGGCAAATTTTAAGCTAGAGAGCTGTGGTTAGTCTTAAAATGATCGTTAGGATGTCTGCTTGAAGGATATTTGGGGAAGAAGAATGGAATTTGAATGCATTCTGAAGGAGGAAACGATGACTGTATTTTCCTCCCTGAGTGATTGTGTTGTTCAAGCATCAGATAGCATAAAACATGGCTTAAACACCCCCCAAACAAAAAACAAAACTCCTAACGACTGTGTTTTGGCTGTTTAATCATCTCATGATCATTTTACATGTCTACATTGATAATCACGACTACAGGCGGACGGTTATATTAGGTACAGGTAAGTTCGATCAACCAATATTGGAATGTATAACCCCCCAAAATCCCCAAAAAAATAAACAAAACCCCTAACGACTGTGTTTTGGTTGTTTTAATTATTTCATGTTCATTTTACAGGTCTATATTGATAATCACGGCTACCGGCGGATGATTTTATTGGGTACAGGTAAGTTCGAGCAACCAATATTGGAATGTATAACCCCCCAAAACCCCCCTTGTTTCCCTTCCAGTCAGGCAGATTCCTCACTCGTTTACGACCCCTCGAAGGTCCTGGGTTGTCTACCACTTCACTGGTTATCAGCCATGAATACAAACACTTAATAAGACACGAGAAAATCACAGAAAAAAAAAAAGTAGGTCAATCCAATACACCAGGCCATGTGGGTGGTAGGGGAAGACAGACGGCCATCTTGGCAGCGGGGGAGGAAGGGGCATGCTGATTGGCTGGCTAGTGTTTTGGGTTTGCCCATTCATCATAGAAAAGAGTGTGCCACTGGCTCACTCGACCCTAGGCACTTATACTACTATGTTTTTCAGTTTGCCCAAAATAGCCAGAGGCAAGCAGATTTGGGTCAGGTGTACCCCCTAACATAATGGGAGTTTCGACCGTATTGTGACCGCCAAATTGAATGCTTTGTGCTTCCGCAAGTGCAGGGAGGCTGGGGGAACACATTGGTATACAGTACTTAACTCCAAACTGGCCATCTTGGCACTTAGACCACTGTTTTTGATAGCCTCAAATAATGTGTAAACAGCAAGTGAAAGCTATCTATCTATCTATCTATAGCCCGACGCCCCAATCCCGCAAAGGGTGGCTGCAGACAAAACGCCTCTAAGTCACTCTGTCACCCACCATTTGACTCCCCTCCTCCCAACTCACCCCCCCCCTCCCTCATATACCTCTCAACTCCATCCCTCCACCTCATCCTCGGTCTACCCCTCCCTCTCCCTCCCTCCACCTCACCTACATACACCCTCTTAGTCAGTCTTTCATTCTCCATTCTCTCCACATGTCCAAACCACCTCAGTGTATTTCTCCTAATCTTTTCAACCACATCCACATCTACCCCACAACGTTCCTTCGCTTCTTCATTCGCCAACCTGTCCCTCCACGTCACTCCACATGCTCCTCTCAAGTAACTCATTTCCACTGCTCTCACTCTTGACTTGTTCCCCTCTTGCAAGGTCCACGCCTCACTTCCATACGTCAGGGTAGGGATCACAATACCATCATGCAGTGACTTCTTAACTTCCATACTCACCTCCCTATTTCTCATCACTGCTTTCAGTGTGCCAACAACCTTTCTTCCCTGCTGTACCCTTTCACGTACTTCATCCCCCAAAGTTCCATCCTTACTCATCACACTACCCAAGTACTTGAATGCACTCACATTCTCCATATCCTCACCATCCAACCTCACTGCACACTCTGTGACTTCATTCCTCTCAAACACCATAACTTTACTTTTGTTTACATTAACTTTCAGCTTCCTCCTCCTACACACTGTCCCAATGAATGTAAATATAACTGAACAGTGGAAAATAGTTTTATAAGTTACTGCAAGTGACAGTGCATTACATAGTGTAAATATAATAGAAATGTAAATAAAAGAGAATGTAAATAGAAATGTATATAGGTAGTAATGTAAGAATACGAGAATATATACTAGAAATAATGAAAGTGAAAGTTTCACTCTAGCATGTATGATTACTGGGAGTTATGACCAGAAGAGGCTGGATGACTCCGTTGCTGATGCCTGTCCAGGATGCAACACAGCACCCCATACTATTAACCCCTACACCGCGGGCATGTTTACCGATGTTTTGCGTGTGCAGCGGGGTTATTCGGGCTCCGACAAACTCTCAAAAAATATTTGCCAAAAATCAGTTATTAGTCCTAGAATATTAAAATTACATATGCTTATGGCACATACCTTCAGCTTTCTCCTGGAATGTTTGTTGAGCCTTCGTCTGTTACCGTAGGACTTGTGGAGACCTCTGAAGTTGGATAACGAAGTCTCCACTTTACACTTCCCGACAACCCGTAATATGATTACCACAGCCAGATATTAACACTATAAACACTACTCTATGATTTTCAAGTAGTTTGGGATCCATACTCCCAAAAAAAAAACCACTGTGAAAGCAATGAAAATTACGAGCGCGTCTAACCGTCGCACTGGCACTAGTTTGCTCTTGGTACTCTGTCATTTATTATTCATAAAACCCCTCACACTTTATATTTCTATTACTATATAACACTTATATATATCTACAGTCTTTATCCATAAGTTTCCTTCAGTAGTATTAGTTTATTGTCACTGTAGGGATTCAATTTCTTTCAGTAAAATACGTAGCATTCACTTTCTCGTCCTGTATACTAGCACTGAGAGTGAATGTCACTTTCATCTTCACTCTCATAACTCATAGCATTCAGACATGCTAGAGTGAAACTTTCACTTTCATTACTCCTAGGGTATATACTCGTATTCTTATAATACTACTCATTTACATTTCTATTTACGTTCTCTATTTTATTTACGTTATTTACATTTCTATTTTATTTACACTGTGTTATGCACTGTCACTTGAAGTAACTTATAAAACTACTTTCCATTGTTCACGTATATTTACATTCATTACTTTCACTTGCTGTTTACACATTATTTACACATTATTTACAATTCCACTTGCACTGTTTTACTCAATAGAAAGATCGTAGTTACTCTTTTATCAATTGTCAGCCCTTTACCTCTTTCCACACGAGGTTTAGTAGGGGGTAAAGGTCACAGGGCCCTTTGCATGGGGGTGAAAAAGTCCCTGAAGTCAGCAAGAAGAAACATACATACCCCCACTTTGGAAGATGAGAGTAAACTGATAACGGAGGGCCGGGGTAGAGGCCTACTTAGGGGATATTCAGTGCTACCAATGTTAGCTCTTGAAACAGCTATGTCTAGCACTGAAATGACTGGCAGGAAATCTAGACAATATATTATAAATTAGGTAGTTCCAGGTGAATGTAAATATCACTTAGGCTTCTCCCTTCCCTCCTTACATGTATATTTATTACGAAAACAGATTATACGGCATATTTCATGGGGGAAAAAACAGCGAAAATTAGCGAACGAGTGCATGTGAGGTGTTGTCAGGTGATAATTAGCCAATTCCAGGTGTATGGCACTCTCACTTACCTTATTTCTTTCTTGTATATATTATTTGGTATAAGAATAGGACATGGGGCTTATTTCAATGGATGAAATCAGTGAAAAATTCCAGGGAAGATTTACTTAGCGTAGCACGGCCGGGCAGGCGAGAGGATAGGGTAATGGAGGGGGGGTAGGGAGGGGAGTCAAGAACGGGGAGAAATGGCTAAATTGTCAACAATGGATGGGAGTACAGATGAGAGTAGGAGTGCTGGCTAGTGTTGGACATTGGCACTACTGATAGATGATACAAGCCACCACTTGGAAGCCCGGGTGAATTCAAAATAACACAGAATCACAAAAGCGACGCCCTGCGGTATGATCCCTTGCTCCCAAGCGTCACGAAAGTGACGCCCCGCGGTTAAGGGGTTAAGCACATTATGGAAGACTGCATTGCACACAATCACCTACGCCAACAACACAACATACACTCTTTGAGAGCTCTGTGGGAAAGCCCGGTCTCAGCCGTGGCCTTCCTAAGGGACTCGGGGCTGTTCTGCCAGACTGCCTAAGGAACAACTACTACTACTACTACTGGGAGTTATGAAAGTGAAAGTGACAGATTGGTTCTCCACGCTAGTATACAGGACGAGAAAGTGAATGCTACGTACTTTATTGAAAGAGAAACTGAATGACTACAGTGACAATAAACCACTATTACTGAAGGAAACTTATGGATAAAGACTGCAGATATATATAAGTGTTATATAGTAATAGGAATATAAAGTGTGAGTGTTTTTATGAATAATAAATGACAGAATACCAGCGGGGAACGAGCGCAAGTGGGAAGCTCTTACACGCTCATAATTTTCATTGCTTTCACAGTGTTTTTTTTTGGAGTATGGATTCCAAACTATTTGAAAATCATGGAATAGTGTTTCTAGTGATAATATCAGGCTGTGGTAATCATATTACGGGTTGTCCAGAAGTGTAAAGTGGAGACTACGTTACCCAACTTCAGAAGTCTCCACAAGTCTTACAGTACTCAACGAAGGCTCAACAAACATCCCAGGAGAAGGTATGTGCCATATGCATATATAATTATAATATTCTAGGACTAATAAGTGATTTTTGGCAAATATTTTTACAAAGTCTGTCGGAGTGCGAATAGCCTAGTGGGACACGCAAGGAGTGCCAAAACAACCCCACGGTTTAGGGGTTAATCATGCTTGTTCAAATACAGTCGACACCCAAGAAAGGGCGTACGAAGTGCTACACACAAGTTCCAGTAATTTGAATGCTATAGGAAAATAAATTACCTTACCTCCTAGTTCTCACTGTCGCCTTCGAAGCAGTCCCCTCAGGCATGTACACAGTGGTCCAAGCATTTTTTCCACGAGTTCATGCATCCCTGGAAGGCTTCAGGTATGGTGGTCTTGAGCACCTCCAGCGATTCCGTCTGGATCTCCTCAATTGAGTCAAATCAACGTCCTTTCAGTCGTAATTACAGCTTGGGAAACAGGAAAAAGTCACAGGGAGTAAGGTCAGGCGAACAGGGTGGGTGGGGCATGACTACTGTGTTGATGGAAGCCAGGAACTGCCAGAGGACAACTGACGTGTGGGTGGGGGTGTTGTCATGATGTAGTCCCCAGTCCTTGTTCTACCACTGTTCTGGACATTGGCCGTGGATGTTCTTCCTCAGACGCAAAAAAACTTCACAGTAAAACTTTCCGCTGACAGACTGACTGGGTGGGACAAATTCCTTGTGAACAATCCCTTGGATATCAAAGAAAACGATCAACATCGACTTGACATTGCTGCAAACCTGACGCACTTTCTTCGGCCTCAGTGAATTGGGAGACTTTCATTGCAATGACTGCTGCTTTGTCTCCGGGTCATAATCATAAACCCATGATTCATCACCGGTTATGACCTTGGAGATGAAGGTGGCATCATCTCTGACCTGATTCTTGAGCTCCCTGCAAACTACAACGCAATGTGCCTTCTGCTTGTCACTCAGCACTCTTGGTACAAATATTGCAGCGATGCATCTCATGCCCAACACGTCCGACAAAATATGTTGCACACTCTCGTACGACAGTCCAACGATATCACAAACATCAATGATAGCTCGTCTACGATCTGCAAGGATAGCCTGATGAACATTTGCGACGTCTTCTGGTGTTATTGCCGTTGACAGTCATCCAGAACGGTCATCGTCTTTGACGGATGTTTGTCCTTCCCTGAAGCGCTTGTACCAGAAAAATGTTTTGTTTTGGGACATAGCATTGTCACCAAAGGCTTGCTGAAGCAACCTGTGAGGTTCTGCAGCCATCTTGTTAATCTTGAAGCAGAACCTGATGCATGTTCTTTGTTCCACGAGGTCCGCCATTGCAAAACTGCCAAACCACCTACACACCATGTTACAATAGTAAGCGTAGCTCAACAACATTTCCACTCACAGACACAGCTGGGGCCACACTGATGCACAAGGGGTGCTGCTGACTCCTCCTTGCGGTGAAAGGCAAAACTGCAAACAGTTGGCTCCCTCTGTTCAAATTATTGAAACTTTTAGGTAGCACCTATAAAAGGTACCAGAGCCAATCCACCTCTGAATCATCTTTTTTATACTTCTGCCTGGAATCATGCTAAGTCTGTTCTTCGCTCTGCTAAAAATAATTTCATCCGTACTAAATGCTCTCAACTCGAATTCTTCCCGCTCCTTCTGGGACCTTGCCAAAAACCTAACAACTTTACCTCATCATCCTTCCATCCTCATTTCTACTCTGATGGTTCTGTAGCTATTTTTTCTACTGATAAAACACGTCTCTTTGCTCAGACTTTCTCCTCCAACTCCACCTTGGACGATTACGGTGCTGTTCCTCCATTACTTCCCCCCTCTGACTTCCCCATGGCTGACATTAAAATTTCTTCAGCTGATGTACTTTTTGCCATCACTGGCCTCAGCCTGATGGAGTCCCTCCTATTGTCCTCAAGAACTGTGCTTCTGTGCTAACACCCTGCCTAGGTAAACTCTTTTGCCTTCGTCTATCAACATGTACCTTTCCTTCTTGCTGGAAGTTTGCTCTCATTCAGCCAGTCCCAAAGAAGGGTAACCATTCCCAACCCTCTAACTATCATCCAATTGCTTTAACGTCCTGTATCTCAAAAGTTTTTGAGTCAAATCTTAATAGAAAAATTTAAAAGCATCTTTCCTATCACAACCTTTTTTCTGATCGTCAGTATGTGTTCCGTCAGGGATGCTCCACTGCCCATCTTCTTACCTACTTTCCAGACCCCTGGTCATCCTCCTATCGGGACTTTGGCAAAAGCTTTGCCATTGCACTTGACATCTCAAAGGCTTTTGATCGAGTCTGGCATAAATCTTTAATTTCTAAACTGCCCTCTTATGGTTTCTATCCTTCTATCTGTGCCTTCATTTATAGCTTCCTTTCTGGTCGTTCTATAGCCACTGTTGTAGATGGCCATCGTTCTTCTCCTAGATCTATCAACAGTGGTCTTCCTCAGGGCTCTGTCCTATCACCAACTCTCTTCCTTTTATTCATCAACAACCTTCTACGCTGTACATCTAACCCTATCCACTCATACACTGATGATACCAACTTTCACCTTTCCATTTAGTTCCAGCAACATCCATCTCGGCAGCTACTTCAATGAACAAGAGATGAGGTTATGGCACACATAACGTCTGACTTGGGTCGTATCTCTGACAAGGGTAAAAATAATCTTGTTGTTTTTAATGAAACCTATCAACCAAACAGAATCTTCCACAGGAGTACCCACTCTTGTTTAATAATATCAAGCTCAATCCTGCATCATCCTTGAACATGCTTGGCGTTTCATTCACTTGGGACTTATCTTGGAAGGATCATATTACATCTCTTGTAAAACCTGCTTCCAAGAGATTAGGTGTCCTAAGCTGACTCCATACCTTCTTTACCCCTGCACAGCTGTTGACTTTATACATGGGTTTTATTCACCCCTGTGTAGAGTACAACTTTCATGTGTGGGGAGGCTCCCCAAATACAGCTCTTCTCGATAGGGTGGAGTCAATGGCTTTTCATCTCATTAACTCTCCACCTCTTACTGGCTCCCTTCAACCTCTGTCTCTTCGCCGCACTGTTGCATCTTTATCTCTTTTTCTATCGCTACTTCAATGGTCACTGCTCCTCTGAACTGTCTGCTTGCATCCCTCAACCTCTACAACGGGCACATAGCACCCATCCAGCAACAAACTCTCATCCTTTTTCTGTCCAACTCTCTAATGCAGTGATTCTCAAACTAGGGGTCATGACACAAAGGTGGATCGCGAGAGGAAATCTGATGGGCCACAGGGCATTATGGTTTCAATGTACTGTATTTACGTAATTAAAATTGTAATTATCCTTCTTACATGATTAGCATATTCATAATAACTACGACAGGCTATATCTTGGTTACTCGCTCTCTCTCGCTCAGCTATATTTTTTTTACCCTGTGGGTCACGAAGTATTGAAATATTCCAAGTAGGGTTACACACTAAACAGTTTGAGAACCGCTGCTCTAATGCAAGAGTTAACCGTTAGGCTACTCCCAGTCCTTCATTTATGCAACAGGTCAACTCTGGAACTGTTTCCCTCTGTCTGTATTTCCTGCTTCCTATGATCTCCAGTCTTTCAAATGCAGTGATCCAGGCATCTCAAAATGATTGGATCTTGAATTTGGCTCTCTCTTGCATGTTTTTTTTCTTCGAAGGAACAGTTTGTGGGCTCCTGGAGTTTGGTTCCTTCTTCCTAGCATTAAAAATATATACAGTAATCCCTCTAATATCCGAACGCCCAATATCCGAACATCCCCACTAACCGGACATAATCCTCCTGGGATCCAATATTCCCAAAATGGGCCAAAAACTGCAAAAAATTCGAAAAAAATCTGACTTTTTTCCCTCCCATAATTTGAAATTCCCGCCTGGCGCCAAACAGCTGTTACACCATGGTCCCTTCACCCCTTCCTTCCTCCCCCTCCCCCCTCCCCTGTCAGGTTGCCATTTGGTATTTTTCATTACCAAGTGTGGGCCAATTTGGTAATGAAAAATTCGTTTGGTAATGCATTAGAATAATGCATTACCAAATGGATTTTTCACATGTATGAGGATACACAGGATGGAGATGGTGGATTGTTTGCTCTCTCTGATTAATCTGCTACCCTACATAGTGTGAAAATAATCAACATGGTGTTAGTTATAAGGAGAGTGATTACATGTATTTCCACTTGTATATATAATTAGTGAAGAATATATGCTAGCTTTACGAATTTGGTAATGAAAAGTTATATTTGACAATGAAAGTTGAGGAGATTGGTAATGTGGCTGTTGCGATCTGGCAACTCTGTTACCCCACCAACATCAACAGTCACAGCTTAACTCCGATGGAGAGCAGATACTCATAACAGTGCAAGCCACAGGTGCTTGTTTTTTGTGAATAAACAGTGAATAAACTGCAATACCTTGCCACTAGAACACACAGGAATTTACAGTGTTGTGCAGTGTTAAGAAATCAGAATTTAGAGTGCAGAGGATTAACTGTGGACTGCAAACTGGCGGTTCAAACCAGTCCAAGACCAAGGGACTTGTAAGTACCCAGAATGTTTAATATTGTATAAACTCACCTCTAAAACCTCATTTTATGGTTCTTTTGCATTTATTTCAGTCTTTTATGTCCCTTATTGGTGTGATTTGGGTCTTAAATAGGTGCTATGCATGTCCAGAGGGAGTTGTATAGGTGTTTTTCAGAGTTAGGGTCCGTAAGTACTAGTCCATAAGCTGGGGCCCAATATCCGGACAGGACCACTATCCGGACCTGCCTATGGCTCTATTGATCCGGATATTGGAGGGGTTACTGTATATATATATATATATCAGCACTTTTAATAGAAAAACATTATACAAGTAATTTTTTTCACATACAGGTTCATACACACCAAATTATCTGAAATCTATCTATCTATCTATCTACAGCCTGATACCCTAATCCCACAAAGCGTGGCCACAGACAAAATGCCTCCAAGTTGCTGTCACCCACCATTTGACTGCCCTTCCCCCAACTCACTCCTCCCTCCCTCATATACCCCTGAACTCCATCCCTCCACCTCATCCTTGGTCTCCCCCTCCATCTCCCTCCCTCCACCTCACCTATACACCCTTAGTCAGTCTTTCATTCTCCATTCTCTCCACATGTCCAAACCACCTCGGCGTATTCCTCCTAATTTTCTCAATCACATCCACATCCACCCCACAACGTTCTTTCACTTCTTCATTCATCAACCTGTCCCTCCATGTCACTCCACATACTCCTCTCAGGTATCTCATTTCCACTGCTCTCACTCTTGACTTGTTCCCCTCTAGCAAGGTCCACACCTCGCTTCCATACGTCAGGGTAGGGATCACAATACTATCATGCAGTGACTTCTTAACTTCCATACTCACCTCCCTACTTCTCATCACCACTTTCAGTGAACCAACAACCTTCCTTCCCTGTTGTACCCTTTCTAGCACTTCATCCCCAAAACTTCCATCTTTACTCATCACACCACCCAAGTACTTGAATGCACTCACATTCTCCATATTCTCACCATCCAACCTCCCCGTGCATTCTGTGACTTCATTCCTCTAAAACACCACAACTTTACTCTTGTTTACATAAACTTTCAGATTACTCTTCTTACACAGTCCCAAATTCTTTCACCAAACCTTGGAACTCCCAATAATCTTCACTCAACAAGACTGTATCATCAGCAAACTGCAACACTGGAATCTGCCACACCTCACCCTCATTCATTCGAGCCACCTCCACATCCACTGCCCTACCTTGCACCTCCAGTAAAGAAATTGTGCTTAATTTTATTAATAAAAAATCAAGATTCAGAGTGAAAATATGCTAAAGTTAGTGAGCCCTTTAGATCGCCAACATCCCTTGAAAGACTTCTAATTTCCACAAATATTGATTTACAGTGCAAATAAATGAATTTGCAAGTTAAATCAATATTCATACAAATGAAGTATGTCAGGGCATGTTGTTGAGCTACAGGTGAAACACTTCCAGCATAATTTTTGCTCTGAATCCTGATATTTTATTAACAGTTAAACACAAAATTCTGGCTGGATTTCAGATATAATGCAGCCTTGTTATACAATGCCTTGTTAAGTGATAAATCACTACAACAATAAGCAAAAAGTTATACAATGTCTCGGTATAATGTTAAAAAATCAATAGCAATTTCGCTACAATGATATTTGGCCATGTGGAGAGAATGGAGGGTGAAAGACTGACGAAGAGAGTGTATGTGAGTGAGGTGGAGGGGGGAAGAGGGAGGGGGAGGCCGAGGATGAGATGGAGGGATGGGGTGGAGAGGTATATGAGAGAGGGGGTGTGTGAGTTGGGAGCAGGGCAGTGAAATGGCGGGGGACAGGGCGACTTGGAGGCGATATGTTTGTGGCCACCCCAAACGGGATTGAGGCGTCTGGCAATAGATAGATAGATAGATAGATATTTTCAATGGCCACCTCTGAGAATCTCATGCAGATGCAATCACGCACGCATCCCAAAATGGTCGCCCAATATTTACATTGGCTGTGATCATTGCCCTTTGTTTTATTTCGTGCATGAAAGACCACCGAAACATCACTGTCACTGCCAAACAACAATGCAAGTGCTTAGTAAATAGTGATGTGCAAAACTGTATTAAGTGAAGTGAACAAGTGGGTTGGTGGAGGGTTAGTGCCCCTCCCCGTAAAACAACTAACTCAAAGTCAAATGGCCACCCCTTAAGGGATTATGGTGTCTGGCAATAGATTGATAGATAGATAGATACTTTTGTGTGGGTGAAATACTAAAACTCGTGACATGGAAATCTTGCCAACCTTACATACGGTATCTGGGCCTCTACTCTTGCATGAAAGGCCACTGAAACAATATTGCTATCATCAAATAACAGTGCAAGTGCATCAAATAACAGTGCAAGTGCATAACAAATAGTGTATGTGCAATATTAACTTTCAGAGGTCGAGTGGCACCAACTAGTGATTCGATTCAACCTACCTTCTGGCTTTGGTGATTACTTTCATTAGTGCCAGGGATCTTATATTAACATATTAACCCCTAAAGTGTTAACTGGATTGATCGATTCTTTTTCAGGATTACACAAGATACCAAATGTGATCGATGGAGGGGCTTTAGGTAATAACTGCTGACACTAGGCTTTGGCCTGATTGTGACGTATATTGATGCAAACCAATGACAACTACGTCCTGAGTAGGAAGGAGGGAGGATCCAGGCCCATACCCATGGTGGTGTTGGTGGTGGGGGGAAGGGGAGGGTGCTTCCACCATCGCTCCCTTGCTGCCTTCTTCCACCCCAATACCATTGTTCCCTCTCCCCCTCCCTCACCTCTGACTGCCTCCTGCTCCCTCCCTCTCCCTCCCCCACCATCCTCCGTCATCCCACCGTGGTTTCCCCCCCTTTCCCCGTCCCCCTCGCGAGGGTTATATCCCCCCTACCCACCCTCCAAACCCCTGCACTCTCTCTCTGCCTGTCAGGGTTGGGTCCAAGTACAGTACTTGTACTTGGTACTTGGACTTAAGTACAGTTTTTCATGTACTTGTACTTGGAGTTTAAAACTTTGGTTGTACCTGTATTTAGACCCTATGAACTTGAAAAAATACAAGTACTTTCAAGTACAATCAGGTACATTATATTTAACAAAAATTTATATATTCTATTGGACTTTATAAAGGTATTATTAAGTAGACTTAATATTCTGTCACAGAAGAAATGGTTTGATTAATAATGTATAAAACAAATCGCAATTTGTTTATGGCCACCCTGTACGGGATTGAGACGTCTGGCAATAGACAGATAGATAGAATAACGTATGCTTAAATTCTAATATGCTACTTTCTACCTTAATAACTTAACCTTTAGAATGTGATGATCATTTAATTTCCTTCTTCAAAACAGGAGCACTTTTGTATGGTATAAAGTACTTGTACTTAAGTAACCCCCCGGGGGTAGGGGAGTTTCAAGAATACTCCCCCAGTATCCCTGCTTGTCATATGAGGTGACTATAAGGGTTGGTGGTGGGTTAGTGTCCCACCCCGTAAAAAGAACTAACTAAACAAATGAATAAAGCGCCTCGGACCAGGACAGACCATACGTTGATGACTAAGGAACGGACAAAGGACATTCTGAGGGTGGGAACATGGAATGTGAGAGGAGTGAATGATGAAGTGAAAGAGAGAGATTGTTCAGGTGCTTGAGGATGCAAGAGTGGATATATGTGAATTTACTGAAACTAAATGGAATGGTGAAAGGGTGAGAGAATGGGAATATGGTTTAGGTATATGTGCGGGAGTTAATGAGAATGAGAGGGCAAGAGAGGGAGTATGTCTGATGATAAGCAAGAAGTGGAAGGAGAATATAAGAGAGTATGGAACAGTGGGTGCAAGGATTGCATGGGTGAGGATGAAAGTACGTATACAAGTGTGGGCAATTGTATGTGTGTATGCTCCAACAGAGGACCGAGTGGCAAGAGTGAAAGATGAGATTTGGGCGAGAGTAGAAGCATGTATGGACAAATCTGAGAGGAGCAAGAGAGTGCTTTTGATTGGAGACATGAATGGCAAAGTTGGGAATGTACGAGTGGATGGAGTGGTTGGTCAGTGGGGTGTGCCAGCTGATGCAGATGGGAATGGTAATGCTTTGGTGGACATCTGTGCTGGTAAGGGGTTGACAATAGCCAACACCTACTTTCAACATAAGATGATCCACTGGTATACATGGAGAGTAATGAGGATGGATGGATAGTGAACTTGCTGAACGAAAGGCAATGATAGACTACGTGTGTGTGGATGAGCGAATGAGAAGACAAGTGTTGGATGCAAGAGTGTGGAGAGGGTGGGGGAATGGAGTCTCAGACCATCACTTAGTGACAGCCAAGGTAAAGCAGCAAAGAAAATGGTTGAGGAGACGTAGGGGAAGACAGGAGTAAACAGCCTCCTGTGAGATGAGTGGAGAATTTGCAAGATAGTGAGAAAATGGCAGAGTATAAGAGCATAGTGGAAGAAAGATTGGGAAGGTATGAGCTAGAGCAGATGGAAGGGGTGGAAGACGTAAGATATTTACGGAAGAGATAGGCGCAGCGTGTGAGGTGGTTTGTGGAGTGAGGAGGAGATGCAAGGGACAGCATGGTGGAATGATGAGGTGAAACGAATTGTGGAACAAAAGATGAAGGCATATAGTGAATGGTTAGCGAGTAGAGGTAAGGGAGAAAATGAGAGAGAGAAGAGAGAGGTATATGTGACTGGGAGAAGGGAGGTGAAGAGACTGGTGAAGGAGTAAGAGGAAAGTGGATGAAAAGTTTGGGAAGAATCTGAGTGTGAAATGGAGGGAGAGTAAGAAATTGTTTTGGAAGGAGGTAAAGAAAGTAATGCAGTGTGAAAGGGGAAATTGTAGGGAAGTGAAAGATAGGAATCATAGATCGTTGGTGGAGAAGACATAGAAAATAAGGAGATGGAAGGAGCACTTTGGGGATTTGTTGAATGTAGAGAGTGAGAGCAGTGCGAGTATAAGTAGTTGGGGAATGGCTGGGAGAAGAAAAGATGAGAGGAGGGAAGAGGAGATCAGTAGGATGGAAGTAGTGGAAGCAATGAAGAAGATCAAGTTGGGAAAGGCCCCAGGAATTGATAGAGTGTGTGGTGAAATGCTGAGGTATGGGGGTGAGATTGTTGTGGAGTGAATATGGAAGTTGTGTAGATTGGCTTGGGAAGAGGGAAGGGTTCCAGAGGACTGGAAATCAGGTATAATTGTTCCTTTATATAAAGGAAAAGGGGAGAGAGAAGTATGTGGTAACCATAGGGGTATTTGCCTTCTTAGTGTGACTGGAAAAATATATGGTAGAATACTCATTGACAGGTATAGGCATATGACAGAGAAGCTAGTTGAAGAACAAGGGGGATTTAGGAAGGGAAAAGGGTGTGTAGATCAGATATTTGTTCTAAGATGTTTAATGGAGAAGTATCTAGAGAAGGGAAAGAAAGTGTATGCTGCCTTCATGGACTTGGAGAAAGCTTATGACAGAATAGATAGGCAAGGTATGTGGAAGGTATTAAGAATATATGGAGTGGATGGGAAATTGTTGAATGCTGTGAAGAGTATGTACGATGGAGCTAAGGCTACAGTGTGAGTGGATGGTGAGCTGAGTGAGTTCTTTGATCTCAATGTGGGACTGAAACAGGGTTGTGTGATGTCTCCATGGCTGTTTAATATATACATGGATGGGGTTGTAAAGGAGGTGCAGGGTAGGGCAGTGGATGTGGGGGTGGCTCTAATGAATGAGGGCGAGATTTGGAAGATTCCGGTGTTGCTGTTTGCTGATCATACAGTATTGTTGAGTGAAGATGAATGGGAGTTGCAAGGTTTGGTGAATGAATTTGGGACAGTGTGTTGGAGGAGATAGCTGAAAGTTCTTTCTATCTATCTACTGCCAGACGCCTCAATCCCGTTTGGGGTGGCCACAAACAAATCGCCTCCACATCGCCCTGTCCCCCGCCATTTCACTGCCCTGCTCCCAACTCACACCCTCCTCTCTCATATACCTCTCCACCCCATCCCTCCATCTCATCCTCGGCCTCCCCCTCCCTCTTCCCCCCTCCACCTCACTCACATACACTCTCTTCATCAGTCTTTCACCCTCCATCCTCTCCACATGGCCAAACCACCTCAGTGTGTTCCTCATAACACTTCCTATCACATCCACATCCACACCACAACGCTCCTTTATATCCTCATTCGTCAGCCTGTCTCTCCATGTGACTCCACAGGCTCCTCTTAAATAACTCATTTCCACTGCTCTCACTCTTGACTTGTGTCCTTCCAACAACGTCCAAGCTTCACTTCCATATGTTAGAGTTGGTATCACAATACTGTCATGTAGTAACTTTTTCACTTCCATGCTCACTTCCCTGTTTCTTATCACTGCTTTCAAAGAACCAGCAACATTTCTTCCCTGCTGTACCCTTTCAAGCACTTCACCCTCCAAACCTCCATCCTTACTCATCGCACTACCCAAGTACTTAAACGTACTCACATTTTCCAATTCCTCACCATCCAACCTCGCTCTACATTCACTGACTTCACCTCTCTCAAAGAGCTAAAAGTTAATGTAAACAAAAGTACAGATATGGTGTTTGAGAGGAGTGAAGTCACAGAATGTACAGTGAGGCTGGATGGTGAGGATATGGAGAGTGTGAGTGCATTAAAGTACTTGGGTAGTGTGATCAGTAAGGATGGAACTTTGGGGGATGAAGTGCGTGAAAGGGTACAGCAGGGAAGAAAGGTTGCTGGTTCACTGAAAGCAGTGATGAGAAATAGGGAGATTAGTATAGAAGTTAAGAAGTCACTGCATGACAATATTGTGATCCCTACCCTGACGTATGGAAGTGAGGCGTGGACCTTGCAAGAGGGGAACAAGTCAAGAGTGACAGCAGTGGAAATGAGTTACTTGAGAGGAACATGTGGAGTGACAGGTTGACGAATGAAGAAGTGAAGGAACTTTGTGGGGTGGATGTGGATGTGGTTGAGAAGAGTAGGAGAAATACACTGATGTGGTTTGGACATGTGGAGAGAATGGAGAATGAAAGACTGACTAAGAGGGTGTATGTAGGTGAGGTGGAGGGAGGGAGTGGGAGGGGTAGACCGAGGATGAGGTGGAGGGATGGAGTTGAGAGGCATATGAGGGAGGGGGGGGGTGAGCTGGGGGGAGGGTAGTCAAATGGTGGGTGACAGCGACTTGGAGGAGTTTCGTCTGCGGCCACCCTTTGTGGGATTAGGGTGTCGGGCTATAGATAGATAGAGACTTAAGTGCAATGACATGTACTTGGACTTGGACTTAAGTAAACTGGAAAAAGGCTGTACTTGTACTTGAAAAATTTCTATGTACTTGGACTTTGACATAAATACAGTAGCCTGTACTTGGACCCAACCCTGCTGCCTGTCCTCTTTGTCTTGTGGTGTCTGTTTCCCACCTCTATACCCCCATACCACCCCTCCAGGCCTCTCCCCACCCCCTGTAGTATGCCGTCTGCTTACAACTCATCCCCCCCAGCACAGAATATTATACATCACTGTTACTATTCATGTCACGTGTTTTCATTCAATACTAGATTAATGTTTGTGTAATTGTATACACCAACACACAAAACACAGAATGTATGTTTTTTCATTTTTTTTTTTTAAGACTCCGTGTACAGTATATGCCGTAATGTTTCCTGTAAATGTTAGTAATGTTTGTTTTTTAAAATAATAAATTGTGTATTTGTGTCTATATCTTTCTCTTATTCATTATTTTGCACTTTTTAGCATTTTTTTTTCCTCCCTTGAAAGTCTTCCAACTACTGTACTAGATTTGACAGCTCTGAGGCGAGGGGATGAGGGGAGAAGGGTGAGGGGGAGTGGGTGCTGGAGTGTGTGTAACACTAAGAAAAAGATTCTGCATTTTTTTTTTTTTTTTTTTTTTTTTTTTTTTTTGACAGCTACACAGCTATAAGAGAAGGGAAGGTGGGGAGGGAAGATGGGGAGGGGAGAAGTGTTGGGGGGGAAGGGTGTTGAGAGTGAGTGAGGAACACCAACATGATTATTTTGCATGACATTGTATAAAAAAAAAAAAAAAGCTGGAAAAATCTGAAGGGAGAGTAGGGTAAGAATCTGGGAGGAATGGGGTGGAAGCGCATAGAAAACTGGAGTCGCCCTGCCTGGAAGGCTAACTTTTTCAACTTTGACAGGCTATAGCTCATGAACCAGTTGGTCTAAAAAGCTCTGGTTTGCAGCATAAGTTGTGTAAATTCAAGTTCTAAACCTTGGGCAAACACTTTTTACTGCTGTGAGAGTTGAAAAATTGGCTCCATATACAGATTTTCATGAAGGTACGGTCGATCGAATTGCATATCCTAGGGGTTAAGCCCATTTACCCACAAAACAAAATCCAAAATCAGCTCATAAGCTCACAGATGTTCTGCTCTCTCAGTAACCTCAAAGATTTCAGATGTAGAGTTGCACCAACCTGACCGGATTCAACCAACTATCAGGCTTTAGTGATTACTTTTCTTAGTGCCGGGGATCTTCCACTGATGTACTAAGCCCATTTAGCCAGAAATATATATATATATATATATATATATATATATATATATATATAAAATCAGCTGACACAGAGGTTTTTTTTTTTTTTTTTTGTTTTTTCCCCCAGCAGGGCAAATAATAATAATAATAATCATCATCATCATAATAATAATAATATGGTCTTTTGTTTCTCAAAAGCGCCAGTTCTTCCATAGGGAATTCATTAACACTTGACACACACATACAGTACATTATTTTTACAATTACAAGAACTGTGACATCTCTCATACAATACAAACTTCATCAGTAAAAAAAAAAAAATATGAAAGTGGCAATAATTAAACCCTAAAATCATCCGTTATAGTGCCTCTCTCAAGGTCATAGCATTTTGAAAAAAGAAAGGCTTTCAGCTGTCTCTTAAAGGATTCAGCAGAAGACAGCTGTCTCAAGGACAATGGCAATCTATTATATAATTTAGGGGCTACACAAAAGAACGTTGGGTCTGGTTAGTACTTGGATGGGTGACCGCCTGGGAACACCAGATGCTGTTGGCATCCCTACGTGTCAAGTGGGGTTGGTGGAGGATTAATGCCCCTCCCTGTAAAACAATTAACTCTAAGCCCTTGGCCACCCCGTTTGGGATACATGGCGTCTGGCAATGAATGAATGAATGAAACAAAAGAACAATCAGAGAAAGATGACTGGTGAATGGCTCCAGGCTCGCCAAGAAGCAAGGAATCATCTTCACTACGTAACATCACACCTGCCCATACCGATGGGAGTTTTAGCAATTCAGCAAGATACTTCGGTTCACCAAACTTAAGAACCTTGAATGTAGTAAGACACAGTTTAAATTCAATTCTAGCCTTTACTGGTAAACAATGCAGCTCAATTAGGAAAGGTGTAGTCAAGGTTCTTGGGGGGTCACCAAAGATAAGCTGTGTTGCCTTGTTCAACACTCTGAACTTTTGTTAGCATATTATTTGGAGGACCAATCCACAGTGAATTACAATAATCAACATGAGACAAGGCCACTGCATGGACCAATGTTAAGAGGCAATGTCTATTCAGGAATTTTCTCAGAGCACAGATTTTTGATATGCACGTTACACCCTCTGACAACTTGATTAATATGTACCTTGTAACTTCACTTTGAATTAAAATAAACACCCTGATTTCAAACAAAACTGACTGCATGAAGCTGTGACATACCAATGTGCAAAGCCAGGGCATTATCAGTGTCATCTCCCCTTCTGTTTCCTCTGATGATGATGATGACCTCAGTTTTACCATCATTCAGCTTAAGTTTCCTCCTACCAATCCAAATCTTAATATCAGACAATAGAGATTCAGTATTACTGATATCTGACATCTTAATGTAGAACTGGGTGTCGTCAGCATAAAAATGATAGGACACACTATCAGCATCGAGTAAAGACGATAAACTACTCATGTAGACAGTAACAGAATTGGACCCAAAACTGATCCTTGAGGGACTCCAAAAATAAGGGGAGCAGAATCAGAGCTAGTGTCATCAACAACCACTCTCTGAGATGTGTCTGACAAAAATGAATTAAGGAGCAGAAAAGCACTATCACAAACGCCATAAAAATATCATCCAACAATAGTTTATGATCTACTGCATCAAAAGCTGCAAACAGATCCAACAGAACTAGGAGAGAGGACATCCCATCACAGATGTTTGCCACCAAGTCACTATGAATTCTTGTTAACCCGAGACGTCCCGTCAACGTATGGATACGTTGCAACATTTTGCATTTGCCAGTCCCGTCGACGTACTGGTACGTTTTGCAATTCCAAGTTGCATAATTTCCACAATTTTCAAAATTCGCACGAGATTTTTGGTACGTAGCGTCGCACGACCTTCCTCTACCTGCCACCAGGCAGGGACACTCAGCGACCCCGCGCGACCCGCACTCACCTGCGGCTCGGTCACTCACCTGTTAGCAACGGTCCTGCTCAGCCATGGCGCATAGAGGTCGCTCGGAGGAGGAAATTCAAGCCACCCTGGATGCCTTTACTGGCAATAGTGATTCGCCACTCGATGACAAGGAGATGGACAAAGATTATGTCCAACCAGAGGATGTGGAAAGCAGCAGCAGTGATGAGGAAGTCCCGTCCCCCAGGAAGCAGCGCTACGTGACTTATCGTGCTGCAGGAGAGGGTCAGGCTGCACAAAAACAACATGCAAGATCCTCTAGCCAGCCCCTATGTGACATGGAGCCCAATTTCGAGGACAAGGACGAGGACAGAGCCGTGGGAGATGCTGCCATGTAGTATGGCCGTGAGGTTATTACTCATCGCGGCCCAGAGCGCACACCACATCATTCTAACAGGTATGGGCCTAGTGTTTTGTTTGGGGATGGTGGACGTGGCACTGAGGGAGTGGGGAGTGAAAGGGAAAGTGTTGGGAGGAGTGTGGAAAGTGAGAGTGGCGGAAGTGAGTCACATGGTGGTGTGAGGCAGCGGGGCTTATCACGTGGGGCAGTGAGGGTGGGTGGTGAATCACGTGGTGTGGTGATGGAGCAGGGAGGTGAGGAGGAGACACTCCCCAGCATGTCTTATGCTCCCCAATATTCCCGGGCTTCCTCCCCTCAGCCCCCTGATGTTCCCCAAGGCAGTAAGGGTAAGGGAAAGGGGAAGGGTAAAGGCCGAGGGAAGAGGAGTGCGAGTTGGGAAGCCCCACGCACTCCTCCTCCCCAACCTCCCCCACCATCATCTCCTCCCCACCCTGATGAGGGCGAGGATGGGGACGATCGGGACGAGGATTTTGTGTCATGGAATTGGGAGGATGAGAGTGATTTTACTCCCCTCATTCACCCATTCACTGAGCAGGGGCATGCTGGATGCATTGCTCCCGGTATTCACCCTAATTCAACCAGGATGGATTTTTTCCACCTTTTCTTCAGTGAGGGTTTTGTGGAGGAAATAGTGGATCAAACAAACCGGTTTGCTAACAGCCAGCGCCATGAGAGTGAAAGACAGGGCACAAGGAGCAGGCATTCTATCCTCTATGATTACCCAGTCTCCCTTGCAGAAATGTTTTTGTTTTTGGCCTTGGTACTTTTGATGGGTATTGTACAAAAGAACCGAATTCCTGCATACTGGGCAAGGGACCCTATTACGCTTACACCAATATTTGGCCAAGTCATGAGCCGTAATCGGTTTCAGCAAATTCTAAGCCGCCTCCATTTCTATGATGCTGATGATCCTGCAAATGCTAATGACACAGATAAGACGAGGCGAATTAGGTTGGTTTTTGATCACCTAAGGCAGACATTCCATTTCTCATTTTATCCCAATAGAGACCTCGTCATAGACGAGAGTCTCATGTTGTGGAGAGGCAATATTTCATTTCAGCAGTACATACCCAGCAAAAGGCACCATTTTGGGTTCAAGATCTTTGTTATGTGTAACTGCAGGACTGGTTATGTGCAAGACATAGTCTTGTACACCGGTGCACAGACAGACATAATAGAAGATCTGTCATAGAGAACTTTGTAGTTACTTGTAGAGAAGTTATATATATTAGACTTGTGGACGAGCAGTTGTTATACTTGAGTAGCTTTGTAAGTAGATAATCTTCTTTCCCATTTGTCATTCAATGACAAGGAGAGGTAAAGAATAATATGGGACTATTTTTATTTGTCTTGGAAATATTAACAAGTCTCTCACACAGAGCGAAGTATAAAGTAGAGTCCCGGGAGCTATCTCCCTGTCTCGCTCTCTCTCTCTCTTCCAAGTTGCTAAGCCCTTCTCCCTAATACCTGCCTGTTCTATGGCTAGCCTCCATCTGAGCTCTCTTTCCTAAATTCTGGTGTAGCAGGAGTCGTGTCACGTGTGTTCACAGTGGTTGGAAAGTTCTAGAAGCCTGTGTGTGAGTATGTGTGTATGTGTGTGTATGGTCACGAGGAGCTGTCGTGTGCCTATAAAGCATTCCTTGAGTTAAGAGTGTGTAAGCATGTTTAGCATTGCTCGATTCTCGCAGACACAGTACCTTCTCATCATCTGACTTCCTGTTTCTATCTGTCTCTCAATCTATCTATCTATCTATCTATTATGATTTGTAATTATAATATGGAGTATTGGTCTGTCGGGAGCAGTGGTAAAGACAATGATAGAAGACTATCTTCATCGTGGTCACGTCCTTTACCTTGACAATTGGTACACTAGCCCTCTTCTCGCTCATTTTCTACACAGGCGTGACACGGGGATCAGTGGGACCGTCAAGGTGAACCGGCGTCACATGGTCAATGTGGGGCGGAAACTTGACAGAAATGAGGTTGTCTTCTTCCAGGCCAACAATAACCTTGCAACAGTGTGGAACCACAATAGAGAAGTCCGCCTATTGTCCACAGGTCACCGCCCCTTGATGCACCGTACAGAGTCGGTAGATTATCAGAGTGAGAACAGGCGCCACGTATGGAAACCTGAGTGTGCAATTGATTATATCAACATGCGCCTGGTGGACCAGTCAGACTCCATGATATCCACTGTCGAGTGTGCCAGGACCACGATGAAGTGGTACAAAAAACTATTCTTTCACCTGCTTGACATTACTGCCCTGAATTGCCGCCACCTTCACGCCATGACAACAGGAGTTCAGGAAACCTTTGAAGGGTTTGTGAGGGAGCTGACACGAGAGATTGTTGCAAGGTATACTTTTGAAAGGCCCCAACACTGCACCCGCACAGCCCCAGGTGCCCACCCTCGCCTAAGATTATCTGCCCGCCATTTCCCCACTCCTATACCTCCCCAAGCAAATAGACCTAGGCCCCAACGCAGGTGTCACATGTGTAGCAATTCCTGCGTGAGACCCACCACTCAGAGAAAGGACACCCACTATGAGTGCATTCAGTGTGACGTGGGTCTGTGTATTCACCCATGTTTCAGTGAGTTTCACACGCTCCTGCACTTCTGATAAGGTGTTAATGCGATAGGACGCTGATACTAAGAAATAAATGCGACAAACAGACGCTCAATGTAATTATAAGGCCTGTAGATCTGTAAATAGTAGTATGGAAGGGGAAATGGCTGTAATTTAAGTGGAAAGTTATTATGTAAGTGTAAGAATATTATCTAAGTGGAAACATACCTTGCGAGGGTATTTTGATGCGATAATCAGACGCTCAGTGGAATAAATAAGGCCCGTAAATATGTAAATAGGAGTCTACAAGTGAACACGGGTGTAATATAGGTGGAATATTAGTATGTAAGTGTATGAGTATTATCTAAGTGGAAACATACCTTGCGAGGGTATTTTGATGCAATATTCAGACGCTCAGTGGAATAAATAAGGCCCGTCAATATGTAAATAGGAGTCTACAAGTGAACATGGGTGTAATATAAGTGGAATATTAGTATGTAAGTGTATGAGTATAACGTTGGTCGAAACATTCATTGCGAGGGTATTTTCATGCGATATTCTGACGCTCACTGGAATAAATAATGTCAGTAAATATGTATAGTGCAGAATAGGGTGTAAATGGGTGTAATGTAAGTGGTAAAGTATACTGGGATTGAAGAAATAAAGTAAAAGTGGAAACACGAGTGTTAGAGAGTGTGCTTGCTACGAGATTATGCGCTAGCATTTCGCTAAATGCCCTCGTAATGAATGTAAATAATTGAAAACGTTTATAGTGGTGGAGGAAAGGTTCAATGTAAAGAAAAAAATATTATGAAAGTGATAAAACAATGCCGTATGTTGAAATACGAGTCATAGCGAGTGCGCTGAGTATGCATATGTGCATTATACTTATGCTACATGTCATCGTAATTAATGAAAACAGCTGAAAACATTTACATACAGTACAAAATGGTAAAATGGCATTGAAACAGTAGTATACAAGTAAAAAAAAAAAGATATGTTGACTGAAACAAGAAACTTAGCACATAGCGTTTTACCAATCAGACAAAACTCGCTATGCTTGCGTGAAGGTACAATGCTTATTTTTCATATATATGTCATTGAAATTCATTATATTGTTATTCTTATTGTTTATTAGTTCAAATTCAACAAATGTAGAAGTGTTGTTTGTTGTTTCTCCCAAAATTACCTACCATAGAAAACGTGAGTGCCTCACACCTCAATGACAGAATACGATTCCTGGCGCGGGGCACTTCACCTGTTCTGACCAGTTGCGAACTACGGTAAGCACTTTCTTTGTGATTTTCCTTTGTTTCTCAACAAAAGCGGAAGTTTTAGTATTAAAAAAAAAAAAAAAAAAAAAAAAAAAAAAATCCATAAGTGGTCGGGACTGGGGGGGTGTCGGAGGTGGGAAAGTGGTCGGGACGTGACGGGTTAAAGCAGTTTCAGTTGAATGGTATTTTCTGTATGCTGACTGAACAGGAACCACTCTGTTATGTTCCAGTAGTGCTAAGAGTTGATCAAGTATGGCACACTCAATAATCTTGGTTAAGAAAGACAGGTTAGAGACAGAGCGATAATTTGTCATGCTCTCGACAAACTAGGCCTGGTTTCTTGATTAGGGGCCTAAGCAAGGCACGTTTCTCAGCCTGCACAAAATTATTTTCTAAGAAGCATCTATTTATTATGTCGTACATAAAGTCTGCTGCGTGCTCATACACATCAAGGAGTTGTGACAAGTTACATGGATCGAGTGGGCAAAATGTTTTTTTAAGTTCTCTGATGTAACATTTGATTTTATTTGCATCCACTGGATGAAATGTTAAAAGCAAGTGACCCCCTGTGTGCTGTGGTTGGAAGTCAACGGAGTACACTTCACTAGAAGAACTGTTGTCTAAATAATTTCTTATGTGAGATATCTTAGTTGAAAAAATGAAGCAAAATCTGAAGCCAATCAGGCATCAGATACAGAAGTTGGTTAAACAATTACATTCCTCCGACCAATCAAATTGTTCACAACTGCAGTTTTTTTTTTCTTATTATCACCAACGTATGAAAAAACTTTATTTGGATAATACCTTGCCTTCTGGGCTTTTACAGTGTGAACAACCACCCTTCTCCCACAAACATAACACAAACGAGTTAATTCGGTCCATTTCAAGCGCCACTCATGTTCTGCCTTTCTGTGTTGTCTACGCAAAGAATTAAAGGATGGACCATACCACACAGAATTATCAAATACTATCTATCTATCTATTGCCAGACTCCTCAATCCCGTTCGGGGTGGCCACAAACAAATCGCCTCCACGTCGCCCTGTCCTCCGCCATTTCACTGCCCTGCTCCCAACTCACACCCCCCTCTCTAATATACCTCTCCACTCCATCCCTCCATCTCATCCTTGGCCTCCCCCTCCCTCTCCCCCCCTCCACCTCACTCACATACATTCTCTTCGTCAGTCTTTCACCCTCCATCCTCTCCACATGGCCAAACCACCTCAGTGTATTCCTCCTAACGCTTCCTATCACATCCACATCCACACCACAATGCTCCTTTATATCCTCATTTGTCAGTCTGTCTCTCCATGTGACTCCACAGGCTCCTCTTAAATAACTAATTTCCACTGCTCTCACTCTTGACTTGTGCCCTTCCAACAACGTCCAAGCTTCACTTCCATAGGTTAAGAGTTGGTATCACATACAATGATTGTTTTTACCACCTCAGGATGGCAATGATCAAAAACTGACCCAAGCTCATTGTTATATAAATCAACCAAATCATCAGAAGGAATATCTGAAGAATCAGTGCAATTTAAACACTGATCAATTTCATGACACATCAAATGGCGGTCAACATTCCTGTAATTTCTGAACCTGATGACCTCTTTGCAGGAAGGGGATTTGGGGATATCTAAACAAAAAGTGGGCAGAGCATGATCAGAGATGAGAGGGTCAAATGCAGGGCTCTTGCTAACTGCCGATGGTTGCGACCCATTTAGCTCCTAAGGTTTCAGATTTATAAGCCAAATAGATTTTTAGTAGCCAAACTGACTACGAGCCAAAATATTTTACGAGCAATAAATATATTGTATTTACACATTGTGATGATTAGAATCATATAATGAGGTTTTATGTATTCACACTGGCGAAAGGAAAGAAAACCAATCACAACGTGCTTATTTGTTCATTTAAGTGAGATTTACTTATTCTGTAGTTTATTGGGTTTTGACATGGATGTATTTTCTCCTTGCCGAAAGGCAATTTGCATGTAAAATTTGTACGCTGCAGGGAAAAAATGCTTGCATTTGTGAGCTGTGGCTTGCCACACAAGAGCCCTGAAATGAGTCAACCTCCACATCCGATATGCGTCTAAAACCAAGAGGGGCCAAGATTAAGTCAAGGACATGTCCCGTGGCATGAGTACGATCACTCACACAATTGAAAAAATTATTCTGGGTGATCAACTCAAAATCTGGTAGGTGGTGGCGACCATCATCCACTCACTTGATGTAGTGCTACCTACATCTTCCTTAGCCTTTATCATTCTTTTTCTGTGTCTGTCCTCCTCTCTTCATATTTCTCCCATCTTTCCTGTCACTTCTTATTGTTTTTCTTTCCTTCACAGGTGGCTTTACATTGAGTGACAAGCCAAATGGTTTCCTGTAAGCCAAGAAACCATTTACAACGCTGGGTGGTTACCATATAACCAACCCATACGTGTCAACAAGTGGGTTGGTGGAGGGTTAGTGCCCCTCCCCGTAAAACAGGTAACTCAAAGTCAAGTGGCCACCCCTTACAGGATTATGGCGTCTGGTAATAGACAGATAGATAGATCAACTCAAGGAATTCTGAAGAAAATGGTTTTGACTGTGGACTGTCAACCCAGTAACTGAAATCACCGCAAACAAGAAGTCCTCCAGATTTAAGAGAAAACACTTCAGGAAACTGCACAAACTCCTCCATAAAACCTCAAACTGTGCCCGGATGACCTGGTCAATAGACAATTGCAATTCTAATGGTATTCTGATGGAAATTTATTAATACTTCCATAAATTCAAATGAAGATGGGGTCAGGTCTGAGAGACACATTTGTAAGTGCTGCCGAGTAAATGAGTGCTACATCTCCTCCCAGATAGTCTGCAGCAGGCCCGACAATACCTATAACAGAATGTGTCTAAGGCAAAGCACTATGAATAATATTGACATCAGACTCATACAACCAGGTTTCAGTCAAGCACCAAATGTCAAGCTCGTGCTGATTCAGGGCTTCATTAATATGGTTTATCTTAATATGGATGGAATGAATATTTGAAAGACCCACCCTTAACTGATTAAAGAGGGATGTAGGGTCATTCCACGAAGATGTCAACCTTTTGTGCCAAAATCAGAATTGCTTAAAAGTATATAAATTATACAACATTTTAAAGCTTACCGGTAATCACTGAATTTTATGAATCTGAAGTGAAAAAGAACCTAAACTGTCAACAAAGGGAGCTGCATGAAAAACTGTCATATTATGTCACCAAAGAAAAATCAATGCTGAATTTAGCAATTTTCATAACATCATTGACCAGAGTATGTTACTGTTTGGAATGCTGACATTGTGTTTTATTGAAAATGCGTCTATTTGAGTTGTGACTGACACTACAGTTGTTTACATATATATATGTTGTGGTCAGAATGTAGCATGACCTTTAAATGGAAGTATTTCAGGAGTAGCGTGTCATGTTTTTTCCCCATACACAGCTAACAAACTGGAAAATACCAACATAACTTTATATTATAAATAGGCATCCCAAGGCCTTAATAATGTAACACTGGGATACTTTGAAACAAACGCTGGTAAGCCATGTGGTCCATCACACACATTACAAGCCCACTGTGAGGAACGTTACCAGAAAATGATGTAACATTTCTCACGCAAACCTTTGAACAAAAAAATCAAGGTAGCTGCACGGAACTCCAATGATAAAATTCCTGTTTGTAATTTAGTATGTTACCTTTGTTTTTATGCTTTCCAGAGAGTAAAATGATTTTGCCAGGTACCTGGTGAGCGTGCTTTACCATCATGTCTCCAATGACTTCAGCTGATTATTTGAATTCTGCTGGTATTCATTTTACACATGTATCATTGTGGACTGATGGGGCAGCAGCCCACTTCAAGAAGGGGTATTCTATGGCAGCTCTAACCTTTTACAAAGACATCCACAACTGCACTGCTGAACGGAACTTTCAAGAAAGTTATCATGGCAAGGCCCTCATGATGGAATTGGGGCTTTACTAAAATGGAATGCCTACAGGCGAGTTTTGCAAGGTCTCTGTACAGCAGGGTCTGCTGTAGAATTTTATGAGGAGGCTGAACAAATAACAGATAAAACTGAACTATTGTATGTGTCTACTGAATATATAAACACTGAGAAGTCAAAATATTTAGAGATCTGGAAAAACCGTAAGGCAGCAAAATTAATTCAGCAGTGAAGATCAGTAAAACCTCTTGGTCACTATAAAGCAGCATTGTATCATTTGACTGCAGATCAATCAACTTTTATGCAGTGCTATCTTCAGGAGACTGGCTATGACCCACAATCTGACTCCAGTACTAGCAGTGATAGAGAAAGTACACCATCTCTTGCAGAAATGTCGGAGACATTCATGTCCCAGCCTGAGTCACAGAGTACTACTGATATTGAGGCAACACAAAAACCATCCCCTGGTAACTATGTACTAGTTCATTACACTACCAAGAAGTTGTCGAAGAATTATGTTGCAGTGGTAGAATCAGTTCCGGAGCCAGGCATGTTCAAAGTTAATTATTTAAGAAAGAGAGGCACTGACAGAATGGGTGATGGCCAGTTTCATTTTCCTGACAACCCGGACAGAGACGAGATCCCTGAGGATATGGTTGTGCTGGTATTGCCAACTCCTCATGTGTCAAGAATGACACACATTCAAAGGAGTGAACTTTCCTTCATCAATCAATTAGTCTAAAAGGATGAATTTTCCATCTTCGATGAGCAAGTATATAGTTGATATTTAATTTCTGTGTTGTTTATATCACTGTTGTGATATACAGGTAAGCCTATCATGTAACTTTCACATTAATTACTGGCTGTAGGGTTACCTAGATAAGGAAATTTATGTTCATAATATTCAAAATTACATTCTTTTCCACTGCATCACCCCCAACCTTGCTTTACAAGAATCATGTTTGGTTAATTTATCATGTGTTTCATATTAATACATGATTTACAATGTTTTGTGATAATTACAATTACTGTAACCTTCATGAGAGATGATTTTGTAAGTATATGAAAAACAAAATTCGCACAAGTAACCCTGGTGGTAGGTGGTGGCAACCATCATCCACTCACTTGATGTAGTGCTGCCTACTTCTTCCTTAGCCTTTATCATTCTTTTTCTGTGCCTGTCCTCCTCTCTTCCTCTTTCTCCCATCTTCCCTGTTACTTATTATTAGTTTTCTTTCCTTTACGGGTGGCTTTACATAGAGTGACAAGCCAAATAGTTTCCTGTAAGTCAAGAAACTATTTACAATGCTGAGTGGTAACCATATAATCAAACCATACGTGCTCCCTACTTGTCAACAAGTGGGTTGGTGGAGGGTTAGTGCCCCTCCCCGTAAAATAACTCAAAGTCAAATAGCCACCCCTTATGGGATTGTGGTGTCTGGCAATAGATATATATATATATATATATATATATATATATATATATATATTATATATATATATATTATATATATATATATATATATATATATATATATATATATATATATATATATATATATATATATATATATATATATATATATATATATATATATATATATATATATAATTATCTATCTATCTATCTATTGCCAGACGCCTCAATCCCGTTTGGGATGGCCACAAACAAATCGCCTCCAAGTCGCCCTGTCCCCCGCCATTTCACTACCCTGCTCCCAACTCACGCCCCCCTCGCGCATCTACCTCTCCACCCCATCCCTCCATCTCATCCTCGGTCTCCCCCTCCCTCTTCCACCCTCCACCTCACTCACATACACTCTCTTCGTCAGTCTTTCACCCTCCATCCTCTCCACATGGCCAAACCACCTCAGTGTGTTCCTCACAACGCTTCCTATCACATCCACATCAACACCACAACGCTCCTTTATATCCTCATTCGTCAGCCTGTCTCTCCACGTGACTCCACAAGCTCCTCTTAAATAACTCATTTCCACTGCTCTCACTCTTGACTTGTGTCCTTCCAACAACGTCCAAGCTTCACTTCCGTACGTTAGAGTTGGTATCACAATACTGTCATGTAGTAACTTTTTCACTTCCATGCTCACTTCCCTGTTTCTTATCACTGCTTTCAAGGAACCAGCAACCTTTCTTCCCTGCTGTACCCTTTCAAGCACTTCACCCTCCAAACCTCCATCCTTACTCATCACACTACCCAAATACTTAAACGTACTCACATTTTCCAATTCCTCACCATCCAACCTCGCTATACATTCACTGACTTCACCTCTCTCAAAGACCATCACTTTACTCTTCCCTACATTCACCTTTAGGTTCCGTTTCTTACACACTCTCTCAAACTCATCCACCAAACCTTGCAGCTCCCCTTCGTCTTCACTCAACAACACAGTATCACCTGCAAACAACAGTACAGGGAGTTTCCAAACACTATCCTCTCTCACCAGGGCCACTCCAACATCCACTACCCTATGATCCTCATACATTGATATATTACTAATATAAAGCACTTCTTGACTGAACCAGTAAAATCACAAAGTTATTGAAAATACTCATGCAAAGTAAAAGGTGGGGTAGCATTGTGGTAACATTTCTCATGCCACTTTTAAAAATCTATATAATATCAGCATAAAAACATATGAATAATCTGATTATGGCATAACGTAGTGTGAGGTGTTGATAGTATACCTTGCAAACGGCACTTATTTATATTGCCTACAGAAGAAAGTACAAGTGAGAGTAGATCAGTAACTTGTTTCTGAATTCAACGTTTCTCACGATGGAATGACCCTGTAGTCAGTTTTTAATCTGTACCCACATGATCTTTTCATCTGACTGAACTATGCGGAAGGAGGGGATTTTTATGCCTTTTCTGCTCGGCATGATTTAGTAATCTGGTAATAAGGATGAGCTGGGTTTTACTGGGTACAGGGGAGGGTAAATGTATGCTTTACTTTAAGCAGCAGGTAGACCTTACCAATTCAATTCATATTCCTCCAGTTTGCTGTCTGTATTTTTCTGATAATTTTCAGGGTGATAAAATACCTTTTCCTGCTGAAAAATTTTCCCCATTATTATCATAATCCTTATGCCCTATCTACGATTGTTTGTGTCCAGCGCAATGGAAGAAACTTACTCAAAGGTGTATTTTGTTTCCTAATTTCCCAACTGGAGGTTAGGTTAGGTTAGATTTGATTACTAGGTTTAGTTGAATTATTAGATACGATTAAGCTAGGCTAGGTTACATTTAGTTACACACTTAAGTTAGGACTGTCCCTTCCACCATTACACCAACGAACCAAACAAGTTATCACAGCCGAACAGCTAAAAACAACAGGGAAATAGATTTAACAAGAAACTTTTATTTACCACCCCAGAAATAACCTCAAAAATATAACAGACTATCAGGAAGAACTGATTTGGTTAGGTGCTTCTACTGCTTAAAGTAAAATGTATGTTTACCACAAAGCAGATTTGCAACATAAGTTACAAAGAACATTCCATAATTTAGCTGATAACTGGAGAAGACCCCCATAATTTTGTCTCATGACATTATTAGAGAAGACCCCCATGATTTGTTCTGATGACAAAAACTAAATTTTTAACAGTGCATCTTATTATAGGCAATGCAACCAAAACAGTAAATTTTTACAAGTCGCCAGTACACCCCCCAGGTTGTGCAGTATATTTTTCTGGTAGTTTTTGATGAAACTCGAGTGATTTTGACCTTCATTTTTGTCAGAAATGCTTCATTTCACCACTTATCCAACCATGAACTTTGAATGAGGTGAAATTAAGCATTTTGGCAGAAAACGATGGCAAAACTCACTCAAATCGCATCAAAAACCACCAGAAAAATATACTGCACAACCAGTTAACCTAAGCAAACAGACCTAAACTAACCGACAGAAAATGAAGGAAAAAATCACTCAAATCACGTAAAAAGCCACCAAAAAAATATACTGCACAACTGGTTAACCTAACCAAACAGACCTAACCTGCTGCAGAGGAATGCTTACCTTAGAGATACAATGGTCCAGGTTGTGCAGTATATTTTTCTGGTGGTTGTTGATGCAATCTGAGTGATTTTTGCCTTCATTTTCTGTCGAAAATGCTTCATTTCACCTCCTCATCCAGTCAAGTTCATCATTGGAAAAAGAGGTAAAATGAAGCATTTCCAATGAAAATGTAGGTCAAAATCACTCGGATCTCATAAAAAACTACCACAAAAAATACACTGTGTTTTCTCAAGGACTCAATGGCTTCCTCTGATTCTGAGTGGAAACGCTTAATAATGCGTAAATAATCAACATCACATCCAGTGAACAGATCACATCCTACTTCATCAGAAGGTATAGCGAGAAGATTTGAATTTCCTACCCAGAAGGAATCAAAAAGCACGCTTCAAACTGACTGGCAGAATACCATCACGTGACCAAAATTATGCCTATGAGAGATATAAACAGACCTAGAAGACACACGAGCAGTAGATAGAGGAAGAAACACATGAACAAACGCACACATTTTTTACATGGACTGGCTCTGTGAAGATCCAAGGTATGGTATCCTGGGAAATTATTAAATTCAATATCACCGTAGATATCGATTTGTGAATGAAGTTATGGGGGTTCATTAGCATTCTTAGGTATTATAGTACGCATTTATGGTGGGAATTTCCCTCAACTGCATATTGGCAACTTGTAATACCACCAAAACATAAGGGTTCTGCTTAGCAGATACACTGCAAATTACAAAACTGCAAATTATTCTGAATAAAACTGGCACATAACTGCTCATACAACCATTAAAGCTACTGTTATCCTCATGGTTTCCTACAGAAGGGAAATTACCAATTCAGTAATTACTGAACCAGGACATTATGATACTTTTTAATAATGCAAGGTGGTACATCAGTTGAGTCAAAAAAAATAATTTGGCAATACCGACAACGTCGAAAGTGTCAGAACACTTGTGTGGGTTAGTCCACACCAGGTGACACATGGCAACAACGTACGACCCACCCATCCACATCACTAAAGTAACCTATGAAATTGTTGCAACGATCCATCACCACAGCAACTGATCTTCCATCTCATCTTATTTAAGGACACAAAGACATGACATTTTCATTTGGACGACCCACGCCCTAGCTTGAAGGCGTGACCACCACGTGAAATCTCCCAGTCCCGGCAGCCGCGCCTTTTGTTTACCTTTGGCAGCCAATGAAACAGTCAATGAATGTATACACCTAATACAAGGAAAACATTACAGGTCAATTCTTGGCACCATTTGCTGTATGTAGCACTACTTACTTCTTGAATAACTGCATTGTCAGCTACCAAAAGCTTGTTTATTATCTCCTCCAGTTTACTAGCCATGGTGCTGTTAGTGAAGGGTGAGGCTGCCATCTGACGGTGAAGTGCGGAGTGTCAGACTGTCGGGCGGGAGCCATTGCCCTGCGCGCCAACTTTGAATACTGGTTAAATGAAGCAAGCATCACAGTGTCTTTCAATTCCTTTTCTGATCTAACATCGCTGATCGACTACCTACATGCTACATAACCGTCAGCAGAGCATTCGAACTGCAAAATGTTTTTCTCTTGTTAACCACAGCCCATTATAATAATCCGTGAACAAACTTTTGGATGAGGATTCTAATTCATCTACCCATAGCCAGATCTAATTCCACCATCTGACTATAAGTTGGCCACCATCAAGCGTACAACCTATAACTATTACCTACAAAAGCTGATAACATTCCTGACTATGCAACTTTCCTAATTTTAAACCTTTAATCATAGGCTTTCTTAGCCTGGTTTTAACTCCTAACTTTTGTTTTTTGCTTAACTAACACTTTCCTAACCAAATGCAGTCCTATAATTATACCACCTTGCGAATCCTACTTTCAGAACTAGTCCTAGTTTTGCGGTGCGACCTAAACACAACTGTGCAAATGGAGCTGTCGAGAAGCGGGATAGGGTTGCCATACGTCCTGCATTTAGGTGTCAAAACCTTGGTCCGGGAGGAATTTTAAAAATTTTCCAAAAGTCCGGAATTTCAGCTTCCATAATTTTTTCTCCAAAAATATGCTATGAAACTCTGTTTAGCGCTATCTGTCTATATATCTATATGCCTAGGCTGCTTCCTCCAAGGAAAGGGCGGTAGCCGAGACAGCAGCTAGCTTTAATGTCCTGCCTTTTCCTCTTGTTCAGCCACGATTTTTTTTTTTTTTTTCCGTACTTAGTGCTGTTTTAGCCATAAAATAAATGGTAACTGCACACAATAATTGGCTTAGTTTTCATTTTTACACTGCATCTAAGCGCTTTAGCATTTTTCAGTCATAAACTAGCCAATTCTGTACTTTACCTGTTATCCAGTATATTGTAAAAAAGTTAAAGATTGTGGTACAGTACAGCAGTATGGCCCCCGTCCGTAGAGCACCTAGTGAGTAGCTGGGTTCTCTTTCCAGACCGGAGTTTAGACCAATAAGAGGGAGGCAGGACACAAAAACCCAAGGCAACACCTTACATGTGTATTACTAAATCTTACACAGGAACGAGCAGATGTCACAAATACAAACAAGCTGGACAATTATAATCCTTGGGCTGCGGATATGGAATAATAGTATCACGCAGGATACCGTACAGGACCAGATTGGTTAGGGGGAACAACCCTTGAGCTAGACACTTAAGCTGGTGGGGGAGTTTAGATTTCCTAGGCCGGTGGTGGTGGTTGTCTCGATTTCCCAGGGTAGCGTTAATATTTTACACTGGGCCTAAGCGTGACCTTATCGAGACGTGCCGTCACTGTTGCATAGAGTGTTCACTGTACCTTGGCCCGTAGATCACTTTTACATTACTTTACTTTGTACCCGGGTGGAGCTGGCGATACTGGAGCTTCAACTCAGGGGCCTATGTATGATCTTTACTGTCTTACGGCTGCACTGTACACTATGGTAGGTCCGTCCTTCACTGTCTTACTATTGCACTATCTTTTCCACCATTTTCTTTTATGCTCAAACCACTGGCCCACTTTACTCTGTCACTCCTACCCTGTCTGTATGCTGCGTGTGTTCACTTTCACTCACTGTCAGGTCAGACGTGTCACAGTCAGGCACAGGGGCGGCGGCGGAGTCTCAACCTCCCTACTGACGGGGCTGGGATCTGCCAGGGGCGGTCAGGTCCCGGGGGCAGGGGACAGCACATAGGGGCGTCCTCTCTCGTCCAGGGATGCTGGGGCCCGAGGCTTCTGGGCTCGGGGTGGGAGTCCTGCCCTCTGGGCTGGGGCCGAACAGTCGCCTGGACTTCTGAGTCAGGTGCATGACAGAGGATGAGGATCTCCAGCGTCTGGGAGCAGGGAGGTCCCGCCTGGGAGTCTGAGGGGCGGTTGGGAGGCTGCAGTCTCCGCAGGTCGGGAACGCCGTCAGGAGTGAACTGTGGCATCAGCCGGTGTCGGGGTCCATCAGGGGCATCTCCACCGGCTGCAGGGAGAAGAGCCCGGTGGTGGTCACAGGGCCTCTCCAATACTCCTCCAGGCTGGGGGCTCCCTCCAAGTCGTGGGTAGGTGGACCAGGCTCAGCACCTGACAAAGGAGTGGCTTCAGGCCATCTCTGGCAGTAGGGCCTGGCTACTAGCCGTGGCTGTCTCGGAACACCTTCGGAGTGGCTACTGGCCACCTCCTGCAGGAGCTTAGAGCGGCTACAGGCCGACTCTCCGGGAGCACCTTCAGAGAAGCTTCCAGCTGTCTCCTGACGAAGCAGGAACAGCTTTCGGCCGTCTCGTGATTGACCTCTGAAGCAGCTTCAGGCCATCTCCTGTAAGAGGGTGAGCAGCTACCGGCCGTCTCTCCAGGGGCACCTTCAGAGCAGCTTCTGGCCGTCTCTCCAGGGGCACCTTCAGAGCAGCTTCTGGCCGTCTTTCCAGGGGCACCTTCAGAGCAGCTTCTGGGCGTCTCTCCAGGGGCACCTTCAGAGCAGCTTCTGGCCGTCTCTCCAGGGGCACCTTCAGAGCAGCTTCTGGCCATCTCCTGACGAAGGCGGGAGCAGCTACCGGCCGTCTCAGGGGTGCTGTTAGGAACTGGAGAAACAGTTCCACCCGATCTGATCTGCGGGCAGCTCGCCCGGCGGTCGTTTTGTATTCCTGCTATGGTGGTGGCGGGAGAGTTCCCTGTCATAGGGGCACGCAGCCCCGGTGGACTTAAGCCGTTTTCACCCAGAGCTCATTCACACCATGTACACTCCTCCATGGGCTCCTTCTGGTGGCTCATTGCGATCTGTTTTGATGTCCTGCTGTATTTTACCACTGTCAGCTGGTAAAAAGTCATGGCCTCGTGACTGGAGGTGATAAACTCTTGTATCATAGGTGGCGTAGACTGGCTGGAGGTGTTGGAGGAGGGCGTGCCAGGCTGTGGTAGCAGGATTTTCATCGTGCTGCTCGTTGCAAGTGATGAACAGGATGGATTGGTCGGTGGAGGAGCAGAGGAGGTGTAGGAGGTGGCGAGGTCCTCGGACACACTGATTGCACCTGAAGGGCTGTGCCCATACAGCTCGGCGGATCTTCATGGTAGGTGTCGTCTCGGGTGTTGGGCTGTGCTGAATGCTGGAGATGGAGGGCAAGTGTGGAGTTGTATGCCGGGGTAATGCAGCATACTGTAGAGTTTCTGGGGAGTATAGGTGGTCTGGATCTGAACTTGGTGTATCATGTATGTGAGAGGGCTTAAGGTAGGGGTCGGCATGTGAATTTGTGGCGAGGTGGGTGCGGTAGGAGAGCAGGCGTATCGGGCGGGTGGGCGGGATAGGTGACCTGAACAGGTAGTGGTGGTTCTGAGGGTGGGTGTGGGCGGCGATGGGGCGTGCGGCATTGGCCCGCTTGTGATGGGCACGGGGCAAGGGCGGTTGGTGGGTGGATAACGCAAGGCAGGGAGCGGGAGGCGGGTGTATTGTGCTATCACTGTAATTCCTTTCTGATCTGGGCATTGTGGCGGTCAGGTACAAGGGCGGTGGAGGTGTCACAGCCTTACTGCTGATGGGGCTGGGTTCCGCCAGGGGCCTCTGCATCAAGAGGCCAGGGGATCACATGCAGGGGCGTCCTCTCTCATCTGGGGCTGCGGGTGGCGAAGGGCCCCGAGCTTTCAGGGCTGGGGGCGGGAGTACGACCCTCAGGGGTGGGGCCGAACGACTGCCTGACCTTATCACTCAGGTGCCTGAAGGAAGATGAAGATCTCTGGCATCGGGGTGTGGGGAGATCCCACCCCGGGGTCCTAGGGGAGTCTGTGGTTCCTGAGGGCTGCAATCCCTGGCGCTTGGTGGTGCCATCAGGTAGGGGCTGCGGCAACGGCCTACGTCGGGGTCCATCAGGTGGGTCCTCCCCAGAGCCGGTTGCAGGTAGAAGAGGCCGGGCGAAGTCACGGGACCTCTCCAATACTCCTCCAGGCTGGAGACTCCATTTGAGTCATGGATTGAGGAGCAGGAGTCAGCTCCTGACGGAGGAGCGGCTACAGGCCGTCTCCTGCCATAGGGCCCGGTTACCGGCCATAGCCTTCTAGGGACGCAGCTATCGGCTGTCGCCAAGGCCCGGCTACTGGCCGTGGCCTGGGGGAGGAAGCAGCTACCAGCAGACCCAAGAGCACCTTCGGATCAGCTACAGGCCGCCTCCTGATGAAGATGGGAGTGGCTACAGGCCATCTCCTGATTTCCTTCAGAGCGGCTACGGGCCATCTCCTTCAGGAGGGTTGAGTAGCTACAGGCCGTCTTGAGAAGGGCACTTTCAGAGTGGCTACAGGCCGTCTCCTGATTTCCCTCAGAGCGGCTACAGGCCATCTCCTTCAGGAGGGTTGAGTAGCTACAGGCCGTCTTGAGAAGGGCACTTTCACAGTGGCTACAGGCCATCTCCTGATTCCCCTCAGAGCAGCTACAGGCCGTCTCAAGGAGGGCACCTTCAGAGCAGCTACAGGCAGTCTCCTGATGAAGGTGGGAGTGGCTACAGACTGTCTCGAGAAGGGCACCTTCAGAGCGACTACAGGCCATCTCCTGATGAAGGCAGAAACAGCTGCAGGCCATCTCCTGATTTCCCTCAGAGCGGCTACAGGCTGTCTCCTTCAGGAGGGTTGAGCTACAGACCGTCTCGAGAAGGGCACCTTCAGAGCAGCTACAGGCCGTCTCCTTATTTCCCTCAGAGCGGCTACAGACCGTCTCCTTCAGGAGAGTTGAGCGGCTACTGGCTGTCTCAGGGGTGCTGGCAGGAGCTGGAAGAACAGCTCCATACCGATGTTGGTTGGGGAAGGCTCACCCAGAAGGTAGTCTGGTATTCCTGCTATGGTGGCGGTGGGCTAGCTCTGGGTCATAGGGGCGCACGGCCCAGGCAGGACTTATGCCGTTGTCGCCCCAATTCCCGGCGCATTGTCGTTGCTTCTCTATGGGCTCCTTGTGCGGGTGTCAGGTCACCCCCTGTGGCACTATACTGCATTTTACCACCGTCTGCAGGGAAAAAGCCACGTCCCTGTGACTGGCGGTGGTAAACTTTGGTCTTGTAGGTGTTGCAGACTGGCTGTAGGTGTTGGACGAGGGCGTGACAGGCTGCGGTGGCGGAGTTCTCGTCTTGTTGTTCGTCACAGGTGAGGAAGAGGGTGGATGAGTCGGTGGAGGAGCGGACAAGTCGTAGGAGATGGTGAGGTCCTCGGACTCGTTGTTTCCGTCCAAGGGGCGATACCCATACAGTTCACCAAATCTTCATGGCGCTGGTTGTTGTTCTCGGTGCAGGGATGTGTCGAATGCTGGAGATGGACAGTGAGTGTGAGGTTTTATGCCGGGGTATTGCGGAGTGGGGTCTCTGGGGAGTGTAGGTGGCCGGGATTTGTGCTTGGTGTATCATGAGTGTGAGATGATTTAGGGCAGGGATAGGGGTGTGATTTTGCGGTGAGGTGGGTGGGGTGGGAGAGTGGGTATATCGGGCAGGTGGGCAGGAGAGGTGACCGGAGTGTGTGATGGTTTTTTGGGAGTGGGTGTGGGTTGTGATGTGGGTGTGCAGTGTCGGCGTGTGTGTGAGGTGCATGAGACATGAGAGGGTGGTTGTGGGGTGGTACGAGTGTGGGCGGCATGGCACGGGGAGCGGGGTGTAGGGTGAGTGGGTGGTGGCATCATGGGGGCACGGGCAGCACAGGTGGAGATGGGGGCACATGCAGACGTCGGGCTGGGAGTTCCGGGGATGGTGGTGGGCAGTGGCTGGGGCGGGGGTGTGATGGGCATAGGGGGTGTGGGGGTGTGGGCAGGACACGCAGTGCTGGGCGTGGGAGAGGAGGTGGCAAGTAATGAGGAGGTGGGGGAACGGTGGGGAGTTGGTGGTGTTGGTGGGTTGTCAGGTGAGGTGCGATTCGGCGTGACGGAAGGTGAGGTGGAGGTGGCGGGGGAGGGGGAGGGAGAGAGAGAGAGAGAGGGGGAGGGGAGATGTAGCAGTCATAGGTGGTAGGGGGGGCGGCACGGGGGTAGTGGGTGGGACAGGGCGTGAGGCTGGGGCGGTGGGAGAAGGAATGCAAAAGGGGCGCACATGCTGGTTTTGGAGGGTGGGGGGAGTGCTCTGGTACTCAACGGTTACCTGATAGGGGTTAGGGACGAGGATGATGGTGTGGGGTCCCGTGAAGCGTGGCGCGAGTTTGTGGGGGGTGGGGAGCTGGGCTATCATGACCGTGTCACCCGGCCTATAGGGAGGAGAGGTGTTTCCCCGAACACTCACTCATATGGTGAAATTCCGTCCTCTTGAGGGCAGGAGTTGTTGCCCCATTGCACAATTTTTACATGGGCGGGCCAGTCGTCGTCTTTGATGGCTTCTATCCGGGTGCAGAACTAATTAATCAGTGTGCAATGGATGCGCTCGCATATGGAATTTCCTTGGGGCCAGTAAAGGGATGAGTGGGAGATGTTATAACCGTAGATATGGGCCAGCTCCACCCAGATCTTACTGGTGAACTTGGGTTATCTGAGTGGATCGCTTGCGGGATGCCAAAGTACGGGAACACGTGCCGAATTAGGGCGTCGGCCACTGCGACAGCGTGGTGTTCCTTTACTGGGCAGGCCACGACAAATTTGAAGTACGTGTCGACGTAAGTGATCACGTACCTATAGTCTGATTTTGGAGGTAAGGGTCCCACCACGTTGATCACCAACAGCTGCCAAGGCTTGTGGGCGGTAATATGGCCCAATGGACCTGCGGTATGGGTGATGTCTTTACTGCTGGCGCACGCACGACAGGTTTGGATGATTTTCTTGGCAAGGGCGGAAGGATTTGGCGCCAAGTAGGTGTCATTGAAGACCTGTAGTAGTTTTTTCGTGCCCAGGTGAATGCCGTTGTGGGTGTGCAGGTGTCGTAGGGCGTTGAGGGCAGCGTCGGAGGTTAGGAGGATAAGCCCTGATGGGGTAAGTAGGAGGTCGCCCTGGGAATACAGTTTCTTGAAAAGGTGCTGGGGGATCCAGGGGGGTCGCTCTTTGTGATGCCACTGCTGGAGGAGGTCTGGTTCCAGCTGGGCGGCATTGATGGGGAGCCAGGAGAGAGCGTCCGCGTTGGTGTGGAGTTTGCCGGGGCGATACGAGATTTCATAGTTGAATTCCTCCAGGGTTTTGCACCATCGGATGAGCTGGGCATTGTGGGTGTCAGATTGCTGCAACCACTGGAGGGACTGGTGATCAGTGATGATGGTGACTTGGGTCCAGGATAGGTATGTGCAGAAGTGCTCAAGTGCCCAGATGATGCCTAGGCATTCTCTCTTGGTGGCAGCATAATTTTTTTCCGCGTGATTGAGGTTATGGCTGGTGCAGGTGATGATGTGCTCATGGCCCTTTTGGACTTGCGCCAGCATAGCGCCGATTGCAATTAGAGAAACGTCTGTATAGAGCCGGAATGGGAGGGCATAATTGGGAAAGGCCATGATGGAGGCGGAAACAGGCTTACCCTTAAGCTGTTGGAAGGTGGCTCATCTCTCGTCTGTCCAGAAGAATGGTTCTCCCTTACGGGTTAGGTCGTGGAGCGGCTTGGCAATGTGGGCAAACACCTTCACAAAGCAGCAGTAGTAGGACGTCAGGCCGAGGAAGGCTCGGATCCCGTAAATGTCTTGTGGTGGGGGTATGTCTGCGATGGTGTGGAGTTTGTCTTGGTCAGGGGATATGCCAGCCTGGGAGATGACGTGCCCCAGGAATGAGACGGTTCTGGCAGCCAGGACACACTTGGTGAGCCAGAGTTCAAGGCCTGCCTGTCGGATCCTGGTGAAAACCTGACGGAGGCGCTGCAGGTGGTTGGCCCAGGTCCGGCTGAAGACTATGATGTCATCCAAGTAGGCAAAACAGATCTCCCACGTGAGGCAGCTGAGAATGGATTCCATTAACCTGGAGAAGGTGGCGGGGGTGTTACAGAGGCTAAAGAGCAAAACATTAAATTCATAATGTTTCCTGTTGCTGGTCGAGAAGGCGGTTTTACCTCTGTCCTCCAGGCGCACCGGGACCTGCCAGTATCCTGACTGGAGGTCGAGGATAGAGAGCCAGGAGGCGCCATATAGGGAATCCAGGGAGTCGTCTATGCATGGGAGTGGAGTGGCATCCTTGGTGGTTACATCATTAAACTTGTGGTACTCGACGCAGAGCTGCATTGTGCCATCCTTTTTCTTCACGAGGATGACGGGGGAGGACCAGGGGCTGGTGGTGGGGGAAATGACTCCAGCTTCGATCATCTCCTGTACTTGGCGGTCTTCCTCTTTCCGCTGTTTAGGGTTCTTCCACCAGGATGTCTGTTGAGTCGGTGGGCCTGTCATATGAATCTCGTGAGCCAGGCAGGTGATGTGTCCAATGTTGCCTGGTCCCGCCGCGAACAGATCCTGGAAATCCAGGAGGCGGCGGCAGAGGGTGTCTGATTGGTGAGCGGAGAGATGGTTGGGGATGGGGGGCAGAGGGGCGGGGGAGGGGGAGGGGACACAGGGCTCGGCTTCCTCCAACTCTCTGATTATGAGCCCTTTAGGGAGGGTGAGGGGCGAGGTTGGCAATCCGGACTGCCATGTGATGCGGGGGAAGGAAAGTTGGGGGAAGAAGGCAGGCTGAGTGGGTTCCAGGCGGCAGGAGTGGGGAGAACAGGACAGAGGTGCCGGAGGACCGGTTGAGGGGCACCCAGACTTCACGGTGGGGGGAATGGTGACGGCGGAGGAAATGGTGGCAGGAAAAGAAGGGGGGAAGAAGAGGCGGGGGGGAGAAGGGGGAAGGAGGGGAGGAGGGGGGGCAGAGTCTTCTGGCCGGGGCCGGGGCGTGCAGGTGCAGACAGCCCGAGGGGGGGGGGGTCGGGTGATTTTCGGAACTGGAGCTGTCTGTTGCGGCAATCAATGGTGGCTCCTAACTTCTGCAACAGGTCCAATCCCAGGTATCCATCGTAGCTGCGGTAGGAAGAGTCGAATATTATGAACTGATGCTGGGTCGACATTGGTTGATGGATGTCGATGCGCAGGGCCTGTGTTTCCCCACAGATTGGCAGGGGGCCATCCCCAGCATCCAGAAGGTGAGTAGCCACTGGGAGTAACGGGCCAAAGGTTGATTTGTGATGGAGAAGTAGTGGCTATACAGGTGGGATCTGGCCACTCCCGTATCGACCAGAAGTCTGGCTGTCACCCTGTTCAGCTTCATCTTGTGGTAAACTGGGGTATGATATTTGGGGGAAATGGCCCCCACCACTGTGGGAAGGTGCGGGGGCAGTCCTAAAAATGCAACTGTCTGGGGCCTCCTTCTTGCTCTGGCTCCTGTTCCCCAGGGTCGGTCTCCTCCACGGGTGCGGGTGTCCTCTGTTACCTCATCCTCTAGAGAGTTCTGAAACTTTGCATTGGCCTGAGGTGGTAGTTTTTCGTCTTGCAGCTTTTAATTGATCTCTGATATCGTGCAGTGGGCACCTGGAGCTGCACGTGGAGAATTCCCAGGTTGGGATTCTCCCTGTGGCTATGGCGCCGGTGGGTGGGGTGTGCCCTCAGCGGGCTGGGTGCTGGAGTGGTACGGGGCATTGGCGGACGTGGCTTGACTGGGGAAGCCGGAATCTTTGTGGGAAACTTTCTTACCACGTTGATTTGTTGGGGTGCAGGGTGGGAGGTCAGGAGGCGACGTATCAGTTGAACGTCCTTATCCATGTCTCCAGTCGGGTCATGGATTGTAAAGCGCTCTTTGATTATGCTGGGGAGCACTCTCAGAAGAGTATTAAAGGTGTGTTGCTCCTGGGTTTCATCATCTGACTCCGGGTAGGCAGCAGTGACCAGGCGTCTTGCCTGGATTAAAGTATTATCTAAGTTGCCAACGAAAGTTAAACTATCCAGTTGGGACAGTGCCACCACTTTACCTAGTGATGGAGTGATGGCTTGGATCTCGAGTTTCGTGAAATTCTGCCAGGTGAGCCCCGGGACGATCTTGGGTGTCATATTAGCTGCTGCTTTGCCCAGTAGTGGGAGTGTGACTGCAATTTTCTTGCTTGTCATCCTCGAAACTGATATCTAGCAAAGGTTTAATAGGGGCCTGCCGGGGTGGTCTGGTCCTTCAGTTTGGAACCAAACAGGCTGAGCAGGTGCTCTTGCATGTGCCTACTCTGGGGAGAGGGTTGCCTGGAGCTGGAGAGGGCGAGCCCCAGGGGAGCAGGAGCGCCTCGGTGCAGGAGACGTGCAGTTGAGGTGTGGGCAGAGGCCATCACCTGCCTGCTGGTGTGGGCAGAGGCCATCACCTGCCTGCTGGTGTGGCTGGAGGCCGTCACCAGTGTCGTACCCCCGTGGGCAGCTACAGGAGAAGAGGGGATGTACCCTTCTCTCCCCAGACGCAGCCGGAGGCCGTCTCTGGTTCCTGTAGGAGGGGAGGAGGAAGGAGCAGCACTCAAGTGGCTGGAGGCCGTCTCTGTTTGGGAGCAGCTGAGGCTGTCTCTGTTCTTGAGCAGCTAAGGCCGCCTCTTTTCTTTGGTGAGCGGCGGAGGCCGTCTCCTTTTGTGTGCGGCTGGAAGCCATCACAGGGGTGCTGCTCGGGACTAGAGCTTTAGTCCCACCCTGAACCTGTTGAGGGCTAGTCCAGTTGAGAGGTTGTGCCCCCGGACTGAAATCTTCCCTCTGGGTCTGTTGTGGGCAATATGGGTGCGGGACCGTACGGGACATATGTCTCTCTAGCCAGGACAACCCACTCTCCTTACCAACCCCTCTGTGGTTTCCTCCTGGGGTGGGGATCACGACGTCTTGGTGGTGGTTCATCACGGCGGGTATTTCACCACTGTCTTCAGGGGGAAAAGTCACGTCCCCGTGGCTGGAGGTAGTTAATGTCAGTTGTGGCAGTGCTGTGGGAGGGGATCAGGTGCTGGAGGAGGGTGGTCCAGTGTGAGGTGAGTAGGTTCGGGTCCTGGTGAGGGGTATAGGTGATGTAGAGGGTGGAGGCTTGATAGGTTGTGTGGAGGAGTCGAAGGAGATGATTGGGTCCACAGACACGTTGTTTCCTCCCATAGATGGGGATCCAGGTGGCTCGCTGTACTTTCATGACTGGTGGTGGTTGCTGTCCAGCGGAACTTAGCTGAATGCTGGTGATCAGTGAGGTGGTGGAGGTTTTATGTGGCTAATGAGGGTAGGTGCAGCGGTTATCCCTGGGGATAGGGGTGGGTGGAGTTTTCCAATGGACTTGGTGTATTCTGAGTGTTATGGGGATGGTGTTGGGTGTGTGATGGGTTGGGGTGGTTTGGTCCATGGGTGGGGGCGAGGTGGGGGTAGTGAGGGATGGTGTGGTGGAGTATCTGGCTGGTGGGCGTAAAAGGTGACCGGAACGGGTGATGGTAGCTTTTGGTTTGGGCATGGGTGGAGAGGTAGAAGTGCAGCTTCGCGGTGCAGGGGTCGGGCGAGGTGTTTGAGGGCATGGAGAGGGTGTTGGTGGGGAGGGGGAAGTGCTGCCACATGGTGTTTGGGATGAGTGTGGCTTCTGGATGTTCCGTGGGGGTTTGGTGTGGGTGTGGGTGGCAAGTGGTGTCTGAGATGTAGGATGGGTTGGGGGTTGCAAGCAAGGAGAGGAGGGCGTGGGTGTGGGGGCCGCGGCGGGTGTTGGTGAGGGCGGTGAGTGTGCTACGGAGGGGGGTGGATTTAGACTTCCTGGGTCGGGTGAGTGGATCTGCAGTGGTGGTGAGGTGGCTGCCGGGGGAGGGTTGAGGTGCAGCGGGGGAGTGGGGTGGTGGGGAAAGAGTGGGGGATGAGGGTAGGGAGAAGGAGGGTGTAATGTAGCAATCGTATGAATCAGATGCGGGATTTGGGGTAGTGGATGGTGGCAAGGCGGTGCTGAGGATGGGAGGAGCGGGGTCGTGGCATGGGGTGGTGGGTGAGAATGGGCGCACGTGTCGGTTGCGGAACATGCGTGGGGTGTTGTGATAATCTATTATAACTTGGTAGGGGTTGGGGATGGGTGACTGTGTATGGGCCCATGAAGCATGGGGAGATCTTGTTGGGTGTGGGTAGCTTTGCCACTACTACTGAGTCGCCTGGTTTGTAAGGGCTGGTGGGAGCCATGTCTGGTTGTAGATCTAGGCTCTTTTTAGGTGGTGCAACCGCCTCTTCAGGTGGTGGAGAGGTCGGACATGGGGGACATGATGGGGGGCTGTAGGTGCTGCTGCGGTGGCAGGAGAAGGGGGGCCTCCCCGAAGATTCTTTCGTGTGGTAATATACCGTCGTCTTGGTGGCAGGAGTTGATCCCCCACTGAACAATTTGGGCCAGCCAGTCCTCATTCTTGGTCTCCTCTATTCGGGCTCGCACCTGGTTCATGAGGGTGCAGTGGCTCCTCTCGCAGATGCCATTGCCTTGGGGCCAGTATGGGAAGGAGTGAGACAGGTGGTAGCCAAAGATGGCTGCTAGTTCCTGCCATACGGCGCTGGTAAACTCAGGGGTATTGTCGGAGTGTAGACCCTGAGGAAACCCGAAGTAGGGGAAGACGTGGCGGATGAGTGCGTCAGCCACGGCTAAGGTGTGGTGTTCCTTGGCTGAACAGGCTATGAGGAACTTGGAGTAAGTATCTACAAAACTGATGATATACTTGTAGCCGGATTTGGGTGGTAGGGGGCCCACTGCATCGACGGATAGTAGTTGCCAGGATTTATGAGCAGAGATGTTCCCTGATGGGCCTGGTGTGCGGGTGGCATCTTTGCCTAGTGCACAAGCTCGGCAGGACTGGGTGATTTACCTGACTAGGTTGGAGGGGTTAGGGGTCCAGTATGTGTCGTTAAACACCTGTAGCAGTTTCTTGATGCCTAGGTGAATCCCATTGTCGGAGTGCATGTCATGGTGTCTAAGACGGTGTCAGGGTCGGGCACGATGTGTCCTGATGGGGTGAATAGGTGGTCGCCCTGCCGGTGGAGCTTTGAAAACAGGTGGAGTGGTAACCATTGTGGGCGTTCTCCTTTGTGCCACTGTTGTAGGAGTTCAGATTCGCCGCGGATGGAGCTGATTGGCAGTTGGGACAGGGCATCGGCGTTAGTGTGTAGCTTCCCGAGACGGTAGGAAATCTCGTAATTAACCCATTCACTGCGTCAGTATTTGTTTACATGTACATACATCCCGTGTGCGGCAGTTTTCTAATATTTAGAAAACAATATTAGAAAAAGAATAATATTGTCAAAAGACAGAAAAAAATCCCGAGTTCGATGGTATATAACACAATATAGCAAACAAAAAATAACCTCTGATACAGGTCCGTGAAGTAATAAAATTCCCTGTGTGGTGGTGCCAGGCGAATGATCTGTTACGGTTGCAATGTGTCGTCAGTGTCAATCTTACGATCATGTAAGGTGTAAATCACTAAATCAGCATCTGAACCATCACTGTCATCATCTAACAACGTATCACTATCATCACCACACTCATCCAGAGATTTCATCCAATATTTGCTTGGGCTGCTGCTAGCGGCGGCATGGAGAATACTTCATACTATTACCTTCGTCATTTTGTAGGTAACTGAGCTGAGCTCTGCTGAGTCTGCTCCTTGTAAAAATGCATGATCTATGTATGGCAATATTCTATAGGGTGCCATGAGTTGCTAGCTGATTTATTTCGTACAGTTTCTGATGGCAGAATTTTGGAAAGCTGGAAATCATATATGATACAGCCGCAGTCAGTGGGTTCAATTCCTCTAGTGTTTCCCTCCATCTAATGAGCTGGGCGTCATGTGTTTCAAATTGCTGGAGCTTCTGAAGTGATTGGTGGTCGGTGATAATGGTGATGTTCATACCTGACAAGTAGGCCTGGAAGTGTCCGAGGGCCCAGATGATGTCTAGGGATTCTCTTTTCATAGTGGCATAATTCCTTTCGGCCTGGTTGAGGGTGTGGCTGGCACAAGCAATGATGTGTTCTTACCCCTGCTATACCTGGGCGAGGACAGAACCAGTCGCCGCAAGGGATACATCCGTGTATAGGCGGAAGGGCAGGGTATAGTCAAGGAAGGCGATGATTGGGGCGGTGATTGGCTTGTTCTTCAGTTCCTGGAAAGCAGCTCTGCGCTCGTTTGTCCAAGTGAAAGGTTCGCCCTTCTTGGTTAAGTCGTGGAGGGGTTTGGTGATGTCAGCGAACCCTTTTACAAAGCACCGATAATATGAGGCAAGACCCAGGAAGGCACAGACTTTGTGACCGTTTCGTGGCAGTGGGAGGTCTGCAATGGCCCGCAGTTTGTCAGGGTCGGGTGAGATGCCATCCTTTGAGATGACGTGCCCAAGGAAGGCGACAGTTCGGGCTGCAAGGACGCACTTGGAGGGCCTGAGTTTGTGGCCTGCCCATTGGATACGCAGAAAGACTTTCCTGAGGCATTAGAGGTGATTGGCCCATGTTTTGCTGAAGACAATGACGGCGTCCAGGTCGGCCAGGCAGGTTGCCCAGATGAGGCCACTCAAGACAGATTTCATCAGCCTAGAAAAAGTGGCAGGGGCGTTGCAGAGTCAGAAGGGCAGAACGTTGAACTCATAGTGTTTCCCATTGCTAGTGGAAAACGCCGTCTTTGCCTTGTCCTTGGGGTGCACTGGGACCTGCCAATATCCCGACTGGAGGTCCAGGGTCGAGAACCACAAGGCTCCATGTAGGGAGTCGAGGGAGTCGTCTATTCTGGGGATAGACTTGGCGTCCCTGGTGCTCACGTCATTCAATTGGCGGTAGTCCACGCAAAAACGCATGGTGCCGTCATTCTCTTTGATGAGCATGACAGGGGAGGACCACGGGCTGGTGGAGGGTGACACAACACTGGCATTGAGCATGTCCTGGACCTGCCGGTCTTCCTCAGCCCATTGTTTGTTTGTTTTCGCCGGGATGGTTGGCTAATGGGCGGTTCGGTTGTATTTTGTGTGTCAGGTAGGTGGTGTGGTCGACATCAGGAGGGTCTGATGCAAAGAGGTCTTGGAAGTCCAGGAGAAGGCAACGGAGGCTATCTGCCTGATGGGGGAGAGATGATCAGGCAAGGATGGTAGGGTGGCGGGAGGGGAAGAGAGGAGGGCGGTGCAAGACTCGGCTTCTTCCATCTCTCCTACAACTAATCCCCCGGGTAGCATGAGGGTAGTGGTGGACAAAATGTGTGACTTACAATGTAGTGCCCCCGAGAAGGAAACAGGTGAGGAATCCCATAGTGCCCCCGACAACGAGGTGAGTGGTATACAGCCCAGTGTCCCGGGGAACTTAGTGACACCCCCACCCGGACCCCATGAGTAGCCGCCACCGGACGACGGGATACAGCGCAACAACGACATATGTCAGTCCGGGCCGTGCGCCCCTATGTCACTCAGCCGTCGCGCCGTCACCATCGCAGGAGAAGGACACTACCTTCAGGGAGTGGGATTGCTGAATCAGCTAGGGGAGGAGTTGCTCTCATAACTCTAGACATCGCCCCTCAGGAGACGGCCTACTGCCGCTCCCGCCCTCGCCAGACAGCCATTTGCCGCTCCGAAGGTGCCCCTCAGGAGACGGCCTACTGGCGCTCCCACCCTCACCAGATGGCCAATTGCCGCTCCAAAGGTGCCCCTACAGAGACGGCCTACTGCCGCTCCTCCCTCCTGCAGAAGGAGACAGCCTAATGCCGCTCCCGCCTTCGCCAAACAGCCTACTGCCGCTCCGAAGGTGGTGCCCCGGAGACGGCCTACTGCCGCTCCGAAGGTGGTGCCCCGGAGACGGCCTACTGCCGCTCCCCTCTCCGGCCGAAGGAGACGGCCTACTGCTGCTCCCGCCTTCATCAGACGGCCAATTGCCGCTCCGAAGACGTTGCCCCTGAGACGGCCTACTGCCGCTCCCGCCTTCGCCAGACAGCCCATTGCCACTCTGAAGGTGCTGCCCCTGAGACAGCCAATTGCCGCTGCTCCCTCCTGAAGCAGGAGACGGCCTACTGCCGCTCCCGCCTTCGTCAGACGGCCTACTGCCGCTCCCGCCTTCGTCAGACGGCCTACTGCCGCTCTCGCCTTCGTCAGACGGCCTACTGCCGCTCCGAAGGTGTACAGAGGTGTGCTGACTCCCCCACTCAGGCCACGGCCAACTGCCGGGCCCTGGCACCTGATAGTTGTGCCCCTGGGAAGCCACGGCTAATTGCCGGGCCCCACGGACAAAAGGATGCATTGAGTGAGCCATCGCCCCAGCAGGAGACAAGAGCCCGGACCTCCCGTACCAGAGCATCCCAGCCAGGCCTCACAGCCTCCCCTGGCCTCCACTCCCTATGCCTGGCTCTGGAGAAGACTCACCTGACGGACCCCAGTGTAGGCCAGTGCCGCGGTCCTTGCCTGTCGGCGCCCCTAGACTCTGGGGACCGCAGTCCTCAGCCTTTCCAGACCCTCCCCAGGACGCCCGGGCGTGATCTCCCTACGCCCCCAAGACGGCGTAAGACTCCCACCTCCGGCCGAGACCTGAACCAGAGGTTTCTGGAGCTGTTCGGCCCCAGTCCTGAGGGCCACACCCCTGAGCCCAGCCCGGAGACTGCGAGCCCCTTCGCCACCTGTAGCCCTGGAAGCGAGAGGACGCCCCTACGAGTTGTCCCGTGCCCTCTCGGCACCCTCCCCTTGGCGGTGCCCCTACCCCGGCAGAATTGACATCGGCGTGTTTCTCCCCCGCCCCCCCCATGATGAGTGACTCATGGTAAGTGTGGTGATGCCCCAGAAATAGTGAAAGTGATTTAGGTTAAGTGTGACTTTGCCCGAACCTAGTGTAACAAAATACAGTGACTTAATATGGTGAATATCGGGGCAAGAAAGATCACAGTGAAGAAGTAAAGGACGAGTGTATAAACCAAGATCTGATGAACCAGACTCACGAGTGACGCCCTTCGTAGGAAACTAGTAACACTGTGCCTCCCGAAAATTCCTCTGTAATAAGACACTCCTAATACTTTTGCCTCTAAGGAAATAATAGAGAAAGTGTTAATAATATTCCCCCACTCGTATTACCCGTGAATTCTCTATGTCACTTCCCCTCCCCAATATTTAGTGTGAGCGCGAATAAGAAATAGAATCAATTGCCAAAGCCCCTTTGCTATCGGAAAATATTTAATTCAGATTACTAATACTTGCCCATCCCCAGTATTACCATAACTCTGTTCTGACCCGCCGCAAGTCACTCCCCTCCCCCCCCTCCCTGTGAGACTCACTCCCCGTGCCACGCGCGCACCCATATTCACTGTACACTTAATACACTAGACTTAATTGTGTTGGCATCAGTATCAGTTAAGCCAGTATCCTGCGAGATACTAATATCCTAGTTAAGGTTTTATTTCTTTGCTACATATTGTGTTGTAATATCTGCTGACTTTGTCCTGTGTCTGACTATGGTAATATACGTGTAAAGGTTATTGCCTGATGTTTTTGTGTCCTGCCTCTCTTTATTGCACTAAGCCCCGGTCTCGAAAGAGGACCCCGCTACACGTTAGGTGTTCTAGGACAGAAAAGTCGAGCCTATTTCACCTAGCATTACAGTGGAGATATGGCTATTCTGACTGTGGTAAAGTGGGGGAGGAGGAAGGTGGGGGACAACAGACAGGCCGAGAGGGTCCCGGGTGGTAGGTTGGGTGAAAACAGGACGGAGGCACTGGTAGACCAATTTAGGTGAAGCCAGGCCTTGTGATGGGGAGGGATTGTTAGGGCAGATGCAATGGTTGCTGGGAAGGTGGGGTGTGGGGCTGAGGGGGGGCAGGAGGGAGGAGGGGAGGGTGAGGGGGGTGCAAGGGGTCTGCACATGCACATGAATTGGGGGGAAGGGGGAGGGGGATTCAGGAGATTCTGGAATTGGAGCTGCCGCTTGTGGCAGTCAATGTTCGCGCATAGCTTCTGCAGGAGGACCAATCTCAGGTACCCGTCGTATACACGGCAGGTGGAGCCAAGCACAATAAATTTGTGTTGAGTGGAGACTCATTGGCGGGTGTCGGCGCGTAGGGCCCGGGTTTCCCCACGGATGGGTAGGGGGCCATCCCCTGTGTCCACAAGATGAGCTGATATAGAGAAAAGCGGGCCAAAAGCCGACTTGTTGCGGGAGAAGTGACTATAGAGGCAAGATCTGGCCACTCCCATGTTGACCAGTAGCCTCACTTTTACACCGTTCAGTCTCATCTTGTTGTAGACTGGGGCGCAGTATTTCTGAGAGGTGGCCCCCACCACCATGGGGAGGTGCAGGGGTGGGCCTAAAAATCCAGCTGCTACGGGATCTCATCCTCCTCTGGTTCCGCTTCCCCAGGGTCAGTGTCCTCTGTGGATGCGGAGTCGTCCTTGGGGCCCTTGTTGTCAAGGAAGGACACTTTTCGTTGTCCCTCGGTGGCCGGTATCCGTCTGGCAGCTTTTAATTGCTCTCTCATGTTGTGGAGTGGACACTGGTGGCTGCAAGTGGTAAATTCCCACGAGTTAATGGAAGTTAGGTTTTGGTTCTTGTTGGTGGGGTGCACCCTGGGTATGATGGACGTTGGCATGGGGTTGGTGTGGGCTGAGGGCAGCCGACGTTTGCTGGGGAGCGCTGGTCTCCGAGTAGGGAATTTACTGACTCCATTGATTTGTTGATGGGTGGAGCGGGGGGTTAGGAGGCCTTATGAGCTGGAGGTCTTGATCCAGGTCTCCCGTAGTGTCGTGTATAATGAAATGTTCTTTGACCATGCTGGGGAGGACCCATAGTGGTGTGTTGAATGTGCGTCGTTCCCGAGTTAGCATATTTGTTTCCAGGTATGCAGCGATGACGAGATGCCTGGCCTGGATGAGTGTGTCGTCCAGGTGTCTGTCATAAGTTAAACTATCGAGTTTTGAAAGTGCCACAACTCTTCCTAGTGATGGTGTGATAGCCTGTATTACTATTTTGGTAAAGTTTGCCCATGTTAGTTCCGGGATGACTTTGAGTGCAATGCTGGCCACTGCTTTGCCCAGGAGAGGTAGGGTGACTGTGATTTTTTGTCATCCTCAAACCCTATGTCCAGCGGTGGTTTGATTATAGACAGGTATGTGTGTATGTCATACTGTTCTTGGTTGAACTTGGGTAACTGTACGTGAGGTATCATTGCCATTTTGCTGTTGTCCCTTTTTGCTCCTCCCTGTATTCTGCCCAGGTCAAGAACCACCACTAGTCACCAGTGTTATGCTAGGTGTTTTAGGGCTGACTTCTCATCCCTAAAGCACCTGGCAATTGAGCCGGGGTCCTCTTTTTGAGACCAGAGCTAGAATACACAAGAAGAAGAGCAGGACACAAAAACTCAAGGCAACAACCTTACACGTATATTAACCAAATCACAACCTCTACACAATAGTGTGGATTGCACACAATACACTATTTATGATCACTTGGGGTGGATGGACTATAGGGTCCTGACTGGCTAATGAGTATTATGAAGGATACTGGTTGGACACTGTATGGTACAAAATAGTAACTTAAAACACCAGTCTGAGTACCTTATTAGTTATTACATAGTGATACAAGCACTAGCACAACATTGACTTACATCTGGGCACAAGAGTATGTTGAGTTGTCTTTTAGGGTACAAGTTATGCACTGCATGTGAGTTCTCTAGGCACGGTTATCACTTTTACCTAAGCAGTCACTATTGCACATGGCAGGGCGAGGGGCTCCAGTTATACTATGGGGACCGGGTGAGCCCCACGTGTCGGCCAGGTGTAGGAGGGTTCTCGTCAGGTGTCCCTTCTCTCAAGGGCCACGGGATGACCCTCAGTGGTGATATCGGTCAGGGGCTGAGGTCGGGCATGGAGAGGGTCCCTTTGCTCGTGGGGCCTGCCGAAGTGGTCTGGTCCTCCGGGCTGGAACCAAACAGGCTGAGCAGGTGCTCTTGCTTGCAGCTACTCTGGGGAGAGTGTTGCCTGGAGCTGGAGAGAGCAGGCCCTGGGGGAGCGGGAGCACCTCGGGGAGTCTGGCATCTGTGGTCTCCCTCCTGTTGGGGCACTGTCAGGGTAGGGCTGCGACATCGCCTTGGGCAGGAGTCTGTCAGGTGGTTGCCTCCCATGGGCGCCAGCTGGATAGCACACAATCCCAGGGTCAGTACGGGGTTGTGCCACACTGTCTCCAGGCCGAGGGGATCCTCCTGGAGGCTGAGTCGGGAAAGAAGAGCAGGGGAAGGGCGGCTGGGGACTGTTGCTGGTGCCCTGCAGGGGGAGTGACATGCAGTTGAGGTGTGAGTGGAGGCCATCACCTGCCTGCTGGTGCGGCTGGAGGTCGTCACCAGTGTTGTACTCCCGTGGGCAGCTCTACAGGAGGAGAGGGGATGTACCCTTCTCTCCCCAAATGTGGCTGGAGGCCGTCGCTGGTTCCTGTAGGAGGAGAGGGGGAAGGAGCAGCACCCGAGCGGCTGGAGGCTGTCTCTGTTTGGAAGCGGCTGAGGACGTCTCCATTCATGAGCGGCTGTGGCCGTCTCTTTTTTTGGGAAGCAGAGGAGGCCATCTCCCTTTTGTGAGCGGCGGGGGCCGTCTCCCTTTTGTGAGTGGCGGGGGCCGTCTCCCTTTCGTGAGCAGCGGAGGCTGTCTCCCTTTTGTGGGCAGCTGAGGCCATCTCCTTTTGTGTGCAGGTGGTGGCCATCACAGGGGTGCTGCTCAGAACTAGAGCTTTAGTCCCACCCCGAACCTGTCAAGGGCTGGTCCGGTTGAGAGGTGGTGCCCTCAGACTGAAATATTCCCGCTGGGTCTGTTGCGGGCAATACAGGCGCAGGACCATAGGAGACATATGTCCCTCTTCCTGGGAAGACCCACGCTCCTTACCAACCCCTCCGTGGTTTCCTCCTGGGGTGGGGATCGCGACGTCTTGGTGGTGCTTCGCCATGGCTTGTAGTTCAATATCTATATACATATATATATATATATATATATATATATATATATATATATATGCAGTAAGACCTCACTATAACGGACTAACTGGGGCCTAAACCATTCCGAAAAATGTGAAATTCCGATAAAAGCGACATCTGGACTTCCCCCTGCTAGACAACCATTGTGTACTGTACTGTGTTATAACTTCACTACATTAATCAAATGGTATATATAATAATACTGTACTGTACATTGATAAACATGTCTTTTATTTACCTTATTGTGGTGAACATAACTGAAGTAGTCAGGCAGTCCGGACTGCTTCTGGCTTTATCGGACTTTTTCTGATATATAGGAATTTAGTCCGGTAGCTCCAAGAGTCCGATAAAAGCGAATTCTGGACTATTGAAGTCCGTTATATCGAAGTTTTACTGTATATATATATATACTGTATATATATATATGTGGTAGGTGGGGGTGCTCGCCATCCACTCACTCGATGTAGTGCTGCTGTCGGGTGTCTGCCCTTTCCTCTCCTCCATCCTTCTTTCCTTCCATCCTCTTCTGTCTTCCTTTCCTTCATTCTTTCCTTGTTCTTCTGCCTGCGGGTAACTTTACACTCCCCCTTCTGTCTTTCTTTCCTTCATTCTTTCCTCCTCTGCCTGTGGGTGACTTTGCACTGAGTGACAAGCCAAATGGTTTCCTGCACACCAGGAAACCATTTACTATGCTGAGTGGTAACCATATAACCAAATTTTGGCATCTGGTGGTTAAGTGGGTAATTATTGCGTGCCAGTCGGATTGACCCGGTGAAGGTTTATATCCATGGGGTGGTTGGGGTTGATTGCTCATGTAATGCCACTCAGGGATGAGTGAGGCTGGTCACTCTCATCTTAAATGTCGGGACTAACTGCCTAGCCCCGGGCTCCTACGCTCCTCATGGGGCAATGTAGGATCGGATGATGGATATATATATATATATATATATACAGTATATGTATGTATGTATGTACAGCCGAGGGAAGTTTCACCTTATACACCTGCCTGCCAGTTCGGACCTTTATGCATGAGACAACCACTGGTGAAGCTGTAGCCAGACACTCAAATGTTTGGTACCACTGTGTGGGAGGGGAAAGGTTGAGGGAGGAGGAAGACTGGGGAAGCTGATAGTTCCTACCCCTCCCTCGTCCATCCTCATCCTATCATCACATCAGTACACTCTAGTCCCATCCTTCTTCTCAGCTCTTCAATCATAAATTCTAGCCCCCCAGGCCTCGCATCAAGGGCACACTACACATCCATCTAATCACTGTTGTTTCTGTAGGTCTGAGCCTATGAATATCCACTTCCATTACTGCCCAGGTCTCACTACCATACAGTATTACACTCAAAATACATACTGCAAGAGGGAGAGTCCTCTCAAGGTCAGGAGAGGCAACAGCTCCCTGAACTTCCTCCAAGTACTCATTACCCTAGCCCCACCTCCAGCACAAAACACGTCTTCCAAATAACAAAATCCACTACACACGCAAGAGACTCTCCAGCAATATAATGCTTTTATATCTGACACTGTGTGCTCTCCCAGACACACTGCACACATGAAATCTGCACTATCTCACAGTCTATCTATCTATCTACAGCCAGATGCCAAAATCTCATTGGGGGTGGCCATTTGTCTTTGACTTAGTTTTTTTATGGGGAGGGCCACTAACCCTCCGCCAACCCACGTGTTGACACACAGGGAACACGTACGAGTTGGTTATATGGTTACCACCCACAGTTGTACTGTAAATGGTTTCCTGGATTACAGGACACCATTAGGCTTGTCACTCAGTGTAAAGCCACCTGAAAAGGAAAGAAGAGTAATAAAAAATGACAGGAAAGATGGAAGAAATGGGAAGACAGGAGGGCAGACACAGAAAAAGAATGACAAAGGTGAAGAAAGAAGTAGGCAGTACTACAGCAAGTGAGTGGATAATGGTTGCCTCCACCTACACGGTCTACCTCTAATACCACAACATTTCGTACACACCAACTTATCACAAACAATGTAAAGGATGAAGTTACTTCCCAAACCCTTGTGGCAAACTGCACATCTGATTTTACTTGTACTCTTTATCTGAATCGCTAAGTATCAATGATACAAACAAGCTCACTTATTATCATTTAATGTAGATAATTCCTGTACAAAACAGAGACAAGAGTGTTAACTCTCAAACCTCTTCATAGTGAATACTCTACTCTCAATAACACCCAGGAAAATATATTTCTTGTAACCTTATTGCAGTTTCTATTTATACACTACTGTTCATCCTCTTGTAGCAAATGGAAGTAAAAGGAGACTGGGCTTTCCCATAAAAAATATGGACCCTCATACAAAACAGTTATATGGAAAACAGAAATGAAGTTGAGGCCTCAAGAGCACATGGCAGTGCATGTCATTCTGATTGTCACAGAATAAGCAAAGAATACAACTGGAAGACAAAGCAGTTTATGATAAAAATGGTTTAACTATACCATTATACATGAACAGTAAATACTACCACATGTATATGTACTTAGCACACATGAAGGATAGTAATGAAATGGATTTGGCCATTGTGACTGCTGAATAACTTGCAAAATAAAAATAGACTGGAGAATGGCAAGCACACACAAACACCGAGCTAGACCAATTCTCCTCAGGAATGTATCGAGTCAGCCATCTCTCCAGTTATCAATTCTTATTTTGGTTATACTGCAATTACCTATGCTTAGTCTCTAATACAGCTAGAGAAGTTTTACATTTGGAATAAAATCAATTTTAAAAATATTCTCTCAATAAACTAGTTGTTCATATAAGGGTTATTCTTAACAGGTAGCCTTCCCAGCAAGCTTACTGATCACTTAACAAGAAAATGAACTATGAGTTGTGAAAATGCCCAAACTTTATCCACGGAACTATTTAGGAAATTACACAGATTCACCAGTACTGGTCCATAAATGCATCCATGTACACACTCAGACTTAGGACACTTGTGTTGTTGTACATTTTATGTGAGCCCCAGCCCATATTTTATCAATAATCTATTACAGTCTGTGCCCAATAGTTCCTGTAAATGATACAGTTAAAGTAGCTGATCACAATCTATAGTCCTGCGTTGATAGATCATTATTTTGTATATTAACCATTTGTACATCAGAATCATAGGTAGATTGTATCCTATGCATGCTGATAACAATTTAAGTCAATTGTAAAAAAATATATACATCATTCTTATTACCATATATCTGTATGAATATAATGTAGATAACATTATTGCTGAAAAGAACATAAGAATT